>NC_030681.2:65835515-68235515 GCF_000004195.4 Xenopus tropicalis
TTTCAGCGGAGGGGTCACCGCTCATGCGGTCAATTCGTGCCTTGCCTCCATGCAGATGGACAGTCTAATAGGGGTCACTGGTGGATCCATGCGCCTGCCTTAGACATACACCACCGTTGACTGTACCAGCCCATCCACGAAATGGCTTCACAATAGGAAACTGGACAGGCAATGGCATTCATAATGACACATAGCACTGATGGGCCCTTACAGCTTTTTCTTTTACCACCCTCCTTTCTACATTGGCCCCCTCGACAAGGCACTCTTCTAACATTATATTCAAGACATTGATAATTCGAGGCAATTATGCCAATTGGTCCTCTTTTATTTCAATGTTTTTCACTTATTTTGACTTTTGTTCAGCCCAGGCTCTCCATTTTGTATTTCAGCAGCATCTGGTTGCTAGGGCATTTTACCCTAGCAACCAGGTAGTCGTTTAAAACAAAGACGGAAATATCAGTAGTAAGTATTGCTCTTGGAGGCTGCAATTCATTATATTGGAATTTTTTATGACTTATTTTTCAGCAGGCCCCTTAACTATTGATATTCCATCTCTTTTTAAACCACTACCTGGTTTCTAGGGTAAAATGCCTAGCAAACCAGATTGCTGCTGAAATACCAGATGAGAGCGCTGAACAAAAACTAAATAACTGAAAAACCATGAAAATAAAAGAGGAACCAATTGCCAAATTGTCTCAGAATATCAATTTCGTCATTATGCTGAAGACATTATATTCTGAGGCAAAATTTGCAATTGGTCTCTTTTATTTCAGGTTTTTCAGTTATTTAGCTTTTTGTCAGCAGCTCTCAGTCTGGTATTCAGCAGAATCTGGTTGCTAGGCATTTACCCTATGCAACCAGAGTGCGTTTAAACAAAGACTGGAATATCAGTAGTTAAGTATTTGCTCTCGAGGCTACAATTTCATTATTTTTGTAATTTTGTATTTACATTACTTTTCCATGCAGGCCCCTTAACTATTGATATTCCCATCTCTTGTTTAACCCAGGCTTCCAGTTACTCGTGGCTAATACCTGTGTCCCCCAAAATGTATTTTTAGCAAAAAAAAAAAGGTTTTTAGTTTCCAGTTTCAAAGACTTCTTGGTTGCTATGGCAGCTCCAGACACAGTCCCATATATCAATAAATACTAAGGCCGCAAAAGCTGCCATAGGCGGGTAGTAAATTCTGGGCTGCAGGGACGTCAAGTTGGCCGATTTCAAGGGGGCGCATTTTTAGTGATGTGTGGTCTTGGCATACCTTGCATGAGCGGAAACGTACAGTTCTACGCGGCTGGCGTAGCATAGAGAGCAAACACCTGACAGAAAGTGGGCGTATTTAGACTTTGAAGTGAGTTGGGCCTCTACATGTCGAACTTTGTGATCCTATCACAATGGCATGAAACGTGTGGGGACCCCTGGCAATCTATAGTATAGAATGTGGTGCCATTGATATGTAGGAGAGAGATGCTAAAGTGGAAGCTTGAGGATTAAGTATTCATAAAAAAACGCTACCGTTTTGGAAAAGTCCTTTGCGATCAACAGCTGGAGTAGAAAGATCGGTTACCATTTCGCGATGAGCTCAAATGTTGTACTTTCCAAAACATAGACTACTTGGGTGAGCTACGGTTTTGACCTTCACCTCACATAAAGGCTGTAAAAGTGACGCAGTAGCGAAATTGATAGAAAGGATTAAGATCGTTTTGGGATAATTATCTAGGCCCCTTCAACCAAACACTTAGTAAGCCTAAGATGCCAAAGTCAGATATCTCCCAATTTAGCAAAAGCTTTGCGGCGGACATGGTTATCCTTCTGAATCCGTGGCATGTGCGCTTCCAAAAACACGTCTTTATGGGTACACTTTTCTTGTTTGTTTATTTACCAATTCCAATGCTCCAAATGTGTTGATTTTACCTTACATTAAATGACAGAAATGATGGTGGTTTGGGTATTCCGTCTGGCCTTTTCATGCCAAAACATTTAGTCAACTATGCACATCGGCAATCAAATGTTCACGACCCCACCTTCGCATTTAGCATTTCATTTCGTATATAGGTTTCTGGGTGGGTAAATGCCTGCAAACAAAGCTTGGAGTGATTTTTTCCAAATCATCAAATCGCAAATTTAGCAAGCCAAGTTGGGGTGGCTGGGATTTCTCTATATGATAGGTGTAGCCTTCCGGAATCGGGCATGTTCGCTTTCCAAAAAACGTGGCTATATGGGGTACCACTTTTTGTTTTTTTTTACGCCACATTCAATGCACCAAATGTGTCTGATTTTTACCTAGATTAAATGACAGGAAATGAGGATGGTTGGGTATGTCGTCTTGGCCTTTCATGCCAAAATTTGTCAAACATGCACATCGGGCATCAAACTGTTCAGCGGACCCCTACCGTTCGCATTTATGCAGTTTCATTTCAGTATGTAAGTTTCGGGGTAAGAGCTGCCCAAAACAAAAGCTTGAGTGATTTTTTCCAAAATCGCCAAATTAGCAAAGCTGTTGCGCTGCGTATTCATGCTATATAGATAGTGTAGCCTTCCTGGAATCAGGGGATAGTGCGCTTTCCAAAACACGTGGCCTTATGGTACACTTTTCTTTGTTGTTTTTACTCACATTCAATGCTACAAATGTGTTGATTTTTACCTGAGATTTAAATGACAGAAATGATGGATGGTTTGGGTAGTTCTCTTGGCCTATTTCATGCCAACATTTAGTAAACTACTGCACTCGGCATCAAACTGTCAGCGGACCCCTACCTTCACATTTAGGCAGCTTTCATTTAGATATTATAAGGTTACGTTGGGTTCGATGCTGCAAAAGGAAGCTTGGAGCTGTCACAGGCCCATTCACCCCCCGTTTATATTAGAATTTCTCTACTTGTTTAAATAATACATTTTTTTATTTGCACCGCTCCTTTCTATTGGTGATGTCACGGTGCGCCAAGCATAGTTTCCTCTGGGAGAAAGAAGATATTCGACAATACCTGATCATCCCATAATGTGTTTTTTTAAGCAAGAGTATTCTCCACAGACCACCAGCATGCCCATAAATAGGGCTGTCTGTGAAACTTCAGCAGCCCTTGTGGAATTGAAAGAACCCCCCATTGCAGTCTGCAGTAACAATTGTATATTTAGGGTCCCCCGCCATAAATTTCAGTGGACAGCGCCTAATTGTGTTTCAATGGGGAAGTACAGCGCATCTGTTGGTTGTCGGTGAGCTGCGCGCCCCCTTCCTCCCTCCATAGCACTAGCAATGTGATGAGGAGTGCTGGGGTGGGATTGCATAATAGGGCCTTAGAGCGCCCCCCGTTTTGCCGCCCAATAAATGTTGAGTGCTCTGTGCTGTTAGAGCAGCAACCGTGTGATTTGAAAGATATCCCCCACATTGATGTCTTCTCTCATATCCCCGGATTCCCACAAGAGTGGATAAGCTTGCCCACAGCAGTCAAAGGAAGCTGGAAACAGCAAGCCTTGGCACAGGCATGTGATTTGCATGCAGTTGTGGCTTGATGTTGCTAGAAAGAGGCAAGAAGCGATTGTGCTTTGCCTGGGAAAGCGGAGGAAGTGGCGGGCTAAGTGTTTAGTACACGACAAGTGCATGCAGCTGACTTCACTTGAACGACAAAGTCTTCCCCAACTGCCCTCTCTGCAATTGTTGGGTATAAATATCGGCTCTGCCACTGTTCAGCTGAGGGGTTCACCGCCATGCGTTCAAATATCGTGCCTTGCCTTCCATTCAGAGGACATCTATAGGGGTGGAGTCAGGCGATGTGGATCGTGCTGCCCTGCCTACATACAGCCGGCGGTGTGATGTACCAGCCCATCCACGAAATGGCTTACAATAGGGAAAGCTGGACAGCAATGGCATATAATGAACAATAGCGAGCGATGGCCCCTTACAGCTTTTCTTTTTATCCCACCCCTCCTTCTACAGTTGGCCCCCTCGAGCCAGCACTCTCTACCATTATATTCAAAACATTATATTCTGAGGGCAATTTGCAATGTCCTCTTTTTTTTCAAGGTTTTTCACTTATTTGCTTTTTGTTCAGCAGCTCTCCCCCCCCCCCCCCCCCCCCCCCCCCCCCCCCCCCCCCCCCCCCCCCCCCCCCCCCCCCCCCCCCCCCCCCCCCCCCCCCCCCCCCCCCCCCCCTTTTCGGTATTTCACAAGCCATCTGGTGCTAGGCATTTTACCCTAGCAACAGAGTGTTTAAACAAGAGACGGAATATCAGTAGTTAAGTATTCTCTGCGAGCTGCAATTTCATTAATTGGAATTTTTTATGCTTATTTTCCATTGCGGCCTTAACTATTGATATTCCCATCTCTTGTTAAACACTACTGGTTCTAGGGTAAATGCCCTAGCAAACCAGATGCGGCTGAAATACCAGATGGAGAGCTGCTGAACAAAAAGCTAAATAATGAAAAACCATTGAATAAAGAGGACCAATTCCAAAATTGTCTCCAGAATATCAATTTCTTCATTTATTTGAAGACAGTTATTCTGAGCAATTTGCAATTGACGTCCTCTTTTATTTTCAATGGTTTTTCATTATTTAGCTTATTTGTCAGAGCTCTCCATCTGTATTTCAGCAGCAATTGTTCCTAGGGCATTTTCCCTAGCAACAGTAGTGGTGTAAACAAGAGACGGAATATCAGTATTAAGTATTGCCTGCGAGGCGGATACATTTCATTATTTTTTAATTTTGTATCTACTTACTTCCATGCAGGCCCCTTAACTATTGATATTCCCATCTCTTGTTTAAACCCAGGCTCCCAGGTGACTCGTGGCGCTAATACCTGTGCCCCCAAAATGTTATTGTTTTAGGCAAAAGTTAGTTTCCAGGTTCAAAGACGCTTGGTGCTATGCAGCTCCAGCCACAGTTCCCATATACAATAAATAACCAAGCTCAAAGCTGCAAGTGCGTAGTAATACTGGGCTTGCAGGAGCGGTCAAGGTTTGGGCCGATTTTAAGGGCGGCATTTTGGAATGTGATGTGTGGGTCATTGGCATTACCTTGCATCAGGGAAAACGTACTTCTACGCCGCTGGCGGGTGAACATAAGATGCATAAGCACTCTGACAGGAAAGTGGCTATTTAGATACTTGAATTGAGTGGGGCCTCTACATTCAGATACTTTGGTGATCTCCTATCCCAATGCATTGAAACGTTTGGGACCCTGGCATCAATATTAGAATGTGTCCTTTGATAGTAGAGAGGAGATCTAGAAAGGAACTTTGAGGATTTTAAGTATTTCATTAAAAAAACGCTACTTTTGAAAAAGCCTTTCGACTCAAGTGAGTAGAAGATGCGGGTACCCATTTCGGAATGCTCAATGTGTACTTTCCAAAAAAACATATTGACTTACTTGGTGAGCGTACTGGTTTTGAACCTTCACCTTCACATAAAGTGCCTGTAAAATGACCAGTAGCTAATGATAAAAGGATAATCGTTGGGTATAATTATCTAGGCCCCTTCATCCAAACACTATGTAGCCTAAGTTGCCAATCAATGATATCTTCATTAGCAAGCTTGCGCGGACATGGTATCTTCCTGAATCGTGGCATGTGCGCTTCCAAAAACACTGGCTTTTATGGTACACTTTTGTTGTTTTTACCCACATTCCAATCTCCAATGGTTGATTTTACCTAGATTAATGACATGAAATGATGGATGGTTTGGTATGTCCTCTTGGGCCTTCATGCCAAACATTAGTCAAACATGACATCGGCAATCAAACTGTCAGCTGACCCTACTTTCGCTTAGCAGTTTATTTCAGTATATAAGTTTCGGGAAGTGTGCCAAAACCAAAAATTGGAGTTTTTCCAAATCATCAAAATCGCCAAATTTGCAGCAGTCGCGGGTATTTCAAGCTAATAGTAGTTGTTAGCCTTCCTGGATCGGGGCATGTGCGCGTTCCAAAAACACGTGGCTTTATGGGTACACTTTGTTTTGTTTTTTTACGCCACATTCAAATGCCCAATGTGTTATTTTCTAGATTAAATGACAGAAATGAAGATGGTTTGGTATTGTTGTCTTGGCCTTTTCATGCCAACATTTAGTCAAACTATGCCACATCGCATCAAACTGTCACGACCACCTTACCTTCTTTAGGCAGTTTCATTTCAGTATGTAGTTTCGGGGGGTAAGATGCTGAAACAAGTTGGAGGTGATTTTTCCAAATCGCAAATTTAGCAAAGCGTGCGGCTGGTATTTCATGCTATATAGATAGGTGTAGCCTTCCTGGAATCGGGGCATGCGCTTTCCAAAAAAGTGCTTTATGAGTACACTTTTCTTGTTTGTTTTTTACGTCACTCAATGCCTACAAATGTGTTGATTTTTTACCTTAGATTAAATACAGAATATGGATGGTTTGGGTATGTTCTCTTGGGCCTTTTCTGCCAACATTTAGTCAAACTATGCACTCGGGCATCAAACTGTTCAGCGACCCCTACTTTCACATTAGGCAGTTTCATTCTAGTATATAGTTACGTGGGGGTTCGATGCGCAAAATGAACTGGAGTGATCAAGGCCCATTCATTTTATTAGAATTTCTCTACTTGTTTAAATAACACATTTTTTTATTGCACCGGCTGCTTCTATTTGGTGATGTCACTGGCGGCGCCAAGCATAGTTTCCTCTGGAGAAAGAAAGATTTATTCCGGACAAGACCGTCATCCCATAATGTGTTTTTAAAGCAGAGGTTTTTCACGAGCCCCCAGCAGCCCAATAAATAGGGCTGTCGTGGAACTTACAAGCACCCTGTGAATTTGAAACCCCCCATTGCATTCTGCAGTAAGCATTGTAATTTAGAGCTTCCCCGTTCCATAAGATTTCAGTGGGGACACGCTAATTGTGTTTCTATGGACAGTACAGCGCCATGGTTGTGTCGTGATGCGCACCCCCCCTTCCTCCCTTCCATAGCACTAGCAATTGTGATGCAGAGATGTGGGGTGGATTGATAATAGCCTTAGAGCCGCCCCCGTTGCAAGCCCAATAAATGTTGAGTGTCTGTTGCGTGGTAGAGGGCCGCCAAGGCCTGTGTTGATTTGAAAATCCCACATTGATGCTTCCTCATTCCCCGGATTCCCACAAGAGTTGGTAGTCTCCACAGCGTCAACGAGCTGGAAAGCCAGCAAGCTTGCACAGGCATGTGATTTGCATGGCAGTTGGTTGCTTGATGTTGCTGAAAGAGCAAGAAGCTGATTTGTCTTTGCCTGGGAAGCGGAGGAAGTGGCTGGGTAGTGTTTAGGACACGCACAAGTGCATGCAGCGACTTTCACTTGAACGACGAGTCTCCCCAACTTGCCATTCTCTGCAATGGTGGGGATAAATACTCTGATTCGTGCCACTTGTTCACTGAGGGGTCACGCTCATCGTTGTCAATATCGTGCCTGCCTTTCCATTCAGAGGTATCAGTCTATTAGGGGGTCAGGCTGTGGATCGTGCTGCCCTGCCTTGACATTACAGCAGCGTGTGAGTCCACCATCCACGAAATGGCTTACAATAGGGAAAGCTGGACAGGCAATGGCATCATAATGACACTAGCGAGCGATGGCCCTTTACAGCTTTCTTTTACCCACCCTCCTTTCTACATTGCCCCCTTCGACCAGCACCTTCTACACTTATATTCAGTACATTGATATTCTGCAGCATTTGCAATTGTCCTCTTTTATTTTCAATTGTTTTTCACTTATTTTCTTTTTGTTCAGCAGCTCTCCATTGGTATTCAGCAGCAATCTTTTGCTAGCATTTTACCTAGCAACCAGGAGGTTTAAACAAGAGACGGAATATCAGAGGTAGGGGGGGTAGTGCTCTCGAGCTGCAATTTCATTATATGAATTTTTTAGACTTATTTTTCCATGCAGCCCCATAACTATTGATATTCCCATCTCTGTTAAACCACTACTGGTTCTAGGTAAAAATCCCTAGCAACCAGATGCTGCTGAAATACCAGATGGAGAGCTGCGAACAAAAGCTAAATAACTAAAAACCATGAAAATAAAAGAGACCAATTTGCAAATTGTCTAGAATATCAATTTCTTCATTATGTAAGACATTATAGTCTAGCAATTGGCAATTGTCCTCGTTATTTCAATGTGTTTTCAGTTATAGCTTTTTGTTCAGCAGCTCTCATTGGTATTTCAGCGCCAACGTTTGCTAGGCATTTTCCCTAGAACCAGGTATCGTTAAAACAAGAACGGAATTCGTAGTTAAGTATTGCTCTGCAGAGCTACAATCATTATTTTTGTAATTTGTATTATTACTTTTCCATGCAGGCCCTTAAAACTATGATATTCCCATCTCTTGTTTAAACCCAGGGCTCCAGGGACTCGTGGCTCAATACTTGCCCCCAAAATTATTGTTTAGGGAAAAGGTTATTTTCCAGGTTTCAAACTGCTGTGCTATGCAGCTCATCACAGTTCCCAATATCAATAAATACAAGGCGCAAAAGCTGCCATATCGGTATAAATAGCTGGGCTTGCAGGAGCGGTGCAAGGTTTTGGGCGATTTCGGGCAGATTTTGGAATGTGATGTGTGGTTCACTTGCATTACCTTGGCTCAGGAAACTGTACTTCTACGCGCTGCGTAGCGATGAGAGATGCAAACACTCTAAGGTAAGTGGCTATTAGTACTTAAGTGAGTTGGGCCTCTAATGTCAGATACTTTTGTTGATCCTATGCACAATGGGATGAAAACTGTTTGGGACCCTGCGCATCTTATATATGATGTTTGCCACTGATATTAGGAGAGGAGATCTAGAATGGAAAGCTTTAGGGATTAACGTATTTCATTAAAAAAACGCTACCTTTTGTAAAAGCTGCGACTCAAACAGCTTGGTAGAAAGATGCGGTTAACCCATTCGGAATGGCTCAAATGTTACTTTCCAAAAAATAGACTTACTTGCTGAGCGTACTGGTTTTGAACCTCACCTCAATAAGTGCTGTAAAAGTGACCAGTAGCTGAAATGATAGAAAGGATAAGATCGTTGGTTAATAAATTATCTAGGGCCCCTTTCAATCAAACACTTGTAATCCTAAGTATGCAAAGTCATGGAACTCCATTTAGCAAGTTTGCGGCGACATGGAATCCTTCCTGGAATCGTGCATGTGACGCTTTCCAAAAACACGTGCTTTATGGCGTACATTTTCTTTTTTTGTTTTACGCACATTAACCAATGCTCAAATGTGTGATTTTTACCTTAGATATAAATGACAAAATGATGGATGGTTTGGTATGTCCGTCTTGGCCTTTTCATGCCAAACATTTTAGTCACTATGCACACGGCATTCAAACTGGTTCAGCGACCCCTTACCTTCGGCATTTAGCATTTCATTTCAGTATATAGTTTCGGTGTTAAGATGCTGCAAAACAAAAGCTTGAGTGATTTTTTCCAAAATCATCAAAAATCGCCAAAATTTACCAAAGCAGTGCGGTGGATTTCATGCTATATAGATAGGTGTAGCCTTCCTGACGGGGCATTGCGCTTTCCAAAAACACTGCTTTATGGGGTACACTTTTTTTTGTTGTTTTTTACGTCACATTCAATGCACCAAATGTGTTGATTTTTACCTTAGAATTAAATGACAGAAAATGATGATGTTTGGGGTATGTTCTCGTTGGGGCCATTTCATGCAAAACATTTAGTAAATATGACATCGCATCAAAACTGTCACGACCCCTACCTTTCGGCATTTAGCAGTTTCATTTCAGTATGTAAGGTTTCGGGGTGTAAGATGCTGCAAACAAAAGCTTGGAGGTGTTTTTTCAAAATCGCCCAATTTGCAAAGCTGTGCGGCTGGTATTTCATGCCCTTATTAATAAATTAATGTTACCCCCTTTTCCTGGAATCGGGGCATTTGCGCTTTCCAAAAACACGTGGCTTTATTGGGGTACACTTTTCTTTGTTTTTTTACGTCACATTCAATCTACAAATGTTGATTTTTACCTTAATAAATGACAGAATGAGGATGGTTTGGGTATGTTCGTCTGGCCTTCAATGCCAACATTTAGGTCAACTATGACATCGGCATCAAACCAAAAGCTTCAGCGGACCCCTACCTTCAATTTAGCAGTTTTCATTCTAGTAATAGTTACGTTGGGTTCATGCTGCAAATGGAAGCTTGGAGGTGACCACAGCCCAGTCAGTTATTATCTAGAATGCTTCTCTACCTGTTTTAAGTAAATTTACATTTTTTTATGTGCACGCTGCCTCTATTTTGTGATGTCACTGGCGTGCCCAAGCCATAGTTCCTGGGAGAAAGAAAGATTTATCGCACAATAACCTGATCATCACATAATGTGTTTTAAAGCAGGTTTTCTCCACAGAGCCCCCCAGAGCCAATAAATAGGGCTGTCTGTGAAACTTACAGCAGCCCTTGTGAATTAAAGAACCCCCCATGGCAGTCTGCAGTAAGCATTGTAATTTAGATCTTCCCCGCGTTCAAAGATTCATGGGACAGCGCCTATTGGTTCAATGGGGACAGTACACGCCATTTTGGTGTCGGTAGTTGCGCACCCCCCCCTCCCTCCATAGCACTATCAATGTGAGCAGGAGATGCTGGCGTGTATTGATAATAGGCCTTAAGCCGCCCCCCGTTTGCAGCCCAAAAATGTTGAGTGTCTGTGGTTTAGAGCATGCAAGGCCTTTGATTTAAGAATCCCACATATGCTTCTCCTCATTCCCGGATTCCACAGTTACTGCCACACGTCAGAAGGAAGCTGGAAAGCCAGCAAGCCTTGCACAGCATTATTTGCATCCATTGTTTGACTGTGATTTGCTAGAAAGAGGCAAAAGCTGATTTGTGCTTTGCCTGAAATCGGAGGAAGTGGCTGGGCTAGTGTTTGGACACGCACAAGCATGCAGGTGGACTTCACTTGAAACGACAAGTCTCCCCAACTTGCCATTCTCTGCAAATTGTGGTATAAATACTGCGCTCGTGCCATCTTGTTTCGGAGGGGTTCACCGTCATGCGTCGTCAATATCCCTTGCCTTCCATTCAGAGGGACATTCATAGGGGGTCAGCGGTGATGTGCTCCCTGCCTTGACATTACAGGCCAGGCGGTGATGTACCAGCCCATCCACGAAATGGCTACAATAGGAAAGCTGGAAGCAATGCATTTTTTTTTTCATTATGGGAAACCAAACCCATTTAAGCGACATGGCCCTTACAGCTTTTCTTTTTACCCACCCTCCTTTCTACATGTGCCTCCCTCGACCTGCACTCTTCTAATTATATTCAAGACATTATATTCTGAGGCAATTTGCAATTGTCCCTTTATTTTCAATGTTTTCACTTATTTTCTTTTTGTCCAGCAGCTATCCATTTGTATTTCAGCAGCACTCTGGTTGCAGGGCATTTTACCCTAGCAACCAGTAGTGTTTAAACAAGAGACGAATATCAGTAGTAAGTATGCTCTGCGAGCTGCAATTTCATTATTATGAATTTTTCATGACTTATTTTTCCATGCAGCCCCTAAAACTATTTATTCCCCATCTCTTGGTTTAAACCACTACCTGGTTGCTAGGGTAATGCCCTAGCAACCAGATTGTGCTGAAATACCAGATGGAGAGCTGCTGACAAAACTAAATAATGAAAACATTGAATAAAGAGGACCAATTGCAAATTGTCTCAGAATATAATTTTTCATTATGTTGAAACATGATATTCTGAGCAATTTGCAATTTTGTCCTCTTTTATTTTCAAGTTTTTCAGTTATTTAGCTTTTTTCAGCAGCCTTCCATCTGATATTTCACAGCATTCTGGTTGCTAGCATTTTACCCTAGCAAAACCAGTTAGTGTGAAAAAGAGACGGAATATCAGTAGTTAGTATTGCTCGCAGTGCTACATTTCATTATTTGTAATTTTGTTACTTACTTTTCCATGCAGCCCCTTAATATGATTACTTCCCACTCTTGTTAAACCCAGGCCCCAGGTGACTCGTGGCTAAATACCTGTCCCCCAAATGTATTTTTAGGCAAAGTTAGTTTTCCAGTTTCAAAGACTGCTGCTTGTCGATGGCAGCTCCCACATTTCCCCATATATCAGAAAATACAGCCGCAAAAAGCTGCATAGCGTAGAACATAGCTGGACTGCAAAGGGGCGAGGGGGGGGGGAGGGGGGGCGTCACGTCAAGTTTGGGCCGATTCAAGGGGGCGCATTTTTGGATGATGGTTTGGGCATGGCATACCCTTGCATCAGGAAACGACTTCTACGCCGCTGCGTAGCGATGAGAGATGCAAAGCACTCTGACAGAATGGCTATTAGTACTGAAGTAGTTGTCCTCTATCATCAGTACTTTGGTGATCCTATGCACAATGGGCATGAAACTGTTTGTGGACCCCTGAGCTATTAGAGAATGTTGGTGCCTATGATATGTAGGGAGGAGGAATGCTAGAAATGGAGCTTTGAGGATTTAGGCATTCATTAAAAAAACGCACCTTTGGAAAAGCTTGCGATCAAACATTTGAGTAGAAAGATGCGTTACCATTCGAATTCGCTCAAATGTAACTTTTCCCAAAAACATATACTTACTTGGGTGAGCGTACTGTTTGAACCTTCACCTCACATAAATCTGTAAAAGTGACGCAGGAGCTGAAATAAAAGGATAAATCTTTGGTATATATCTAGGGCCCCTTCAATCCAAACACTTAGTAACCTAAAGTACTGCCAAAGTCATGATATCTCCCAATTAAGCAAAGCTTCGGCGGACATGGTTCCTCTGGAATCTGCGCATGTGCGCTTTCCAAAAACACTGCTTTAGAGTACACTTTTCTTGTTTTTTTTTACGCCACATTCAATGCCCAAAGTGTGATTTTCTTAATTAAATGACAGAAATATGGAAATGTTTTGGGATGTCCTTCTGGGCCCTTTCATGCCAAACATTTATCAACACAGGCTGTGCTGGAATCAACTGCCTTTCATTTCAACTTAAAAGGGATTAATATTCTTACTAACTTTATTCAAAATCCATTGTGTTTTACGTTGGTTTTATTATTTTTCAAAGTAATTGTTGTTTTTGGAGCTAATTTACAAAGTTGTGGATCCATATGCTACAGAGGTACATTCCCTTGTATTACCCTCAGCTGAGAGGTGGTTGATTAGTTCACTTTAACAGACTGCATAAACAGAACCACGGCAGTCCATAGCTTGCTCGGGTGGTAGGTGCTCTGTACAGTGATTCTCTTTAAGTGGACTCTGTAAGTTGTGATAAACTCAGGAGTTAAACACTAAGGAGTAAATACGGTAAAACAGGTATTACTACAAGTCCTTACACTATTTTTGTTTAACTGTGCTTGTAACTGGAGAATTGAGATGGTAGCAACATGAGTCTGCACAGTGCAAGCCTCCACATGTATGCAGTTGTGGAACAACATTTCCAAATGCATCCTCTTTTGGATGTGGCGAATTGCCACTTTAGGCTCGCGTTAGAGTCCTAAAGAACACGTCGCAACACTGCGTTCAATCAACAATCTGGAGCAGGGGTCTTCTGTTACTGAACAAGAAATAGTTGGTCAGATAGTAGGGGAGGGAGCAGCAAAGATACTAGGCATAAGCTGGTGACAGTTAGAAAAATCTAGTTGGGAAAAGGAAAGGAGGCTGCCTCCGGTTGCGCATCCACAGATTTGCGATTGTGTGAGAAGATGCGAGTGTGAATCTGTATTGCGGTTCTAGTGAGGCTGATCTCTCTAACAGCGGAGACCAGTTTCATATAGTGGTGGGAGGAGAGGCAGAGCTAGCCTAAACAGATGTGGTTATTGATCGTTCTTAGGAAAGGACGGAATCTGTCAAAGCGGATCGCTTCAACCGACAGTTGCTGTCTTCCTGGTGCCAGGGTTCGGCATGTGTGATTCGGTTGACACATATTGGAGGGGCTGGCAAGACCCGGCTGTTTGTACATACGTAGAACGACAAATATGAACGGAGGTGGGGACTTTAAAGGTGAGTCAGGGATCTAGGCTCTAAGATTAGCGCAAAGTTCCTCCAATGTCATTTTTCGTGAAATTGCCGGGCCGCGTGCAAGTTTAGGAGACAGCGGGAGCTTAGGGAGTAAATGCTGCTAAAGTTGTGTAGCGAAGAAGTTGGTCCTAGAGCACTGGGCTGACTTTTCCTGGGTACACTATACAAGCCCTGACGGATATCCACCTCAGGAAGGGTCTGCTGTGCAGGAGAGAATGGTTAAGCAGTTGGAGAGATGTTTAAATAGCAAGGGGGGGTGGGTGAGCTGAATTCCATGAAATTTATGTATACGGGTAGGGGACTAGCAAAGGGTTGTGGGAGGAGTAGGGCATATAAGTTTATCATAAGAGCTTCCTTACAAGAAAGCATGTCTCATAATTGCTTAGGCTCTAATCTCCCTTAGCTAATGTAAACATCAGAGGGAGAAGTAAAATCTCGCTGCTGCTGCTAATCGCGTGCTTGTCGGGTAAATTAGAGCTGCAACTAATTGCATGTAATTGAAATATTATGATTAATAGTATCACTGAGACCTGGTGGATGATAAAGCGACTGGGCTGTGAATTTAAATGGGTATACACTTTTTAAGAGACAGAGAGATTAAAAGGTGGAAGGCTTTTGTCTTTACTAAAGTCAGACTTAAAGCCATGTAATAAAGACAACCAATAAACGTCGAATCTCTTTGGTAAAATTTCATAGGCTGAAGGTCACAAAAAAAATGATCATTGTGTATGTTATAAACCACCCCGTATAGATGAGGGGGATGAGGCCCAGCATATTGTTGCAATATGGAGGAGCGTCAAAACTCGTCAAAGTTGTTGTTATGGGGCTTAATTATCCGCGACATGACTGGAGTATGGGTGCAAGCAGAAAAGTCTAGTAATTTGTAAAATAGCTAAATGACAACTTTTATGCATGCAGTTCAAGAACCCACTAAATACGCTATTTGACCTGTGATTTCTAATAATAAGAACTTATCTCTACATTTTTGTGGGTGAGCATTTGGGAACAGGGATCACAACATGTCTCCTGAGATAAATGTGCAGAACACGCTATAAGGATTAACTAAACACTCAATTTAGACGTCAGACTTTGCCAGTATAAGGCATCTCTCAATGTGTCAACTGGAAAGGCTTTTCATGTAGACCACAGAAGGAAAATGGAACCTTTAAAACCAATTGCTTTGTAGTATACGCAACAGATATCCCCTATAAGCAGGAGAGGCATCGCAAAGCAAAACCTTTATGCTGATAAATGTTTATTGTCGAGTTGGTAAGAAAAAACGTGCTTTAGGGCATTCAAGTTAGCTGGGACAGCAGAATTTCATCAGGACAAGAACAAATAAACATGCAAAAGCTATCAGCAACTAAAATAGAATGAAAGGATATTTGTCTAGGAGTAAAAGAATCCAAAAATTATTTTTTAATTATTGAATAGTAAAAAAATAAAGCAAGAGGTGAACTTATTAATCACGGGGGGTACTGGTTGATGAAACACGGAACAAAAAAGCGGAAATTTTTGAACCTTATTTTCATCTGTCTATACAATCTGAGGACCAATAATGAAGCCTTGCCCTTTAATATGCCAGTTTCTAGTATTAGGTTACTGACGCATGGCACTCGAGGAAAATTCAAAAGAGACTGACATGTAAGTAAAACAAAGTCCAGGGCGGATGATTCTCCAGGTATTAAATAGCTGAGCCGCCTGTGATGCCAAACTCTCACTAATTTTTCAGGATTCATGAGTCTGATGTGCCAAGAGACTCGGATTGCTAATTGTGCTGCCGTTATAAAGGATCCCTCTCAGCCTGAAAATATAGCCTGTTAGTCTAACATCAGTTAGTATGGAAAACTTTGCGAAGGGGTAAATAAGGATAGGGTACCCCTGGAATACATGTGCATTCACAATACTATATTGGCCAGCATTTTTATCGTTAACAGATCTTGCAGAATATTTAGTTCCTTTTTATGAGCGAGGTGAGCAGGAACCTTATCTGAATGCAGTGATGTCATCTACTTACTTTGCTAAAGCTTTGATTACAGTACCTACAGAATGTAATGATCAAATTAAGGAAGTATGGCCTAGAACTATAAATATTTGTAATTGGATAGAAAACTGGCTGAAGGATTAGAGTAAAAGAGTGGTGTAAATGAACATTTTCTAATTGACCATTGGTTATGGATACCGCAGGGTCGTTCCTGCCTTTGCTGTTTAACTATGTTTATAAGACCTGGAGGTGCTAGACAGTCATTTCTATTTTTGCTGATGACACTAAATGTGCAAAACTATAATTCCATGCAGATGCTCCGCTTGCAGAGCATTTGACAAAATTAATAATTGGGCAGCAAATAAAATGAGGTTCAATGTCATAAGTGCAAAGTTATCACTTTGTAGAATAATATAAACGAGCAAACTATCTACTGATATGTAGTTTTGGGTTTCCTTAATGAGAAGTATCTAGTGTTCTTTGTATAACAAGTTGTCTAATTCCAGCCAGTGTCATTCTCCATAAGGAAACCCCCACACCACACTACCATTCAGTAATATTTCGTTTATATATTTACCAAAGTTGCATAACGTTCACTTATCAACATTGAACCTCATTTTCAGTTTGCTGCCCAGGTATCTATTTTTTCCAAATCGCTCTGCCAAAAGCGGCAGCACCTGCATGGAACTATATAGTTTTGCAAATTTAGTTCATCAGCAAAAAATAAAACAATACTGTCTATTGCCACCTCCAGGTTCGATTATATAAAACACGTTAAACAGCAAAGGCCATAGACTGACCCCCGTTTACCACTAACCACACTAGTCCAATTAGAAAAAATGCCATTTACAACCACTCTTTGTACTCTATCCTTCACCATTCTCTATCCAATTAAAATATTATTTTGTTCTAGCAATATTCCTAATTTGATCATTACCTGCTTGAGTCGTATCAAACGCTTTAGCAAAGTCAGTAGATGACAGCAACTCATCTCCAGCTCAAGTTCCTGTCTCACTCCTCATAAAATGGCTAACTAAATTAGTCTGCAAGATCTGTTACGCATAAAAACCATGTGCACAAAATAATAGTTTGTGAACTGCATATGTATTCAAAGTACCCTATCCCTTATACCCCTTCCAAAATTTTTCCACTCACTGATGTCAGATAACAGGCCTATAGTCTTTCAGGCTAAACGGAATCCCTTGTAAATAACGGCACCACTTAGCAATCCGCCAGTCTCTTGCACCATTGCCAACCTCAATGAATCCTGAAAATTAAGAAGATTTCAATACACGCTAGCTCATTACATAACCCTGGGATGAACATCCGGCCTCTGACCTTTGTTTACCTTTACATGTTCAGAGTCTCTTTTGAATTTCTCCCCGTAGTGACCATGCTCATAGTCTAAATTACTGAACTGGGATATTACAAGGAAACCTCATTATCTGGCTCTCAGATGTAGGAAAAAAAATAAGTTCAAAAATTTCAGCTTTTTCCCCGTTCATCAACCAAACTTACCCCCCCTTGATAAGAAAGTTCCACCCCTTACTGCTTCATTTTTTACTATTCACATAATAAATAATAATTTATTCTTTTGACTCCTAGCAGCAAATCATCCCTTTCCACTCTATTTTAGCTTGCTGATAGCTTTTTGGCATCTTAATTTGCTTCCTTGTACGAGAAGTTTCTCTTCCCAGCTAACTGAATCCCTAAGAAGCACTTTTTTCTTACAATCCTCACAATAAACATTTATTAGCCATAAAGGTTTTGCTTTCAGCCTCTCCTTGCTTACTAGGATATACTGTTCGTTATACCACAAAGCAATGTTTAAAGATGTCCATTTTCACATCTTGTTCTAACCCCCATAAACCTTTCCAGTTACACATTGCAGAGTGCCCTTATACTGGCAAAGTTTGCACGTGCTAAAATTAATGTTTTAGTTACTCCCTTATAGCTCGTCTCTGCAGATTATCTCCAAAGAGACCATTATATCACTGTTCCCCAAATGCTCACACCACACAAATGTAAATAATTCATATATTAAAAAATCCCACGTCCAAAATTAGCCGTCATTCCTAGTGTTCGTGAACTGCCTAAAATAAAAAGTTGTTCATTAGCATATTTACAAATCTACTACTTTTCTGACTAGCCACCCCATTATCCAGCTCAATTCCGATTAATAAAGTCCCCCATAACAAACAACTTGACAGGTTTAAGCCCCTCCATTTGCAAACAATAGCGGCCTCATCCCCCTCATCTATACGGAGGTTATAACATACACCAATGACATTTTCTTTTGACCTTCAGCCCTACTGAAATTTCTACCCAGAGATCACGTTTCATTGTAATGTCTTATACATGCTTTAAGTCTGACTTTACGTAAAGAAAACCCCCACCCTTTTTAATCTCTCGTCCCTCCTTAAAAATGTATACCATTAAATCACAGCCCAGTGCATTTATCATCCCACCAGGTCTCAGTGAAACCTATTAAATCATAATTTCAAATAACATCAATACTTGCAGCTCCCCTATTTACCCGACAAGCTACGCATTAGCCAGCATGCACGGAGTTATACGTCTCCCTCTATATTTAATTAAGCTAAGGGAAATTAGAGCTAAGCAATTATGAGATCTGCTTTCCTTTGTAACGGAAGCTCCTTATCTGAAACATATCCCCCCTCACTCCTCCCCCACAACCCTTTGCCTATATCCCCCTTACCCGTGTTCTACACTAATTTCCTGGAATTCTAGCTACCACCCCCCCTTTGTCTAGTTTAAACACTCCTCCAACCTCTTTAAACCATTCTCTCCCCCTACACAGCAACCCCGCCATTGATGCAATCCCATCTATAGATGGTACCCCAAGGAAAAGTCACCCACGGCTCTAGGAACCAAACCCTTCCTTCCTAACAAGACTTGCACGCATTTAGCTCCTAAAAGCTCCCGCTTCTCCCTAAACTTGCACGCCACCGGCAAAATTTCGAAAAAATACATTGAGACCTTTGCCAATTAAGCCATACATCCCTGAACTCACTCTTTAAAGTCCCCCACCTACCGTCATTTTGTCTTAGACCGATATGTACCAGACGCCGGTTGCCCAGCCCTCCCAATAATCTGGTCAACCGATTCAACCACATGCGAACCCTGGCACCAGAGACAGCAAACTGTCGTTACGATCGCTTGACAATTACCCTGTCACTTTCCTAATGATCTAATCCCTAAACACCATCTTTTACCTAGCTCGCCTCTCCTCCACCACTACTAGTGAAACTGTATCCCTGCGTTTAGAGTAGTATCACCTCACCTAGAACCGCCAATCAGATTCACACTCCCATCTCTCACACATATCTGGCAAACGGGATGCGCAAACCCTGAGCAGCCCCTTTTCCTTTATCCCCCAACTAGATTTTCAACTGTCACCCAGCTTACTGCCCTATCATCCTTTTGCGCTCCCCTCCCCCCGCCTACTATTCTGACCACTAGTTCTTGTTCAGTTCAACAAGAGACCCTCTCAAGATTGTTGATTGAACGCAAGTTTCCGACTTTTCCTTAGGACTCTAACGCAAGCCTCTAAAATGCAATTCGCTTCACATCCACAACAGAGTATGCACTTTGGAACTGTTGTTCCACAACTGCATACAGTGTGCAGCGTGCCACTGGTCAGACTCAATTTCGTGGATACACTATTCTCCATTTACAAGAACAGTTAAACAAAAAATAGTTGTAACTTGTAGAAATACCTTGTTTTTACCTTATTTTTTAACTCCTTAGTTTTAACTCCTGAGTTGTAAACTCCACTTACAGAGTCCCATTAAAGAGCAATCACTTACAAGCACCTACACCAGAGCAAGCTCACTGGACTGCCCTGTCTACTGTATCAGTCTGTAAAAGGAACAATCCAACCACCTCCTCAAGCTGAGGTAATACAAGAATTAACTGCTGAAGCCTATGCGATCCACAAACTTAAATTTAGCTCAAAACAACAATAACTTATGAAAAAAATAATAAAACCCAACAGTAAAAAACACAATGGTTTTGATAAATTAGTAAAGAATACTATATCCTTAAGTGAATGAAAGCAAGTTGATCAACCAGCCACCAGCCTGGACTAAATTTGCATGAAAAGCCCCAAGACACTACCCAAAAACCATCCTCATTTCTGTCATTAATCTAAGTAAAAATCAACACATTGGACATTGATGTGCGAAAAAAAACAAGAAAAAAGACCCCATAAGCCACTTTTTTTGGGAAAGCGACATCACCCCCCCCCCCTCCATTCCAGGGAAGATACCATGTCCCGCAAACTTTCTTAAATGGAGATATCATGACATTTGGCATACTAGCTTACCTAAGGTTGAATTGGAAACCCCTAGATAATTATACCCCAAACGATCTGTATCCTTCTATCTATTTCAGCACGCGTCACTTTACAGCACTTATTATGTAAGTTCAAACAACAGTTACCGCTACCCAAAGTAATCATATGTTTTGGAAAATTACAACATTTACCATTCCGAAAGTGTAACCGCATCTTTCTACTCCAAGCTGTTAATTCGCAAAGCTTCCAAAGTATCGTTTTTTTAAGAAACCCTTAAAAATCCCCTCAAAGCTTCCACTTTCTAGCATACTCCTCTCTACATATCAATAGGCACCAACCATCGTAATATATGATGCCAGGGTCCCCCAAACAGTCTTCCCATTGTGCAGTACAAATTATCTGAGTAAGCTCCCAACTCACTTCAATACTAATAGCCCACTTCCTGTCGATCTTTCATCTCTCATCCGCTACGCCACGCTGAAGATACCTTCCCCGCAATCAAGTTAAGCCATTACCCCACATCCATCACCTTCCAAAAATGCCGCCCCCTTGAAATCGCCCCAACCTGACCGCTTCCTCAACCCCAGCTATTACTACCCACTATGCCTTCGCCTTGTATTTTACTTGATATATGAACTGTGCTGAGCTGCCATAGCACCAAGCACAGTCTTGAAAACCTGAAAAACTAACTTTTCCCTAAACAAACCTTTTTGGCACAGTATAGCCCACGAGTCACCTGGACCCTGGGTTAAACAAGAGATGGAATATCAATTTAAGGTGCCTGCATGAAAATTATAGTAATACAAAATTACAAAAATAATGAAATTGTAGCCTCGCAGACAATACTTAACTACTGATATCCCTCTTGGTTAAACCATTACTGTGCTAGGCTAAATGCCTAGCAACCAGATTTGTTGCCTGAAAACCAATGGAGACTGCTGAACAAAGCTAATAATGAAAACCATTGACAAATAAAGAGACCAATTGCAAATTGCCTCAGAATATCAATGTCTCTCAAACATAATGAAGAAATTATTATTCGAGACAATTGCAATGGTCCTCTTTTATTTTCAATGGTATTTTCAGTTTATTTAGCTTTTGTTTCGAGCAGCTCTCCATCTGGTATTCACAGCAATCTGGTGCTAGGCATTACCCTAGCAACCAAGTAGTGGTTTAAACAAGGAATGGAATATCAATAGTTAAGGGCCGCATGGAAAAATAAAGTCATAAAAATCCAATAATAAGAAATTTCAGCCTGCAGAGCTAATACTTCAACTACTCATATTCCCGTCTCTTGTTAAACCACTACTGTTGCTAGAAAAGCCCTAGCAACCAATTGCTGCTAAAACCAAATGAGAGCGACTGAACAAAAAGCAAAAATAAGAAAAAACATGAAAAAAAAGACCAGACTTGCAAATTGCCTCAGAATATCAATTCTGAATATAATGTAAAGAGTGTGGTCAGGGGGCACATGTAGAAAGGAGGGGGTAAAAAAAAAAGCTGTAAGGCCCATCGCTCGCTATGGTCATTATGAGCCATGCCTGTCCAGCTTTCCCTATTGTAAGCCATTTCGTGGATGGGCTGTACATCACACCGCCTGCTGTATGCAAGGCAGGCAGCACGATCCACCCGCCTGAGCCCCCTATAGACGTCCCTCTGAAGAAGGCAAGGCACGATATTGACACGCTGCATAGCGTGAACCCCTAGCTGAAACAAGTGGCACGAGCCGCATATTTATACCCACCAATTGCAGAGAATGGCAATTGGGAGACTTGTCGTCAAGTGAAATCAGCTGCATGCACTGGCGTTCTAAACACTAGCCCAGCCACTTCCTCCGCTTTCCCAGCAAAGCACAAATCAGCTTCTTCCTCTTTCTAGCAACACAAAGCAACACAACTCCATGCAAATCACATCCTTGTGCCAAGGCTTGCTGCTTTCCCAGCTTCCTGTCTGACTCTTGGCAGCACCAACTCTTTGGGACATCCCGGGGAAGGAGAGAAGCATCAATGGATTCTTTCAAATCACACAGCCTTGCTGCTCTAACACGCAACAGACACTCAACATTTATTGGGCTGCAAAACGGGGGGCGCTCTAAGGCCCTATTATCAATCCCACCCAGCATCCCTGCATCACATTGCTAGTGCTATGAGGGAGAAGGGGGTGCGCACCTCACCGACAACCAACAGATGGCGCTGTACTTTCCCCTGAAACCAATAGGCGCCTGTCCCCACTGGAGAATCTTATGGAACGGGGAGCCTAATTACAATGCCTTACTGCAGACTGCCAATGGTTCTTCAATTCCACAAGGGCTGCGAAGTTTCCACAGACAGCCCCTATTATTGGGCTGCTGGGCTCTGGGAGAAAAACCTCTTGCTTTAAAAAACACATTTGGGATGATCCAGGTATTGTCCGGAATAAATCTTCTTCTCCCCAGAGGAAACTATGGCTTGGCCCAGCCAGTGACATCACCAAATAGAGGCACGGTGCAAATAAAAAAAATGATTATTTAAAACAAGTAGAGAACATCTAATAATAACTGAATGGCCTGAGGATCACCCTCCAAGCTTCCATTTTGCAGCATCGAACCCCCAAATAACCTATATATACAAGAATGAAACTGCCTAAAGTGAAAGGTAGGGTCCGCTGAACAGTTTATGCCCGATGTGCAAGTTGACTAAATGTTTGGCATGAAAAGGCCCCAAGACGAACATACCCCAAACCATCCATCATTTCTGTCATTAATCTAAGGTAAAATCAACACATTGTAGCATGAATGTGACTTAAAAAACAAACAAAGAAAAGTGTACCCCATAAAGCCAGTGTTGGAAAGCGCACATGCCCCCATTCAGAAGCTACACCTATCTATATACATGAAATACCAGCGCACAGCTTTGCATAAATTGCGATTTTGAAAAAATCACCTCCAAGCTTTGTTTTGCAGCATCTTACCCACCCCGAAACCTTAATACTGAAATGAAACTGCCTAAATGCGAAAGTAGGGTCGCTGAACAATTTGATGCCCGATGTGCATAGTTGACTAAATGTTTGGCATTGAAAGGCCCCCAAGCGAACATCCCCAAACCATCCATCATTTCTGTCATTTAATAAGGTAAAAATCAACACATTTTGTGCATTGAATGTGCGCTAAAAAACAAACAAAAAAAAGTGTACCCCATAAAGCCACTGTTTTGGAAAGCGCACATGCCCCGATTCCAGAAGGCTACACCTATCTATATAGCATGAAATACCCAGCCGCACTGCTTTGCAAATTTCGATTTTAGATTTTGGAAAAAATCACCTCCAAGCTTTTGTTGTTGCAGCATCTTACCCACCCCGAAACCTTATATATGAATGAAACTGCCTAAATGCGAAAGGTAGGTCCGCTGAACAGTTTGATGCCCGATGTGCATAGTTTGACTAAATGTGGCATGAAAAGGCCCCAAGACGACATACCCCAAACCATCCATCATCTGTCATTTAATCTAAGGTAAAAATCAACCATTGGAGCATGAATGTGCGTAAAAAAACAAACAAAGAAAAGGTACCCATAAAAGCCACGTGTTTTGGAAACGCACATGCACCGATTCCAGGAAGGATACCCAGTCCGCCGCAAAGCTTGCTAATTGGATAGAATCCATGACTTTGGCATACTTAGCTTACCTAATGTTTGGATTAAGGGCCCCTAGATAATTATACCCCAACGATCTTATCCTTCTATCATTCAGCTACTGCGTCACTTTTACAGCACTTTAGTGAGGTGAAGTTCAAAACCAGTACGCTCACCAATTAAGTCATATGTTTTGGAAAGTACACATTGAGCCATCCGAAATGTAACCGCATCTTCTACTCCAAGCTGTTGAGTCGCAAAGCTTTTCCAAAAGTAGCGTTTTTTAAATTGAATACCTTAAAATCCCCTCAAAGCTCACTTTCTAGCATTCCTCTTCCTACAATCAATAGCACCAAACATCTATATAAGATGCCAGGCGTCCCCAAACAGTTCATGGCCTCATTTTCATAGAATCACCATAAAGTATCTGACATGTAAGCCCCAACTCATCCAAGTACTAAAAGCCACTTCCTTCAGATGCTTTGCATCTCTCATCGCTACGCCAGCGCGTTAGAAGTCGTTTCCCCGCATGCAAGTGTAATCCAATGACCCACACCATCACCTTCCAAAAATGCCGCCCCTTGAATCGCCCAAACCTTGGACCGCTCCCTGCAAGCCCACTATTTACTACCCGCACTATGCACTTCGCCCTTTATTATTGATTATATGGAACTGTCTGACCCATAGCACCAAAGACATCTTTGAAACCTGGAAACTAACCTTTTGCCCTAAACATACATTTGGGGGCACAGGTATTAGCCCACAGACACCTGGGAGCCCTGTTTAAACAAGAGATGGGAATATCAATAGTTAAGGGCCTGCATGGAAAGTAAGAATACAAAATTACAAAAATAATGAAATTGTAAGCCTCGCAGAGCAATACTTAACTACTGATATTCCCGTCTCTTGTTTAAACACTACCTGTTCTAGGTAAAATGCCCTTGCAACCAGGGCTGCTGAAAACCAGAAGAGCTGCTAACCAAAAATATAAATAACTGAAAACCATTGAAAATAAAAGAGGACCAATTGCAAATTGCCTCAGGAATCAATGTCTTTCAACATAATGAAGAAATTGATTTCTGAGGACATTTGCAATTGGTCCTCTTATTTTCAATGGTTTTCATTATTTAGCTTTTGTTCAGCAGCTCTCCATCTGGTATTTCAGCAGCAATCTGGTGCAGGGCATTTTTACCCTAGCAACCAGGTAGTGGTTTAAACAAGAGATGGAATATCAATAGTTAAGGGGCCGCATGGAAAAATAATAAAAAAATTCCAATAATATGAAATTGCAGCCTCGCAGAGCAATACTTAACTACTGAATATTCCCGTCTCTGTTTAAAACCACTACCTGGTGCTAGGATAAAATGCCCTAGCAACCAGATTGCTGCTGAAATACCAAATGGAGAGCTGCTGAACAAAAAGCTAAATAAGTGAAAAACCATTAAAATAAGAGGCAATGCAAATTGCCTCAGAATATCAATGTCTGAATATAAGAAAGATGTGCTGTGAGGCCAATATAGAAAGGAGGGTGGTAAAAAAGAAAGCTGAATAAGGGGCCCATCGCTCGCATGTGTCCATTATGATGCATTGCCCTGTCCACTTCCCTATTGAAGCCCATTCGATTCATGATGGCTGTACATCAACCGCCGCTGTATTCAAGCAGGGCAGCACGATTCCACCCGCCTGACCCCCCGATAGACTGTCCTCTGAATGGAAAGGCAGCACGATTATGGACACGCATGAGCGGTGAACCCCTCAGCTGTCAAACAAGTGCACGAGCCAGCATTTTATAACCCCACAATTGCAGAGAATGGCAAGTTGGGAGACTTGTCGTTTCAAGTGAAAGTCAGCTGCATGCACTTGTGCGTGTCCTAAACACTAGCCCAGCCACTTCCTCCGCTTCCCAGGCAAAGCAAAATCAGCTTTCTGCCCTCTTTCTAGCAACATCAAGCAACACAACTGCCATGCAAATCACATGCCTGTGCCAAGCCTGCTGCTTTCCCAGCTCCTGTCTGACTGCTGTGGCAGCTACCAACTCTTGTGACACCCGGGGAATGAGAGAAGCATCAATGTGGGATTCTTTCAAATCACACAGGCCTTGCTGCTCTAACACGCCACAGACACTCAACATTTATTGGCTGCAAACGGGGGCGGCTCTAAGGGCCCTATTATCAATCCCACCCAGCATCTCCTGCATCACATTGCTAGTGCTATGGAGGGAGAAGGGGGGGTGCGCACCTCCACCGACAAACCAACAGAGCGCTGTACGTCCCCATTGAAACACAATTAGGCCGCTGTCCCCACTGAAATACTTATGGAACGGGGAAGCTCTAAATTACAATGCTACTGCAAACTGCAATGGGGTTCTTCAAATTCCCACAAGGGCTGCTGTAAGTTTCCACAGACAGCCCCTATTTATTGGGCTGCTGGGGGCTCTGTGGAGAAAACCTCTTGCTTTAAAAAACACATTATGGGATATCCAGTATTGTCCGAATAATCTTTCTTTCTCCCAGAGAAACTATGGCTTGGCGCACGCCAGTACATCACCAAATAGAAGGCAGCGGTGCAAATAAAAAAATGTATTTATTAAAACAAGTAGAGGAACAATTTAATATAACTAAATGGGCCTGTGATCACCTCCAAGCTTCCATTTTGCAAGCACGACCCCAACGTTAACCTTATATACTAGAATGAAACTGCCAAGTGAAAGGTAGGGGCCGCTGACAGTTGATGCCGATGTGCATAGTTGACTAAAAGATTTGGCATGAAAAAGGCCCCAAGACGAACATACCCCAAACCATCCATCATTTCTGTCATTTAATCTAGGTAAAACAACACATTTGTAGCATTGAATGTGACGTAAAAAACAAACAAAGAAAAGGTACCCCATAAAGCCACGTTTTGGAAAAGCGCACATTCCCCCATTCCAGGAAGGCTACACCTATCTACTATAGATGCGAAATACCAGCCGCACAGCTTTGCTAAATTTGGCGATTTTGGAAAAAATCACCTCCAAGCTTGTTTTGCAGCTCTTACCACCCCGAAACCTTACATACTGAAAATAAATGCCTAAAGCGAAGGTAGGGTCCGCTGAACAGTTTGATGCCCGATGTGCATAGTTTGACTAAATTTTGGCATGAAAAGGCCCAAGACGAACATACCCCAAACCATCCATCATTTCTGTCATTTAATCTAAGGTAAAATCAACACATTTTGAGCATTGAATGTGGCGTAAAAAACAAACAAAAAAAAGTGTACCCCATAAAGCCACGGTTTTTGGAAAGCGCACATGCCCCCATTCCAGGAAAGGCTACACCTATCTATATAGCATGAATACCCAGCCGCACAGCTTTGCTAAATTTGGCGATTTTGATGATTTGGAAAAAAATCACCTCCAAGCTTTTGTTTGCAGCATCTACCCACCCCGAATACCTTATATACTGAAAATGAAACTGCCTAAATGCGAAAGGTAGGGGTCCGCTGAACAGTTGAGCCCGATGTGCATAGTGACTAAATGTTTGCATGAAAAGCCCCAAGACGGACATACCCAAACCATCCATCATTTCTGTCATTTAATCTAAGGTAAAAATCAACACATTGGAGCATTGAATGTGGCGTAAAAAACAAACAAAGAAAAGTTACCCCATAAAGCCACGTGTTTTTGGAAAGCGCACATGCCACCGATTCCAGGAAGGATACCCATGTCCGCCGCAAAGCTTTGCTAAATTGGGAGATATCCATGACTTTGGCATACTTAGGCTTACCTAAAGTGTTTGGATTGAAGGGCCCCTAGAAATTATACCCCAAACGATCTTTATCCTTTCTATCATTCAGCTACTGCGTCACTTTTACAGCACTTTATGTGAGTGAAGGTTCAAACCAGTACGCTCACACAAGTAAGTCATATGTTTGAAAGTACACATTGACCATTCCGAAATGGTAACCGCCATCTTTCTACTCCAAGCTGTTGAGTCGCAAAAGCTTTCCAAAGGTAGCGTTTTTTTTAATGAAAATACCTAAACATCCCTCAAAGCTTCCACTCTTCTAGCTCTCTCTCCTACATATCAATTAGCACCAAACATTCTATATATAGATGCCAGGTTCCCCCAAACAGTTTCATGCCCATTGTGCATAGATCACCAAAGTATCTGACATGTAGAGGCCCCAACTCACTTCAAGTACTAAATAGCCCACTTTCCTGTCAGAGTGCTTGCATCTCTCATCGCTACGCCGCCGTAGCAGAAGTACGTTTCCCGCATCAAGTAATGCCAATGACCACACCATCACCTTCCAAAATGCCGCCCCCTTGAAATCGGCCCAACCTTGACCCTCCCTGCAAGCCCAGATTTTACTACCCGCACTATGGCAGCTTTTTGCGGCCTTGTATTATTGATATATGGAACTGTGCTGGAGCTGCCATAGCACCAAGCACAGTCTTTGAAACCTGGAAACTAACCTTTGCCCCTAAACAATACATTTGGGGGGCACAGGTACCCCGATCACCTGGGACCTGTTTAAACAAGAGATGGAATATCAATAGTTAAGGGCCTGCATGGAAAAGTAAGTAATACAAAATTACAAAAATAATGAAATTGTAGCCTCGCAGTAGCAAATACTTAAATACTATATTCCGTCTCTTGTATAAACCGACTACTGGCTTCTAGTTGTAAAATGCCCGAGCCAACAGATTGGCTGAAATACCAGATGGAAGCTGCTGAACAAAAGCTAAATAAACTGAAAAACCATTGAAAAAAAGCGACCATTGCAAATGCTGACTCAAGATATCAAGTCTTCAACTATAATAAGAAATATATCTGAGACATTTGCATTGGCCCTTCTTTTATTTTCAATGTTTTTCATTATTTAGCTTTTTGTTCAGCAGCTCTCCATCTGTATTCGCGCCAATCTGAGTTGCAGGGCATTTTACCTAGCAACCCAGGTTATGTTTAAACAAGAGATGGGATATCATAGTTAAGGCCTGATGGAAAAATAAGTCAATAAAAAAATCCAATATATAAGAAATTGCAGCTGCTCGCAGAAGCAATACTTCAACTATATATTCCCGTCTCTTTTTAAAAACCACTACCTGGTGCTATGGTTAAAATGCCTAGCAACAGATTGCTGCTGGAAATTACCAAATGGAGAGCGTCTGAACAAAAAGCAAATAGTGAAAAAACCATTGAAAATAAAAAGAGACAATTCAAATTGCCTCGAAAATCAATGTCTTGAATATAATCGTAGTGAAGATGCTGTTCGAGGGGGCACATGTAGAAAGAGGGTGGTAAAAAGAAAAGCTGTGTAAGCCATCGCTCCTAGGTGTCATTATATGCCATTGCCTGTCCAGCTTTTCCATTGAAGCCATTTCGTGGATGGGCTGTTGGTACATAACCGCCTGCTGTATGAGCAGGGCAGCACGATCACCCGCCTGACCCCCTAGACTGTCCTCTGAATGGAAGCAGGCACGATATTACACGCATGACTGAACCCCTCAGCTGAAACAAGTGCACGACCACGAGTATTATACCCCACCAATTGCAGAGAATGGCAAGTTGGGGTCGAGACTGTCTTTCAAGAATAGTCAGCTGCATGCCACTGTGCGTCCTAAACACTAGCCCACCACTTTCCTCCGCTTTCCCAGGCAAAGCACAAATCAGCTTCTTGCCCTCTTTTCTAGCAACATCAAGCAACACAACTGCCATGCAAATCACATGCCTGTGCCAAGGCTTGCTGCTTTCCAGCTTCCTGTCTGACTGCTGTGGCAGCTACCAACTCTTGTGGGACATCCCGGGAATGAGGAGAAGCATCAATGTGGGGATTCTTTCAAATCACAACAGGCCTTGCTGCTCTAACACCACAGACACTCAACATTATGGGCTGCAAACGGGGCGGCTCTAAGCCTATTATCAATCCCACCCCAGACATCTCCTGCATCACATTGCTAGTGCTATGGAGGGAGGAAGGGGGGTGCGCACTCACCGACAACCAACAGATGGCGCTGTACTGTCCCATTGAAACACAATTAGGCGCTGTCCCCACTGAAATCTTATGGAACGGGGGAAGCTCTAAATTACAATGCTTACTGCAGACTGCCAATGGGGGGTTCTTTCAAAATTCCACCAAGGCTGCTGTAAGTTTCCACAGACAGCCCCTATTTATTGGGCTGCTGGGGGCTCTTGGAGAAACCCTGCTTTTAAAAAACACATTATGGGATGATCCAGGTATGTCCGGAATAAATCTTTCTTTCTCCCAGAGGAAACTATGGCTTGGCGCACGCCAGTGACATCACCAAATAGAAGGCACTGTGCAAATAAAAAAAATGTATTTTATTTAAAACAAGTAGAGAACATTCTAATATAACTGAATGGCCTGTGATCACCTCCAAGCTTCCATTTTGCAGCATCGAACCCCAACGTAACCTATATACTAGAATGAAACTGCCTAAATGTGAAAGGTAGGGGTCCGCTGACCAGTTTGATGCCCGATGTGCATAGTTTGACTAAATGTTTGGCATGAAAAGGCCCCAAGACGAACATACCCAAACCATCCATCATTTCTGTCATTTAATCTAAGGTAAAATCAACACATTTGTTAGCATTGAATGTGACGTAAAAAACAAACAAAGAAAGATGTACCCCATAAGCCACGTGTTTTTGGAAAGCGCACATGCCCCCGATTCCAGGAAGGCTACACCTATCTATATAGCATGAAATACCCAAGCCGCACAGCTTTGCTAAATTTGGCGATTTTGGAAAAAATCACCTCCAAGCTTTTGTTTGCAGCATCTTACCACCCCGAAACCTTATATACTGAAATGAAACTGCCTAAATGCGAAAGGTAGGGGTCCGCCTGAACAGTTTGATGCCCGATGTGCATAGTTTGACTAAATGTTTGGCATGAAAAGGCCCCAAGACGAACATACCCCAAACCATCATCATTTCTGTCATTTATCTAAGGTAAAAATCAACACATTTGAAGCATTGAATGTGGCGTAAAAACAAACAAAAAAAAAGTGTACCCCATAAAGCCACGTGTTTTTGGAAAAGCGCACATGCCCCCGATTCCAGGAAGGCTACACCTATCTATATAGCATGAAGAATACCAGCCGCACGCTTTGCTAAATTTGGCGATTTTGATGATTTGGAAAAAATCACCCCAACGCTTTTTGTTTGCAGCATCTTACCACCCCGAAACCTTTATTACTGAAATGAAACTGCCTAAATGCGAAAGGTAGGGGTCCGCTGAACAGTTTGAGCCCGATGTGCATAGTTTGACTAAATGTTTGCTGAAAAGGCCAAACGACATACCCAAACCATCCATCATTTCTGTCATTTAATCTAAGGTAAAAATCAACACATTTGGAGCATTGAATGTGCGTAAAAAACAAACAAAGAAAAGTGTACCCCATAAAGCCACTGTGTTTTGGAAAGCGCACATGCCACGATTCCAGGAAGATACCATGTCCGCCGCAAAGCTTTGCTAAATTGGGAGATAATCCATGACTTTGCATACTTAGGCTTACCTAAGTGTTTGGATTGAAGGGCCCCTAGATAATTATACCCCAAACGATCTTATCCTTTCTATCATTTCAGCTACTGCGTCACTTTTACAGCACTTTTATGTGAGTGAAGGTTCAAAACCAGTACGCTCACCCAAGTAAGTCATATGGTTTTTGGAAAAGTACACATTTGAGCCATTCGAAATGGTAACCGCATCTTTCTACTCCAAGCTGTTGAGTCGCAAGCTTTTCCAAAAAGGTAGCGTTTTTTTAATGAAATACCTTAAAATCCCCTCAAAGCTTCCACTTTCTTAGCATCTCCTCTCCTACATATCAATAGGCACCAACATTCTATTATATAGATGCCAGGGGTCCCCCAAACAGTTTCATGCCCATGGGCATAGGATCACCAAAGTATCTGACATGGTAGAGGCCCCAACCTCACTTCAAGTACTAAATAGCCCACTTTCCTGTCAGAGTGCTTATGCATCTCTCATCGCTACGCCAAGCGGCGTAGAAGTAGCGTTTCCCCTGCATTGCAAGGTAATGCCAATGAGCCCCACCATCACCTTCAAAATGCCCCCCCCTTGAAATCGGCCCAAACCTTGACCGTCCTGCAAGCCCAAGCTATTTACTACCCCACATATGGCAGCTTTTGCGGCCTTGTATTTATGATATATGGAACTGTGCTGACTGCCAGTCAGCACCAAGCACAGGTCTTTGAAACCTGGAAACTAACCTTTTGCCCTAAACAATACATTTGGGGGCACAGGTATTAGCCACGTCACCTGGAGCCCTGGGTTTAAACAAAGATGGAAATATCAATAGTTAAGGGGCCTGCATGGAAAAGTAAGTAATACAAATTACAAAAATAATGAAATTGTAGCTCGCAGAAGCAATACTTAACTACTGATATTCCCGTCTCTTGTTTAAAACCACTACCTGGTTGCTAGGTAAAATGCCCTAGCAACCAGGTTGCTGCTGAAATACCAGATGGAGAGCTGCTGAACAAAAAGCTAAATAACTGAAAACCATTAAAAAATAAAAGAGGACCAATTGCAAAATGCCATCAGAATATCCATGTCTTCACATAATGAAGAAATTGATATTCTGAGACAATTTGCAATTGTCTCTTTTATTTCAATGGTTTTTCAGTTATTTAGCTTTTTGTTCAGCAGCTCTCATCTGGTTATTTCAGCACAATCTGTTTGCTAGCATTTTACCCTGCAACCAGTAATGTTTAACAAGAGATGGAATATCAATAATTAAGCCTGCAGAAAATAATATAAAAAATTACAATAATAATTGAAATTGCAGCTCGCAGAGCAATATACTAACTATGATATTCCGTCTCTTGTTTAAACCATAACCTGGTTGCTAGGTAATGCCCTAGCAACCAGATGTGCCTGAAAATACCAAAGGGGAGCTCTGAACAAAAAGCAAAATAATGTGAAAAACCATTGAAATAAAAGAGGACCAATTGCAAATTGCCTCAGAATAATCAATTGTCTTGAAATATAATGTAGAGATGCTGGTCGAGGGGGCCACATGTAAAGGAGGGGTAAAAAGAAAAGCTGTAAGGCCATCGCTCTATTGATGTCATTAGGATTCCATTCCTGTCAGCTATTCCTATTGTAAGCCATTCGTTGGCAGGCTTGGTACCATCACCTGCCTGGCGTATTCAAGGCGGCAGCACGATCCACCGCCTACCCCCTATTAGACTGCTCCTCTGAATGAAGCAAGCACGATATTGACACGCATGAGCGGTACCCCTAGCTGAAACAATGGCACGACCAGCATATTTTATACCCCACCAATTGCCAGAGATGCAAGTTGGGGAACTTGTCGTTCAAGTGAAAGTCGCTGCATTTCATTGTTGCGGTCCTAAAACACTAGCCCATCCACTCCTCCGCTTCCAGGCAAAGCACAAATCAGCTTCTTGCCCTCTTTCTAGCAAACATCAAGCAACACAACTGCCATGCAAATCACGGCGTGGCAAGCTGCGGCTCCCAGCTTCCTGTCTGATGCATGTGGCAGCTACCAACTTCTTGTGGGACATCCGGGGAAATGAGGAGAAGCATTTCAATGTGGGATTCTTTTCAACACACAGCCTTGCTGCTTACACGCCACAGACACTCAACATTTTTGCTGCAAACGGGGCGCTCTAAGGCCCTTATTATCAATCCACCCCAGCATCTCCTGCATTCACATTGCTATGCCGTATGGAGGAGAAGGGGGGTGCGACCCTCACCGTACAACCAACAGATGGCGCGTTTTTTTTTTTTACTTCCCCATTGAAACCCAATTAGCGCTGTTCCCCATAAATCTTATGAACGGGGGAAGCTTAAATTTACAATGCTTACGCAGACTTGCAACTGGGGGTTCTTTCCAAATTCCACAAGGGCTGCTGTAGTTTCCACAGACAGCCCCTATTATTGGCTGCTGGGGCTCTGTGGAGAAAACCTCTTGCTTTAAAAAACACATTATGGGATATCCAGGTATTGTCCGGAATAAATCTTTCTTCTCCCAGAGGAAACTATGGCTTGGCGCACGCCAGTGACATCACCAAATAAGAGCAGCTGCAAATAAAAAAAATGTATTATTTTAAAACAAGTAGAGAACATTCTAATAATAACTGAATGGGGCCTGTTGACACCTCCAAGCTTCCATTTGCAGCATCGAACCCCCAACGTAACCTTATATACTAGAATGAAAAACTGCCTAAATGTGAAAGGTAGGGGTCCGCTGAACAGTTTGATGCCCATGCATAGTTTGACTAAATGTTTGGCATGAAAAGGCCCAAGACGAACATACCCCAAACCATCCATCATTTCTGTCATTTAATCTAAAGTAAAAATCAACACATTTGTAGCATTGAATGTGACGTAAAAAACAAACAAAAAAAGTGTACCCCATAAAGCCACGTGTTTTTGGAAAGCGCACATGCCCCCGATTCCAGGAAGGCTACACCTATCTATATAGCATGAAATACCCAGCCGCACAGCTTTGCAAATTTGGCGATTTGGAAAAATCACCTCCAAGCTTTTGTTTTCAGCATCTTACCCACCCCGAAACCTTATATACTGAAATGAAACTGCCTAAATGCGAAAGGTAGGGGTCCGCTGAACAGTTTGATGCCCGATGTGCATAGTTTGACTAAATGTTTGGCATGAAAAGCCCAAGCGGACATACCCCAAACCATCCATCATTTCTGTCATTTAATCTAAGGTAAAAATCAACACATTTTGGAGCATTGAATGTGCGTAAAAAACAAACAAAAAAAGTGTACCCCATAAAGCCACGTGTTTTTGGAAAGCGCACATGCCCCCGATTCCAGGAAGGATACCCATGTCCGCCGCAAAGCTTTGCTAAATTGGGAGATATCCATGACTTTGGCATACTTAGGCTTACCTAAGTGTTTGGATTGAAGGGGCCCTAGATAATTATACCCCAAACGATCTTATCCTTTCTATCATTTCAGCTACTGCGTCACTTTTACAGCACTTTATGTGAGGTGAAGGTTCAAAACCAGTACGCTCACCCAAGTAGTCATATGTTTTTGGAAAGTACACATTGAGCCATTCCGAAATGGGTAACCGCATCTTTCTACTCCAAGCTGTTGAGTTCGCAAAGCTTTTTCCAAAAGGTAGCGTTTTTTTTTAATGAAATACCTTAAAATCCCCTCAAAGCTTCCACTTCTTTCTGCATCTCCTCTCCTACATATCAATAGGCACCAACATTCTATATATAGATGCCAGGGGCCCCCAAACAGTTTCATGCCATTGTGCATAGGATCACCAAAGATCTGACATGTAGAGGCCCCAACTCACTTCAAGTACTAAATAGCCCACTTTCCTGTCAGAGTGCTTGCATCTCTCATCGCTACGCCAGCGGCGTAGAAGACGTTTCCCCTGCATGCAAGGTATGCCAATGACCACACCATCACCTTCCAAAATGCGCCCCTTGAAATCGGCCCAAACCTTGACCGCTCCCTGCAAGCCCCCTATTTACTACCCGCACTATGGCAGCTTTTGCGGCCTTGTATTTATTGATATATGGAACTGTGCTGGAGCTGCCATAGCACCAAGCACAGTCTTTTAAACCTGGAAAAACTAACCTTTTGCCCTAAACAATACATTTTGGGGGGCACAGGTATTAGCCCACGAGTCACCTGGGAGCCCTGGTTTAAACAAGAGATGGGAATATCAATAGTTAAGGGGCCTGCATGGAAAAGTAAGTAATACAAAATTACAAAAATAATGAAATTGTAGCCTCGCAGAGCAATACTTAACTACTGATATTCCCGTCTCTTGTTTAAACCACTACCTGGTTGCTAGGGTAAAATGCCCTAGCAACCAGGTTGCTGCTGAAATACCAGATGGAGAGCTGCTGAACAAAAAGCTAAATAACTGAAAAACCATTAAAAAATAAAAGAGGACCAATTGCAAATTGCCTCAGAATATCAATGTCTTCAACATAATGAAGAAATTGATATTCTGAGACAATTTGCAATTGGTCCTCTTTTATTTTCAATGGTTTTTCAGTTTTTAGCTTTTTGTTCAGCAGCTCTCCATTTGGTATTTCAGCAGCAATCTGGTTGCTAGGGCATTTTACCCTAGCAACCAGGTAGTGGTTTAAACAAGAGATGGGAATATCAATAGTTAAGGGGCCTGCATGGAAAAATAAGTAATAAAAAAATTCCAATAATAATGAAATTGCAGCCTCGCAGAGCAATACTTAACTACTGATATTCCCGTCTCTTGTTTAAACCACTACCTGGTTGCTAGGGTAAAATGCCCTAGCAACCAGATTGCTGCTGAAATACCAAATGGAGAGCTGCTGAACAAAAAGCAAAATAAGTGAAAAACCATTGAAAATAAAGAGGACCAATTGCAAATTGCCTCAGAATATCAATGTCTTGAATATAATGTAGAAGAGTGCTGGTCGAGGGGGGCCACATGTAGAAAGGAGGGGTGGGTAAAAAGAAAAGCTGTAAGGGGCCCATCGCTCGCTATGTGTCATTATGATGCCATTGCCTGTCCAGCTTTCCCTATTGTAAGCCATTTCGTGGATGGGCTGGTACATCACACCGCCTGGCTGTATGTCAAGGCAGGGCAGCACGATCCACCCGCCTGACCCCCCTATAGACTGTCCCTCTGAATGGAAGGCAAGGCACGATATTTGACACGCATGAGCGGTGAACCCCTCAGCTGAAACAAGGGCACGAGCCAGCAGTATTTATACCCCACCAATTGCAGAGAATGGCAAGTTGGGGAGACTTGTCGTTTCAAGTGAAAGTCAGCTGCATGCACTTGTGCGTGTCCTAAACACTAGCCCAGCCACTTCCTCCGCTTTCCCAGGCAAAGCACAAATCAGCTTCTTGCCCTCTTTCTAGCAACATCAAGCAACACAACTGCCATGCAAATCACATGCCTGTGCCAAGGCTTGCTGGCTTTCCCAGCTTCCTGTCTGACTGCTGTGGCAGCTACCAACTCTTGTGGGACATCCCGGGGAATGAGGAGAAGCATCAATGTGGGGATTCTTTCAAATCACACAGGCCTTGCTGCTCTAACACGCCACAGACACTCAACATTTATTGGGCTGCAAACGGGGGGCGGCTCTAAGGCCCTATTATCAATCCCACCCCAGCATCTCCTGCATCACATTGCTAGTGCTATGGAGGGAAGGGGGGGTGCGCACCTCACCGACAACCAACAGATGGCGCTGTACTGTCCCCATTGAAACACAATTAGGCGCTGTCCCCACTGAAATCTTATGGAACGGGGGAAGCTCTAAATTACAATGCTTACTGCAGACTGCCAATGGGGGGTTCTTTCAAATTCCACAAGGGCTGCTGTAAGTTTCCACAGACAGCCCCTATTTATTGGGCTGCTGGGGGCTCTGTGGAGAAAACCTCTTGCTTTAAAAAACACATTATGGGATGATCCAGGTATTGTCCGGAATAAATCTTTCTTTCTCCCAGAGGAAACTATGGCTTGGCGCACGCCAGTGACATCACCAAATAGAAGGCAGCGGTGCAAATAAAAAAATGTATTTATTTAAAACAAGTAGAGAACATTCTAATAATAACTGAATGGGCCTGTGATCACCTCCAAGCTTCCATTTTGCAGCATCGAACCCCCAACGTAACCTTATATACTAGAATGAAACTGCCTAAATGTGAAAGGTAGGGGTCCGCTGAACAGTTTGATGCCCGATGTGCATAGTTTGACTAAATGTTTGGCATGAAAAGGCCCCAAGACGAACATACCCCAAACCATCCATCATTTCTGTCATTTAATCTAAGGTAAAAATCAACACATTTGTAGCATTGAATGTGACGTAAAAAACAAACAAAGAAAAGTGTACCCCATAAAGCCACGTGTTTTTGGAAAGCGCACATGCCCCCGATTCCAGGAAGGCTACACCTATCTATATAGCATGAAATACCCAGCCGCACAGCTTTGCTAAATTTGGCGATTTTGATGATTTTGGAAAAAATCACCTCCAAGCTTTTGTTTTGCAGCATCTTACCCACCCCGAAACCTTATATACTGAAATGAAACTGCCTAAATGCGAAAGGTAGGGGTCCGCTGAACAGTTTGATGCCCGATGTGCATAGTTTGACTAAATGTTTGGCATGAAAAGGCCCCAAGACGAACATACCCCAAACCATCCATCATTTCTGTCATTTAATCTAAGGTAAAAATCAACACATTTGGAGCATTGAATGTGGCGTAAAAAACAAACAAAAAAAAGTGTACCCCATAAAGCCACGTGTTTTTGGAAAGCGCACATGCCCCCGATTCCAGGAAGGCTACACCTATCTATATAGCATGAAATACCCAGCCGCACATGCTAAATTTGGCGTTTTGATGATTTTGGAAAAAATCACCTCCAAGCTTTTGTTTTGCAGCATCTTACCCACCCCGAAACCTTATATACTGAAATGAAACTGCCTAAATGCGAAAGGTAGGGGTCCGCTGAACAGTTTGATGCCCGATGTGCATAGTTTGACTAAATGTTTGGCATGATTTCTGTCATTTAATCTAAGGTAAAAATCAAACATTTGGAGCATTGAACGTAAAAAACAAACAAAAAAAAAGTGTACCCCATAAAGCCACGTGTTTTTGGAAAGCGCACATGCCCCCGATTCCAGGAAGGCTACACCTATCTATATAGCATGAAATACCCAGCCGCACAGCTTTGCTAAATTTGGCGATTTTGATGATTTTGGAAAAATCACCTCCAAGCTTTTGTTTTGCAGCATCTTACCCACCCCGAAACCTTATATACTGAAATGAAACTGCCTAAATGCGAAAGGTAGGGGTCCGCTGAACAGTTTGATGCCCGATGTGCATAGTTTGACTAAATGTTTGGCATGAAAGGCCCCAAGACGGACATACCCCAAACCATCCATCATTTCTGTCATTTAATCTAAGGTAAAAATCAACACATTTGGAGCATTGAATGTGGCGTAAAAAACAAACAAAGAAAAGTGTACCCCATAAAGCCACGTGTTTTTGGAAAGCGCACATGCCACCGATTCCAGGAAGGATACCCATGTCCGCCGCAAAGCTTTGCTAAATTGGGGAGATATCCATGACTTTGGCATACTTAGGCTTACCTAAGTGTTTGGATTGAAGGGGCCCCTAGATAATTATACCCCAAACGATCTTATCCTTTCTATCATTTCAGCTACTGCGTCACTTTTACAGCACTTTATGTGAGGTGAAGGTTCAAAACCAGTACGCTCACCCAAGTAAGTCATATGTTTTTGGAAAGTACACATTTGAGCCATTCCGAAATGGGTAACCGCATCTTTCTACTCCAAGCTGTTGAGTCGCAAAGCTTTTCCAAAAGGTAGCGTTTTTTTTAATGAAATACCTTAAAATCCCCTCAAAGCTTCCACTTTCTAGCATCTCCTCTCCTACATATCAATAGGCACCAACATTCTATATATAGATGCCAGGGGTCCCCCAAACAGTTTCATGCCCATTGTGCATAGGATCACCAAAGTATCTGACATGTAGAGGCCCCAACTCACTTCAAGTACTAAATAGCCCACTTTCCTGTCAGAGTGCTTTGCATCTCTCATCGCTACGCCAGCGGCGTAGAAGTACGTTTCCCCTGCATGCAAGGTAATGCCAATGACCCACACCATCACCTTCCAAAAATGCCGCCCCCTTGAAATCGGCCCAAACCTTGACCGCTCCCTGCAAGCCCCAGCTATTTACTACCCGCACTATGGCAGCTTTTGCGGCCTTGTATTTATTGATATATGGGAACTGTGCTGGAGCTGCCATAGCACCAAGCACAGTCTTTGAAACCTGGAAAACTAACCTTTTGCCCTAAACAAATACATTTTGGGGGGCACAGGTATTAGCCCACGATCACCTGGGAGCCCCTAATACAATATAAGGGCCTGCATGGAAAAGTAAGTAATACCAAAATTTGCAGAGGGTCTCACCACTCTGGTTGCTAGGGCATTTTACCCTAGCAACCAGGTAGTGGTTTAAACAAGAGACGGGAATATCAGTAGTTAAGTATTGGCTCTGCGAGGCTACAATTTCATTTTTTTTGTAATTTTGTATATACTACTTTTCCATGCAGGCACCCGTTAACTATTGATTATTCCCATCTCTTCGTTTAAACCCAGGGCTCGCCAGGTGACTCGTGGGCTAATACCTGTGCCCCCCAAAATGTATTCGTTTAGGGCAAAAGGTTAGTTTTCCAGGTTTCAAAGGACTAGTGCTTGGTGCATATGGCAGCTCCAGCATCAGTTCCCATATTACAAATAAATACAGGACCGCAAAGCTGCCATTAGTTGCGGGTAGTAAATAGCTGGGGCTTGCAGGGAGCGGTCAAGGTTTGGGCCGATTTCAAGGGGGCGGCATTTTTGGAAGGTGATGGTGTGGTCATTGGCATTTACCTTGCATGCAGGGGAAACGTTACTTCTACGCCGCTGGCGTAGCGATGAGAGATGCAAAGCACTCTGACAGGAAAGTGGGCTATTTAGTACTTGAAGTGAGTTGGGGCCTCTACATGTCAGATACTTTGGTGATCCTATGCACAATGGGCATGAAACTGTTTGGGGGACCCCTGGCATCTATATATAGAATGTTGGTGCCTATTGATATGTAGGAGAGGAGATGCTAGAAAGTGGAAGCTTTGAGGGGATTTTAAGGTATTTCATTAAAAAAACGCTACCTTTTGGAAAAGCTTTGCGACTCAACAGCTTGGAGTAGAAAGATGCGGTTACCCATTTCGGAATGGCTCAAATGTGTACTTTCCAAAAACATATGACTTACTTGGGTGAGCGTACTGGTTTTGAACCTTCACCTCACATAAAGTGCTGTAAAAGTGACGCAGTAGCTGAAATGATAGAAAGGATAAGATCGTTTGGGGTATAATTATCTAGGGGCCCCTTCAATCCAAACACTTAGGTAAGCCTAAGTATGCCAAAGTCATGGATATCTCCCAATTTAGCAAAGCTTTGCGGCGGACATGGGTATCCTTCCTGGAATCGGTGGCATGTGCGCTTTCCAAAAACACGTGGCTTTATGGGGTACACTTTTCTTTGTTTGTTTTTTACGCCACATTCAATGCTCCAAATGTGTTGATTTTTACCTTAGATTAAATGACAGAAATGATGGATGGTTTGGGGTATGTCCGTCTTGGGGCCTTTTCATGCCAAACATTTAGTCAAACTATGCACATCGGGCATCAAACTGTTCAGCGGACCCCTACCTTTCGCATTTAGGCAGTTTCATTTCAGTATATAAGGTTTCGGGGTGGGTAAGATGCTGCAAAACAAAAGCTTGGAGGTGATTTTTTCCAAAATCATCAAAATCGCCAAATTTAGCAAAGCTGTGCGGCTGGGTATTTCATGCTATATAGATAGGTGTAGCCTTCCTGGAATCGGGGGCATGTGCGCTTTCCAAAAACACGTGGCTTTATGGGGTACACTTTTTTTTGTTTGTTTTTTACGCCACATTCAATGCTCCAAATGTGTTGATTTTTACCTTAGATTAAATGACAGAAATGATGGATGGTTTGGGGTATGTTCGTCTTGGGGCCTTTTCATGCCAAACATTTAGTCAAACTATGCACATCGGGCATCAAACTGTTCAGCGGACCCCTACCTTTCGCATTTAGGCAGTTTCATTTCAGTATATAAGGTTTCGGGGTGGGTAAGATGCTGCAAAACAAAAGCTTGGAGGTGATTTTTTCCAAAATCATCAAAATCGCCAAATTTAGCAAAGCTGTGCGGCTGGGTATTTCATGCTATATAGATAGGTGTAGCCTTCCTGGAATCGGGGGCATGTGCGCTTTCCAAAAACACGTGGCTTTATGGGGTACACTTTTTTTTGTTTGTTTTTTACGCCACATTCAATGCTCCAAATGTGTTGATTTTTACCTTAGATTAAATGACAGAAATGATGGATGGTTTGGGGTATGTTCGTCTTGGGGCCTTTTCATGCCAAACATTTAGTCAAACTATGCACATCGGGCATCAAACTGTTCAGCGGACCCCTACCTTTTCGCATTTAGGCAGTTTCATTTCAGTATATAAGGTTTCGGGGTGGGTAAGATGCTGCAAAACAAAAGCTTGGAGGTGATTTTTTCCAAAATCATCAAAATCGCCAAATTTAGCAAAGCTGTGCGGCTGGGTATTTCATGCTATATAGATAGGTGTAGCCTTCCTGGAATCGGGGGCATGTGCGCTTTCCAAAAACACGTGGCTTTATGGGGTACACTTTTCTTTGTTTGTTTTTTACGTCACATTCAATGCTACAAATGTGTTGATTTTTACCTTAGATTAAATGACAGAAATGATGGATGGTTTGGGGTATGTTCGTCTTGGGGCCTTTTCATGCCAAACATTTAGTCAAACTATGCACATCGGGCATCAAACTGTTCAGCGGACCCCTACCTTTCACATTTAGGCAGTTTCATTCTAGTATATAAGGTTACGTTGGGGGTTCGATGCTGCAAAATGGAAGCTTGGAGGTGATCACAGGCCCATTCAGTTATTATTAGAATGTTCTCTACTTGTTTTAAATAAATACATTTTTTTTATTTGCACCGCTGCCTTCTATTTGGTGATGTCACTGGCGTGCGCCAAGCCATAGTTTCCTCTGGGAGAAAGAAAGATTTATTCCGGACAATACCTGGATCATCCCATAATGTGTTTTTTAAAGCAAGAGGTTTTCTCCACAGAGCCCCCAGCAGCCCAATAAATAGGGGCTGTCTGTGGAAACTTACAGCAGCCCTTGTGGAATTTGAAAGAACCCCCCATTGGCAGTCTGCAGTAAGCATTGTAATTTAGAGCTTCCCCCGTTCCATAAGATTTCAGTGGGGACAGCGCCTAATTGCGTTTCAATGGGGACAGTACAGCGCCATCTGTTGGTTGTCGGTGAGGTGCGCACCCCCCCTTCCTCCCTCCATAGCACTAGCAATGTGATGCAGGAGATGCTGGGGTGGGATTGATAATAGGGCCTTAGAGCCGCCCCCCGTTTGCAGCCCAATAAATGTTGAGTGTCTGTGGCGTGTTAGAGCAGCAAGGCCTGTGTGATTTGAAAGAATCCCCACATTGATGCTTCTCCTCATTCCCCGGGATGTCCCACAAGAGTTGGTAGCTGCCACAGCAGTCAGACAGGAAGCTGGGAAAGCCAGCAAGCCTTGGCACAGGCATGTGATTTGCATGGCAGTTGTGTTGCTTGATGTTGCTAGAAAGAGGGCAAGAAGCTGATTTGTGCTTTGCCTGGGAAAGCGGAGGAAGTGGCTGGGCTAGTGTTTAGGACACGCACAAGTGCATGCAGCTGACTTTCACTTGAAACGACAAGTCTCCCCAACTTGCCATTCTCTGCAATTGGTGGGGTATAAATACTGCTGGCTCGTGCCCCTTGTTTCAGCTGAGGGGTTCACCGCTCATGCGTGTCAATATCGTGCCTTGCCTTCCATTCAGAGGGACAGTCTATAGGGGGGTCAGGCGGGTGGATCGTGCTGCCCTGCCTTGACATACAGCCAGGCGGTGTGATGTACCAGCCCATCCACGAAATGGCTTACAATAGGGAAAGCTGGAAAGGCAATGGCATCATAATGACACATAGCGAGCGATGGGCCCCTTACAGCTTTTCTTTTTACCCACCCCTCCTTTCTACATGTGGCCCCCCTCTACCAGCACTCTTCTACATTATATTCAAGACATTGATATTCTGAGGCAATTTGCAATTGGTCCTCTTTTATTTTCAATGGTTTTTCACTTATTTTGCTTTTTGTTCAGCAGCTCTCCATTTGGTATTTCAGCAGCAATCTGGTTGCTAGGGCATTTTACCCTAGCAACCAGGTAGTGGTTTAAACAAGAGACGGGAATATCAGTAGTTAAGTATTGCTCTGCGAGGCTGCAATTTCATTATTATTGGAATTTTTTTATTACTTATTTTTCCATGCAGGCCCCTTAACTATTGATATTCCCATCTCTTGTTTAAACCACTACCTGGTTGCTAGGGTAAAATGCCCTAGCAACCAGATTGCTGCTGAAATACCAAATGGAGAGCTGCTGAACAAAAAGCTAAATAACTGAAAAACCATTGAAAATAAAAGAGGACCAATTGCAAATTGTCTCAGAATATCAATTTCTTCATTATGTTGAAGACATGGATATTCTGAGGCAATTTGCAATTGGTCCTCTTTTATTTTTTAATGGTTTTTCAGTTATTTAGCTTTTTGTTCAGCAGCTCTCCATCTGGTATTTCAGCAGCAACCTGGTTGCTAGGGCATTTTACCCTAGCAACCAGGTAGTGGTTTAAACAAGAGACGGGAATATCAGTAGTTAAGTATTGCTCTGCGAGGCTACAATTTCATTATTTTTGTAATTTTGTATTACTTACTTTTCCATGCAGGCCCCTTAACTATTGATATTCCCATCTCTTGTTTAAACCCAGGGCTCCCAGGTGACTCGTGGGCTAATACCTGTGCCCCCCAAAATGTATTGTTTAGGGCAAAAGGTTAGTTTTCCAGGTTTCAAAGACTGTGCTTGGTGCTATGGCAGCTCCAGCACAGTTCCCATATATCAATAAATACAAGGCCGCAAAAGCTGCCATAGTGCGGGTAGTAAATAGCTGGGGCTTGCAGGGAGCGGTCAAGGTTTGGGCCGATTTCAAGGGGGCGGCATTTTTGGAAGGTGATGGTGTGGCTCATTGGCATTACCTTGCATGCAGGGGAAACGTACTTCTACGCCGCTGGCGTAGCGATGAGAGATGCAAAGCACTCTGACAGGAAAGTGGGCTATTTAGTACTTGAAGTGAGTTGGGGCCTCTACATGTCAGATACTTTGGTGATCCTATGCACAATGGGCATGAAACTGTTTGGGGGACCCCTGGCATCTATATATAGAATGTTGGTGCCTATTGATATGTAGGAGAGGAGATGCTAGAAAGTGGAAGCTTTGAGGGGATTTTAAGGTATTTCATTAAAAAAACGCTACCTTTTGGAAAAGCTTTGCGACTCAACAGCTTGGAGTAGAAAGATGCGGTTACCCATTTCGGAATGGCTCAAATGTGTACTTTCCAAAAACATATGACTTACTTGGGTGAGCGTACTGGTTTTGAACCTTCACCTCACATAAAGTGCTGTAAAAGTGACGCAGTAGCTGAAATGATAGAAAGGATAAGATCGTTTGGGGTATAATTATCTAGGGGCCCCTTCAATCCAAACACTTAGGTAAGCCTAAGTATGCCAAAGTCATGGATATCTCCCAATTTAGCAAAGCTTTGCGGCGGACATGGGTATCCTTCCTGGAATCGGTGGCATGTGCGCTTTCCAAAAACACGTGGCTTTATGGGGTACACTTTTCTTTGTTTGTTTTTTACGCCACATTCAATGCTCCAAATGTGTTGATTTTTACCTTAGATTAAATGACAGAAATGATGGATGGTTTGGGGTATGTCCGTCTTGGGGCCTTTTCATGCCAAACATTTAGTCAAACTATGCACATCGGGCATCAAACTGTTCAGCGGACCCCTACCTTTCGCATTTAGGCAGTTTCATTTCAGTATATAAGGTTTCGGGGTGGGTAAGATGCTGCAAAACAAAAGCTTGGAGGTGATTTTTTCCAAAATCATCAAAATCGCCAAATTTAGCAAAGCTGTGCGGCTGGGTATTTCATGCTATATAGATAGGTGTAGCCTTCCTGGAATCGGGGGCATGTGCGCTTTCCAAAAACACGTGGCTTTATGGGGTACACTTTTTTTGTTTGTTTTTTACGCCACATTCAATGCTCCAAATGTGTTGATTTTTACCTTAGATTAAATGACAGAAATGATGGATGGTTTGGGGTATGTTCGTCTTGGGGCCTTTTCATGCCAAACATTTAGTCAAACTATGCACATCGGGCATCAAACTGTTCAGCGGACCCCTACCTTTCGCATTTAGGCAGTTTCATTTCAGTATATAAGGTTTCGGGGTGGGTAAGATGCTGCAAAACAAAAGCTTGGAGGTGATTTTTTCCAAAATCGCCAAATTTAGCAAAGCTGTGCGGCTGGGTATTTCATGCTATATAGATAGGTGTAGCCTTCCTGGAATCGGGGGCATGTGCGCTTTCCAAAAACACGTGGCTTTATGGGGTACACTTTTCTTTGTTTGTTTTTTACGTCACATTCAATGCTACAAATGTGTTGATTTTTACCTTAGATTAAATGACAGAAATGATGGATGGTTTGGGGTATGTTCGTCTTGGGGCCTTTTCATGCAAACATTTAGTCAAACTATGCACATCGGGCATCAAACTGTTCAGCGGACCCCTACCTTTCACATTTAGGCAGTTTCATTCTAAATTACAATGCTTACTGCAGACTGCCAATGGGGGGTTCTTTCAATTCCACAAGGGCTGCTGTAAGTTTCCACAGACAGCCCCTATTTATTGGGCTGCTGGGGGGCTCTGTGGAGAAAACCTCTTGCTTTAAAAAACACATTATGGGATGATCCAGGTATTGTCCGGAATAAATCTTTCTTTCTCCCAGAGGAAACTATGGCTTGGCGCACGCCAGTGACATCACCAAATAGAAGGCAGCGGTGCAAATAAAAAAATGTATTTATTTAAAACAAGTAGAGAACATTCTAATAATAACTGAATGGGCCTGTGATCACCTCCAAGCTTCCATTTTGCAGCATCGAACCCCCAACGTAACCTTATATACTAGAATGAAACTGCCTAAATGTGAAAGGTAGGGGTCCGCTGAACAGTTTGATGCCCGATGTGCATAGTTTGACTAAATGTTTGGCATGAAAAGGCCCCAAGACGAACATACCCCAAACCATCCATCATTTCTGTCATTTAATCTAAGGTAAAAATCAACACATTTGTAGCATTGAATGTGACGTAAAAACAAACAAAGAAAAGTGTACCCCATAAAGCCACGTGTTTTTGGAAAGCGCACATGCCCCCGATTCCAGGAAGGCTACACCTATCTATATAGCATGAAATACCCAGCCGCACAGCTTTGCTAAATTTGGCGATTTTGGAAAAAATCACCTCCAAGCTTTTGTTTTGCAGCATCTTACCCACCCCGAAACCTTATATACTGAAATGAAACTGCCTAAATGCGAAAGGTAGGGGTCCGCTGAACAGTTTGATGCCCGATGTGCATAGTTTGACTAAATGTTTGGCATGAAAAGGCCCCAAGACGAACATACCCCAAACCATCCATCATTTCTGTCATTTAATCTAAGGTAAAAATCAACACATTTGGAGCATTGAATGTGGCGTAAAAAACAAACAAAAAAAAGTGTACCCCATAAAGCCACGTGTTTTTGGAAAGCGCACATGCCCCCGATTCCAGGAAGGCTACACCTATCTATATAGCATGAAATACCCAGCCGCACAGCTTTGCTAAATTTGGCGATTTTGATGATTTTGGAAAAAATCACCTCCAAGCTTTTGTTTTGCAGCATCTTACCCACCCCGAAACCTTATATACTGAAATGAAACTGCCTAAATGCGAAAGGTAGGGGTCCGCTGAACAGTTTGATGCCCGATGTGCATAGTTTGACTAAATGTTTGGCATGAAAAGGCCCCAAGACGGACATACCCCAAACCATCCATCATTTCTGTCATTTAATCTAAGGTAAAAATCAACACATTTGGAGCATTGAATGTGGCGTAAAAACAAACAAAGAAAAGTGTACCCCATAAAGCCACGTGTTTTTGGAAAGCGCACATGCCACCGATTCCAGGAAGGATACCCATGTCCGCCGCAAAGCTTTGCTAAATTGGGAGATATCCATGACTTTGGCATACTTAGGCTTACCTAAGTGTTTGGATTGAAGGGGCCCTAGATAATTATACCCCAAACGATCTTATCCTTTCTATCATTTCAGCTACTGCGTCACTTTTACAGCACTTTATGTGAGGTGAAGGTTCAAAACCAGTACGCTCACCCAAGTAAGTCATATGTTTTTGGAAAGTACACATTTGAGCCATTCCGAAATGGGTAACCGCATCTTTCTACTCCAAGCTGTTGAGTCGCAAAGCTTTTCCAAAAGGTAGCGTTTTTTTAATGAAATACCTTAAAATCCCCTCAAAGCTTCCACTTTCTAGCATCTCCTCTCCTACATATCAATAGGCACCAACATTCTATATATAGATGCCAGGGGTCCCCCAAACAGTTTCATGCCCATTGTGCATAGGATCACCAAAGTATCTGACATGTAGAGGCCCCAACTCACTTCAAGTACTAAATAGCCCACTTTCCTGTCAGAGTGCTTTGCATCTCTCATCGCTACGCCAGCGGCGTAGAAGTACGTTTCCCCTGCATGCAAGGTAATGCCAATGAGCCACACCATCACCTTCCAAAAATGCCGCCCCCTTGAAATCGGCCCAAACCTTGACCGCTCCCTGCAAGCCCCAGCTATTTACTACCCGCACTATGGCAGCTTTTGCGGCCTTGTATTTATTGATATATGGGAACTGTGCTGGAGCTGCCATAGCACCAAGCACAGTCTTTGAAACCTGGAAAACTAACCTTTTGCCCTAAACAATACATTTTGGGGGGCACAGGTATTAGCCCACGAGTCACCTGGGAGCCCTGGGTTTAAACAAGAGATGGGAATATCAATAGTTAAGGGGCCTGCATGGAAAAGTAAGTAATACAAAATTACAAAAATAATGAAATTGTAGCCTCGCAGAGCAATACTTAACTACTGATATTCCCGTCTCTTGTTTAAACCACTACCTGGTTGCTAGGGTAAAATGCCCTAGCAACCAGGTTGCTGCTGAAATACCAGATGGAGAGCTGCTGAACAAAAAGCTAAATAACTGAAAAACCATTAAAAATAAAAGAGGACCAATTGCAAATTGCCTCAGAATATCCATGTCTTCAACATAATGAAGAAATTGATATTCTGAGACAATTTGCAATTGGTCCTCTTTTATTTTCAATGGTTTTTCAGTTATTTAGCTTTTTGTTCAGCAGCTCTCCATTTGGTATTTCAGCAGCAATCTGGTTGCTAGGGCATTTTACCCTAGCAACCAGGTAGTGGTTTAAACAAGAGATGGGAATATCAATAGTTAAGGGGCCTGCATGGAAAAATAAGTAATAAAAAAATTACAATAATAATGAAATTGCAGCCTCGCAGAGCAATACTTAACTACTGATATTCCCGTCTCTTGTTTAAACCACTACCTGGTTGCTAGGGTAAAATGCCCTAGCAACCAGATTGCTGCTGAAATACCAGATGGAGAGCTGCTGAACAAAAAGCAAAATAAGTGAAAAACCATTGAAAATAAAAGCAGGACCAATTGCAAATTGCCTCAGAATATGAATGTCTTGAATATAATGTAGAAGAGTGCTGGTAGAGGGGGGCCACATGTAGAAAGGAGGGGTGGGTAAAAAGAAAAGCTGTAAGGGGCCCATCGCTCGCTATGTGTCATTATGATGCCATTGCCTGTCCAGCTTTCCCTATTGTAAGCCATTTCGTGGATGGGCTGGTACATCACACCGCCTGGCTGTATGTCAAGGCAGGGCAGCACGATCCACCCGCCTGACCCCCCTATAGACTGTCCCTCTGAATGGAAGGCAAGGCACGATATTGACACGCATGAGCGGTGAACCCCTCAGCTGAAACAAGTGGCACGAGCCAGCAGTATTTATACCCCACCAATTGCAGAGAATGGCAAGTTGGGGAGACTTGTCGTTTCAAGTGAAAGTCAGCTGCATGCACTTGTGCGTGTCCTAAACACTAGCCCAGCCACTTCCTCCGCTTTCCCAGGCAAAGCACAAATCAGCTTCTTGCCCTCTTTCTAGCAACATCAAGCAACACAACTGCCATGCAAATCACATGCCTGTGCCAAGGCTTGCTGGCTTTCCCAGCTTCCTGTCTGACTGCTGTGGCAGCTACCAACTCTTGTGGGACATCCCGGGGAATGAGGAGAAGCATCAATGTGGGGATTCTTTCAAATCACACAGGCCTTGCTGCTCTAACACGCCACAGACACTCAACATTTATTGGGCTGCAAACGGGGGGCGGCTCTAAGGCCCTATTATCAATCCCACCCCAGCATCTCCTGCATCACATTGCTAGTGCTATGGAGGGAGGAAGGGGGGGTGCGCACCTCACCGACAACCAACAGATGGCGCTGTACTGTCCCCATTGAAACACAATTAGGCGCTGTCCCCCCTGAAATCTTATGGAACGGGGGAAGCTCTAAATTACAATGCTTACTGCAGACTGGCAATGGGGGGTTCTTTCAAATTCCACAAGGGCTGCTGTAAGTTTCCACAGACAGCCCCTATTTATTGGGCTGCTGGGGGGCTCTGTGGAGAAAACCTCTTGCTTTAAAAAACACATTATGGGATGATCCAGGTATTGTCCGGAATAAATCTTTCTTTCTCCCAGAGGAAACTATGGCTTGGCGCACGCCAGTGACATCACCAAATAGAAGGCAGCGGTGCAAATAAAAAAAATGTATTTATTTAAAACAAGTAGAGAACATTCTAATAATAACTGAATGGGCCTGTGATCACCTCCAAGCTTCCATTTTGCAGCATCGAACCCCCAACGTAACCTTATATACTAGAATGAAACTGCCTAAATGTGAAAGGTAGGGGTCCGCTGAACAATTTGATGCCCGATGTGCATAGTTTGACTAAATGTTTGGCATGAAAAGGCCCCAAGACGAACATACCCCAAACCATCCATCATTTCTGTCTAAGGTAAAAATCAACACATTTGTAGCATTGAATGTGACGTAAAAAACAAACAAAGAAAAGTGTACCCCATAAAGCCACATGTTTTTGGAAAGCGCACATGCCCCCGATTCCAGGAAGGCTACACCTATCTATATAGCATGAAATACCCAGCCGCACAGCTTTGCTAAATTTGGCGATTTTGGAAAAAATCACCTCCAAGCTTTTGTTTTGCAGCATCTTACCCACCCCGAAACCTTATATACTGAAATGAAACTGCCTAAATGCGAAAGGTAGGGGTCCGCTGAACAGTTTGATGCCCGATGTGCATAGTTTGACTAAATGTTTGGCATGAAAAGGCCCCAAGACGAACATACCCCAAACCATCCATCATTTCTGTCATTTAATCTAAGGTAAAAATCAACACATTTGGAGCATTGAATGTGGCGTAAAAAACAAACAAAAAAAAGTGTACCCCATAAAGCCACGTGTTTTTGGAAAGCGCACATGCCCCCGATTCCAGGAAGGCTACACCTATTTATATAGCATGAAATACCCAGCCGCACAGCTTTGCTAAATTTGGCGATTTTGATGATTTTGGAAAAAATCACCTCCAAGCTTTTGTTTTGCAGCATCTTACCCACCCCGAAACCTTATATACTGAAATGAAACTGCCTAAATGCGAAAGGTAGGGGTCCGCTGAACAGTTTGATGCCCGATGTGCATAGTTTGACTAAATGTTTGGCATGAAAAGGCCCCAAGACGGACATACCCCAAACCATCCATCATTTCTGTCATTTAATCTAAGGTAAAAATCAACACATTTGGAGCATTGAATGTGGCGTAAAAAACAAACAAAGAAAAGTGTACCCCATAAAGCCACGTGTTTTTGGAAAGCGCACATGCCACCGATTCCAGGAAGGATACCCATGTCCGCCGCAAAGCTTTGCTAAATTGGGAGATATCCATGACTTTGGCATACTTAGGCTTACCTAAGTGTTTGGATTGAAGGGGCCCCTAGATAATTATACCCCAAACGATCTTATCCTTTCTATCATTTCAGCTACTGCGTCACTTTTACAGCACTTTATGTGAGGTGAAGGTTCAAAACCAGTACGCTCACCCAAGTAAGTCATATGTTTTTGGAAAGTACACATTTGAGCCATTCCGAAATGGGTAACCGCATCTTTCTACTCCAAGCTGTTGAGTCGCAAAGCTTTTCCAAAAGGTAGCGTTTTTTTAATGAAATACCTTAAAATCCCCTCAAAGCTTCCACTTTCTAGCATCTCCTCTCCTACATATCAATAGGCACCAACATTCTATATATAGATGCCAGGGGTCCCCCAAACAGTTTCATGCCCATTGTGCATAGGATCACCAAAGTATCTGACATGTAGAGGCCCCAACTCACTTCAAGTACTAAATAGCCCACTTTCCTGTCAGAGTGCTTTGCATCTCTCATCGCTACGCCAGCGGCGTAGAAGTACGTTTCCCCTGCATGCAAGGAAATGCCAATGACCCACACCATCACCTTCCAAAAATGCCGCCCCCTTGAAATCGGCCCAAACCTTGACCGCTCCCTGCAAGCCCCAGCTATTTACTACCCGCACTATGGCAGCTTTTGCGGCCTTGTATTTATTGATATATGGGAACTGTGCTGGAGCTGCCATAGCACCAAGCACAGTCTTTGAAACCTGGAAAACTAACCTTTTGCCCTAAACAATACATTTTGGGGGGCACAGGTATTAGCCCACGAGTCACCTGGGAGCCCTGGGTTTAAACAAGAGATGGGAATATCAATAGTTAAGGGGCCTGCATGGAAAAGTAAGTAATACAAAATTACAAAAATAATGAAATTGTAGCCTCGCAGAGCAATACTTAACTACTGATATTCCCGTCTCTTGTTTAAACCACTACCTGGTTGCTAGGGTAAAATGCCCTAGCAACCAGGTTGCTGCTGAAATACCAGATGGAGAGCTGCTGAACAAAAAGCTAAATAACTGAAAAACCATTAAAAAATAAAAGAGGACCAATTGCAAATTGCCTCAGAATATCCATGTCTTCAACATAATGAAGAAATTGATATTCTGAGACAATTTGCAATTGGTCCTCTTTTATTTTCAATGGATTTCCAGTTATTTAGCTTTTTGTTCAGCAGCTCTCCATTTGGTATTTCAGCAGCAATCTGGTTGCTAGGGCATTTTACCCTAGCAACCAGGTAGTGGTTTAAACAAGAGATGGGAATATCAATAGTTAAGGGGCCTGCATGGAAAAATAAGTAATAAAAAAATTCCAATAATAATGAAATTGCAGCCTCGCAGAGCAATACTTAACTACTGATATTCCCGTCTCTTGTTTAAACCACTACCTGGTTGCTAGGGTAAAATGCCCTAGCAACCAGATTGCTGCTGAAATACCAGATGGAGAGCTGCTGAACAAAAAGCTAAATAACTGAAAAACCATTGAAAATAAAAGAGGACCAATTACAAATTGCCTCAGAATATCAATGTCTTCAACACAATGAAGAAATTGATATTCTGAGACAATTTGCAATTGGTCCTCTTTTATTTTCAATGGTTTTTCAGTTATTTAGCTTTTTGTTCAGCAGCTCTCCATTTGGTATTTCAGCAGCAATCTGGTTGCTAGGGCATTTTACCCTAGCAACCAGGTAGTGGTTTAAACAAGAGATGGGAATATCAATAGTTAAGGGGCCTGCATGGAAAAATAAGTAATAAAAAATTCCAATAATAATGAAATTGCAGCCTCGCAGAGCAATACTTAACTACTGATATTCCCGTCTCTTGTTTAAACCACTACCTGGTTGCTAGGGTAAAATGCCCTAGCAACCAGATTGCTGCTGAAATACCAGATGGAGAGCTGCTGAACAAAAAGCAAAATAAGTGAAAAACCATTGAAAATAAAAGAGGACCAATTGCAAATTGCCTCAGAATATGAATGTCTTGAATATAATGTAGAAGAGTGCTGGTAGAGGGGGGCCACATGTAGAAAGGAGGGGTGGGTAAAAAGAAAAGCTGTAAGGGGCCCATCGCTCGCTATGTGTCATTATGATGCCATTGCCTGTCCAGCTTTCCCTATTGTAAGCCATTTCGTGGATGGGCTGGTACATCACACCGCCTGGCTGTATGTCAAGGCAGGGCAGCACGATCCACCCGCCTGACCCCCCTATAGACTGTCCCTCTGAATGGAAGGCAAGGCACGATATTGACACGCATGAGCGGTGAACCCCTCAGCTGAAACAAGTGGCACGAGCCAGCAGTATTTATACCCCACCAATTGCAGAGAATGGCAAGTTGGGGAGACTTGTCGTTTCAAGTGAAAGTCAGCTGCATGCACTTGTGCGTGTCCTAAACACTAGCCCAGCCACTTCCTCCGCTTTCCCAGGCAAAGCACAAATCAGCTTCTTGCCCTCTTTCTAGCAACATCAAGCAACACAACTGCCATGCAAATCACATGCCTGTGCCAAGGCTTGCTGGCTTTCCCAGCTTCCTGTCTGACTGCTGTGGCAGCTACCAACTCTTGTGGGACATCCCGGGGAATGAGGAGAAGCATCAATGTGGGGATTCTTTCAAATCACACAGGCCTTGCTGCTCTAACACGCCACAGACACTCAACATTTATTGGGCTGCAAACGGGGGGCGGCTCTAAGGCCCTATTATCAATCCCACCCCAGCATCTCCTGCATCACATTGCTAGTGCTATGGAGGGAGGAAGGGGGGGTGCGCACCTCACCGACAACCAACAGATGGCGCTGCACTGTCCCCATTGAAACACAATTAGGCGCTGTCCCCACTGAAATCTTATGGAACGGGGGAAGCTCTAAATTACAATGCTTACTGCAGACTGCCAATGGGGGGTTCTTTCAAATTCCACAAGGGCTGCTGTAAGTTTCCACAGACAGCCCCTATTTATTGGGCTGCTGGGGGGCTCTGTGGAGAAAACCTCTTGCTTTAAAAAACACATTATGGGATGATCCAGGTATTGTCCGGAATAAATCTTTCTTTCTCCCAGAGGAAACTATGGCTTGGCGCACGCCAGTGACATCACCAAATAGAAGGCAGCGGTGCAAATAAAAAAAATGTATTTATTTAAAACAAGTAGAGAACATTCTAATAATAACTGAATGGGCCTGTGATCACCTCCAAGCTTCCATTTTGCAGCATCGAACCCCCAACGTAACCTTATATACTAGAATGAAACTGCCTAAATGTGAAAGGTAGGGGTCCGCTGAACAGTTTGATGCCCGATGTGCATAGTTTGACTAAATGTTTGGCATGAAAAGGCCCCAAGACGAACATACCCCAAACCATCCATCATTTCTGTCATTTAATCTAAGGTAAAAATCAACACATTTGTAGCATTGAATGTGACGTAAAAAACAAACAAAGAAAAGTGTACCCCATAAAGCCACGTGTTTTTGGAAAGCGCACATGCCACCGATTCCAGGAAGGATACCCATGTCCGCCGCAAAGCTTTGCTAAATTGGGAGATATCCATGACTTTGGCATACTTAGGCTTACCTAAGTGTTTGGATTGAAGGGGCCCCTAGATAATTATACCCCAAACGATCTTATCCTTTCTATCATTTCAGCTACTGCGTCACTTTTACAGCACTTTATGTGAGGTGAAGGTTCAAAACCAGTACGCTCACCCAAGTAAGTCATATGTTTTTGGAAAGTACACATTTGAGCCTTTCCGAAATGGGTAACCGCATCTTTCTACTCCAAGCTGTTGAGTCGCAAAGCTTTTCCAAAAGGTAGCGTTTTTTTAATGAAATACCTTAAAATCCCCTCAAAGCTTCCACTTTCTAGCATCTCCTCTCCTACATATCAATAGGCACCAACATTCTATATATAGATGCCAGGGGTCCCCCAAACAGTTTCATGCCCATTGTGCATAGGATCACCAAAGTATCTGACATGTAGAGGCCCCAACTCACTTCAAGTACTAAATAGCCCACTTTCCTGTCAGAGTGCTTTGCATCTCTCATCGCTACGCCAGCGGCGTAGAAGTACGTTTCCCCTGCATGCAAGGTAATGCCAATGACCCACACCATCACCTTCCAAAAATGCCGCCCCCTTGAAATCGGCCCAAACCTTGACCGCTCCCTGCAAGCCCCAGCTATTTACTACCCGCACTATGGCAGCTTTTGCGGCCTTGTATTGATTGATATATGGGAACTGTGCTGGAGCTGCCATAGCACCAAGCACAGTCTTTGAAACCTGGAAAACTAACCTTTTGCCCTAAACAATACATTTTGGGGGGCACAGGTATTAGCCCACGAGTCACCTGGGAGCCCTGGGTTTAAACAAGAGATGGGAATATCAATAGTTAAGGGGCCTGCATGGAAAAGTAAGTAATACAAAATTACAAAAATAATGAAATTGTAGCCTCGCAGAGCAATACTTAACTACTGATATTCCCGTCTCTTGTTTAAACCACTACCTGGTTGCTAGGGCAAAATGCCCTAGCAACCAGGTTGCTGCTGAAATACCAGATGGAGAGCTGCTGAACAAAAAGCTAAATAACTGAAAAACCATTAAAAAATAAAAGAGGACCAATTGCAAATTGCCTCAGAATATCCATGTCTTCAACATAATGAAGAAATTGATATTCTGAGACAATTTGCAATTGGTCCTCTTTTATTTTCAATGGTTTTTCAGTTATTTAGCTTTTTGTTCAGCAGCTCTCCATTTGGTATTTCAGCAGCAATCTGGTTGCTAGGGCATTTTACCCTAGCAACCAGGTAGTGGTTTAAACAAGAGATGGGAATATCAATAGTTAAGGGGCCTGCATGGAAAAATAAGTAATAAAAAATTCCAATAATAATGAAATTGCAGCCTCGCAGAGCAATACTTAACTACTGATATTCCCGTCTCTTGTTTAAACCACTACCTGGTTGCTAGGGTAAAATGCCCTAGCAACCAGATTGCTGCTGAAATACCAGATGGAGAGCTGCTGAACAAAAAGCAAAATAAGTGAAAAACCATTGAAAATAAAAGAGGACCAATTGCAAATTGCCTCAGAATATGAATGTCTTGAATATAATGTAGAAGAGTGCTGGTAGAGGGGGGCCACATGTAGAAAGGAGGGGTGGGTAAAAAGAAAAGCTGTAAGGGGCCCATCGCTCGCTATGTGTCATTATGATGCCATTGCCTGTCCAGCTTTCCCTATTGTAAGCCATTTCGTGGATGGGCTGGTACATCACACCGCCTGGCTGTATGTCAAGGCAGGGCAGCACGATCCACCCGCCTGACCCCCCTATAGACTGTCCCTCTGAATGGAAGGCAAGGCACGATATTGACACGCATGAGCGGTGAACCCCTCAGCTGAAACAAGTGGCACGAGCCAGCAGTATTTATACCCCACCAATTGCAGAGAATGGCAAGTTGGGGAGACTTGTCGTTTCAAGTGAAAGTCAGCTGCATGCACTTGTGCGTGTCCTAAACACTAGCCCAGCCACTTCCTCCGCTTTCCCAGGCAAAGCACAAATCAGCTTCTTGCCCTCTTTCTAGCAACATCAAGCAACACAACTGCCATGCAAATCACATGCCTGTGCCAAGGCTTGCTGGCTTTCCCAGCTTCCTGTCTGACTGCTGTGGCAGCTACCAACTCTTGTGGGACATCCCGGGGAATGAGGAGAAGCATCAATGTGGGGATTCTTTCAAATCACACAGGCCTTGCTGCTCTAACACGCCACAGACACTCAACATTTATTGGGCTGCAAACGGGGGGCGGCTCTAAGGCCCTATTATCAATCCCACCCCAGCATCTCCTGCATCACATTGCTAGTGCTATGGAGGGAGGAAGGGGGGGTGCGCACCTCACCGACAACCAACAGATGGCGCTGCACTGTCCCCATTGAAACACAATTAGGCGCTGTCCCCACTGAAATCTTATGGAACGGGGGAAGCTCTAAATTACAATGCTTACTGCAGACTGGCAATGGGGGGTTCTTTCAAATTCCACAAGGGCTGCTGTAAGTTTCCACAGACAGCCCCTATTTATTGGGCTGCTGGGGGGCTCTGTGGAGAAAACCTCTTGCTTTAAAAAACACATTATGGGATGATCCAGGTATTGTCCGGAATAAATCTTTCTTTCTCCCAGAGGAAACTATGGCTTGGCGCACGCCAGTGACATCACCAAATAGAAGGCAGCGGTGCAAATAAAAAAAATGTATTTATTTAAAACAAGTAGAGAACATTCTAATAATAACTGAATGGGCCTGTGATCACCTCCAAGCTTCCATTTTGCAGCATCGAACCCCCAACGTAACCTTATATACTAGAATGAAACTGCCTAAATGTGAAAGGTAGGGGTCCGCTGAACAGTTTGATGCCCGATGTGCATAGTTTGACTAAATGTTTGGCATGAAAAGGCCCCAAGACGAACATACCCCAAACCATCCATCATTTCTGTCATTTAATCTAAGGTAAAAATCAACACATTTGTAGCATTGAATGTGACGTAAAAAACAAACAAAGAAAAGTGTACCCCATAAAGCCACGTGTTTTTGGAAAGCGCACATGCCCCCGATTCCAGGAAGGCTACACCTATCTATATAGCATGAAATACCCAGCCGCACAGCTTTGCTAAATTTGGCGATTTTGGAAAAAATCACCTCCAAGCTTTTGTTTTGCAGCATCTTACCCACCCCGAAACCTTATATACTGAAATGAAACTGCCTAAATGCGAAAGGTAGGGGTCCGCTGAACAGTTTGATGCCCGATGTGCATAGTTTGACTAAATGTTTGGCATGAAAAGGCCCCAAGACGAACATACCCCAAACCATCCATCATTTCTGTCATTTAATCTAAGGTAAAAATCAACACATTTGGAGCATTGAATGTGGCGTAAAAAACAAACAAAAAAAAGTGTACCCCATAAAGCCACGTGTTTTTGGAAAGCGCACATGCCCCCGATTCCAGGAAGGCTACACCTATCTATATAGCATGAAATACCCAGCCGCACAGCTTTGCTAAATTTGGCGATTTTGATGATTTTGGAAAAAATCACCTCCAAGCTTTTGTTTTGCAGCATCTTACCCACCCCGAAACCTTATATACTGAAATGAAACTGCCTAAATGCGAAAGGTAGGGGTCCGCTGAACAGTTTGATGCCCGATGTGCATAGTTTGACTAAATGTTTGGCATGAAAAGGCCCCAAGACGGACATACCCCAAACCATCCATCATTTCTGTCATTTAATCTAAGGTAAAAATCAACACATTTGGAGCATTGAATGTGGCATAAAAAACAAACAAAGAAAAGTGTACCCCATAAAGCCACGTGTTTTTGGAAAGCGCACATGCCACCGATTCCAGGAAGGATACCCATGTCCGCCGCAAAGCTTTGCTAAATTGGGAGATATCCATGACTTTGGCATACTTAGGCTTACCTAAGTGTTTGGATTGAAGGGGCCCCTAGATAATTATACCCCAAACGATCTTATCCTTTCTATCATTTCAGCTACTGCTTCACTTTTACAGCACTTTATGTGAGGTGAAGGTTCAAAACCAGTACGCTCACCCAAGTAAGTCATATGTTTTTGGAAAGTACACATTTGAGCCTTTCCGAAATGGGTAACCGCATCTTTCTACTCCAAGCTGTTGAGTCGCAAAGCTTTTCCAAAAGGTAGCGTTTTTTTAATGAAATACCTTAAAATCCCCTCAAAGCTTCCACTTTCTAGCATCTCCTCTCCTACATATCAATAGGCACCAACATTCTATATATAGATGCCAGGGGTCCCCCAAACAGTTTCATGCCCATTGTGCATAGGATCACCAAAGTATCTGACATGTAGAGGCCCCAACTCACTTCAAGTACTAAATAGCCCACTTTCCTGTCAGAGTGCTTTGCATCTCTCATCGCTACGCCAGCGGCGTAGAAGTACGTTTCCCCTGCATGCATGGGCGTCCACAGAAGGGGGCAAGAGGGGGCACTTGCCCCCCCCTGGAAAAGTAGCAAAAAAAACAAAAACCTTACTCCGTTTCTGCACTGTGCCCTCAAGCCCGTTTTTGCTGTGCTCCGATTGGATCTTTCTTCTTGTGGATTCTCCAATCAGAGCACAGCTTCCTTGACAGACAGTAAAATTGACCAATCAGAGCAGAGATGCACACAGGGATCGGGAGATTTTGCAAACTGGAAACAGAAATAAAGACTGAAAAGAAGAATCTGCCCCTGTAACTTTACCTAAGAACCAACTCTCTACTTTTGCTGCAGTTTTCATCCCACAGGTACTATACAGTTCTAAAGAATCACTAGCTGACATTAAATTGTTTTTTGCCTGACATCTATAATAATTTATAATCTATCCCCTACCCTAACACATGGAGGGTAAGTTAACTCTTTCCCTCTGAAAAAGCTCATTGTGTGTTTATATATGTGTTGTTGTTTTTTGCACTTACTATTTTTTTTTTTGTCATTGTTTTGTTCATTTATAGTAAGTTACAGTGGGGCCAATGTTGTGTATCAGTGCCAGTGTTATAGTGCCAGGGCCTGAATATCTGCCATCAGTACCCACTGCTCCTCATGGCATATAATGTGCTGGGTTTGTAAATACGGACTGCATCTCACTGTATATAATGGGGAGTCAGTATCCACTGCCTTTCTTGCTATAAAACTAACATAAACACATCTAAAGGGGTGGTTCACTTTTAAGTTAACCTTTAGTATGTTATAAAATGGCCTATTCCTAGCAACTTTGCAATTGGTCTTCCCAATTTTATTTTTTTGAATAATTTGCCTTTCTCTTCTGCCTCTATACAGATTTCAAATGGGGGCCAAAAATATTGCTCTGTGAGGCTACAATTTTATTATTATTATAATTTTGTATTACTTATTTTTCCAAGTAGGCCCCTTAACTATTCATATTCCCATCTCTTGTTTAAATCACTACCTGGTTGCTAGGGTAAATAAGACCCTAGCAACCAGATAGCTGCTGAAATACCAAATGGAGAGCTGCTGAACAAAAAGCTAAATAACTGAAAAACCATTAAAAATAAAAGTGAATTCGAATGCGAACTACCCCTTTAAGCTAACTGATCACAAACACAAATGTTTGCAGATCCCCTAACAGAAGTGCGCGTATGAATACTTTTACTACTAATACTAAACATTTTAGGGTAAAAAAAAAAGCACCCCCACCCGCACTTTTGTACAGTATCCCTGGGAGACAGTGGGAACGGCAAGAGGTAGTTGGGAGGTTAACTTTTTACGTCAGCAGCGAATCCACTAAGTGTCACATTAGCTGTAGGTCAGTCTGTGTATGGGCCATATTTAGCCTCCCTTAGTATCATCCTGCAAAAAAAAAAAATATATATATATATTTATATATATATATATATATTTATCTGTTGCAGGATGATGCTAGCTTACTTGCCCCCCCTTGGAAAATTTTCTGCGGACGCCCATGCTCGTGGGCTAATACCTGTGCCCCCCAAAATGTATTGTTTAGGGCAAAAGGTTAGTTTTCCAGGTTTCAAAGACTGTGCTTGGTGCTATGGCAGCTCCAGCACAGTTCCCATATATCAATAAATACAAGGCCGCAAAAGCTGCCATAGTGCGGGTAGTAAATAGCTGGGGCTTGCAGGGAGCGGTCAAGGTTTGGGCCGATTTCAAGGGGGCGGCATTTTTGGAAGGTGATGGTGTGGGTCATTGGCATTACCTTGCATGCAGGGGAAACGTACTTCTACGCCGCTGGCGTAGCGATGAGAGATGCAAAGCACTCTGACAGGAAAGTGGGCTATTTAGTACTTGAAGTGAGTTGGGGCCTCTACATGTCAGATACTTTGGTGATCCTATGCACAATGGGCATGAAACTGTTTGGGGGACCCCTGGCATCTATATATAGAATGTTGGTGCCTATTGATATGTAGGAGAGGAGATGCTAGAAAGTGGAAGCTTTGAGGGGATTTTAAGGTATTTCATTAAAAAAACGCTACCTTTTGGAAAAGCTTTGCGACTCAACAGCTTGGAGTAGAAAGATGCGGTTACCCATTTCGGAATGGCTCAAATGTGTACTTTCCAAAAACATATGACTTACTTGGGTGAGCGTACTGGTTTTGAACCTTCACCTCACATAAAGTGCTGTAAAAGTGACGCAGTAGCTGTAATGATAGAAAGGATAAGATCGTTTGGGGTATAATTATCTAGGGGCCCCTTCAATCCAAACACTTAGGTAAGCCTAAGTATGCCAAAGTCATGGATATCTCCCAATTTAGCAAAGCTTTGCGGCGGACATGGGTATCCTTCCTGGAATCGGGGGCATGTGCGCTTTCCAAAAACACGTGGCTTTATGGGGTACACTTTTCTTTGTTTGTTTTTTACGTCACATTCAATGCTCCAAATGTGTTGATTTTTACCTTAGATTAAATGACAGAAATGATGGATGGTTTGGGGTATGTCCGTCTTGGGGCCTTTTCATGCCAAACATTTAGTCAAACTATGCACATCGGGCATCAAACTGTTCAGCGGACCCCTACCTTTCGCATTTAGGCAGTTTCATTTCAGTATATAAGGTTTCGGGGTGGGTAAGATGCTGCAAAACAAAAGCTTGGAGGTGATTTTTTCCCAAATCATCAAAATCGCCAAATTTAGCAAAGCTGTGCGGCTGGGTATTTCATGCTATATAGATAGGTGTAGCCTTCCTGGAATCGGGGGCATGTGCGCTTTCCAAAAACACGTGGCTTTATGGGGTACACTTTTTTTTGTTTGTTTTTTACGCCACATTCAATGCACCAAATGTGTTGATTTTTACCTTAGATTAAATGACAGAAATGATGGATGGTTTGGGGTATGTTCGTCTTGGGGCCTTTTCATGCCAAACATTTAGTCAAACTATGCACATCGGGCATCAAACTGTTCAGCGGACCCCTACCTTTCGCATTTAGGCAGTTTCATTTCAGTATGTAAGGTTTCGGGGTGGGTAAGATGCTGCAAAACAAAAGCTTGGAGGTGATTTTTTCCAAAATCGCCAAATTTAGCAAAGCTGTGCGGCTGGGTATTTCATGCTATATAGATAGGTGTAGCCTTCCTGGAATCGGGGGCATGTGCGCTTTCCAAAAACACGTGGCTTTATGGGGTACACTTTTCTTTGTTTGTTTTTTACGTCACATTCAATGCTACAAATGTGTTGATTTTTACCTTAGATTAAATGACAGAAATGATGGATGGTTTGGGGTATGTTCGTCTTGGGGCCTTTTCATGCCAAACATTTAGTCAAACTATGCACATCGGGCATCAAACTGTTCAGCGGACCCCTACCTTTCACATTTAGGCAGTTTCATTCTAGTATATAAGGTTACGTTGGGGGTTCGATGCTGCAAAATGGAAGCTTGGAGGTGATCACAGGCCCATTCAGTTATTATTAGAATGTTCTCTACTTGTTTTAAATAAATACATTTTTTTTATTTGCACCGCTGCCTTCTATTTGGTGATGTCACTGGCGTGCGCCAAGCCATAGTTTCCTCTGGGAGAAAGAAAGATTTATTCCGGACAATACCTGGATCATCCCATAATGTGTTTTTTAAAGCAAGAGGTTTTCTCCACAGAGCCCCCCAGCAGCCCAATAAATAGGGGCTGTCTGTGGAAACTTACAGCAGCCCTTGTGGAATTTGAAAGAACCCCCCATTGCCAGTCTGCAGTAAGCATTGTAATTTAGAGCTTCCCCCGTTCCATAAGATTTCAGTGGGGACAGCGCCTAATTGTGTTTCAATGGGGACAGTACAGCGCCATCTGTTGGTTGTCGGTGAGGTGCGCACCCCCCCTTCCTCCCTCCATAGCACTAGCAATGTGATGCAGGAGATGCTGGGGTGGGATTGATAATAGGGCCTTAGAGCCGCCCCCCGTTTGCAGCCCAATAAATGTTGAGTGTCTGTGGCGTGTTAGAGCAGCAAGGCCTGTGTGATTTGAAAGAATCCCCACATTGATGCTTCTCCTCATTCCCCGGGATGTCCCACAAGAGTTGGTAGCTGCCACAGCAGTCAGACAGGAAGCTGGGAAAGCCAGCAAGCCTTGGCACAGGCATGTGATTTGCATGGCAGTTGTGTTGCTTGATGTTGCTAGAAAGAGGGCAAGAAGCTGATTTGTGCTTTGCCTGGGAAAGCGGAGGAAGTGGCTGGGCTAGTGTTTAGGACACGCACAAGTGCATGCAGCTGACTTTCACTTGAAACGACAAGTCTCCCCAACTTGCCATTCTCTGCAATTGGTGGGGTATAAATACTGCTGGCTCGTGCCACTTGTTTCAGCTGAGGGGTTCACCGCTCATGCGTGTCAATATCGTGCCTTGCCTTCCATTCAGAGGGACAGTCTATAGGGGGGTCAGGCGGGTGGATCGTGCTGCCCTGCCTTGACATACAGCCAGGCGGTGTGATGTACCAGCCCATCCACGAAATGGCTTACAATAGGGAAAGCTGGACAGGCAATGGCATCATAATGACACATAGCGAGCGATGGGCCCCTTACAGCTTTTCTTTTTACCCACCCCTCCTTTCTACATGTGGCCCCCCTCTACCAGCACTCTTCTACATTATATTCAAGACATTCATATTCTGAGGCAATTTGCAATTGGTCCTCTTTTATTTTCAATGGTTTTTCACTTATTTTGCTTTTTGTTCAGCAGCTCTCCATTTGGTATTTCAGCAGCAATCTGGTTGCTAGGGCATTTTACCCTAGCAACCAGGTAGTGGTTTAAACAAGAGACGGGAATATCAGTAGTTAAGTATTGCTCTGCGAGGCTGCAATTTCATTATTATTGGAATTTTTTTATTACTTATTTTTCCATGCAGGCCCCTTAACTATTGATATTCCCATCTCTTGTTTAAACCACTACCTGGTTGCTAGGGTAAAATGCCCTAGCAACCAGATTGCTGCTGAAATACCAAATGGAGAGCTGCTGAACAAAAAGCTAAATAACTGGAAAACCATTGAAAATAAAAGAGGACCAATTGCAAATTGTCTCAGAATATCAATTTCTTCATTATGTTGAAGACATGGATATTCTGAGGCAATTTGCAATTGGTCCTCTTTTATTTTTTAATGGTTTTTCAGTTATTTAGCTTTTTGTTCAGCAGCTCTCCATCTGGTATTTCAGCAGCAACCTGGTTGCTAGGGCATTTTACCCTAGCAACCAGGTAGTGGTTTAAACAAGAGACGGGAATATCAGTAGTTAAGTATTGCTCTGCGAGGCTACAATTTCATTATTTTTGTAATTTTGTATTACTTACTTTTCCATGCAGGCCCCTTAACTATTGATATTCCCATCTCTTGTTTAAACCCAGGGCTCCCAGGTGACTCGTGGGCTAATACCTGTGCCCCCCAAAATGTATTGTTTAGGGCAAAAGGTTAGTTTTCCAGGTTTCAAAGACTGTGCTTGGTGCTATGGCAGCTCCAGCACAGTTCCCATATATCAATAAATACAAGGCCGCAAAAGCTGCCATAGTGCGGGTAGTAAATAGCTGGGGCTTGCAGGGAGCGGTCAAGGTTTGGGCCGATTTCAAGGGGGCGGCATTTTTGGAAGGTGATGGTGTGGGTCATTGGCATTACCTTGCATGCAGGGGAAACGTACTTCTACGCCGCTGGCGTAGCGATGAGAGATGCAAAGCACTCTGACAGGAAAGTGGGCTATTTAGTACTTGAAGTGAGTTGGGGCCTCTACATGTCAGATACTTTGGTGATCCTATGCACAATGGGCATGAAACTGTTTGGGGGACCCCTGGCATCTATATATAGAATGTTGGTGCCTATTGATATGTAGGAGAGGAGATGCTAGAAAGTGGAAGCTTTGAGGGGATTTTAAGGTATTTCATTAAAAAAACGCTACCTTTTGGAAAAGCTTTGCGACTCAACAGCTTGGAGTAGAAAGATGCGGTTACCCATTTCGGAATGGCTCAAATGTGTACTTTCCAAAAACATATGACTTACTTGGGTGAGCGTACTGGTTTTGAACCTTCACCTCACATAAAGTGCTGTAAAAGTGACGCAGTAGCTGAAATGATAGAAAGGATAAGATCGTTTGGGGTATAATTATCTAGGGGCCCCTTCAATCCAAACACTTAGGTAAGCCTAAGTATGCCAAAGTCATGGATATCTCCCAATTTAGCAAAGCTTTGCGGCGGACATGGGTATCCTTCCTGGAATCGGTGGCATGTGCGCTTTCCAAAAACACGTGGCTTTATGGGGTACACTTTTCTTTGTTTGTTTTTTACGCCACATTCAATGCTCCAAATGTGTTGATTTTTACCTTAGATTAAATGACAGAAATGATGGATGGTTTGGGGTATGTCCGTCTTGGGGCCTTTTCATGCCAAACATTTAGTCAAACTATGCACATCGGGCATCAAACTGTTCAGCGGACCCCTACCTTTCGCATTTAGGCAGTTTCATTTCAGTATATAAGGTTTCGGGGTGGGTAAGATGCTGCAAAACAAAAGCTTGGAGGTGATTTTTTCCAAAAATCGCCAAATTTAGCAAAGCTGTGCGGCTGGGTATTTCATGCTATATAGATAGGTGTAGCCTTCCTGGAATCGGGGGCATGTGCGCTTTCCAAAAACACGTGGCTTTATGGGGTACACTTTTCTTTGTTTGTTTTTTACGTCACATTCAATGCTACAAATGTGTTGATTTTTACCTTAGATTAAATGACAGAAATGATGGATGGTTTGGGGTATGTTCGTCTTGGGGCCTTTTCATGCCAAACATTTAGTCAAACTATGCACATCGGGCATCAAACTGTTCAGCGGACCCCTACCTTTCACATTTAGGCAGTTTCATTCTAGTATATAAGGTTACGTTGGGGGTTCGATGCTGCAAAATGGAAGCTTGGAGGTGATCACAGGCCCATTCAGTTATTATTAGAATGTTCTCTACTTGTTTTAAATAAATACATTTTTTTTATTTGCACCGCTGCCTTCTATTTGGTGATGTCACTGGCGTGCGCCAAGCCATAGTTTCCTCTGGGAGAAAGAAAGATTTATTCCGGACAATACCTGGATCATCCCATAATGTGTTTTTTAAAGCAAGAGGTTTTCTCCACAGAGCCCCCCAGCAGCCCAATAAATAGGGGCTGTCTGTGGAAACTTACAGCAGCCCTTGTGGAATTTGAAAGAACCCCCCATTGGCAGTCTGCAGTAAGCATTGTAATTTAGAGCTTCCCCCGTTCCATAAGATTTCAGTGGGGACAGCGCCTAATTGTGTTTCAATGGGGACAGTACAGCGCCATCTGTTGGTTGTCGGTGAGGTGCGCACCCCCCCTTCCTCCCTCCATAGCACTAGCAATGTGATGCAGGAGATGCTGGGGTGGGATTGATAATAGGGCCTTAGAGCCGCCCCCCGTTTGCAGCCCAATAAATGTTGAGTGTCTGTGGCGTGTTAGAGCAGCAAGGCCTGTGTGATTTGAAAGAATCCCCACATTGATGCTTCTCCTCATTCCCCGGGATGTCCCACAAGAGTTGGTAGCTGCCACAGCAGTCAGACAGGAAGCTGGGAAAGCCAGCAAGCCTTGGCACAGGCATGTGATTTGCATGGCAGTTGTGTTGCTTGATGTTGCTAGAAAGAGGGCAAGAAGCTGATTTGTGCTTTGCCTGGGAAAGCGGAGGAAGTGGCTGGGCTAGTGTTTAGGACACGCACAAGTGCATGCAGCTGACTTTCACTTGAAACGACAAGTCTCCCCAACTTGCCATTCTCTGCAATTGGTGGGGTATAAATACTGCTGGCTCGTGCCACTTGTTTCAGCTGAGGGGTTCACCGCTCATGCGTGTCAATATCGTGCCTTGCCTTCCATTCAGAGGGACAGTCTATAGGGGGGTCAGGCGGGTGGATCGTGCTGCCCTGCCTTGACATACAGCCAGGCGGTGTGATGTACCAGCCCATCCACGAAATGGCTTACAATAGGGAAAGCTGGACAGGCAATGGCATCATAATGACACATAGCGAGCGATGGGCCCCTTACAGCTTTTCTTTTTACCCACCCCTCCTTTCTACATGTGGCCCCCCTCTACCAGCACTCTTCTACATTATATTCAAGACATTGATATTCTGAGGCAATTTGCAATTGGTCCTCTTTTATTTTCAATGGTTTTTCACTTATTTTGCTTTTTGTTCAGCAGCTCTCCATTTGGTATTTCAGCAGCAATCTGGTTGCTAGGGCATTTTACCCTAGCAACCAGGTAGTGGTTTAAACAAGAGACGGGAATATCAGTAGTTAAGTATTGCTCTGCGAGGCTGCAATTTCATTATTATTGGAATTTTTTATTACTTATTTTTCCATGCAGGCCCCTTAACTATTGATATTCCCATCTCTTGTTTAAACCACTACCTGGTTGCTAGGGTAAAATGCCCTAGCAACCAGATTGCTGCTGAAATACCAAATGGAGAGCTGCTGAACAAAAAGCTAAATAACTGGAAAACCATTGAAAATAAAAGAGGACCAATTGCAAATTGTCTCAGAATATCAATTTCTTCATTATGTTGAAGACATGGATATTCTGAGGCAATTTGCAATTGGTCCTCTTTTATTTTTTAATGGTTTTTCAGTTATTTAGCTTTTTGTTCAGCAGCTCTCCATCTGGTATTTCAGCAGCAACCTGGTTGCTAGGGCATTTTACCCTAGCAACCAGGTAGTGGTTTAAACAAGAGACGGGAATATCAGTAGTTAAGTATTGCTCTGCGAGGCTACAATTTCATTATTTTTGTAATTTTGTATTACTTACTTTTCCATGCAGGCCCCTTAACTATTGATATTCCCATCTCTTGTTTAAACCCAGGGCTCCCAGGTGACTCGTGGGCTAATACCTGTGCCCCCCAAAATGTATTGTTTAGGGCAAAAGGTTAGTTTTCCAGGTTTCAAAGACTGTGCTTGGTGCTATGGCAGCTCCAGCACAGTTCCCATATATCAATAAATACAAGGCCGCAAAAGCTGCCATAGTGCGGGTAGTAAATAGCTGGGGCTTGCAGGGAGCGGTCAAGGTTTGGGCCGATTTCAAGGGGGCGGCATTTTTGGAAGGTGATGGTGTGGGTCATTGGCATTACCTTGCATGCAGGGGAAACGTACTTCTACGCCGCTGGCGTAGCGATGAGAGATGCAAAGCACTCTGACAGGAAAGTGGGCTATTTAGTACTTGAAGTGAGTTGGGGCCTCTACATGTCAGATACTTTGGTGATCCTATGCACAATGGGCATGAAACTGTTTGGGGGACCCCTGGCATCTATATATAGAATGTTGGTGCCTATTGATATGTAGGAGAGGAGATGCTAGAAAGTGGAAGCTTTGAGGGGATTTTAAGGTATTTCATTAAAAAAACGCTACCTTTTGGAAAAGCTTTGCGACTCAACAGCTTGGAGTAGAAAGATGCGGTTACCCATTTCGGAATGGCTCAAATGTGTACTTTCCAAAAACATATGACTTACTTGGGTGAGCGTACTGGTTTTGAACCTTCACCTCACATAAAGTGCTGTAAAAGTGACGCAGTAGCTGAAATGATAGAAAGGATAAGATCGTTTGGGGTATAATTATCTAGGGGCCCCTTCAATCCAAACACTTAGGTAAGCCTAAGTATGCCAAAGTCATGGATATCTCCCAATTTAGCAAAGCTTTGCGGCGGACATGGGTATCCTTCCTGGAATCGGTGGCATGTGCGCTTTCCAAAAACACGTGGCTTTATGGGGTACACTTTTCTTTGTTTGTTTTTTACGCCACATTCAATGCTCCAAATGTGTTGATTTTTACCTTAGATTAAATGACAGAAATGATGGATGGTTTGGGGTATGTCCGTCTTGGGGCCTTTTCATGCCAAACATTTAGTCAAACTATGCACATCGGGCATCAAACTGTTCAGCGGACCCCTACCTTTCGCATTTAGGCAGTTTCATTTCAGTATATAAGGTTTCGGGGTGGGTAAGATGCTGCAAAACAAAAGCTTGGAGTGATTTTTTCCAAATCATCAAAATCGCCAAATTTAGCAAAGCTGTGCGGCTGGGTATTTCATGCTATATAGATAGGTGTAGCCTTCCTGGAATCGGGGGCATGTGCGCTTTCCAAAAACACGTGGCTTTATGGGGTACACTTTTTTTGTTTGTTTTTTACGCCACATTCAATGCACCAAATGTGTTGATTTTACCTTAGATTAAATGACAGAAATGATGGATGGTTTGGGGTATGTTCGTCTTGGGGCCTTTTCATGCCAAACATTTAGTCAAACTATGCACATCGGGCATCAACTGTTCAGCGGACCCCTACCTTTCGCATTTAGGCAGTTTCATTTCAGTATGTAAGGTTTCGGGGTGGGTAAGATGCTGCAAAACAAAAGCTTGGAGGTGATTTTTTCCAAAATCGCCAAATTTAGCAAAGCTGTGCGGCTGGGTATTTCATGCTATATAGATAGGTGTAGCCTTCCTGGAATCGGGGGCATGTGCGCTTTCCAAAAACACGTGGCTTTATGGGGTACACTTTTCTTTGTTTGTTTTTTACGTCACATTCAATGCTACAAATGTGTTGATTTTTACCTTAGATTAAATGACAGAAATGATGGATGGTTTGGGGTATGTTCGTCTTGGGGCCTTTTCATGCCAAACATTTAGTCAAACTATGCACATCGGGCATCAAACTGTTCAGCGGACCCCTACCTTTCACATTTAGGCAGTTTCATTCTAGTATATAAGGTTACGTTGGGGGTTCGATGCTGCAAAATGGAAGCTTGGAGGTGATCACAGGCCCATTCAGTTATTATTAGAATGTTCTCTACTTGTTTTAAATAAATACATTTTTTTTATTTGCACCGCTGCCTTCTATTTGGTGATGTCACTGGCGTGCGCCAAGCCATAGTTTCCTCTGGGAGAAAGAAAGATTTATTCCGGACAATACCTGGATCATCCCATAATGTGTTTTTTAAAGCAAGAGGTTTTCTCCACAGAGCCCCCCAGCAGCCCAATAAATAGGGGCTGTCTGTGGAAACTTACAGCAGCCCTTGTGGAATTTGAAAGAACCCCCCATTGGCAGTCTGCAGTAAGCATTGTAATTTAGAGCTTCCCCCGTTCCATAAGATTTCAGTGGGGACAGCGCCTAATTGTGTTTCAATGGGGACAGTACAGCGCCATCTGTTGGTTGTCGGTGAGGTGCGCACCCCCCCTTCCTCCCTCCATAGCACTAGCAATGTGATGCAGGAGATGCTGGGGTGGGATTGATAATAGGGCCTTAGAGCCGCCCCCCGTTTGCAGCCCAATAAATGTTGAGTGTCTGTGGCGTGTTAGAGCAGCAAGGCCTGTGTGATTTGAAAGAATCCCCACATTGATGCTTCTCCTCATTCCCCGGGATGTCCCACAAGAGTTGGTAGCTGCCACAGCAGTCAGACAGGAAGCTGGGAAAGCCAGCAAGCCTTGGCACAGGCATGTGATTTGCATGGCAGTTGTGTTGCTTGATGTTGCTAGAAAGAGGGCAAGAAGCTGATTTGTGCTTTGCCTGGGAAAGCGGAGGAAGTGGCTGGGCTAGTGTTTAGGACACGCACAAGTGCATGCAGCTGACTTTCACTTGAAACGACAAGTCTCCCCAACTTGCCATTCTCTGCAATTGGTGGGGTATAAATACTGCTGGCTCGTGCCACTTGTTTCAGCTGAGGGGTTCACCGCTCATGCGTGTCAATATCGTGCCTTGCCTTCCATTCAGAGGGACAGTCTATAGGGGGGTCAGGCGGGTGGATCGTGCTGCCCTGCCTTGACATACAGCCAGGCGGTGTGATGTACCAGCCCATCCACGAAATGGCTTACAATAGGGAAAGCTGGACAGGCAATGGCATCATAATGACACATAGCGAGCGATGGGCCCCTTACAGCTTTTCTTTTTACCCACCCCTCCTTTCTACATGTGGCCCCCCTCTACCAGCACTCTTCTACATTATATTCAAGACATTGATATTCTGAGGCAATTTGCAATTGGTCCTCTTTTATTTTCAATGGTTTTTCACTTATTTTGCTTTTTGTTCAGCAGCTCTCCATTTGGTATTTCAGCAGCAATCTGGTTGCTAGGGCATTTTACCCTAGCAACCAGGTAGTGGTTTAAACAAGAGACGGGAATATCAGTAGTTAAGTATTGCTCTGCGAGGCTGCAATTTCATTATTATTGGAATTTTTTATTACTTATTTTTCCATGCAGGCCCCTTAACTATTGATATTCCCATCTCTTGTTTAAACCACTACCTGGTTGCTAGGGTAAAATGCCCTAGCAACCAGATTGCTGCTGAAATACCAGATGGAGAGCTGCTGAACAAAAAGCTAAATAACTGAAAAACCATTGAAAATAAAAGAGGACCAATTGCAAATTGTCTCAGAATATCAATTTCTTCATTATGTTGAAGACATTGATATTCTGAGGCAATTTGCAATTGGTCCTCTTTTATTTTCAATGGTTTTTCAGTTATTTAGCTTTTTGTTCAGCAGCTCTCCATCTGGTATTTCAGCAGCAATCTGGTTGCTAGGGCATTTTACCCTAGCAACCAGGTAGTGGTTTAAACAAGAGACGGGAATATCAGTAGTTAAGTATTGCTCTGCGAGGCTGCAATTTCATTATTATTGGAATTTTTTTATTACTTATTTTTCCATGCAGGCCCCTTAACTATTGATATTCCCATCTCTTGTTTAAACCACTACCTGGTTGCTAGGGTAAAATGCCCTAGCAACCAGATTGCTGCTGAAATACCAAATGGAGAGCTGCTGAACAAAAAGCTAAATAACTGGAAAACCATTGAAAATAAAAGAGGACCAATTGCAAATTGTCTCAGAATATCAATTTCTTCATTATGTTGAAGACATGGATATTCTGAGGCAATTTGCAATTGGTCCTCTTTTATTTTTTAATGGTTTTTCAGTTATTTAGCTTTTTGTTCAGCAGCTCTCCATCTGGTATTTCAGCAGCAACCTGGTTGCTAGGGCATTTTACCCTAGCAACCAGGTAGTGGTTTAAACAAGAGACGGGAATATCAGTAGTTAAGTATTGCTCTGCGAGGCTACAATTTCATTATTTTTGTAATTTTGTATTACTTACTTTTCCATGCAGGCCCCTTAACTATTGATATTCCCATCTCTTGTTTAAACCCAGGGCTCCCAGGTGACTCGTGGGCTAATACCTGTGCCCCCCAAAATGTATTGTTTAGGGCAAAAGGTTAGTTTTCCAGGTTTCAAAGACTGTGCTTGGTGCTATGGCAGCTCCAGCACAGTTCCCATATATCAATAAATACAAGGCCGCAAAAGCTGCCATAGTGCGGGTAGTAAATAGCTGGGGCTTGCAGGGAGCGGTCAAGGTTTGGGCCGATTTCAAGGGGGCGGCATTTTTGGAAGGTGATGGTGTGGGTCATTGGCATTACCTTGCATGCAGGGGAAACGTACTTCTACGCCGCTGGCGTAGCGATGAGAGATGCAAAGCACTCTGACAGGAAAGTGGGCTATTTAGTACTTGAAGTGAGTTGGGGCCTCTACATGTCAGATACTTTGGTGATCCTATGCACAATGGGCATGAAACTGTTTGGGGGACCCCTGGCATCTATATATAGAATGTTGGTGCCTATTGATATGTAGGAGAGGAGATGCTAGAAAGTGGAAGCTTTGAGGGGATTTTAAGGTATTTCATTAAAAAAACGCTACCTTTTGGAAAAGCTTTGCGACTCAACAGCTTGGAGTAGAAAGATGCGGTTACCCATTTCGGAATGGCTCAAATGTGTACTTTCCAAAAACATATGACTTACTTGGGTGAGCGTACTGGTTTTGAACCTTCACCTCACATAAAGTGCTGTAAAAGTGACGCAGTAGCTGAAATGATAGAAAGGATAAGATCGTTTGGGGTATAATTATCTAGGGGCCCCTTCAATCCAAACACTTAGGTAAGCCTAAGTATGCCAAAGTCATGGATATCTCCCAATTTAGCAAAGCTTTGCGGCGGACATGGGTATCCTTCCTGGAATCGGTGGCATGTGCGCTTTCCAAAAACACGTGGCTTTATGGGGTACACTTTTCTTTGTTTGTTTTTTACGCCACATTCAATGCTCCAAATGTGTTGATTTTTACCTTAGATTAAATGACAGAAATGATGGATGGTTTGGGGTATGTCCGTCTTGGGGCCTTTTCATGCCAAACATTTAGTCAAACTATGCACATCGGGCATCAAACTGTTCAGCGGACCCCTACCTTTCGCATTTAGGCAGTTTCATTTCAGTATATAAGGTTTCGGGGTGGGTAAGATGCTGCAAAACAAAAGCTTGGAGGTGATTTTTTCCAAAATCATCAAAATCGCCAAATTTAGCAAAGCAGTGCGGCTGGGTATTTCATGCTATATAGATAGGTGTAGCCTTCCTGGAATCGGGGGCATGTGCGCTTTCCAAAAACACGTGGCTTTATGGGGTACACTTTTTTTTGTTTGTTTTTTACGCCACATTCAATGCACCAAATGTGTTGATTTTTACCTTAGATTAAATGACAGAAATGATGGATGGTTTGGGGTATGTTCGTCTTGGGGCCTTTTCATGCCAAACATTTAGTCAAACTATGCACATCGGGCATCAAACTGTTCAGCGGACCCCTACCTTTCGCATTTAGGCAGTTTCATTTCAGTATGTAAGGTTTCGGGGTGGGTAAGATGCTGCAAAACAAAAGCTTGGAGGTGATTTTTTCCAAAATCGCCAAATTTAGCAAAGCTGTGCGGCTGGGTATTTCATGCTATATAGATAGGTGTAGCCTTCCTGGAATCGGGGGCATGTGCGCTTTCCAAAAACACGTGGCTTTATGGGGTACACTTTTCTTTGTTTGTTTTTTACGTCACATTCAATGCTACAAATGTGTTGATTTTTACCTTAGATTAAATGACAGAAATGATGGATGGTTTGGGGTATGTTCGTCTTGGGGCCTTTTCATGCCAAACATTTAGTCAAACTATGCACATCGGGCATCAAACTGTTCAGCGGACCCCTACCTTTCACATTTAGGCAGTTTCATTCTAGTATATAAGGTTACGTTGGGGGTTCGATGCTGCAAAATGGAAGCTTGGAGGTGATCACAGGCCCATTCAGTTATTATTAGAATGTTCTCTACTTGTTTTAAATAAATACATTTTTTTTATTTGCACCGCTGCCTTCTATTTGGTGATGTCACTGGCGTGCGCCAAGCCATAGTTTCCTCTGGGAGAAAGAAAGATTTATTCCGGACAATACCTGGATCATCCCATAATGTGTTTTTTAAAGCAAGAGGTTTTCTCCACAGAGCCCCCCAGCAGCCCAATAAATAGGGGCTGTCTGTGGAAACTTACAGCAGCCCTTGTGGAATTTGAAAGAACCCCCCATTGGCAGTCTGCAGTAAGCATTGTAATTTAGAGCTTCCCCCGTTCCATAAGATTTCAGTGGGGACAGCGCCTAATTGTGTTTCAATGGGGACAGTACAGCGCCATCTGTTGGTTGTCGGTGAGGTGCGCACCCCCCCTTCCTCCCTCCATAGCACTAGCAATGTGATGCAGGAGATGCTGGGGTGGGATTGATAATAGGGCCTTAGAGCCGCCCCCCGTTTGCAGCCCAATAAATGTTGAGTGTCTGTGGCGTGTTAGAGCAGCAAGGCCTGTGTGATTTGAAAGAATCCCCACATTGATGCTTCTCCTCATTCCCCGGGATGTCCCACAAGAGTTGGTAGCTGCCACAGCAGTCAGACAGGAAGCTGGGAAAGCCAGCAAGCCTTGGCACAGGCATGTGATTTGCATGGCAGTTGTGTTGCTTGATGTTGCTAGAAAGAGGGCAAGAAGCTGATTTGTGCTTTGCCTGGGAAAGCGGAGGAAGTGGCTGGGCTAGTGTTTAGGACACGCACAAGTGCATGCAGCTGACTTTCACTTGAAACGACAAGTCTCCCCAACTTGCCATTCTCTGCAATTGGTGGGGTATAAATACTGCTGGCTCGTGCCACTTGTTTCAGCTGAGGGGTTCACCGCTCATGCGTGTCAATATCGTGCCTTGCCTTCCATTCAGAGGGACAGTCTATAGGGGGGTCAGGCGGGTGGATCGTGCTGCCCTGCCTTGACATACAGCCAGGCGGTGTGATGTACCAGCCCATCCACGAAATGGCTTACAATAGGGAAAGCTGGACAGGCAATGGCATCATAATGACACATAGCGAGCGATGGGCCCCTTACAGCTTTTCTTTTTACCCACCCCTCCTTTCTACATGTGGCCCCCCTCGACCAGCACTCTTCTACATTATATTCAAGACATTGATATTCTGAGGCAATTTGCAATTGGTCCTCTTTTATTTTCAATGGTTTTTCACTTATTTTGCTTTTTGTTCAGCAGCTCTCCATCTGGTATTTCAGCAGCAATCTGGTTGCTAGGGCATTTTACCCTAGCAACCAGGTAGTGGTTTAAACAAGAGACGGGAATATCAGTAGTTAAGTATTGCTCTGCGAGGCTGCAATTTCATTATTATTGGAATTTTTTTATTACTTATTTTTCCATGCAGGCCCCTTAACTATTGATATTCCCATCTCTTGTTTAAACCACTACCTGGTTGCTAGGGTAAAATGCCCTAGCAACCAGATTGCTGCTGAAATACCAAATGGAGAGCTGCTGAACAAAAAGCTAAATAACTGGAAAACCATTGAAAATAAAAGAGGACCAATTGCAAATTGTCTCAGAATATCAATTTCTTCATTATGTTGAAGACATGGATATTCTGAGGCAATTTGCAATTGGTCCTCTTTTATTTTTAATGGTTTTTCAGTTATTTAGCTTTTTGTTCAGCAGCTCTCCATCTGGTATTTCAGCAGCAACCTGGTTGCTAGGGCATTTTACCCTAGCAACCAGGTAGTGGTTTAAACAAGAGACGGGAATATCAGTAGTTAAGTATTGCTCTGCGAGGCTACAATTTCATTATTTTTGTAATTTTGTATTACTTACTTTTCCATGCAGGCCCCTTAACTATTGATATTCCCATCTCTTGTTTAAACCCAGGGCTCCCAGGTGACTCGTGGGCTAATACCTGTGCCCCCCAAAATGTATTGTTTAGGGCAAAAGGTTAGTTTTCCAGGTTTCAAAGACTGTGCTTGGTGCTATGGCAGCTCCAGCACAGTTCCCATATATCAATAAATACAAGGCCGCAAAAGCTGCCATAGTGCGGGTAGTAAATAGCTGGGGCTTGCAGGGAGCGGTCAAGGTTTGGGCCGATTTCAAGGGGGCGGCATTTTTGGAAGGTGATGGTGTGGGTCATTGGCATTACCTTGCATGCAGGGGAAACGTACTTCTACGCCGCTGGCGTAGCGATGAGAGATGCAAAGCACTCTGACAGGAAAGTGGGCTATTTAGTACTTGAAGTGAGTTGGGGCCTCTACATGTCAGATACTTTGGTGATCCTATGCACAATGGGCATGAAACTGTTTGGGGGACCCCTGGCATCTATATATAGAATGTTGGTGCCTATTGATATGTAGGAGAGGAGATGCTAGAAAGTGGAAGCTTTGAGGGGATTTTAAGGTATTTCATTAAAAAAACGCTACCTTTTGGAAAAGCTTTGCGACTCAACAGCTTGGAGTAGAAAGATGCGGTTACCCATTTCGGAATGGCTCAAATGTGTACTTTCCAAAAACATATGACTTACTTGGGTGAGCGTACTGGTTTTGAACCTTCACCTCACATAAAGTGCTGTAAAAGTGACGCAGTAGCTGAAATGATAGAAAGGATAAGATCGTTTGGGGTATAATTATCTAGGGGCCCCTTCAATCCAAACACTTAGGTAAGCCTAAGTATGCCAAAGTCATGGATATCTCCCAATTTAGCAAAGCTTTGCGGCGGACATGGGTATCCTTCCTGGAATCGGTGGCATGTGCGCTTTCCAAAAACACGTGGCTTTATGGGGTACACTTTTCTTTGTTTGTTTTTTACGCCACATTCAATGCTCCAAATGTGTTGATTTTTACCTTAGATTAAATGACAGAAATGATGGATGGTTTGGGGTATGTCCGTCTTGGGGCCTTTTCATGCCAAACATTTAGTCAAACTATGCACATCGGGCATCAAACTGTTCAGCGGACCCCTACCTTTCGCATTTAGGCAGTTTCATTTCAGTATATAAGGTTTCGGGGTGGGTAAGATGCTGCAAAACAAAAGCTTGGAGGTGATTTTTTCCAAAATCATCAAAATCGCCAAATTTAGCAAAGCAGTGCGGCTGGGTATTTCATGCTATATAGATAGGTGTAGCCTTCCTGGAATCGGGGGCATGTGCGCTTTCCAAAAACACGTGGCTTTATGGGGTACACTTTTTTTTGTTTGTTTTTTACGCCACATTCAATGCACCAAATGTGTTGATTTTTACCTTAGATTAAATGACAGAAATGATGGATGGTTTGGGGTATGTTCGTCTTGGGGCCTTTTCATGCCAAACATTTAGTCAAACTATGCACATCGGGCATCAAACTGTTCAGCGGACCCCTACCTTTCGCATTTAGGCAGTTTCATTTCAGTATGTAAGGTTTCGGGGTGGGTAAGATGCTGCAAAACAAAAGCTTGGAGGTGATTTTTTCCAAAATCGCCAAATTTAGCAAAGCTGTGCGGCTGGGTATTTCATGCTATATAGATAGGTGTAGCCTTCCTGGAATCGGGGGCATGTGCGCTTTCCAAAAACACGTGGCTTTATGGGGTACACTTTTCTTTGTTTGTTTTTTACGTCACATTCAATGCTACAAATGTGTTGATTTTTACCTTAGATTAAATGACAGAAATGATGGATGGTTTGGGGTATGTTCGTCTTGGGGCCTTTTCATGCCAAACATTTAGTCAAACTATGCACATCGGGCATCAAACTGTTCAGCGGACCCCTACCTTTCACATTTAGGCAGTTTCATTCTAGTATATAAGGTTACGTTGGGGGTTCGATGCTGCAAAATGGAAGCTTGGAGGTGATCACAGGCCCATTCAGTTATTATTAGAATGTTCTCTACTTGTTTTAAATAAATACATTTTTTTTATTTGCACCGCTGCCTTCTATTTGGTGATGTCACTGGCGTGCGCCAAGCCATAGTTTCCTCTGGGAGAAAGAAAGATTTATTCCGGACAATACCTGGATCATCCCATAATGTGTTTTTTAAAGCAAGAGGTTTTCTCCACAGAGCCCCCCAGCAGCCCAATAAATAGGGGCTGTCTGTGGAAACTTACAGCAGCCCTTGTGGAATTTGAAAGAACCCCCCATTGCCAGTCTGCAGTAAGCATTGTAATTTAGAGCTTCCCCCGTTCCATAAGATTTCAGTGGGGACAGCGCCTAATTGTGTTTCAATGGGGACAGTACAGCGCCATCTGTTGGTTGTCGGTGAGGTGCGCACCCCCCCTTCCTCCCTCCATAGCACTAGCAATGTGATGCAGGAGATGCTGGGGTGGGATTGATAATAGGGCCTTAGAGCCGCCCCCCGTTTGCAGCCCAATAAATGTTGAGTGTCTGTGGCGTGTTAGAGCAGCAAGGCCTGTGTGATTTGAAAGAATCCCCACATTGATGCTTCTCCTCATTCCCCGGGATGTCCCACAAGAGTTGGTAGCTGCCACAGCAGTCAGACAGGAAGCTGGGAAAGCCAGCAAGCCTTGGCACAGGCATGTGATTTGCATGGCAGTTGTGTTGCTTGATGTTGCTAGAAAGAGGGCAAGAAGCTGATTTGTGCTTTGCCTGGGAAAGCGGAGGAAGTGGCTGGGCTAGTGTTTAGGACACGCACAAGTGCATGCAGCTGACTTTCACTTGAAACGACAAGTCTCCCCAACTTGCCATTCTCTGCAATTGGTGGGGTATAAATACTGCTGGCTCGTGCCACTTGTTTCAGCTGAGGGGTTCACCGCTCATGCGTGTCAATATCGTGCCTTGCCTTCCATTCAGAGGGACAGTCTATAGGGGGGTCAGGCGGGTGGATCGTGCTGCCCTGCCTTGACATACAGCCAGGCGGTGTGATGTACCAGCCCATCCACGAAATGGCTTACAATAGGGAAAGCTGGACAGGCAATGGCATCATAATGACACATAGCGAGCGATGGGCCCCTTACAGCTTTTCTTTTTACCCACCCCTCCTTTCTACATGTGGCCCCCCTCGACCAGCACTCTTCTACATTATATTCAAGACATTGATATTCTGAGGCAATTTGCAATTGGTCCTCTTTTATTTTCAATGGTTTTTCACTTATTTTGCTTTTTGTTCAGCAGCTCTCCATCTGGTATTTCAGCAGCAATCTGGTTGCTAGGGCATTTTACCCTAGCAACCAGGTAGTGGTTTAAACAAGAGACGGGAATATCAGTAGTTAAGTATTGCTCTGCGAGGCTGCAATTTCATTATTATTGGAATTTTTTTATTACTTATTTTTCCATGCAGGCCCCTTAACTATTGATATTCCCATCTCTTGTTTAAACCACTACCTGGTTGCTAGGGTAAAATGCCCTAGCAACCAGATTGCTGCTGAAATACCAAATGGAGAGCTGCTGAACAAAAAGCTAAATAACTGGAAAACCATTGAAAATAAAAGAGGACCAATTGCAAATTGTCTCAGAATATCAATTTCTTCATTATGTTGAAGACATGGATATTCTGAGGCAATTTGCAATTGGTCCTCTTTTATTTTTAATGGTTTTTCAGTTATTTAGCTTTTTGTTCAGCAGCTCTCCATCTGGTATTTCAGCAGCAACCTGGTTGCTAGGGCATTTTACCCTAGCAACCAGGTAGTGGTTTAAACAAGAGACGGGAATATCAGTAGTTAAGTATTGCTCTGCGAGGCTACAATTTCATTATTTTTGTAATTTTGTATTACTTACTTTTCCATGCAGGCCCCTTAACTATTGATATTCCCATCTCTTGTTTAAACCCAGGGCTCCCAGGTGACTCGTGGGCTAATACCTGTGCCCCCCAAAATGTATTGTTTAGGGCAAAAGGTTAGTTTTCCAGGTTTCAAAGACTGTGCTTGGTGCTATGGCAGCTCCAGCACAGTTCCCATATATCAATAAATACAAGGCCGCAAAAGCTGCCATAGTGCGGGTAGTAAATAGCTGGGGCTTGCAGGGAGCGGTCAAGGTTTGGGCCGATTTCAAGGGGGCGGCATTTTTGGAAGGTGATGGTGTGGGTCATTGGCATTACCTTGCATGCAGGGGAAACGTACTTCTACGCCGCTGGCGTAGCGATGAGAGATGCAAAGCACTCTGACAGGAAAGTGGGCTATTTAGTACTTGAAGTGAGTTGGGGCCTCTACATGTCAGATACTTTGGTGATCCTATGCACAATGGGCATGAAACTGTTTGGGGGACCCCTGGCATCTATATATAGAATGTTGGTGCCTATTGATATGTAGGAGAGGAGATGCTAGAAAGTGGAAGCTTTGAGGGGATTTTAAGGTATTTCATTAAAAAAACGCTACCTTTTGGAAAAGCTTTGCGACTCAACAGCTTGGAGTAGAAAGATGCGGTTACCCATTTCGGAATGGCTCAAATGTGTACTTTCCAAAAACATATGACTTACTTGGGTGAGCGTACTGGTTTTGAACCTTCACCTCACATAAAGTGCTGTAAAAGTGACGCAGTAGCTGAAATGATAGAAAGGATAAGATCGTTTGGGGTATAATTATCTAGGGGCCCCTTCAATCCAAACACTTAGGTAAGCCTAAGTATGCCAAAGTCATGGATATCTCCCAATTTAGCAAAGCTTTGCGGCGGACATGGGTATCCTTCCTGGAATCGGTGGCATGTGCGCTTTCCAAAAACACGTGGCTTTATGGGGTACACTTTTCTTTGTTTGTTTTTTACGCCACATTCAATGCTCCAAATGTGTTGATTTTTACCTTAGATTAAATGACAGAAATGATGGATGGTTTGGGGTATGTCCGTCTTGGGGCCTTTTCATGCCAAACATTTAGTCAAACTATGCACATCGGGCATCAAACTGTTCAGCGGACCCCTACCTTTCGCATTTAGGCAGTTTCATTTCAGTATATAAGGTTTCGGGGTGGGTAAGATGCTGCAAAACAAAAGCTTGGAGGTGATTTTTTCCAAAATCATCAAAATCGCCAAATTTAGCAAAGCAGTGCGGCTGGGTATTTCATGCTATATAGATAGGTGTAGCCTTCCTGGAATCGGGGGCATGTGCGCTTTCCAAAAACACGTGGCTTTATGGGGTACACTTTTTTTTGTTTGTTTTTTACGCCACATTCAATGCACCAAATGTGTTGATTTTTACCTTAGATTAAATGACAGAAATGATGGATGGTTTGGGGTATGTTCGTCTTGGGGCCTTTTCATGCCAAACATTTAGTCAAACTATGCACATCGGGCATCAAACTGTTCAGCGGACCCCTACCTTTCGCATTTAGGCAGTTTCATTTCAGTATGTAAGGTTTCGGGGTGGGTAAGATGCTGCAAAACAAAAGCTTGGAGGTGATTTTTTCCAAAATCGCCAAATTTAGCAAAGCTGTGCGGCTGGGTATTTCATGCTATATAGATAGGTGTAGCCTTCCTGGAATCGGGGGCATGTGCGCTTTCCAAAAACACGTGGCTTTATGGGGTACACTTTTCTTTGTTTGTTTTTTACGTCACATTCAATGCTACAAATGTGTTGATTTTTACCTTAGATTAAATGACAGAAATGATGGATGGTTTGGGGTATGTTCGTCTTGGGGCCTTTTCATGCCAAACATTTAGTCAAACTATGCACATCGGGCATCAAACTGTTCAGCGGACCCCTACCTTTCACATTTAGGCAGTTTCATTCTAGTATATAAGGTTACGTTGGGGGTTCGATGCTGCAAAATGGAAGCTTGGAGGTGATCACAGGCCCATTCAGTTATTATTAGAATGTTCTCTACTTGTTTTAAATAAATACATTTTTTTTATTTGCACCGCTGCCTTCTATTTGGTGATGTCACTGGCGTGCGCCAAGCCATAGTTTCCTCTGGGAGAAAGAAAGATTTATTCCGGACAATACCTGGATCATCCCATAATGTGTTTTTTAAAGCAAGAGGTTTTCTCCACAGAGCCCCCCAGCAGCCCAATAAATAGGGGCTGTCTGTGGAAACTTACAGCAGCCCTTGTGGAATTTGAAAGAACCCCCCATTGGCAGTCTGCAGTAAGCATTGTAATTTAGAGCTTCCCCCGTTCCATAAGATTTCAGTGGGGACAGCGCCTAATTGTGTTTCAATGGGGACAGTACAGCGCCATCTGTTGGTTGTCGGTGAGGTGCGCACCCCCCCTTCCTCCCTCCATAGCACTAGCAATGTGATGCAGGAGATGCTGGGGTGGGATTGATAATAGGGCCTTAGAGCCGCCCCCCGTTTGCAGCCCAATAAATGTTGAGTGTCTGTGGCGTGTTAGAGCAGCAAGGCCTGTGTGATTTGAAAGAATCCCCACATTGATGCTTCTCCTCATTCCCCGGGATGTCCCACAAGAGTTGGTAGCTGCCACAGCAGTCAGACAGGAAGCTGGGAAAGCCAGCAAGCCTTGGCACAGGCATGTGATTTGCATGGCAGTTGTGTTGCTTGATGTTGCTAGAAAGAGGGCAAGAAGCTGATTTGTGCTTTGCCTGGGAAAGCGGAGGAAGTGGCTGGGCTAGTGTTTAGGACACGCACAAGTGCATGCAGCTGACTTTCACTTGAAACGACAAGTCTCCCCAACTTGCCATTCTCTGCAATTGGTGGGGTATAAATACTGCTGGCTCGTGCCACTTGTTTCAGCTGAGGGGTTCACCGCTCATGCGTGTCAATATCGTGCCTTGCCTTCCATTCAGAGGGACAGTCTATAGGGGGGTCAGGCGGGTGGATCGTGCTGCCCTGCCTTGACATACAGCCAGGCGGTGTGATGTACCAGCCCATCCACGAAATGGCTTACAATAGGGAAAGCTGGACAGGCAATGGCATCATAATGACACATAGCGAGCGATGGGCCCCTTACAGCTTTTCTTTTTACCCACCCCTCCTTTCTACATGTGGCCCCCCTCGACCAGCACTCTTCTACATTATATTCAAGACATTGATATTCTGAGGCAATTTGCAATTGGTCCTCTTTTATTTTCAATGGTTTTTCACTTATTTTGCTTTTTGTTCAGCAGCTCTCCATTTGGTATTTCAGCAGCAATCTGGTTGCTAGGGCATTTTACCCTAGCAACCAGGTAGTGGTTTAAACAAGAGACGGGAATATCAGTAGTTAAGTATTGCTCTGCGAGGCTGCAATTTCATTATTATTGGAATTTTTTATTACTTATTTTTCCATGCAGGCCCCTTAACTATTGATATTCCCATCTCTTGTTTAAACCACTACCTGGTTGCTAGGGTAAAATGCCCTAGCAACCAGATTGCTGCTGAAATACCAGATGGAGAGCTGCTGAACAAAAAGCTAAATAACTGAAAAACCATTGAAAATAAAAGAGGACCAATTGCAAATTGTCTCAGAATATCAATTTCTTCATTATGTTGAAGACATTGATATTCTGAGGCAATTTGCAATTGGTCCTCTTTTATTTTCAATGGTTTTTCAGTTATTTAGCTTTTTGTTCAGCAGCTCTCCATCTGGTATTTCAGCAGCAATCTGGTTGCTAGGGCATTTTACCCTAGCAACCAGGTAGTGGTTTAAACAAGAGACGGGAATATCAGTAGTTAAGTATTGCTCTGCGAGGCTGCAATTTCATTATTATTGGAATTTTTTTATTACTTATTTTTCCATGCAGGCCCCTTAACTATTGATATTCCCATCTCTTGTTTAAACCACTACCTGGTTGCTAGGGTAAAATGCCCTAGCAACCAGATTGCTGCTGAAATACCAAATGGAGAGCTGCTGAACAAAAAGCTAAATAACTGGAAAACCATTGAAAATAAAAGAGGACCAATTGCAAATTGTCTCAGAATATCAATTTCTTCATTATGTTGAAGACATGGATATTCTGAGGCAATTTGCAATTGGTCCTCTTTTATTTTTTAATGGTTTTTCAGTTATTTAGCTTTTTGTTCAGCAGCTCTCCATCTGGTATTTCAGCAGCAACCTGGTTGCTAGGGCATTTTACCCTAGCAACCAGGTAGTGGTTTAAACAAGAGACGGGAATATCAGTAGTTAAGTATTGCTCTGCGAGGCTACAATTTCATTATTTTTGTAATTTTGTATTACTTACTTTTCCATGCAGGCCCCTTAACTATTGATATTCCCATCTCTTGTTTAAACCCAGGGCTCCCAGGTGACTCGTGGGCTAATACCTGTGCCCCCCAAAATGTATTGTTTAGGGCAAAAGGTTAGTTTTCCAGGTTTCAAAGACTGTGCTTGGTGCTATGGCAGCTCCAGCACAGTTCCCATATATCAATAAATACAAGGCCGCAAAAGCTGCCATAGTGCGGGTAGTAAATAGCTGGGGCTTGCAGGGAGCGGTCAAGGTTTGGGCCGATTTCAAGGGGGCGGCATTTTTGGAAGGTGATGGTGTGGGTCATTGGCATTACCTTGCATGCAGGGGAAACGTACTTCTACGCCGCTGGCGTAGCGATGAGAGATGCAAAGCACTCTGACAGGAAAGTGGGCTATTTAGTACTTGAAGTGAGTTGGGGCCTCTACATGTCAGATACTTTGGTGATCCTATGCACAATGGGCATGAAACTGTTTGGGGGACCCCTGGCATCTATATATAGAATGTTGGTGCCTATTGATATGTAGGAGAGGAGATGCTAGAAAGTGGAAGCTTTGAGGGGATTTTAAGGTATTTCATTAAAAAAACGCTACCTTTTGGAAAAGCTTTGCGACTCAACAGCTTGGAGTAGAAAGATGCGGTTACCCATTTCGGAATGGCTCAAATGTGTACTTTCCAAAAACATATGACTTACTTGGGTGAGCGTACTGGTTTTGAACCTTCACCTCACATAAAGTGCTGTAAAAGTGACGCAGTAGCTGAAATGATAGAAAGGATAAGATCGTTTGGGGTATAATTATATAGGGGCCCCTTCAATCCAAACACTTAGGTAAGCCTAAGTATGCCAAAGTCATGGATATCTCCCAATTTAGCAAAGCTTTGCGGCGGACATGGGTATCCTTCCTGGAATCGGTGGCATGTGCGCTTTCCAAAAACACGTGGCTTTATGGGGTACACTTTTCTTTGTTTGTTTTTTACGCCACATTCAATGCTCCAAATGTGTTGATTTTTACCTTAGATTAAATGACAGAAATGATGGATGGTTTGGGGTATGTCCGTCTTGGGGCCTTTTCATGCCAAACATTTAGTCAAACTATGCACATCGGGCATCAAACTGTTCAGCGGACCCCTACCTTTCGCATTTAGGCAGTTTCATTTCAGTATATAAGGTTTCGGGGTGGGTAAGATGCTGCAAAACAAAAGCTTGGAGGTGATTTTTTCCAAAATCGTCAAAATCGCCAAATTTAGCAAAGCAGTGCGGCTGGGTATTTCATGCTATATAGATAGGTGTAGCCTTCCTGGAATCGGGGGCATGTGCGCTTTCCAAAAACACGTGGCTTTATGGGGTACACTTTTTTTTGTTTGTTTTTTACGCCACATTCAATGCACCAAATGTGTTGATTTTTACCTTAGATTAAATGACAGAAATGATGGATGGTTTGGGGTATGTTCGTCTTGGGGCCTTTTCATGCCAAACATTTAGTCAAACTATGCACATCGGGCATCAAACTGTTCAGCGGACCCCTACCTTTCGCATTTAGGCAGTTTCATTTCAGTATGTAAGGTTTCGGGGTGGGTAAGATGCTGCAAAACAAAAGCTTGGAGGTGATTTTTTCCAAAATCATCAAAATCGCCAAATTTAGCAAAGCAAAGCAAAGGCTACACTGGACCTATCCTGCCTTTCTAACTACCGTCCTGTCTCTCTCCTGCCCCTAGCCTCTAAACTCCTGGAACGTCTTGTCTTTTCTCGTGTAACTAACTTCCTCTGCACCCATAATCTGCTGGACCCTATGCAGTCTGGTTTTCGGTCTGCGCACTCCACTGAGACGGCCTTATGTAGAGTGGCAAATGATCTCCAGACTGCCAAGGCCAAAGGACGCTACTCGGTCCTCATTCTCCTAGACCTTTCCTCTGCTTTTGATACTGTCGACCATTCTATTCTTATGCAAATTCTCTATTCTCTGGGTATCCGGGATCAGGCTGAATCCTGGTTCTCTTCCTATCTCTCTAACCGCTCCTTCTCTGTCGCTCTTACTAACAAATCCTCTACCCCGGTTCCGCTTAGTGTGGGGGTGCCTCAGGGCTCTGTGCTTGGTCCCCTGCTGTTCTCCCTGTACACTCTCTCTCTAGGAGACCTTATTTCTTCTTTTGGTCTTAAATACCACCTATATGCAGATGACATCCAGATATATTTAGACACCCCTGCACTAACTGCTGATGTCCAAACCCAGATTGGTAACTGCCTCCTGGCTATCTCCTCCTGGATGAACCGACGCCAGCTCAAACTTAACCTAGCTAAAACAGAGCTCATGGTCTTCCCGCCCAAACCTGGCCCTCCTCCTCCTTTCACCATTACTATTGATGGCATGACCATCAACCCTGTAAATTCTGCACACTGCCTTGGGGTTATCTTTGACCAGTCCCTCTCCTTCTCTAACCATATTAATAACACTGCCAAAACCTGCCGCTTTTTCCTCCGCAATATTGCCAAGATACGCCCCTTTCTTTCACAAGCAACAGCTAAAACACTAATCTATGCCCTTATCCTTTCCCGCTTAGATTACTGCAATCTCCTACTAACCGGCCTCCCAGACTCCCACCTCTCTCCCCTGCAATCAATCTTAAACTCTGCTGCCAGGATCCTCCTGCTCTCTCCTAAGAGGGATCATGCTCAGCCTCAATTAAGCTCACTAGCATGGCTGCCTGTCAAGCAAAGGATAGCTTACAAAATCCTTCTGCTAACATTCAAAGCCCTTCACTCCTCTGCTCCTCACTACATTTCTTCACTGGTCTCCCTACATGTTCCTGGTCGTCTCCTCCGCTCCTCTCAGAGCCTCCGTCTCTTTACACCATCAACACCCACTGCGCTCTCTCGTCTTAAACCTTTCTATCTCGCTGCTCCTTACCTCTGGAACTCTATCCCTGAATCCCTCCGTAGGGAAAACTCACCCACTCTCTTTAAGAAAAAACTCAGCTGTTACCTTCTGGAGCACTAAGACATTATTTTGCCCAGTCCTGCGCTTAAGGGCAAATGCCCATACCTGATGCACTCTTACCTTCCAGTTTGTGCCTGTATGTTACCCAACCACTCAGATTGTAAGCTCTACGGGGCAGGGACCTCCTTCCTACTGTGTCTCATACCACATGGCACTTATATATATATATGTATACATATATGTATTTTTTGTATTTATTTATTATATCACTTGTCCTCCCTGTGTGTAATTTTGTATTCTGTAAGACTGTACAGTGCTGCGTACCCTTGTGGCGCTTTATAAATAAAGTTATACATACATACATCACTCATATCGCATGCGTTAAAAAGCGCATTATCGCAAAGCGCTAATTTTATCGCATTGCGGTAATTATCACATAGAAATAATACTAACACATGATTCACAAACACATATGAAGCGTTAAACATGTAAAATGTTGCGATAATTACTGTGAAACTTAAGGCGTCCCAGGAGTAGGCGTTACTGAACAAAATTGCAGCTGGTGATTGTCTGTGGTGACAAGATGGAGTTTGCAGTCGGATTTTTTCAAGTATGATCTTCCTAGAGTGATGCATGCTTGTGTTTTCAGGGAAATGGTAATTTTCAGAACAGTAGTTTTTAGAAAGTAACTGCTACGTGCATAATAGCATGGCGCTAATATCAAGTGCGGTGGAAATAACGCCAAGAACATCGCTTCTTAATTCAGACAAGTGTCATTTTAGTGAATCGATCGTTAACTTGCAAAAAATAAGAAGTGATAATATTTTTAACGTATGCTATAAATAGCACTCGTTTTTTCAAACTTTAGTGAATTGGCCCATAGGTGTGAGTAGTTCTTATAAGGGTAGCTTGTCTTTGAGTTAAATTTTAAATGTTGGCAGTGATATTCTGAAACAATTTGCAATTGGACATAATTTTATATTGGACATATATTTTATGCTTTTTCAATTGTTAAGCCTTTTGTTAATTAGCTCCAGAATTTCTGCAGCTATCTGGTTGTTAGAGACCAATTTAGTCCTTATTTAGTTACCCTTAGTAACTAAGCAGTGCTATAAATGAGAGACTAGAAGATGACTAGGAGCTAGAGATACAGGAATTAGAAAAAAAAGTTAACAACAAAATTGTAGCTTTGAAGAGCAATCATTCAATTAACAGAAATTCAGTAAACAATGTAAAATAATATAGTCAAATCCATGGAGCTCAACAAGGCAGATACATCAAAAGTGGGTAAAGTATCCCCACATTTCAAACTGTTACTAATGCTAGAATGCCCACAGTAAATGCCATCCAGGAAAAGAGAGTGAACCCAGGTTCCACTGTGGATCCTAGTTCCGTTACTTAGACTATTATCACACTATAAATGCCAATTCTGCCTGATACTGCCATATTTGTGCTGTTGCTGACAAAAAGGGTATCTGCCTGTGACAGAAAAATGCACACACAAGGCTTTTTTTGGCTGAAATCTGTGTATAATGACGGCCATAATGTTTTTGTCGGTCACCACACACATCAAGTGAAATTTGCTGTTTGCAGAGCTTTCTGTGTTGGTGAAAAAACTGCCAAGTATGACTCTAGTCTTAGCATGTATTAGTGCAATATGTAGGCTGAATGAGTAGATATTGCCAAACAATCAATAACAATCACCAGAACTGTATATCCAAATGCAACATCCCATTTTACTCAGCAGGTGATAAGTTATAAATTAAAGGGAGTTTCCCATGCATCATAATATAGACAAATGCAAAATAATAATGAAGAACAATACTGTTAAGTGTAATAATAGTTCCTCAGTTACCTTTCAGATAAAGAAGATGGAATCTACAAATCAATAGAATCAATATCTAACAATATACTACTGCAAAAATATCTTGCCGTAACTGTTAGAAATATATCTTTACCTATCTTGAATTTATCAGAATATATGGTTTTCTTGGGATCTCTGTACAGTTAGGGGGTCTTACGGCACATAATATGCTGTCAAGGGGGCTCTGTATGCAAAAGCTGAGTTGGCCGGCAAGAAATCCATATGCGCTATTTTCATTTTGGGGTAGTACATACCACAGACTTTGGTATATCTATGCATATTGGGCATCAAACTGTTCAGTTGTCAGGCCGAGCTGGTCAGACGAGAATGTCACCCGCAAGCACCTCGCACTAGGCTGGAGGCTTAACCTGGAGATGAGACAGGAAGCACAGCAGTGGAGAGAGGCTGGAAGGCCGAGAGACGAAGTACCGTGGAGTAGGCAAAAGAGTAGTCAGACGGGTCCGGGTAGAGGCAGGCAGCAAGGTTCACAGGTCGAAGAAACAGGCAAGGGTCAATAAACAGGTTTCCAAATGGTACTAACACTAGGTAGCTGGTAAAGATAACCGAGCACTGATGGTTATCTATTTTGGCTTTTTAAAGGCCTTCCGTGTAAGGACGCCGGCGCAGCGTGCGTCAATACGCGTGCGTCAATACGCATACGGCAATACGCATGCGTCAATACGCATGCGTCAATACACATACGTCAAAGCGTGTGCGCGCGCCCGCGTCAGTTGCGGCGCCGATGCGCACTGGAACGCACGCGGCGCGTGCGTTCCCCCGGAGATCGCCGGAGACCCCGTGGACGGTGAGTGGCCTTACATTGCCCCCCCCTTAGGAGCGGCCTCTGGACGCGAACCTTAACTTTAGAGCCGTGCCTCCGGTGGAAATCTCGTAATAGCTGAGGTGCATGAACATTTGAAGCAGGTTCCCAGGAATTTTCTTCTGGACCGTAGCCTTTCCATTTAACCAAATATTGGTGTTGTCTACCTCTTAGTCTATAGTCAAGGATATCCTCCACTTCAAACTCCTCTTGACCGTTGACTTGGACAGGTGGGAGTGGAGGAGGAATTCGCCCAGCAAAAGTGTTAATGACCACAGGTTTTAATAAGGCAGAATGAAAAACTGGATGAATACGCCAAGAGTTGGGAAGGTCTAACTGGAAGGCAACAGGGTTAATTTGCTTGATAACCCTGAAAGGACCAAGGAAGCGATGACCCAACTTCCGTGTAGGACAAGATAATTTTAGGTTCGTGGAAGAAAGCCATACCTTGTCGCCGACTTTGAATTCGGGATCCCCACGCCTCTTCTTATCTGCAAATGTCTTAAAGCTTTGCTGGGCTTTCTTGACGGACTCTTGAAGAATCTTGAAGTTCTCCTTCAAAAACAGTAATCGGTCTTTCACAGCAGGAACCGAAATCTCATTGAAGGAGGAAGGAAAGATGGCAGGATGTATTCCATAATTAGCAAAAAAAGGAGATTTCTGAATCGAATAATGAAAATTGTTATTATAAGCAAATTCCGCAAGGGGTAACAAGGAAGCCCAATCATCTTGGCGATAGGTAGAAAAACATCTCAAATACTGTTCTAGGGTTTGGTTGGTCCTCTCTGTCTGCCCATTGGATTGAGGATGAAAAGCAGAGGAAAGAGACACCCTAATTTGTAATGAGCGGCATAAAGATCTCCAGAATTGAGATGTAAATTGAGTACCTCTATCTGAAACAATTTCATCGGGTACTCCATGTAGCCTGACGATTTCTTTTATAAAATGTTCAGACGTACAGGCAGCAGAAGGAAGTTTGGGTAGGGATATGAAATGGGCCATCTTGGTTAAACGATCCACAATAACAAAAATAACAGTTTGTCCCGAAGATAGAGGTAGGTCTGTAATAAAATCCATGGAGATGGAGCCCCATGGTCTAGAAGGAACTGGAAGGGGAAGGAGCGAGCCTAAAGGCTTGGTATGGGAATCCTTGGACCTGGCACAGACATCACAGGACCTGGTGTAGTTAACACAGTCAGTCGTTAATTTTGGCCACCAAAAAAGTCTTTTGGCCAAAATGATAGTCTTTTTAATACCAGGGTGACCCGCCAACTTAGAGTCATGGATGGTCCGAAGGACCTCTAGGCGCAAGCTTTCAGGCACAAAAATTTTATCTTTGAAAAGGAATAGTCCATCTCTAGGTGATAGGTTCAAACCGGGAGGAGGGGAAACAGAAGCTTGTTTTATCCGGTCAATCAAGGAGCACTGGATAGACAAAAAATTTTGTGGCAAAAGAACAGTCTTGGGTAAGGTTGGAGCGGTTTCTTGAGAAGAATGAATTCTAGACAGAGCGTCAGCCTTAAAGTTCTTAGAGCCTGGGCGATATGTTAAGTGAAAATTGAAACGCCTAAGTCTTTTAGCGATGCGAAGGTACTCCAAATTTTTATGGTCGGTATAAACCAAGATAGGATGGAGACTTCCTTCCAAAAGGTACCGCCACTCCTCCAAGGCAAGTTTGATAGCCAAGAGTTCTCTGTCAGCCACATCATAATTCTGTTCAGATTTGTTCATTTTCCGGGAAAAATAGGCAACTGGATGGAGGGTTCCAGACGGAGACATCCTCTGAGACAAAACGGCCCCTACTGCAGATTCTGAGGCGTCAACTTCCAGGATAAAAGGTTTTACGGGGTCGGGATGTTGAAGAATGGGTGCAGAAGTAAAGAGGGTTTTCAACGTCTCAAAGGCTGCTTGGGCTTGATGAGTCCAAAGGAATTTGGTATTAGCCCCGGTCAGTCGAGTAATGGGAAGAATGATTTGTGAGAATCCTTTAATAAACTTCCTGTAGAAGTTGGAAAAACCAATAAAACGTTGGACATCCTTTCTAGAGGCAGGGACTGGCCAGTCTAGGATGGCTGAGACCTTACTTTGGTCCATCTGGATTCCATCAGCGGAAATAATAAATCCGAGAAATTCAACAGAGGTTTTATGAAACTCACATTTTTCAAGTTTAACAAATAGTCCGTGTGAGCGAAGTCGAGAGAATACCTTTTTCATATGGATCCGGTGATCAACTAAGGATTTAGAAAAAATAAGGATGTCATCTAGGTAAATAATAACAAAAATGTCCAAGTAATCTCTGAAGACGTCATTGACGAAGTGTTGGAACGTTGCAGGCGCGTTACAGAGCCCGAAGGGCATGACGAGATATTCAAAATGCCCATATCTAGTACGGAACGCGGTTTTCCACTCATCTCCCTCTCTTATTCTGACCAGATTGTAGGCACCCCTAAGGTCAAGCTTGGAAAAAACCTTTGCCTCTCTGAGTCTTTGGAAGAGCTCTGGGATTAAAGGCAAAGGATACCGATTTTTGATGGTTATAGTGTTGAGATTCCGATAATCAATGCAGGGTCTTAAGGTATGATCTTTCTTTTCCACGAAGAAGATCCCTGCCCCAGCTGGAGAGGTAGAGGGACGAATGAAGCCCTTGGCTAGGTTCTCGTCCAAATAATTGCGTAACACCTTTAACTCAGGCTCTGCCAATGGATAAATACGCCCGAAGGGTATTTGGGACCCTGGAAGGAGATCAATAGGACAGTCATATTTTCGATGAGGGGGTAAAGAATCGGCCCCCTTCTTGTCAAAGACGTCCAAAAAGTCACAATATTCAGAGGGTAAGTTAGGAGGTCTCCCGGAAGGACTCTTTGAGGAAACACAGCACCACTTCTGGCGATCCACAAAGGAGACATGAAAGCAATTAGCGCTGCAGAAAGGGGAAGAAAATGTAATTTTGCCTTTATCCCAATCTACTAGAGGGTTGTGTTTACGTAACCACGGTAAGCCAATAATAATAGGCGAGAGAGGAGAAGTCACCACATCGAAACTTAACACTTCAAAGTGGATTTTATTCACACAAACACGTAGGGGAATTGATTCCTTTATACTAGGCCCGGAACTGATTGGCGAACCGTCGGCCACTCTGATGAGGAGAGGGGATTGCTTGGCCAATAAGGGAATCTTGTGAAGATCTGCAACTTTAGAGTCCAAAAAACAGCCACTAGCCCCGGAGTCCAGGATGGCCGGAAGCACCAGGACCTTGTCTTCCCACTGTAGAGAGAGAGAAAACGTGAGCAGTGGAGAGAAATGCAGCCGGGGTACAAAGGTACTTAGGGAAGGATCCTTACGAGGAGGAGACGGACGAGTTGGGCAGCTGTTGAGTACATGACCAGACAGTCCACAATAAAGACAAAGGTTCAGTCTCCTACACCGAATACGCTCTTCCGGGGATAAGGATGGTCGAAGAGCCCCAATTTGCATAGGTTCGGGTTCTGGAGGAGTTGGAACCCCGGAGTCTACCCGAATCGGGGTGACGCTTTAGGTAGCACCCAGGAAGACTGAAACTGAGTAGTCTTTTCCAACCTTCTTTCTCTCAGACGTTGATCAATCTGGATAGATAGCTGGATAAGAGCCTCCAATGAGTCTGGCACTCCAACCCTAGCCAGCTCATCTTTTAGGGAAGAGGAAAGACCAAGGCGGAATTGATGTTTAAGGGCCGCTTGGTTCCAATCAGTGTCAGCGGAAAGTTTACGGAAGTCCATAGTAAAGTCTTCCACAGGACGGGTTCCCTGTCGGAGGTTCCTTAGGGCAGCTTCAGCTGTAGTTTTACGATGGGGGTCGTCGTACAGCACGGCCATAGCCTGGAAGAAGGCGTCCACTGTTAGGAGGTATGGACTATGTTCCTCCATCAACCGAAAAGCCCATGATTGAGGTTGTCCCCGTAGAAGAGACATGACCACTCCCACTTTAACTTGTTCTGTAGAGTAGGTATGTGGTTGGAGCACAAATAAGAGTTTGCAGGCGTTCACAAAAGTCCTGAAAGCGCTGCGATCCCCAGAAAATTTATCTGGGAGCGGTATCTTGGGCTCAGGGGCTGGTGGACTGGCAGCAGCACCTACAGGAGGTGGTGGAGACGAAACCACAGGAGGCGGAACAGGATACTGTATAGTCTGTAGCTGTTCTTGCACTTCGTTGTAGTCTGCTCGAAGTTCTCTAACAGCGTGAGCGAGGGCCGCGATTTGTTGCGTCAGAGCAGTAAGAGGAGATGCATCTTCCTCTTGTTCCATGGCTCGGTTATACTGTCAGGCCGAGCTGGTCAGACGAGAATGTCACCCGCAAGCACCTCGCACTAGGCTGGAGGCTTAACCTGGAGATGAGACAGGAAGCACAGCAGTGGAGAGAGGCTGGAAGGCCGAGAGACGAAGTACCGTGGAGTAGGCAAAAGAGTAGTCAGACGGGTCCGGGTAGAGGCAGGCAGCAAGGTTCACAGGTCGAAGAAACAGGCAAGGGTCAATAAACAGGTTTCCAAATGGTACTAACACTAGGTAGCTGGTAAAGATAACCGAGCACTGATGGTTATCTATTTTGGCTTTTTAAAGGCCTTCCGTGTAAGGACGCCGGCGCAGCGTGCGTCAATACGCGTGCATCAATACGCATGCATCAATACGCATACGGCAATACACATGCGTCAATACACATACGTCAAAGCGCGTGCGCGCGCCCGCGTCAGTTGCGGCGCCGATGTGCACTGGAACGCACGCGGCGCGTGCGTTCCCCCGGAGATCGCCGGAGATCCCGTGGACGGTGAGTGGCCTTACATCAGTAGACTTCTGGTGTTCATATTTAGGGTGATATGTGTGTATGTAAGACATTTTGTAAGATAAATGTGGCAAAGTGCAACAATTTTAGGCAATTTTCAGAAAATCCATAAAAACTGCTAACTTTAGGAAAGCTTTGCAGATTGATCTTTACACATGTTAGATCCATCAGAATGTGTACTTTCCAAGAATATATGGTTTTCTGGGGTCTCTATACATTTAGGTGGTCTTACGACACATAAAAAACAAGCAAAATGTCTTGTTTGCAGAAGCAGAGTCAGCACCCAAGAAAATTCATATGCACTCATTTTTATTTGGAGTCTGTACACATACTTTGGTAAATCTTTGCATATTTGGGTATCAAACTGGTCAGGAGACCTCTGGCATACATATTTAGGGTGATGTGTCATTTTATGTAAGAAAATTGTTTCTTCCAAAAACATGGTTTTCTTGGTGTTTCTGTACAGGGAGGGAGTCTTAACACGCAGACAGGACACATAATACGCAGTCATGGGGCTCTTTTTGCAGAAACTGCATTTTGTTTGGGGTCCGTACTTTGGTATATCTTTGGTATATCTATGCATATTGGGCATCAAACTGTTCAGTAGACCTCTATTGTTCATATTTGGGGTGATTTGCCTTTGTATGTAAAATACTGTGCAAGATAAATCAGGTGAATTGCAACATATTTAGGCAATCTTTAGAAATGCTGTTTCTGGTAGTTTGGGATAGAAAGAAACACTCAGCCACTTTGGATTTGTCTGAATTAGTGATGGGCAAAATAATTTGGCAGGTATAGATTCGCAGGGCGAAAAGTTTCTGCGTTTCGCCATTGGTGGATTTTTTCACCCCCTGCAATTTTTTTTTTTTACAAACAACATTTTCCCCATTTCCCCGATTTTTCACTGTTTTTTTTTCGGGGAAACTGGACACATATGCTCATCACTAGTCTGAATTTGTACTTTCCAAAAATATATGGTTTTGAGGGGTTACCCTACATTTCTGCAGCTTTTACCCCACATAAAACTGCCATGTGTTTATGAATTAGGTAAAGGTAAGCAATGAAATTAGTGTGCACAAGGTATATTTTGGGGTCTCTAAGTGCCATGTGCTTTGATAAACCTATGTACAGTGTGAAGCAAACTGTTCAGTAGACCTCTGGGGTACAAATTTAGTGTGTTTTATTTAGCTACCTAATGACCTGTAGAAAATAAGATGTTGCATAATGGAAGTTTTAAGGTGATTTTTGGAAATGTCATCAAAATCAGCAAATTTAGGGAAGTTTTGGGGCTAGGCACTTTCGAGTAGAAAGACATGTGTACCCATTTTGAATTTAGGGGATTGTGTACTTTCGAAAAATATATAGCTTTCGGAGGAGAGTGTACATTTTTGTATTTATTCGACATACAGTAAAATGATATAAATGTGTTGCTTTTGCAGGAATGACAGAAATGACAAATGATAGAAATGATAGATCACATGGGGGTATGTTCACCTTGGGGTCCCTACATGCCACATACTTAGGTAAACCTATACATCAGGGGTCTCCAACCTTTATTACTCGTGAGCCACATTCAAATGTAAAAAAGACTTGGAGAGCAACATCATAAAAGTTCATGGGGGTGCCAAATAAGGGCTAAGATTGGCTATTAGGTAGCCTCTATGCACACTATCAGCTTACAGGAGGCTTTATTTGGTAGTAATTCTTGTTTTTATTCAACCAAAACTTGTCACCAAGTCAGGAATTCTAAAATAACTACCTGCTTTGGTGGCAGTGAGAGCAACATGCAAGAGGTTGGTGAGCAACAAGTTGCTTACGAGCCACTGGTTGGGGATCACTGCTATACATATTGGGTATCAAACGGTTCAGTGGACCCCTGGCCTTCAAATTTAGGGTGTTTTACCTTGGTACTTAGTGATATGTGGGTGATAAGATGCTGCAAAATGGAAGCTTTGCGGTGATTTTTGAAAATGTCATCAAAATTGACAACTTTAGGAAAGCTTTAAGACTTGGTACTTTGGAGTAGAAACACGTGGGGAACACAGGGGAATGTGTACTTTACAAAAATATATGGCTTTCAGGGGTGAGCATACATTTTTCGTGTAGATTTTGATAGATCATACGGGGTTATGTTCACATTGGGGCCCCTATATGCCACATACTTAGGTAAACCTATACATATTGGATATCAAACTGTTCAGTGGACCCCTGGTGTTCAAATTTAAGGTGTTTTATCATTTTTTATCTCAGGCTGAGAGCAGCAGAGCCAATGCTATGTGAGCCCTTGCCCTAAGACTTACTGCATATGCTTTGTGAATTATACTAAGCAATTTCTGGGGATATTCTTGCTTGACGCTCCCAAAAACCTAGGAAAACAGAAGCTGTTGTCTTCTCCCAAAAACCTAGGAAAACATTTGCATATGTGGGAGCATGCCGTCCCCATTCCTTTCTCAGGTTTTACACATGACTTAAAGCTTATGCCACACTGGACTGTTTCTTGGCTTATGTGTAAGTACAGGCCAAGAAACAACCCCTTCACTTGCATCCATTCTACCTTGTTGTCTGCACCTGGAGGCAATGAGTAGGCCTGTGTGCAGACACATGGAGCAGATTTTTCGTACCAAAATTGGCTCCATGTGTCTGCACCTAGGTTTATGCAGTGCCCAGAAACAGCCAAGTGTGTAATTACCCAGACTAGTGTTCTATTTGCTTTTACCAGGGGGTCATCTTAATCACTCTGAGAACTTTCCAAATTCCAGAAAAAAGAAGATTGAGATAAGGCGAAGCCCCTACTGTTCACGTTACTTTCCAGGCATCACCTGCTGTCTGAAAACAGAATTACAATCTAAGAAAGCATTTTTCCTCCTGACACAACAGTGAAATGGCACGAGATAACACAAGATAACAGAGGCTATCCTGTTTTTAACTAGTTAAATTTTATGATGGCTGGAGCTTCATATGTATTTCAGTACCCTATTACAGTACTCTTGTGCTGTTTCATTCCACTCTACAACACAAAATGAATACCTTGAGCCTCAATGAGCCTTGCTTCATTGAGTATTACATTGTGTTCCAGCCATTGCAAGCCCTTCAGACTATCATGTATTCTGTTCAACTGGTTAAACAACCTTCCACCATCCTATAAGTTTGCTCTGATCTACAGTCATTTTCAGCAAGTCACTTTGGTGATTCAACCTGTAAGTTTTGTAACCAATCCCTTTCCTCTACTGCTTGAACTCTTGCTGGTCTATTCTTGTAAAGTCTTTATCTATGTAATCCATCAGTACTTTGGAATATAAACTCTGCAGTGCCCAAATCAACCTCAGAGAAATGTGATGGCTGTAGACTAAAAAATTAAAAAATGCTGGGATGGCATTTGACCTTTAGGATCTGAATTGATTTGGTTACCATCACTAGTGATGAGCGGATCTGGGCCATTTTGCTTTGCTGCAAAATTCCTAAAACCGGTGAAAAATAAAGGGCTTAAAAAAAAAAAAGGTTGCATGCATCAAAAAATGTTATTGATGCGTGCCAAGTTTTTCCGAGTAGAATTTTTGCACTCGGTTCATGAAAATTCCACCAATGGCGAAACGCATACATTTGCTGCAAATCCATGCAGGGCGAAAAATTTCACTCCTCACTATCCATCACAAGAATGTTAACAGTGTGAACTGTTGCAATGGGCAAGCTCATGTCATGCAAATGTGCACCATTTTAGAAAAATTTAATCTCTTCTTCTGACCACATGTTTCCTAAATAATTAAACTGGCCTAACTATACCTTTCAGCTGTTTGATTTTATGATGGCTACATCCCAACTCTTGATCCCTGTGCTTGCAAGTCAACAGCTGTCAGGTGAAATGTTGGTTTCTCATTAGCTGAAGCAATAATAGTCCCTTAGTATGCTCTTGATATGCTTAGTATGATCTTCAATAAGACCCCATGATATCTATGCATACATGTAAATTCAAAATCTCAGCCATAGAGCACAAAGGGTGTTTAAAACATCATCATAATGTTTATTACATGGCTGAATCTTTTAGTTCAGCATTTTCTATAATAAACACTAAGGTAATGTTTAAGCACTTTTTGTTCTTTATAAGTGAATTTCAATTTTGCATTATCTGTAGCTGTCAGATTAAATGTCCTTTACTCCATGCACTATATTGCAGGCACCTTTTTCCCACTTGTGAGCTCTCACTTCAACCTTTCACATGACCCATCCCTGTCTGTTGTTCTAGAATACTGCAAATGAATTCAGTACTGTTTTAGCATCTTGTTTCTTGGCTAATCCAAAATTCATTAAGAAAACTCAGATATAGGCATTTGTTTACAAAAGTGCGACAGACAATGATATTTACCATGTTTAAAAAGCTTTTAGGGCTCTGGCACACGGGGAAGATTAGTCGCCCGCGATTAACTCCCTGTTCGCGGGCGACTAATCTCCCCGAGTTGCCTAGCCCTGCCATCCCACCGGCGAACATGTAAGTCGCCGTCGGGATGGCAGACGCGGCGGCGCGATTTCGCGCAAATCGCCGAAAAAGACTCGCGAGTCTTTTTCGGCGACTTCCGGAAATCGCCCCGCCGCGTCTGCCATCCCGCCGGCGACTTACATGTTCGCCGGTGGGATGGCAGGGCTAGGCAACTCGGGGAGATTAGTCGCCCGCGAACAGGGAGTTAATCGCGGGCGACTAATCTTCCCCCGTGTGCCAGAGCCCTTAAGGACTTTCACACTGCAAAAAAAATTTCACGATTATGTGTGCATATTAAATTCACCAGTCTTGTTCAGCTTTTTAAATATAAACATGGGCAGGGCAATGTTCATTGTGAGGATGCTGCCACTTTGCAGAGCGATTTGACAAAATTGGAAAACTGGGCAGCAAACTGGAAAATGAGGTTCAATGTTGACAAGTGCAAAGTTATGCACTTTGGTAGAAATAATACAAACACGAACTATCTACTGAATGGTAGTGTGTTGGGGGTATCCTTAATGGAGAAGGATCTAGGGGTTTTTGTAGATAACAAATTGTCTAATTCCAGGCAGTGTCATTCTGTGGCTACTAAAGCAAATAAAGTGCCGTCTTGTCACTATTTGTAACTAAAATTCTGCATTATGCATTTAAAAAAGACATGGGGGAAAAGTATAAGCTTATTATTAGAGATGTTTTGTGGTGAATAAGGTATTCAAATATTTTTGTCTTACTGTTCCTTTACCTGCACAGTAACTTTGCCTTCCACTTGACTCAAAATTTCCAGCAAAACACTGCAAGTTGATAATCTAATTAACACCTGGCAGGAAATAATAAAGAAAAAAATAAGGAAATAAACATTGTTTTGGAACCGAAATAAGAAAAGTGTAGGGACTTAAAGACACAGCTCAGGTCTGTCCATGGCTTATCCAACGTAGCATCTATGTGTGCTCTTGGTTTGTGTGTAAACCCGAATGATGGAATTTGGGAATTACAATGGTAATATTTCAATACTGGATTTTTATTGAGATCTACAGCTGGTTTCATGGATTAATTATAAAGCACCACCATCTTCCATAAAATTCTAAAAATAATAAAAATATGGGGTTGAAGCAAGGTTGTCTTTAGCTTAATCCTCAGGCGCCAGGTAGCATGTGTGTGTGTGTACGTAACTGACAATGCTCACGTGTCCTAAAATACATAAGTGAAAATAGCAGAGAAAAAAAGCTGCAACTTTTCCAAGATGTACTATGCATCTAAACAGCTAAAAATCCAAATTCAACGATTCACCAGATTAAACTTGCTGAGTTCATGTAGAAGTCAATGGCAAAGGTCCCTTACCTTTCCTTGAAGTTTTTTCTTTTGTCTTGAAACTTTACAGATTTTGCTGGGTTTTGTCCAAAAATTCAGACTTTTTTGTATTGTCACAGCCACAGTTTGATAAAATTAGGATTTTCGCAGCGACTATTCGAAAAAGTTGTGGGTTTTTTTTTACAACTTTTCTTGCAGCAATTTTTCTGTGCGACTTTTTTTTTTTTAGTAAATATTTGACTTTGGGGGGAAAAGAGTTTAGCCAAAATTGAAGATAAAAAAAAAATTAGAAATGATGGAGTTTTAGTAAATCTGCACCCTGTGTATATTTTATATATACATTGTGACCTGTGTATTTAAAAATATTGGGGAATTTACATATAAGACAGTATCAGGATATGCAGGCTTTAATCACATCCTTTTTAGCTCACAATAAAGGAGAAAAAGTTGAGAGTGCACTTTGAAGATTATATTCAAATAGTCCTTCCAATGTGAGTGCACTTGTCCAAAAGACTGTGGCCACCTGTTTAAATACACTCTAAATAAAGTATGAAAGTCACTCACATAATGCTGGTGCAAAATCTGCCTCCACAGTAGTTTATTGAAGCAATCAGTTAAGATACACAGAACAAACATTTCAGGGCCTCCCACCCCCTTTCTCAATGCAGTGTTTCCTCCTATTTAGGCTCCCTCCCTTTGACTAAGGGTAGTTGGAAATTCAATCCTTTCTTCCCTCAAACTGAATATTTCCACCTTCCATTGTCCCGATTGTCAACAACAAAGGCCTGCCTCAGGGATCCATGCTAAACTCCATATGCTTAACTTAATGGTCACTAATCAATCAAAACGTGACACATAAAATAATGGTCAGTCTCTAGGTTAAAAGACTTGGTTAAGTTTTAGTTAGTGAATTCTGGGAGTTCCTGCAGTTAGGACACAGATGCAACATAGAATAAGGGTATTTTTCCCTGTGTGTATATATTATTTAGATTCAGTGTTGTTTTGTACTTTGCATGTTTGTTATTACTGTAGCTTTGGGTCAATAGCTTTTTAATAATAATTGTATATTTTTGAATGAACTATATCTTTTATTAAATAACCCTTATAACCAGGAATATTTATGTACCTGTGTATATAAGACTAAATATGCATATTTACACAAATATATCCTTGGGCAACATAAATAGCAGTGAAAATAAGAAATACACAAAACAAAATCACAATGTTTCACTATTATGCAGACGTTATATTTGACAACAATTTAATAGAGTATGTAAAATAATATAATTCGCTTTAGGGTTTTAGTTTTAGCCATTTTTCTAAAGTAATATATTCCTCTTAATTTTAATGTATAGTTAAAAATATTAAATATTATAATTATTGTTAGGTTTAGGTTATTTTGGGATTACCAAGATTTGTATTGTAATCAGAGTGGTAAAGTGATGTATTAAGACTGCCATGAGTAAAAACTAGTGATGAGCAAATTTTTTCGTCAGGCATGGATTTGCAGTGAACTTTTGTATTTCGCCATTGGTGAATTGTTTAGCGAAACTGAAAATTTGCCGCCAAAAAATTCATCGCATGTCAAAAAAGTCACGCACGCATCAATTTGGGTGTGGCCGCATCAAAATAGGTGTGGTCGCGTCAAAAATAGGCACGGTTGCTCATCACTAGTAAAAACCTCAAAAAGTAGGAAATATTGGGTATTTTTGATTGAAACCATTACCACAGAATATCAGGCTATACTGTTTCTAAAGTAAATACTTTTACACAGCATTCTACAGTTTTTCTTATGCATGTAACCGTTGTTCTGTTTAAAATTAACATATTTGCTGGTGAGCTTATTGTTGCTTACTCTATAGTTATGCTATAGTTTTGGGGTCATAGTTCCAGAGGTTATACTGCACACATTCATTCCACAGATAAAAGCTGCTGCTCTGCTACACTAATGATTAAAGCATTGTTTGCTGTTGTGTGCACAAACCATTGCAGCCCTACTGCCAACCGAAAATACCCTTTATAGATTTAGAGATAAATAAATCATCAGACTCCTGCATTGAAATCTGTTTTACAAAATCGCAAACAGATTTTTTTATATTTCATTTTGAAATTTCACATGGGGCTAGACATATTCTTCATTTTCTAGGGTTCCAGAGATAAAAATGGTTGTGTACAATTTTCCTAGAGAGTTTTAGTTCTTGTAGAATCCTGTTTCCTACATTTTGTTTAACGAAAAATTACCTTAGAGATAATCAGTTGCTAAATGATTATACATGGTTTAGAAATAAATCCAATAATGTCATGTATTGCAATTTGCAAACAAGTAAATACATGGCAGCTTATGAAAATGCAACTTTCCTGAGAACATACACTAGACATTTTAACACAAATCTAAGCTAGTAGCTTCTCCAAGAATTTTATAAATGTGCTCCCAGATATATCTTCCCCTCAGTGCAAGAGGATAATCTGTTACTGAAGGGGTTATTTAATGACTTTAAAAAACATACATTTACATAAGATGCTTAATGTATAAGCACCCTTTTTTTTTTTAATAGAAATCACCATGTTTTCTTCTTAGAAACAAAAGTCACAACATAATTCTTTGTTCCATTGCAGATTCTCATTATTCAGTACTGTGCATGAACAGTACACATATGTAAAAAAATGATCTACTGCAATATATTTATATTGATTTGCTTACAGTTACCACATCATACTGCCAATCCCCACTTTAAAAGAACTGACCAGTTTTTCTTTCCTAACTGGCAACTGAAAATACTGTACTGTATCTGTCAGTTAATTTCTCAGGTTAATACAAGAAAGCTCAAACATGTATCATTTTAATACCAGCCTCTCATATTTTGTGCAGAACTTGCCACCTTTGAGATGAAACATTTTGTTTCTTTTGTACTAACATATAACAATACCCTTCTCTGCCTTGTGACCTGCTGCTGGACCTATACTCTCAGTAAAGCCAGCATAGCTTTCCCTAAATAAGGAATTTTAACAACTTAGAAGTGGTTCAATTTATTGTCCGTGCACTTCTGCTGTCTCCTCTTCAATTGCTTCATAGCCAGGACTTTTTTCATCACTAGTAGAGTCAAAAAGGTAAGGGAATCCATATTCTTTAAGACTATTGAGCAGTTCCTCGTAGAGCCACCGGATGAAACCAAGAGGATCTGTGATGATAAAAAAAAATTCTGGCATTGTATACTGAATGCAAATTTAATAAAGTAGCAAACAACTTTAAAGAGGGTCTGCCATTATGATAAAACATCAAAACTGTAATGAATATTCCATTATATGGTTTACTTGCAAATACTATACTGATACCTTGTCCTTTTCAATGTACATTAAGGGGCACATTTACTAACCCACGAACGGGCCGAATGCGTCCGATTGCATTTTTTTCGTAATGATCGGTAATTTTGCGATTTTTTTCGGCGTCTATACGATTTTTGCGTAAAAATGCGAGTTTTTCGGCGTCTTTACGTTTTTTGCGCAAAAACGCGAGTTTTTCGGCGTCTTTACGATTTTTGCGTAAAAACACGAGTTTTTCGTAGCCATTACGAAAGTCGCGCAAAGTCGCGATTTTTTCGTAGCGTTAAAACTTGTGTGAAACGTCGCGCCTTTTAAGTTTTAACACTACGAAAAAGGCGCGACTTTGCGCGCAAGTGTTAACGCTACGAAAAAATCGCGTTTTTACGCAAAAATCGTAAGGACGCCGAAAAAATCGAAAAAAATACGAAAAAGTCGCAAAATGTTCGTTTCCAATCGGAATTTTTCCAATTCGGATTCGAAATCGTGTCTTAGTAAATCAGCCCCTAAGTATATGGTTTAAATGGTTTTTAAGTTATTTGTATATGTAATTGTAACTGAAAGCAGTATCTGTGCTGCTGGCTCTTTTGAATGAGTAACTGTAGGAAAAACCAGCTGAATTCTCCATTATTTTAACAGTCATATCCACCAGAGCAGTGAAAAGAAAATGGCAGGCAAATCTTGATTTCAAAAATAATTACATTTACAAATAATGCCTTAAATATTTAAATATATAATAAAAAGTTGCTCAGAATTAAATTTTCTTACATTAAATTAAAAACATGTAAAAATGTATGAAGTTACCATTTAAACATCCACTGTAATTTTGATACATGTAAAAACAGTAAACAACAAAATGGCATTTGAGCTCCTCTTTTTACACAGCTTTATAAATACAGATTGTTGTATTGTGTCATTTTAATTTGTGATATTAAGATTTTCATAAGCATTTGGCCACCTTCTAGCTAATGTACACCCAGCAAATAGTGATGAGTGAATTTCCGCATTTCGCCATTGGTGAATTGTTTTGAAAAACTTCCACGGAAATTCATTGCGTGACAAAAAAAGTTGAGATTGCATTAAAATAGGCGTGGTTGCATCAAAATGGGCATGTTCATGTCAAAAATAGGCGTGACCGCTGCAAAACAGTTGCATGACAAACGAGTTTCGTGGATTTGTCAGCGTTTTGCGAACTTTCCTGTTATTTCGCAAAGTTTTTGCCGAAACGGGACAGATTCACTCATCACTACCAGCAAAAATTCAAGGGATTTATACAAAACCACACAAGTTGCAAGGCTCCAAACATAGGTCCATCTCACCTTTGCCTTCCAGTGTAGGAAAGGAGATTGGCATTTCAAAATTCCATAAAGCATGAGTTGCATTCCAGAAAGAAGTTGTATTGAAGAAGCTAAAAATTCCATATTTGTCAAGACAATTGTTTACTTCCTCAAAAATCCAATGAAATAAATAATAAGGATCTAAAGGGAAAAAGATTGTTTTTGCTTTTGAACATTTTATTTTAATTCCACAGCTATTGCAGTGACAGATTGTTAATTTGTTTCATTTTTTAAAGATTAATAATGAGGTCAGAGTGATTATGTATGTAGGGGTGATGTAAATGTTTTGCCTACCTTTCCTGTAGGCCCCTAGGAGGGTTTTGAACAGCTAAGAGCTGTCCCTGGTCTACAGTTGGAGGGTGGGGGTTGGGTTTTTTTCCCATTCCAGGGTTAAGGTATTTCCCTGGAAGTCCAGTAACTGGCCAGTGGGTGTCAGGGTTCCCTAGTCTTTAAAAGGGTATGTCACTACATGTTCTGTCTCTTTGGCCCCCCTTGCTGGAGGTGGTGGTATGCTAATGTGCCTGAGGCAGTGGTAGATCTCAGTAGGGAGTTCTAGAAACTTGATGCAGGATCAGATTAGTTAGTAGAGCATCTAGAGGCTCCAACTAGGAGACCTGGAGGGGTTAGAACCCTGCAGTGTCACCTGTAAGTATAAAGACTCAAGTAGTCATTCTTAGTAATAGGAGATTTCTGGAATAATAAAACACTGTAAACATCGGCTAACATTGGGGACTAGTTAACCAATGTGCAATAATACCTGGGGTGTTGTGAAATTTCCAGCTGAAATTGCAAGCGTACTATCCAAGGAATGAAAATATTTAAGCATTTAAGGAGTTACCATTTTGTTTTCAGAACCATTGGAGCTAAAGTTATTTCAGAGATCAAGTTGTGTGTGTTAATTTAGTGCGGTTAACTCTTTATCCTGAAAAGGAAAGGGTCGCATGCAACCTATGTTAAAGGGAGTTAAAGGGAGTTGCAACTGACAGAAACGAGTCTGGGTGAGACCATTAAGCAGACCATTTTGAAAAAGGTATTACATATACATTCCAGACAAGTAGCAAAGAAGAAGCACTGAGGCATCTATATAGCTAAGATATATATATATCCCTGAATATTTTTTTCATCATGCAAACTCACCTATATCTGCCATTGTAGGAAAGGAAATAGAAAAGGGCATATCAAAATTCCATAAAGCATGAGATGCATTCAGTAAAGTGTTATTGAAGAAATTAATAATTCCATATTCATTTAAACCACTGAGCAAGCTTTCATAGACCCAATGAAAGAATTGTAAAGGATCTGTAGGAATAAAGAAAATGATTGTCTACTATGCAGCCATTTATGTTGACACAATAACCTTAAAGGGATTCTGTCATGATTTTTATAGTATAATTTTACTTCTAAATTACACTGTTTACATAGCAAATAATTCACTTTACCATTTAAAATGTTATTCTTGAACGAACAAATATTTTTTTTGGTTGTAATGTTGGTGTGTGTAGGCAGCCATCTCAGTGCACTGAGCTTTCAGAAAGAGCCAGCACTACATATTAGAACTGTTTTCAGGTAACCTATTGTTTCTCCTACTCCCATGTAACTGGAGGAGTCCCAAGCTGGACTTGGATTTCTTACTATTAAGTGCTATTCACTTAATATGCACAGGTCACATGGCTGTGGTGCCCTGAGAATCACTTACCAAATCATGTCACTTTCACCTAAGAAATATTTCCAAAATACGATCATTTATCACCCAAGATGCTGCCAAAATTCTTATTCACTCTCTTATAATATCTCGCCTGGACTACTGTAACTCCCTGTTAATTGGCCTTCCCCTCCAAAGACTGTCCCCACTCCAGTCCATAATGAATACTGCTGCCAGGCTCATACACCTCTCCAACCGCTCCTCCTCTGCCATGCCACTCTGCCAATCTCTGCACTGGCTTCCCCTACCATCCAGGATAAAATTCAAACTAATGACTCTCACATACAAAGCAGTTCATAACTCTGCCCCACCCTACATCTCTGAACTCATCTCTAGGTACCATCCAACCCGCTTGTTATGCTCCTCTACTGACCTGCTCCTCAACTCCTCTCTCATTCCCTCCTCACACGCTCGCATTCAAGACTTTGCAAGGGCTGCCCCCCTTCTCTGGAATTTGCTCCCACAATTTATCAGACTTTCTCCCAATCTCTCTGCCTTCAATTTATTTAGAGAAGCTTACCCTAATCTAGTTTAGCAACACCCTGTGCCACACCTCTCACAACTCTGGTCATGCCCATTCCCACACCTTGTGTCTCAATCCTTTCTCCTTGTAGATTGTAAGCTCTTTTGGGCAAGGCCCTCCTCACCTCTTGTATTGGTTATTGATTGCTTTATATGTTACTCTGTATGTCCAATGTATAAAACCCACTTTTTGCACAGCGCTGCAGAATATGTTGGCGCTTTATAATAAATGTTAATAATAATAATAATAATAATAAAAAATGAAGAATATGGCTAGCCCCATGTTAAAAAAAATGGATTTCAATGCAGGTAAACTTGTTTTCCCATGACAGTATGGGTAAAAATACAGATAGATTAACTGACCAACAGTTCTCATTAGAAGGGAGGTGTTATTCTCCTTTATTTATGTAAGGTTTACTGATAGGTAAGAGAAGTACTAATTTTACAGTGCTTCTGTCACATCTTTTTGCTGATTTTCTCCTGAGCTCCACTGACCTTTTTAGATAACATAAGCTCTGAGGTTGTGTCACATAATACTGTTTCTGGTTTAAGTCAAAATACACATATTCAGAAATATCACTAACTTTCATCTATTTTGCCTTTTGATTTCACAAATGGCGATGGACAGTGTTAAATCGGTAACCACTTTTCATTTTTTTTTTATAAAACATTTTAGACAAGTTAATTAAACGGACCTTATATGGTTATGGGAAATATTTCTGTCATGTAGATACAGAAATGATTTACGATAGCACACTTTTGTGCTTTGTTATACATACTGTAGAGAAATTTTTGCAACTTGTGAAGTGGCAGTGATTTGTTTACCAAGAGTGAAATATACAATACAGCTATAACTACAGAGCGCATTCTAGCCCAATGCAGTTTCACAGATAAAGTGCAGTAGAAATTGTAAATTCCTTTCTAAATATTGTTCTCCAGTAGAACTGGAGTGACCATCTCTACATTAGCTTGCTATCATTAACTGCATAAGCAGAGGCGGATACAGTATAAAATGTTCTCTGTATTTTAGGGTATATTCCAGTAGTATTTTGTAACATGTTAAAAGTTCTTAGTTGTTACAAGAATCACTGAAATAATTTGAGACAGCCAGTGTGTGCATGATACCTAATGTTTTCACTTGAAAACTCCCTGTGGTCAGTAAGTATCATGTTTAAAGATATATGAAATAAATCTAATTTGTATAGGTATGGGACCTGTTATCCAGAATGCTTGGGACCTGGGGTCTTTTGAATCTCCATAGCTTAAGTCTGCTAAAAATTATTTAAATATTGAATAAACCCAATAGGCTTGGTTTGCCTCCATTAAGGATTCATTATATCTTAGTTAGAATCAGGTACAAGGTACTGTTTTATAATTACAGAGAAAAAGGAAATCCTTTTTAAAAATTAGAATTATTAACTACATGAAAACTCTCTGTACAGCACTTTAGACTAACATGTCAGACTTTTGAACAGCTTGGCTTACTAAACAAATAAATAACTATCATACTGTTTGGGATGGGATGTCATTAAAATTTGAGCCCGCCTTACCTGTGCCTTCCAGTGTAGGAAAGGTGAAAGAAATGGGCATTGTAAAATTCCATAAAGCATCAGTTGCATTCAAGAGAAAAGTAGTATTAAAGAAGTTAACTCCATAATCATTTAGACCACGGACCACTTCCTCGTAGACCCAGTAAAAGAAATAAATGGGATCTAATAAAAAAGAATTATTAGCCATTATGTGGCATTCTTTTCTAAAGATATAATTATAATTTGGTGATTATCTTAAAAGCAAACAGCACACAGTAAGATTTATAGGCCAGTATCTCTCAAAAGATGGGAGGAATTATGCTCTAAACAGATTTATTATATTATGTAAAGTTTAATGAAGTGTGACAGAACAAATGATGAACAAAATTAGGCATGTATGACAGAACTGCAAAAGTGAGAAACACCCCATGTTTAATACTTCCAGTGCAACCCATGAGAAAGAAATGACATCTTCTTGCAGAGTGCTATGTGAATATATTTTCTGTAAATCCTATGAAGTAATTTGCCATCACAGCAGTGGCTTTTAAAAGCAGTAGTTTGCCATCCGTGTCAGTAGACTAGTGATGAGCAAATTTTTTTGGCAGGCATGGATTCACTGCAAAATTCTGCACTTTGCAATTGGCAAATGTTTTCTCCAAACTGCCGCAATAATTCGCCAAAAATTTCCCGAGCGAGATAAAACTAGCAAATGTGTCAAAAAAAGTTGTGGGCATGTAAATAAGTCATGATTGCATCAAAACAAGTTATATAGCTTTTGCAAAACTGGAAACTATTTTGTGACCACTTCCAACAGTAGAAGAAAGATTGTAAAATGTATAGTTTGTGCCAGTGTGCACTAAATGTAACCTAAATTAAACCTTATAATTAGAAATTGTGGCTGTGTTTGCTCCAAAAGTTTATGCCACCTACAAGCACATCTTAAAAGTGTGCAATGTGCAAGTAAAATTCTCAATGCAATAACAGTCTAGTGAAGAACATTAATTTCCGAAATGCTAATTTTTATACTTATTTATGCAAATTTGTTCTCATTACCGACTTTTATTACATTCCCCTGTTCGTCCTATGTGCTAGCTGTTACAGAAAAAAGCAAGGAAAACAAAATCAATTCTGCACTGCCCACTTATTACAGCAATGGTAGGATAAATTATATTTTGTTCTATTAATTAATTATAATTGATAAACCTTTTGTAAATCTTAGTGTGTATTTTATCTATAAGTTTGATATAAAAAAAATTACAAAACCCACCTATGCTCTCCATCCAAGCAAAGGAGATAGAAATGGGAATTTCAAAAGCCCATAAATCATGAGCTGCATTCAAGAAAGAAGTAATGTTGAAAACGTTAAGAATTCCATATTTGTTAAGACCATTGTGTACTTCCTCGTACACCCAACAGAAGAAGCGACGAGGATCTGGAGTAAGAAAACAAAATTACAAGTTAACTTGATCTGAAAGAAGAAAGTTATGCTCTAAATTGATTTATTTGTTTTACAAAGTGGACATGGGAAATAACATTACAGGTAGTGATGACCAAATTTGTCCCATTTCGCTTTGGGGTAAAACTTAAGAAAAATTAGCGAAACGGCAAAAAATTCACAAAACACACCTATTTTGGTGTGACCATGGCTATTTTTCTTTTATGCCTGGTGAATTTTTTTTTCCGTGGCAAATTCTCGCAACCGTTTTGCAAAAAAATCCACCAGTGGCTAAATGCGGAAATTCGCTGCAAAGCAATGCCTGGCAAAAAGTTTTGCTCATTATTAATTACAAGCAAATAATAGCTTATGTTTATATTGCCTCATGCAAGTTTCTGTGAACCAGAAGTGACATGCAGACCACTGTGCTATGTGACATAAATCCTACTTTTGAAGTGGTGGAGATTTCTATGCATAAAGGGTAAATTAGTTTTTTTTTTTTTTGCATTCATCCATTAAAGTCAATGGGTGTTTTTTTCTCCTGTGGCAATTTTTCTTGCCTTTCTAGTAGTAAAAATATTCTTAATGTGTTAATTGCTTAGGGCAGTAGGCACATGGCTGCTCACAAGTTTGTGATTTGAGACAACAGTATTCTGTAATGTGTACAATTAGGAATTTGGAGTCCCTCAGAAAAATGTACAGTTGTATATTTTATTGCATGTTGCTGTTTAAAAATGATTAATTAAGGGAAGCTCTAAATCCTTTTGTGGCTCTAATGTGTGATTCAGTCTAGGTTGTACCAATCATTGTGCCAAGTTACAAACTGTAAAAACAACTGGGGTTTCATTGTATTTATTAATGGGTGTTTTTTTCACCATAATAAAAATTAAGTTTTAATCCAATCCACATGGCAAGTGTCCAAATTCAATATGTCTTGTCTAGTCCTTCATAATTGATAGATTTAACAATTTATCTAACAGCTTATTTACAATAAGTTGCACCATAAGAAATAATTTACTGAATTATTTATCCCCCCACTAGCAATTTGCATCAGGAATAAATAACAATGTGGATGAAGTTTTTTTTTAAGTTCAACTGTTCAAAGCAGTCTAAGAATCAGGCAGACTGGCACATTCAGTTTTGATAAATATTTCACGCTTAACACTTTCCTGATTGGGCAACATATTAAATTGATGGAGATCACTGGATTTCACTGTTGGATCTATAATAAATCTTCTGCAAAATGATCTAATTTTTACCATCTAATACAGTTGTACACCTTTAAATTAATTTTAAGTATGACATTGATATTCAGAGACAATTTGCAATTGGTTTTCATTTTTTAATCTTTGTAGTTAGTCAATTATTTAGCTTTTTGCTCAGCTGCTGTCTAGTTTAAAATTTCAGCAGCTATCCAGTTGCTAGGGTTTGGTCTACCTTAGCAACCAGGCAGCAGTTTGAATGTGTATTGTTATATATTTATTGTTATATATATATAAGTCATAATAAAACTAAAACCCATTTGAAATCTGGAAAGATGTTGAGAAAGGCAAATAATTAAAAAACTATGGTAAATAAATAATGAAGACTATGGGGCTGATTTACTTACCCACGAACGGGTCGAATGGAGTCCGATTGCGTTTTTTTCGTAATGATCGGTACTTTGCGTTTTTTTCGTATGTTTTGCGATTTTTTCGGATTCTTTACGAATTTTTCGTTACCAATACGATTTTTGCGTAAAAACGCGAGTTTTCCTATCCATTACGAAAGTTGCGTAAAAAGTTGCGCATTTTGCGTAGCGTTAAAACTTACGCGAAAAGTTGCGCATTTTTCGCGTAAGTTTTAACGCTACGAAAAATGCGCAACTTTTTACGCAACTTTCGTAATGGATACGAAAAACTCGCGTTTTTACGCAAAAATCGTATTGGTAACGAAAAATTCGTACAGAATCCGAAAAAATCGCAAAACATACGAAAAAGTCGCAAAATGTTCGTTTTCAAGTCGGAACTTTTCCAATTCGGGTCGGAATCGTGGGTTAGTAAATCAGCCCCTAAAAGTAAAGTTGCTAGGAACAGGATATTCTATAACATACAAAAATTTAACTTAAAGGCTAACCACCGCTTTAATGTAAAAAAACCCCTGCAAAACTATACTTATATTCTAATGATTATTTAAACATTAAAGTGTTGTTCCCTAAATAGGGCCCTCATTTTACACTTTGAAAAATCTGCCCTATAAGACAATTTGCACAGTTTGACCTATTCACTACATTAATAATAATAGTCCAAATCAAACAAATCATAAACTTTTTATGGGGCAGAGGATGGGTATAATCATTTAGTCCCAACTCACCTATACTCTCCAGGGTAGGAAAGTGCTTATAATCAGGCATTTCAAAATTCCAAAAAGTTGCATTCCAGAATGAAGTAGTGTTAAATAAGTGTAAAATTCCATATTTGTTAAGACCATTGTGAATTTCTTCAAACACCCATTCAAAGAAGTATAGGGGATCTGAGTTTACAAAACAATCGGTCATTATTAGGGAGCAAATATGAAATTCAAGTCAACAAAAAAAACTTACAGGTAAACAACTCTAATAAGAAGAGAGTGTTGTGTTCTAAACTGTTATATCATAAGTAAGCTTGTACAATAGCGTTAAAGAAGTGGTGAAATATTGTGTTACGAAACGGCAGAAAAAGCTATTAGAAAGGCATGCATGCTGTGTAATTTCTGGACTGCAAGTTTACATATTTCACTGTTTGTAATCTGTTCTAGCAGAACATGAGTACTCATCTTTATGGCAGTTTGCTGCTCCACAGGTCAGTATTTAAGCAGAGGATAAATGGAAACATTTTATTTTCTTGCTCTTTATGAAACAGGTTTTATTATACAAATAATCATTGATACATTATAACAAATGGTGTTATTTCAAATAGTATTTTGTAATATGGTTTATATTTATAGCTATTACAGGAACCACAAGTAGAGGTTAATGCAATGCAATGCTTCTCACATTCTTAAAATTAGCCCTTTCAATTTGTGTTCTTTCATATGAGAGCAACTTCATATGAAAACTATTGTTTTATATGTGGAGGCATAATTTTGTACGTTGATTCCATTTTTATTTAGTTTTATGCAGTTATAGTTATAGGCACACTAGTGTGCATTGGTTTAACTCCTCACTGTCCATTTGTTTTTAGTAACATTTCTAGAAACTTTGTACCATTGAACAGATCCACATCTTCAGTGCAGCATTATCAGACAGGATAAATGTAACATAAATCACTAATAGGATAGCACCTTCAAAATTTGTTCAAAATTGACCCTTTAAAATGTGCCTCCCCATTCAGTGTTTATACCATAGAATTAGTCTTTTTAAATTAAGTGCGGAAGGTAGAACTTTGCTACATAGTATCATGACAAATCCTTTTCCTACTTTCTAATTTGAATTTACTACCTGTCCTTCTGTATAGTCCTGTTTGCCTTTGGCAAAGTTTATTTAATTCTTTTATGCTCTAGAATAGTATGCAATTGGGACACATAAATGGATATACTTCTTTTATATTCTAAATTAATTAGTAAGGGTTACATTTTAATTCAGAACCTACTTGTCTGGTTCACACTAAATGGGGAGGTGCACATTTATTTTATGTTTAAATATGTAAATATAATATAATACTGGCATCTGTAAAAATTCAGGAGCATTGCTCACTGCCAGGCCATTTAAATTCAGTCCCAACTCACCTAAGCTCTCCAGAGTAGGCAGAGTAGGCAAGGAAATTGGCATTTCAAAATTCCATAAACCATGAGTTGCATTCCACAATGTAGTGTTGAAAAAATTAATTATTCCAAATTTATTAAAACCATTTTTAACAGATTCATGGATCCAATGGAAGAAACTAAGAGGATCTGTGGAAATAAAATGAATTATTGAATAATATGGTGCACAGTTTTCATTTTAAGTTAATTAGATGAATATGTACAGTAAAGTTTCCAGACAAGCAACTCTAATGCTTTAAGGAACTGAAAGTTCAGTAAAGTACCAAAAATAGGGCTTCAGGCAGAGGTCTCTCAATTGTAGACCAGTTTATAATTGTGAATTATATGAATACTAATATGCAGTTTAAAATATACTGATATTACACATATTATCAAATATAATTTGACAATATTTTTGTAATAGTATTGTTTGGTTTTCCTACAAAGGGATGTATAAATATGGATGTAATTATGAATTACTTGCATTTATGGCAAAATACAAAACCCACAATAGGGTAAAAACTATATTTCAAAGCAAATATTCCTAAAGTGTATGTATAATGGGATAGTGGAATAGCGTACCAAATATTAATAGAGGCCCGGGTGTAGAAACCCCGAGCCTGTCTCAAGTGTATTCAATCCCAATCAATCATAGAAGATTAACAAATCAAACAAAATCCATTTAAATACAGAAGGCTCACCCAAGTCCAGAAGTGGTCCGGGTGCTCAAAGCCCCAAACCCGTAGCCGAGGGAGAGAAAATCACAAAGCTGTGAAAGGAACTTCAAGCACGACCGGACAAGGGAGTCTGCTAAAAATCGATCTTTATTCTTCCATTTAAAATCAAGGTGCCTACTTGCTTTTATGTACAAGTTTTCCTACTAGACAATACATTAACTGTATGACCACTAAAGTCATAAAGACAGTTTGATGGCCAATATGCATGTAACAGGGGCCCTAAAATAAAAACACCCCATATGATCCAATCATTTCTGTAATTTCAGTTACTGCACATTTACTGCAATTTATGTTTGGTGAAGTCATTAAAAAGTAATTTCAACCCAGAAAAGCATATATTTTTGAAGTACACATTCTCCCAAAATAGGTAACTATGTCTTTTTACTCCAAACTAAAAAGCTGCAAAGGTTTCATATAAGTAACAGTTTTGATGAAATTTCTGAAAATCACTTTGACTTTCTGAAAAAAACACTTCCACTTTGCAGCATCTTCTTCATATCATTAGGTACCAAGATAAAACATCCTAAATCTGAACACCAGAGGTCTATTGAAATACTTAAGTATGTAGCATGTAAGGGCCCCAATATAAAAACAACCCATATGATCTATAATTTTTGCAATTTTGCTACTGCAAAATCTATACATTTACTGCATTTTATGTGGGGTAGAGTCACAAAAAAATAAGTTTATTCCCCTAAAAGACATATATTTTTTGGAAAGTAGAAATTCGTTTGAATCCAAATAGGTAAATATGTCTTTCAACACCAAACCAAATCAGATGGTGGTTGTTAATGGTACATTCTCTACTTGGCTTTCAGTGGGGTCACTCAGGGTTCATTAATGAAGGTATTGTAAGCTAAGCAATGTATCAGTGTTTGCAGATGACACAAAACTCTGCAGACCAGTCAATTCTATCCAGGATGTGGCATCCTTGCAGCAGGATCTTGACAAAATAGCAATCTGGGCGGCCAAGTGGCAGTTGAAATTTAATGTGGATAAATGTAAGGTCATGCACCTGGGATGTAAAAATATGCAAGCCACTTATACCCTTAATGGGACTTCACTAGGCAAATCCATAATGGAGAAGGACCTTGGAGTCCTTGTAGATAATAAACTTGGCTGTAGCAAGCAATGCCAGCCAGCAGCTGCAAGGGCAAACAAGGTTTTGAGCTGTATTAAAAGGGTATAGATTCATGGGGGGAGGGTATGTATGTATGTATGAATAACTTTATTTATAAAGCGCCACAGGGGTACGCAGTGCTGTACAATCTTACAAAATACAAAATTACACACAGGGAGGACAAATGTTATAATAAATAAATACAATAAATATATATATAAATACACAGGGAGTAAGTGCCATGTGGTATGAGACACAGTAGGAAAAAGGTCCCTGCCCCATAGAGCTTACAATCTAAGTGGTTGGGTAACATACAGGCACAGATTGGAAGGTAAGAGTGCATCAGGTATGGGCATTTGCCCTTAAGTGCAGGACTAGGCAAAATAGTGTTTTAGTGCTCCAGAAGGTAACAGCTGAGCTTTTTCTTAAAGAGAGTTAGTGAGTGTTCCGTATGGAGGGATTCAGGGATAGAGTTCCAGAGGTAAGGAGCAGCGAGATAGAAAGGTTTAAGATGAGAAAGCGCAGTGGGTGTGGATGGTGTAAAAATACGGAGGCTCTGAGAGGAGCGGAGGAGACGACCAGGAACATGCAGGGAGACCAGTGAAGAAATGTAGTGAGGAGCAGAGGAGTGAAGGGCTTTGAATGTTAGCAGAAGGATTTTGTAAGCTATCCTTTGCTTAACAGGCAGCCATGCAAGAGAGCTTAATTGAGGCTGAACAGGTTCCCTCTTCAGAGAGAGCAGGAGGATCCTGGCAGCAGAGTTTAAGATTGATTGCAGGGGAGAGAGGTGGGAGTCTGGCAATACTGCGGAGGAAAAAACGGCAGGTTTTGGCAGTGTTATTAATATGGTTAGAGAAGGAGAGTGAAGAGTCAAAGATAACCCCAAGACAGCATGCAGAATTAACAGGGTTGATGGTCATGCCATCAATAGTAATGATGAAAGGAGGAAGAGGAGAAGGGCCAGGTTTGGGCGGGAAGACCATGAGCTCTGTTTTAGCTAGGTTAAGTTTGAGGTGGCGTTGGTTCATCCAGGAGGAGATAGCCCAGAGGCAGTTAACAATCTGGGTTTGAACATCAGTGGTTAGTGCAGGGGTGTCTAAATATATCTGGATGTCATCTGCATATAAGTGATATTTAAGACCAAAAGAAGAAATAAGGTCTCCTAAAGAGAGAGTGTACAGGGAGAACAGCAAAGGACCAAGCACAGAGCCCTGAGGCACTCCCACACTAAGCGGAACCGGGGTAGAGGATTTGTTAGCAAGGGTGTTATTCTTCCCCTTTACAGAGCACTGGTAAGGCCCCATCTAGAATATGCTGTTCAGTTTTGGTCTCCAGTGCTCAAATGGGATATTATTGAGTTAGAGAGGGTCCAGAGAAGGGCAACTAGGCTGGTAAAGGGTATGGAAAGTCTCAGTTATGAAGAAAGACTGGTTTACACTGGAGAAGAAGCTCTTAAGAGGTGATATAACTATTTATAAATAGTGGTCAGATTTTTTTGTGTTTAGATTTTTTTAGTGCAGTGAGTCTATTGATTTAGGTTGCTGAGGGTACCTGAAGCTACTCTAGACAGGAGGCAAAATTAGGGTTTGCACAGCACTGTGCATTAATAGGCACAGCTATGCTCATTATGTTCAGAATTTTGGAAAGTATACATGCTCCCAAATCTAATATGAGTAAATATTTCTTTTTACTCCAAACTACCAAACCATAATGCTATTTTAAAGCTGGCAATGTTCAACTAGAAAGGGGTGTTTGAGAACAAACTTCATGTTGGGTTGAAAAACATGATGTCACTGAATGGGCTCTGTGCACTTTCTCTGACCTTGGACCACAGTTATATAGTAAAAACCACTGTACAAAATTTGGGGACCCTGGTTTTAATAGTGTCTGAATGGCAGCAACTTAAATTTCCCCACTGAAAGTCAACGAGTGACATCTGATTGGCGGTTGGTGGCTCCACCCCCTTTTTCTAACCTGGAACTGCAGTTACCCAGTGACTAACTCTGCAAAGTTTTGGGACACTAGGATTAATAGTTAAAAAACGGCAGCATTTTAAATTTAAACCAATAAAATTCAATGGATGAAATCTGATTGGCTGTTAGTGGCCCAACCCACTTTTCCTATTTTGAACTGCAGTCCCCCAGTGACCAACTTTGCAAATTTTGGGGACTCAGGCATAAAAATTGTGAGACTGACAGCATTTTACACTTCACCATTGAAAGTAAATAGGTGAAATGTTATTGGCTGTTGGTGGCTCCGCCCGCTTTTTTCTAACTTTGTACGGCAAATGCCCAGTGACTAACTCTGGAAACTTTAACAACCCTGGAATTAATATTTAAATAATGGCATCAGTTTAAATATAAACCAATGAAATCTAATGGGTGGAAATAGATTTGCTGTTGGTGGCTCCTCCCACTTGTTCTAACCCTGAATATGTAGTCAGCCAGTGACTGACTGTGCAAAGTTTGGGAACCCTGACATAAATAGTGTGAGAAAAAGCAGCATTTTAAATTTAAACAAAAAAAATCAATAGGTGAAGTCTGATTGGCTGTTGGTGGCACCACCCACTTTTTAAAACCTAAACATGCAGTCCTCTAGTGACCCTGGTGTTAATACTGTGAGAATGGCAGCAGGTTGAATTTCCCCATTGAAAATCAATAGTTAAAATCTGATTGGCTGTTGGTGGCTCCACCCACTTTTTCTAACTCTGAACCGCAGTTACCAGGTGACTAGCTCTGCCAAGTTTGGAGACCCTAGTATTAATATTTAAAGAATGGCAGCAGTTTAAATTTAAACATATGACGTGTATAGGTGAAATCTGATTGGTTGTTGTTGGCCCTGCCCACTTTTCTAAACTTGGAACATAGTCACCCAGTGACAAACTGAGCAAAGTTTGGGGACCCAGACATTAAACATGTGAGAATGGCAGCAGTTAAAATTTCCCCACTGAAAACAATGATAGAAATGTGATTGGCTTTTGGCGGCCCCACCCACTTTTTCTAACCTTGAGTACGAAGTCACACAGTGACTGACTGTGCAAAGTTTGCGAACCCTGGCATCAAACCAATAAAATTCAATAGGTGAAATCTGATTGGCTGTTGGTGGCCCCGCTCACTTTTTCAAAACTAAAACTGCAGTCCCTTAGTGACCAACTGTGAAAAGTTTGGGGACCCTGGGGTTACTACTGTGAGAATGGCAGCAGGCTGAATTTCCCCATTGAAAGTCAATAGGTAAAATCTGATTGGCTGTTCACAGCTCCGCCCACTTTTGGGCATCCAACAATCATCATATTGTCATTCAGGCTGACCCCATGACTATGTGATTCACATTTGGGGAATGTAGCCTCAAAGCTGTAAGATTGGCAGCAGATTCAATTTCCCCATTAAAGTCAATTGGTGAAATTGGATTGGCTGTTGCTGGCCCCTCCCACTTTGGGGTCATCCATCAAATGTTGATGTTTCATTCGGGGTGACCCCATGATTATGTTATTCAAGTTTGGGGGCTGTAGCTTCAAAGCTGTAAGATTGGCAGCAGTTTGAAAATTGGGGGGTTCAGAGCGGCGCCACAAAAAGACGGGGGCGGGATCGCTTAGAAAAGCACAAGCAACCTGCTCCGCTATAGGGCGAAAAAGTGTGGCAAGTTTGGGTATTGTACCCCTAAAATTGTAGGAGGAGTAGCGTTTAGAAAATGGGGGGCGCTAAGAATAAGAAAAAGAAGAAGAAGAAGCGGAAGAAGAAGCTGAAGTCGAAGAACAGTATGTTGGGGTTTTCAACCCAACACACTGAACAGAGTATCCTTATATTTTCTTCATGTCATATTGTGACCCACTTCTACTGAATCTTGGGCACATAAAATATAACTTTTAAATACCGATTGCAAATATGTAACACATTTAAAATAACATCCATTTACAGGCATTCTTTTTCTTGTTGTTCCACGTTTGGTATTCCACTTTAGTATCCAACTCTTTACTATTTTGATCCATTTGGTGTTTCAGACATGTACATCTAAAAGAAGTTAGTTATTGTGCTATAAATTAATTTTATTTGACAGCACAACATTCTATTACTCAAATAAATAGAAAATAAGTCTTATTTCTCCAGTGTTTTCATTAAAAAAACTTTTTTTCTCTAGCACATTAGCCTCTTTGAACAGTTTGTCCCATTTGCCAAGCTGATAAAAAGTAATTAAGGTACTAGGTAAAAAACAAACAATAAATAAACAACTCACCTATGCTCTCCAGTGAAGGCAGTGTAGGCAAGGTGATAGAAATGGGTATTTCAAAATCCCATAAAGCATGAGTTGCATTCCAGAAAGAAGTAATGTTGAAGAGGCTCAAAACCCCATAATTATTCAGACCATTCAGCGTTTCCTCATAGATCCAATTAAAAAAGTGAAGAGGATCTGAACAAATGACAAAATTCATTAAACAAACTGTAAATTACTTGTTGGGTAGTGTCATTAAAATTTGGTCCAACCTCACCTGTGAACTCCAGGGTAGGAAAGGAAATAGAAAATGGAATTTCAAAATTCCACAAAGCATGAGTTGTGGTATTGAAGACATTAAGGATTCCATATCTATTAAGACCACCTAATACTTCTTCGTAGACCCAGTGGAAGAAGCCAAAAGTATCTGAGGACATAAAGAGATTGCCATTGATTGCTTGGATATTATTTGAAACAGCATGTTATAAACCTGCATTTGCATTTGTTATTCAAATCATTGACATAAACCAGTGGAACAAAAATGAAAACCTCACCTCCTGAAAAACAAAACTGGAAAGATCAGTTACATATTATGATATATATTATCCAAAATATCTTGGATCTGGGGTTTTCTAAATAAATAATGCAGAGACCTATGCCTTATGGGCAAAGGCACATATGACGGATTCACTGCCTGTAAAAAATTGTGCCTGAATTGAAGCATTGAATCCTCCCTGATGCAGGCACCCGTAGATAACTAGAAGATTTTTTTAAATGTAGGAGTGGATTGTCAGCCTGCACTTATCTGAAGGCTGACAATCTACCCCAAATACCCATGCCCTAAAGCTAGCTTAGTTGTTATCAAGTACAAGGTACAGCTTTATTTTTACGAGAAGAAAAGGCAAATTAGTATAAACTGAAGATGTTTTCAGTTTGATAAGACAATGTGAGAATAGTGTTCTGTGAAATTAATCGCACCCCTTAGTGTTCATTTATTCGGCATTTGTGCCTGGAGCATAACTGCAATCTGTGCCTTACAATGGATCCAACACTCCTTAACTTCTGTATCTCAGTGATAGTGAATGGGCAGGGAGTGGGATGGAGATGCCTTCCCCAGCCAACCTTAACAAATACAGTGGTGCCAAATGCAGTCAGTACTGTATTTATCCAAAAAGCACAGGTGCTTGCACTTTATGGCAGTTTATTTGTGTAAGAGCTGATATTGTTTTAATCTGTAAATTTACTATTACTATATACTACATATTCTGTGCCACTTTATTCAGCAATTCCATCAGTAATTGTTGATTAAAGGAACAGTAACACCAAAAACTAAAAGTGTTTTAAAGTAATTAAAATATAATGAACGGTTGCCTTACCCTGATAAAATTGTTTGTTAGCTTCAGAACAAGTACTGTAGTTTGTATAAACAAGATGCTGTGTAGCCACAAGTGGGGTACAGCTGTTCAATATAATTCTAATTAGTGATGAGTGAACTTTTTCGGCATGGATTCACAGCAAAATTTCACATTTCGCCTTTAGTGAATTTTTCATGAAACTTTTGCAAAATTTTTAAAAATTTGTGGTCACGTCAAAAAAGGTATGGGCACGTAAAAAAACATGGTTGTGTCAAAATAATCACATACGTGATAAAGTCATGTAGTACCCCCATTTCTCTAATTTTTCGCTGTTTTGCAAATTTTTCTGCAGTTTTCCGAATTTTTGGGCAATGCGAAATGGGACAGATTCACTCTCTAATTCAAATATCCAATCATTTTCTCCAGGGCTTATATATTATCTGATAAGTAACCTGTGACTTACTACTGTTTTAACTGGAATGCCTGTCCCCAATGGCAAAACACAACAGCAAGATTAAATACACTATTGTAGTCTTCCTCAAGCAAACAAGCAACTACTACTAGTTGGGCAACAAAACATTAGATTTGAATTAGCTTTGGTGTTATTTGGTGTTACTGTTCCCTCATACCACAATTTTTTTAAACATTTACACCCTTCCCTGCACTTGGTAAATTAGCCTGTCAGTGACCTTAATTAGGTTCCACCTTCGCCTTGTAACTCGTAAGTTAACCCTAGGGTCACTGACACTCTCACCACTCTTTGGTGGTAGTTTTAGAGCTTCGCTAGTGAAGCTAGTGAGTCCTTCGCCCAAAACCTTTTTTCTGCATAGTAAAAGAAAATGTAATTCTTATGCTCTTTGTAAATTGGCAAATACTCGCTGGAGAAATTTCACCTGGGGAGAGAATAAGAATTTTGGCAAAGAAATTTTTCACCAAAACATTTTATTTTTGTAATATTTTATTTCTTTGTATAGTTTTTCACTTCAGTCTAAACAATAATAATTTGACGTTAAGAGGGGATTTACAAAAAAAATGAAATTCATTTTTACTACGAAAAAATGAATTTCCATGAATAGCAGTCATTTATCAAAAGATTCGAGCTGAAAAAGCACTAATGATAAAAATTTGCAGAAAAGTCGTGAAAACCGTGACTTTTTTGATTGTCTGGGACTACGAAGCAAAAAAAAATATCTTCCATTTGTAAGGAACAGTAGCTAATTTGCTTAATTCCCCTCAAAACAGCTATAATAAAAGGTAAGGCTTTCTTTCTCTTTTTAAATCTTAAACTTGAATTTGACTTGAAAAGTGCCCCGTAGGAGAAAGGCGAAGAGGTGACAGCAGATTGAACTCCTCTGTACAATGAACCAGAAGTCAGCTTTGCACTGATGACCTAAAGCACCTAAAAAAAAAGCTTAGGTGCTTTAGGTCATCAGTGTGTCAGGGACGCCAGACTTATCTGTTTCCTTGGCGTGTGTACTTGAGTCAGTTCACTTGCACGTCTGTGCATGGGTGCGCAAACTTTCATTGCAATCACATGGCCTGCAGCTCACTGCAAAGTGATTATCCTTTCGGGATAGACACTGAGCATTGTTCCTGATTTGACCTAGGCTTGTTTTCCTGATTCTACTTCATTACTGTTTGTCCGGACCTCCCTACGGTTTAGATTTCTGTCTCACGACTTGTTACTAGACGATACTGGTGATTTTTGGTGCCAAATATCACTCCTCGCTGGCACCACTGCTACTCTGCATCTGGGATCTTCCTCTCCACACTACCAGGTTTGTGTTCCAGTGACAGGCATAGGGAAAGCTATTTCTCTTCAGTGACATTAATCAAGTCGTCTGAACGAATCTGGTGAAGGACATTCTACTGCTTCGCTTGACCTCATCTCTCAACAATTAGCAGCCCTTACACAAGCGGTTTGCGATTTACAAGGGGGCTAGCAGAACATGCAAACCTAGATTCAGGGACTGAGTGCTGCAGCTTATCGTTCTGCCATTCCCGCCAGTCCTGCTGCTCATTTGACTCTGCAAGTTCTCCAGCCACACCACCCTGAACTAAAGGTTCCCCTTCCTGAGCGGTTCCCTGGGGACAGATGCCAATTTCGACCTTTTTATAATAACTACCGGTACCTTTTCTTCTACTGTGTCCACAGACCAAAATGGGTGTAATAATCTCATTGCTTTCCAGTCAACCAAAAGAATGGCCCCATGGCCCACTGGAATTCTTTCAGAGCCCTTCATGTGCATGGATGCCCAGCACGTTTACAAACATTAAAGAAAATTATTTCTGCAGCAAGTTCACTGCAGTGTCGGGCTGGCCCACCAGGATACCAGGAAAACTCCTCCTGGGCCCTCCTGCTCACCCAAAGAAAAGAAACAGAGGAAAGGATAGATAATAATATGTAAAAATAATTAGTAATTAAGAGAATGAAAATAGTGAGTGAACAGAGAAGGGGAGAGTGGGCCTAAGGTCTAAGATTTTCTGGTGGCCCTTGGTACCCCAGTCCAGCACTGGTTCACTGTTACCAATGTTACATTGATAGAAGAAAAAAATGTTGTGCAGTCTGTCAAGCATCAGTGACTTTTCCGAGTGAGTACTTTAAAGTTTATAATGTATAAACTGAAAAGACCATGCATTTTGGACAGAAATTCTGAGAAATACAGCTAAAGAGTACATTGATCTCTCTGGAATAATGAGCAAAGAAGAACTTTAGAAAACAGTGCAGTCTTTGCCCAGTCTTTGATGAAAATATTATTAGTTAATTTCACATGTATTCAAAATCACTTAATGTGAAAAGATCTTAAGGGATTGGCTTAAATGGATGTGATAGCAAAATCTTGTACTGTACAAGCCTGGCTTGTTCAAAAGTCAGTAAAATAGGATGTGCCTTTTGCAGTAAGGAAGGGTTTAATTCATTGAAGTTGCACAAATTATACAAAAATTGCCAGAGCATGAATATTCCATGCAGCAGAAGAACTACTGAAGCTAGAGAAGTCTATAGATATCTGTAGGTGAACATGGTGTTAACCATGACATTCAAAGTAGTTTTGAAAAGGAAAAAGTAAAATTCACTGTGCTGCTGTAAAGGCTTCTTGATGTGACACTATATGGCTGATTCACTAAGATGCGTTAAAATGAGCGCTATTTGTAGCATGTGTTAAAAATTTTATTGTGTCTAATTTTTCGCGTCATAGCGCACGCTTCACTAAAAGGATACTTGCGTTAATTTAGATGCGATGGTGTTTGCGTTATTTAAGTCGCAAAGACTATTTTTGTGCGGTATTTGACGCAATGCATGCTAATTAATGCAGTGCGCACAAATTGTCACCGCGTGCAAGCCATACACGCCATTACTTTCGTAAAACTACTGTTCTGAAAATGACCATTTCCCTGCAAACTGGAGGATGCATCACTCCAGGGCCAACACATACTTGCATAAATCACACTGCAAAGTCCTTATTGTGTTGCCAAAAGCTCATGAACTATACTTTTCTATAATTACCGCCTGCCCCAAGTAGGTGTTATTTTTTGCACAGACTAATGCGATATTTAGCACGTCTAAGTGTTTGTGAATCATGCGTTAGTATTATTTCTGCTCGCTAATTAACGCAATGTGGTAAAATGAACGCATTCGGTTGCGTGCTATTTAATGCACGCGATATACGACTTAATGCATGCGATAGAACTTTAGCGAATTGCGCATTTTTTTACACGTCAATTTTAACGCTAAAAAGCATGCAATAAGCATTATCGCACTTTAGTGCATCAACCCTTATGTCTTGCTTTAAGAAAATTGGCATTCAGAGGGAGTTTTCAAATAATTGGAGATATTCATTTTTTCTTGGTATTCTAGAGCTGTTGGGTCATTATGATGCTGCAATTATCCTGGCAATTATCCTGGCTTCTGCTTTAAAACCCAGTGGGTAAGCTTAAGCCTATAGGATAAACCCATGTAAAGAGCCTTAAGGAATTTGTTCCCAGAATCCCTTTTGACTTATTTGCATATGTATGAGGCGGTCTCCTCAACCCTTTTGACCTATTTATGATGCTGCCCTAAGGGTACACCTAAACAAAGTAAAGGAAAGCCAAAAAAAACTTCCAGCTTACTATTTATTGTGGGGAACCCACAAAAGTTGTTCTATGCTATGTTCATAGGGTTTCATGGAACTTTCTTGATTTTTTTTATAGAGGTTCAAAACCAAACAGCCAAGCGCCTGGTGAGAATTTACCAGATTTACTCCTCCCCCTTAATTAGTAGGCTCAGTCAGCCAGGTAGCACTTAGAAATCACACAGCAGTCAGTTAATTGCACTTACTTTTTCCTTTCACCCAGCACTCCCAGCATGCACAGTAACCCCAAACGCCTTTTTGTTCGTAAAACGCCTTTTATTTTGTTTTTTTTTTCAGAAAACAATGATTAAATTACATAAATGATTACTTCAAGATAGTGTAAGCACAAGATTGACCTTTAAGATATCAAAGAGTACGATAATGGAGCCAAAATGGCTGTAAGAATTAAAGGAGTAAAATCCAGAATCCAGGAGAAATACACAGCAGTTATAATTTGCCCTGTGCTGCCCAGTCATTAAACCTTGTTAGGGTACATGAAGCATCCAGCGGTCCTGAACGAAAGCCTACGCTATAGTAAACAAACTATACATCCTGTTTAGCAACATCCCTTAAATTGCTGATTCACTGCATGGTCTAAGTGACATTTGGTGTAGTCCAAGAGTTAAGCAACAATGCAGTACGGTGCAGTACCCTCAAAGACATTTCAAGCCATGCCACAATCAGAGAAGAAAGAGAAAGGAGATCTCCACACTCCAGGCACACTCTGGTTACAAAACACTCCAGTTGCAAAACAGATCTTTATTAAAATAAAAACATCCAGCAGCATTAGTTACTTGGCATGTTGCAGTCACATTGATCCATAATCAAATGCATGTTAGGACAAGAAAAGACTGCCATCATTTAAACCTTTAAGAACAGTGACTGCTTGTGCCACTACAAAATAGTGTAAACTACAAAATAAATAAAAAATCTATCAATACAAAAAGAAAATGAATACCCCCCCCCAAAAACACAGCATAACCCTTAGAAAAGTGATATAAATATGCAAGTTAAAAAAGTGTATATTATAAAGCAACTGCTGAAACAGCAGTTAGCAAAAAGGAAATCTCCTACCGGGTATTTAAGCCAAGAGGGGTACATATGCAAAGAGTAAAGATCCAATATGCCTGCCACAAATTTAGGGAGAGTAAACTATCACCTTCCTTTAAAGGCTTTTGGATCTTTTCAATCACTTTAACAGATAAATCCTTGGTATCATTTGTTCTACAACTGCCAAAGCCACCTATTTGTGATGTATTATCCCTTCTTGGATGGCATTCAAACGCTCTCATATATGGTATTTAAAGGGGCATAGTGTATGACCAATATATTGTTTGTGACACCTCATGCACCCTAACAAGTAGACTACACTTCTAGGGGCTGATTTACTTACCCACGAACGGGTCGAAATGAGTCCGATTGCGTTTTTTTCGCAATGATCGGTATTTTGCGATTTTTTCGTATGTTTTGCGATTTTTTCGGATTCTTTACGAATTTTTCGTTACCAATACGATTTTTGCGTAAAAACGCGAGTTTTTCGTATCCATTACGAAAGTTGCGTAAAAAGTTGCGCATTTTTCGTAGCGTTAAAACTTACGCGAAAAGTTGCGCATTTTTCGTAGCGTTAAAACTTACGCGAAACTTTGCACCTTTTAAGTTTTAACGCTACGAAAAATGCACAACTTTTCGCGTAAGTTTTAACGCTACGAAAAATGCGCAACTTTTTACGCAACTTTCGTAATGGATACGAAAAATTCGTAAAGAATCCGAAAAAATCGCAAAACATACGAAAAAGTCGCAAAATGTTCGTTTTCAAGTCGGAACTTTTCCAATTCGGGTCGGATTCGTGGGTTAGTAAATCAGCCCTTAGGGGCTGATTTACTAACCCACGAATCCGACCCGAATTGGAAAAGTTCCGACTTGAAAACGAACATTTTGCGACTTTTTCGTATGTTTTGCGATTTTTTTGGATTCTGTACGAATTTTTCGTTACCAATACGATTTTTGCGTAAAAACGCGAGTTTTTCGTATCCATTACGAAAGTTGCGTAAAAAGTTGCGCATTTTTCGTAGCGTTAAAACTTACGCGAAAAGTTGCGCATTTTTCGTAGCGTTAAAACATAACGCTACGAAAAATGCGCAACTTTTCGCGTAAGTTTTAACGCTACGCAGAATGCGCAACTTTTTACGCAACTTTCGTAATGGATAGGAAAACTCGCGTTTTTACGCAAAAATCGTATTGGATCCGAAAAATTCGTAAAGAATCCGAAAAAATCACAAAACATACGAAAAAATCGCAAAGTACCGATCATTACGAAAAAAACGCAATCGGACTCCATTCGACCCGTTCGTGGGTAAGTAAATCAGCCCCTTAGTGTCACATTTGCAATACATTTACTTGGGGTAAATTTTACCTGTCACATTATGCTTGTGGAGTTCAAAAGTTGAAACAGATCAGTCTGTTGCTAAGGTGTAAGCCTTAGAGGCTGTAGAGCTTTGTAACTACTTTTCTCATTTCTGTGCAATTTTACTGGCAACCTTTTGGCTGAAAGTTCTAGATTGGTTTAGTAACAGGAATACATTTCTGCTTACATGTTTGGTTTCCATGGAAATTAGAGCTGCAAATTTTAGAGCACTGTCAGAAGAAATCTCTAGATTGGTTGCTAATGGCATGGAGAATCCTACAAAACTAATAAACACTCAACAGGTTTGCTGAATGAAGTCACAGACCTATGATCAAGTTCACTGTTTGAGTTTGATTTTTTCACTATTCCAGTTTTTTTGTGCTAAATGGTTCAAAGGCTCCAAAAGTGTTTGTGAATACACTGGCCTTTGAGAAAGGTCACACTGCAGTGACAAACGCTGGACTCAATAGATTAATAAACTTTTGTATTAATATGCAGAAGACCTGTAATGTGCAGATCATTTATAAATAGCAGAACTATATATATTTCTTAATATCATCACACTCCTAGGTAGGGTGACCAGATTTAGAGATACAGTATGTCTCGGATACGTCTCACAAGTCCAGCTAGCAGGGCTGAATTGATTGCAGTTTGTTTTACATGCAATCAGTGCTGCCCTGCAACATGTATTTACACATGTCTCTGAATGTTCAAGTGATCTGGCCACCCTACTCCTAGGGCTTTTAATAACCAGTGTTCATGTTTTGGCTCTTTTTAGAAGACAAAAGGTCATAATTAAAACAAACTAAAATACACATTCATCATTGCCACCTCCCATGGGAACACACCCCAAATTACTAACATACACACATACCTAAATTTGAGGTGTGTGGTTGCCACCTGGTCGATATTTATCTGGTCTTGCTGAGAAAAAACACCAGCTAGGGTGTGCTCCGGTCTCACAAATTTACTGGCAATATATTTGCTGGTAAATCTGTAATACCCCCCCCCATACTCTGCCCATTTACCAGTCACATTCACCCTTCCCGGTTTCCTGACACTTAGTTCATAGCCCTTCCCCCCAAATGGCATCACAGCCAAAGGCCTGTATTATAGTAAAAAAAAAAAAGGTGGCAATGGTAGTGGTAGGGATGATGATGTTTTTTTAATGCATGGTGTTTTGAGAAATGCTTGTTTGAAATTATTTTGTATGGTTAAATGTTTTGAATACGCATGCAGAGACACATATGGTATCAACAAGCTTCTATCTATTTTGTAAATACATCTGCCCTATATTTTAGATTTTAAAAAGTCTCCATTTAACACATTTTAATCTGTAAGAATGGGGGTGCACCTATGTTAAATTTGTTCCACCTTACCTGTAAAACTAGGGAAGGAAATGGGCATATCAAAAGTCCATAAAGCACAAGATGTGTTCAAGAAAGAAGTTGTGTTGAAGAAGGAAAGAATTCCATATTCATTAAGACCTCTCTGCACTTCCTCATTGATCCAATGAAAGAAGCGAAAAGGATCTGAGGGAATAAAGAATATTACTCACTACTAAATATTACCAATACATTATATAGAGTAGATTAGGAAAAGACAACCATGAAATGTAGAAGCTCAACAACTGGTATTCCTCAGTATACTGAACTGAAGAGTTAAAGTTTTTCAACAGTTGGATTGCTTAAGGTTGGCAGTCCCTAAAGAAATCAATCGAGAGCAATTATTTTGGAGCTACGCTAAGATATTTAAATTGTTTGACCTGTATTTATGCTAACAATATTCATATAAAAATATGCAAGAAAACATTATTTTTAGGGAATATTAATAAAATATAGGTCCACCTTACCTATGCTCTCCAGGGAAAAATAGGATATAGACATAGGAATTTCCATAGTCCATAAAGATTGAGATGCCTTCAATAAGTTTGATGTTGTGTTAAAGAAAGGAATAATTGCATATTCATTAAGACTGCTGTACATTTTCTCATAAGCCCAATGAAAGAAGTGGAGAGGATCTAAGGGAGTAAAAACAAGAACAAACTTCTATAAAAACATGTCTTAAAAAACACATTGTGGCAGATTTACAATAGAAGGATATGGATGCTGCTGTAATTCCTGTGACAAAGATTCCTTCTAAAGGAGGAGCAATGTAAAAATGTAGTCACAATTTCACTGTATATTCAAGGTAGGTCATGGAACCTTCAAAGATGGTGTTTACTCACCTGATAATGTTAATTAAAAACTATAATTTACTTTTTTGTGGGGAAGGAGGTCATAAAAATGTGGTCCCACCTTACCTGCTTCCCCAAGTGTGGGAAACTCAATCGAAATGGGCATTTCAAATGTCCACACAGCATTAGCTGTGTTTAATAAAAAAGTAGTATTGAAGAACTTAAGAATTCCATATTCATTAAGACTACTGAGCACTTCATCTGTGACCCACTGGAAGAAGTGAAGAGGATCTGAGAAAAAAAAAACAATCACAGACCATTATTTATTACCTGCAATTGATATCATGGAGCACAGAGGCAATTATCAAAATGTGAACTCTTATTCTCTTTAGGGCTCTGGCACACGGGGAGATTAGTCGCCCACGACAAAACTCCCTGTTCGCGGGCGAGTCTTTTTCGGCGATTTCTCGAAATCGCGCCGCCGTGTGTGCCATCCCTCCGGCGACTTACATTCGCCCGTGACAAAACTCCCTGTTCGCGGGCGACTAATCTCTCCGAGTCGCCGGTGGGATGGCAGGGGAAGGCAACTCGGGGAGATTAGTCGCCCGCGAACAGGGAGTTTTGTCGCGGGCGACTAATCTCCCCGTGTGCCAGAGCCCTTAGTGTATAAAAGGGGATGGAAATATGAGTTTCATTGATATATACAACTTTAGTAGGATTCATGAACAAAATTGTCTGTATCTCCTGTTAAAAGTTTTAAAACAAGTAATAAGTAAAAAGTAATAATACTGTTAATACCATGTGCACTCTATGGGGCACATTTACTAACCCACGAAGCCGAACCGAATTGGAAAAATTCCGATTGGAAAACAAACATTTTGCGACTTTTTCGTATTTTTTGCGATTTTTTCGGCGCCTTTCCGACTTTTCGGAAATTGTCGCGACTATTTCGTTACCAATACGATTTGCGCGAAAAAACACGAGTTTTTTGTAGCCATTACGATGCGCTCGTATCTTGTCGCGACTTTTTCGTATTGAGCGCTCGTAAGCGGCGGGCGAAACTTTCAGACTTAGCATGATTTTGGAAGCCTCCCATAGGACTCAATGGCACCCTGCAGCTCCAACCTGGCCCAATAAAAGTCACCATACTGAAGCTTGAATGAATCCGAATGTTTCGTACTCAGCACGAACGCTACGAAAAAATCGCAACATTTTGCGCAACTTTCGGAATGGCTACGAAAAAGGCGCGACTTTTCGCGCAAGTTTTAACGCTACGAAAAAATCGCCAGATTTTGAGCAACATTCGGAATGGCAACGAAAAAGTCGCGACAATTTTCTGAAAAATCGCAAAATACCGTTCATTACGAAAAAAACGCATTCGGCCCGTTCGTGGGTTAGTAAATGTGCCCCTATGTGTTACACACAAGTACATCTGGCATAAACAGAAACTGATAGGGATTAACCCTGTGGGGCTCATTCATGATTTTTTCAGAAAAAAACGTATTTTTTCTAATTTTAGAACTTTTCATAATGACCACGATAATGTCATTAAAATTGCACAACTTTTTCATGGTTTTCGTTAACTCCCATGAAAAAGGCGTATTTTTCGCAAAGACTACAACCATTTCGGAATTCATTCAAGCTTTGGTATTGTGGCTATCTTTTGGCCAGTTTGGATCTGTACAGTGTCATTGAGTCCTATGGAAGGCTTCCAAAATCATGCATTGAAGTTTCAAAGGTAGAAACGTTTTTGCTCCATTTAAAATCGTTCGGCTCCGAAAATTTTGTGACTTTCGGATCGCAACCACAATATTTTCGTACAACTGGGAAAATAATTTTTGTGACATTTTTGAACATCAGTAATTATCATGGTTACTCCAATTTTTTCCAGTCGTGCTTTTAGCCACCCAAAATTCGTGATTTAATGAATGGGCCCCTTTAAGTGACAGCAGAATATTTCAGTTACACTCAGTGCCAAAGGTTTTTTGAACATTTTGTGCTCTCTCATTTTAGGGGCATTTACTAGAGGGAGAAATTTGTTTAGGTAGGAAAACGATATATATTTTTTCAGGAGAACCTGAGTTTTCAAAATCTGGAGTTTTTGTGTATTTCTACTTCTGGAACAGCTAGAGCTCTAAATGCCAAAAAAGAGAAAAATTTCTATTTTTCATGATATAGGGATTTATACCAGAAAAATGGACAAAAATTTAACTGATTCAGAAAGCCTCATGTCTCTCAACATGCCAATACCAGATATGTATAATTTTATGGAGACTTCTGACTGCTATAGATCAAAAACTCTCAGCAGTAAATTACCACATTTTCAAAGCATTACAGCAGAATACAGCATACTTTAGATCAAAAATCTTGGAACATTAGGTTTCCCCAGGAAACCATATATTTTTGAAAAGTACACATTTTGCTGAATCCAAAATAGGTAACCATATCTTTCTACTTCTAAGTACCAAACAACAATGCTTTTCTGAACTTAGCAGTGTCTATAACACTGTATGAAAATTCTAAAAAAAAAATCGCTTCCTTTTAAAACATCTTATCTCCCACATAGCACGAGGTACCAAGAAAAAAACACCCTACATATGAAAGTCAAGGGTCTACTGAACAGTTTGATGCCCATTGTGCATAGGATCACCAAAGTTCACAGTCAACACATTTACTGAATTTTTGTAAATGCAGTTATTTACAAATAACTAATTTGTGATGGGCTGTGTGTTCCCTCAGAGAACATGTGACCATGCAGCTTTAACTGTAACAGGAAGAATGTGGAAGAAAAAGGCAGAACTCTGTCTGGCTGTTGGGGCCTAGCATGTATGTGTGTGTTGGCTTATTTGTGTGCCATCCAACCCCTTTTTGAAGCCATCTAATGTATCAGCAAGTATGACCTTAATAAACCTTTCTAAATATTTCAATGGAACCAACCTTACTTACTTTATTTGCCTATTGGCAAATAAAGCATTGGGGAGATTATTATATGATCCCCCTATATATTTATACATAGTTATCAAATGCCCCTTAAGCACATCTTCTCCAGCATAAACAACCTCAACTTTTTTCATAACTGAGGCTTAGTTTCACTTCTCTGGAACATCTCTAACTCTGGAACATAGGTGGAGGGTGACTTTTTTGTTTGGGGAAGCTGAAGATGGGCCATACTTAGACTGACTTACTTAAGCTAATGGAAGAGGATTTGCTGCTGCCTGGACTTCCCAACTACCTCTTGTTGTTCCTGCTGACTTCTAAGGATACTGTGCACCCACAGTGTGGGTGGGAGTGTTTTTTCACCCTAAAAAGGATGTAAAACTATTCATGCATGCACTTCCGTTTGGGGTTCTCCATCCATTTGTGATCAGTTAGCTTAAATGTGTTTTAGTTAGTTTTATAGCGCAAAAAGCAATGGATACTGACATCACAAACACAGTGAAATGCAGTCTATAGTTACAAAACCAGCACATTAAATACAGTGAGATGCAGTGGGTACTGATGCCAGATATTCAGGCAGGCCCTTACACTATAACACCGGCACTGAAACACAACATTGGTTTGTTTCCCAGCCATGCAGTATCATGAGGGCTCCACTGTAACTACATTAACTAGAAATGAACAAAACAATGACAAAAGTGCAGAAAAAAGTAAGTGCAAAAAACTAAATATGTATAAAAACACAATTAGCTTTTTTAGGTGAAAAGAGATCGTTTAGGACTGGAACAGTTTAGTACCTGTTGGAGTGGGATGAAATCTGCAGCAAAAGTTAAGAGTTGGTGAGGTTCTTAGGTATAGTTTACAGCCTGCAGATCCTCCATTTGCAGCGCCTTCAGTTTGTAATCTCTCCCCAGCCCTGCCTACATCTGTGCCTTGATTGGCCAATTTTACTCAGCTGTGCTCTGCCTGTGTGTGCTATGCTCTGCCTGCCTTATGCTGCCTGTGTCTGCCATACTCTGCCTGCCCTATGCTGCCTGTGTGTGCCATACTTTGCCTGCCTTAGCTGCCTGTGTGCCATACTCTGCTTACCCTATGCTGCCTGTGTGTCATACTCTGCCTGCCCTATGCTGCCTGTGTGTGCCATACTCTGCCTGTCCTGTTCTGCCTGTGTTTGTCATACTATGCCTGTCCTGTGCTGCCTGTGTGTGCCATACCCTGTCTGCCCTTAGCTTCCTGTGTGTGCTATGCTCTGCCTGCCTTATGCTGCCTGTGTGTGCCATACTCTGTCTGCCCTATCCTACCTGTGTGTGCCCTACTCTGCCTGCCCTTAGCTGCCTGTGTGCCATAGAGAAAATGATCATTGGTGTATGCTATAAACCACCCCGTATAGATGAAGGGGATGAGGCCCAACTATTGTTGCAAATGGAGGAGGCTTCAAAACTAGGTCAAGTTGTTGTTATGGGGGACTTTAATTATCCGGACATTGACTGGAGTAATGGGGTGGCTAAGTCAGAAAAAGCTAGTAGGTTTGTAAATATGCTAAATGACAACTTTTTATGACGCTATTTTGGACCTGGTAATATCTAATAATAATGAACTCATCTCTAACATTTGTGTGGGTGAGCATTTGGGGAACAGTGATCACAACATGGTCTCCTTTGAGATAATGCTGCAGAGACAGCTCTATAAGGGAGTAACTAATACGCTCAATTTTAGACGTGCAGACTTTGCCAGTATAAGGGCATCTCTGCAATGTGTCAACTGGGAAAGGCTTTTCATGGGGTTAGACACAGAAGGAAAATGGAACATCTTTAAAACATTGCTTTGTAGGTATACACAACAGTATATCCCCCTTGTAAGCAAGGAGAGGCAGCGCAAAGCAAAACCTTTATGGCTGAATAAAAGTGTTAGGGTCGAGGTTGGTAAGAAAAAACGTGCTTTTAGGGCATTCAAGTTAGCTGGGACAGCAGAAACTTTCATCAGGTACAAGGAAGCAAATAAAGCATGCAAAAAAGCTATCAAGCAAGCTAAAATAGAAATGGAAAGGGATATTGCAGCTAGGAGTAAAAAGAATCCTAAATTATTTTTTAATTATGTGAATAGTAAAAAAATGAAGCAAGAAGGGGTGGGAACTTTATTATCACGGGGGGGTAAGTTGGTTGATGAGAACGGGGAAAAAGCTGAAATTTTGAACTCTTATTTTTCATCTGTCTATACATCTGAGGAGCCAGATAATGAAGGCTTCCCTTGTAATATGCCCAGTTCTAGTAATTTAGCTACTGGCGCATGGGTCACTCGGGAGGAAATTCAAAAGAGACTTGAACATGTAAAGGTAAACAAAGGTCCAGGGCCGGATGGGATTCATCCCAGGGTATTAAATGAGCTGAGCGCTGTGATTGCCAAACCTCTTCACTTAATTTTTCAGGATTCATTGAGGTCTGGCATGGTGCCAAGAGACTGGCGGATTGCTAATGTGGTGCCGTTATTTAAAAAGGGATCCCGTTCTCAGCCTGAAAACTATAGGCCTGTTAGTCTGACATCAGTAGTAGGAAAACTTTTGGAAGGGGTAATAAGGGATAGGGTACTTGAATACATTGCAGTTCACAATACTATTAGTTTGTGCCAGCATGGTTTTATGCGTAACAGATCTTGCCAGACTAATTTAGTCGCCTTTTATGAGGAGGTGAGCAGGAACCTTGATGCTGGAATGGCAGTTGATGTCATCTACTTGGACTTTGCTAAAGCGTTTGATACAGTACCTCACAGAAGGTTAATGATCAAATTAAGGAATATTGGCCTAGAACATAATATTTGTAATTGGATAGAGAACTGGCTGAAGGATAGAGTACAAAGAGTGGTTGTAAATGGAACATTTTCTAATTGGGCCAGTGTGGTTAGTGGAGTACCGCAGGGGTCAGTCCTTGGGCCTTTGCTTTTTAACTTGTTTATTAATGACCTGGAGGTGGGCATAGACAGTACTGTTTCTATTTTTGCTGATGACACTAAATTGTGCAAAACTATAAGTTCCATGCAGGATGCTGCCGCTTTGCAGAGCGATTTGACAAAATTAGATAACTGGGCAGCAAACTGGAAAATGAGGTTCAATGTTGATAAGTGCAAAGTTATGCACTTTGGTAGAAATAATATAAACGCAAACTATTTACTGAATGGTAGTGTGTTGGGGGTTTCCTTAATGGAGAAGGATCTAGGGGTTTTTGTTGATAACAAGTTGTCTAATGCCAGGCAGTGTCATTCTGTGGCTACTAAAGCAAATAAAGTGCTGTCTTGTATAAAAAAGGGCATTGACTCAAGGGATGAGAACATAATTTTGCCCCTTTATAGGTCCCTGGTAAGGCCTCACCTTGAGTATGCAGTGCAGTTTTGGGCTCCAGTCCTTAAGAAGGATATTAATGAGCTGGAGAAAGTGCAGAGACGTGCAACTAAACTGGTTAAGGGGATGGAAGATTTAAACTATGAGGTGAGACTGTCGAGGTTGGGGTTGTTCTCTCTGGAAAAGAGGCGCTTGCGAGGGGACATGATTACTCTGTACAAGTACATTAGAGGGGATTATAGGCAGTTGGGGGATGTTCTTTTTTCCCATAAAAACAATCAGCGCACCAGAGGTCACCCCTTTAGATTAGAGGAAAGGAGCTTCCATTTGAAGCAGCGTAGGTGGTTTTTCACGGTGAGGGCAGTGAGGTTATGGAATGCCCTTCCTAGTGATGTGGTAATGGCAGATTCTGTTAATGCCTTTAAGAGGGGCCTGGATGAGTTCTTGATCAATCAGAATATCCAAGGCTATTGTGATACTAATATCTACAGTTAGTACTAGTGGTTGTATATATAGTGTATGTATGTGAGTGTATAGATTGGTAGGTGTGGGTTAAGTGTGCTGGGTTTACTTGGATGGGTTGAACTTGATGGACACTGGTCTCTTTTCAACCCTATGTAACTATGTAACTACTATGTAACTATACTCTGCTTACCCTATGCTGCATGTGTGTGCCATACTCTGCCTGCCCTATGCTGCCTGTGTGTGCCATACTCTGCCTGTCCTGTGCTGCCTGTGTGTGCCATGCTCTGTCTGCCCTATGCTGCCTGTGTGTTCCATACTCTGCCTGCCCTATGCTGCCTATGTGCCATACTCTGCCTGCCCTATGCTACCTGTGTGTGCCATACTCTGCCTGCCCTATGCTGCCTGTGTGCGCCATACTCTGCCTGCGCTTAGTTGCCTGTGTGTGCCATACTCTGCCTGCTCTATGCTGCCTGTATGTGCCATACTCTGCCTGCCCTATTCTGCCTGTGTGGGCCATACTCTGCCTGCGCTAAGTTGCCTGTGTGTGCCATACTCTGCCTGCTCTATGCTGCCTGTGCATGTCATACTCTGCCTGCCCTATGTTCCATACTCTGCTTGCCCTATGCTGCCTGTGTGTGCCATACTCTGCATGCCCTATGCTGCTTATGTGCCATACTCTGCCTGCCCTTAGCTGCCTGTGTGTGCACACAAGCAGCATAGGTCGGGCACTACATACAATGACACAATGCTGGCACTGCTCCTACAGTCTGAGGTGTGAACAGGTGAACAATGTGGGTGATTACAGCCTGAGGTGTAAAAAATGCAGGTGGTGAACAATTCAGGGATTAAAAGGTGAGAACAGTACAGGGGATTACATGTTTAAACAATACAGGGGAATTACAGCCTGAATCTGAGGTGTGAACCATGCAGGGGGGCAGACAATCTCAGTACTGATACCATTTAAAGCTTACACAAAGGTAAGCCATCAAAGAAGCCAGAAAGGTGGGGGGCCACACAGAGGGGGGTTGCAGGCCACCAGTTGGACAGCACTACTCTTTAATATCCATTTTGAGCACTGGAGACCAAAACTGCTCAGATTATTCTAGATGAGGCCTTACCAGCGCTCTGTAAAGTGGAATAATAACCCTTTCCTCCAGTGAATCTATGCCCACTTTAATATAGCTTTGCTTGCTACAGCAAAGTTTATTATCTACAAGGACTCCATGGTCCTTTACCATTATGGTTTTGCCTAGTGCAGTCACACTAGGGTAAAGTGGCTTGCATATTTTTACATCCCAGATGCATGACTTTACATTCATTTACATTAAATCTCAACTGCCACAGGTTGTCAAGATCATGCTGCAAGGATGCCACATCCTGGACAGTGCTCGGACATTATTTTCCTAGCTATTTTTCTGATTGCTCTTTTTGATTGTTTAATGGATTCGACCCTTGCTTGTTTGACTTTCCTTTGGGTCACTGAGCACTGCTCCTAGTTCCCAATCTCTGTTGCTGACCTTGGCTTGTCTGACTTCCTCCTGTCTGTTGCCTGCCCCTCACTTATGCCTGTTTCCTGGACTAGGGTTTCTTGCAAGTATCCCAGCGAGGCCACATATTACTTTACTATTTCATCAAGATCTTCAGGCTTTTGTACTTCACCTTCACCTCTACCCCTTCGCATTCTGGTTCCTGCATCTGGTAAGCCCTATTGGGGAACTGTATCATGCTTTGGCAAAATCCAAATTGATTAAATCTACTGCAACCTCACTGTCCAGCTTCTTACTAACCTCATCATAAAAATTAATCAGTATAAGTAAACAGTGGGAATTTACTGAGAATCATTTGTGATAAAAACATATTGTCTATAATTATTATTTATACATTTTCTCCTTTTAGGCATGCATTACTTAAATTAATGATTGACTTGTTCCAAAACATGCATAACATCCAGTCATAGAGAAAGCAGCTGTTTACTTATACTGAAATTTACATTTTCGCAAGACTAGACTAGATGTATGCAGTTTTAAAATGAGTACACTTGACTTTTAGAAGAAGAAACAGTAATTCTTTACCCAGTGGGTATAACTTAACATTCATGTTGCAGTGCCAGAAAGTTATTTCTTTATTTAGAACATATATCAAAATAACATGCAAATTTATGTAGGGACCCATAGGGTTAAGCTCCCTATGGCTTTACTTCCCTACTTTTCCTTATCTGTACTGTTATAGGGTAGACCCCCTATACTCAGGTTACAGTTTCTAAAGCTATCCCTTACAGGTTTAGCTCATTTAACCACTCCCCTTGGCAGACTATATAGTGTCTTGCACAAGGAAGTGTTTTCCTCTTTGGCTGCTGATCTGCTACCTGAGGCAGAGCTCCATCGAGCCTGGGTTCAGATCCGGCCCAGTAAGCCACTATCCATCCAAATTAAGTCGGGGACAGGGCCCCGTGAATGAGGAAAAGACAGTATAGCAGCATATTTCATAGCACCCTCTAGAAGTGGTGAGTTCAGACAGAATTATACAGAAAGAGCAGCCATTTGCTCCATCCAGGATAATAGCAAAGGAGTAGTCTTCCTAACAGGCATTACTGGCCTTAGATTAGGGACACAGAAGTGCTAGGGAAATAGGTTAGCAAATATGCCTTGCCCTAACCTCCAAAAGAGCATGGGACTATGCCGGTGAGCTTTCCTACCTATCACACTGTTGTTGTTCTACCTGCCCAATCCTCTTGATGAGAAGGGATACACAGGGGAGCATCATATTTCTGCTATTTATCCAACTTTACATCAACTGTATAACTGCATACTGTTCTGCATCTATTAAGTGAGTATAGATAACCCTGATAACCTTTGTCTTGGACAAATAAAGTAATATCCAGTTCATTCATAAAGAATCCTCTGGCGTCCATTTATCTCTATTGCACCACACTACTTCAACTAGTTGTAGTTCAACAACCCCTCAGCTCCATTATATACCTCCCACGTAGCGGAGGCCCACTCCTGTGCATTAAGGTCGCATGTAACACATGCTCTACAGCACGCTACTAGCCTGGGTTGGCCATATTATAGCCAAATAGGTGTTACATTTGGCGCCCAACGTGCTTTTTGAATCATATTAATTGATTTTTCTAATCCGGAGCCATTGCCTTGAGGGGACTGAGTAGTTGTGTGTGTCACTTTAAATTTTACTGACAGGCTCTGCCGGACGCAATAGGCAAAAGGCGCCGCAGGCCTGATCGTATTTGCAGTGTACTGATTGGCCGTGGGTTCGGGCTTGTGGATTCTACCCGAGTATTCCCATTGGCCGGTGGACCTGTCCATCCAGTGCTGCTGACTTTGGCGCTCTTTTCCCCGAAATCCCGCGTGAAGCAGACCTGTTTACGAGATTTCGGAGGGGGGAGGAGGGGCCTTACGTCACCAGCGCCATTTTGTGGAGAGCTTTGCAAGGAGTGAGACGTGCGTGTCACTGCGCTACATCCTGCTACCAGATAGACCCCTGCGGCTGCACCGGGTACTGCTGACTCCGCTCCACAAATACTACTGAGAGACTACGCGGACGCGAGTCACCGCTTCTACTGTGCATCCACACCCAGCCTACGCCGCGGACGCGGGTAGGACTCACCGGTAAAGGGGAATTGGATAATAACCACTATATTACCAAGCCGCATAGCGGGGAGGAATAACCGGAGTGGGAAGCTATACCCCTGGGGCACAGCCACGTGTTGCACCTTACCTAGACGCGGTTGCGCTGGGATAAAAAAGGGGCACACCAATATACTAACTTTGCTGCTACGCTGTTTCTGCTACCAAGACGCGGCTGCGCTAGGATAAGCTTGCGGGCAGAGCATACATTAAAAGCTCCCTACCGTTACCCAAACTAAGGGTTAGGATACTGCGGAGCAGGGAAGGCGGAGAACTTTCCCCAACATTTAGTGCCATTAGCCATTACCTACACGCGGCTGCGGTAGGATATTACCAGGCACCCAAGCACATTTCCAAGCCGCACAGCGGGGCGGAGTATTTAAGTGTGCGCATTTACCAGTCACCACCACTACCTACACCTAAGATGGCGGATGAGGGGTGGGACGGCTGGCCAGACCCTGAGGCACCGGAGGGGGCCCAGGGCTTAGAGATGGCTGACCTTGTGCCACAAATCAGCAAGGACAGGTATATTTGGACCGGGACTTTCTCTAGAAAATCCTTATCAGCCCGCCGCCACGTAATGATCCCCTGTTGTGGCGGGTGTGGGAAAGATTCCGAATGGGTCTTCAGGGAAGCCACCATCAGGTGCCCTGGATGTCTGTTTCCTTGTTGGGCAGGGCCTCTTACAGTAAAAGAGGAAGAACCTGCCATTCCTGTCCAAACTGGGGAGCCTGTACCAGATGATCTCCCCCGGGTGTCATCACCCATACTGCTGGGCCACACTAGAACCTCTTCAGGGCTCACTTCACCTGCAGTCTCAGATTCCCCTAAAGTGGTTGGGGAGGGAGTGCAGGCATTGGCCCAGTTAAAAATATCTACACCCCAAAGCGAGGAGGTCAAGTCTCCACCAAAGGGGAGGGGTCGCGGACGCACCCCAAAACCAGCTACCATGGCTGGGCCTGGACTTGCAGCATCACATAGCAGCTCATGCCAGGAAAGTAATGCATCGGATGACAACAAGCCCTCCAGATGTTTCCCAAAGCCAAATTGGAACGTTATGGAGTTCAGTTCTTCAGCAGATAGCCCAGACCCTGAGGATCAGGGAGAGGCATCAGCAGTCACTCCACCGCCGCCATGCCATCCTCAACAAGGAGAGGAGGAATTTTGGGTCATGCCCGGCCGGGCAGATCCCTACAAATCACGGTCGGTGTCCCAGGTACAGCGGGTTATAAACAAGCGTGTCCTCAAGGAGTGGGGGTACTATATGCCGTATGCCCCCGAGTGGGTATACGACGAAGTAGACAAACACCTCCAAGAGTGGCTGTACGGAGAACTGTTAGAAAAAACCGATGTCGGATCGGGTGGCATATTTCATTCAAATGCTGCCAAGAGGCAAAAGGACTTGGAATTCCTTAATGCTACTCTCGCTGAATGGTGGTTCGGGAGAACCGTACTGAAGCACTGTGTCAGAACCAGCGGGAAACTTCAGGAGGACAAGGTCCATAGCATCATGGCCAAGCTCCCTAGTGGCGCAAAGATCAATAAGCCGCATCCATCCTTCTACAGGTCCTACGAGGACATCTTAAAGAAGTTTGGGGCAAAGGAGTGAAGTTCCTCCAGGGTGATCCACTGCTTATTTTGCTGGACCCCTGTCCTAATTTTGGGGATTGTTCACAAAGAGACGCGCTCCCTGGAGCTAGAGGTGAACTCTACCACTGGTTATTAAGTTGAACAGTTATAACCGGCCCCGGATGTCTAAATTCTCAGTTAAACCCTATATGGTTCAGGGACTGTTTCCCTTGGGGGCACTGCTGAGAACCCTTGTTTTGTTGTAAATAGTTGGGTGAACAACCAAAAAGACTGCTGCGCCCACCCCACTACAACTTCTATTTTCATCTGCCTGAGGGTAGGGCCCCTTGCCTAATCCACACCACGAAGTGCATGTCGAGAGATCCATGAACACTGGGTTTGGGTGGAAGGCCTGGACTTAATAAAGTTGATGGGTGGGATTGTGTCACAGTTTTGAATGTTAACCCAATGCAACATTTCTTTACAGCCAAGTATGGGCCTGGGAACCTGGAACAACAGGAGTATTTCCCATGTGTGCACCGGAGTGATCCACCAGGACACTCAAGGTGTATGTAAGTCAGTAAAAGTTGCTGTATGTGCCTAACTTTTTCTTCACAGTTATCCAATGTACCCAGGTATACCTCTGGCTAGGATACCAGAAGCGGATGTTGGTACTGTTTATATTTTTGCACTGAATTCTTGCACTATGTTTATTGCTTGAAAGTGTACTTATGGTTATTTACCATTGCCGGGTCGGAATGGATTCTTCCCCCGGGTGAATGTAGGGACCCATAGGGTTAAGCTCCCTATGGCTTTACTTCCCTACTTTTCCTTATCTGTACTGTTATAGGGTAGACCCCCTATACTCAGGTTACAGTTTCTTAAGCTATCCCTTACAGGTTTAGCTCATTTAACCACTCCCCTTGGCAGACTATATAGTGTCTTGCACAAGGAAGTGTTTTCCTCTTTGGCTGCTGATCTGCTACCTGAGGCAGAGCTCCATCGAGCCTGGGTTCAGATCCGGCCCAGTAAGCCACTATCCATCCAAATTAAGTCGGGGACAGGGCCCCGTGAATGAGGAAAAGACAGTATAGCAGCATATTTCATAGCACCCTCTAGAAGTGGTGAGTTCAGACAGAATTATACAGAAAGAGCAGCCATTTGCTCCATCCAGGATAATAGCAAAGGAGTAGTCTTCCTAACAGGCATTACTGGCCTTAGATTAGGGACACAGAAGTGCTAGGGAAATAGGTTAGCAAATATGCCTTGCCCTAACCTCCAAAAGAGCATGGGACTATGCCGGTGAGCTTTCCTACCTATCACACTGTTGTTGTTCTACCTGCCCAATCCTCTTGATGAGAAGGGATACACAGGGGAGCATCATATTTCTGCTATTTATCCAACTTTACATCAACTGTATAACTGCATACTGTTCTGCATCTATTAAGTGAGTATAGATAACCCTGATTACCTTTGTCTTGGACAAATAAAGTAATATCCAGTTCATTCATAAAGAATCCTCTGGCGTCCATTTATCTCTATTGCACCACACTACTTCAACTAGTTGTAGTTCAACAACCCCTCAGCTCCATTATATACCTCCCACGTAGCGGAGGCCCACTCCTGTGCATTAAGGTCGCATGTAACACATGCTCTACAGCACGCTACTAGCCTGGGTTGGCCATATTATAGCCAAATAGGTGTTACATTTGGCGCCCAACGTGCTTTTTGAATCATATTAATTGATTTTTCTAATCCGGAGCCATTGCCTTGAGGGGACTGAGTAGTTGTGTGTGTCACTTTAAATTTTACTGACAGGCTCTGCCGGACGCAATAGGCAAAAGGCGCCGCAGGCCTGATCGTATTTGCAGTGTACTGATTGGCCGTGGGTTCGGGCTTGTGGATTCTACCCGAGTATTCCCATTGGCCGGTGGACCTGTCCATCCAGTGCTGCTGACTTTGGCGCTCTTTTCCCCGAAATCCCGCGTGAAGCAGACCTGTTTACGAGATTTCGGAGGGGGGAGGAGGGGCCTTACGTCACCAGCGCCATTTTGTGGAGAGCTTTGCAAGGAGTGAGACGTGCGTGTCACTGCGCTACATCCTGCTACCAGATAGACCCCTGCGGCTGCACCGGGTACTGCTGACTCCGCTCCACAAATACTACTGAGTGACTACGCGGACGCGAGTCACCGCTTCTACTGTGCATCCACACCCAGCCTACGCCGCGGACGCGGGTAGGACTCACCGGTAAAGGGGAATTGGATAATAACCACTATATTACCAAGCCGCATAGCGGGGAGGAATAACCGGAGTGGGAAGCTATACCCCTGGGGCACAGCCACGTGTTGCACCTTACCTAGACGCGGTTGCGCTGGGATAAAAAAGGGGCACACCAATATACTAACTTTGCTGCTACGCTGTTTCTGCTACCAAGACGCGGCTGCGCTAGGATAAGCTTGCGGGCAGAGCATACATTAAAAGCTCCCTACCGTTACCCAAACTAAGGGTTAGGATACTGCGGAGCAGGGAAGGCGGAGAACTTTCCCCAACATTTAGTGCCATTAGCCATTACCTACACGCGGCTGCGGTAGGATATTACCAGGCACCCAAGCACATTTCCAAGCCGCACAGCGGGGCGGAGTATTTAAGTGTGCGCATTTACCAGTCACCACCACTACCTACACCTAAGATGGCGGATGAGGGGTGGGACGGCTGGCCAGACCCTGAGGCACCGGAGGGGGCCCAGGGCTTAGAGATGGCTGACCTTGTGCCACAAATCAGCAAGGACAGGTATATTTGGACCGGGACTTTCTCTAGAAAATCCTTATCAGCCCGCCGCCACGTAATGATCCCCTGTTGTGGCGGGTGTGGGAAAGATTCCGAATGGGTCTTCAGGGAAGCCACCATCAGGTGCCCTGGATGTCTGTTTCCTTGTTGGGCAGGGCCTCTTACAGTAAAAGAGGAAGAACCTGCCATTCCTGTCCAAACTGGGGAGCCTGTACCAGATGATCTCCCCCGGGTGTCATCACCCATACTGCTGGGCCACACTAGAACCTCTTCAGGGCTCACTTCACCTGCAGTCTCAGATTCCCCTAAAGTGGTTGGGGAGGGAGTGCAGGCATTGGCCCAGTTAAAAATATCTACACCCCAAAGCGAGGAGGTCAAGTCTCCACCAAAGGGGAGGGGTCGCGGACGCACCCCAAAACCAGCTACCATGGCTGGGCCTGGACTTGCAGCATCACATAGCAGCTCATGCCAGGAAAGTAATGCATCGGATGACAACAAGCCCTCCAGATGTTTCCCAAAGCCAAATTGGAACGTTATGGAGTTCAGTTCTTCAGCAGATAGCCCAGACCCTGAGGATCAGGGAGAGGCATCAGCAGTCACTCCACCGCCGCCATGCCATCCTCAACAAGGAGAGGAGGAATTTTGGGTCATGCCCGGCCGGGCAGATCCCTACAAATCACGGTCGGTGTCCCAGGTACAGCGGGTTATAAACAAGCGTGTCCTCAAGGAGTGGGGGTACTATATGCCGTATGCCCCCGAGTGGGTATACGACGAAGTAGACAAACACCTCCAAGAGTGGCTGTACGGAGAACTGTTAGAAAAAACCGATGTCGGATCGGGTGGCATATTTCATTCAAATGCTGCCAAGAGGCAAAAGGACTTGGAATTCCTTAATGCTACTCTCGCTGAATGGTGGTTCGGGAGAACCGTACTGAAGCACTGTGTCAGAACCAGCGGGAAACTTCAGGAGGACAAGGTCCATAGCATCATGGCCAAGCTCCCTAGTGGCGCAAAGATCAATAAGCCGCATCCATCCTTCTACAGGTCCTACGAGGACATCTTAAAGAAGTTTGGGGCAAAGGAGTGAAGTTCCTCCAGGGTGATCCACTGCTTATTTTGCTGGACCCCTGTCCTAATTTTGGGGATTGTTCACAAAGAGACGCGCTCCCTGGAGCTAGAGGTGAACTCTACCACTGGTTATTAAGTTGAACAGTTATAACCGGCCCCGGATGTCTAAATTCTCAGTTAAACCCTATATGGTTCAGGGACTGTTTCCCTTGGGGGCACTGCTGAGAACCCTTGTTTTGTTGTAAATAGTTGGGTGAACAACCAAAAAGACTGCTGCGCCCACCCCACTACAACTTCTATTTTCATCTGCCTGAGGGTAGGGCCCCTTGCCTAATCCACACCACGAAGTGCATGTCGAGAGATCCATGAACACTGGGTTTGGGTGGAAGGCCTGGACTTAATAAAGTTGATGGGTGGGATTGTGTCACAGTTTTGAATGTTAACCCAATGCAACATTTCTTTACAGCCAAGTATGGGCCTGGGAACCTGGAACAACAGGAGTATTTCCCATGTGTGCACCGGAGTGATCCACCAGGACACTCAAGGTGTATGTAAGTCAGTAAAAGTTGCTGTATGTGCCTAACTTTTTCTTCACAGTTATCCAATGTACCCAGGTATACCTCTGGCTAGGATACCAGAAGCGGATGTTGGTACTGTTTATATTTTTGCACTGAATTCTTGCACTATGTTTATTGCTTGAAAGTGTACTTATGGTTATTTACCATTGCCGGGTCGGAATGGATTCTTCCCCCGGGTGAATGTAGGGACCCATAGGGTTAAGCTCCCTATGGCTTTACTTCCCTACTTTTCCTTATCTGTACTGTTATAGGGTAGACCCCCTATACTCAGGTTACAGTTTCTTAAGCTATCCCTTACAGGTTTAGCTCATTTAACCACTCCCCTTGGCAGACTATATAGTGTCTTGCACAAGGAAGTGTTTTCCTCTTTGGCTGCTGATCTGCTACCTGAGGCAGAGCTCCATCGAGCCTGGGTTCAGATCCGGCCCAGTAAGCCACTATCCATCCAAATTAAGTCGGGGACAGGGCCCCGTGAATGAGGAAAAGACAGTATAGCAGCATATTTCATAGCACCCTCTAGAAGTGGTGCGTTCAGACAGAATTATACAGAAAGAGCAGCCATTTGCTCCATCCAGGATAATAGCAAAGGAGTAGTCTTCCTAACAGGCATTACTGGCCTTAGATTAGGGACACAGAAGTGCTAGGTTAGCAAATATGCCTTGCCCTAACCTCCAAAAGAGCATGGGACTATGCCGGTGAGCTTTCCTACCTATCACACTGTTGTTGTTCTACCTGCCCAATTCTCTTGATGAGAAGGGATACACAGGGGAGCATCATATTTCTGCTATTTATCCAACTTTACATCAACTGTATAACTGCATACTGTTCTGCATCTATTAAGTGAGTATAGATAACCCTGATTACCTTTGTCTTGGACAAATAAAGTAATATCCAGTTCATTCATAAAGAATCCTCTGGCGTCCATTTATCTCTATTGCACCACACTACTTCAACTAGTTGTAGTTCAACAACCCCTCAGCTCCATTATATACCTCCCACGTAGCGGAGGCCCACTCCTGTGCATTAAGGTCGCATGTAACACATGCTCTACAGCACGCTACTAGCCTGGGTTGGCCATATTATAGTCAAATAGGTGTTACATTTATGTGTGTGTATCAGAGACTAGTGCAACTTTTGACATAAATTAAACAGGTCTTTCAGGCCTCACTGGTTAATAACTCAGACTGAAACTTCATGTAGTTGTGTATAAATTCAGTTAACAGTTATATAAGTAAATGATTACAGTGACTTTCTTTTGTGAAAAAAGAAGCATAAATCTACATGTGACATAATTAATTAATAATAATACCTTATTTACAAGACAAATTGCCCATTATGAGTAAATAGGTATGTTTACGTTTATATATGGGTGGGTTGAGACAAATTGTTATCACAGCAAAGTCTATAAATGGATTGAGGAAGACACATAGGGGGTTACGTAATAAAGGGCACTAAGTTTGCCCAGGAGTAACCCATAGCAATAAATCAGCAGGTAGCATTTACTGGTCACCTGTTTATAAGCAAACATTTTATTGGTTTCTATAGGTTACTGCACCTGGGCAAACTTAGTGCCTTTTATTACATATGGGGGATCGATTTTTTTAAAGGGGATATATACCATATATTTTTACAATGCACTAAACCATGTAAAATAATGTAAAATAAAAGGAAGTGTTTTTATTTTAATATCTTTGGGTTCAAATATGTCCATAACTGCTTGAAAACTGTGCTCTACCCAGACCCTTTGCAAGCTTCCGATTTAGATTCTTCAGTATGTGGCTCTGAGCCGCCAGCCCTGATAGACTTCACTGACACAGCAGACTAACTTAAAGTGCAGTGAATATGCATAGAGTGGGCGAGGCTTAGCGATGTCACAGGTAGTCCATTCCTGCTCTACTCACTCCTCTCCCCCCCTCCCCCCCCCGGCAGCACAAACAGAGAGACACAGAAGGAGGAAACTGGGAGGCGTTTTCTCTGCTACTGTTGAGTAAAGCCTGTCAGTCAGTGCTGTGACCACTTCCTGTGGGAGACTGAAAAGTTTCATTTTGCTCTGGCTTCTGATTAGAGAGGTTGTGTATGCAGCTCTCATATCATTACAGTTTTAGGAGGTAAAATGTTTTCAAAACATCTTTCTTTCTGCATCATTTCACATTTTGAGGGAGGATGAATATTATAACGGAATATGAGCTTTATATAAAATGTATCCTTAAGAAGGATATTAATGAGCTGGAGAAAGTGCAAAGACGTGCAACTAAACTGGTTAAGGGGATGGAAGATTTAAGCTATGAGGTGAGACTGTCGAGGTTGGGGTTGTTTTCTCTGGAAAAGAGGCGCTTGCGAGGGGACATGATTACTCTGTACAAGTACATTAGAGGGGATTATAGGCAGTTGGGGGATGTTCTTTTTTCCCATAAAAACAATCAACGCACCAGAGGTCACCCCTTTAGATTAGAGGAAAGGAGCTTCCATTTGAAGCAGCGTAGGTGGTTTTTCACGGTGAGGGCAGTGAGGTTATGGAATGCCCTTCCTAGTGATGTGGTAATGGCAGATTCTGTTAATGCCTTTAAGAGGGGCCTGGATGAGTTCTTGATTAATCAGAATATCCAAGGCTATTGTGATACTAATATCTACAGTTAGTACTAGTGGTTGTATTTATAGTTTATGTATGTGAGTGTATAGATTGGTAGGTGTGGGTTGGGTGTGCTGGGTTTACTTGGATGGGTTGAACTTGATGGACACTGGTCTTTTTTCAACCCTATGTAACTATGTAACTATGTAACTATGAGGTGCAGAGTACAACACCTCCCTAGATGCAAATGCTTACTAAATGATCACAAAGGGGCAGGATTTTAAAACTCTTACTGCTACTGTATATCACTTGTGCATAGACTCTTTCTAAATTATGACCTTGAACTCAATAAAGGCATTTAACAAATCCAGAAGGGGACTAATCAGTCTCTGACTCTGAAAATTAGCAATATTGTGTAGGGAACAGGCCTACTGTGCTTTTACACAAAGCATAAAAATGACACTACAATAAGAGCGGCATTATACAGTGTGTGTTTTTCTTAAGTTTGCTGATGAAAGAAATACTGTATCTATAATGTAAATGTCATCTATATTAAATGTCACATTATCCCATCTAATATGTGTTCCCTATGGAAATTCTATGTATGGCATATTTTTCTTTGAGTGCAATATTTTATAAATACCTTTTCCCTCTGTTTTAAGCTTCTTTTCAGTCTCTTTGAGATCAGCTTGAAAATAATAAAAAAAAGAACAAGTGAAAAGAGATAAATATATATATATATATAAAATCATTTAATATTTGCACCTATAGAAAGAAATAGAAACTTGCAGAAATAAAATGTATTTATATGCTGTGTAGAACACCTTCAGAATTACACAGCACTGCATATTATTAAGCATTGTAAGAAAACTTTGAAATTATTGATTGCAATGATATAGCCACTCTTATGTGTTGGCAATGGTTGTGTGAAAGCACATGCAAAAAAATTATTACTACTATTATTATGCTTTTTACATCTACAATCGGTATATTTTAACATTGGTCCTGTTGACTGGATTTTGCCAACTCCAGAGAGGTTCAAAACATAGCATACATTTATGTGTTTACAAACTGTGCAATGTGAGATTTTACAAATGCAAGGAACTGTGCATTATTTTGCTCACTTTGTATAAACTTTAGCTTAACTCTTAATGCTGGCAAAATTGCTCATTTTACAAATAGTCACCATAGCATCCTGAAGGCATCTTATAGATGCACCACTAACATCGTCTATAGATTTTTTAAATTACCTTTCTTTTCTTTCTTGTGCTTTTCATCCTCTTTTTTATCTGCTAGAAAATAAAATAGTAAAATTACCATAAAAATATGGAATGATTTATGTGTATATATATATATATATATATATATATATATATATATATATATATATATATACAGTATATATATATATATATATATATATATATATATACAGTATATATATATATATATATATATATATATATATAAACATATTTAAACAGTTAAAGAGCAATTGTTAATGAAAAATCTAATGGACATGTCATCCATACTGAAAGTTTTATTGTAATAGCAATCCTTTGTTCAATTTAGTAAAATCTAACTAAAAAACACAAAAATGCCCAACTGCAAGCCCCAACTGCTTCTCCTTAAAAGAATACCCTCTACATACCCTTTGAAAAAAAACCTAAGAAGTAAAATTAAAAAAGTAAGAAATGATTTGTGATGTGCTTTTTCTTACATCATCTATTGATGTATGTCCTGTGGTTTTACATTTACCATTCAGAGATCAATATAAAACACTGAAATTTTTAAATAGACATTCATAATAAAGAAGGTTTAATGGTCACAGGTAGGGATGAGAGAACATTTTTACTCTTTTATTCATATTTTTATTTACAGTATAGGTTTTGTGTTGAAATTGTCAGTTTTGCCAGTGATAAACAGGCTTGTGAATACACACCTGAAATTTTCCGTACTGTCGGTTTCATATTTAAAAAAACAAAACAAAAACACTCCAATGAAAAGTCCTTCTTTGACAATGTAGTGAAATATACAAGCCATTGAAGAGCTAAAATACCTTAACTGCAACATAATTTCACCTTTCAATTGATTCCACTGCATTTTGCTTTGTTCCATTGCATTTGCATTTTGGTTTTACTGAACATTCCACAATTTTCTTTTATACTTTTATGCAAATTGATACCCCCTGAGTATACCAGTCACTGGTGTGTGCATGGTTGTGAGTATTAAGACAGAGATGTTTTTAAAATTCAGCTGTTCCATGGCAATGAAAAACAACCTTCTCTTGACCCTGAAGAAGAGTACTGTTTGTATATTGGAGTTTTTTCAATAAACTTTTTTTTTTTTGGAAACTAAAATAAATTCTTTTTGATTTTTTGTCCTACGAGTGCAATACATTTCTTTGTATTTATGCATATTTATCAGCACCCAGGCAGCTAATTTACTTTACATTTGAATGCTCATGCTATATATAATTAGCTGCCTGGGTGCTGATAAATATGCATAAATACAAAGAAATATATTGCACTCATAGGACTTGTAGCGAAAATCAAAAATAATTTATTTATATATGTATATTTATATATTGTGAAAGTCATTGGCAATGGTGAGAAGCCCCAAAAAAGGTTCCAGAGTGTGGAAGTTACCCTGGAAGGTGAGATTTCCAAAGAAAAGACAAGAGGGTTGATTCACTAAAGTGTGATAACACTTATCGCATGCTTTTTTTGCACTAAAATTGATGCGAAAAATCTGCGTAATTCGCTAAAGTATTATTGCATGCGTTAAGGCGTATATCACATGCGTTAAATAGCGCGCAACTGTATGCGTTAATTTTACCGCATTGCGTTAATTCTCGTGCAGAAATAATACTACCGCATGATTCACAAACACTTAGACGCATTAGTCAATGCGAAAATTAACACCTTCTTGGGGCAGGTGGTAATTATAGAAAAGTACAGTTCATGAGCTTTTGGCAACACAATATGGACTTTGCAGTGTGATTTATTCAAGTCTGTGTTGGCCCTAGAGTGATGCATCCTCCAGTTTACAGGGAAATGGTCATTTTCAAAAAAAGTAGTTTTACAAACGTAATGGTGTGTATGGCTAATATGGCGTGTGCACGATAAGTAGCGCGCGTGTGTTAATTAGCACGTGCAACAAGTAGCATGCTGCATTAATTAACGCGCATTGCGTCAATAGTCTTTGTGACTTAAATAACGCAAAAAGCATCGCATCTAAATATCCTTTTAAAGAATCATGCGTTAAGACGCAAAAAATAAGACGCGATGCTATAAATAGCGCTCATTTTATCACACTTTAGGGAATCAACCCTAACTTTTGAAGACATTTGATGGACTGTTTGTTGATGAACTGTGTTTCTGTGAGCTTTATGTTGGGAAGAATTTGCTCTAAATAAACCTGTGTATTTGCCTGAAGAAGTGGTGTCCCTGAAGTGTACAGTGTACATGTCACAATGTTCTCCTCATCAAAGTGACAATATGTCAGCAATTTTGAAAAGACACAAATGTACTGCCATTGATCCTTATATATCTCTGCAGAAAAGAACACTAGAAGCAAAGTGGCTTTGAAATGTAAGATAATTGTGCATAAGTTATGATTAATGTTACATTACTATCTACAACAACATAAATGGTTACAGACTCTCTCTCTGTTATAGTCAACAGCATATAACTATGAATATAATTCTAATTGACTAGAACAGTATGCAATAGCATTGAAAAGCCTTCCATGCAATACAGCTTACATAACTTGCAATTTTTAGCCTTTTAAACCAACACTTGTTATCCCTATCTAAATATCTCTAAGTTTTCAAACTCATGAACAAGCATGTAATTAGCAATTAGTCATCAGTTTGAAATGTTCTCACTATTACTGCAAATGAAAATGGAATGTGACAACACAAATTTGTGAACTTGCTTTAAAAATTAGATGCTATCTAGTTATTACATTTAGTTTTCGTTGTTGGTTTTAATACATGTTTCTGAATTTTAATTTATTTTAATTTAATTTAATTAATAACTTATTAAAGCTCAGATCAGTTAATATATTAATTAAAACTGAACATTTGTTGAACTTAAAGAAACTTTATGTAACAATGTAAACGTTTTCTTTTTAAGTAAACATTTTTAATGACATACAGTAATTTGAGATATGATGAGTTGTTTTATTTTGCTTTCAAATTATAAAAGATTGCCTTCAGTATGCTTAAAAATATTTGTAGCAAGAGTAAGGCTGATTCATTTTTATTGTATTCATTTCTTACAGTGCTGTAAGTAACAGAAAGTTTTGGTACTTTAAGATAAATATTAATATCCAGGCCAGAAATGGTTTATAACATTTAGTGAAATGACAAGAGCAACCAATTTAGACATTTCTCCTTAATAAAGAAAAAATAACATGTCCATTTCTATCTAAGCATTCATTAAGAGAAACAAGAACCAGTAAGGAACTCATAATAAGATGCCAATGATGTCATCTAACAGCAACAGGTTAGATAATATTCAGATGTGTAACTGATATTACACTCTCAAGGTACACTACGCTTGTAGATGGTTTATAAAGCACAGTAGGGAAAAAAAATAGAAAATGCATTAATGGAATGTTTTTTTGTAAGTAAACCAAATACATTATTTGATGACTCAGAACATGCATTGAAAACATATTTTTTAAATAATACCCTACAGGAGCCTTCTGTAAGTATATAAGAACCTGGACTAACGTATCATCTACTAACAATGCAGTATCCCATATTACTATTTCCTCACTTGCCAAATTTTTTAGGCAGGTTCAATTTCACAGCTAATCCATGTCTGGCAAAAAAAATCGCTCATCACTATTTAGATGCTGTAAATGTCAAACATTTTGAACTTTACTACATCTTGGTTTATTTTTCATGTTTTTAATACAGGTACTGATAATAAATACATTTAACTGAGGAAAATGACACAAGTGATGCAGGGCTTTGTTGTTTTGGAACTGATATATTTGTGTTATACAGGGTGGTTTCTCCGCTTGGTGTTTTGTCCTCTGGAAAGCAGCTGTGTACAAAAACCTTTGTGCCACTTGCCTAAATGGTTTGCAGTTATACAAGAACCAAAGCCCTGTGCTGGTAAATTTTGCAACCCTTGCAAACTGGACAGTGTCATTACTAGAGTTTGTGGGGCCCCCCTGCAGAGGAACTTTCAATGGCCCCCTGTTAACACTTCCCTTACCTATCCCTTCCAATCACTTTTGTGGGCTCTACCTCCACCCTGTGTGCATCTGCATCCCTATTCCCTTTGTCCTCCCTCCACCCTGTGTGCATTCCAGTTCCTTTTGAGAGTTACATGATGTGAAGCATGATGTCACTTCCGGGTGCATGCAGCGGTGACAACTGCTTGTAGACATCCCCTCAGATCCCATTGCAGGTTTTGCGGGGGCCTTATTTATGCCACTGAAACTGGAGAGAGCTATGACAGGTAGGCCAGAATCAGTTATACAAAGTAAAAAAATCTGCAATTCACCCTTACATTTTTTAGTTTTGAGAGAAGAATATGTGTGCAGCATGATGCATGTGAATAAGAAAGCTTTTAGTTTATATGGCTTCTTTAAGCACGTTTCACCTTAACCTCTCTGGTTCCCCCATAAGGAGTAGGAGCTAGTGATGAGCGAATCTGTTCTTTTTTGCTTCGCCGAAAAATTAGTGAAACAACAGAAAAATTTGTGAAATGTGTCCATTTTTACGTGACTGTGCCCAATTTGACATGACTGCAACTTTTTTTGATGCACCCACTAATTTTTCTTGCCGAAATTGATTGCCCATTTCACAAAAAAATTTGCAGATGGCGAAATTTTGCTGCAAATGCATGCCTGGCAAAAAAATCTCGTATATGATACTAAGCCATGAAAGCTAATCATAATTATTTTGTCACTCTTGCAACTCATAGGTGTTCAGTCAGATTTATCAAAAGTTAGAAAATTCCTTTCTTTTCACATTTTATCGCCAGTGAAAACATTTGAATTAAGTGGATATATTCCCATTTTTATCATGCTTTCCCAGTGTTTTTTTCTGGGTAAAAACATGAAAAACCTTTGTGAGTACAGAAGGCTAAATTGTTTTTCTTGGTAAACTTTTCTTTATTCAAGTTTTAATAAAAATGTTTCCCCCAGCATTCCACACATGACTTCTCAATCTAAAACATTATTGAGGCATTTTTACAGTTTTTTTTTTTAATCTTTCAGTCAAACATAATTTTATCCTATGGGATAGAATGAAACTTGATTCCACTTTTGCAAATGTATCACAATTCAAGTCTATAGCAAAGTTTTGACTGGAGGACTGGGTGTGCAAGGTTTGGAAAGGAAGTAAAATCCAACTTTCAATAATTCTGCATATTAGCACGGCACACATTTGCACAAGAAACACCTAAGAGCTTAAGAAAAATTGCACTGCCATGCTCCCCATCAAAATACCCCAGGTAGGGTTGTTTTTAATAGGGGAGGAGCACTGGCTATGGGAAAAAGGTTAGAACATTTATTGAGGCATATTGAGGCATATTTATGGTGTACCAACTTAAGAAAGCACAACATTTGCAGTATGAGGACTGCAGTAAGAAAGCATTATTTAAATTATTTTTAAATCTACCCATTTATTACAGAAAGTTTTTTAAGGAGTAAAAGAAAATGATAATATTTAATATTCATTGTACTGAAAGCTGCTCTGGGTAATGAACATGCATATGTGAGTGATTCTGGTTGCAAAGATTTGGCTTTAGCATTTGCATCCAACAGAGTCCATGTAAAATGAAATATTTGATATGGTTGCATGATCTGCTTAAGAGTCCTGTGATATATATAAGTAGAATTATAATTATAAGGTTCCTGCACTTTATTTAATGCTTATTAATTGCATTTATTTACATGCAACATTGGACTCTAAGAACTATGAAATTGGGCATTTAGGGACATGAGCTACACTGAGAACACCCCAAAACTGCTGACTGCTGCTACTGTTTCTAAATTAAAACATAAAGGAGTGAACTATTATTAGAGTTGTTTAATAATGACATAAAATCTGTTATACTGCTTATATTGCCAACAAAATTGTAATGTCACCATAAAAATGCCATAAATAATACAGCACTACTTGATTTTTTCTAGCAAAGGAGTTTAATGTAATTGGCTGTAAAGCAAGCATATACATTGGTTTCAAACATTGTTATACTTTAAATCAGCATCTTATTCAGCACATAAAAATGATGCCAAAACAAAGCAGACATTAAACAAGATATATACAATATAAAATACTAGTCCTGCCTATAAATGTAGGCAAAGGAATATTTCTTATTTTTCACATGCTTCGGCTCTTTGGCTCATAATTAAGACATGTTAATTATTTGGTTGACTTCACTTTGATTATGTTTTCACAACAAAAACAATTCTGTTGAGCCAGTGAATTAAATATACAGTATATCCATAGTATTATCTGAGCTTATTTACAATAAATCTGTGTTTTTCTTTTTGGTGAGATCATACAAAAGCAAATATTATGCAGAAAGGTATTTTAAAATGTATATTGGCCCATACATTGAATAAGGCATAATGAAGTAAAGTCTTAAAAGGGATGTAAAGTCAAAATTTTAACTCAGTGTTTATTTATAGCCCTAAGATAGGAAAGCGCTATAAGAGATGTTGTTATAGAAAATCAGATGGCAATGCAGTTAAAACACTGCTAACGAAAGCTCTGTATTGCTCAGTGTCTGCAGCATAAGTGAGTAGTACGTGTGTTTCACCCTCATGTTGCACTTCCTTTATCTGTGCCTAACTTGCTGTTATCAGAAACTGGCCAATGACGCTCCAGTAAGCAAATTCCTGTAATTTTATTTTTCAAGTCTGATATAGGACAGTTCCCTCTTTTGTATTTTTATTTTGGTACAGAGCAGTCCACTGCTTTTTGTCAGGATGGCCACTGGCCCTATAGTTTTCCAGAGCTCATTTCAGGGGAATAACATAAAATGCAAAATACAAGGCTTCAAATGGTAGATAATTTTTAATGGTTTTATATTGCAAATGTATTTAATTTGGTCTAAATAACACACACACACAAATTATGATTTTTGACTTTACATTCCCTTTAACAAATCAGTTTACACAGACAGCAAGACAATAAGTTCTCCTGAGCTCCTTTTCTGACAAGTATACTAGAAACTTTCTATATTTTTTCCATGTTTTTACTATCTTTACACATATTATTAAGTATCTATATATGCTAGTTATTACAGTTAGTGATAATACAAGTATGGGATCCTGAAAGTTCTGAAATAAAGGAATGTAATTTCCTATAGAGCTCATTTTAAGCAAACAATCCTTATTTTTGTAATGCTTGGGACCTGGGACCCTAGGGGTCTTTGTGTAATTAGGATCACCTATAAGAGATGGCCTTTCTGTAATTTGGATCTTTCAAAGGTTTCCAGATAACAGATCCTATACCTGCAATAGTAAAACAGTACATTGTACTTGATGGTAACTAAGCTCCATAAATCAGCTTAGGGTTCTTGTAATGTGTAAATATTTTTGTCAGACTTAAGGAGGAGCTCTAAATAACAGAAATAACCCATATATGAAAAACTCAAGATCCCAAGCATACCAGATTGCAGATTCCATAGCTGTACCTGTAGCTGAAATACTTACTGACTGACATACATTACATTACTAAGCTATTTTAAATTATTAGACATATTTGGTAAGTAACTTTTTTAACATTAAAAAAGACCCTACTATGCTATTTTATAATAAATACAATTTTGACTACATAATAACAGCTATTACTATTTGTATTACTAAAACATGTAATTAAAAAAAAATATTAGCAAAAATACATGAAATAAAAAATCTTATTATACATTTCTGCAGGACCAAAGCAAAACTAATGTTATAATTGACAGGATTATGCCTGATCAAGAGAATGTGCTGATCTCCAAAACTGTGCAAGAAAAAACATGTTAAAATCTAGAAACTGTAAAAGGGTATGGAGTGAATAGAAAATGCCTGCTTACTTGTACCTAGTGTATCTTGCTTTGCTGTATTTATCTCTCAGATCTAACAATGATGTATGCCTTTAATATGGTTTAAATGTAATATACCTTTGCAACTGATTCATGCAATATTGCCCAACCCATGCATATATGAATGTGATTTTACTGATAGAAACATACACTATGCACATAGCAGACCCATACCACAGTCACAATCAAATATAATAGGACAAATGTGATATGCCTCTGCAGTTGATTCCCAAAATATGGGCCAATCCATGTATGTCTAAATGTGATTCTGCTGAGAGAAACATACACTGTGCACATAACAGACCCACCACACAGTCACAATCAAATGCTGATACCTCAAATACAATTTATAATGTGCATTTAGGAAATAATGAAGGTCTAATCTCCTTTTTCAGAATATATTAAAACAAGAACAATAACATTGCAAAATGATATGTATATATATCTGTGCTACCTTCTAGGTAAACTTCTAGGTAAACTTTTGTAGAGCAAACCCCGCCCCCCCCCCCCCCCCCCCCTTTTTTCTCCTGTGATTTTTGCCATTGTGTTTAAACATATACTATTAACATCTCTCTCATTTTCAGGTACTGATGGGCACACCCATTTACATACAAACAATGTATGTAATGCTTGTTAGAACAAACCATTGAGCTAATGAAATAAACAAATTCTAAAAATCTATTTAAAATCTTCCTTTCTCATAATTTCCTTTCTCATAGATTCTTCATGACAGCATATTTGCTGTATCATTCGATTTGGCTGTAAAGCAGATTCATTAAAAACTGTTAGTTCAGAATAAATATAACAGACTAAGCTGTCTTCAGTTTACAAACAATACCATGTTTTATCTTTATCTTACAGTTTAGGAACTTTATATACAATACATAAATTATTTTATCTGTTCTATTTTATTGTCCATGAGAGAACTTTCTGTGTACCTGTAATGATAATCTGGGGGCAACCACTTTAAAAAGAAAGGGGACGTATTTACAAGTTTATATATGTGTTAATGTGTATTGATATGTTAAAAGGCTAAACCTTAATTTCATTTGCCTAAGTAGTTGCTCCCCTTATAAAAACACAAAAAAAGTATCCAAAGGCAAAAACAATAAAAGCAAACTGTAGGTATTTGGTTTACAGTCTGTTTAAGATAAAAACATTTGTACATACTTGTTTTTTCTTCATAAATGGCTTTTGGTGTCTTCAGTTCATCTAGTTGTAGAAAACGTAAAAAAAATGTAAAAAACAATGAAAGAACAATGAAAGAACTGTCAAATACTGCAAAGTTATATTGTGTATACATACATACAGTATGTACATGTTTGTGTGTGTGTGTGTGTGTGCGTGTCAGGTGAAGTTATTAGTAGTTTTTCATTTTGACTGAATCGCCTAATGCTAGTTAACATACTATATACCCACCATTTCATTATTTACCAGTTTGACTGAAAATCTGCCCAGGAACTGCTAACTGCAGATAGTGTTGTGATTGCACTAATGGTTAAATTTATAGTAATATTTACTTTATTTTCTAACTCGTATCAGATTTTTGTATCAGGCAAACTGATGGCTGGTTAGGTAGCCCTAAGAAAGGAAAGCACTATAACAGATGTTGTTCTGAAAAATCAGATGACAAAGCAGTTAAAAGAGGGTTAAAAACAACTAACTGGAGCTCTGTACTCCTCAGCGTCTGCAGCTGAATAAGGAGTGGGCATGTTTCATTCTCCGCTCATATCATAACAGGATTCTGGGAAGAAATTCCTTAAGACTCCTAGAAAAGCCCATTTACATGGGCTTTGTCCCATTTACATGGGTATATCCTATAGGCTAAAGCTCACCCACTGGGTTTAAAGCAGAAGCCAGGATAATAGCTGATCAGATTCCCAACTACAGACCAGTTTCACCCTTTTTGGGGCTCATCAGTGTAGCGCAGGGTTTTCTGATCAGCTTAGGTAGAGCCAGGAGTGGGGATACACGAACAAGCTAAAGGGATTGAGGAGACCGCCTCATACGTATGCAAATGTCATAACAGGATTCTGGGAAGAAATTCCTTAAGGCTCCTAGAAAAGTCCATTTACATGGGCTTTGTCCCATTTACATGGGTTTATCCTATAGGCTAAAGCTCACCCACTGGGTTTAAAGCAGAAGCCAGGATAATAGCTGATCAGATTCCCAACTACATGTTTCACTTCCTTATCTGTGCCTGACTTGCTCTTATCTGCAACTGACCAATGACATTCCAGTAAACAAACTCCTGTCCTTTTTTTTCAATCTGGTAAAGAACAGACCCTGCTTTTCATTTAGAAATGATGGTGAATTTTTAATGGGTTTATATTGCAAATTTATTTCATTTGGTCTTAATAACACACACAAGGATTATTCTTTTTGACATAACATCTCCTTATTAGAATAATCAGATGAAACTTGAGCACATGTAAAAGATTAAATTTAAACTTGAGCACATGTAAATTAGCATAATTTTCCTCTCTGTAATTGATTTGCTGATTTAAACACAAGTTTCATGCAAAGCATATATTTCAATTACTGTGTGCAGTGCTGACTAAGATGGTGCTGTTATGTGATAACACTTTACCACAACTGTCATTTTCCACTATGACAACATTTTTAGAGGCTGTCATAGTTACATAGTTACATAGGGTTGAAAAAAGACCAGAGTCCATCAAGTTCAACCCATCCAAGTAAACCCAGTACAGATAAATAAAAAGTCATAGAGTGCAAGCAGATTAGTTTTGTATATACGCTTGGTATGACTGATGATCTTTGGTTCCTGAGTAAGGCAGGAGCTCATGCTGGTAGATGATTAAAGCTTCAAGCATAATGTGGTTCTTTAACCCTATTTATCTGACAGTCTCTATATTTAAAATGCTAAGCTATCAGCAATGATCAGTCATACACATAAATGTTATGATATTTAGCATTATTAACTGTTTCTGCTTTAGCATTTACTGTAAACATTGCAGGAAACAAGCTAAAAATGAAGTCAACCAGTCAACCATTTTGCAAATACTCAGCCTTAATAACTCATTTTATGCTTTATAACCTCACACATATTGGGGCCTTTGTACAACTTTCAAATAATTAGCAATATGCTTAAACATCAGTTGATCTACTGCAAAATGTTTGAAGTTGACACTTAATTTTCAACTTGGTCCACCATATACCAACTATTAAAGGGGGCCTGTCACCCACACACACACACACACACACATATATATGTATATATATATATACAGGTATAGGACCTGTTATCCAGAATGCTCGGGACCCAGGACTTTCCGGATAAGGGATCTTTCCGTAATTTGGATCTCCGTACCTTAAGTCTACCATCTTTGTTGGGATCAAGTACTTGTAATAATGAAGTATATGAGAAATGGCCTTTCCGTAATTTGGAACATTCTGGATAATGGGTTTCCGGATAGCGGATCCTATGCTTGTATATATATTTATTATATAAAATAAAAGTCCTTTAAAAATTAAACATGAAACCCAAATTCTTTTTTTTAATTAAATCATCCATAGCTGTTATAAATATATTTAAACATATGAGCTGTCAATCATATATTGCCTGCCCCACAGATTTTTTTTATAATTACTTTAATTCCCATTCAGCACTTCAGAGATATCCCTTAGATGGCAAATGCATAAGATTTTGTAGTAATACAAAGCTTTCCTTAATAACAGTGTTTGCCTGCCTGCCTGCTTTCTGTGACTGTAAATACCAAGTCTGAATGGAAAAAAAACTAACTAACATGATAGAAAGGAATGGATGGATAAAAAAGATAGAATGATTTGGAATTATTTCTTAGGGTAACAGGTCCTCTTTAGGATAACAGAGATTTGTTATTCCATTCTGAACTTAACATATCCTTTTAGATCTGTAAAAAAATTAGATGGACAAAATTATTGACACCCTAGACTTAATATTTGATAGCACACCCATTGAAAACAATAACCTATTATTATAAAACAGCTTTCTACATATTTCTAGGTTGAACCACTCTTCTTTTGCATACTGCTCAATTTCTTCCAGACTTGAAATACACCTTCTCCCTACTGCAGATTTTTGAGATCTCTCCATCACATGTAAAATAATGTACCTATTTTACCATTCCTGGGTGCTTTTTGAAGTGTTCTTCAGGTTGTTACTATGGGAAGATCGATAATCAGTGATGTGGACCCACATTTCCTAACATCAAGAGAATTATTCTAAGGTAGTAATTCTCTATTATTAATACCCAATCACTACCTGTTAATATACACACACAAACATTAAAAGATACAACATAAAGATCATATCTGTCCATATTAGTTGGCGCTGCTTTTCCTATGCCATCACACTCAGCAGTCACTGCACCTACTCGTTGTCTGCTTGTATTGTCCATATTGTTCATAACTTTGTGGTTTCAGAATAGTGCACAAAACTTGTCACACTAGTGGGGACACTAACTGGTTTGCCTTGTCCTAGGCAATTTTATTTTAAGTCTATATCCAGGGAGGTTGGCTACAGTACCATGGGATAGAAATCTCCTGATAATATTGTACACAATACGAGGCGTAGGGCAGATATTTCCGGCAAGCGGAAAAACACTTGCCGAAAATTCCGACCTACGCCTCCTACTTGTGCCTGCACCAGAATGAATAAAATACGCTCGGGTGCAGGCATATGTAGCGGAAACATGCATAAAAATGCGAGATTTTGAAAGTCTCGCATTTTTATGCGTATTTCGGCTGCATGTGCCTGCACCCGAGCATATTCCATTCATTCGGGTGCAGGCACATGTAGGAGGTGTACACCAGTATTTTCGGCAAGCGCTTTTCCACTTGCAGAAAATAAGATTTCGTTTTTCGAATTTTTTTTGTTTTACTGCAAAAAAAAAAAATAAAAAAATAAAAATATATATATATATATATATATATATACAAACCGGATTCCAAAAAAGTTGGGACACTAAACAAATTGTGAATAAAAACTGAATGCAATGATGTGGAGGTGCCAACTTCTAATATTTTATTCAGAATAGAACATAAATCACGGAACAAAAGTTTAAACTGAGAAAATGTACCATTTTAAGGGAAAAATATGTTGATTCAGAATTTCATGGTGTCAACAAATCCCAAAAAAGTTGGGACAAGGCCATTTTCACCACTGTGTGGCATCTCCCCTTCTTCTTACAACACTCAACAGATGTCTGGGGACCGAGGAGACCAGTTTCTCAAGTTTAGGAATAGGAATGCTCTCCCATTCTTGTCTAATACAGGCCTCTAACTGTTCAATCGTCTTGGGCCTTCTTTGTCGCACCTTCCTCTTTATGATGCGCCAAATGTTCTCTATAGGTGAAAGATCTGGACTGCAGACTGGCCATTTCAGTACTCGGATCCTTCTCCTACGCAGCCATGATGTTGTGATTGATGCATAATGTGGTCTGGCATTATCTTGTTGAAAAATGCAGGGTCTTCCCTGAAAGAGATGACGTCTGGATGGGAGCATATGTTGTTCTAGAACCTGAATATATTTTTCTGCATTAGTGCTGCCTTTCCAGACATGCAAGCTGCCCATGCCACACGCACTCATGCAACCCCATACCATCAGAGATGCAGGCTTCTGAACTGAGCGTTGATAACAACTTGGGTTGTCCTTGTCCTCTTTGGTCCGGATGACATGGTGTCCCAGATTTCCAAAAAGAACTTCGAATCGTGACTCGTCTGACCACAGAACAGTCTTCCATTTTGCCAATCTCCATTTTAAATGATCCCTGGCCCAGTGAAAACGCCTGAGCTTGTGGATCTTGCTTAGAAATGGCTTCTTCTTTGCACTGTAGAGTTTCAGCTGGCAACGGCGGATGGCACGGTGGATTATGTTCACTGACAATGGTTTCTGGAAGTATTCCTAAGCCCATTCTGTGATTTCCTTTACAGTAGCATTCCTGTTTGTGGTGCAGTGTCGTTTAAGGGCCCGGAGATCACGGGCATCCAGTATGGTTTTACGGCCTTGACCCTTACGCACAGAGATTGTTCCAGATTCTCTGAATCTTCGGATGATGTTATGCACAGTTGATGATGATAGATGCAAAATCTTTGCAATTTTTCGCTGGGTAACACCTTTCTGATATTGCTCCACTATCTTTCTGCGCAACATTGTGGGAATTGGTGATCCTCTACCCATCTTGGCGTCTGAGAAGCTCTTTTTATACCTAATCATGTTGCCAATTGACCTAATTAGTGTTATTTGGTCTTCCAGCTCTTCGTTATGCTCAAATTTACTTTTTCCAGCCTCTTATTGCTACTTGTCCCAACTTTTTTGGGATTTGTTGACACCATGAAATTCTGAATCAACATATTTTTCCCTTAAAATGGTACATTTTCTCAGTTTAAACTTTTGTTCCGTGATTTATGTCCTATTGTGAATAAAATATTAGAAGTTGGCACCTCCACATCATTGCGTTCAGTTTTTATTCACAATTTGTTTAGTGTCCCAACTTTTTTGGAATCCGGTTTGTATATACTGTAGCAATACATTGTTCAAGAACCTGTGCATTATTTGAAAAAAGGTGCAAAGGTAACAATACTTTTTGCCACAACTATATATGGTCAAGATCCAATCCTGGCTAGTTACCTATTTCATTGTCATTGTCAGAACTTTTAAAAACCACAAAACACACATAAAGGGTGTATAATATAGAACTAATTACACCTTCTATAAAAACCAAACTGAATCCAGAAAACCAGCAAACTGAGTTTTGCACACCACTAACAAGACAGTCTTTTCTCCTGACGAATGTCCCTGTGGGGGACTGAAACATTGAGGTCTGTAATGTTCCTTTTTCATATTTTGTAAAAAATGTATCTTTTTTCAAATAATTTAAATCCTGTGAGTGCTGACACTTTTTTGTCTTATTATATATATAATATATATATATATATATATATATATACATACATTTTTTTTTGAAGACTATACTGATCATAAGTTAGTTCACAAATCAAAATAAAAGGTAAGGAAAGCACTATGGGTTTATATAATAAAAGGTAGTAAGTTTGTCCAGGAGCAGTAACCCATAGCAGCCAATCAGAAGGTAGAATTTACTGATCACCTGTATAAAAGCAAACATCTTATTGGTTGCTGTAAGTTTCTCCTCCTGTCATGATTGGTAACCCAAAACCTAGAACAATGGCCAAAGTCCCTGTCACAGCTCACACTTTGGCTTCGGGTGGAGCCCTCCGCTACTTGGGCGCTGCCAGGTCTTAAAGTGATAAGACCAGGGCAGAGTTCAGTCAAAGCCAGTCAAAGCCAGGATACAGGCAGGGGACAGAAACAGATAGAAATAACAGAAAGGGCACCAATGAACTATGCTAGATAGCGCTATATTGGGAGTGGAAGGAACTGTGAGGTAGGGATTTATAGGCAGGATAGTTGGAGATTTAGAACAGGTGTGGGTAAATAAAGAGCACCTATAGCCATCATTCTTGCCCGGAAAACTAAGGATATTATTGAAGTGAACCAGGAACCCAGCAGTCCACTCAAAAAGGTGAGAGGCAAGGAAACTGCACAGCAAGCAGTGGGTTCCTGGTTTAAAGCCAGATCTCCTGGGCAAACTCCTTTTATTACATTTGGGGGTATTACTTATCTAGACCAGGCGAAAAAATATTTGGTGCATGATATGTCCTATTGGTGTATAGTGCACAACAATAGCATCTGATAACAGATCGGCAGTGAATGCAAGGGGCAATAACAAGTTATCTGTGGCAAAATTTTGCGTCCGTATTTTATCTCAAAAGTAAGCATCAAATGGGAAGTTATATCCATGTGCCTATATCTCTAAGAAATGTTCCTCTTCTGAGCAGAACTATTACATTAGGAACCAGGAGTTACTTGCTGTCAAGTTTGCTTTAGAGGAGTGGCAGCATCTCCTAAAAGGCACAGTGCATTTTTACTAACCATAAGAATTTAGAATTTATTCAGACTCTCAGGAGTTTAAATCCTCTGCAGGCTCGGTGGGTATTCTTCTTCTTAATGTCATTATTAGTGATGAGTGAACCTGTCCCTTTTTGCTTCGCCATAACATTTGCGAAAGATTTGTGTAACGTGACTTTTTTGATGCACATGGCTTTTTGACATGACCACACCTATTTGTACATGACCGCGCCTATTTTTATGTGACCGTGCCCAATTTGATGTGACCACGTGTTTTGACACGACCACGCCCAATTTGATGCGACCACTACTTTTTTGATGCACAGTGAATTTTTTCCACAGCGAATTTTGTGCCCATTTCACAAAAAAATCTGTTGAAACACGGAAATTCCCCACAAATCCATGTCTGGCAAAAAATTTCACTCATCAATAATTATTACTTATCTTCCATGCTCCAGGAATAAATAGGCAAGCACTCTCTCTAGAAGCTACATTTCTGAGGATTGTCACAGTGAGGACAATGATTCTATTATTCCCTCTAGCAGAATTGTTGCTTATCTGCTTCCATGATTTGCTTTTCAGTTCGAATCTGCTCAGTCTTCTGTGCCTCTTGATTTGGCATGGCTCATGGCTCATGTTCCACCAGAACTATGTCACTCTTTTCTTCAGCAGATCTACTGTTCTTTTATGGTGACCATCTATGCAGAAAGACATCAAAGACTTTATCACATTTTGTTTGTGCCTCTTCTTAACCCATTCACTCTCTCCCTTGTGGTCTTTTGCATCTTCTTCCTGTCATCCATGGACTTACTTAGCCATGGATTTTTTTTGTTAAATTGCCACCTATAAAACCCAGTCATATGGGTGGTAATTGGCCCCTTCAACAAGATTGGCACATTTTTCTACTCAATCTCCCATCTGCTGTGGAACTTTCTCAATTCAGTATTTATCACATTTTCTATCTTCATAAATTTCTTGTGGAAATTGTGTCTGATTCCCAATTAAATTTCAAATGTTGACAATCTTTGTATAAAGCTCTTGGCATTACTCTCCAATTTTCTTCTGCCTGTTACACTTGGACTACTGAACAGGTTAATCAAGCTCTTGAGTAATTTCTTCAATGCAATGTATCTCTCTGCCAGGACGGCTGGTCCAATCTTCTTCCTTGGGTGCAGTTCACTCATAACAATGCTTTGCATGTTCCCACTGGAAGATAACCTTTCCTAAAGTGTCTATTGTCAACATTCCCAAGTTTTTCCCCAGGACTTGCTCCTTTCTTATGTCCTAGTGGCTTATGACAATTTTGCCCTTATGTCTGCATATCTGGAGTTCCAAGGCAGATTTGAAGAAGAGCTTTTTTAGCACAAAAAAAGCTTTGCCTATGGAAAGCAAAAATTGTTTCCTCGATACTCTGCCAGGGGCAAATTAAGTAAAAATTAAAAATTTAAAAATCCACTAAAAATTTCCATTTAAAATTCTTTCTTCCAAGTTCGGTCCAAAGTTTATTTGTCCTTTCCCTATTCTGGAGGTTACCAATCTGGTTGCTGTCCAACACTAACTTCTTGGAAATGTGCATACCTAATGTGTTTAATGTGTCTCCTCTGGTTAATCTCCCCCCACTCCTGCCATTTTGGATGTTTAAATATGAGATTGGGAAAATTCTGGACTCAAGATTCTCCAGAGGTCCTCAAAAGTTTCTCATCCAGTGGAAAGGGTTAAATGTAAAGCTGCAGGCACTTTATAAATAAATGATGATGATGAAGATGATGATAACAAAAAGTGATATAGGTGCTTTAAGAACTTCAGTCGAAAAGGGTAATTATAATAGGCTCTTACCTAACACATTTCAATTTTAAGAATGTATTGTTGTCAAAAAATGGGATTAATTCTTTTTTTCTGCGTCATTCTTGTAAAGTAGCTCATCTCTTAAAGGTAGTCACTTTATGAAACTTATTTTGAAATTACCCACACAGGCTGTGCTAGTTATTCGAGGCTAAAGTGGATAACCCAAAGCAAATTTACCATTGTTATTTAAATGCAGAATAATGCTACTGCTAAGCATTGTGCTATACACGTAGCACTTGCGACCTTGGATGAAAGATTGAACCTCACAATCACTTACAATAAAATACATGGTAAAGGTCAATTTGAAATACATTTCTTTGCAGCATAATTCTGCAATTTTTGAGTTAGGTTACTTTACTTGTTTTTTTCAAAAAATACTTTTACTGATGGTTTTCAAGTTAACAAATTAAACAAAGGGGTAAAGGGAGGTGGAACTAAAACTCTAACCCTTCTCACAAAAATTTCTCCCCACAAACTCTGTAACCAAGTTTAAGTTATTTAAAAAAGAAGAAAATAGACAACCCTTTCCCTGGTTACTATAACTTATATATGCTAGCTCAATCCACTCAATTTACCACATAATTATTAATTAACTGCAGGAATTCTGTGATCACAATGTTTGATAAATAAATAGATAAATTAAAAAAAAATCACCTCCTGTGAGTATCTTAATTTATTCACTCTTGTTTAAACACATTAATTAAATGTGAATAAAGTGACTAGTGTTAATAGAGATTTGATTATTGCATAAAATAGAAAAAGAGAATCAAATATTCCACTTATTAAACACACCCTGCAATTGCCACCTTGATATAGAAAACATAGAAAATTGAAAACATTCAGTTAGTAGAGATATTCCCTGTGTGTCTTAACATTTGGCTAAACCCTGGGAATTTCACAAGTTAAGATGAGACAGAAACTCTGGAGCTGCGGTCTCAGTGTTTTACATTCCCTAAGCTACAGTAGGAGAACTAATTACACTATCAGAACCGAAAACTCACAGGTTTTCATGTTAAGACATTTACAGTGTATGTCCCAAATTAATAAGGATTTTTATCTCTTACAAATTACATCTTTTGGGACAAGACAAATATTATAGGGTAGCCAAATACACTTTTTAATCAGATTGCAAAGAAAAAGATATTCAGCTTTCTTAACTTCTGAAGGTTTTGGTTCAGTCTTCTTGGTAGGCACCTCTGTTTATAGTGGTAACATTTGACTTTAGAAATGATTAAGGAAAGCAATTATGGCTTCTTAGTGCCCTCAGGACAAAATATATTTAATTATTTAAAATATTTTAATTACTGCCTTTGTAATTCAGTTGGGAACTTTATTAAGTTTCTTTAAATTGAATGATTTTATTTTGTTTGTTCTAGAGTTAATATTCAAAGAGGCAGTATGTCTAGAAAGATTTTGTTCATCCCTAAATCTTATATAGATCTTATATAAATATCCATTTACTTTACTCCTTTATACCTTGCTTAATGTCCTTTACTTGTGGTGCAGCCTACTTAACTGGTTACTCTGGTTCCTTGTCTAGTTATCAAAAAATAAAATGAATTCTCCCTTTCTTTCTGTTTCAGTCTTTTAAGGTAGCTCATTTCTTGAAGGTAATGCCACTTTATAAAAATTATTGTGAAAAAAACGGCACACAGGCTCTGTTGGCTATTGAAAAAAAAGTTGGGTGACCCAAAACAAAAAATGTCACCATTGTATTTTAAATGCAGAAAAAGCCTTCTTTGAAATGATGCTACTGCTAAACATTAAGAGCTGCAATGAAAGATTCAACCTTAATAATGAATAACAGCAACAGACATGGTAGAGGACAGTTTAAAATATAGATGCTTTATATAAGCTATTGATTTTGAGTATCTTGTTAAATTTGCCCTCTTATTACCACTCATTTCAATGAAGCTTACCAAACCACCAATCAACCCATATTGTAGACAGAGTTTGATATAGCCAACAATATTTACCTTTCTTAACTTCTGCAGGTTTTGGCTCGGACTTCTTTAATGGCACCTCTGTTAAAAATGAGATTGACAATGACTGGTCAAAACTAATCTTACCAACAGTTTACAATGTTAATATCTGAAAAAGTTTATGAGATATAAATAATGATTTGGAAAAAGTGATGCAGATGCTCAAGAACTTCAGTACAAAAAGGAGTCATTATAATAAGCCCTTATCTAATACATTTGAGCTTTTATAATGTCTAGTTCAAAAAATGAAATTTATTCTAATGCAACAACTGTATTATTGCATTTACTTGATCTGTCCGTTTAACATTTTAGAAGGTTCATTTATTTTTCTCCTGTTTACCTGTGACCCCTAACCAGTGGCTCGTAAGCAACATGTTGCTTCCCATCCCCTTGGATGTTGCACTCAGTGCCCACAAACCAAGTAGTTATTTTTAAATTCCTGACTTGGTGGCAAGTTTTGGTTGAATAAAAACAATTACTACCAAATAAAGCCTCCTGTAAGCGAATAGTGTACATAAGGGCTACATAATAGCCAATCTGCTCCCTTATTTGGCACATCCATGAACTTTTATGATGCTTGCGTTGCTCTCCAAGTCTTTTTACATTTGACTGAGGCTCATAAGTAATAAAAGATGGGGAAATCTGGGCTACTGGATATATAAGGTAAGGTGAGCTGCACTTAGTAACTAATGCAGTAAACCCATTTTAAAAGGTGCCACTTCAAAACAATATGATAATATTAAAATAACATTGCCTACAACCCAAAATTTTAAACACCTCTCACTTAACCAATAACAGATGAATACATTCGGTCTACTTAACTTCTGTATCCTGACAATAACTTTTTCATTCATTTTTCAATGAAGCTCACAAAACAACCAACAAACCAATCATCTTATAGACAGATTTTTACAGAGCCTACAATATTTATTGTTTTTAATTTCTGCAGGACTTGGTTCACGCTTCTTTAATGGCACCTCTGTTAAAAATAAGATTTGCAATGCCTGGTCAAAGCAAATCTTTCCAACAGTTTGTAATGTTAAAATCTGAAAAAGGTTTATGAGGTCTAAATAATGATATGAAAAAGTGATATAGATGCTCAAGAACTTCAGTACGAAAAAAGAGTAATTATATTAAGCCCCTATCTAACACAATTGAGCTTTTAGAATGTCTAGTGCAAAAAATGAAATGAATTATAATGCAACTAATGCATTATTGCATTTACTTGCTCTGTCCATTTAACTTTTTAGAAGGTCCATTTATTTTTCTCCTGTTTACCTTTCTTAATGTCCTTTACTTCTGGTTCAGCCTTCTTAACTGGTTCCTCTGTTGGAAAAAAATATTGCGTTATGAAACATTTCTCCTCAATGATAAATGGACTACTGGATATACTAGGTCAAGGTGAGCTGCACTCAGTCACAAAATGCAGTAACAACCATTTTTAAAAGATGCCACTTCCGAACCTCATGGTGATATTCAAATCCCATTGCCTAGAACCCAAAATTTGAAAGAACTCTCACTTAACCAATAACAGATGAATACATTCAGTCTACTTTACTTCTGTGTCCTGATAATAACTTTTTCATTCATTTTTCATATTTCAATGAAGCTCACCAAACCACCACCCAACCAATCATCTTATAGACAGAGTTTTACAGAGCCTACAATATTTACCTTTTTTAACTTCTGCAGGTTTTGGTTCGGGCTTCTTTAAGGGCACCTCTGTTAGAAATAAGATTTGCAATGCCTGGTCAAAACTAATCTTTCCAACAGTTTTTAATGTTAATATCTGTAAAGGTTTCTGAGATCTAAATAATGATATGAAAAAAGGGATATACATGCTCAAGAACTTCTGTACAAGAAAACAGTAATTGTAATAAGCTCCTACCTAACGCATTCGAGATTTTAGAATGTCTAGTTATCAAAAAATGAAATTAAATCTACCTTTCTTTCTGTTTCAGTCTTTTTAGGTAGCTCATTTCTTGAAGGTAATGTCACTTTATAAAACTCATTTTGAAAATACCCACAGACATGGGTTCTGTTTGCTATTGGAGACTAAGGTGAGTGACCCAAAACAAAAAATGTCGCCATTGTTATTTAAATGCAGAAAAAGCCTTCTTTGAAATGAATGCTACTGCTAAACATTGTGCTATACATATAGCACTTACGAGCTGCGATGAAAGATCCAACCTCATAATGAATTACAGCAACAGACATGGTAGAGGACAGTTTAAAATATAGATGCGGGCAGAGAAAAAGAATTAGTCTTGTGGAGCTTCTCCTCGATCCTCTATATAAGCTATTGATTTTGCGTATCTTGTTACATTTGCCCTTTCATTACCACTCATTTCAATGAAGCTTACCAAACCACTAATCAACCCATATCATAGACAGAGTTTGATATAGCCAACAAGATTTACCTTTCTTAACTTCTGCAGGTTTTGGTTCGGGCTTCTTTAATGGCACCTCTGTTAAAAATGAGATTCGGAATGACTGGTCAAAACTAATCTTACCAACAGTTTGTCATTTTAATATCTGAAAAGAGTTTATGAGATCTAACTAATGATACAAAAGAGTGATATAGATGCTCAAGAACTTCAGTAATCATATTAGGCTGCTTTACATGTCACTTTTGCTTTTAAGCAATACTTTTACTGATGGTTTCAAGATTCATTTAATTTATAGCGAATGTTCCAAATGAATAAGAAGTGTTTTTCTTGTAAGAATTCCATCTTATGGAGCAAGACAAATATTGCAGTGCATTTACGTTACCTATATCTAGAGCGTATTGAAAGCACACAGAAAATAATTAAGGGTTACCAATAATCATTACAATACAAAGCAATCACATCATTGCAAAGATATTGACCTTTCTTAACTTCTGTAGGTATTAGTTCAGGCTTCTTTATAGGCACCTCTTTTAAAAACAATATAATTTATCGTTCATCATTGACTAGATTACCCGTAGCTTCAGTTGGTATTATTTGACTTTAGAAGTCCCAACAAATTGGTCTTAAGAAAGCAATTATGGCTTCCTCAGCACAAAAATACATCACATGAATTACTGCTTATGCCATTCCTTTGAGATCATTAAAAATATTCTTTATAATGAATGATTTTTTGTTTGTTTGCTCTCACCTTTCTTAACTTCCTTCACTTCTGGTTCAGTCTTCTTAATGGGCACCTCTGTTGAATGTAATATAACTTTATGAAACTTTTTTTTTTAAATTGTAATGACAAATGGGTAGTGGGTTTGTTTGATTAAATTGGGTTGCACCAAGCAAAACATATCACAATTGTCAAGTAAATGCAGCACAAAACTTCTTTCAAATATGGCCTTCCTAAGGCTCCTCCTACAATTTAAGTGGTATTTCCTCGCAATTTAAAATAAGATAGGAATCTTACTTAATGAGTTACACAAGATGAGCTTTAAAAGTCAAATTCATTGTTCGGTATTATCAATATGACCAATGGCTTGCAGTGCTAGAATATCAGGAGACTTTAGGAAATCTAGTCTGTCCTTAAAATCGCTCTCCTATCAAGTAACACGGAAGCTAAGGAATTTTACGTTTTTCCATGTTTGACAACATCTTCTAGGGTTAATATTCAAAGAGGCAATGTGTCTATAAAGGTTTTCGTTCATCCCTGGGTCATGATAGAGTATACTGTTTCTAGTAGACAATTGATTTTGGAGTATCTTGTTATATTTGCCCTCTCATTACCTCTAATTCCAATGAAATCTTACCAAACCACCAATCAACCAATATTATAAACAGACTTTTATAGAGCCTACAATATTTACCTTTCTTAACTTCTGCAGGTTTTGGTTCGGGCTTCTTTAATGGCACCTCTGTTAAAAATAAGATTCGCAATGACTGGTCAGAAGCAATCTTAGACAACAGTTTGTAGTGTTAATATCTGAAAAAGGTTTATGAGATCTAAATAATGATATGAAAAAGTGATATAGATGCTCAAGAACTTCAGTACGAAAAAAAGAGCCATTATAATAAGCCCCTATCTAACACAATTGAGCTTTTAGAATGTCTAGTGCAAAAAATGAAATGAATTCTAATGCAACGAATGCATTATTGCATTTACTTGCTCTGTCCATTTAACTTTTTAGAAGGTCCATTTATTTTTCTCCTGTTTACCTTTCTTAATGTCCTTTACTTCTGGTTCAGCCTTCTTAACTGGTTCCTCTGTTGGAAAAAAATATTGCGTTATGAAACATTTCTCCTCAATGATAAATGGACTACTGGATATACTAGGTCAAGGTGAGCTGCACTCAGTCACAAAATGCAGTAACAACCATTTTTAAAAGATGCCACTTCCGAACCTCATGGTGATATTCAAATCCCATTGCCTAGAACCCAAAATTTGAAAGAACTCTCACTTAACCAATAACAGATGAATACATTCAGTCTACTTTACTTCTGTGTCCTGATAATAACTTTTTCATTCATTTTTCATATTTCAATGAAGCTCACCAAACCACCACCCAACCAATCATCTTATAGACAGAGTTTTACAGAGCCTACAATATTTACCTTTTTTAACTTCTGCAGGTTTTGGTTCGGGCTTCTTTAAGGGCACCTCTGTTAGAAATAAGATTTGCAATGCCTGGTCAAAACTAATCTTTCCAACAGTTTTTAATGTTAATATCTGTAAAGGTTTCTGAGATCTAAATAATGATATGAAAAAAGGGATATACATGCTCAAGAACTTCTGTACAAGAAAACAGTAATTGTAATAAGCTCCTACCTAACGCATTCGAGATTTTAGAATGTCTAGTTATCAAAAAATGAAATTAAATCTACCTTTCTTTCTGTTTCAGTCTTTTTAGGTAGCTCATTTCTTGAAGGTAATGTCACTTTATAAAACTCATTTTGAAAATACCCACAGACATGGGTTCTGTTTGCTATTGGAGACTAAGGTGAGTGACCCAAAACAAAAAATGTCGCCATTGTTATTTAAATGCAGAAAAAGCCTTCTTTGAAATGAATGCTACTGCTAAACATTGTGCTATACATATAGCACTTACGAGCTGCGATGAAAGATCCAACCTCATAATGAATTACAGCAACAGACATGGTAGAGGACAGTTTAAAATATAGATGCGGGCAGAGAAAAAGAATTAGTCTTGTGGAGCTTCTCCTCGATCCTCTATATAAGCTATTGATTTTGCGTATCTTGTTACATTTGCCCTTTCATTACCACTCATTTCAATGAAGCTTACCAAACCACTAATCAACCCATATCATAGACAGAGTTTGATATAGCCAACAAGATTTACCTTTCTTAACTTCTGCAGGTTTTGGTTCGGGCTTCTTTAATGGCACCTCTGTTAAAAATGAGATTCGGAATGACTGGTCAAAACTAATCTTACCAACAGTTTGTCATTTTAATATCTGAAAAGAGTTTATGAGATCTAACTAATGATACAAAAGAGTGATATAGATGCTCAAGAACTTCAGTAATCATATTAGGCTGCTTTACATGTCACTTTTGCTTTTAAGCAATACTTTTACTGATGGTTTCAAGATTCATTTAATTTATAGCGAATGTTCCAAATGAATAAGAAGTGTTTTTCTTGTAAGAATTCCATCTTATGGAGCAAGACAAATATTGCAGTGCATTTACGTTACCTATATCTAGAGCGTATTGAAAGCACACAGAAAATAATTAAGGGTTACCAATAATCATTACAATACAAAGCAATCACATCATTGCAAAGATATTGACCTTTCTTAACTTCTGTAGGTATTAGTTCAGGCTTCTTTATAGGCACCTCTTTTAAAAACAATATAATTTATCGTTCATCATTGACTAGATTACCCGTAGCTTCAGTTGGTATTATTTGACTTTAGAAGTCCCAACAAATTGGTCTTAAGAAAGCAATTATGGCTTCCTCAGCACAAAAATACATCACATGAATTACTGCTTATGCCATTCCTTTGAGATCATTAAAAATATTCTTTATAATGAATGATTTTTTGTTTGTTTGCTCTCACCTTTCTTAACTTCCTTCACTTCTGGTTCAGTCTTCTTAATGGGCACCTCTGTTGAATGTAATATAACTTTATGAAACTTTTTTTTTAAATTGTAATGACAAATGGGTAGTGGGTTTGTTTGATTAAATTGGGTTGCACCAAGCAAAACATATCACAATTGTCAAGTAAATGCAGCACAAAACTTCTTTCAAATATGGCCTTCCTAAGGCTCCTCCTACAATTTAAGTGGTATTTCCTCGCAATTTAAAATAAGATAGGAATCTTACTTAATGAGTTACACAAGATGAGCTTTAAAAGTCAAATTCATTGTTCGGTATTATCAATATGACCAATGGCTTGCAGTGCTAGAATATCAGGAGACTTTAGGAAATCTAGTCTGTCCTTAAAATCGCTCTCCTATCAAGTAACACGGAAGCTAAGGAATTTTACGTTTTTCCATGTTTCCATGATACATCAATTCATCGCAATTCATTTTGACAGATCTGACAGACAGACATAACCACTGGCTGTTTTTTTTTTTAATGCAAATTATCTCAGATAGTGTGATATTCACCTTTCTTTACTTCTGCAGGTTTTGCTTCAGGTTTCTTTACAGGCACCTCTGTCAAAAATAATATTATTCGTGTTTTATCAATTCAATAATGACAACATCTTCTAGGGTTAATATTCAAAGAGGCAATGTGTCTATAAAGGTTTTCGTTCATCCCTGGGTCATGATAGAGTATACTGTTTCTAGTAGACAATTGATTTTGGAGTATCTTGTTATATTTGCCCTCTCATTACCTCTAATTCCAATGAATCTTACCAAACCACCAATCAACCAATATTATAAACAGACTTTTATAGAGCCTACAATATTTACCTTTCTTAACTTCTGCAGGTTTTGGTTCGGGCTTCTTTAATGGCACCTCTGTTAAAAATAAGATTCGCAATGACTGGTCAGAAGCAATCTTAGACAACAGTTTGTAGTGTTAATATCTGAAAAAGGTTTATGAGATCTAAATAATGATATGAAAAAGTGATATAGATGCTCAAGAACTTCAGTACGAAAAAAGAGCCATTATAATAAGCCCCTATCTAACACAATTGAGCTTTTAGAATGTCTAGTGCAAAAAATGAAATGAATTCTAATGCAACGAATGCATTATTGCATTTACTTGCTCTGTCCATTTAACTTTTTAGAAGGTCCATTTATTTTTCTCCTGTTTACCTTTCTTAATGTCCTTTACTTCTGGTTCAGCCTTCTTAACTGGTTCCTCTGTTGGAAAAAAATATTGCGTTATGAAACATTTCTCCTCAATGATAAATGGACTACTGGATATAGCTAGGTCAAGGTGAGCTGCACTCAGTCACAAATGCAGTAACAACCATTTTTAAAAGATGCCACTTCCGAACCTCATGGTGATATTCAAATCCCATTGCCTAGAACCCAAAATTTGAAAGAACTCTCACTTAACCAATAACAGATGAATACATTCAGTCTACTTTACTTCTGTGTCCTGATAATAACTTTTTCATTCATTTTTCATATTTCAATGAAGCTCACCAAACCACCACCCAACCAATCATCTTATAGACAGAGTTTTACAGAGCCTACAATATTTACCTTTTTTAACTTCTGCAGGTTTTGGTTCGGGCTTCTTTAAGGGCACCTCTGTTAGAAATAAGATTTGCAATGCCTGGTCAAAACTAATCTTTCCAACAGTTTTTAATGTTAATATCTGTAAAGGTTTCTGAGATCTAAATAATGATATGAAAAAAGGGATATACATGCTCAAGAACTTCTGTACAAGAAAACAGTAATTGTAATAAGCTCCTACCTAACGCATTCGAGATTTTAGAATGTCTAGTTATCAAAAAATGAAATTAAATCTACCTTTCTTTCTGTTTCAGTCTTTTTAGGTAGCTCATTTCTTGAAGGTAATGTCACTTTATAAAACTCATTTTGAAAATACCCACAGACATGGGTTCTGTTTGCTATTGGAGACTAAGGTGAGTGACCCAAAACAAAAAATGTCGCCATTGTTATTTAAATGCAGAAAAAGCCTTCTTTGAAATGAATGCTACTGCTAAACATTGTGCTATACATATAGCACTTACGAGCTGCGATGAAAGATCCAACCTCATAATGAATTACAGCAACAGACATGGTAGAGGACAGTTTAAAATATAGATGCGGGCAGAGAAAAAGAATTAGTCTTGTGGAGCTTCTCCTCGATCCTCTATATAAGCTATTGATTTTGCGTATCTTGTTACATTTGCCCTTTCATTACCACTCATTTCAATGAAGCTTACCAAACCACTAATCAACCCATATCATAGACAGAGTTTGATATAGCCAACAAGATTTACCTTTCTTAACTTCTGCAGGTTTTGGTTCGGGCTTCTTTAATGGCACCTCTGTTAAAAATGAGATTCGGAATGACTGGTCAAAACTAATCTTACCAACAGTTTGTCATTTTAATATCTGAAAAGAGTTTATGAGATCTAACTAATGATACAAAAGAGTGATATAGATGCTCAAGAACTTCAGTAATCATATTAGGCTGCTTTACATGTCACTTTTGCTTTTAAGCAATACTTTTACTGATGGTTTCAAGATTCATTTAATTTATAGCGAATGTTCCAAATGAATAAGAAGTGTTTTTCTTGTAAGAATTCCATCTTATGGAGCAAGACAAATATTGCAGTGCATTTACGTTACCTATATCTAGAGCGTATTGAAAGCACACAGAAAATAATTAAGGGTTACCAATAATCATTACAATACAAAGCAATCACATCATTGCAAAGATATTGACCTTTCTTAACTTCTGTAGGTATTAGTTCAGGCTTCTTTATAGGCACCTCTTTTAAAAACAATATAATTTATCGTTCATCATTGACTAGATTACCCGTAGCTTCAGTTGGTATTATTTGACTTTAGAAGTCCCAACAAATTGGTCTTAAGAAAGCAATTATGGCTTCCTCAGCACAAAAATACATCACATGAATTACTGCTTATGCCATTCCTTTGAGATCATTAAAAATATTCTTTATAATGAATGATTTTTTGTTTGTTTGCTCTCACCTTTCTTAACTTCCTTCACTTCTGGTTCAGTCTTCTTAATGGGCACCTCTGTTGAATGTAATATAACTTTATGAAACTTTTTTTTTAAATTGTAATGACAAATGGGTAGTGGGTTTGTTTGATTAAATTGGGTTGCACCAAGCAAAACATATCACAATTGTCAAGTAAATGCAGCACAAAACTTCTTTCAAATATGGCCTTCCTAAGGCTCCTCCTACAATTTAAGTGGTATTTCCTCGCAATTTAAAATAAGATAGGAATCTTACTTAATGAGTTACACAAGATGAGCTTTAAAAGTCAAATTCATTGTTCGGTATTATCAATATGACCAATGGCTTGCAGTGCTAGAATATCAGGAGACTTTAGGAAATCTAGTCTGTCCTTAAAATCGCTCTCCTATCAAGTAACACGGAAGCTAAGGAATTTTACGTTTTTCCATGTTTCCATGATACATCAATTCATCGCAATTCATTTTGACAGATCTGACAGACAGACATAACCACTGGCTGTTTTTTTTTTTAATGCAAATTATCTCAGATAGTGTGATATTCACCTTTCTTTACTTCTGCAGGTTTTGCTTCAGGTTTCTTTACAGGCACCTCTGTCAAAAATAATATTATTCGTGTTTTATCAATTCAATAATGACAACATCTTCTAGGGTTAATATTCAAAGAGGCAATGTGTCTATAAAGGTTTTCGTTCATCCCTGGGTCATGATAGAGTATACTGTTTCTAGTAGACAATTGATTTTGGAGTATCTTGTTATATTTGCCCTCTCATTACCTCTAATTCCAATGAATCTTACCAAACCACCAATCAACCAATATTATAAACAGACTTTTATAGAGCCTACAATATTTACCTTTCTTAACTTCTGCAGGTTTTGGTTCGGGCTTCTTTAATGGCACCTCTGTTAAAAATAAGATTCGCAATGACTGGTCAGAAGCAATCTTAGACAACAGTTTGTAGTGTTAATATCTGAAAAAGGTTTATGAGATCTAAATAATGATATGAAAAAGTGATATAGATGCTCAAGAACTTCAGTACGAAAAAAGAGCCATTATAATAAGCCCCTATCTAACACAATTGAGCTTTTAGAATGTCTAGTGCAAAAAATGAAATGAATTCTAATGCAACGAATGCATTATTGCATTTACTTGCTCTGTCCATTTAACTTTTTAGAAGGTCCATTTATTTTTCTCCTGTTTACCTTTCTTAATGTCCTTTACTTCTGGTTCAGCCTTCTTAACTGGTTCCTCTGTTGGAAAAAAATATTGCGTTATGAAACATTTCTCCTCAATGATAAATGGACTACTGGATATACTAGGTCAAGGTGAGCTGCACTCAGTCACAAAATGCAGTAACAACCATTTTTAAAAGATGCCACTTCCGAACCTCATGGTGATATTCAAATCCCATTGCCTAGAACCCAAAATTTGAAAGAACTCTCACTTAACCAATAACAGATGAATACATTCAGTCTACTTTACTTCTGTGTCCTGATAATAACTTTTTCATTCATTTTTCATATTTCAATGAAGCTCACCAAACCACCACCCAACCAATCATCTTATAGACAGAGTTTTACAGAGCCTACAATATTTACCTTTTTTAACTTCTGCAGGTTTTGGTTCGGGCTTCTTTAAGGGCACCTCTGTTAGAAATAAGATTTGCAATGCCTGGTCAAAACTAATCTTTCCAACAGTTTTTAATGTTAATATCTGTAAAGGTTTCTGAGATCTAAATAATGATATGAAAAAAGGGATATACATGCTCAAGAACTTCTGTACAAGAAAACAGTAATTGTAATAAGCTCCTACCTAACGCATTCGAGATTTTAGAATGTCTAGTTATCAAAAAATGAAATTAAATCTACCTTTCTTTCTGTTTCAGTCTTTTTAGGTAGCTCATTTCTTGAAGGTAATGTCACTTTATAAAACTCATTTTGAAAATACCCACAGACATGGGTTCTGTTTGCTATTGGAGACTAAGGTGAGTGACCCAAAACAAAAAATGTCGCCATTGTTATTTAAATGCAGAAAAAGCCTTCTTTGAAATGAATGCTACTGCTAAACATTGTGCTATACATATAGCACTTACGAGCTGCGATGAAAGATCCAACCTCATAATGAATTACAGCAACAGACATGGTAGAGGACAGTTTAAAATATAGATGCGGGCAGAGAAAAAGAATTAGTCTTGTGGAGCTTCTCCTCGATCCTCTATATAAGCTATTGATTTTGCGTATCTTGTTACATTTGCCCTTTCATTACCACTCATTTCAATGAAGCTTACCAAACCACTAATCAACCCATATCATAGACAGAGTTTGATATAGCCAACAAGATTTACCTTTCTTAACTTCTGCAGGTTTTGGTTCGGGCTTCTTTAATGGCACCTCTGTTAAAAATGAGATTCGGAATGACTGGTCAAAACTAATCTTACCAACAGTTTGTCATTTTAATATCTGAAAAGAGTTTATGAGATCTAACTAATGATACAAAAGAGTGATATAGATGCTCAAGAACTTCAGTAATCATATTAGGCTGCTTTACATGTCACTTTTGCTTTTAAGCAATACTTTTACTGATGGTTTCAAGATTCATTTAATTTATAGCGAATGTTCCAAATGAATAAGAAGTGTTTTTCTTGTAAGAATTCCATCTTATGGAGCAAGACAAATATTGCAGTGCATTTACGTTACCTATATCTAGAGCGTATTGAAAGCACACAGAAAATAATTAAGGGTTACCAATAATCATTACAATACAAAGCAATCACATCATTGCAAAGATATTGACCTTTCTTAACTTCTGTAGGTATTAGTTCAGGCTTCTTTATAGGCACCTCTTTTAAAAACAATATAATTTATCGTTCATCATTGACTAGATTACCCGTAGCTTCAGTTGGTATTATTTGACTTTAGAAGTCCCAACAAATTGGTCTTAAGAAAGCAATTATGGCTTCCTCAGCACAAAAATACATCACATGAATTACTGCTTATGCCATTCCTTTGAGATCATTAAAAATATTCTTTATAATGAATGATTTTTTGTTTGTTTGCTCTCACCTTTCTTAACTTCCTTCACTTCTGGTTCAGTCTTCTTAATGGGCACCTCTGTTGAATGTAATATAACTTTATGAAACTTTTTTTTTAAATTGTAATGACAAATGGGTAGTGGGTTTGTTTGATTAAATTGGGTTGCACCAAGCAAAACATATCACAATTGTCAAGTAAATGCAGCACAAAACTTCTTTCAAATATGGCCTTCCTAAGGCTCCTCCTACAATTTAAGTGGTATTTCCTCGCAATTTAAAATAAGATAGGAATCTTACTTAATGAGTTACACAAGATGAGCTTTAAAAGTCAAATTCATTGTTCGGTATTATCAATATGACCAATGGCTTGTAGTGCTAGAATATCAGGAGACTTTAGGAAATCTAGTCTGTCCTTAAAATCGCTCTCCTATCAAGTAACACGGAAGCTAAGGAATTTTACGTTTTTCCATGTTTCCATGATACATCAATTCATCGCAATTCATTTTGACAGATCTGACAGACAGACATAACCACTGGCTGTTTTTTTTTTAATGCAAATTATCTCAGATAGTGTGATATTCACCTTTCTTTACTTCTGCAGGTTTTGCTTCAGGTTTCTTTACAGGCACCTCTGTCAAAAATAATATTATTCGTGTTTTATCAATTCAATAATGACAACATCTTCTAGGGTTAATATTCAAAGAGGCAATGTGTCTATAAAGGTTTTCGTTCATCCCTGGGTCATGATAGAGTATACTGTTTCTAGTAGACAATTGATTTTGGAGTATCTTGTTATATTTGCCCTCTCATTACCTCTAATTCCAATGAATCTTACCAAACCACCAATCAACCAATATTATAAACAGACTTTTATAGAGCCTACAATATTTACCTTTCTTAACTTCTGCAGGTTTTGGTTCGGGCTTCTTTAATGGCACCTCTGTTAAAAATAAGATTCGCAATGACTGGTCAGAAGCAATCTTAGACAACAGTTTGTAGTGTTAATATCTGAAAAAGGTTTATGAGATCTAAATAATGATATGAAAAAGTGATATAGATGCTCAAGAACTTCAGTACGAAAAAAGAGCCATTATAATAAGCCCCTATCTAACACAATTGAGCTTTTAGAATGTCTAGTGCAAAAAATGAAATGAATTCTAATGCAACGAATGCATTATTGCATTTACTTGCTCTGTCCATTTAACTTTTTAGAAGGTCCATTTATTTTTCTCCTGTTTACCTTTCTTAATGTCCTTTACTTCTGGTTCAGCCTTCTTAACTGGTTCCTCTGTTGGAAAAAAATATTGCGTTATGAAACATTTCTCCTCAATGATAAATGGACTACTGGATATACTAGGTCAAGGTGAGCTGCACTCAGTCACAAAATGCAGTAACAACCATTTTTAAAAGATGCCACTTCCGAACCTCATGGTGATATTCAAATCCCATTGCCTAGAACCCAAAATTTGAAAGAACTCTCACTTAACCAATAACAGATGAATACATTCAGTCTACTTTACTTCTGTGTCCTGATAATAACTTTTTCATTCATTTTTCATATTTCAATGAAGCTCACCAAACCACCACCCAACCAATCATCTTATAGACAGAGTTTTACAGAGCCTACAATATTTACCTTTTTTAACTTCTGCAGGTTTTGGTTCGGGCTTCTTTAAGGGCACCTCTGTTAGAAATAAGATTTGCAATGCCTGGTCAAAACTAATCTTTCCAACAGTTTTTAATGTTAATATCTGTAAAGGTTTCTGAGATCTAAATAATGATATGAAAAAAGGGATATACATGCTCAAGAACTTCTGTACAAGAAAACAGTAATTATAATAAGCTCCCACCTAACACATTTGAGTTTTTAGAATGTCTAGTTATCAAAAAATGAAATTAAATCTACCTTTCTTTCTGTTTCAGTCTTTTTAGGTAGCTCATTCCTTGAAGGTAAATGTCACTTCATAAAACTCATTTTGAAAATACCCACAGACATGGGTTCTGTTTGCTATTGGAGACTAAGGTGAGTGACCCAAAACAAAAAATGTCGCCATTGTTATTTAAATGCAGATGAAGCCTTCTTTGAAATTAATGCTACTGCTAAACATTGTGCTATACATATAGCACTTACGAGCTGCGATGAAAGATCCAACCTCATAATGAATTACAGCAACAGACATGGTAGAGGACAGTTTAAAATATAGATGCGGGCAGAGAAAAAGAAATAGTCTTGTGGAGCTTCTCCTCGATCCTCTATATAAGCTATTGATTTTGCGTATCTTGTTACATTTGCCCTTTCATTACCACTCATTTCAATGAAGCTTACCAAACCACTAATCAACCCATATCATAGACAGAGTTTGATATAGCCAACAAGATTTATCTTTCTTAACTTCTGCAGGTTTTGGTTCGGGCTTCTTTAATGGCACCTCTGTTAAAAATGAGATTCGGAATGACTGGTCAAAACTAATCTTACCAACAGTTTGTCATTTTAAAATCTTAAAAGAGTTTATGAGATCGAACTAATGATACAAAAGAGTGATATAGATGCTCAAGAACTTCAGTAATCATATTAGGCTACTTTACATGTCACTTTTGCTTTTAAGCAATACTTTTACTGATGGTTTCAAGATTCATTTAATTTATAGCGAATGTTCCAAATGAATAAGAAGTGTTTTTCTTGTAAGAATTCCATCTTATGGAGCAAGACAAATATTGCAGTGCATTTACGTTACCTATATCTAGAGCGTATTGAAAGCACACAGAAAATAATTAAGGGTTACCAATAATCATTACAATACAAAGCAATCACATCATTGCAAAGATATTGACCTTTCTTAACTTCTGTAGGTATTAGTTCAGGCTTCTTTATAGGCACCTCTTTTAAAAACAATATAATTTATCGTTCATCATTGACTAGATTACCCGTAGCTTCAGTTGGTATTATTTGACTTTAGAAGTCCCAACAAATTGGTCTTAAGAAAGCAATTTGGTTTCCTCAGTACAAAAATATATCATATGAATTACTGCATATGCCATTCATTTGAGATTATTAAAAACATTCTTTATAATGAATTATTTTTTTGTTTGTTTGCTCTTACCTTTCTTAACTTCCTTCACTTCTTGTTCAGTCTTCTGAATGGGCACCTCTATTGAATATAATATAACTTCATTAAAAAATTTTGACAAATTGGTACTGGGTTTGTTCGTTTAAATTCGGTTGCACCAAGCAAAACATGTCACAATTATCAAGTAAATGCAGCACAAAACTTCTTTCAAATATGACCTTTCTAACCCTCCTCCTACATTTTAAGTGGTATTTCCTCTCAATTTAAAAAAAGTAGATACCTTATTTAATGAGTTACATAAGATAAGGTTCAACAGTCAAATTCCTTGTTCGGTATCATCAATTTTACCGATTGTTGTGCTAGAGTATCAGGAGATTTTAGGAAATCTAGTCTGTCCTTAAAATCTCTATCCTATAAATTAACATGTTAGCCAAGGAGTTTTACTTTTTTTTTTTATATCACATCAATTCAACGGACATAACCACTGGACTATCTTTAGGCACAGTATTTCAGATAGTGTGATATTCACCTTTCTTTACATCTGCAGGTTTTGCTTCAGGTTTCTTTACAGGCACCTCTCTCAAAAATAATTATAAATTTATAAAAAATAATAATGATGATGCAATATGTTGTTAAAGGTATTATTTCATCCCTAGGTCATGATATACTGTTTCCAGTAGACTATTAACTTTTGAGTATCTTGTTACATTTGACTTCTCAATACTATTGATGAGCAAATTTTTAAGCCAGGCATGGATTTGCAGCAAATTTTTGCATTTCGCCATTAGCAAATTGCTTTGTGAAATTTCATGGCACAGAAAATTCATGGCACGGAAATTTTTTTTGTTGAGTGTCAAATTGGGCGTGGTCACGTCAAATCGGACTCAGTCACATCAAAATTGGGCGTAGACGCGGATAACAAAAAATAGACACTGGCAACAAAAACAATTGTGCGACAAATGCATTTCATGAAATTTTTGCCATTTCGTTAATTTTCTTGCCGTTTCGCTAATTTTATGGCAAAGAGAATCGGGACAGATTCGCTCATCATTACCCCTTATTTTAATGAAGCTTTTCAGACTACCAATCAATTTTTTTTATAAACACAGTTTTATAGAGCCTACAATATTTACCTTTCTTAACTTCTGCAGGTTTTGGTTCGGGCTTCTTTAGTGGCACCTCTGTTAAAAATAAGATTTGCAGTGACTGGTCAAAACTAATCTTACCAACAGTTTGTAATGTTAATATCTAAAAAATTTTATGAGATCTAAATAATGATATTTAAAAATTATTTAGATGCTCAAGAACTTTAGTACAAAACATATTAATTAAAATATGCAAGTTTTATTTCAGTTATTATTTCATTCCAAATAATACATTTTTTTTCTTGTAGGAATTCCATTTTTTGGAATTCCTAAAAGGACCAAGGACAGACCTCTCCGGTACTCCAGTAACAACACTGGCCCAATCTGAAAATGTTTCATTTACCACTCTTTGTAATCTATGCTTCAGCCAGTTCTCTATCCAAGTACACATACTATGTTCCAAGCCAATATACCTCAATTTTATCATAAAATTTCCGCCATTCCAAATCGAGGTTCCTGCTCACTTCCTCAGTTGATACATTGCAGAGATGCCCTTGTACTGGCAAAGTCTGAACATCTAAAATTTTGTTATTGTTACTCCATTATTGAGCTGTCTCTGCAACATTATGTCTAAGATCATGTTATGATAGGTTATTAATATATATTAAGAAAAATATATATTAAATAAACATTTTACTTGATTTAAAATATAAAAGTGGCAAGACATATTTATGTTAATGTTAGCGCCTTCTCTATATTATAAATTATTTCACAAATTTTATAAAATTTCTTCTACCAGAGAAATACTGCAATTGTGATAAATTCATTTTAGTGCTTAGCAATTAACAGTTTGCATAATATATTTGTATTCTACAGATAGATTCTACAGTCGGAAAACAAGTGTTATTTTTAGCATGCGTTAAAAATATTTTCACTTCTTATATTTGGAGAATTAATGATCGATTCACAAAAAGGGCACTTGTCTGAATTAAGAAGCAATTTCATTGTTGTTATTTATGTTGGGATGACATATTTTTAAGTGATATTTTAAAGCACGCAATATATTTATGCATTATTTCATAGCACGCAATATTAGCGCACACTATTACGCATGTAATCATTACTTTCTGAAAGCTACCATTCTGAAAATTACCATTTCCCTGAAAACTCGAAGATACATCACTCTAGGGCTGCTTAGAATGTTGCATAGCCTTCCATTTCACATAGAGCAGCAAATTGCACAAAGTTGTGCTGCAATGAAGAGCCACTTTCCCTAAAGGAATTATTTGTGTGAGTCTTAACCTATGCCCATGATCCCTCAAGGCCGTGCCCTCTAAAAAAAGATATAGATAATGTAAGGAATAAACATGTTCTGGGTTCAGCTTTGTTTTGTTTGTGGTGTGTTGTTTCAGCCGTTTTCTCACTGTTACAATTGCCTTGGTCATATGTATGCCATGTCACATCATAGGTCACATTGTCTCATCTGTGTCAAGTTTTTCATCATACTCTTTGTTGAGTCTAACTGGAAGTCAATGCAGTACTGAATGTAGGATAATGTGTTGCCTACTAAGGGGGCTAAGATATTTGACGATGTTATAAGTCACAGAGTTTATGCCGCTTGGAGGGGCTCCTTCCTTGAGTATTTTTTTGGAGTCCATATAGGTATAGGGTGGCTTCCCCTATGTAGAGCTAATGATACAAAGCTGAACTGGAAAGCTTGTCCTTCAGAAGGACAAGGTCATCAGTCTCAATTGACAATTCTGGTTATATACATTGAAAAATTAACACCTGCCTTAATAAGAAACAACACCTAACTGAATATGGTCAACAGAACCATTGTGATTAAATGTCTTTGACTGTTCTTCTCTTAAGGGTTTAAATGGTGGGGAATTCCCTAACACTAAGTTGAACTGAAGAAGCCACTTGCATGAGCAGTAAAATGTTTTAGAAAACTCAAAAAAGTCCACTTGCTTTAGGCTTAATTAAATGGATACTATATATCAAGACCTGGATGAATAAAATTCTTTATAGTCATCAAGGGTATATTCTATTAGTCCCTGTTCACTTTGATTAAAGAGTTACTATATACCGCATCAGCTACTGACAACATGTTTGAGCTAAGTTATTTATACACTTTTAGAGTGGGACATGTACAGTAATTTTACACCACTGTTGTGTACATAGTGGAAAAGCACTAATTAAGCACATATGCTTTTTTATAACTATAATACAATATGTCCATTTTTATTGGAGGCTCACTCTCAACCTGCATCTCTTTACTATGCTATAGTTACTGTACTGTAGATTTTAAAACATCTGTATTAGTAAATGCAAGTGAAGCTATCTGTTCCTAATCATTTAAACTGTGCCTTTTTGATCACTACATGGTTCGTAAAAGAAGCAACTGGCCTTTCTGATGAGTGCATTTTAAATGCTTTAGCAATAGTAGGTAAATATCAATTTAACAAGGTAAAAAGCAGTACATTACATATTGTCTTATTTATTTGCAATTTATTGTATTATTTACTAGTAAGACAAGAGATTTCTTGAACTTTTTTTATCAGATACTAATGTACTGTCTTGCATATCTGTAGAGTGTTCTCTATATTTAAATATAAAGTAGCCATATTTTATGTTCTTGTTCAGTGTATAAATGCCTAGTGATAAATTACATTTTTCACAAGGTTTCACCATGAAAAATGGATTCCAACGGCTGCAAAAAAAATTGTGTAGTAAAAAAAATTTGAGGAAGCGAAACGAGACAAATTCACTCATCACTATGGGCCATGCCTCTGGATGTTTTAAATATTTTAATAATGTACCTTGTTCTTTTGCTTTTGATACTTCTTTGGGTTTCTCTACTGGTATTTCCACTGGTATTTCTGTAAGTAATAAAATAAATAAGGCATATCTTTAAAAAAAAAAAAAAAAAAATCACATCTGGTATATATACTGCCAAACCCATAATACTACAAATTCTGCAACAATTTTACCATACAACAGCAAGATTATGTTATGTTTATATAATATTAGCAGCACTGAATTAGACTTGTGTAATATATACCTAGCAATATTTTTTATAGCTAATTCCAGACTCTTAGGGGCACATTTACAAAGGCACGAATGCTCGAGCGTTCATGCAAACGCTCTGAGCGTATTTTCGCCGATTTTTTCGGGCGTCCGGACGACTTTTTCGTACGCCGCATGACTTTTTCATACACCGCACGACTTTTTCGGACGTTTGCACGAAAAAATCGGAAAGGTTTTACCACTGTTTACAATTGTTCGGTACGAAAATTTCGTGACTTTCGGATCGCCAATACGATATTTTCGTGACTAATACGATTTTTTTGTAAGCATTTTCGTGATATTTGCGATCTTCAGAAATTTTTGTTTCCAATCCGATTTTTTCCCATTCAAGATTCGGATTCGTGGATTAGTAAATGTGCCCCTTAATATTCTTTATATGTTATACTCTATATTATAAAATTTGTTATAAGTACCTTCTGGTTCTTTAAGTTTTTTCACTGGCATTTCCACTGGTATCTCTAGAAATTAAAACATTAACTTATGTAAGCATATTTTTATACATGTCTATAATGTCTATATCAATAACCCATAAGGGGACATTTACTAAACTGCAACTTTTTCAGGTTAGGCTTTTTGATACCAAAAACCTGAAAAAAATCTTTTTCTAAAATTTATTATGCAACAAAACTGCAACAATTCTGAAGCCAAAAATATGCTGTCTAAAACCTGTCAAGATCATGTAGAAGTCAATGGCAGATATCCCTTTTACAACTGGAAGATATTTCTTTGTTTTGTGATTCTATCTATCTATCTATCTATCTATCTAAATATGATTTTAACCCATTTAAAAATATTGGTGCTAAAATATGGCTTTTGTTATAGTTTGTTATGCTAATATTAATGCATATTTTTACATATACATACATATACTTTTTAGGGAAAAAAATTGATAAATAAGCCTATATAAATATATAAATTTGTATGAGAATAACACTTCTAAGAATTGCAATTCTTGTTATTTCTTAAATTATATAAATTTGACCTGTTAGTACATGTTAAAACTGAGAAGCGATTCTGCGTATTCTTAAAACAGAGTTAATAAATTAATACCTTCTTCCGGTTTAATTTTCTTCACTGGCATTTCCACTGGTATTACTACAACTGAAAACGGTAATGGAATTTATATATATATATATATATATATATATATATATATATATAATATATATATATAAATTCACAGAAAAAGTTTTTGTAAAATTAGTGATTTTTGTAATTATATTTGTCTGCAATGCTTGTGCAGCGCAGGTATCATTCTTACTCTGAAAAGCACTACCAACAGAAGTTACAGATAGAGAAGGAGGAGCTAAGACCAGATTGCATCTCCTCTTTGCCATGGCCGTCAAAGGAAATGACAAAAATTTGCCCTGAACTCACACACACACACAAAGCAAATCTAAATAAATTCACTTATTACTGAAAATAAACAAAAAATAAATAAATAAAACATTGCCAAAAGCCTTTATGGTCAAAATAAGACACAGTACTAGCTGTAAAATATTTGTGCAAAATTGTGCCAGTCAAACGCCAATATAAAAAGCAGATGTTAATTTCTCTTTAACCTTAGCAGTAGAAAGGTTTTAAAATGCTGCATCTAACCTTAACCTTTACATTAAGTTTATAAAGTAAAAAACAATACCAAGCTTGAATATATGTTTATTTATTGAAAAACTTTATTTAAAAAATGTGATCAATTTAAACCATGGAAAAAAACAAATGTAGCAAATTCACATTCTACATTTGCTAGGACAGCTCCATTTAAACTTCCAAGTTTTTAGATGTTCAAGTTTTACATTGCAGTTATTTAAGGGTATTTTTTTTTTTTTGCACTTAATAAATATAACCCTAATTCAACTGTAAGTTTTGTCACAAAAAAAATAATTTGAATATTAATAAATTAGCCCCTTGGAATTTATATGAATTAGAGACAAATGTGAAAAATTCACACATTCTAATTTTGATAAATATGCCTCCCCATGACTTTTTCTAATATAAAGTATGTAATGTTTTCTGCCTTGAACAGTGGAATACCATTCTGTCTTTTTATAGTGTTTTGTAACACTCAGTAGTAGTTCAGACTATCACCTGTCCAAATCCTTGTTCCTTGATGCAAGCTACATGAACACTATTTCTGCTGCATTTATGTTATAATGGTCCACCACTCAGCTAAAGGTGCAGTATATACCTCCATACACCTAAAATTACATTTTGCTTACTCTTTAATTAAAAATTAATATTTTAATACAAAGCAGCCACAAAACATTGGTTTACTTTAACACTCACTGGCACTTACGGGGGGCAGTAACCCATAGCAAAAATCAGCAAGCTACAGGTAGAACAATGAAATAAAATCTGATTGGTTCCATTAGTTACTGTCCAGGTGCACATTGCCAGTGCTTATAAATTACCTCCATTGACTTATCAATAATTAGCTGCGTTAATTTAAAGATAATGAGCTTTGTATAAACCCCCTTGGCCCCTTGTTGTGACTGTTTTGCCTTACATATAAGCATAAAGTCCATTATACAGCATATTATGTGTGCACTGGCCAACTAATTATCTACAGTACCTTGCAAGAGCCAAACATAGAGTAACTTCAGTTCCATTCTCACACTGTTTAGCTTGAGAAATACTGCCCCTTTAATAACAGCAGTGTCCTATTAACTTGGTGCAAGTCAGTATTGGGGTTTCCAGGCATGAATGCTGTACTTGCAGCAAGTTGAGAGGAGAATTTAAAAATTTAGTGACATAAATAACTTTTTAAATAAATTTAATGCACACAAAGGGACTAATTTATCAATGTCTAAATTCAAGTTTTTGCAGCAGTTTAAATATTTTTGTGCTAAAAGTCACAAACTTAAATGTAAAACTTCATCTAAACTTCATCTCATGAAGACTTTAATGGGAGTTCTCCTAGCACTATTTAAGGGAGTGACTAGAACTTAAAATGGTATTGGGATTAGATTGTATTCTCCACTAGGTAAGAAACTGATATACAGTATAAATTCAGCATTCTCTGTAAAGCGCTATATAATATGCTAGCACAACTGAAAATTAACACTTACGTGTTAGCTGAATTTTGCATTTCATTTGTACTCAGTTCCAGATGTTTTTTTAAACATTTTGTGTTTTCCCACTTTAGGGGCATTTCCTTGGGGGACTTGTTTAAATAGGAAAACTATACTTTGTTTAAATCTGAATTTTTGTGTAACTTTTGGATTAAAATGTAAAGCTATAAAAAAAAAATATACTAGAAAAATATTCTGTGTTATGCACAAAAATCCAACAAATTGCTAACTTGAGGAAAACTTTGTGACTCTGGAATGAAAAGGCATGTACAAATACATGTTTTTTTTGAGTAAAGACAAACTATCTAGCATGTATGTCCAAAATGTATACTGTGCATGCCTATTTCATGGCATACATTTCTGTTTGGTAAAAGTGACCTAATAAGTAAGTGGATCCCAGAAAACCAAAATGGGTAAATATGTCTTTCCCTGGTTGTAACCCATATTAGCACTCACCGGCATATCCTCGCCCCCATGTCCCATCAAAATGACCTGCCCCAAAGCTTTAAAAGCCACCACAACCCTTCTATGGTGCTTTCGCTCTGCTTTCATTGCTTCATTTGAAGAAACTTTTTTGGTTTTTAACCTTGGGAAAGCATTAGGTCTTACTGGAATATTTGTTTATAGCAGTGGCCAGAGTTATAGTAATCTCTGAGAACTGCCTAATGTGAAGCAAATCTGAGTAGCTCAGCTAAATATAATGTATATATCATTGCATACATGTATACATTCCACCTGGTGAATATATTTATACTGTGTTTTCTGTACAACACTCATCGGTGCATTTGATTTGTTTTATTATGTTCTAATGTGATTTTGGAACCCTGTATTATGCTTAAAGGAGAACTAAAGCTTTACTAAAGAAATAGGCTATAAATGTTGTACATTATGTTTTGGGCTTCTGTACCAGCCCAAAGCAACTACAGCCATTTGCCAGAAAAGAACTGTGCCTCTGAAGATGCCCCAGTAGCCCCCTCTTCTTCTTTTCTCCTGATTACCTGCATATGCTCTTTGCTGCTGTCAATTACTGAGCTTAGAGACCAACTCACAATATACTGTATATACAGAATAAAAATGTATTGTAAATATAAGGCTGGTTAGTAATTCATTCACATTACATGGCAGCTTTGAAACCTGTGCAAGTAGCATTAGAATTTAATAATCAGCCACGTAGCATCATTTTATATGACAAGCCAGCCTCATTTCCTGCTTGATAATTTGAAAGGACCACTAACCTTAGCTTCTCAGGGCACACTGAGCATGGACACTGCCCCAGACATTATATGGATGCCAGGTATTATTTTTTTGTACCTTCAGTAACCAGTGTCCAGAAAGTAAGCATTCCTAAATCTTCAGCTGACTGAATGTTTACTGTACTGAGCAATGTGCATGTTAATGAACTGAGATCAAACTGAGTACTTACTGGTATCTTTAGCTGTTCTGAATCTGTGCTGTTAGCATGCCTAAAGCTGCAGCACCATTAATGGTTCACTGTGCCCTGTTGTTGCTAAGCGTTATAAGCTGGTACCAGTTTCAAGCTGTAACCCAGCCATACAGTGCCGGATTTGGAATGAAGGCACCCCCATTACATATGGTTTTCTTTGCACTGCAGTGAGTCACCACACAAGTAGTATAAACACTTACCTAAACAATAACCTATTATTATCACTTCTGCTGGGTTCTGCCCTTGCCTCTAGGGTATCTGTAAGGGATGTGTCTGAGAGTCACACTGGCAGTGGTTGGAAACTTTTTAGGTTTTTTTAGGACTTTGCTATCATAGACCTTAGAAGTAAGTTTTAATACCTTCCTGCCAAGGGCCCAGTTAAATGGCCCATGTTATTGCTTGTGCAAGAGTTAATTACATGCCTTGACATATGTTCCCTTGAAAGAAAGGGTGTCTCCAGCTGGGAAGCTTGGAACAGAGTGTTATTAGCTTCCATCAGATTTAGTAGGGATACAGAGCTTACACATTGGTTAGGTCCAGCAGATGTTACTTTGATTGCTAGTTGGGATGTATTCCTTTGTTTCTGTCCAGTGCCTATGTTGGCTGGGATTATGCCTTTAAATCTTCAAGCCATATATTAGTGTAGTGGCTTGGACATTTATGTATATGGACCTAGTTCTTTGCTAACAGGTATCTTTCATTTGGGTTCATTTCACTCCGAGGAGGTGTGCATTTTAAAGCTGTCTCTTGGTCTCAATAGTTAATGGTATTTTTTGGGAGGTGGTGCCAATACTCTGTCAACCTCAAATTAGGGCCATTGTCAGTGTGATTTTCTTTGTGTAGGTCTGGGTGCTAGCAGGTTTTTCTTCCCTTAGAATCATTGTTCGTTACTCTTCTTCTTGGTTGGATTTAAGAATGGCTAATAGTATAAGAAGTCTCCAATACATACTAGGTTCTGCACCTGGAGCTGAAAGTATGATAATGTTTAATGTTGTGAAGTTCAGCAAAGTTATTGCAGTATTCCAGTATCCTGGAGCCTAGTTTCCCTACCAACTGGGCATTAAGCTTGCCCTGTTCCGGTGAGTGCTGATATGGAGAACGTCCAGGGGAAAGGGAAAATTATATGTAATACCTGCCATGATTTTCCTTTCCTGAATGTACTCCATATCACTACATTCCCATACCCACTACAATGGTCTTAAAGCTTGTAACAAATAGGCGGTATATAGAGAACATATAAACTTTTTGCAGATAGGAGTCCAAGCTAGAATTGAATTCAGGACACCAGTGCTGCAGAAGACTACCCACTGAGCCACCATGCTGCCAGGGTTTAGTTAATAAAATCCCCCCCAAAAATAGAGTAGCTATTCCTTTCTGCACATTCAGAATATCAAACAAATACAAACTCAGAACAACAACAATGCTAACTGCTGCATGAAAAGCTTCAGTAAGTACATGTTTGGAAAACATACCTTCTTTTACATCTTTTGTTTTTTCTTCAGGTATCTCCACTGGTATTTCTATAATTGATAATATTAATGTAATTAGTTAATTTAAATTTAACCTACTATTTTTAAATTAAAAATATTATTTCACAGCAGAAGTGTATATAAGCGATATAATGTTCTTCTTAGTTTTCCTGTATCTATAGTTTTTATGGATTAGTACAGTAATATTTCAGAAACAGTTGTATATTCTGATTCAGTATATTTAAGCTTATAGTATGTCTTTTCTGATGTGCATTCATATAGACTAGCGATTAGCAAATTTTAGTAGATTCACTTTGCCTGAAAGTGCAAGAAATCCAGGATATTTCACATACTCAGTGTGAATTTCCTTTGACAGTCGGGGCTGTTTGTCTTGGCTGTTTATTCTGTGGGTGATGATTGAATAGTATGCCCTGTTACCCTTGGCCCTGTTATTTTTGAGGGCAATGCTTGTGCAGAGCAGTAAAGATCTCCTACTTAGCACAGGTTTTGTGGACAAAAATGGAATGCAGTGAAAGCAGGAGATGTGATCCTCATCACATGCTTGTGCACCCTAGGCAAATATTTGCAAAGAATTTTAGTGGTAAATTTATGAAAAACTTTGCCATGGGTGAACTCAAAGATTTTTCTATGAATTTGTCTGTGGTGAGTTTTTTTTTTTGGTTAATCCCGAAGAGGGATAATACCAATTTACGAAGCTGTGTAATAAAATAGCCACACAAATACACCACATATTACTATATGAGAAGCGGACATTGCTGTGTAAAATCTGGTGTTTTTATCAATCTGTTAATTGATTTTATAACAGTGCATATGCTGTGTCATGTAAAAACATTTATCCTTGTAAATCTTTCTGAGTAAGTTAATTTTAATTAATTTAAAATTATTCACAAACATAAAAATATAAAATTGTCAAATACACTATTGTATTTCCTGGTATTTCTTCTGGTAATTTCAGTGGTAGCTTTAAAGAATAAGGAAAGGTATAATCACTGGGGGGTGCCAAAGTGTTAGGCACCCCCAAGTGATTGTAATTACTTACCCATTATTTCTAATCTGTCATATATACAGCAAAATTTTAATAAAAGAGTTTCTACCAAGATAAAGTTCTAAGTATAATTTTCACTATAAAGTTGATTTTTAAAATATACCTGTTTTTATTTCTTTTGGTCCTTCTTCAAGTTTTCGTACAGGCATTTCCATTTGTATTTCTATAATTAAAAATATCAATATTGCCATTTACTAATGTAAAAATCTTATTTCACCTGATAAATGCAAAACTATGTATTTTATTATTTATTTTTATTTTATTAATGTAAAAAATTATTCATAGAAAAGTATTTTGGAAAAAAAGACCTTTCCAAGTATAGACCAACTTGTGTTTTTGTGGTGATATTTAGTTTGTTAGAGCTATCAGCTCAGTTCAAAGCATAGAGCCTAACTTGTGCAGTATTCTTTCACAGGGTATATATATATATATATATGATTCCATTCATCAGTTTTTGATTGCACCTTTAAGCATTATCAGAAACAGTATAAAAGAAACATTTATGGCATAGAATAGAAACAGTATGTTGAAATATAAACCTATAAATAATGTTCATTTTTATTTATTCTGAAGGCCTTATCTTAATGTAGAATTCTTTTGTTGATGTAATTCTATAATGTTCTACACCTAAATCCAGGACTAACTTTGAAATATTAATTATGAAGGAATTTGAATTTCTAATTTTAATAGGCATTAGAAAATTAAAGGATAATATTGGCTGTGGTTTATGTTCATCTTAACTTAAATTAAAAGCTTCTAACTAAACAGGTTCTACATTCTATATACACATAACATGTGAACATGTAACATGTGAACATGTTATGACAGACTTTTCTCCAGGGGAGTTCTCTATTGCCAGCCTTGCCATACTTCAGATGCTGAAACACATACATTAGCCTTTCACAATACAGCCAAGAGACTTTTTCTTTATAACTGGTAATATTTACCTTTCTTTGCATCTGGTGGTTTTGTGACATTAATCTGCACAGGAGCCTCTGTAGAAAATATTACTATACTGTTAAAGCAATGTTATGATAACAAAGAAAAACAAACTTAAAATACCTTTTGAAGCTGGTTAACACCTAGCCATAAAGGATAAAAGGGCGTAATTAGGAGCTTTAGCTCAAGTGCAGAATAGCTAATTGTGATGCTAAAGTAAGTGCATATTAACGCTATTGATATAAAGTACGTGTAGCCACCCATACTCCTAGAAAGTTGCAGCTACTAGTATGGAAGGTTAATGTGCCTGCCCATCCTGCTGTAATGAATAGCTTGTGAGTGTATACACTAATGCTAGGCAACTATGGAACAACCACCAACCACAACCTACAGTAGTGGCACCTACAATAGCACAGGGATTCTAAGGAAAAATACTGCATTATTTTTATTCACAAATATTGTCCATACACATGCACAAGTACTTAAAAAAAAATACAGGTATGGGATCTCAAAACCTGAAATACAGAAAGCTCTGAATTAGAGGAAGGCCATGTCCCATAGTCCCATTATCCCAAAGTCCATTTTAATTAAATAATTAAAACTTTTAAAAATTATTTCCTGGAGAAAAAATATCATCTTATTGGGCCCCCTGATGAAAATATTGGCATCACTGACACGTTGCTGTAGGTCAGAGAATATTTGGTACACCAAATGCCTATTCATTCTAGTTCTCATTTAACAGGTCATCTTACTGGGCCACCTATCCACAGGTAGATGTGTTTAAACCAGTGTACTCACCAGTGAAAATGTAGGATTTGGGTGTCAGAGCCCCAAATCTACAGCCAGGGGAGCAGCTTAAACCATAAGCACAAAAAGTGGGCAGGCACACAATGAATCCAGTGTCGACCGTGTATAATAAAATGATTATATCATTATATAAAGTACATTTTAAAAGTCCATAAAAAGCCTATGTACTATGATTTGAACAAGATGAAATTTACCTTAAAGATATCATTATTTTATTATTATCTGTTGATGTTGGATTCATTGTGTGCCTGCCTGCTTTATGTGCAATGGTTTGGTAACCTTGGAGCAGTAATCCCCAACCAGTGGCTCACGAGCAACATGTTGCTCACCTACCCCTTGAATGTTGCTCCCAGGTGCCTATTTGTGAATTTGAGCCTATGTGTGAAAATGGCTCACAAGCAAAAGGAGCTGGGGACCTCTGTCTTAGAGGAACCACCCAACAGTGCAGCATGCACAAAGGACATTCTACATTGAGCATTTTATGAATGTAATTGTTTATTCTAGATTTAGATTAATGTCTATTCACTGTATAGATTACAAGAAAATGTAGGGGTAGTATCACTTCCCAGTAAGTGCCATACAAAAAATGTCCACAGAACAAAGGGTTTAAGTAAAAAATGGGGGATACTGAACCATCAACAATACCACTGCACATACAAGGGATCACTTGCTCAAGGTGTACATATTTTATAGAAACTTATCTAAATTATTAAAAACCCTGTAAAGTCATTATACATAATATTTTCCTTAGTTTAATTTAATGACAAATTAGTGAAGAAAACATTAGGGAAATTTTAGTTACAGTGTACTTTGCAAAGTATCAGCCTCCAAATTAAACAAAATGACAGTGTTTTTGTAGTAATATTAGTAAATATCAGCTTCATAGTCCATGCAGCAAATAATTACCTGCTATTATATATGTAGTTGGGGCTTCTTTTATATAGTCCATCTTTTCTGTTGTTAAAAATAATACATATGTTATAGTGTGGTATTGTACAATTAAAATATAAAGTTGTCACATTTATTTAAAAGAAGAGTTGATTTTGTTGTTTGGTCCCTAGGGAAAATTTCAGTATGCATAACTGTTTCTTTCGACTCATTTGAACGTATTTGGAAAAATAAAAATAAAAAAATGTTGCTGCTACCTCACAATATCTTATAAATCTATATTTATCTAATAAATATACTGCATATTTTATACTTTATAATTAGTAAAATATTGCATATCTTAGTTAATGCCAGCATTACTTTAACTCTTTTGTAAAACAAGCTTGAGGATATTTTAAACAGTTAGTTGGGGATCTTTTTTCACATAGGTTTTGTTAGTTTATGTTATAGTCTAACCCTGATTTTACGTTTTCCAGGGGGCTGGGATAAACAGTGAATCCAATGTGAAATAGTGGTTTGTAAATACAGTGTAAACTACAAAAAAAGAAAAATTCTATAGGACATCAGCCAATCATCCAATAAAAGTACAGGTATGGGACCCATTATCCAGAATGCACATAATTTGGAACTCCTACCTTAAGTCTGTTAATAAAACCATTTAAACAGTAATTAACCCAATAGGATTGTTTTGGCTCCAATAAGGATTAATTATATCTTAGTTGGGGGTCCTGTTTTATTATTACAGAGAAAAAAAAGGGAATCATTTTTAAATATGTGAATTATTTGATTAAAATGGAGTCTTTGGGAGATGGCCTTTCTGTAATTCGGTACTTTCTGGATAGTGGGTTTCCGTATAAGAGGTCCCATACCCGTAGTACCCGTAGTACTTTATTTGCTCACCTTTAAAAACATCAGATTGTTAATGGCTTACGTGTTTTGGGTTCTATCACCCATAATCATAGGCACAAAGAAAATTTAATGCCCCATTTAAAGGGGAAAAAAGGTGTTTTTTTAAGGAAAATGGTCAAAATTTTGATTTAAATGTGGAAAAAAATAATTAACATTTTTAAAATGCTCAGATTAAAATGCATTAAAACATGAACATGAAGATTGTAAAAAAAATGGGGGTACGTAAAATCAGGGTTTGACTGTATCTACAATGCAATAAATATTATTACAGTCTTAGGAAACTTTGGATAAAAAACCTTGACTGTACCTGGTTATGCATTTATGCATTACTTGTACGCAGTGGTCAGTCAGTGGCAAGGGAAGATTTTATTAATGATAAAAGTGTAGAAAAATACATTTCATGCTAAATGTAAATTAAAACAAAAGGGATGGGGCATGGTTTCCTTTACCCCTTTGTACAGTCCCAGTAAGGCATATATATCTGTAACACTCGCCTTTCTACAGGATTGAGAGTTTCTAGGAAAAAAAGTGTTTGCATCAAATGTCACCTATTACTGGCCTTTGGATTCCCAGCTAATGCTCCAGGCCCTAACTGAGAGTGTTAGTAGCCTGATTATTTTAGAACCTAGACCTTAGAAATAAATTAGTTTTACCCCTGTCAGCTTGTGAATATTGGGGTCTGAAATTAATAACCAGTAAAGAAGTAAAGAGTATTCTCTAAATTTCAACAAATTACATACAGCATTTCAGCTTACTGATACATCATCTTGCAAATAACATCCTGTCTCTAAAATTACTATACTAGTACTCTTCCCTGGCATATTTCAATGTTCTTAAAAAATCATGTAGTGAATGTGATGACTAGTGATTCGCAGTAAATTGACGCATTTCGCAATTGGTGAATTGTTTCGTGAAACTTCCGTGAAAATTTGCAGCGGAAAAATTAGTTGCACAGATTTTTTTCTGTTGTGCGTAAAATTGAGCGTGGTCGCGCCAAATTGGGTGCAGTCGCGTAAAAAAAACAAGGGAGACAAAAAAAAATTGACGCAAATTTTCATGCCGTTTTGCAAATTTTATGGGGAAGCGAAATGGGACAGATTTGCTGTGCAGTGTGTAACCGAACTTGAAGAATCCAAATGGAGATTTGAGACTGCAGGGTAGAACATAGCCTTATTGCTGGCTATTCTCGCTACACGCTCTGCTCCACACCCCTTCGCTTTCCCTTCCTGTATGCACAACCGTTCTCATTACTCCAACCAGTACTAAGCTGCTAATACATATTAAAAAGCATGAAACATTCTTGCAGGAATTAATGGAACAACATTACAGTGAATAATAATGCAGCTTCAATGTAGCTATAAAATGAATTTAATTAATAGGTCCAAAGCAAAGATGAAAACAACTTGTTGCTGACAATAATTTGGAAATCATTTTGAATAGTTGCTCTACAAGTAACCAATAAATTAGAAAAAAGAGTCTGTACAACAGACCTTGATGCTGTGGGATTAATCCTGCAAGTTTATTTTAAAAACATCTCATGAAGGGGTGTGTTCCCAAAATGTCACATTTTTAAAAAAACAAACATTTAGGGTTAATCATAAAGCATTAACTCTTTTACTGCCAACGACGTATGGGATACGTCGTGGCAGTAAAAGGGCTTAAACTCCAACGACGTGTCCCGTACTATACATGGCAGCCCCCCTGGGCAATATGCCAGGGGGGCTGTCATGAGGGTCCTGCGAGACGATCGCTCGCAGGACCCTCCAGGAAGCAGCAGATGCGATCGCATCGCGTCTGCTGCTTCCTGCTTCCCACTGAGGAGGAGGCAATCGGGTCTTCAGGACAGGTAAGGAGTTTTTTTATTTTTTTCATTTACACACTTACACACACACTTACATACATTTATACACACTTACATACATTTACACACACTTACAGCACACATTTTAGCAGTTTTTTTTTTTTCATTTTTCACACTTTTATACACTTATTTACACTCATATACACACTTACACACTATCACACAACATTTACACATGTACACACATACTTTTTTGTACAAACACTTTGTTTTTTTGTTTTCATTTTACCACTTTGTTTTTAGTTTCTTTTACCTAAAAACTGTTTATTTTGACAGCGTGACTATTGGATCAGATATTCTGACCACTAATTACACTGTCATGTGACTTATTTTGTTGTTTCACTGATTTGCACAATTTTTGTGGTTTTATCGCATTTTATCCCTGTATAAGTGTTCCTGATCTGTTTTTAGCCTAGCTTTGCCAGGTGTAACTTTGGTGTACAAAAATAACTTTACCTATTTTGAATTCATCAGAATGTGTACTTTCCAAAAATATATGGTTTTCTGGGGGTCTCGGTATAGTTAGGGGGTGTTACGGCACATAATACGCTGACAGGGGGCTCTGTGTGCACAAGCTGAGCTGGCAGGCGAGAAATCCTTATGCGCTATTTTCATTTTGGGTTCATTACATACCGCAGACTTTGGTATATCTATGCATATTGGGCATCAAACTGTTCAGTAGACCTCTGGTGTTCCTATTTGGGGTGACTTGCCTTTGTACGCAAGAAATTGTGTGAGATAAATGCGGCAAATTGCAACATTTTTAGGCGATTTTCTGAAATGTCATAAAAACCAATAACTTTAGGAAAGCTCTGCAGATTGGTACTTTGGTGTAGAAAGGACTCTTTACCCTTGTTGGATTTGTCAGAATGTGTAGTTTCCAAAAATATATGGTTTTGTGGGGGTCACTGTATAGTTAGGGGAAGTTTTGGCACATAATACACTGACAGGGGGCTCTGTGTGCAAAAGCTGAGCTGGCAGGTGAGAAATCCTTATGCGCTATTTTCATTTTGGGTTCAGTACATACCGCAGACTTTGGTATATCTATGCATATTGGGCATCAAACTGTTCAGTAGACCTCTGGTGTTCCTATTTGGGGTGACTTGCCTTTGTACGCAAGAAATTGTGTGAGATAAATGCGGCAAATTGCAACATTTTTAGGCGATTTTCTGAAATGTCATAAAAACCAATAACTTTAGGAAAGCTCTGCAGATTGGTACTTTGAAGCAAGAAGAAATGTTTACCCATCATAGATTCGGGGGGATGTGTACATTCCAAAAATATATGGCTTTCTGGGGTGAGCATACTTTTTTGTAGCATTATCCCACATAAAGGATGTAAATGTGTTGATTTTGCAGGAGCTGAAATAATAGATCATATGGGGGTATGTTCCCATTGGGGCTCCTACATGCCACATACTTAGGTAAACCTATACATATTGGGCATCAAACTGTTCAGTGGACCCCTGGTGTTCAAATTCAGGGTGTTTTATCTTGGTACCTAATTCTATGTGGGACATAAGATGCTGCAAAGTGGAAGCTTTGAGGGGATTTTTGGAAATGTCCTCAAAATTGCTAACTTTAGAAAAGCTGTGCGGCTTGGTACTTTGGAGTAGAAAGACATGGGTACCCATTTTAGATTCGGGGGAATGTGTACTTTCCAAAAATATATGACTTTCTGGGGTGAGCATACTTTTTACTAGCTTTATCCCACATATAATGATGTAAATGTGTTGATTTTGCAGAAGCTGAAATGACAGAAATGACAGTACATATGGGGGTATGTTCACATTGGGGCTCTACATGCCACATACTTAAGTAAACCTATACATATTGGGCATCAAACTGTTCAGTGGACCCCTGGCATTCATATTTAGGGTGTTTTATTTGGTTACTTTATGACCTGTAGGAAATAAGATACTATAGACTGGAAGCTTTGAAGCAATTTTTTTAAAAAATCACAAATTTTGATAAAAACCAATAACTTTAGGAAAGCATTGCGACTTGATAGTTTGGAGTAGACAGACAGTTGTATTCTGTATTCCCCAGAATCTGTTCTTTCCAAAAATTTACAATTTTCTGGGATACAACCTTCTGTTAGTGGAATTTTTGGCCTTGAAATCTAAAGTATGCAGCTTTCTGAAGCAATGCTTTGGAAATTTGGTAGTGTACTGCTGGGAGTTTTTGACCTATACAAGTGAGAAATCTCCATAAAACTATATATATTTGGTATTGGCACGTTCAGGAGACATGGGAATTTCCAAATCAGTTGTATATTCGTGCATAAAATAATTTTTGTTTCTAGTATGTGTGATTATATTATGGAAAATTTGATTTTTTTTGCATTTTTAGACATTTAGAAGCCTATATCTTGTTACAGAATTGGAATTACACAAAAATTCTACCATATTTTGAAAGCTTAGGTTGTTCTGAAAAAAAGATATATTGTTTTCCTGGGTAAACTAAAAGTCCCCCCAAGGAAAGGCCCCTAAAGTGAAACAGTGCAAAATGTTCAAAAACTGTCTGGCAATACAAGTTCCGCTTTGACCAAAACAGCTGGCAGTAAAAGGGTTAAGAGAGGTTGTGCAAGCTCTTTTCTCTAATTTACTAAATGTTGGGGTGCCCTTCCCTCAGGCCATGCACTGGTTTCCATATACAGGAGAGGACAAGTATCTGTACAACTACTCTACAATTAACTATCATACTTTTACTAAATATATGCATTACCAAAAAACACAGGATAAAATAGTTATGGAATTGAATTTACATGTATTTTTTTTTTCTTTAGTGTGCCTGTAAAATAACCTTATCCTATCCTTAAAATTAAAGTTGTACGTTTTGAATCTCTGTAACTGTACACTGAGTAAACTATACTCATTTTGTGAATGAATCTTATGACCACCCATTAGAAATGGAAATGCCTTTAGATTACATTTACACGATAAATCAATGTACAGGAACAGGATTTGCTGACTAATTAAAGAAACTAGGTCAAATACACAGAATAAATGAATTCCTTCTCACTGCAGTTAAACAAACAGAACCAAGAATTTCACCATAAGTATATACTGTATATTTACATTCATTCATGCTGTGCATTATAAAATTAAGACAAAGTTTCTATCCCCAAATCAGAGCTGTGGAGTCAGAAGAAATTTTGGATTTTGTGCACCTGGAGCCGGCAAAAATGTACTGACCCTGACTCCTGATAAATGTATATTGTAATTAAAAAAATACAATATGTTACAATGTTCCATTTCTCATATAATAGTTATTATAAAGCCCAGTGTGTAGTTGTTTCACTAGTGTAAAATCCAGCTGAGCTATTATAAGCTTATTGTTTAATTTTTTTGTCTTTTGTTTAAACTTTAGGTTCAAGTAATGTTTGTAGTTTCTTTAATACTGTAAATAAAAAGTCCCAGTGACACAGGCTTAGTCATAGATTCCAGCCAAACTTCCTAGCCAGTAGTTCTTTGGTGTTAAATTGAATGGTGTGTTTTGTTTATGCATCCAGCGCCGGATTTCTCTTGCCGGCACCCCTAGGCCGCCCCCATTGGCGCCCCCCAGTGCGCATGCGCGAATGCGCGGCCACCCAGTGCCCCCCCAGCTGCGAGTGCAAGCTCACCACAAATCCAGGCCTGCATGCATCTACATGTACAGAGTGGAGTTTAGGCCTTAGTGCAGATAAGAAAACAATTAAAGCCTCAGTTGAAACTGAACTAAATAATAAAAGGTTCAGCAGCTGATTTAAATAAGTAATACATAAAATGTATGTTTGTCTATTTATCACAGGTCTAGCTAATTTGTACTAAGGAATTTCTAATTGTTTACCTTTTTAAACAGCAAAATCAAAAAACATCAAAGATTGTCTCTAGTTTGGCCAACATAAATGTATTTTTCATCAATAAAAGAAACAAGAATTTACACTGATGTTATCTTATTTATCAGTTGAAACAAAATACTTTTTTTCCAAGAAGATAAACAAAAAACATTGCTGATTGAGTATCACTTCTGTCATAAATTGTGTCTTTGGAAATAAGTCTTAATCCATGGGATTGCAATTTTTTTTTCTTTCAAAAACATACTTCTAACCTTTTAAGCATCACAGATCACTGTAGAGTCTATGATCTACAGTACTTCCTGACAGGGGAGGGTAGGGGTGACTTCTTTACTCTGTCATTACTTTGTAACATCAGGTGGGGAACAACTGGCCTAGATGCCAATGTGTTTTTGTTAAGAAAAAAAAAGCCATTGCAAAAAATGCTTCAATGAGTTTTTTGGTGGTTTTTCAAAATTTTCAGCAAAGTGAAACAGGACAGTTTCACTAGATACAATTAATCAAATTGTACATTAGGTTCTCAAGTATATCCTGTGCACCATATTTCTGTGTGAAGTTCCAGAAGACGTGAACTATATTAATTTATATTATATCCACAGTGTTCCATAAGAATGAAACATTATTACATTGCAGACTGCAAAATTCTATAATCTGTTTCCCATACAGGGACAGAAACTACTTTCAATAGCCGTTATGTTTACATAAAATTTTACAATTACTGAAAATGTGCAATGATAATGAATTTATATTAAGGGGCCTAATTATCAAAATTTCAGATTGCATTTTTTTGTGATTAGTGTCAAAAAGTTTTTCCTCAAACTTGTGGTCTTATTTAGAGAAATTTACTGCTCATGCACAAACAGGAGTCTGTACTAGGGAGCCTAAAGGTGGCCATACACGCACCGATATTATCGTACGAAACCTCGTTTCGTACGATAATCGGTGCGTGTATGGCATGTCGGCGAGTCGACCGATATCGCAGGAAGCTGCTGATATCGGACGACTCGCCGATCGGACCAGTTTGAAAATTTTGATCGGGCGCCATAGAAGGCGCCTGACCAAAATTCTCCCTTCAGAGCTGAATCGGCAGAAGGAGGTAGAAATCCTATTGTTTCTACCTCCTTACCTGCCGATTCAGCCCTGAATGGTGTCTGGCGGATCTTACGATGTTTCGTGCGACCGATGGTCGTACGAAACATCGTCAGATCGCCACGTGTATGGCCACCTTAAGACGCTGGGAGATAGGTAGGTATAATACCAGTGCCACAATTTATTTCAAACAGGAGCACCTACCCGGAGAAAAAGTGATTTTTCACTAGGGGGTGCCTAAAATTTTGCCATCCCACCCCCCTCTGTGAAATGTGCTTTACATGTCCTTTAAGGAGATCTACACAGCTTTATACTCAAACAATTTATTTTAAACCAATTTTTTTTGTTATACATAATTTTAAACAGGTTCATGCAGAGCTTTACTTAATCATTCAATTAATCATTCACCCTATTGTGTGTTTTCTGTGTTACAACCTGGATTTAAAATGGATTTAGTTGTTATTTATAAAAAAAAACCAAGCCTGACTGGTACTTCTCCAAAACCCACCCAGGTACTTCAGTGAAAAGTCTTTTTATTTATATATAAACTCAGATTTCAGGAGCTCATACACATTAAAATGTATATTTAAGGAAAGTGCTTTCTTTATTTTGAATATTTAACTTATAACTGGAATGTCTGCTATATTGAGTGAGTAAGTTACGATAGACAGATCCTGGGACTGGTATTGGATAGAATCATCCAGAAACAATAAAAAGAGAGATTTGTGGTTTTCTAGTCTGGTCTCTGAAATATCCTTATGTTTCCTAATATCCCTATGCTGATGGCATACAGAGGGGGGAAAAGGCACCTGGCAGTTTAAGAGTTGCAGTTGGAGTGGAATAAAGTGCTTTTATGGTGGTTAGGAAATGTCCCTCAAATCCTATTTGTTGTATTATTCCCCAAGATAAGCCCATCTAGTGTCATTTCCAGTTTGTCATTTTCAGTTCATTACCCCAGTGCATTGATGTCAGTGCATTTATCTTTAAGGGCCATGCTATCACGTAACTTATCACGTAACTGTGTAAGATGCTGGATCAGGACCTAGGGATTAGATAGGGGTTTAACAGCAAGAACATGAACACATTATTTCAGTGTTTAATTCTAAAATGAAAATAAGTGCTATGTGTTTTTGCCACTTTGACATTAAAAGCTATTTATTGTAAATCAGTGACAAAAAAAATCCAATTAAATCCATTTTAATTGCAGGATGTAACTCAAGTCAATTAGAAATTCAAAAGCGGTGAATACTTCTGCAAGACACTGTAAATAGGGTGTAGTAAAATATGCAAAAAATGTAAAATCTTAAGAAAATCTTGGTCTAGTAAAATATAACAGCCAATAGACATTTTCTTTCTACTAGTATAATGCAGGTAGAAAGAGGAAGACAAGCACAATGCAAAGTTTCATATATAAGATGTAGCATGTTTTATGCATGCAAACACATTTGTTTATGAACATACGCCAAAAAGACATGCCACAGACACACACTCAACAGCTACAGAGAAAAATAAGACAGAGCAGATGCAGAAAGCCCAGTCTGGGGATCAGCTTATTTAGCAGCCGGACAAAGAGAAGCCTGCAAGCTGGAAATGGTGTTCTAAGCAGGTGAAAGCTGGAACTGCTTGCTGGCTGCAGGAAAACACAATGCACACTCAGCTAACAAACAGAGTGCATTACAAAGATGAAAATTAAAAAGTTATTGTCTAATTAGAACTGCATTGTTTCTGGCATAGGTTTTTCAACTCTTCAGTACTATTTGCCTCATGTATTACTGCATTACCCTGCTTCCTAACTTACTTCCTCTGTTTCTTCATGTTTCTATGCTATGGGGCTGATTTATCAATGTTCAAATTTAAACTAATTCTTTACGATTCACCATTTTTTGCTGTAAAACTCATGAATTCAAATTAGGGCTTCCAAATTGAAAAGGTTTGATATGAAGCAAAAAAAAGAAAAAAAAAATTGAATGTAAAACTTTGGCATCTAAAAGCTTGTGAGTTTATTTCAAAGTCAATGTAACCTTTCCTAGGCAAAATGTGTTTTTCAAATTTTTATAAATTTTTTGAGAAATGTAGACCTATTGAATATATTAAGTAGATAACAAATTCGAACCACTGAAGTTATTTTCCAGTTTTATTCAAGATTTTTAGATAAAACAATTTTTTTTTAATAAATAATTTTTGATAAATAAGCTTCTAAATGTTTACATATTTTCCTGCAATAATGCAGTATCACCCTTAAAATATTTTATGTTTTTGTGAACTTGAGGTTCTAGAATACTAGAAAGCTCTTTTTGGCAATGCTCTGTCAATTTATATGGTATCATCCTTCTGGAACCAAAGAGAACTCTTTTTACTAGTCTTCACATAAGTATTGTGACCCAACGGCTCGGAATCTGTTAACCAATTACTTGCAATTACAAAAACAATGATGTTTAAGGAATAAGCATTATATAATTGAAGTTAATGCTTACTCTACCTTGTGTTATTGGTTCAGCTTCTTTTTCCTCTTTTTTAAGTAACATTTCTGCAAAATATAGATAAGGCTTAATGATGTTTTTTTGTGGAATCAATGTTATTCTTTTGTATTCAATGTTATATTTTTTTTAATTTCTATGTAAATGCACAGATCTACATTTTTAAATAGTGTTAAAAGTAACAAAAGAAAAACCCCTCCAAAACTCCCTACCTCTCTCTATCTGTCACAGTAAGCAAGGAGAGGGAGAGTTGAGTTGTTATTCTCATATCTTTTTTTGCACCAGAATGTGAATGCAATATGAACATCTCTTCTCAGCAACTGTTCAGAGTCAATGTAGGGTTTATGTCCTAAGTGCATTGTTAAAACAGTAGCAACTACAGATTTCAAAGAATTCTTAACGTATTAAAGGTGTGTTAGCTTAATGTATTAAAGGCATGGTTCACCTTCAAGTTAACTTTTGGTTCACCTTCAAGTTAACTTTTAGTATGTTATAGAAACGCTTATTCCAAACAACTTTTCAATTTATCTTCATTAATTATTTTTTATAGTTTTTCAACTATTTGCCTTCTTCTGACTTCTTTAATTGGGGGTCACTAACCCTAACAGCCAAAAGACTATTGCTCTGTGAGGCTACAGTTGTATTGTTATTGTTACTTTTAATTACTTATATTCTAAAGAGGTCCTCTCCTAGTGTCTCATTCAAACCACTTCCTGGTTGCTAAGATCGTTTGAGCCCTAGCAACCAGATAACTACTAAAATTACAAACTGGAGAGCTGCTGAACATAAAGTGAAATAATTAAAAAACACAAATAATAAAACATGATGACCAATTGCAAATTGTTTTAGAATATCATTCTCTAGATCATACAAAAAGACCTCAAAGGTGAACAACCCCTTTATTACAACCTCTTGTATTAAAGGTAGTATAGTGGTTATTTAAGCACATATACATGGGGACTTGTTTTAGTAAGCATTTTTAACTAAAGTTAATGGCACATTTTATTGACAGTCAGTTCTTACCTCTTTTGGTCCAATCTACAGAGACATCTGGTCTTGAAGCAAACCCTAGATTCATAATGAATGTTTTTATTGGAATAGCACACAATATATATTTGAAAAAAGAACAAAGAACAATGTGGTATGCTTTAAAAAAAAAAAAAAATACATGGCTTTGTTGACAATTAAAGAATAGATGGTACCATAAGTAAGAAGCCAACAGTAAGTACACAGTGTAAGGATTAGTTTCAGTGGGTTTGTTGGTGCCACTCAATGTGTATCTTGTCTCATGTATGCAGTCTTGAAGCAGCTGTTCCAGGGAGCATTCATTTGTGAGAGATGCAGGTGGGGTTTTCCCTTTGAATTACATAGTTTAAGGAAACAGCATGCAACAGTGAGGGAGATGCAATTATGGAGGATGAATAGGCAGCTACCTGAGCAGTCTCTGGCAGTGGCCAGTAAAGTGGTGAGTGTAAAAGGGTTATATGAGGGAAAAAGGTTTGTCAAGGTTTGCCGTTTCGTGAATTTTCTTGCCATTTCGCAAATTTTATGACAAAACGGGACAGATTCTCTCATCACTATATCAGACAAATGTAAGTTATTTTTATGATAAAGTGAGCAAGCAGTTGGACAGTTGGGTTGCAGTAGATGTGATATATTTGGATTTTGGTCTTCAGGGCTCAAACAGGGCAAGTAAGGGAACAGAGATTCTTAGTACCAGAAGTAAGACTGGCCAAGTAGAGGTTTTTTTTGTTAGAGAAGAACACGTAAAAGGATATCTATATATAAGGGGACCATATAATAAAATCTCTAATGCTTTATTTACCAGTATGTCCTTTTAGCAGACAAGAGGGCATCCATTAACATTAGAAGAAAGAAGGTTTCATCTTAATATTCGAAAGGTTTTGTTTTTTTTTACAATGAATACAGTTAAGCGTCTGATACACCTTGGCATATCTTTTTTTATCAACTTATTAAATCAACTATTCACATTAACTATCCACATTAATGCTTTCAGGTTCTGTTTTATCACAGCTTATGAAATTGTATTTGAAAAGATTAATAGTTTACTCATTTGCATTGCACATTATTGATGTTTTTTGTGTGAAGATGTTAACGTTAAAAAAAATTCAAAAATAATTTTACTTACTACCATGTGAATCTGACATGATTATGATCAATCGAGGCATGATGCCAAAATCTGTAGATACACCTACAATAAAGAAATATATATTTTAACAGTATAAGTGATTTTGCATGAACTTAATACAAGGCAGTACATACACTTGGTGGGGGGGGGTCATTTATAAAGACTAGGCAAATTTGCACCTAGACAGTAACTGATGGCAACAAATCAGATGATTGCTTTCAGTACTGAAGCTAGCTGGAAAAATCTAACCACTGATTGGTTGCTATTGGTTATTGCCCACGTGCTTAGTGTTTATAAATGACCCCCACTGTATTACCAATGATATTTTCAGTTGTCAAAATATACTGTCCACATTAGAACACAGTTGTACTTGGGAACCAGACATACAACTTAACACAAGAGAAATATAAAGTTGCTCATTTTCCAATACATTTTTAAAAAATGAGCATACAAAACCTAATTCTGAATTACATATGTTCTGCAGATGTCAACATATCATATCTGATATTTCAAATTTAGCTTAAAGGACATGTAAAGCCTACATTTGCCTACAATGTATATCAGTTGGGCACATCTCCCCCACCCAAATGGCATCATTTGTATTGCATATATCCCCTCCGCTTGCCAGCACCATCACATTTTCCTAAAGCAAATAGCAGCTTTCACCTGGTGGCCATTTTTCCTCTGATACATAATTGGATACATTTAAATCTGCAAACAGCATACACGCACACAAAAACTCTTATTCAGCATACATTTCATCAAGAATACAGGCTCACACAGGAATAACTGTCTTTGATAAAAGTTCTGCTTTGTTTTAGCACTGTAATGGTAAAGCTGAGCTCAGGAGAAAAAACTTGAAGCAGACAGCTAGAGCTGAGTTTCTATGGGAACCAGCAATGCCATCTCTTCACTGGCTGCTAGACTGGGGGGCGTGTTTAGTGATCTTAGCTTAGAACAACTGAGCATGCCCACAAGCCAACAGCCAAAGCAAATTCCTGAGGGAGGGGGTGGAGTAGGTTACAGGAGGAGAAGCAAATCTAAGTGATTAAGGGGATGTTGCAGCCTTACTATTAACCTCTGGAAAAACCAGTGTAGCAGGTATTGAAAGATTTCAAAGAGGCTGTTCACTGATTAAATTTTTGTGTGTGGGGTTTACATGTCCTTTAAGTAGAAAAAACAACAAATCAAACCATTAATCATAGATCATTGTTATATTTTATGCTTTTGTCTTTATGTATATCCTATAACACTTTGCAAACATAAAGCTAAACGCTAAAAAAAGCTACTGTCCTTTTTTTATATAATTTTATCCTGTAAAGAAATTAAAAATAAAACTCCAGAAATTATTTTTCAAAACCTCAAAGTCTAAAGACCTTGAAGGGAACATGTTATCTCCAGAAAACACCTTGGAGAGCTGTCAGATTCTGCTAAATGTTAGTGCACTTTGATTCAGACTGGATTTTGAAAGGCTATTATCAGTTACAAAACTCTCAATATGATTTACATAAAATTGAGCATGGATAAGATGTTTATTTAATGCACATCATATCTGGTAGGAATATAGTCTTATTTCTATCTAGCTAAAGAAAATTATTTTATATTAAAAGCACAGTGAGTGAATCAAAGTAACTCAGATGCCTGGAGGCAACATTGCATTCGCCCATATTGTTTAAACTGTAAGTAAAGTTAGTTGTGGAGTTAACTAGATTTCTGGGTACATTTTAAGCCTGTTTTATTAAAGGACCCAAGTAACAAATAATTGTATAGAATGCAAGCTCATGCTTTACTCCAGGTTTGAAAAAGGTTGAACATAACTTGCATGCCTTGCCTTGATAAGTACATAAAGTAACAGTTCAGGAAAAAGTAATAAAAAATTAACAAAAAACATACTTTACTGCAGGTATTATTAAAAGGGGTTTTGCCACTAGTTAACACTAGTTAACTAGATTTCCTAGGTGTCTGCATGTTTTTTAATAGCAAATGTGGACACTGCAGATTAATAGGACCTCCCAATGAATGAATTTGAGCAGTAATCACGCAGTGGGAGTTTCTGTCCCATGCAGAAAGTCTGTAGAGCACATTACCCTTTGCCACGGATGTAAATGTAAGAGCACTAATAGCCATTTTTTCACTTGGGCCTGAGGCAATGCTTTTTTTTGCATTATGTGACTGTATGACATTGTACATACATTCATGTATTACTTTGGAGCAGGGCCGGAACTAGGGGTAGGCAGAAGAGGCAGCTGCCTAGGGCACAACGATTGAGGGGCGCCAGGCAGGAGCCTCTCCTGCCTACCCCTAGTGCTACTTTGTCATTGCCTCCGCCGCTTGTCATTAGCGGCGGAGGCAATGACCGATCTAATCGCACCGCCCCCCCCTGCACCTCCTCCTGTGCTTTGGCGCGCATGCGCCGTTCGGGGGGGGGCGGGGAGGAGGGCAGAGTTGGCCGACCGAGTTGCCTAGGGCGCCCGGTCGGCTTGGCCTGCCCCTGCTTTGGAGACATTAAAAATGATGATGTAATCCTTTTTCCTGTCAACAATGTAGAATCTATGTTTCAAGGTTTAACATTATTCTATGCAAAAAGCTTCTGGCCTATTAATGAACATTTACCACGGACACTAAGCATGGAGAAACTGTGAGGCAGTGAGATAAACAATGTTATATGGTATTTTGTAAATACTATTAATGTTACAGAATCTAATACAGGTATCGGACCCCTTATCCGGAAACCCGTTATCCAGAAAGCTCCGAATTACGGAATGCCCGTCTCCCATAGACTCCATTTTAATCAAATAATTCAGAATTTTAAAACTGATTTCCTTTTTCTATGTAGAAATAAAACAGAACCTTGTAATTGATTCCAACTAAGATATAATTAATCCTTATTGGATGCAAAACAATCCTATTGGGTTTAATTAATGTTTTATTGATTTTTTAGTAGACTTAAGGTATAGAGATCCAAATTACAGAAAGACCCCTTATCCAGAATACCCTTGGCCCCGAGCATTCTGGATAATGGGTCCTATACCTGTACTTAGCTTTAGGAGATCTGGCAGTAAAATGTGTCTTTACTCCATTTTACTTACCGCTTTCTTTGATTATCTAAATTATCTTAAACTATACAAATCTCTTCAAGGCATATTTGGGAATTTCTGCAGTTTTATGTGTATTTTATTTGTCATGGTTATTCAAACAAACTAGTGCTATGCAAGATATTTAACCAATTTAAGAATGAAAAAGATAAAAGCAATTAATTTCATAGATGCCTTACTAAAGGCTCCTTTTTTAACTGATGGTGGTATATGAGGCTTTAGTAGAAAAATTAGAGTACAGATAAAACAATATTTCTAAAGCAGCGAGAGTAGAGCCACAATTTGCCAGAGTGAAATTCCTCTACTCTCTGTTGTTTCTATAGAATTTTTAAAGACCAACATATTGATGGGTAAAAGTGAGAATTCATCCTTTGATAAATACACCTCTAAAAAAACCCATAAAAATAAGGAATTTGATGAGAACAGGGAAAAAGCACACTACTTTATCACTAGAAACAACACTACTTTTTTTTTTCAACAAACCCAGCACTGATAATTATTGATAGCTGGTTGATTCATAAAGAAGTTCAAAGCAAATTAAAAGTACCCAGAATAAAAGACCTGGTGTATCCACCCCTAAAAGAGCTTAGCTTTGTGAATAACAAATCACTTTATTAAATCTTCCAGATTTATTTGGTGTCAAGAATTGTGCAGAGATATTTGTAATATATGCAGGGCCGGATTTCTTTCTGAGGCGCCCTGAGGCCGCCCCTGTAGGTGTCCCCCTCTGCGGCCTCTCCCCAATGCGCATGCGCAAACGCTCCTTTAAACTCCCATACGGAGCAGTGGGGAGAGGTCCCGACCCTTAACTTCTGCCGCCCTAGGCCCGGGCCTTTGTGGCCTCTCCACAAATCCGGGCCTGGATATATGTTATTGTGGTGCTATTACACAAAGGATCTAATTCTCAGCCTGAAAAATAAATCCATGTTAGTTTGATATCTGTAGTAGAAAAGCTTTTAAAGGGCACAATAAGGGATACCATACAGGAATTGATTTCAAAATACCAATGCTGCAAGTTTGTGCTAGCCTGGTTTTATGTGCAATAAAACGTGTTCTACAAATTAAATGGTTTCTATAAGAAGAACCAGGGCTGGAACTGCAGACTAGGTATGTGCCTAGAGCACCACAGAGGCTGAACTGAAGCTGTCTGCCAATTAGCTATAGAGAAGAGTAGGACTCACCACAGCAAAATCACTACCTGTCCGCATGCCCCTGGGCCCACGGGCCTTGCTCCTTAGCAACCACCCCCCATCACTTTACTGTGGCAGGGGGTGTGCTTTGGGTGCCATTTAAGTTGTATATTATGAAAGGTGCTAGAGATTAGCACATTTTTCTCCTGGTATGGATCCGTTGTAAAATTTGTGTTTTTGCAAGTGGCAAAAAATGTCATGTGCTAGAATTTTGCCATGTTTTTTCTTTTGCTGAAAAAAAATGTGTTCTTTCAAGCAGGTTCAAGCAGGAAATTGTAAGAAAAATATACCAACTGACTCCAATCCAATACATTTTGGTGCAACAAAAAATGCAAGATACAAAAAAACACCTATTCACTTCAATGCATCTGCTGAAACTTCTTAAAATGTCAGTTTCTTTAATTTCATTTTCAGCATTTTATCAGTGAAGTTAAACAAGGCAGTTTGCTTATCCCTGTTGGATGCAATATATTACAAAATGATGTTGTAAATAGAAAATTGGACCAATGTTGTTAGTGGATTACCACAGGGGTCTGTACTTTTGCTTTTTGACATGTTTATTCATGACCTTCAGGTGGGACTATTGCTAAATATGTGCCAGATTGTAAGTTCCATGTTGACTGAAGTGGATAAGTAAATTGGCAAACTGCAAACTGGCAAATAAGGTTTAAGGGGCAGACCTATAAAAATTATCCATATATCAGTGTTGCTGACTTCAGAAAAAAAGTGTGTAATTTCCTGAGCTCATTAGTATTTTCCCAGGTGATTGCTTTGACTTGCTCAAGAATGGTATTTAAAAAAAAAAAATTAGAGTCATTTTTTCTTCTTCTTATTATTATGAGCAGGTTTCTTGTCAAAACTAAAAAGTTAGCCAAATTTAAGGTTGTCAATAACCCAATCATGAAAAAAAAATGCTTTGTGCCTTGTATTTTCTGCAGACTGATCCTCCGAACCTGGGATGTTTAAAAAATCAGTGCCAAGTGTAGATACAGTAAATGCAAGGTTCAAGTGTGCTGGGGGTCTCCTGAATTGGCAACACCTTTTAGTACAACTTAAGGCAGTGTCAATAAGGTCTTCTATTCTAAAGTGAATATAGTGAAAAAAAAATTTTGTTTAAATCTGGTACCAGTATTAAATGTATGTTTACCAATGCAAGGAGTCTGACTGGTAAAATGGGAGAGCTGGAGGTACTGGCGTTGGAGCGGAAATATGATGTAATTGGCGTTGCTGAAACTTGGTTAAATGAGTCTCATGACTGGGCAGTTAATATTGGGGGGTATACATTGTTTCGGAGGGACAGGGGCAATAGAAAAGGAGGAGGAGTGTGTCCATAATAGTGACCATAATGTTATTGCATTTGATGTTCGGTGCAGGATACAAATTTACACTGGGGGACACCGAATTTTAGAAAAGCAAATTTTAGCTCCTTATGGTCAGTGCTTCAGGGCATAGATTGGGGCATTATGTTTTCTGATTAACAGATAGCAGAAATGGTTGTCATTTAAAATTATATTAAATCATTACTGTTCTCAATTTATTCCATTAATAAGAAAAAGTAGAAGTGTTAAGAATCACCCTATGTGGCTTAACTCTGAGGTAAAGAAGTTAATAGTGAAAAAAAGGAAAGCTTTTAAGAAATATAAGTCATAGGGCACAGTAGCTGCGTTTAATGAATATAAACACTATAATAAATGTTGTAAAACAGCAATCTGGAAGGCAAAGATAGAAAATTAAGAGTGCATTGCAGCAGAGGCCAAAACTTAACCCCAAAAAGTTTTTTAAGTATATAAATAGTAAAAAGATGCAGGTTGAGGGTGTGGCCCCATTGAGTTATAGTAACAATATGGTTACAGTGGAGACAAAAAAAGCAGATGTGCTTAACCAGTTCTTTTCTTATGTGTATACAGTAGAGGAGCCAGAGTGCCAAGCCCCACCCAATAGCTGCACTGTTGCCTCAGCTCCAACTACGCAGTGGTTGACACAGGATATGGTGCTTAAAGGGTTACACAAGATAAATGTAAACAAGGCACCTGGGCCAGATGGAATACACCCTCGGGTACTGAGAGAGCTAGGGGCAGATTTACAGTGGCCTTTGTTTCTGATATTCTCAGACTCACTTTCATCAGGTATGGTACCTAGGGATTGGAAGAAGGCGAATGTCATTCCTATATTTAAAAAGTTAGTAAGATCTTAGCCTGGCAATTATAGGCCTGTAAGTTTGACATCTGTGGTGGGCAAGTTATTTAAATTCTTGTTAAGGGATCACATGCAAAATTATGTAATGGAGAATGGCATTATGAGCAGTAATCAGCATGGCTTTATGAAGGACAGGTCATGTCAGACCAATTTAATTGCTTTTGATGAGGTAAGTAAGAAGCTGGACAGTGGGGATGCAGTGGATATAATCTATTTGGATTTTGCCAAAGCATTTGATACCGTTCTACCGTACCACAAACTCCTGCCTCTAAACTAAGGTCTATTGGTCTTAGTGAAGTCCTTTGCACATGGATAGAAAACTGACTACAGGATCGGGTACAGAGGGTGGTTGTTAATGGTACATTCTCTACTTGGAGTAAGGTTCCCAGTGGGGTCCCTCAGGGTTCTGTACTGGGTCCACTTTTTACTGGGTCCATGTTTAACTTACATAGTTACATAGGGTTGAAAAAAGACCAGACTTCATCAAGTTCAACCCTTACAAGTAAACCCAGCACACACAACCTATACTTACCAATCTATACACTCACTTACATAAACTATATATACAACTGCTAATACTAACTGTAGATATTAGTATCACAATAGCCTTGATTACTATGCTTTTTCAAGGACTTATCCAGGTCCCTCTTAAAGGCATTAACAGAATCTGCCCTTACCACATCTCTAGAAAGGGCATTCCACAACCTTACTGCACTCACCGCGAAAAACCACCTACGCTGCTTCAAATGGAACCTCCGTTCCTCTAATCTAAAGGGGTGGCCTCTGGTGCGTTGATCGTTTTTATGGAAAAAAGAACACCCCCCTATCTGCCTATAATCCCCTCTAATGTACTTGTACAGAGTAATCATGTCTCCTCGCAAGTGCCTCTGTCTCTGTACTCTCTCCAGCTCATTAATATCCTTTTTAAGGACTGGAATGTTCCATTTACCACCACTCTTTGTAATCTATCCTTCAGCCAGTTCTCTATCCAATTACAAATATTATGTTCAAGGCCAATATTTCTCAATTTGATCATTAACCTTCTGTGAGGTACTGTATCAAACGCTTTAGCAAAGTCCAAGTAGATGACATCAACTGCCATTCCAGCATCGAGGTTCCTGCTCACCTTCTCAAAAAAGGCGACTAAATTAGTCTGGCAAGATCTGTTACACATAAAACCATGCTGGTACAAACTTATAGTATTGTAAACTGCAGTGTATTCAAGTACCCTATCCCTTATTACCCCTTCCAAAATCTTTCCTACTACTGATGTCAGACTAACAGGCCTATCGTTTTCAGGCTGAGAATGGGATCCCTTTTTAAATAACAACACCACATTAGCAATTCGCCAGTCTCTCGGCACCATGCCAGACCTCAACGAATCCTGAAAAATTAAGTGAAGAGGCTTGGCAATCACAGCGCTAAGCTTGTTTAATACCCTGGGATAAATTCCATCCGGTTCTGGACCTTTGTTTACCTTTACATGTCCAAGTCTCTTTTGAATTTACTCCTGAGTGAGCCATGTGTCAGTAGCTAAATTACTAGAACTGGACATATTAAAAGGGAAGCCTTCATTAGCTGGCTCCTCAGATGTATAGACAGATGAAAAATAAGAGTTCAAAATTTCTGCTTTTTCCCCGTTCTCATCAACCAACTTACCCTCCCGTGATAATAAGGTTCCCACCCTTCTTGCTTCATTTTTTTACTATTCACATAATTAAAAAATAATTTTGGATTCTTTTTACTCATAAATGACTTAGGGGTGGGTATTATAAGTAATGTATCAGTGTTTGCAGATGACACAAAACTCTGCAGACCAGTCAATTCTATCCAGGATGTGGCATCCTTGCAGCAGGATCTTGACCAACTGGCAATCTGGGCGGCTAAGTGGCAGATGAGATTTAATGTGAATAAATGTAAAGTCATGCACCTGGGATGTAAAAATATGCAAGCCCCGTATACCCTTAATGGGACTGCACTAGGCAAATCCATAATGGAGAAGGACCTTGGAGTTCCTTGTAGATAATAAACTTGGCTGTAGCAAGCAATGCCAGGCAGCAGCTGCAAGGGCAAACAAGGTTTTGAGCTGTATTAAAAGGGGTATAGATTCACGGGAGGAGGGTGTTATTCTTCCCCTTTACAGAGCGCTGCTAAGGCCCCATCTAGAATATGCTGTTCAGTTTTGGTCTTCAGTGCTCAAACGGGACATTATTATAAGTAAAGATCCAATTCACCTCTGAACGTAAAAGTTTGCAACATTGCAATGCTGATGTATCCTATTTACAGATCCAGGTGATTGATAGAATACTACCTGATGAAAGAGGTTCAGATAAACTTTTACGTTCAGAGGTGAATTGGATCTTTACTTTGGATACACATCACCCAAAGGGTTTGAATTCCATTTTTGATATAAGTTGCTATGTCTAAATTATATGGTTCCACAACGGAGCCTATTTAGGATATCCATTGTTTTTGCTTTTTTGTCTGTTTTTTATTTAGTAATGTTTTTTGACTGTATAATTTAAGCTATGCAAATGTAAAGTGTGTCATTAATTTAATGTGATTTGAACATGATGTGTTTCATTAATATATTGCTATTTTAGTGTGATGTAACTTACATGCTGTCTGCCTATGATTAAGTGCGCATGCGCACGAAACGCATTAGGCGCGCTGCTTTTAATGGTATCAATAAAGCTGAAATTTTAAGTGGATATCCTGTTGTCCAGTGTGCTTAGAGTTGTCTCTTCTGCTGTATGGTTGACCACCCTTGGCTACGGGTTCGGGGCTTTAAGCACCCAGACCACATTCAAGACACGGTGAGTTATTATCGGCACAAACAAGTTTTGACTGTGTGGAACTTCTGAACTTTGCTAATTAGCAATAGGCTTGGGGTATAGACACCCGGGTCCTCCACTCTCCTTGGTATGGCTTTATTTAAATTTTGCCCAATACCAACAGTGGTTCTGTTCATATAGACCAGCCTTGATTTTTTATACTTTTTTTTGTTTTAGATTTCTATTATTTTGTTTATAGTATTGCATGATGCTTTACACATCTAACTAACATTATTAGTTATAGAACATGAAAAGTTATGACTTTAGTTCTAAATCTCTGTTTAATCTAATTAAGTAGTTTATAACATGATTTCTACATCTTTCAGTAAATAAAAATGAATAATTGCTAAATATTTTACTGTGTTTACATCTTATCTTGGTTGCAAGTTATAAATATAAATACTTGAACAATGAACATAGCATTAAAGTCAAACTATACAATAAAATAACTTTTTGGACAAATAGTTTATAATCCTATCTAGTATGCCATCTGGTGGTAAAAAGAAAATATGCTCTGTATCATTAAAATGGTTCTGTGTATTATCTGTGCCCAGTAATAAAAAGTTACATATTTAAATAGTTAATTATGGTTAAAAAATACAAAATTTTGTCAAGTTCAACAACTCTTCAGAATGAACCCAAGTCCATACTGTATATACAGTATGTACGTATTCAGATGTATCACATTATCACATATGTAAATTATATAGCAGCACCGATACTGAACTAACTGTAGAATTGTAGTATTCTAATAGCCTTGGGTATTGTGGTTGTTAAAAAAGTCATCCAAGCCCTATTAAAGGAATTCATATAATCTGCAATGACAACATCATCCAGAAGAGCCCACAAAGTATTTAGTAGAACATGCATAAGGACTGTTTTCAAGCAGGAACTAGCTGCAATGTAATCCTTATTGTTCACACAAGTGTAAAGCACAACATATTCACAGACATTTAAGGTGTAAAACAGGAAGCAGTTTTACCATGCCCCTAGTGAGTCATAAAAAAAGATATGACTGCTCTTGGCATAGATTAAAACTGCTCCCCTATACACATGCATAAACACAAATTTTCCCATATAATACTAGCCTCCATATTGTCCATATACTGTATAGTCCAGAACACATTATATAATATCCTTAAGTCAGCTGCTGAGCAACAGAAGGCTCTACAAGTGTCTACCTCTAAGTCCTGAAACAAAACAATTCAATGAGCAATGCAAATAAGCAATGGGCAAAACATTATTGTTATACTTTCAGCAAAGGTTACGTACTCAATTATATCATTAATTATCATATACTTGCCCTGAATAAACATAAGACCAATTGAACAGGAAATTATTTTAAATAAATATTTAATAATAATTAAATAAATTTGCCACAAACAATCCTCAAAAATTAAGTACAGATGTTTGGCAATCACAGAGCTAAGCTCTTTTATAACCCTGTGATAAATACCATTTGGTCATGGACCTCTGTTTACTTTCACATATTTTAATCTCTTCTGAGAGATTAGTTATATTCTTTATCTTCATAATCATCATCATTTATTTATTGATATAGCACCATCAAATTACACAGCACTTTACATTAATTTATAATACACAGGGACCATACAATGATTTAACAAATAAGGGTTTACAAAGTAGAGAAACCAGTAAGTAACAGCAGAGACCCTCCTTTCTCCCTCTTCTAAATATACCTGTGCAGTACTCTGGAAAGGTCCTACCACCATTATGAACCCAACTGAAAACCTTTAGTTGTGCTTGTCCCCACCATAACGTATTAACTATTGCTTATTAGTTAATAAACATAGAAAATGTTAAACAAAATATACATTTTCTTTGTATCAAACATACTGTACCACAGGATGGAATAAAATGGGCCCATAGCCTTATAATATAACTATTTTAACATTGTATATATATGCAAAAACATAAATAATTAATAATACATTTCAAATAATAAATAATCGTGTGCAACCACCAGCAAAGCAGCCATCCAACTGTGGATGTGTATTGGTTGGGCAAGTAAAAGCAAGGGGAACTTACTACTAGGTTGTGTGTTATAGCAGACCACTGCTAGAAAACTGAATAAGAACAAGAAAAACAAAACAACTAGAACATTCCATTGGCCAGGAGACTTGTCCTAGGAAATTGTAGCATTATATTGCTACAAATGACCACTTACTCTGCCCATGGTTTAGGCTAGAATGCCTACACAGACTTTCAAAAGCAATTTGATTCCATCCTGGATACTTAACTTACCTTACATGCCTAGTTCAGAGGATAAGGTCAACCATTCACTTTACCATTCTGCTTTCTTAGCAGCTCATTCACTCTGTAGAAACCTCCCTGCAGCAGCACGCACCTAGCTCAGAAGGTAAGGTCAACCGACCACTTTTTCCCATGCTGCATCTGTAGCAGCTCATTCACACTGTATAGACCTCCCTGCAGTTGCACATGCCTAGCTCAGAGTGGAGATGGAGGGTGGTCTCATCAGAGTGGATGGGCTGCTACAGAAGCAGCATGGCAAAGTGGTTGGTTGACTTTACCCTCTGAGCTAGGTGTGTGCAGCTGGAGGGCATTCTCTACAGAGTGGATGGGCTGCTACGGAAGCAGCACGGCAGATTGGTTGGTTGATCTTACCCTCTGAGCTAGCCATGTGGAGCTGGAGGGTGATCTCAACAGAGTGGATGGGCTGCTACAGAATCAGCATGGCAAAGTGGTTGACCTTACCCTTTGAGCTAGGCATGTGTAGCTGGAGGTGGGTCAATACAGAGTGGATGGGCTGCTACGAAAGCAGCATGCCAAAGTGGTTGGTTGACCTTACCCTTTGAGCTAGCTGTGTGCAGCTTGAGGGTGGTCTTTGCAGAGTAGATGGGTTGCTAAGGAAGCAGCATGACAAAGTAATTGGGGGTGCTAAATGATAAATAATATATATATATATATATATATATATATATATATATATATATATATATATATATATATATATATATATATATATATATATATATATATATATATATAAGAACAGAGTACCGCACACATAGGGACTTGTGAAAAAAACAAAAAAGTATTTATTGAGAGGATTCCTTTATATATATATACACACAAAGGGAAGCTATAGTAAGAAGGCCCAATATCATAAAATCTCTTGGGATGCTGAATTCTATATAGATGCACTCATATTGTAAAATAACCAACATTGTGCATGTGCTCCTTTAAAACCTAAGTATATATAAATACAGTAGAACTGTATCTGCCCCAGGCACACAAAGAAAGTGAAACCACAATGAGCTGGCCCTATATGATATGATTAGGGTTGCCATATTTTCAAGCGATATATTATGCACATAACCATTACTTTCTGAAAACTACCGTTCTTAAAATCACCATTTCCCTGAAAACTGGAGGATGCATCACTCTAGGGCCAACACATACTTGAAAAAATACGACTGCAAACTCCATGTTGTGTTGCCAAAAGCTCACGAACCGCAAGTAGGTGTTAATAATCGCACAGATTAACACGATATTTTGCGTTTAACGCTTCATATGTGTTTGTGAATCATGTGTAAGTAATATTCATACTTGCTAATTAACGCAATGCGTTACAAATAACGCTTTGCGATGATGCATTTTTTTGCGCATGCGATATGCAGATTAACGCATGCGAAATGACTTTGATAAATCGGTACTTATTTATCGCATGCTTTTTAACGCAAAAAAGCATGCAATAAGTGTTATCGACCTTAAGTGAATCGGCCCCCTAGTGTGTTGGTGCTATATGATATACACATATACACACGCAAACTACATCTGTTCCAATCTACAATAAGCAGACTCTGTATTATATCATTATCTATTGGTATCTGGAAACCCACTACACTTACTAACAGAGGATTTTACAGTATGTGGGTTCCATCTGACTGTTCCCTGAATGCATGGGTAAATCAAGAAAAAGCTACATCTGCCCAAATATGAGCCAAGTCAACTTCTATTAAAGGTGAATCTACTGTGGAGCTCTTCATGATAATATACTGTATATATATATATATATATATATATATATATATATATATATATATGCTCAGAAGATAAGGAAATGAGTGCTTTGTCTTCTGATATCGCATTCCTCTCTTTCTCCACCCCCTGGCCCAGTTTTTTTTTTGCCTAAAATCCTTTCTTCTCAACTGGTCATTCTGATCCCTTGTCATGCAACCCCTGCGCTTATAGCTCCATGGCTTTCCTGGAGAAAAACCTAGTTTGTGGAATTGTCTCATTTTACTATTTGAACACTAAGATTAGCCTGACAGAAACCATACCTGCATGATTTTTATATTAGGTGAAACAGCATTGGTGCTTTAATGCTATTTAGAGGTTCCAACAATAGGAATCAAAGGACAATGATTCTCCACATTTAGTTGCTTCTGCTGTTACAGGCAAAAGAAGCAGGAACAAAGGCTGGCATATCTGTATGTGATATTATACTAATAATTGCCATATGACATGGCTTGTTATATGAAAAAAATGCAAAATATACAAATATGCAAAATACACAAATAATAAAAATCATATAATATATGAAACTAATGGGGTAATGTAACAAAAGTCGTAAATGGGAAAAAAATGTGCACAAGTAATAAAAAATTGCATTTTTCAATGTAATATTGTTCATTAGACTGTTATAGCTTTGTGAATTTTAATTGCACGTGGCAAACTTTTTAAGGCATGCTTGAAGGTGGTGTAATCTTCTGGCGCAAACGTAACTTTTTCATTAAGAATTTTTTTACATATAACGTGCACTGTTGCAAACGAAGTGACCACTTTCAGAAGTGGTCACTAAACAGTTTCTGTGTTTGCAAATCCCATATTAAATTTTCACAATGGCAAATTTGTTTGCACAAGGGCATACATTTTCACATTGCTAATAATTTTTCCATTACCGACCTTTTATTAGATTTCCCCCTTATAATTTAAAGTAGTGAATGGAGCATTGGCTGTGTTGGACAGGGCAGGCTGGCAAGAACATGGAGAGGCACAGTTTATAAGTAAATCAGCCACATAATCTATGTAAAATCTCAAGCTATATTGTGAGGACCTGTATAGTAGTAATGAATACCCTATTAGGAATAGGAATATCAGTAACCATTTTCCTTATATATCTTTATGGATTGTAGTTGCATATTTTACTGAGATGTTTCTAAATTTACAATACAGGTATGAGATCCCTTATCCGGAAACCCATTATCCAGAAAATTCCGAATTACGGGAAGGTCATCTCCCAAAGACTCCATTATAATTCAAATCTTTATAAATAATTTCCTTTTTCTCTGTAATAATAAAAAGTACCTTGTACTTGATCCTAACTAAGATATAATTAATCCTTATTGGATGCAAAACAAGCCTATTGGGTTTATTCTGAATGTAAATGATTTTTAGCAGACTTATGGTATGGAGATCTAAATTACAGAAAGATCCCTTATCCGGAAAAGCCCAGGTCCTGAGCATTCTGTATACCAGGTCCCATACCTGTACTAAAGAACACAGAGATTGTTTAACATTTACATGATCAATCCCTGACACAGTGGAGCTAACATGAGCTCCCCAGCACATTTACACATTAGGGTAAATATAATTAGGAACCAGTTAACATGTCTGTATGTTTTGGACTGTGGGAAGAAACTAGACAAAATAGACAAGCCCCTTGCAAGCCCCTAACATGTGTTTTAAAAAAATTAAACATACCGGTAAATGCAGGCTGTTGGCTTCTTCCTGCAAATAAACAAATAAATAATCAAAATATTTAAATATTTCATAAAATAATATTATATATAAATATATATTTATTTATAAATAAATTATAAATATAAATATTTTACAGTCAAGTTGAACAGAATTCAACAGAAGTCAAAGGCGACTAAAAGGAACGTAAAAACTTTAAACAGATGCATTCTGCCACATCCCCAGCATTATGGTCCTTATTATACCCATATTCAACAATTACTATACCAAGTATCACTCACAAATATTATTTTTTTTTAAAGATTATGGCAAGTGATAGCTGAAAAATCATTTGTATTATATTTTGAAAAGTACAAGCAAACAAATTACATCAAAGAGGTCAAGCTGAACTGGGGATTTGAGCACTTGACTTAATAAATTAATGCTAACTTACTAATGGAGATGTCCGTCATTCATTTTATTTTATACAAAAAGTATACAATTAAATAAATTGTAAATAACTATTAGGTTAGGGAGCCACAAGCAATTAAAGGTATAAGATCCATTATTTGAAAAGCAGTTATCTAGATTTGAATTACTGGAAGGACATTTCCCATAGACTCTATTTGAATCAAATAATTCTAATTTCTAAAAATAATTTCTCTTTTTTCTGTAATAATAACCAGTACCTTATACACAATCCCAGTTAAGATATAATTAATCCTTATTGAAGGTAAATGGGTTTAATAAATGTTAAAAAAAATTTTTAGTAGCAAAGTATGGAAAGCCAAATAATAGAAAAATCCATTATCCAGAAAACAAAATATATACACCAGGGGATTAAGTGGAAACTCTGGTACCTTCTCAGTAATGAAAAAAACGTTGTTCCACTTGCATTGCAAAAAGGGAAAGTTTATTAGTAAAGCTTCAACATGATGCCTTATGCATACCACACAATTTTCAGGAGAGCTGTTTAACCCTATTCCTTCCTCAGATGTTATGTGGAAGCTTTATTAATACAGTTTCACTTTTTGCAATGCAAGTGGAAATACATTTTTTTCATTATCCTTCTGGATAATAGGTCCCATACTTGTATAATAAAAGCATAACCATAACTAAAGTAAAACTAATTGAAAAAAAAATTGTTTTTAGAGCAGGGGACAAGCATGCTGTTTTATGGGCCTGATTACTGTGTTGTTTTGCCAATCAGGTGCCAAGCTTTTGGTTACGTTAACTCTCAGCATTCTTTTGAACAGCCCTCTCATTGAAACAGCCTGTCTTTCATAACAGTATTTTGCAGATACATTTGTATGAAGATTCAGCAGCTTATCAGTTACACATAATTCAATAAGACCTAAGTTCAAGCAAAGGTATTTAAAGCTTTGTTCATATGGGCAGCTTTGCCACAGTGCCTTTGATAATCATAACCTTTTTGGTGAAAACAGAATTAAAGTATTAAAGTTATCTGTGTAAATTGCAGATAAAAATTTAGATGTTAATCAGCAATATTTCTTTTTAATAAAAGGTGCAAAATTTGCTACTGGTCTAGTTATGCATAACAACTAATCAGCAAGTAGCATTTCATAGTCAGCTGTTTCAAATCAAAGATCTGATCGGTTGATCAGTTACTAGACCTAGGCAAATATTTGTTTTTGTTACATTTTTATATGTATATATATGAAATAACTGTTTTCTTTAGTATCTTTAATGGAATAACTGTTTTCTTTAGTATCTTTAATAGTCCCATCAACCCATTCAAATTACATTTGCTTTTAGTTCATAGAGATCTGTACAATTGGTTGTAAGAATTTTAATTATAACACTATCAAGACATTTCAAGTCTGATAGCATGTACCAAAGAGAAACAAATCTGACATATTTTGCAAGTAAACAATAAAGCAAGTAAGATTAATAAATTATAAATCAGGGGATTATTCAACTTTTTTTTAATTTCACAGTACACTGACCTTAATTAAAGAGTCAAAATTTTGTGACTTGTGACTAAAGGGGTTGCCATTTTTTTTATTGATTTGAGAAAAACACTGTGGAAAAATGTAGCTGCAGTTTTTCTGAATCCTTGAATAGTCAGGATTTTTTTTAAAAAAACAAACAAACAAACAGAAAAAGTTGCCCAAAAGCACCTCGGCAAGTGAAACTGCCAAGGTATTATAGGGATTTATGGGAATTTTCTCTAACAACTTCTCAGTTTACTAGGATATTAACATTTTTTAGCCTCAATGAAAATAAATGGAACAATATAATGTTTACCAAGTACAGAAAATATGAATTCAACAATTCAGATTAAGTTATATATTAAATAAGATAGCATTAGGAAAAAAACAGTCAAAAGTTTTGTCAGCTTTTTTTTTTTTTTTTTAGCTTGTTTTTTCCTTGAACTCAAATTTTGATAATTCCATTCCTCTTTTTTACCACAAGAATGAAAATTATATGCAGGTTTCTGTATTGCAATGTTTTGTAGCCTCCGAATTAACTAAAAATTGTAAATAAAAAAAAAGAATATATATATATTTTTTTTTCAGTATTGGAATAGGCAGCATAAAACAAATGTACTAAGTAATGTTAATTAAGCTCATATTTTCATAGTTCAGGTACAGCTTATAAAATTTCCAGCATCTGAAGCTGAACATTTTGGTAAAACTAAACTTCATTTGAAGGTCATCACTGAATTCAGAACGACATTGCAAAATCAGACCAAACTTTACCCTGCTCATCTTCTATTTTCCTTAATAAAACTCATTCACCCTTAACATTATCATTTACTTGATTATGAGTCATATTAAAGCATTTTCTCTTGTTAAATGCTAAAATTACAATACCATCCACAAAAGCATTGTTTATTTTAATTATATCACATTTCACAGCTAAATAAATTGGAGTACAGTATTTAGTATATGGGACAATAATTGGAGGAGGTAAATTGAAAAAAAAGTAATGGTGGTAAAAAAAAATCACAAAGATTTTTTGTTCAGTTTGGTGGTGTAGATAAGTCAATATCTGACATGCTGAAGATGATTCAACTGGATCTCCATCTTGTGGTTTGTTGGATACTAGATTGGAATTCATTTCGTTATTACAACATTTATTTTCTGCACATTTTTGTATTCACAATCATCGTCCAAAATAGATGGTTTTATAAATAATTTCAGAAATACTTGTTTGAAAAACTATCATGTAGATGAAAGTTCAGCCTTCTCTCCTTAGTCTTCTTTTTATAGCTGATATCAGGACATAAGTCCAAGAGCATAATATTTTTTGTTGAATTATATAACAGGAACAATGTCTGTTGTATTTCTTCACTCTGCATTGTAGGATGTTTATGTTTTAGGAGGTCTTGCTGACTCACCTCCAAGGGTAGGGTGAGGATTTCCTTTTGTATTTTTAGCCATTCGTCTTTCTTTCTTGTCTTGCGGTTGTATTTTCCCAGTTCCAGGAAATCATATTGTGAAGCACCCACAGAATTCACCTCCTACATCCGAGAACTCATATGTACCGATTAAAGATTGGTAAGCAGCCAAGGTCCAAAAGAAACACACAAAAAAATAAATAAATAAGCAATGTGTATTTTTTAAAAATGTTAGCTATTATGTTTATTTTTTTTTAAAAAAGGCAATAATATCATCCTCAACAATGCTTCTAAACTTACCTTTAGTTAAGTTTTAAGCGTCAAAATAGATTTTTCTCTTCAGCAAACTTCTATTTAAGTTTGATTTTGAGAGCCATCTTCTCATCCATTGGATCTTGGTCAAGGATTGTGTTAGTGCTACGAATCAGTTTATGTACACGCCAATGTACATCACCAGTAATCATTCAGATGATCTGCTAGGAAGGGTCCTTCATGGAAATATCAAAACCTAGTACTTAATGCAGCCTTCAAAAATCAGGCTGTTTTAAAACCCCCACTATTGAAAGTTATTAGAGACTGAAAGTGAAGCCCAATATTTTAATTAAAATAAATGTTGAACATTTTCTCAACACTTTTTACATTTTTTCGTATTTTGCCACCAACTTTTAGTTGCTTTCACTTGTCTTTCTGACAAGGAATACCAGTTACCAAGTTGTAGGAGAATTTATTCCTTAAACTAAAACTAATGATAAGATAATAAAACAAAATATATTTTTTTTTTAGTCCATGGAATTCCCCAGGCTGTTGCAGTTTGTAAAAGGGAGTAGATTGAATAAATGGGAACATATAGTGCTTTTCCTGCCATAAGTACAAAAATGATGAAAACAGCAGAACTCCGGTTGTTGTTACACAAGGGCCAAAGGCAATGTTTTAGGCTTCAATCCAGTCCTTTATCTAGGCTTGATAAAGGGCTGGATTGAAGCCGGAAATGTTGCCTTTGGCACTTGAGTAAAGATTCACATTTTTCAATTTTCATTTTTGTATTTATTTGCCTGGGCAGTGGGTACAGCGTGCACCTGGGGCTACAAGAAACTATTTTCACTGTGTAAGCACATGTTAACTGATTCTATTTCCTGCCATAAGTGTGACTCTTGCCTCCGATGGTACCTTAGTTGAAAGCCATTTAGTTAAAGTGCTGAATATCTGCTTTTTCAAATGGAAATCTAACACTTCTAGTGTTGAGAGCACAACTGGTCACTAGTGATGAGCGAAATTTTTTGCCAGACATGGATTCATGGCAAATTTCTGCATTTCACCATTGGCAGATTATTTAGTGAAATGGGTGCAAAAATTCACTGTGGAAATTTTTTTTTGCCGCTTTCTGCATCTTTTCAAAGATTTGCACATTTTTTGGTGAAGGGAAATGGGACAGATTCACTCATCACTAGCCAGCACTATATAATTAAAGAAATATAAAAATGATTGCTTTAAAAGCTATAAAAGGGCTATAAAAATGCAATCAATATGATGCAAATTTTCAACATGTGCTGGATCGTAAACAACATATAACTTCTATTTTGGTTATGGTAATAGTATAGTTTCAGTTAGAAAAAAGTGAAAACTTGTTAGATTTGAGACAGGTAGTAACTTTTGCAACTGGCTTGTTATATATTTTTAATATACATTTTTAAATATATTATAATCCTTCAAACTGCATTTACCTGAAATCTAAAATTCATAACTAGATGAAATTATTTGATATAAAAGAACTTTGAATATGATTTTAAAAGTCCATAGATTCTGGCTTATTCAGTAAATCTTGCAAAACAATGTTATAACTGCAGCAATAAATATTTTATATTCCATAATACACTCTACATATTGTGCTTTTCACTGAATTCAAAGCTCATAGATTCAATAATCGATGCTTTTTCAATAATTAGATATTTTAAAGACAGTTTAAGGACATGAGGCATGAGTAGTTTTGGATCAAAAACAGGTGCAGGTATGGGAACTGTTATCCAGAATGCTCGAGACCTGGGGTTTTCTGTAATTTGGATCTTTATACTTGAAGTAAAAAATAATTTAAACATTAAATAAACCCAATAGGATTGCTTTCCCTCCAATAACAATTAATTATACCTTAGTGTGAATCAAGTACAAGGCACAGTTTAATTATTACAGAGATAATCAATTTTAAGACTTGATTTGTTTAATCAAGATGGCATTCCGTAATCCAAGGCTTTCTGGATAACCATTTCCAGATAATAAAAGCCATACCTGTATATACATCAGAAATTTTAATTTAAAGGCATACTCAAAATTATTAATGATGAATGGCTATGAGAAAGACAGACATGCACACTGGGAAAAAGAATATTAAGATTGACATGAAACCAGACAAGAATAAGGGGTAAGTAGGGTGTCAGTTAAACTGAAATTTTAAAGCCCTATGAGGACATTTTTATAAATTTCAATGGATTTCTGTGTACTAACCCAGCATTATCCTTGTTCATATACTTACTGTATATCTAAGCCCCAAAAGAAAACCTAATGCTATATTTAAACTATATACAAAATGGGAGCCCACAGCACCCAAGTTGCTTGCTTTTGAAGTAAATGCTACCTTCTGACTAGGATAAATACTGTAGTTGATGTACACATTTTTAAAAAATGTATTTTCCTTGTTTGCCTTTTCTGAATAGATTCATGGACATCTCCATTTTTGTTTTATGTTATTCTTTATTGGTTTACCATTACAAAGGATACAGAAAGGAAAAGGGAACATCAAGGGGGAACTCAAATAAACAAGACTGATAAATAATATGTCAGGGTTAGAGCACTGTGAATGTAAACAATTTCTGACAGCAATGTAATAAAATGCCAGTAAAAGTAAATAATTAATATAGTTATCAACTGTGAAGCACGGTTAGTGTTTTTGTATTATCAATACAGTAATATCTGTGACGGAATAAAGTACTTTCATAATGTGTCTAACAATGGCTAGCTAATGAAGCTTATTAGCAAAGATTATTTGGTCAAAGTTTGATTAAAATGTATAGATTTCCAAATCAGTTACTGAATTAAAGTTTTCAGATGCAGCATTTGTGTGTAAAAAGATTTTGCTATTTATACAATAAATATAATCTGTCTAGTTAATGTTGTATGGCAATGTAGATAAAGAACAAAAATTAAACATGGTCTCATAATGCTAGTGGAAAAATACATAAGGTGAATTAGATTCAGAACGCTAAATGTATTTTGGAGTCATTTTAATCAAAAATACGACAATACTTTTGCCAGGCATGGTTTCACAGCAAAAGTCTGCATTTCGCCATTGCCAATTTTTTTGTGAAACTGTGGCAAAAAAATTTGCCAAAAAAAACATGAGAAAAAAGTCACAAAAAAAAAGTCCATTCACTTCAATGCATTTGGAGAAAAACCTTGAGAAAAAAATCCATTTGGATTTGGAGTGAAAAAACTCCTTTTGACTTTAAGGCATTTACAGTGAGAAAAGTCTCACAAGTAAAAAAATATATTGAGTGATAGCTGCGAAAATTGACTTCAATACATGTCGCAAATTTTTCACCATTTTGTGAATTTTTCAGCAGTTTTGCAAATTTTTTGGCGAAGCAAAATGGAACAGATTCGCTCATCACTAAGACACATGTAATTTTATGTCTCCCTGTCATGAACTTTTGTATATAGTGTTGTGCAGTGTTAAAAATCTTTGTTTTTTGTAGCATTTTCTGTTATTTTAGCTTGTTAATAATAAAATATATACAGTAATATATGGTGATAAAGCTGTAAACATTCTGTGATACACTAATATTGTAAATGTTATATGAATGAAGCGACCATGGTAAATCCTAAAATTCCTTTTAGACTGTACTGCCATGAAGTATGCAAAAATGATTTGTTAAATTTTAAATTAGCTGAAGGTTTAAATTAAGCTAAATGTGATTAAATTATTCCTGGAGCACTGCTCATTTGAAATAAATAAAGGCATATATTTTTTATTGTGTGCTGACATTTTGCTCCCTATGTAATGAACCTTATAAGGTAAAAAATGTAAAAATTTAGACTTCAGTGTTTGAGTTAACACTATTGAATTAACAAATGTCTGATAATCTGTTTTATGTGCCATATTATTGGAAGTAGCTTGCACATTTCTCTCTCTCTCTTTCATTTCTTACAAAAATAGTACTCCTTACTCTGAATACACCACAGTGGGCCTCATTATTAGTGACCCTAATCCTTGAAGTGTACTGTTTTCCTAGGTTTCCTTTGGTCTTAATAAAAGGAAAAATACTAGGTCACGACTAGTGCAACAGGGAACATTTCAACCAAAATCACAATTTGACATAAAGTACACGGACCATATCCTGATCAAATGAGCATTGTTTAACATCCCATGCATCAAGTATACCTTCTTTCTTCTCTTCTGTTTTTACTTCAGCTGAAACAAAAAATGAACATTATGTTGAATGGAAAGGTAATTTGTCAAACCAACATGTTTTACTCTTTTGTTAACTAAATATGTATTATTATTTATTACATATACTTTAGAGTTACATTAGAGTTCACAAACTTGGATTAAATTGACCCTAAAGTTGCTAATAAAAAAAATGGATTAACATAATTTTAACAGGGTTTTATGATCAGCTTAGGTAGAGTCACCATGTGGATTCACAAAGAAATCATTGTATCTGTATGAAGCAGTCTCCTCATCCCTAATGATTTTTTGGGAAGACAGTGAAAGATTGATTAACGTTGCAGTTCAGATTTCTTCTTTTATATTTACACCTCTTGCTTATAATTAAAGTATGATCCTTATAATGTAAAGCAAAGTAAAAAGATTCATTTAAAAAAAAAAAAAAAAAGAAAGGTTTACAACTCATCCCCCTAAACCCCCCCCCCCCAAAAAAATACCCTAACAAGCTGGCAGCACTAATTGACAGTGGTGATGTGCAGTTCGACAAAAAGTCGACCCTCTCACGACCTTAACCCGCACCCAACTATAGAGTCTCTGCATTTATAGAGTCTCTGTATTTATATTCTAGATGGGGATTAACCCAACTAGTGATGAGAAACATTTTTGTCCAGGTTTCACTGCAAAAAATGCCCCTAGATTTCAATGGCTGCAAAAAAAGTTGTGCAATATGGAAAAAGACACCACAACAAAATAACCATCCAGTTCAATGCATTCCATAAATTTTTGCCATTTCACAAATTTCTTGGAGAAGATGAGACAGATTAGCTCATCACTACTCAAAACCTTGTTTGCCCTTGCAGCTGCTGACTGGCATAGTTTGCTACAGCCAAGTTCATTATCTACAAGGACTCTAAGGCCCTTTTCCATTATGGTTTTCCCTAGTGCAGTCCTATTATGGATATACACCTATTAATATTAATGAAAAGGTGCATGATCTTACAGTTATTAACATTGACTCTCATCTGCCACTTAGCTGCCCTGACTTGCCAGTTTGTCAAGATCCTGCTCAAAGAATGCAATTTTCTGGATGGAATTCATTGGGCTGCATAGGCTTATACGTTACTTACAATAATACCATCCCCTAAGCAGTAATGAACATATTAAATAAAAGTGGACCCAATACAGAAACCTGCAGAATGAATGGCACTCACTGATCCGGTGCCTAGGGCAGTGCCAGACCAGAATACACTCCTGCCTGTGGGACCCCACTAAAACACACAAAAAAAATTCAAATAGATCACGTCTCCTGCAACCCCACTGTCCAACTGTTTACTAAACTCTGGATACACATCTTTAATTACCAAAATCTGAGGGCTGCAATAGAAAGTTTGTATTAAAAAATGGACAGGAATTTTTAAGTTATCTGTCCTGTCATATATATGTTGACTGATCCTGAGCCGTATGATTTCACCCATGTATAATAATTAGTTAGACAAGTGTAATGTCTCTGTAGCATGTATTTCCTTCCTGAATATGGATTAGTGAAGAAAGTGTTAAAGACATGAGAACAGCAGGGAAACATACCATTTTTTATAAAACCAAGGACAGCTATGTATACATTCACTTAATATTATCTCTATGCTCGTAAGGCATAGGGATAGAAAGACATAGGAAAACTTTCAACAGAATTCTGCTTTCCACAGACACCATGAATGACAGAATATTTTTAAATTTGCTATATGGTTAGTGTGCTGCATTTTTTTTAATGAAATGGCAATATTCTCTATTCTATTCTAAAATAGCCCATTCCTAATTAATGGAGTTAATGGAAAAAATGAGAACAGCAACAGAAAAACACATATGCCATTTGTTTCATGCCTTCACTAGTTCAATGTGTTAAAATGTATACTTACTTATAAAAAAAAAAATCGATTACAATAAAATGGGGTCTGTAATGTTTAAAGGTTTAAACATTAAAGGGGTGGTTAACCTTTAATTTAACTCAATTTAATTTATTGTATTATAGAATGAACACTTCTAAGCAAATTTTCAGTTGGTCTACGTGATTTATTTCTAGCTTTTGAATTATTTTCAAAATAACTTCTTCTTCAAACTCTTTGTAGCTCTCAAATTGGGGTCACTGACCCTGGCAACCAAAAACTATTGCTCTGTGAGGCTAAAGTTTTATTGTTACTTTTTATGGCCTTTTTTCTATTCAGTCCCACTTCTAGCCTTATATCAGTCTATTATTAAAGCCACTCCCTGGTTTCCAAGGTAATTTGGACCCTAGAAACCAGATAGCTGTTATAACTACAAACTGGAGAGTTGCTGAACAATTATTAAAATAATTAAAAAACTTAAAACATTAAAATAATAAAAAAATGAAAACCAATTGCAAATTGTCTCAGAATATTACTCTCTACAAGATACTAAAAGTTAACTCAAAGGCAAACAACCCCTTAATATTTGAAATAAAATATTGAGCCAAAACTCTGTACCTCCAATCAATTTAAAGTGACAAAAATGAATACTTCAATATGTTATTAGGCACTCTTTGTCTACACTATCTGCATTTTATCATGAGTCGTATTGATTCAAACTCCCTTTACTTTCACTTTGGGCCTTTTAGCTCAAGGCAATAATATACAGTATATTGTTGAAGATTAACTGAAAATAATTACTTTGAAACAAAATATGGTGTGCATTCATTGTTTAAGCAACAAATCAACTTCAAACCAGACATTTTATCCACTGAAGGATAGAACTACATTTGGCTGATTAGTGATGAGCAAATCTGTCCCATTTTGATTCACCAAAAAATGTGTGAAACTTCAGAAAAATTTGCGAAAAAAATGCCCAATTTTACACAACTGCGCCTTTTTTTACGTGACTACAAATTTTTTGAAGCAAGCTCAACTTTTTTTGACGTGCCATTTCACGCAAAAAAATTGCAGATGACGAAATGCGAAATTTCACTGCGATTCCATGTCTGGCGAAAAAATTTGCTCATCATTATTTGAATTTTCTGGCTAAACTACAATCCCAGTGTGTTCCAACTGATTTAATCTAGAACAGAAATGTCAAACTACAACCAATCAAGGATGTTTATTGGGGCTAATCTGTAATTTTACATTTTCCACTGGCCTTTGTGCAAATATCTATTGTTATCATGCAGAGGCCACACATTTTAGGGATACCAAAGGTATAACATGGTACTAGATCACGGTACTATTATACAAATGTCTGATTGTTGTTTCACCAAAGGTGATTTTAGCATCAGTTTTGCAAAATTGTATTTAAAAGATTGAGCTTTTTTTGTGAATATTCTATCCAAAGTATGTTAGCAAGCCAATTTTACATTAAGATTCAATCCCCCATATGTAATGGAATGCAATAAATTTGCCTATTTTACCCATAGCAACCAATAAAAAGTTTGCTTTTAAACAGGTGACCAATAAATGCTACCTGCTGACACACTGCTGTGGGTTACTGCACTTGGGCAAACTTAGTGTCTTTTATTATATAAACCCATAAGGCTTAAGATGAAAATTTGGTATCCCTTACATGGAAAAACTATCATCCAGAAATTTCCAAATTATGGGAAGGCAATTTATCATAGAGTTTATTTTAAGCAAACAGTTCTTAAAGGGGTGGTACACCTTTAAGTTAACTTTTAGTATATTATAAAATGGCCAGTTCTATTCAACTTTTCAATTGGTTTTCATTACTTATTTTTTTATAGTTTTTGAATTACTTGCCTCCTTTTTCTAACTCTTTGCAGCTTTCAAATAGGGGTCACTGACCCCAGCAGCCTAGGAGGCTACAATGTTAATGTTATTGCTACATTTTATAGCTTATTGTTCTATTTAGGTCCTGCCCTATTCATATACCAGTCTCTCATTCAAACCATCCCCTGTTTGCTAAGGTAATTTGGGCCCTAATAACCAGATAGCTACTATAAACTAGGAAGCTGCTTAACAAATACTTAAATAACTAACAATCTACAAATAATAAAAAATGAAGATCCATTGCAAATTGTCTTAGAATATTACTCTCTTCATAATACTAAAAGTTAACTCAAAAACATGAACAACCCCCTTAATAATAATAAAACAGTACCTCATACTTGAGGGTCAGATAGCTGCATAAATCCATCTTTGTAGCAAAACAACACTATTGATTTTTAAATTATTTTTTGCAGACATAAGGTATGGTCATTCAAGATGAAAGATCCCTTTTCTAGAAAACCTCAGGTCCCAAGCATTCTGGATATAGTGATTTAAATTATGGAAAGATCCCTTTTTTTGGAAAACTCCAGGCCTTAAGCATTTTAGATAACATATCCTATACCTGTCCAAGTGTAAATGCTTTAAAAAGTTAAAAAGTAATTTAGAATGCACTCTCATCCTGAAAATGATAGACCTCTTAGTCTGACATCAATCAGAAAGCTTTTAAAAGGATTGGTAAAGCATAAAAAAACTTGAACCAAGTTCAATAAGACTGCAACACAGTGAAGTGAGTGACTATTCAAAAAGATCACAAAATTAGTAATAAAAAGGATGTTTCACAGCAAACCTCATTTGAACTATAATAGAGAACTGGCTGAAGGATAGAGTTGTGGACCAGTGTTGTAACTGGAGTACTGTAGATGTCTGTCCTTGATCCTTTGCTTTTTAACTTGTTTATCAATGACCTGAAGGTGGGCAACGAAGGTACAGTTTCTATTTTTGCTAATAATTCTAATGCCACTTTGTAGAGCAATTTGGGAAAACTAGGCAATATATGTTCAGTGTTAGAAGTTAGTGGTAGAAATAATACAAATGGTTCGAACTCGTACTTTGATGAATCTGCCCCTAAGTGTATACACTTAGGGGCAGATTCATCAAAGTACGAGTTTGAATCCCAGAAATGGGTAAAATTCAGATTAGATACTATGATTTCTGTTGATTGAAAATGTCACGAAAATGCTTACGAAAAAATCGTAAACGGCGGAAAAACCTTTCTGACTTTGATCCTTCTGTGCATGTTTTTTGAAGCCTCCCATAGGACTCAATGGCACTCTGCAGCTCCAACCTGACCCAAGGAAAGTCACGATACTGAAGCTTGAATGAATCCAAAACTTTTGTACTTGGTGCGACAAATACAATTTTGTCGCACAAATTGTCTTGCAAATTGTCACACAGTATGAAAAAGTCACGCAAATTAACGAAAAAGTCGCAAAAAATACACACAGCACGAATATTTTTTTATCGTAATCTGAAACAATGAATAGAACGTGGGTAAGTTTTTATGTATTAAGCTCTAAACTCACATTTTGATAAATCTCCCCCCTTATGGTAGTGTGTTGGGGGTATACTTAATTGCACACGTCTGTGGATTTTTGTAGCTAAGTTGTCTAATTGCAGACATTGTCATTCCCTGGCTACTTCATGTAATAAAGTACTGTCATAAAAAGGTCATTAACTCATGGGAATGAGAACATGATTTTGCCTCTTTTGTCTAATATGCAGTGCAGGTTTGGGATCCATTCATTAAGAAAGATATAAATGAGCTGGAGATAGTATAGAGACGAGCAACTAAACAGTGTTAGTATATGCGCACTGGGCTTTGTTTGAAGGAGACGGACTTGATGGACATTGGCCTTTTTCAACCCAACTTAACTATGTAACTATTAAAATATAATTAATTATATGATCAAAGTGTGATATTTTCTGAGTTCTCTGTAAAGCCTTATTATGCCTATGGTAAATGTCCATGTTATCTCCTAATGACTTTTTTTTGTCAGTCAGGACATTTCTTTAGATGATGATGGCATTCTGTTTCTGCTGAGCTGTATGTGTCAGAAAGTAAACGAAATAGGAATTATTTTAAAGGTTGAGAGCAGAACCAGATAAAGTTCTAATGTAACATTTCAAAAGAGTGACTGTTATCGCCTCTATTTTATTAAAATCTGATAATGTTCCTGAGATCTGACAGAAGCTGTTTAAGGATCTGAAAGAAAGCCATGTGCAGTTTAGGATGTCTATTGAAATTTTAAGAAGTTGCAATATTTTTTACTTCTCTTTAACCTCTGAACATTTATTCAGTTGTATTTGTTATCCTTTGATGTATTAATATTTTTGACATCTGAGAACATCTTTTACTTTTAGAAATCAAGAAATAGGAAATATTTAATATATAGGAAACTAGGATACCATAAGCAACTGACATTCATTTTTTTATTGAAAAGGATTGTAAATAGTGTATACAGAGGATATTACTATTTCAAACAACTGTCAAATATCATATTTCATGGATGAACCACTTATAGATCATAAAGTGATATAATAATGTAATAAAAGAATAAAGAAAAAGAATAAAATAAGTTCTTTGCTCAAATTTGTTAAGTACAGAGGAAAGATAAATCAGATTAGATAAAAATGCATTCATTTGCTTGTAATTCCCAAACTGAGGTGCTGCCACCCTAGTGCCTAGAGCTATGGAAAAAGGTTGAGGGGAGGTGAAAGAGGGTAAAGATAAAATAGTGAAGTACTTATTAAAGTGCATTTAAGCTCAGATGGATGCAAGGCTGTACACATATGATGCCATTTATTAAAGGTACTTGTGTACAAAAATGCTTCCTGCACTTCCACATTGTTGCATTGTTTATCCATGTTCATTCCCAAGTGCGCCTGAAGTCCAATGTGACTGCAAAAGGGCACTGAGACTGCTTAACCCCTTGTGTGCTCCATTGTAAAATCTAGCTTGCTTAAACCTCAATGTGTCCTCACTTAACTCTTAAAGGGCCTTGGGGCCCCATTCTAACCAATCCTCCTCTGTCTCTTATGTTAAGAAAATATCACAATTTTTCTATTAATGCAAGGATACCCCAAGACTCTTTACTTCTGGCATTCTGCCTATACATTTGGGAGGCTTGACTGACTTGCTTGGTTTGAAATATCATCTGTATGCTGAGTACATCTCAACATATCCCCATTGAGTAACCACTGAAATACAGACCCTGGTTTCTATTAGCCTTCTTACTATCTGCTAGGAGTAAAAATAATCCAAAATAATTTTTTAATTATGGGAATAGTAAAAAAATGAAGCAAGAAGGGGTGGGAACCATGGGGGGGTGGGGGTAAGATGGTTGATGAGAATGGGGAAAAAGCAGAAATTTTGAACTCTTATTTTTCATCTGTCTATTCATCTGACGAGCCAGCTAATGAAGGCTTCACTTTTAATATACCCAGTTCTAGTAATTTAGCTACTGACGCATGGGTCACTCGGGAGGAAATTTAAAAGAGACTTGAACATGTAAAGGTAAAAAAAAGTCCAGGACCGGATGGGATCCCATCCCAGGTTATTAAATGAGCTGAGCGCTGTGATTGCCAAGACTCTTCACTTAATTTTTCAGGATACGTTGAGGTCTGGCATGGTGTCGAGAGACTGGCGAATTGCTAATGTGGTGCCGTTATTTAAAAAGGACCCCATTCTTAGCCTGAAAACTATAGGCCTGTTAGTCTGATATCAGTAGTAGGAAAGATTTTGGAAGGGGTAATAAGGGATAGGGTACTTGAATACATTGCAGTTCACAATACTATAAGTTTGTGCCAGCATGGTTTTATGTGTAACAGATCTTGCCAGGAACCTCGATGCTGAAATGGCAGTTGATGTCATCTACTTGAACTTTGCTAAAGCGTTTGATACAGTACCTCACAGAAGGTTAATGATCAAACTGAGGAATATTGGCCTAGAACATAATATTTGTAATTGGATAGAGAACTGGCTGAAGGATAGATTACAAAGAGTGGTGGTAAATGGAACATTTTTTAATTGGACCAGTGTGGTTAGTGGAGTACCGCAGGGGTCAGTCCTTGGTGCAAATTGTGCAAAACTATAAGTTCCATGCAGGATGCTGCTGCTTTGCAGAGTGTTTTGACAAAATTGGAAAACTGGGCAGCAAACTGGAATGTTCAATGTGGACAAGTGCAAAGTTATGCACTTTGGTAGAAATAATATAAACACAAACTACTTTCTGAATGGCAGTTTGTTGGGGGTATCCTTAATGGAGAAGGATCTAGGGGTTTTTGAAGATAACAAGTTGTCTAATTCCAGGCAGTGTCATTCTGTGGCTACTAAAGCAAATAAAGTGCTGTCTTGTATAAAAAAGGGAATTGACTCAAGGGATGAAAACATAATTTTGCCACTTTATAGGTCCCTGGTAAGGCCTCACCTTGAATATGCAGTGCAGTTTTGGGCTCCACTCCTTAAGAAGGATATTAATGAGCTGAAGAGAGTGCAGAGGTGTGCAACTAAACTGGTAAAGGGGATGGAAGCTTTAAGCTATGAGGTTAGACTGTCGAGGTTGGGGTTGTTTTCTCTGGAAAAGAGGTGCTTGCGAGGGGACATGATTACTCTGTACAAGTACATTAGAGGGTGTTATAGGAAGATAGGGGGGTGTTGTGTTTTCCCATAAAAGCGATCAACACACCCGAGGCCACCCCTTTAGATTAGAGGAACGGAGCTTCCATTTGAACAGCTTAGGTGGTTTTCACGTTGAGGGCAGTGAGGTTGTGGAATGCCCTTTCTAGTGATGTGGTAATGATAGATTCGGTTAACGCCTTTAAGAGGGGCCTGGATGAGTTCTTCAACAATTATGGTATCCAAGGCTATTGTGATACTAATATCTACAGTTAGTATTAGTGGTTGTATATATAGTTTATGTATGTGATAGTATAGATTGGTAAGTATAGGTTGTATGTGCTGGGTTTACTTGGAAGGGTTGAACTTGTTGGACTCTGGTCTATTTTCAACCCTATGTTACTATATAACTATGCTCCTGCTCATTCCAAACACTGATCCGTGCCCTCATTCTATTCTGTATAGACTACTTCAGCTTTCTACCTAGTCTCTATAGCTCCCATCCTTACTCACTTAAACACATGATAAAATCCCTCTTTTTTTACCCAAGACAGAACAGGTCTCTCCACTATTGAAATAGACAAAAAAGGGCATTAAAGGGAAGCTATACCCCACCCCATAAAAATGTAAGTCTCTATAAAATACAGTATATTGTGTAAACCAGCTCATAAGGAAAAACCCTGCTTCATCTAAATAAGCCATTTTCATATAAATATACTTTTTTAGTAGTATGTGCCAATGGGCAAACCTAAATAGAAAATTGCCATTTTAAGAACTAAGGGCCACCTCCTAGGATCATATGATTCATGGGGCACACAAACAAACCAGGGCACACATACATGCTAGGCCACATCAGTTTAATAGACAGGCAGAGCTTTGTCTTTTGCTTTCACACTTTTTCCTGATACAGTTAGAGCTGCATTATTTCTGGTCATGTGATCTCTGGGGGAGCACACAGACCATCACAAGTGGTGGCTCAATAAAAAGGATGCAAAACGACAATATTTAATTAAGGGATAAAAGCATAATTTAGCTTACTAGATCCCTGTTAAGGCCTCACCTTCAGTATCCAGTGCATTTTTTAAGGATATTATTTTCAGATGCTACTAAAAAAGTTAAAGGTGTCCTATTTTCTATGGGTAAAATGGCAACTCTATTTATTAATAAAAGCTTCATCCCCCCCATAGTACAATTATGATATCTACTGTATTATCTTTGCAAATAAAAGGCCTTTTAATAATGTGGAAGGTTACAAAAAACATAAAAAAAAATTAGGTTAAATCCAAATATGGATTTATATTATCTTAGCAAACATTGAGTAAATACAACTCTCAGGAAAATTGCATATAGGCGTCAATAAGGAGCCAAACTCTAATTAGGGTTTCAGAAACTAAATAATACTCAAGATTAGTGATGAGTGAATCTCTCACGAAATGCTGAAAAATTACTTTTTTGATGCACATTACTTTTTTTGACGTAACCGTGACTTTTTTTTACGTAACCGTGACTTTTTCCTTGCTCGCCAAATTTTGGTTTCGGCTAATTTTTGTGGCTGGAGAGTTCATATAGGAGTCAATGGGAGCTGTCCCTGGCAAAATTTGAAATTTTGAGTTTTTATTTTTTTTTTAAAGTTTGCAGTCATTGAAAAGTTAGAAGTTAGTTTTTTTTCCACATTTTTATTGTGAAATATAAAAAATATTGGACTTTCCAAGATTCAAGGTTTTTTCATAATAATATACTTAATGCAAGTATTATGTGCCAATGGCTTCTTTTAAATATAAACACTGCCCCCCTGGCTCATAAGATTTTCTGTGCTTATAAACAAACCAAGGGCACACATACAACATGATAGGCTACATCAGCCAATGAATGGACAAAGCTCTGCATTTACTCCTACACCTCCTTCTGTGAGGTTAGAATTATTTCCTGTTAGATGATGTCTGAAGAAGTACACAGACTACCACAAAATGGCGGTGCAAGGTAATAGATGTAAATGCTAGTCATTCATCATCAAAAATTAACCACTTGAGCACTACACCTGCTTCAACAAGTAAGGTAGTAAAAAAACAATGTAATAAAATTCAGATGCTATCCTCTTTTTTTGCCTTTGCAGAGAATCTGACTGATTGAGTATACATGGGGCATAAGTTATTTCAGATTCGTTCCCCTGTAGAAAGCCATCAAGCATAATGCTAAATTGCTATTTTGATGGACTTTAGTGGTGAACCAAAAAAGCTGATGATGGGTTAAGGGTCAGGCTTGATTACCCTTCCCCACAAGGCGCTAAATAAGAATTAAGATGACATTACATTTACTGATGTGGATATTCTTTAATCAACAAAAGTAAATTATTCCCATGATAAAGTTTACATTTATATTCTACCACAACTACTCAGTTAAAGTAAAGTATCTTTTTTAATTCACATCATCTAACTTAGTATTTTCTTGCTTATTTTATCACCATCCTAATTAGTAGTGATTTTTCATCTTGGTGAATTTCCACGTTTCACCATTGACAACCGCACCAGTTTTGCTGCGCACACGCCCAATTTAGCGCATCTGCACCAAATTTGATGCGGTCGCACCCAAATTGATGCAACCACACCAAATTTGACACATGCGCACCTATTTTCGCACAACTATGCTCAATTTGACACTGGACTGAGTTTTCCATGGCAAATTTTCGTGGAAGTTTCACAAAACAATTCGCCAATGGCAAAATGCGGAAATTTGCTGTAAAGTATACAACTGTAGCTAAACAGGTTCTAGGTTCGCAGAAGCTAAATTTAAAGTGATGCAAAAGAAAATTTTTTGTCCAAAACCATACACTTTTGCATTTTGAATATTTTTCTATTAATGGCTTTTATTATATTCCGCATTGACCTTGTATTGTATTTGCTAAACAGTGGGGATGCCGTAGATGTGATATATTTGGATTTTGCCAAAGTATTTGTCACTGTGCCCCACAAATGACTGCTTTCTAAACTAAGGTCTATTGGTCGTTGGTACATATGTAAGAAATTGGCTACAGGATTGGGTACAGAGGGTGGTTGTTAATGGTACATTCTCTACTTGGAGTAAGGCTCTCAGAGGGGTCCCTCAGGGTTTGTACTGGGTCCATTTTTGTTTAACTTGTTCATTCATTATAAGTAATGCATCAATGTTTGCAAATGACACAAAACTCTGCCATTCTATCTAGGATGTGGCATCCTTGCAGCAGGATCTTGACAAATTGTTAATCTGGGCGGCTAAGTGGCAGATGAGATTTAAGGTGGCCATACACGCACCGATAATATCGTACAAAAACGTCGTTTCGTACGATATTCGGTGCGTGTATGGTATCGCAGGAAGCTGCTGATATCGGCCGACTCGCCGATCGGACCAGTTTGAAAATTTTGATTGGGTGCCATAGAAGGCGCCTGACCAAAATCTCCCTTCAGCGCTGAATCGGCAGAAGGAGGTAAAAATCCTATTGTTTCTACCTCCTTACCTGCCGTGTGTGTGTGGCGGATCTGACGACGTTTCGTGCGACCGATGGTCGCACGAAACATCGTCAGATTGCCACGTGTATGGCCAGCTTTAATGTGGATAAATGTAAGGTCATGCACCTGGGATGTAAAAATATGCAAGCCACTTATACCCTTAATGCGACTGCACTAGGCAAATCCATAATGGAGAAGGACCTTGGAGTCCTTGTAGATAATAAACTTGGCTGTAGCAAGCAATGCCAGGCAGCTGCAAGGGGAAACATGGTTTTAAACTGTAATAAAAGGGGCATAGATTCAAGGGAGGAGGGTGTTGTTCTTCCCCTTTAAAGAGCACTGGTAAGGCCCCATCTAGAATATGCTGTTCAGTTTGATCCAGTGCTCAAACGGAACTGAATTAGAGAAGGTCCACAGCTGGTAAAGGGTATGGAAAGTCTCAGTTATTAAGAAAGACTGGCCAAGTTAGGGTTGTTAAACTGGAGAAGTGAAAGAACAAGAAAATTAGCGAAATGGGACGAAAAATCCGCTAAAAGTGAATTTTTCCGCAGCTAATTTTCGCTGAAGTTTCGCAAAACAATTTGCCAATGGTGAAATGTGGAAATTCTCTTTGATTCCATGCCTGGCGAAAAAAATTCTCTCATCACTAATAATAATCTCTCTTCTTTATCTCTGTCTTTATTTACCAGTAGGTCCTTCCAACTGACAAGACACCCACTCTGATTAGAAGAAAGGAGGTTTAAATATTTGGAAAGGGTTTTTTGCTGTGTGAAGTTCCTCCCCAAATCATTCGTAATGGCTGACACATTAGCTTCAAAAAGGGGTTGGATGCCCCCCCCCCACCCATGAGGTAATACAGGGTTATGGGTAATAGTTCTAAGTACAAGTTGATGGAGAGGCTTCAGATTTTTTTGCCTTCCTCTGGATCAACTAGTAGTTAGGCAGGTTATATATAGGCATTAGGGTTGAACTTAATAGACATATGTCTTTTTTCAACCTAACTTACTATGTTATTATGTATTGCTATTGCTTTGGAACTGAGGTTATTACTAGCATTACTCAGTTTAATATTTTACTATTATTATTGGCTCTATTATTACATTACTATGACTATTATTACTATTAAACTCTGTGCAAAAATATCCATGCAAATATTGTATCATTTGAAACCCTACATGTGTAAAAGGTAAGATATTATTTACTTTCATATTTATGTGTAAAAAGTGAAATAATCTATTGATTTCATGAGTTGAGGACGCAAGGAATTGAAATTTTCTGTCCAAAGAAAATGTAATCATTTCAAATAGCCAGCAGATGGTAGTGTTAATCCATGCACACAAGCATTCTGTCACGCAATCCTTTTTAGAGTAAAAAAACATACAATATCAAACATCATCTTTTTGTTACCTTCAACTGGTTTTGGTGGTCCATCTTTTACTATCTGAGGTGTCATGGGTTCTAAATTTTAGGAAAATAAACAATGTTTTAATCTTTACACTGTAGTTTACAGTAGGTGACTGGACATGACAATGATATGTAAAATATTAAATAAACAAGTAACAATATCAAACAATACTTTTAAGTACTTTGATTTAGTATATTCTTGTATATATTATGTATGTATTGTATGTGTATTAAAAAAGTAGCTGCATTCCAAATGCAAATAATAATAGCCCAGGTTCTACCTTAGTAGGATAAATTGCAAAACATGAATATATACGGCAGGAGCACACATGGGGCTTAAAAAGTGAAAAACCTCTTTATCTAAAATCAACGTTCTAATATTCACATAATTGTATTTTTTTTTAATATTCATGTTAATTATTTTAAGAGTGTGAATTGTATAACACATTTTTTTTACACATTTTTTGCACATTCTCATAGAAATAAAACTTGTTTTTAACTACCCAGGTGATTTCTAATAGCCTTTTAAGCATAAACATAATAAGGATACAAGTCTTAATCTGTTAATGCCTTTAAGAGGGGCCTGGATGAGTTTTTGAACAAGCAGAATATCCAAGGCTATTGTGATACTAATATCTACAGTTAGTATTACTGGTTGTATATATAGTTTATGTATGTGAGTGTATAGATTGGTTAGTATAGGTTGTGTGCTGGGTTTACTCGGATGGGTTGAACTTGATGGACAATGGTCTTTTTTCAACCCTATGTAACTATGTAACTATATGTTGCAAAGTTAAACTAATAACTTGCACAGCTTTTGGAATAAGATCCCCCCTTGTAATTCTCCACAAATATTTCTCTGTCCTCCTCTTCACCATAAGATGTCAAAAGAAGTCAGCAACTGATATAGGGATGCACTAAATACTGTAAATAGCAATAGCCCAGCCCAGGTGCTAGTTTACTCAATAGATAACGAGCAAAACATGAACATGCTGACTTCAAAAAGCAAAAATGCAATTAAGGAAGAAAGAAAAAAGATCAAAACGCTGCACCACCCACAGCTGTATTTGTTCGTAGACTCAGACCAAGTTAAAACTTAACCTTTAATTAACCATTAAAATATGTCAAATAGTTAAAAGTAAGGGGTACAGCTCAGTGACACACTGAGGTGTCCACACTAGCTCTCCCTGGTTTAGGGAGAGCAGGGGGGGAGAAGAGTAAATGCGGAATTAACTATACCTGTGCTGGTTTGAACAACCACACCACCCACCAACATCGTTTAGGACCACCACGCACCCTTTACCAAACCATACCCCCTTCCCCTCTCCCACACCATCAACACCCACGCCGCTTCAACACCTGCCTACCCAGCTAAGTTAAAATAAGTGCCTGAAGCACGTTTCGCTCGGTAAACCCAAGCTTTTTCAAAGGCATTTTTCAAAAAGCAAAAGCAAATTCTTTATTTATGTCACCACCTAGACCCCCTTTGCTGCTTCCTTATATATTTATATAAAAATAAAGTAATTTTGGAGGCACTCAGCTTCCATATGGTAGAATTTTTTTATCTGCAGTCTTCTACTGGTAAGCACCTCCACCCTATTCAGTGCATTTATTTTAAAAGTCATAAGAAAACATTTAGATATTAATGACCACAACACATTTGCTTTAATAATGACCACAACTCATTTGCTTGAAAGTTGCAGGTACAAACTGAGCAAAATCTTCCCATACAACACCAATAATTAACTTTAGGTGGTGTCCACCTAAAGAAATTTAGGATGAGTTCTACTCATCAGCATCCTCACATTATTCAGTACATATATATTGAAAAAAAAACAATTAAACTATAACCACAACACTTTAGCATTAAAGTTGCAAAATAGTACATAGTGTTGCTATTACAGCAGAGCCTTGCTTTTCTTCACCTACAGCAGAAGCAAACAGTATGCGGGGTCCACCCCTCAGTGCTTCAATGCCATATCACCACCAAGTTTACCTGTGTTTGGAATATCCAGCTGCGTGGAAAGCTTAAATCCATGTCCATGCAAGATACAAACCCCAATAATGAGAGTAGGATTTTCACTTTTCAGTCTGCGCTGCCACTATACAGTATATTGCTCACTAATGTTCCCAGCGCTAGGTGCCTTTTTCCTCAATACCTCCATTGCACTCAACAGCCTCTCACTCATTATTACTGATTCATATTTGCTGCATTTTCCATTGCCTTCTGCATGCATTTAAAAGGTGTTTGAGTCAGCACATGCTTCACTGTTACTCTTTAAAGGAGAAATTCTCCAACTGCCTCAGAACGCTTGTGCATTAAGAAAGACACCTTAATTGATGAGCTTAAGAAAAAGACAGGCAAATTCCAAAGCATTCCCTGTATTTTTGATAAAATAAATTTAGTTTTTATGCTGAGATTTTGTGTTTTTTTTTTTTTTTGCTAAATAAAGGAATTGTGAAAGCATTTGGTACTTCTACTCGGAAGTGTAACTTTTGAAAAACTAATGTTTTAGGGTAAAGAACAAAACAGGCAGATAATTTACTTTTCTTTTTAAAGAATCAATTTCAAAGCATTGACTTAAAAGCTGATCAGTTTGTATCATTCTTATTTTGATTATGGGCATGCTGCATTTCCAAAGGCTAAAACTGATGCAAAACGGGAAAGCCAATTTATCTACGTTCTCATCTTCGTGATTTTAAAGGTTTTTGAAACAAAAAAAAACCTCATTTTCTCTAAAAACAATAATGCCAAGTGATTCATTAAAACAGCCTTTTCAGAAAAGCATGAACAGAAAAAAAACGTAGAAAAGTAAAAAAAAAAAATCACACATTTTTAGCGATTTTTACTTTTTTCCATGAATCTTTGTGGACTTTCAAATGAAGAAAAAATGGAAAACCTCTAAAAGAATTATTCAATAAAGATTGTTACAATTCGACAAGGACTCCCGTTGACTTTTACATTACCTCAACAGCTTTTTGATGGCAAAGTTTTGTATTAGTGGTTTTCTTGGTATAGACGCTTAATAAATCACAAAATATTATGGGGCTTTTTCATGGAAAATTTGAATTTTTGCACAAAAAACAAATTGTGACAAAAATACAAACGTTAGTAAATGTCACCCTAAGGGGCTGATTTATCGTTTATAAGTATGATTGGGTCCGAATGGGAAAAAATCATATTTTTTATAAGTTTCAGAACTGTGCGTATTTTCTGCACGACTTTTTCGTACTTTGCAACAATTTGTGCGACAAAATCGTATTTGTCTCAATGAGTACAAACGTTTCGGAATTCATTCAAACTTCGGTATTGTTTCTTTCCTTTAGCCAGGTTGGAGCTGCAGAGTGACATTGAGTCCTATGGGAGGCTTCCATGCACTGAAGGATCAAATTTAGAAAGTTTTTGGCACCGTTTACGATCATTCGGATCCGAAAATTTCAGAACTTTTGAATTGTACTACAAAATGTTTGCGCTTTTAATGCACATCAAAAATTAACGGATTTAATCCGAATTTTTTCTATCGTACTTTTAAATGTCCGAAATTCAGACTTATGATAAACGGGCCCCTAATTGTGTATTAATGCTATTCACAGAGTGACTTGATTCCACGCATGCTTATTTGCAATGTTATTAATGTAGGGGATGAGAGGGTTGATCTGACTGTCAGGTTTCCCAAACTTTTCCTGGTGGGCCTGTCCTTAGTGGGTCCTTTGCCCTTTCTGGAACACAGAACATTAACTCTTTTCTACCTTTTCCAAGTTCTGCTTGTGTTTTATTAATGCCCAGCAGTAAAAAAGTTAGGAAAGAATTAGATTAGTCTGTGATGGGGTTAGGGAAATGACTGATCCCAAATTCATTGCCACAGATAAGCAGGAGGATCCATGCTGTTAAATTTACAGAGCTGGCAAATTGGGTTTCTCAGAAAGAATTTGCACAGTTCTAATGGAAGAGAAAGAGCTAAATCATCCCTTAAACAACCATATAGTCTGAGTTGTAAACAACACAGGAATAGCTGCACACCATCTCTCTCTATGTGCTGTCCTCTGCAGTCCAAATACATTGCATTGCTCTATGCTTTCACACAGAATGTACTAGCTATCATGCAACAGATACAATATGCAGGGAAGCACAGCTGCTTTTTCTCAATAAAAAGAAAAGGTTTTAGGACTCTGGCTGTGGGTCCCTTGATTTTAGGTACTTTGGGGGACCAATTCAACACTGTAAGGGAACCCTGAAGCTACTGTCAGCCTTGACCAGGTGGAAATTCCAGGACTTTCATAGCAGGCTGCATCAACGTGACGTGAGCTAAACAAACTGGATGCTAATGTTATACTGACACCATAATATGTGAAATCATGCACAAACATTTAAGAACACAATGCGCAAAGTTAAAATATAGGCCCAAAACATCCAGTGATTTTACACTCAATGCAGCTTTTTCTTCAAGCATAATAGCAGGTTCTACTGAATAGCATTCATTGTAACTTGCATACAATACACTGGGATTGTGAAATATTTTGCATCTTTTATGGCAGATCACATATTAGTTCCAGTGTGCATTTTTTTTAATCACAATGCAGATTTTTTAAAATAATTCCAGGATAATAGTTGGTGCTACTTAGTAACATCCACCACAGCTTGCAAACAATGCACCAATATCACCAATATTATACCAAATTAGTGCCCATGTATGGCACACAAGTTTATCATACACAAGTTGCAGTGCATGTATTTTGTTGCATTCATGTTCAAATTGCATTTCTTCTGGCACACAACACCAATAATGTCATGATTATCCCACTCACTTGATGCAAGTCAGTTGTGGTATTTAACACGCAACATAACCCTTGCATTACCACTGTTGCAGATCAGGAGAAATATGTTTGTGAATCGCATCATCAAATGTGGGTATTTTAGTGCTTTACACTTGTGTTGGTAAATAAACCTTCCTTTTGGTGCATAATAGATTCTACTTAGCAGGTGCATTGAATTCATTAGCATACAAATTTTGGCCATTGCACTGTGTACTTAAATAAGCCCATCAGTGTTTCAAAGAAAATTGGGTTGACTAGGGGGCTGATTTACTAATCCACAAACAGCCCGAAAGCGTCCGAATGCGTTTTTTTCGTAATGATCGGTATTTTGCGTTTTTTTCGGAAATTGTCGCGACTTTTTCGTAGCCATTACAAATGTTTCGCAAAATGTCGCGACTTTTTCGTAGTGCTACGACTTGCACGAAAAGTCGCAATTTTTTTCGCAGCTTTTGCGCCGAGTACGAAAGTTTCGGATTCATTCAAGCTTCAGTATGGTGACTTTTCTTGGGCCAGGTTGGAGCTGCAGAGTGCCATTGAGTCCTATGGGGGGCTTCCAAAATCATGCTATGTCTGAAAGTTTCGCCCGCCGCTTACGAGCGCTCAATGCGAAGTCGCGACAAGATACGAGCAAATCGTAACGGCCACGAAAAAGTCGCGACTTTTCGCGCAAGTCGTAATGGTTACGAAAAAGTCGCGACAATTTACAAAAAGTCGTAATGAAAAAATAGCAAAAAATACGAAAAAGTCGCAAAATGTTCGTTTTCCAATCGGAATTTTTCCAATTCGGATTCGAATTCGTGGGTTAGTAAATGTGCCCCTAGGTGTTGGCTCCCTAAAATATTACAGCTTCTACAATAAATGTTAAACATTTGGTTTATTGCAACAATGCAACAGTAAAAGCCTGCAAAATCTGTGTGCTGGGTTGGATATAGCAGTAATGTCAGATTGGCTTGCTCAGGTTTCATATAAAGGCTCAAAAGGACATGCTTAATGCCCTGCTTGCTCTCTAAGCTTTTTTTCTTACTACACAAATGGCTCAAAGTCAGGGATGAAGACTGGGATATCACACTTTCTATTTTGAATTTAATTGAAAGGTGAATATCTCACCTTGCTTGTGTGGTTGTCCTAATTTGGAAAAAAAACATATTTTGGTGTCTTTTGCATGGATACTGAACACTGATATTTATTTAATAAACCTATTTACTGCAAACTGTATTGTAAAAGATATTCTTTATGGTTTTTATATTTGGAACATCCATGGCATGTTTCGTGGCTTGGAAGAGGTTAAATTCCTCAAAAATTAGCAAAGCTGTATTTGTATTTTTGTACTGTTAATCAAAATGCAGTTAAAAACGAAACATATATACAATATATATTTCTACCATATCCAAGATTTGTCTGGGACATGGGCATTGAAATCATAGCCTATCTGTATGTAACCAACATTTGCCAGAATCCCCCAGCAGATCTGTCTATGAAAAACTACTGAACTAAGTCACATCAACCTGCCCGCAAGTTATGTTGCCTATGGCAAATACCCACACTTCTGGGAATTCCAGACAATCAGTACAAGAAGAAACACAAATAGATATGTTCTTACATTTCTAGACTTTTATAGGAGGCTATCTATTTTATTTTATTAATGTCACCTATCTAAAATCTTTAAAACCTCTATTTAATGCAGTAATAGCTGATATTTCTGCTAACATTAAGCAAAAAGTCTAAACTGTAAAACATTGTTTTTGTGTTCTCAGCCTTTTTTAAAAGGCTAGGTGATGGAAGTGTGAAAGCATTAAACAATATAATGCTTCGTGGCACAGCATGTATCAAGTTGCTTTTTAGTTCCAAATGAGTGTGAAAGAAAGAGGGTTGTGAGAAATGAAGAGTAAAAGTATCTTCTAGGACTCCATGAAAATGTAATTTATCCACTCATGCATCAAAGCAAAAGGCTATGACAATGACAGATTTTTCCTGTTTTAGAGTAAATTGAAGTTATCAGTGACATTACCAATGAAAATTCTGTGTAATGAAGGGCTAAGATTATGCAATTACCTAATATAATAGCATTTATTGCACACTATTAAAAATTGTAACTTTTTTTTTTAGCTTTAATGATTTGTTTATATAGCACTAACATATTATACATTGCTTTAAATAGTATGTCTAATCAATTACCTTAATTTCTGTCCCAGTGACGTTAGCAATCTAATTTCTGTACCACAGGCATACAATACTATAGCCAACAGGCCGGATTTGTGGAGAGGCCACAAAGGCCCGGGCCTAGGGCGCACAAGCCTGGGTGCGGCATGCTGGCCCGCCGCACCAAAATCTTAAAATTTTTGTTCCCATACGGAGCAATGGGGACTTCTCCCCACTGCTCCATATGCAAGTTTGGGCTACCCGGGGGGTGGGGTTAGGTGTGCGACCGGGGGGCGGCCAGTTTGGAAATCCGGCCCTGATAGCCAACCTAATAATTTGAAGACAGTTTGAGTTTAAGGATACACAAATTAAACACAGATAGTGCCTTACTCATTAATTAGGCCCAATAGTTTAGCTTTGCCAGGCAGCAGTGCTAATAACTATGCCACTAGATATACCCCATTTTTGTAAAAATATGCTTACCTATATACTATCAATTATTATATATAATATAATTATTAATATTATATTACTGCTTTATTGGCCAACTGCTTCTTGTCATCCATTAAGGGAACCATTAATATCTATTATTTGTCTGTTTATTAGTGGTGAAATATTTCTAGACACTGTGTTAAAAAATGGTTTAGCCTAAGTTCTCTATTAAAATATTGAGTGGGAAAGGGGTACATACATAAATTACATCCTTTATTTTCTGTTTTATTTCTGCCCTTTGCTTATTCTTTCTCCTTTTAGTATAGCTGATAAAAGTGTTTATTAGGCCTTTGAAGTAACATCACTGTGAAATCCAATATGTCTAAAAGCTTGAAATAAAACTTGTCAATAAAAAAAAAAAATGAAAAAAGAAATATATATACAGGTATATTATATTATATATATATAAGGAGATAACTGGGAGGGGTTTTCCCTGCTACTGTTGAGTAAAGCCTGTCAGTCAGTGCTGTGACCACTTCCTATGGGAGGCTGAAGCAACACTCCCATGTTTCATTTCACTCTGGCTTCTGATTAGAGAGGTTGTGTATGCAGCTCTCATATAATGACAGTTTTAGGCGTAAAATGTTTTCAAAACATCTTTCTTTCTGCATCATTTCACATTTTGAGGGAGGATAAATATTATAACTGAATATGAACTTTAAATAAAATGTCTCCTTTAAAGCCTTTACCACATTACAAATGTCTTCCACCTACAGCATTTATTATTAGATGGAAAAATAGCATTACAGCATATGGCCTCACCCCACCTAACTTGTTTACATTTAATGGGAACCACATATAGAGCAATATATCTGACTGGCAATGGGACCATCGGTAAGGTTTGAGTCTGAAGTCTTTCAGTCTGTTGCTCAGTGAATTGTTGGTGATGCTGATAATATTGATATTATGTGTATTTGCAACCCTAGAACATTTTACAATGTGAAAACTAAAGGACTGATTCATGAATTTAAATTTAGCCAACCAATGACTCGTGAGCGACATGTTGCTCCCCACTACCTTTGATGTTGCTCCCAGTAGCCTCAAAGTAGGTGCAAATTTTTACATTTCTGGCTTGAAGACAAGTTCTGGAGGCATAGAGAGTTTTACTGCAGACTAGTAGTCCACATGGGGCTACAAAAAAGCCAGTTACAGCCCTTAAATTGCATCCTCAAGGAGCTTTTATCATGCTTCTGTGGCTCACCAATAAAATGAGTATGAGTGTGGCTCACAAATTAAAAAAAAAAAAAAAAGGTTGGGGTCCCTGTTCTAAAGGGTGACAAAGTAAAACTTCTGACCTAATTTGACCTATAAATAATGTTTTTCTTTTCATTAATTTATTTACTTACTGGTAGTCTGAAAAACATCCACATAGAATAACCTTTGCTTGGTGAGGGGGCAGTAGATAGGCCAGTTGCATTTCAATGAAAGGCATAGGTTAATATATTATAGCATATAATGCTTTGTACATGTAAAAATGCCCATTTCAACTCTAAGGGTCAGATTAGATTTATCAAAGTGTAAAGTTAGAGCTTGCCACAGTGAAATTATACCTTTCTTTGTTCATTTTTATCACCTGTGTGCTTAAAAACCATTTATGTCCCACGTGCCCCCCTCACGTGGCTGACTAATAAAGAGGATAGAGAGCTGAAAGGAGAAAGTAGTGCTCTGGCTACTATGTTAGACATCCACTCGCTCCAGCCTTTATAGATGATATTTTTGCCTAACTATATTAGAAATATGTTTTATTTTGCACAGCCAATCTATTTACACTGAATTGTTCCTTTAAATATCCCACAGAAACAAACACAGGGTGGAGGAATTTCAACGTAGCAAATAGTGATGCACAAATTTTTTCAGCAGGCATGGTTTTGCAGCGAATTTTTGCATTTTGCCACTGGCGGTCTGCGTCATATAGACGTCAATAGACATGGTTGTGTTAAATTGGACATGGTTGCATCAAAATGGGCGCAGTCGTGTCAAAAAAGTCAAATGCATTTTGCAAATTTTTCGCTGATTCGCTCATCACTAGTAGCAAGCTCTAATTTTAAGATTTTAACTTATCCTGTGTGGGCATCAATTGAGATTGTGAAAAACATTGGGTACACAGAGAAACTTAAGCACTTCATGGAAGTGGGATGGCACTCATATATTCAGTGCTTTATGTTTACAGACATCTATCAAGCATATTCCAAAAAGAAAGAAGAATTATTAAATTACTAATGACCCACTTACCTACACCATCATAACTGCCTCTGCCTCAGTAAAATATTTCCATAGGCTTAATGGTTATTAAATCTGGCCATTTTCATTATTTATTGGCATATACTGAAAGTTGTTCTCTCTTTTACTTATGATATATTAATATTACTATCCAATGTTGCCTTGTCTTATCCATGATGCTACTATATATTCTCATCATATTCTCCATTCTCTCTGTTCTCTTATATATTGTTTGAAATTAAAAACAAATATTAGATTATTGACATTTGATATTATCGAAAATAAGCACACTTTAACAAATGATCTGTTTTCCTATGTTCATATTAATTTGGTGACCAGAGGAAAGGTCAGACTTGGCCACAGTCAGTATTTTAAACTGACCAGCTCTGAAAGCCTAAAATATAATGGGAATACAAGATTGTATTCAATGCAATGCAAGATTTTACGCAACTTTCGTAATGGCTACGAAAAACTCGCGTTTTTACGCAAAAATCGTATTGGTAACGAAAAATTCGTAAAGACGCCGAAAAAATCGCAAAAAATACGAAAAAATCGCAAAATACCGATCTTTACGAAAAAAACGCAATCGGACTCATTTCGACCCGTTCGTGGGTTTGTAAATCAGCCCCTAAATGTTTCCACCATTGATAGTAGATCTTATACAAAAGTAATATTATTTATTTTAATATAAGAATTTATTTTCAGATCAAACATGTAAATTTACCTTGCTCTTTTTTTGGACTTTCTTCTGTATCTTTATGAGCTGTTAAATGATCTAGAAAAAAAAAGGAAAGTTTGAAAATTCCTAGCTTTACATTACAACATTAAATTCAAGTGTATTGGCAGTAATAATAACAACTCAATTTTATTAAACCTTGTTTACAACTCTTATACAAAATATTTCTTTATATGTGATCTAATAATCATCGTAAGAAGTATAACAGTATGGAACTAGTTTATTCCATACTAAATAGTTCTGCATTTATTTTTAGTTTTATCTAGTAAAAGAAAAATCTAGAGCAACTGGACTTGCTGATTAATCATAGAAGATGTTTCACTTATTATCTAAGGAAACTTCTTCAGTTCAACTGACTGATACGGGAAGTCCTCGGCATATGAATTCTTTCAATAATTCAATCCAAATGGTTCAATGTAACTATTCAGAGAGGTGACAACTGAAACTCACAGAGGTTGTATATTCAGTGAGGTTGCTGTGATAAAATGATAATGGTGTCATGCAACTTAAAGAGAGACTGTTATAGAGGCAGTGTTTTCTGTCTTCAAAATGTGAACATTGCTATCTTTATAGGAGTGTCTTTTAGGTGTAGAAAGACAGCTGAGTCTTGTCCTGTAGAGTTCACCCTCCTATGCAGAGGCATTTGCTTGGTTAGCAGTTGTCCGCTTACCCAATGTATAGATCTATGCACTCCTCTTCACACTGGACTGTGTATACTATGTTGCTTTGTTTTTCTTTCGGAGTTGGGTCCTTCAGGTGTACCAGTTTTTTGTCTTTGTTGCAGTGTTTGTTGAAAATGTGGACGATAGGAATCAAACAACATATTTGAATCGGTATGAGTGTGTTACCCCCCCTCTTGGATAGATATCAAACAGTCCAAAATGGCAAGTCTGTTCTCATCGACATCCTCCCCTGTGAACTTGTTAATTGTTATTGTCCATGTTTCTGTCTGTGTTTCTGCCTGTAAAAGTGGTTGTTGTATTTGAAATATGTGGTGTTTAGACACAAGTCTAGCAACAATTATACTTGGTTAGGACTGAGCTTCATTCTGCTGCTGAGGGTGTTATCTTGCTGCAGTCAACTTCTTACAGTCTCATTTACCTCTGTGGTAGGTATACATGTTAACAGTGAAGTAACAATATATTTTGACACCAATTGTCTCTTCTGCCTATAGTTTATTAGTGAATTTTGGTAACAAACTCTTTGGCATTCTTAATGGGATGCACAGTTTTGCCTACCAATGGTGCTAAAATGTAAAATGCAAAGTATTTTGCAACATTGTAAGTCACTGAATTAATGCTGCTGACAATTGGCCTGAGTGGGGCTCTTTCCATCTGTATCTTGGGGAGTTCATATAGGCATGGGGTAGTTTTTCTGGGGTACAGGTAGTGGTACAAAGCTTAATCGATGGCTTCCTTTTTTTCAAGTTGTTGTAAGCAATCTATCAACTTTTTCTTGTAACTGCTGGTTGGGTCTCTCCTTAAAGGTGCATATGTATTGCTATCACTGAGTAGCACAACAGTGCATCAACCTTTATTTGCTGGTAGAATAGTGATGCTTGGGTCCTTACTAAGAGATGTAAGAGTCCCCTCTTTCTTGTGCAGTAACTTAAGATGGAGGTATTCAAGTGTTCAACAAGGCAGCTAGGGCTTTCAGTCAAAAGTGTTCCACTTAGTATTGTATAATTGATGGAAGATTCAGTGGCTGTGATGCCCTCAACCACTGGAATGTGTTGTGGGGTCACTGCATAGTTTAAACCATTGGCTAGCACAACTTTTCCAGCTGAGTAAGTATCCTGTCCGACAACCCATATATCTTTGGTGTTGTTTATCTGCCTACAGGTAAGTTCCTCTGTACTTTTTCTGGCTACTGTATCGTAAGGTGGTGAACTTGCCTACTCAGCAAGTCAAATTGCTCTAGCTTTACTTCTACTAGATATATCATGATCTGGATGAAATTGGGATTGTGCTCAAAACTGCACTTGTGGCATAAATGGACCCTCTTGTCTTAATAACCTTGTTTATCTTAATAAAAAAAATGCTAGGTTTGGATTACACAAAAATTCTTGCAAGTGATTATAGAATGTACAACATACTATACTATAACATTATTCAGTTATTTTATGCATAAAGCTAAACTGTAAAAACCGTGAAATACATTGACTTATTTCACTGGAAATGCAAATTACCTTTTCCATTTGTTATATAAAGTGTAAAAAGCTTGACAACTTAAATGTAACAGCATTTAAGATGACAGTACCTGTCAAAAAGTGATGTAGTCTGCATATGTAAAGAAAGTAGCATGATAAAACTGTATTTTATCCTAATATGCAGAAAAGGATTTATGGCAGAGGTTAATAATTACAGTAAAATTACTCTTAATTGTGAAAAATAAAGTGCAGATAAACAGTGTTCATAAGTATAAATGCAGGCCGAGGAACAATCTGACCACTTACCTCCAGTCCTTTGTTGTTTCTGCACCTGGCAGGCATTGCGTTGGCCTGGGTGCACAAAAGGAACAGATTTAGCACAGAAGTGCTAATTTTCATGCCAATATCTGCTCGGTGTGCCTGTACCCAGAGCAACACTGTGTCTGCAGGTGAAAAAACTTTACAGAGTGAGGTGTGTGTGTAATGTGGAGCCTCATAACTTCTTGGAATACTTGGACAAACTGTAAATACTTGCCTTTCAACTTTCCCCAATGATAAATGTGCAACAGAATGAGGTTTCCCAGGCTGCCTGCCTTCCTTGCTTCCTCCTTTAAACCAGAGACACTGTACCTTTACTGACTTTTAGCACATGGGACAGCCTTGCATTTTAGGCTCAAGGCTCTAGTTCAGTGATCCCCAACCAGTGGCTCTGGAGCAACATGTTACTTGCCAGCCCCTTGGATGTTGCTCTCAGTGCCCCCAAACCAGGTAGTTATTTTTGAATTCCTGACTTGTTGGCAAGTTTTGGTTGAATAAAAACAAGATTTACTACCAAATAAAGCCTCCTGTAAGCTGATAGTGTGCATAGAGGCTGCCTAATAGTCAATCACAATCCTTATTTGGCACCTCCATGATCTTTTATGAGGCTTGTGTTGCTCTCCAAGTCTTTTTACATTTGACTGTAGTTCACTAGACCCTTGCTCTAGTTAATCTAGTCCCTTTTCCACTGGGTTCCTATCTGAGTGTGGTACTGGTCACTTTCTCACTCCTTGTTAGGGCTTCAGCTACTCAACTAACTAACCTACCACTAACTTTCACTGCCTACAGTGGGTTCCATGAATCTACTCCTACTCCTCGTGATATCTCTCTGAGGTGGCAGGATCTTTGGCTCCCTGGCATCATTCACTGTTCCTTCTCATTAGCCAGAAAGAAAGTACCAAAAAGGAAGTTATCTACAATATATAACTTTTCCTGGTGACAACATCACCACCTTGTGACTAAACTAAAAATAACAGTATTAATAAACTACTCCTTATAAGTGGTCAGGCTGTGTATCAGTCTGTGTTTTTCCTTGGGCAGAAAACAGCAAGGTCTGACCTAAGACGGAATTAGTTATACAATGTATGAAAAGAAAATATTTTTGTGTTTCTTAGTATTTATTATTAAAGTATTGTACATAAAAGTATGTCATAAACTTTTTAAAGAAAAAGTAAAATTATGTTCTCATTTATATAAATATATGCCAACTGCATGTCTTCCCTTTTAACTTAACCTCTTTCAATAAACCCTTTATGACCTTTGAAGACTACCTGGCTCTACACCTCATTAGCATTTAATTGCACATAGTGCAGAAGGGAGTAACTGTTTCAATCTGAAATTAAGGGGCAGATTTGCTGCCCTTCTGTATTTTTTGTTTTTGAGCAATAATAGTATTGACTGGTCAGACAAAAATAAAAAAGGTTTAACGTTTACAAATCCTATTTAAGTTCTAATACCAAACCTTGTGCCTTTTAAAAACGTATCAAGTTATTTTGTTCATCTTAATGACTTGTGTATTTTTGTATAATGCATACTTATTTGTGATCTGAAGAATTGACAGTATAATCTGTAGTATGTAAAGTATCAAGGCTTCAGAAAGAGAATTATGCTAAATGTTTATGGGTAAAAAGACCTAGCCATCTAGAACACCCACCGTCTTCCTTGCAGAGATGATTTCTATGCTTTGTTTGCCATATCCTACAAAAAGGGTTAATCCAATGTCATCCTAATAACAGTCTGTCACAAATGATGCACATAATGGTTATGGTAATTTGTGGACTGCATCCTGGCCATAATTATAAAGATTTGGAACATGAGAGTGTTAGGAGTTATGTAACAACCTAACTAAATTAAATCTTTCTAATTCAATAAATCCACCTCATACTAGGGGTGCACTGAATCCCCTATTTTTGGATTTGGCTGAACCTTGAATCCTTTGTAAAAGATTTGGCCGAATACTGAACCAAATCTGCTGAAAAAGGCAGAATCTTGGCCAAATCCCAAATCAAATCCTGAATTCACTGCATCCCCACCTTATACATTATGTATGCAATGAAACACTGTTTTCAGTTACTAGAACTATAAACATATACAGGTATATGCTGTATCAGAAGATAAGGAGCACTAAAAATAAAGCTGTCAATTAAAAGTCACATTTATTGAACCATATTAAAATTGTAGGTGCATATACAGTAGTGGACATGCACTTAACGTGTTTTGTAGCATCCTGCCACTTCTTGCTTCTGAAGTGATGGTGGGACACCATAAAACACGTTAAGTGTATGGTGCACTACTTTGTATGCAACTACAGTTTTAATATAGTTGGGACTTTTAATTAACTGTTTTTTTTTTTTTTGGTGCTCCATATCTTCTGACACAGAATCTATGATGTTGTCTGGGAACCGGCATACATGTAGCACAAATTAAGCTCACTGGTAAGTGCTCCCGTGAATTAATTGTGTGATATTATACAGGTATATGACCTATAATCCAGAATGCTTAGGATATTAGGTTTTCCGGATAAGGGATCTTTCTGTAATTTTGATTTCCCCACTCTAAGGGGCACATTTACAAAAGCACGAACGCTCGATCGGTCATGCGAACGCTCCGAGTGTATTTTCGCCGATTTTTTCGGGCGTCCGCACGACTTTTTCGTACGGTGCACGACTTTTTCGTACGGCGCACAACTTTTTTGGACGCCGCACAACTTTTTCGGACGTTTGCACGAAATAATCGGAAAGGTTTTACCGCTGTTTACAATTGTTCGGTACGAAAATTTTGTGACTTTCGGATCGCCAATACGATATTATCGTGACTAATACGATTTTATCGTTTTAGTGATATTTGCGATCTTACGAAATTTTTGTTTCCAATACGATTTTTTCCCATTTGTGATTCGGATTCGTGGATTAGTAAATGTGCCCCTAAGTCTACTGAAAAACTTTAAAACATTAAATAAAACCATTAGTATAAAGTACAACATACTTTTTTATCATTACAGAGAAACAGGAAATTATTTTTAAAAATGTGAATTATTTAATTAAAATAAAGTCTAAAGTGGCTTTTATAGATCCCATACCTTTACAAAAAAACCATACCACTATACAATATATGGAAATGTGATGTTTTTACCTTGCATGACTTTTGGGGGTTCTTTTTCAGTAGCTTGAGGTGTAACTTGTTCTTGGGAAAACAATTAAAATTGAATATTAGATGTAATAAATCATTGTTTTAGGCTGTTTTTTATATGCTATAAATGCCTCTGCTGTAATTCTAACATTATTTTATTCAGATTTCCATTATTGGCCTTTGCAAGAATATCTAATATATTTTAGGATTCTTGCATCTTTTAAATGATATACACACAGCCAAAAAACATCCAAAACTTTTTACCATAATCTTCCTTTGGGCATTCGTCTTCAGCTTCATGAATTGTCACCTCCTCTAAGACTAAGAAAAGAAAGGTTAAGTTAAGGGAAGAACTGCTTCAGTTTCATATCAAGTTTATTACTTGTACGTTTGATGTTTGGAGGGCTGTACATATTCAGATATTACAGTTTGTTCTTTTATTAAATGTGACAGAGAAACAAGAATAGCATATATTGCAAAAGTTACCCACAATAAAAGATGGAACAGAAAAATATAACTTTTTTCAGCTTATCAAATTTGATATTAACATCTAAAAATGAAATGTTGAGTTTGTTGTTATAAAATATAGAAACGCACATTTTTAAAGCAAAATGAAAGCTTAAAACAATGGAAAGGGTTTACTATTACATCCTCCAGTTAGTAAAATTGCTACTTTTTTACCATAGACTCAAATTACTTTTCTCTAGACCAACACAATGCCATTGTTCTCCCTATGTCCTTGTATGCCTTGTGCTGGTTAAAGGTGTGTGCATGTGCAGTACAGTAAGATCCAAAGAAACCGCTGCTCTTTGCACGTAAGTCCTGTGAGTGCGGATCCTTCGCTAATTGCTGTTTGTATTTTCTTCCCTATGGACTGCACCCAGGCACCACAAATCTCTTTATCGTGAGTGCCGACCAACTTTGATATTATATATATATATATATATAAATATATATATATAGAGAGAGAGAGATGTAGATTTACTTGTAAATCTAAAACTCTTGCAAGCTTTTAGAAACATGTGGTGAAAGAGAGAGAGTACCACACGCTCAGTGATGTGGTGCAAAAGAAAATACGTTTATTGAAAAAAACTCCAACATTTCGAACAGTATTCTTCTTATATATGTAGATGTATTTGTAAATGCATGTGGCAAAAGTAAGTGAATCGTGCTCTCAGCATTTAACAACATTCATTTAACGACAGAATGCTCCCACCACCATGTTTCACAGATGGGATAAGGTTCTCATGCTGGAAAGCAGTGTCTTTTGGTTTTTTTTTAAATCAAATGTAACGCTCCTCATTTAAGCCAAAAAGTTCTATTTTAGCTTCATCTGCCCACAAAACATTTTTCCAGTATTCTTCTGGTTTGTCCACATGATCTTTAGCAAACTGTAGATGGTCAGCAATATTTTTGGGGGAGAGCAGTGGCTTTCTTCTTGATAACCTTTCATATACATCATTGCTGTTCAGTGTTCTCCTGATGGTGGACTCTGAACATCAACATTCACCAATGTGAGACAGGCCTCCAGTTGTTTAGATGTTAACCTGGGTTCCTTAATAGCCTCTCGGACTATTAGACGCCTTGCAATTATCTTTGATGGTAAACCAATTCTGGGTAGGGTAACAATTGTCTTGAAGTTCAACCATTTGTACACAATCTGTATGACTGTTGATTGGAGTCCAAACTCTTTAGAGAGTTTATTGTAACCTTTTTGAGGTCCTCAGACACCTCCTTTGTTCAAGTCATGATACACATTCACAAATGTGTTGTATGTGAGATTAGGCTTTGTTGAATCCCCATTCACACCTAATTGTAATCCCATTGACTGAAAACACCAGTCTCTGATTTCACCTTCAAATTAAATGATAATCCTAAAAATTCACTTACTTTTGTCACATGTAGAAATAATTTTGGATCATTTGTTTTCAATAAATACATGAATAATATAGTTTTTTTTTTTTTTTTTGCTTAACTAAGTTTTCTTCATCTACTTTTAGGACTTGTATGAAAATCAGATGATGTTTTAGGTCACATTCATATGAAAATATAGACCATTTTAAAGGTTTCACAAACTTTCAGAACAATTGTAACTTTTTCACTTTTTCACTTGTGTACAAGATTTAAGACTAGACTGCTTAGAATAAAAGAGCAGAGGCACCTTGGATGGCACAGCTTTGAAAAGGTAGTGGCACTGGCAAAGCTTAATAACACACAAAATAATATCTTCTTTGCATAAGTCTCCAGGTTTATTTAACAATGTACAAAATAAAGCACAGTCCTCTTTTTCCCCACATGGCATGTGTTCACCTACAGTACAGTATATTAGATTTGGGAATGTTAAAGGGATTCTGTCATGATTTTTATGGTGTAAATTTATCACTAAATTACATTGTGTAAATTGCAAATAATTCATTCTATTATTTAAAATTTAATTTATTCAGCCAAATACCAAACTGAATCCAAACCTGGAAGAAGAAGCCAGAAGTGCAGTATATGAAAAGGAAAAGCCCGGGCTTTTGTCCCTATTACATAAGGTTCAGGTGCAGTTTGGCCTGCTAAAAATGGCTCGGATTCGGGCAAGTCCCAAACTGATTCCGGGGTTCAGTGCATTAGTACTATAGAGGACACAATCTACTTTATAACTTGAGACTTTGCAGCAGTGCCATTATTCAAGGATTGTAACCATAAGTAATGATGTCAGTGATACATTAAAAAAAATGTCAGTGATACTGAAAAAAAAATAAAAAAAAATATATATATATATACATACAATAAAAATGTATTTAAATATGTTGCTATAGATGCTGGCACAAATGCAGGCCTGATTTGCAAAATCCACATTTAGTACAGTACAGCGCAAACAGCAACAGTGGTAAATCTCCCTCTAAATTAAAACCAGCAAACCTACATCACTTTTGCTCAAAATTAACCTTCAAATTGGCCATCAAGTTGTACAACCATCTCTGCTGTATCACACTTAATTGGTATGCATTCGTCTGTGTCTCTAAAACACAATTAAAATTCAAACATGTCCATGTACGATCTTTAAATAGTAATCCTTCTTTTTAAGCAATAGAGCTAGTTGTGCATATTAGAGAAAAGGCAGAAAAGAATACTGTTCCCCCTGCCTATTTGATCTTACTTACATCTGTAGACATACTGTTTTTGAAGCAAACTAAGCATTTAGAAGCAGAACAAATCTTAGCTACTGCATGTTATTTTCATCAGACTAAGCTGTTTCCAAGTCACTACAAAACTCTCACAAGCAATGACTGACAACATCAAGCCTCAGAAACCATCACAAACAGAAATGTTGATGAAAATATGCCATCTGAATTTTATCACTCTTACAGCAGTTGCACAAGATAATTTCAATGACTCTGAGAGAAACGGCAGGTAAACTAAGATAAGACCACCAAAGCAAAGGTGAAATATTAAAATATGTAATATTTTCTTTAAAGAATAGAAAAATTAAAAAGTATAATGTAAAATACAGGAATAGCTAAAAAAATAATTTAACTCGATTTATTTTTATTAAGTCGATTTATTTTGGAAATATATTAATATATTTTCTTTGTAATTATTAGCATTTTTTGGGTTGAGTACCAAAGAGAAATACATATAACTTCACTTATAAAGCATCGTTTATTGAATGATTACCCACTAACTAAGAAGCAGAAAAGCATGTACATGCACAAGTGATCCTTAGGAGGGTGGAGAATGGGGGAGGCCTCGGGGCGCCCAAAACTGAAATCCGACGCTGACTGTTACACTTAAGTACCTTGGTTTAATATTTGTGCTAACTATGTTACTATGTTTAATATTTGTGCTGTCATTATATTTTGGTTTTAATCAGCTGACCAGATAATGCTACCTGCTGATTGGTTGCTATGGGTTGCCATTCAGTAAATTTTATTACATTACCTTCATTATCAGAGTAAAAAAATAACATTCCTTTCCATAGTTTCTGCACTAATATTATCTGTAAATATTATCTGTAAAACTAATGCAGATTCTGTTAAATCTCTAACAAATGTCTATAATATTGCAACACAAATAATGGTAACAAGCAAAATCAACACAATTAAAGTCTGGCAGCATACTAGTACTATATAATGAATTACCTATTAGCTTTTATCTAGTTCAGTGCTGTCCAACTTGTGTGGTACCAAGGGACAGACTTTTTCTGGCCTACATGGTGGCCCACCACACCACAAGAGCTATTAAGACCATACCCACATTAATGGTGGTAGTGCAGCAAAAACCCAAATGGTTGGTGCTCACTGTATGGATATCACCCTTCATTCATATGTGAAAGAATTTTATTGTGTTATAATAAGACATACCCCTAAATCCTTATGCCTTCTCTTCCCCTGTGGATAGCACAATAACCCCCAGAATATAATTACACACCTTAGGGAAAATATAATGACGATTTCTAAAAACTAACAAACCCCTGCCAGGTTAATCTCCAACAGGCAGCATAGGGCAGGCAGAGTATGGCACACACAGCAAGGTACAGTAGGAATACTTGAATACTCTGCCTGCCCTATGCTGCCTTTGTGTGCCATACTCTACCTGCCCTACCCTGCCTTTGTCTGCCATACTCTGCCTGCCCTATGTTGCCTGTGTGTGCCATACTCTGCCGGCCATACCCTGCCTGTGTGTGCTATCCTCTGCCTGCCCTATGCTGCCTGTGTGTGCAAAACTCTGCCTGCCCTACCCTGCCTGTGTGTGCCTTACTTTGCCTGCCTTATGCTGCCTGTGTGTGCCATACTCTGCCTGACCTGTGCTGCCTGTGTGTGCCATACACACAAGGCAGCATAGGGCAGGCAGTACATACTACATACAATGCTGGCATTGCTCCTACAGTCTGAGGTGTGAACAGGTGAACAATTTGGGTGCTTACAGTCTGAGCCTGAGGTGTGAACAAGGGGCCAGATGATCTAATTACTGATATCATTTAACGCTTACACAAAGGTGAGCAGTCACAGCAGCCAGACAGGTGGGGAGGGTCACACAGAGGGGGGAGCGAGCCAGATGATGCCTGCGGGCTACCAGTTGGACAGCACCGACCTAGCTATAAAATGTTAGTGATGAATGCATCCCGTTTTCAATGATAATTTTGCAAAACTAGGGGAAAATTTATCAAATGCTTTAAAAATCACAAAAATCAATGGATGTTCTTTAAAGTGTTTTTTATTATTATTATTATTATTATTATTATATGTACATACCTATAGATGGATTTTTTTGTGGACAGTAAAAAAAAGGAACAGTCTTGATTTTTGTCTGACTTTAGAAGCATGGTACTACTTATGGGGGGAATTGGCTAGTGCTGGTTCCAGGTATTAAGACTGTCACATTTGCCCAAAGAAGATAATATTAACGCACAAGCCTCATTTTAAATAATCCGTAAACTCCATTTTCTCCAGTCCTCCCTATAATCTGGATGTGTTTTTATTACCTTTTATTTCTTTATTAATCTATTGACTTTCAATGGGGGAAATGCAACCTGCTGCCATTCTCACAGTATTAAGACTAGGGTCCCCAAACTTTTCACAGTTGGTCACAAGGGGACTGCAGCTTTAGGTTTGAAAAGTGGGCGGAGCCACCAATAGCCAATCAGATTTTACCTATTGAACTTTATCAGTTTGATTCCAGGGATCCCAAACTTTGCACAGTCAGTCACTGGGTGACTATGTACTCAAGGTTAGAAGGCCAAAAGCCAATCACATTTCTTTCATTGTTTTCAGAGGGGAAATTTTAACTGCTGCCATTCTCACATATTTAATGTCAGGGTCCCCAAACTTTGCACAGTTTGTCATTGGGTGACTACGTTCCAAGATTAAAAAAGTGGGTGGGACCAACAACAGCCACCTATAGACTTCATACATTGAAATTTAAACTGCTGCCATTCTTTAAAGCTAAAGCAAAAGCTAGTTAAAGCTAGTCATCAGGTATCTGTAGTTCAGAGTTAGAAAAAGTGGGTGGAGCCACCAACAGCCAATAAGAATTAATCTATTGATTTTCAATGGGAAATTCAACCTGCTGCCATTCTCACAGTATTAACACCAGAGTCACTAGGGGACTGCATTTTTAGGTTTTAAAGAGTGGGTGGAGCCACCAAAAGCCAATCAGACTCCACCTATTGATTTTTTTTTGTTTAAAATGCTGCCTTTCTCACACTATTTATGTCAGGGTTCCCAAACTTTGCACAGCACGTATTCAGGGTTAGAAAAAGTGGGTAGAGCCACCAACAGCCAATCCATTTCCACCCATTAAATTTCATTGGTTTATATTTAAACTGATGATATTATTTAAGTATTAATTCCAGGGTTGTTAAACTTTCCTAAGTTAGTCACTGGGTATTTGCGATTCAAAGTTAGAAAAAATGGGCGGAGTCATCAAAAGCCAATCACATTTCACCTATTTACTTTCAATGATGAAGTGTAAAATGCTGTCCCACAATTTTTTTACCCAAACTTTGCAAAGTTGGTCACTGGGGACTGCAGTTCAAAAATAGGAAAAGTGGGTTGATCCACGAACAGCCAATCAGATTTCATCCATTGAATTTTATTGGTTTAAATTTAAAATGCTGTAATCCTCACACTATTTAAGACAGGGTGCCCACTGTTTGTCACTGGGTGACTTCGACTCAAGGTTAGAAAAAGGGGGCCCACCCACCACCAATCACAATTTACCTATTGACTTTTATTGATTTAAATTAAAACTGCTGCCATTCTTTAACTATTAATCCTAGGGTCCTTAAACTTTGCAGAGTTAGTCACTGGGTAACTGCAGTTCCAGGTTAGAAAAAGGGGGAGGAGCCACCAACCGCCAATCAGATGTCACTCATTGACTTTCAGTGGGGAAATTTAAATTGCTGCCATTCAGTCACTATTAAAATCAGGGTCCCCAAACTTTGCACAATGGTTTTTACTATATAACTGTGGTCCAAGGTTAGAAAAAGTGGGCAGAGCCAACAACAGATTAGATTTTATTCAGTGACTGCACGTTTTTTAACCCAACATAAAGTTTGTTCTCAAACTTCCCTTTCCAGTTGTACTTTTGATTGCAATAACTACAGTATGGCTCCTACTATTCCTGGGTATTCTTCACATATCTCTTAGAAGCTTTGGTACTAACATTGCATAATTTGCTCTTTTAGCTTGTTTAATAGTAGATGTTGTTGTCCATAGTATTTTGCATATTTCCCATAAACCACTTAGCAGTTAAATCAAGCAAGTACAAAAGGGCACTTAAAAATAGACGTGGATGTACAAAAAAAAAACGACTTGGATCTTTTTACTATTGAGTACTATTCTCATATCTACCACATAGCTGCTATATTGCTACCTTCCCATTGTTCTGCTGAGTGGCAGCAGGGAGGGAAAGGGAGGGGGGTGATATAACTAGTGATGAGTGAATTTTTCCGACAGGCATGGATTTGCAGCGAATTTCCGTTGCCAAATTGATTCACAATAAAATTAGTCACACATCAAAAAAAGTCAAAATAGGCGTGGTTTCTCTGATTTTTCTGCCGTTACGCGCATTTTTTCGGCAAAACGGGACAGTAAAGTGTGACTTTATCAGAGCAGAGGTCACGTGGCTGTGGCACAATGCAAAATGAAGAGTATGGCTAGCCCCATGTGAAATTTCAAAAGTAAATATAAAAAAATGTTTACGCTTTTAAAAAAACAGATATCAATGTAGGATTCTTCCAGATAAGCTCTATTAACTGATAAGGGAAACTGATGTTTTCTCATGACAGTATTCCTTTAATGTTAAGTCTTCCATTTTTGTTTTCATATACTGCAAGACAATTTAGCAAACAGGGTAAGTTCTGCCATGTTACCAATAAATATTTTAAATGTTAAACATAATGAACACAGTATGATAACTAGCTTTTTCTTTCTGTTAGATACAGTATTTTAATCTTTAATGTATTCGCAGATTTGGTGGCATATACAGCTCTAAATTGGTTGCTGATTTTCGCTCCATGTCTACTTATAAGTCGGTATGAATCCTTCTAAAAGTCATTTCAATTATGATTTGCCTGCCAATCTCTAATGCTCCTGTTCGCTTCAAAGAGGAGGCAATTAAAAAGCACAGAAAAGCTCTTCTGCCTAACAGGTGCTGCCAATCAATGCTGCAAAGATATTAAGGAACCTTAGACTAATTAAAGTAATAATCTGAAATGAATTTTAAAGTGAACTGTCTTGACAAAAACAGACAAGCAATTGCTCTGAATAACACTGACATATATATGGAAGCGTCATTCATTCCTTTTCAATGTTGCCTGTTGAAGAGATTTTTGGTAAACATGCTGACTCTAGGAACTCAAAGAATAAAATAATCACATAATGCATAACCTTTCTGTTTCAAAGTCATATATATTTAAACACATACACATAAGACAACATGAAATCTGCATTCAAACACTTTGGCAGTGTTATGAATTGTGATTAGCATTTTTTTTCCTGTAGGCATGGTGTTGCTGCTAAATTCTGCATTTCAGCAGTGGTGAATTCTTTTGTGAAAAAATTTGCAGATAAAAAAATTTGACTTTAACAAATTTGGCGTGAGAAAAAAAAAAGTTGCGGTCATGTCAGAAAGGTCGTGACAAAGGTCTCTGGATTGCTATATTTATTCAGGGCAGCCTGAAATAAGGACAGTAGTATTCCATAAGTTGTGTTCAGTGGTGTAACACTCACACTGGCCTAGGGTGCAGGATTTACAACTGCATCCCCCAACCATGCTTCCACCTTCTAGTTAGGAAACCCAATCCCTGCTACCCTCAGGGAATGCACCTGTATGCATACTGTCACCTTACATCCATTACTATCATGTCTCCAATAATCTGCATTCCCATTTGTTGGAAAATATTAGAGACATGGTGGTAATGGATGGAAGGTGACAGTATGCATGCAAGCGCATTCCCTGAGGGTAGCAGGCTTTGGAGGGTCACTTAAATGCTGACTTTCTAAAACTAGCTTCTTAATATTGCTCGTATTGTGAGAATACTTAACAGCATTTGTGTAAAAAATTGTATGTGCCTTGCACCTTCAGTACTTCCTCAGAGTTATGCTTTGTTTCCCCAAGAATTTACAAAGGTGTTACAGGATCAGCATGCAGTGCTCTGCCTAGGGCACACACACTTGCAGTGTTAAAAGAGTATTTCCCCTTTAAATTAGCTTTGAGTATGATGAGTTTTTAGGGCAATTTGCAATTGGTATTCATTTTTTGTAGGGATTTTTAGATATTTAGCTTTTTGTTTAGCAGCTCCAGTTTGATATTTCTGCAACAAACTAGTTGCTAGGGTTGTAATTATCCTAGCAACCAGGCAGTGGTTTGCATAAGAGATGATTATATGAATAGGAGAGGGCCTGCACATAAGTAATAAAAAGTAACATTACAATTGTAGCCTCACAGAGCAATAGATTTTGGTTGCTGGCATCAGGGACCCCCAGTCAAAAGTTGAAAGAGGCAGGAAAGAAAGGCAAATACTTCAAAAACCATAAAACAAATAATGACAACCTATTGCAAAGTTCAAGAACTGCAGTATGCCAGCCTATCTGTGGCTTGGCTACGCATAGGCTATCTGTGGAAGACCATCTCCCATAGACTATATTTTAATCAAATAATTTAAATTTTCAAAAAGTAAATTGTTACTCTATAGGGCAGGTAAGTACATATTCCTGTGTTTCTTTACACATGTAACATTCTTTGTAATTATATATTTATTTTTTAAATATTTGCATTGCCTGTTTCCCAATCATGTATTATAAATAATGTCTAGGGCTACATATACAACATTATGCAATATTTAATGTGAACACAGCATTACATGCATAAGTATTGCTGTATAAATATACATACATACAAAAAGGATCTAAAACATGGAGTGTGGGTCCCTGAACAGACAAGCTTCGAAGATAAATACACAACTCTATCAACGTTATGCACCTTGTTAACTGGTAATGGTTGTAGTAAAAATGAAAGGGGATCTTAACCCCAAAAAATTGATTTAAGTTTATGCAGAGTGTTCTGAAAACTGTCTATGAACTTTCTGTTTTAGGTTAAACCTAGGGGCAGATTTACTAATCCACGAACGGTCCAAAGGCATCCGAATGCGTTTCTTTCGTAATGATTGGTATTTTTGCGACTTTTTCCTCGCCATCGCGACTTTTCCGCGACTTTTTCGTTGGCATCGCGACTTTTTCGTATATTTTCCACAACTTTTTCCTTGCCGTCGCGAAAAAATTGAATTGGTTTTTCCACCGTTTACAATCACTCAATACGAAAAAATTGCAATGGCGATGAAATAGGCGCGAAAAATACAATAAAGTCGCGGCGGCGATGAAAAAGTCGCGACAAATAATATACAAACAAGTCACATATATCATCTTTAAGACATACAGATCCGTGAAGATCATTTTGCACATCCCTTTAAACAGGGATACAAAGATACTTTTTATGTCCTTTTGTTTAACATTGTTCATGCTTAACAGAAGTGAATATTTTTTAAAAAGTAGAACATTTCTAGTTTATGCAAATACTAAAGAAAACTTAACAAAAAAGTAGTGAATATATTATAAACTGTATCCAGCTTACATACAGATACTGAACATTTAAGTAAAAATTGTTTCTTGGCAATAAATACATACTGACTAGATTGTTGACTGTAAATTGTTGAACAATTTAAAAAATATTTTCTGCTTTCTTGACCATACCTGTTTCCTTTGTTTCAGGAATATCTTTCTTTTCTGGTAATGATATTTTCAATTCTCCTGTAGCACAACCATTGGAAAAAAATATTATTCAGGATGACAAATGTTACCCTACTGAAGCATAAAAATTCTTTGTATTTGGAGGGAATATGAAAAGCTGTCCAAAAATAATAACATATTTTTATAGAAATGTGTGAATGTTAGGTGTTCAGCTATTTAAAGGGTATTTACTAAGATGTTTGTAAGAAACCAATTGGAGGATAAGTACCGGTATGTAAAAGTGGTTTGAGGAATGTAATAAATATCACTGGTGGAACAACAATCCAAAATGTAATATTATTAGACATTTATTACATTGAATACGTGAAGGTGGTTGTTTTTGTAGTAAAACTATGTGGCTGGGAATTTCATTGCACTCTGCGTAGGAGAAAATTATGTTTTCAGTCCTTTCTTCCCTGTATCAGTAAAAGCTGAAGGATGTGTTTTACTGGAAATTCTACATTTCAGTGCTATGAACTCCGATGCTCCAGGGAAAATTTCCAGCCACTGTGGAGAAATAGAAAAACTGATGTGTACCCTACTAGAGGATTTTATAAAATAAAAGGGCAGGCAGATTACATGTCAACATATCTACATAATCTCCCTCCTTGTTAATAATGATTTGAACTGATTCTTTTAAAGGGGTTCTATCTGTGCCAAATACATCCGTCCTGTGACAAATATGTTGTACCCTATTCTCAAACAAATAAATTTTTTCAGCTGCTTTAATAATGAGTATGTAGGCAGCCATCTTAGATCATTTTGAAAGAGAATGTGCTTTCAGAAACAGACAAAGCACAATGTATGTCTTCTTAGGCAACAATCCCTGTCTTCCATTCCTCAAATGACTTTTGTTTCCATTTTTCCTGTTTGGGTGCTGTTCTCATAGGCAGACCATAGGAACTCTTTTAGTAATACAGAAAAGTTAATTTTGATCTATAGGTTTTCAAAAACTCCTTCCAGGCTTCAGTATATATGCTTTTTGGAGTGGTAGGGGGAGTCCAAGGTGCCAGAATCCATACCCTCTTAATGTATATAATGTATTTGGGGAAAAATGTCCTTCTGCCTCTCACTGTATTTAATGTATTTGGGGTATTGTTACCCTCCGTTTCTTATTCCAGAATATATATCCCTAACTGAACCAACTAATTTAGATTTCAAGCAGTGGTTTGGGCTTCTTAAATACAGTAATTTCTAAATAAAGGGGTAATTTTATGATTATGACCAAGCACAGTAAATAGGGCTATCTTTGGTTTCAGTGATTTGCCCATTCTCTGATGCTAATGGGACACTGGGTTGGCGGTGCTACCCAACAGCAGCACAAAAAAAATGAATCTTGCTAAGGCAGCATAAATGACATGAAAACTTCATATGAAGGGAAACTTCATATTGATATTAATTATAGGGCCCCTACTGCAAGTGTACTCTGAAATAGTGTTGGGTGTACTTAATGGTAAATAGCTATCCAGATCTGTATATAGATGCGGTTCTACAGTACAAATAGAGTACCCAAGATAATGCTAATTCTAACCTGCACTGCAAAACCAAAAGGCAGGGTGTATTAAAGTTGCTTTTAGGTCTGTGCTATCTGTAGAAATTATTACCGATGCTTTAAAACAGATATGATTATAAGAAGTATACGTAGAAACTTATACCTGGTTTTTCTTGTGGGAGAACTTCTTTCTTCTCTTGTGGTTTTTCCTTTGATTTTTCTTCTACAATGTAATAATAAAAGTAAAAGTGGATACACAAAAGTCTGTATGCTGTTTCTGTACAATAAGGTATTTTGTATTTAATCATTTAGAAGTCTTCCCAGAAAATATTTTAGTAGGGTATGCGCTTGGTACGATTTAGTATTTTTATTATAAAACATGCATTCAAAAAAAGTAGAAGCCTTACTGTTAGTAACAGGTACATCCAATAAAGAAATGATATATTACAGATTTCTAACCATTTTTGACATCAAGACCACCAGTGGTAATAGGTCACAACCAATGTGATCCTGTGAAACTCCCCACTTACTCTTTGCTTCCAGAATATAATGTATTAGGAAGGCATGAAACATGATAAGGAGAACTGTGACCCCCCCAGGTATCATATACATTTTTGCTTATACACTAAGATAAGAACTTTCCAGTAGGTTCCAGGGCCCTAGAAAGGCATTGCTAAAGAGGTCTCCTGCTCATTAAAGAGATTGGTACTATAAGCAGTGCCAGGGTTTCTGCTTAACAGCATTTAGCACTGCTGGAGGTACGATTGAACGATTTAGGCTGTACGTAAGTTTTTTTTATTTACAAGTACATCTATCCCCATTATCACAGGTTACAGTGACTAACATCTTGTCACAACAATTGTTCCTTTATAAAGAGCAACAGGGAGGGTCTTATTTGTTTATATTTGCCCTTGCAATTGAATGGCTTGTGATTCTCATTCATTCCCAATATCACCTAATAACAAGAAGGTTTATCCGAGGCAATATAGAAGAATGCATTTCCCTCTCTACAGATTATATTCTATTATATCCATATTGACCAGGGTCCGAACAGTCCACAAGAAATTCTCACCTAATCTCCTGGGTTGACCCCTTTTAAAGTGATAGTGATAGCTAGAGATATTAAGAAATACATCCTCCACAACTCTCCCAAGTATATTGACAAAGTGACACTCCTTCAGATTAATAGCATTCAACAACCCTTTCCAATTGCAACCCACACTCACTGGTTCAGCAAGCAAATTAAAATACCTACCATACTGAAAGCAATTTGATTTACAAATCAACCAACCAATCATAATCACACCATATATGACTTGGAGCAATGCAGTGCAGGTCTGCCATATGCATACCCCACAATGGAATCAGAGTGATTAGGGGATGTCACTCCAGAGGTCCAATTCATTACCAGAGAACAATTACTGAAAGTTAATCTGAATGTCTCCCTGTGCACCCTGAAAGCATATCAACATCTGATTGCAACCAAATACAGGTTTATTCAGTTTAAGAAACTGCACCACCTCTGTATTACCCCCCCCCCCCACCAAAAAACCTTTTTTTTTCTGAATGTTGGTTTTCTTCACACTTTTCGTCACCTCCTAATTGGGGGTGGAGTCTCATCACTGTTTTAAGCATTGTTACTTCTCTTGAGGTTATCTTGACAAAGGGACGGAGTGCCCCCCCCCCCAAAAAAAAATGTTGATTTTTTTTTTTGAAGTATACTGGCATAATAAACGGGGTAAGCTCCCCAGCCAAAATTGCTGCTTGAGAGCAGTCTCTATTTCTTCTTTTTTCCACTTTTTTTTTACCCCGATACATCTCAGCTGAATGGGAAGTATACTTCTTAGCTTAAATGTGTTAGGGTCATATCTAAGAATTAGAGTTAACAAGTTAAATTCTAGAATACAGTATGTGGATTCATAAGCAAGTCTGTCTACATAGTATAACTGATTATATTGTTCCAACTAATACCAAACGTGAGGTTTGGAAATCCTTGCTATTTTCTGCTAAGAAGACCTTAGTAATAAAGTGGATGGGTACAAGCACACTCTCCCTGAAACACTGGACAGACCTCATATGTAATCACTTCCCCCGACAAATACCCAAAAAATTATGTAAAAAAAAAAATTATATATCTGTGCGTGCCCAGCTACTGTAAATTTAACATGCAGAGATACAGCTTCTCTACATACTCACTGAGCTAGTCTATCTGTTTCTGTGTCATTTGTAGGGCTTGGAGACCACTAATATTCACAGTGAGATGTCTCTTGCACTAACCTTAGTGACAGATATAGATTTTTTTGTAAAGCTTTTGCTCAGATTGTATGCAGAACTGTGAAACTGAGTTACAAAGATCTTCTCTCTCTATGCAAATCAACACAGAATTCAAAGTGTTGCCTAGACAGCAACCAGATTAAGGCATGTATTTAGCATTGCTTATCTTTATACATGAAAACTTCAACTAAACTGGCATACAGCAAAATAAAATCCCTTCGGGAATGATAGGTATGCATATATGAATTTAAATTGCCCTATATGGGTAACACTCAAACCCTAAAAACATGTAAAGATGTACATGAGCCTTTAGTCTTATGGCAGTGACACTTGCAGATAATTGCAAGCATATCATTAGGCTGAGCTATTTTATTTATGTTTTTTTTTAGCCTGCTTTGATGTTGTTATTATGGTATTGCCTCTTTGAACAGCAGGCTGCATTTAGTAATGTAATGTAAAAGGTTAAAGAGAAAGTACAACATTTTCCCAATTTGCATGTGTTAATGTTTTTTTGTAAATGTTTTTTTACATTTGACATGTTAAGTTAAGTAGTTAGGTTTAAAAATGCTTCATAAACAAGGAAAGTTTAAAAATAGCTTTATTAGCCCTAAATTGCAACAAGCTTTAAAACCATTACAACATTTTATGATTAATACTCATATTTTAAAACCACTAGTTTGATGTGCTTAATTTTCTAATGTACCTCTTAGCTTGAACTTAGAAAAATGCTTTTCTGAACATAATTTTCTACTTAGATTGGAAAAATTATTGCCTAAAGTAAGGAAAATATATTTATCAAAATATATTCAAGTATAAAACATGACTCATGTTTGGCATCAGCATTTTTCTCATAAAGATAATGGAATATTTCCCTTGATGAATCATGTAGCATAGCAAAAGATGAACTATGATAACAACCCCATTTTTCTTTTGATAAGTCTGCTTGTATTTGAAGAATTCATCAGTACCTATGTTATTTATAACACGAATCAGAAACAGTAGCTGGAGAAATTGTTGGTTAAACAGACACTTAAAAGGAACAGTTTATTGGAATGAAAAGTACTTTTATCACTTCCAATTTTATTGAACACAACCATGCCCCATGTTGACCGATATTATTCAAATGAATGAGTTCATTCTAGCATTCTAGTTCATTCCATTTTCATTTTACTTTGGCTGCTGTAGCAGATGCTGTTTTGGCTTTAACCCAGGCTACTGAGTTTATGCAATATTAAAAGAGTTTGTATTGGCTTGTGGGAAAGGTGAAGCACCTTCTGATATCATCTCTAATTATAAAATATTTTCTTTTATCATTGCAATTTGATTTCATATATGATATTTAACTTGCTTTGGATCAATATTTAGAAAGTCCCTTTGATAGAGAGGTTTCAGTCTGGTAGATGCTTGTGTCAATATATTTCCAACAATATTGTGTTGTTAATTTAATTAAAACAGTCATTCTTTCTGCTTCTGTAAAGCCTGAGTCCAATTAACATATATGATTGCTGATTTTTCTGTTATTCTCTTTGAGGTAATCAAACTACTCTGCCTGCAATTGGCATCTGGGAAGCCCATTTATCAACATTCTGATTTTAATGGTTTTAGAGTATTTTAAAACAAAAAAAAAACTAATTTCTGCATGCTCTGGATAAATACCTAGTGCTGATTTAAGCACTCTTCATCATCCACCCCCTCTCTTTTCAGCTGAGAAATATGCAATACAGTGCAATGTAAGATTGGAGAGGAGAACTCCCCCAAATCTGCTTTACTGCTCAAATTTCCTTTTATTTATATAGCGCCAACAGATTTCCTCAGCATTTTACAGAGATTTTACAACATTTATTTGTAAAAGCACACATTTACACAGACTATGGTGAATTTAGTCAAAAGCCAATTTACCTGCCTATACATTTTTAAATTGTAGGAGGAAACTGGAGCACCCAGTTGGAAACCCACTTACTTCTATTCTGTAGTCTTATTTTTGGTTGAACTTTGCTTAATGCCTGAATGACAAGTTTGAATTAGTTCGTAGTAGCGGGGACATAATAGTTATAGCTACAACTTGCTGCTAAGAGCTCCATTCACATTTTTATCAGTCAGACATTAAGGAAAGTTTAAGCCAGACCAATCAAGCAAAACAACAGCAGAAATAACTGTTTGCAAAATGAAATTTGTGTCCCAGACTCATCATAGAAAACCCTTATGGAAAAGACAACTGTGCCCCCAAATGTATAATTAATATTGACACTAATGTGATTCACAAGTCCTTTTTAGAAGGCAACAGAGGTTTATGTTCTGACAGTTAATTACAGTCAGCCTGTTGGTTTGAAACCCATTTTCACCACTACTGCCCTAAACCTGACAAAAGATTAAGTTAATGAAATTAGAATGTTACTACATTGTTCTAAATCATATAAAAAAGTATTTAACATTTACAGTCACCAGGCCCAGATCTGGGGGCAAGCCATAAAGCTTAGGGTGGCATTCTGTCCACTGGCTGCAATCCCCATTGGGAAGTGGGTGGGAGATTTTGACAGTGGAAGTGAGCAGAGGTGACAAGAGGAAGCTGTGATCAGCGGGTGGGTGAGATGGGGTGGGGGGAGTGGTGCAAGTGGTGTCCCAGGGTGCTAGCAGTGGGGGGGCCTAGGGGAATATAATCTTTAAATCTGGCCCAGATAGTCTTTCAGTGTCACCTAACAGCTCCATAATTGATGTAACTGTCATCCTAATTTCTCTATTGTTGGGACAAATTACTGAAAAAAATGGTTACCCTTAAGATTTGAGAATAAGATTTAACATTAAGATTAAGATAATGTTACTTAAACAAGTTTGAAACATACTTATTGACTTATGTGAGGTTCTCAAACCCATGTTGAGAAAAAGTGATAGTTTTAATTCACTTTAGGACAAGTTTACAATGAACTCTACTAAATAAAAGGAACATCTGATGTTAAACATCTTACTAGCACTTCCTAGCAGGTGGTGTAATTGAAGTTCTGCTTTAATGCTCCAAAAGATTTTTTCAAAACCAGCTTGGTTTCTGATATCACAGCAGTACCTAGAAAGTGCCCAAATGTTCCTGTTCTATAAGAGCTGACATTTAGAATGTCATTGTGTTTATTTTGTTGTTGTTCTGTTTTAGAATAATAACAGTGAATTTGGAAAGCTAATTCATTTACAATGTTATTCACAAAGAGGGAGATTACTCATCTGTTTAATAACTTATCACTGTTTCATGCAGTATGTTGGCTCTTAGCACTTCTGTAATTGTTAGGCAAAGTTATGCTTTTAAGGTCAACATATACATTTTCCAGACATTACTTTACATGTAATGTATTAGTCTATCTAAATATTTTTACATATGCTGTTTAGTTAGAAATGCAAATAGAAATGACAATGATTATAAACTCTACTTCTATAAATAACATATTTTTGTTAAAGGGCACTTTAGCAGAAAAATTGCTTCCCCCTGAAGGGGTGGGCTGATAAAGCCTGCATGGTGGGAAACAATAACATAATGTAATAATGATTGTCACAGAAGCTGTAAATAAAGGTTTTTTTAAAACTTGGATCATGAAAGGTGCTGAACCTTCTACTGTAGTATTACAAATAAGGCAACACTATGAGGATCATTTCATACAAGAATCCCTTGAGCTGCCCCCATCCTATAGTAAAAACAATATAAAAAAAAGTTCTATCTTCAAACATTTACATTCTAGGAAGTAACTGGGAAAAAAGAAGTCCTCTGGAGTCATATGATAAAAGTAGGGCATGACTGACAGGACAGACAGGGTACAAGGCAGGTAGGGGTGCATAATAGCACAAGAGCAGCAGATTATTTAGGGAAGGGGCATTGAAGGGAACCACCTTATCTATGGTAGCACATGAGCAGCACACTAGTAGCAGTTTCACCTTCCTTCCTTGGGTACAAATGTATAATAAGAATAATGGGTGAGCTTGGAGTTGTGGAAAGGTGGTATTAGACTGCAGCTGTAGGAGGTAGGTTAAGGAGTAAGAAAAAGACAAGAGGTTACCTCTCACCTTCCTCAGTCAATCAGTTTTTTTTTTTTTAATTTGACAATTTTTATTTTTTCCAAAAAAAGGGAACAAACAACATAGCAGTGGCCATGTGTCATAGTTTTACAGTCTTGTGTTCATTCTACCACTACCTCTTTGTTTACTTACTGATTTAATATATAATTACATTTTTATTTAGTTTGTGGGTCATTTCCTATATAGGCAGCATGATTGCATGCTTGTTTCAAATTGCTTTTATTGCTGTGTTGTTCAAATCCACCACCAGAGTATTTACACCAACCAGCAGATTTATAAAAAATAATTATGTCAGCGCTTATTATCCAAAATAACCTCTTGTTTAGCACAGATAAGTAGGAAATAAAGATACTTGGATACTGGGTCTATGATAGTAAAATAGATCAAGATGAGCAAAGATTAAATCAAGTTCTACTGCTAGTATCTTATGCTAGAAATAATTCAGAAGAGAGCATAGAATGATAATTGCCAAAAAAATGTAACAATGATTTAAGATGCAACCAATAGTATTTGCAGTTATGCATCTCACCAAAGTACTGAAACTCCCATTTGCTAACAATATATGTAATAAATATAAAACCATAGCCAGATTACATAAATTAAAAGTAGGGACATATTAAGTGACTGAACAAATTTGTATTGCAGCTATAAAACAAGTATGCTAAATGAAAACAATATTTTAGCATTTTGATAAAGAGAAAATGAATGTAAGTATATAACAAATTTTTTCTTGCAACCAGTGAAACAGCTACAGCTGTTTTTCAAATGAAAGCAGATGGAAAATTTTGAGCTAGGAATAGTTTAGTATACTTGAATATATTAATATCACTGATGGGTTTTGTAGAATCTGCTTGATATATTTCTAATAATTATTTGGATATATTAGAAAAAGCAATGTTTCTTTATCTTTATTATCAGTGATTTGGGTGTGAATATACTAATCTTCCTGAGGGAGTTGATCTCAGACATTTTTGCATTAGTTTATTTCAATCTGCATACTACATCGTAGACACAGATTTTTTTTAATAATTATTTATTAAAAATATCGTTTTAAAAGTACAGTTACAATAGCTACAGAATCTGTGCACTTTCTTAAAAAAGACCCAATTAGTTGTGATGAGCGAATCTGTCCCATTTCACTTTGCCATAAAATTCACAAAACGACAAGAAAATTAGTGAGACGGCAAAAAAATCAGTGAAACGCATTTGTTGTGTGACTTTTTTGTTGCCTGCGTCTTTTTTTCTCGCCCACATCTTTTTTGGAGCGACCGCACCCATTTTGATGCGAACGTGCCCAATTTTGACATATTTTTCCATGGCGAATTTTCACGGAAGTTTTGCAAAACAATTTGCCAATGGCAAAATGCGGAAAATAGCTTCGAATCCATGCCTGCCGAAATAAATTCGCTCATCACTACCTATTAGCAAATATGCAAACTCATGTTATGGGGGGTGAGTTGACAATGCTAAAGTTGATGGTGCAATAGTAACTTCAATATTTTAACATCTTCTTTCCCTGTATGTCTGTTTTGGGTTTAATAACTAATTACAGTTATGTCATGGGGTGTATCGATGACAATAAATATTTTCCCAAGAATTATAGTTGTAATGGTTGGCTTAAATTACTTGAAATTCATTTTCTTGCTATAGGTACTTTGAATCCACACTTTGAATATTTATGATATTTAAATATATTCATCCAATTCATTTTTATGATAAGGTACAGATGGAGAAGAGATGAAAGAATGACTAATGGGTCTTTTTTGGCCCTATATTTCATGGTGGGATTTTTTTCGATAAGCATAATGTAATACGAATCCAGTAGCATAAATGATCATGCTAAAGACATAATACATCTGAAATGGGTACATAATTGGCTTTGACTATTTTTGTCAATAACCAGCAACAGTTCAACTACTTTCCAAAATACTTTCAAAATACTTTCTCCATAAGTCAAAGGTTTCATACCACACATAAATTAAGAATAACAGTAATAATATAACCTTTAAACTTTACTATCATCTGCCAAGCAATGAACACAGTGACAATGACACTTTCACTCTGTTACTAACCACAATGCTTGATTAAATTGCCTGGAGCTGTTCATATTTCAATGATGTAGGACAGCATAATTACACATTTTTGTGCATGCATGCCTTGGGACTTCCACTTTCAAACACTTCTTTATTTATTTATAGATATCCCACTGCAGTGTGGAATACTCCCACAGGACATATTCTTGTGCAGGGGCAGAGCAAAACTTTTTTTTTCAACCTTTTTAGTATTAAATGAAAACAAATATATCTTGTGAAACAAAGAAAGCTAAAGCATTACATTTAACACCAGCACCTTATTTATTGCTCTTATGACTTTTAAGCTCTGTCCCAGACCTCGCTTTCATTCACTTGTCTAGCCTTTGCTCTCAAGCCCAGGTGATGTATCTTAATTATTCACTCTTATTTATTAATTTATCATGGGCACTGGTCATGCAAACATTGCGCAACAATTATCTGCAAGATTTATGTTATCTGGTAGAAAAGGTTATGAATATCTGCTGCTTAAAACTTAAAAACCTAAAATTCTGAGTTGAGTAATTAACATCTAATATTTAATCAGTAAATACAACATCATGGTCTAACACAGAATTCATAAAATGTTTACAGTGCATGTCAATTTAATTCCAAACAAGAAATTACTCTTTGCTGTGGAAATAATTTATCAAATATGACAGAAATCAGTCCATTTTTTAAAATGCAAAAAAATTATTTATTTAACTTGAAATACAAATATAAAGGATAGTAAATGAGCTGGAGTATCTGCCTAGCAGGCAATTCTGAAATGTATTCATAAACGCCATAACAATATTCACTACATTACAAAATTGACCCCATACATATTTTTAATGCCAGACTAGGGTATCTGCAATCACTTTAGGATTACCAAAATGTGGAAAACTATAAAATGCAATAATAAATGGAGGACATGTGTAGTGGAAAAGTGAAAGCTATTTATAGTGAATGTACTGTAGCAAATGAAAGTAAATTTTATCTATCAGAGACGTCAAGGGATTATACAAGTCCACTGAATCACGGTTTGTGTCATTTATCTATTTTTTCCTTTTACAGTCATTTTAAAATGTCAACGGGACAGTAAAAACTGCTTTGGAGTTTTACAGTCTTCACCTCTGGTAAAGAAATTTCATTAAGGGATATATAGAAAAATAGAAATCCCTAATGTTTTTCAATGTTACAAGTTCTATTCAGACAAGCAAATGACTAAGCAGGTGTTTTTGAGGTGTGTATTAAATGTCACCATAGATTTAGCAAACCCAGAAAAATGGTATATGTTCCTATAGAATAGTGCAGTGTCAAGTCACACTTCACATACTTAACTGAGTGCTTTGGTTAGAAAAGTAGCAAAATCACTGAACAGTAGATATTTGAAAAAGTAAATCTATAAAAGATGTAAAAACACATTAATGACTTGAAAATGCAGATTATACAAGAACAATCCATTATTTTGCTATGGCAATCATTTCAAATGCATTGTAACAACACCAACTGGAGGATTCCAGTGGTCTGCCATAGTGGTGAGCACATTTTTAATTCAGGCATAGATTAAAGATAAAATTTGCAATCTGCAATTTTTTTTTAAATGCCACAAAAAATATCATCAAAAAAAAATATATTGAAAAAAAAACTGCCCACTCATTTCAATGCATTTGGAGTAAGGAAAAACTTAAAAAAAAATGCCCTATAGCTTTAATACTTAAAAATAAAAATACTTAAAAAATAAAAAAACGCTTACTTTAATGAATTTGGAGTGAGAAAAAACTTGAGAAAAAAATGCCCATTGACAGCAGTCTAAACTTAACACTGACAGGGGCTGATTCACTAAAGGTAAATAAAACGAGCGCTATTTATAACATGCGTTAAAAATGTTATCGCTTCTTATTTTTTGCAACTTAACGCTCGTTTCACTAAAAGGACACTTGTCATAATTAAGACACGTTGTTCTTTGCTTTATTTAACTTGCGATGACTGATTTTACACAATATTTTAATGCATGTGCAATAATTTCTGCCACATGCAAAAAAGTGCACGCCATATTAGCCATACACGCCATGTTAGCGCAAGCTATTACTCAGGTACCAGTTACTTTCTGAAAACTACTGTTCTGAAAATGACCATTTCTCTGAAAACTGGAGGATGCATCACTTTAGGGCAAACACATACTTGAAAAAATCCCACTGCAAAGTCCATGTTGTGTTGCCAAAAGCTCACGAACCGCAATTTTCTTAAAGTACCGCCTACCCCAAGTAGGTGTTAATATTTGCACAGACTAATGCAATATTTAGCACGTTTAACGCTTCATATGTGTTTGTGAATCATTTCTATTCCCTAATTAACGCAATGCGATGATGCGTTTTTTCCCGCATGCGATATGTGTCTTATTGCATGCAAAATGACTTTGATGAATCGGTACTTATTTATCACATGCTTTTTAATGCAAAAAAAGCATGTAATAAGCATTATCAACCTTTAGTGAATCGGCCCCACAGTGTCTTAATACAAACACCTGTTATTGCAGCTTGATGTACTCTAGAGCAGTTATTCTGATTCAGAAGACTCTGTGTTGAACTAATTTTAGTTTTTAAATAATCTCCCTATGGGCATATTTATAAAACAGTTTAAATATATACAATGTTCAGAAAGTTGTTTTAAAATTAACTGTGTATTTAGTGTAAGTTAACAACATACATTTCAAGCATACTTTGTATTAATGCCAGACTACTACCCACAGTTACAAAATTATTTTACCTGTTGTATCCCAGTAAAGTCAATATAAGTTTTATATGTATTTTTTTTTTTTTTTTTTTCAAGGTTGATGCTCTTTGTGTTATTTTGGGTGTTTTGTTCCTTTTGTCTAGATTGTCAACATTGTTCTTTTTTCTTGTGCTTTGTCTGTCAAAAATGGCTATGACATGTTGGTGTTTCTTTTATGGCTGTGTATGTAGACTGTATTTCTTTTACCAGGAAATTAATAATACAAGGTGATGTAAGTATACAATGCTCATTCAAATTGTTTTAAAAAGCATGTTCATTGTTGCAATTGGGACTTATAAATGAACATAATAAACTCCCTTTTATCCTGATCTTTAAGCTAGGAGACATTTTAGTGTGTGCAAAATGCTTATGCTAAAGTCAAAGTTTATAGAACCACTGTGTAGTTCTATCACATAAGGAGCTGACAACTGGAAAAAAATCTAGATTTATTATGTACCAGGAGGATATGACAAGAAAGTATTGTAAGTGTTCGGTGGCAAAATTCAAGGTTACTGACTGCCCCCCCCCCCCCCCCAAAAATTAAAAAATGTTTGTGCAATGTTCTTCATCTGATCTTTTCCTTATGCCCCCTTTTTTCTGCCATAATATTTGTTTCAAGTTGTTGTAGTTTAGGTACCTGCCACATTCCTTTTCCTGTGAAACATAGTTGCCTTATTGGATTGTATAGAGGCTTGATCATATGGCATCAGCAGTATAACTACTCTGTCCGGGCCCCCCCTATAGCAAACTCTACTAGCCCCTGTCCTCTCTGTTGCATACCCTGTTCTGCTTGCCTATCAATACATGCTCTGTATATATATATATATATATATATATTTATAGTTAATGGTGCACATGATAAAGTGATTGCATGTATTGAATGTAACCATTCTGTCACTTGACCAAAGCTTTTTGATTTACTAAAGCTCACTTGATGCTTGTCAGCATCCTTTTGGCACATTTCCACTTCATTAATTTCAAATTAATTCAATCAACAGAAGAGAGCATCTAATGAACATTTTGCATTTATATTATTCACTCCTCATTAGCACTGATTAAAAGAAGGAACTTCTGCCTCAAAAAACCTATGTAAAACACAATGTAGGGTTGATTCACTAAAGTGTGATAACGCTTAAGGTGTGCGCGATAAGTAGAGCACGTGCGTTAATTAGCGTGCACGACAAGTAGCTCGCTGTGTTAATTAGCATGCGTTCCGTCAAATACCGCATGAAAATAGTCCTCGCGACTTAACGCAAACAGCATCGCATCTAAATTAACGCAAATATCCTCTAAGTGAATCGTGCGTTAAGACGCAAAAAATAAGACGCGATAAAATTTTTAACGCATGCTATAAATAGCGCTCGTTTTAACGCACCTTAGTGAATCATCCCTTATGTGTGTTAAAAATGCTTTAGTAATACAACAATATAACAACAGGAACCCATGGAAATCTTATTCCAAGGCCATTTTAAAATAAAGGAGTCTTTTGCTGAAACTGGAGAGAATTGGTACTTGAAAAGTATAACAACAAACCAAAATGTAAAGTAAAGCTACTGTTAAACATTGCATTATATACATTGAAGAGAAATGATACATAATATTTAACTTTAATACATAGCATGCTTTCACCAAGCTTTGAAAATGCAGCAAAGAGGTTTTTGGGGGTTTTTTTGTCCAGAAAAATTAAAAAATAGCCTAAGCTTGCTATGTCAAAGGCTTTTATTCTTTATGTCCTCCTATGAAAATTGTATGTTTAATAATGTTTTATGTGGCATTTAAAGGACCTTCAATAGCCTTTCGGTGCAATAAAATCTACAGAGTGATTTGGCTTCTATTTCGAACAAGGCAACAAAATCTTATGCACTGTAGTCTGTGTGTAAGCTTCAATCTACCTTATTGCTTTTTTAAGTGATAAATAATAATAGCTTCACTTGTTTTTCAGTTTCAAACTCAGTTCTTTTGCACCACAATTCTTCTTAACTTTCAATTCATTCTAATTTTCATGATTTTAAAGGTTTTTGAAACCATGAAAAAAACAGCTAATGCCAAGTGATTTATTTAAACAGCCTTTAAAAAAACAAACAAACAAAAAAGTTAAACATAAATTATTAGTAGAGATGTGCAAAATAATTTGGCAGGCATGGATTTGCAGCAAATTTTCGTCAAAAAAATGAGATGCGCAACAATGCGTCCAATTGCGTTTTTTTCGTAATGATCTGTAATTTTGCGATTTTTTTCTGCGTCTTTACGATTTTTGCGTAAAAACGCGAGTTTTTCTGCGTCTTTACGATTTTTGCGTAAAAACGCGATTTTTTCGGCGTCTTTACGATTTTTGCGTAAAAACGCAAGTTTTTCGTAGCCATTACGAAAGTTGCGCAAAGTCGCGATTTTTTCGTAGTGTTAAAACTTGCGCGAAACGTCGCACCTTTTAAGTTTTAACGCTACGAAAAAGGCGCGACTTTGCGCGCAAGTGTTAACGCTACGAAAAAATCGCGACTTTGCGCAACTTTCGTAATGGCTACGAAAAACTTGCGTTTTTACGCAAAAATCGTAAAGACGCCGAAAAACTCGCGTTTTTACGCAAAAATCGTAAAGACGCAGAAAAACTCGCGTTTTTACGCAAAAATCGTAAAGACGCAGAAAAAAATCGCAAAATTACCTATCATTACGAAAAAAACGCAATCGGACGCATTCGGCCCGTTCATGGGTTAGTAAATGTGCCCCCTAGTGTCCTTTTACTTTCGGATTTGTCTAATTTTTGAGAAAAATTCTCCTGAAAAAAATGCTAACATATTTTTTTCTCCTAACCTCCTGTCCTCCTCAGGGCACAATCCAAGCAGGGCTCTTTTTATCAAAGTAAGTTCTGTCTGTGTAAGCCTGCATTCTTTACTGAATGAAATTTACAGCGCACATGTGCTGTTTGCAGATGTAAATGTCACTGAAGGTGTGTGACAGGAAAAATGGCTCCTGGGTGAAAGCTACAATTTGTTTTAGGAAAAAGGGTGCTGGTGAATATATGTAATAAACACAGTGTGGTTTGGGTGGGGGAAAATGTAGGGTTTACATGTCCTGTAAATGTATAGTCATAGTCAGTATAATAAATACTGTATGTAAACTAAAGTACATGCTGAACAAATCTTTTTTAAATTAAAGGGGCCATTTTTTTCTGATTCTGATTATTTAGCACTAAAAGTCACAAAAAAAATCTAACTTTTTCAAGATTTACTATCTGAATCTGCCCTTTTTTGCTTTGCCAAAAAAATTGCTAAACTGCAGGAAAATGTGCGAAACGTGTATTCCACGCAACTTTTTAAAAACTTGCCAAGATCATATAGAACTCAATGGCAGATGTCCCTTCTCTTCCCTGGAGGATACTTTTTTTGCTTCAAAACTTTAGAGGTTTTGGATTTTTGATGCTGTTTTTTTTGTGCAACAATTCGAAAAAGTATCAGTGACTTCCCCCCCTTTTTTCAGTTCAGGCTTTTAATTAAATGTCAGACATTCGTGGAAATTAGTTTATTTAAATTTGTAAAAAGAAAAATAGAAGAAATATTTTAGTAAATCTATAGTATAGTATAGTATTTTAGTAAATCTGTTTCATAAGTAATATCTTATCCCATGTTGTATAATGATAGTCAATTATAATATCCGCTTTGCTCTCATCCCTCAAAGTGATGCTTGAGATTAAGGCTCACAGTGCAATATTACATCTGTTATCCTTATATTGGTTTGTAAGCAAGACTATTTTTATGTCCTGATTCTCTTTAGGCTTTCTAGGTTAGCAAGTGCAGTGAGCAATTGGAAATGGCTTTTTATTTTTCTACAGACACCCTCTCTACAAAGTGTGGTGATGATGAGAGGGTATCTTCTTAACTATTGACAAAGAAGATGCAGGGGGGCTTTTATGTCACTATAAGAGTCAAAAGGGTAGGTATTACAAAAAAATATCTACTGAACAAAGTACATCCCTGCAGAGGAGCAGTTGAGAAAAATGTATGAAATTGTATTTCATGCTGTGTAGCATTGCCTTTGTTTGGAGCTGATTCATTTATTTCCATCTCTTCAATATTAAACTGTAACTGCATTGAGAATTAGGGGAGGATAGAGGCAGGTAAACTTTAGGAGAGTACATGCACGCTTTATCGCAAAGTGCTTTTTTTAAAGATATATCTTAAAAGTTGTGAGGAATCTAATAAAACAATATAGAGAAACAATATTTGCAAAATAAAAATATGAAAAATAAGTCCTTTGTAAGAACTGTTTTAATAATGTGTAAATGTAATATTTTAACTTTGCAAACTCAGGAAAGAATTTTGAACCCCCCAGTGGGAACAAGTTCGTTTTTTGTATATTTTCTTTAATTTCAAGTTTTATCGAGACTTTCAAATACAGAAAATGAGCCAAAGGGATGCATTATATAAAGAAGTGAGATTAATTTCTGCTACTCAACACCTAGGAGACTTGTTTGTGCCAGTGCCACATGTATGTAATAAGGTCAAAGATATATTATACTATTTTCTTTTCAACAAAGTACATTACTGTTAAAGAACCCTCAATATCCAATAATTCAATATCAACATTCTTAAGACCTATAAAAAATGATGATTATACATAAATCTAACTTTTGTACCAAAAAATGGAACTGAGCAGACTAGATTAAATTTCCATTCACAAAAATATACCTCTGTGTCAGGTTTTAGACACAGAACACAAAATATATAGACACATGATATCCAAACTGTACAGGATTAGGTAGATTACAAATACAGATTACGGTATATTAATCACATTTCCCTATTTATGCACTAATATTCATTTATAATATTTTTTAAATGTATTTCTGTTTTAAAGCATCTTCACTTAAAATTTCATTAATTAAACACAGAAACTTGAACTACAAATGTCTTCATACAGCTGCTGATGTTCCTTCCTCTTACAACTATGATATGTTTACTGGGCTTCAGTAAAAAGTATAAAGGGTCAAAAAATATATACACAATTAACACATTTAGTAAACAATGCCTATTTATCTTACATGAGCATGGTTATTATATAGTACTGTATATACAGTATGTATACAGTGGTATAGTATATAGCTTGCCAATTAATACTTCAAGTTTTGCTTTTTTATTGGGCAATCTTGTCATTCACTGTAAAATCTGTACCAATATTAAAAGCACAAAATGTGATGTTCTGACATTTAACCTATTCTGTACCATGCTTACAACACTCATAATACATGACTTTTCTAGAGGTGTCTTCCCAATCATGTGATATAATTTAGTTTCTGTATACATCAGGCATAAAACAAAGATGCAGCATTTTTCCTGCAAATTGAATTTATAATTTATTTTGCCAAAATAGGAGTTTAAACAGTACTTTCTATTAATGACAAAATATATAGACACACACATACACACACACATACATACACATGGGTTGGTATAATATAAACATTTATTTTGGGCTTATTTTAACAGTAAAACTGTGTACCCTTAGCAAATTCTCTTTTTTTAACCTTGTGCTGAAATTCTCATCTGGAAAATCATATTTCATGTCACATACGGAGGTTCACATTCTCATTTATACTCACCCATGCAGATAAATTCATCCATGGCCAAACCAGATTAATAGTTGTTCTGCTGTCTACTCAGCAGCTGTAAAATCCAGAGAGCTGCAATAATAAATGTTTCTACCTTTCCATTCTGCACAAAGGTGTGGAAATACAGTGAAACCCAACATACTGAGTACTATTGTCGTTTGCTCACACTAATAAAAAAAAAAAGTTCACACATGAAAAAAAAAAGTTGAGTAGTGCTCAATATAGTCTTGTGTGAGAGAATACAGGGGGTAGATAACTGCATCTTCATTTTTGTTGATAATATATTGGCTGAAAGTATTCAGGATCATCATGTCTTTCTAAATCCATGTAACAGATTATATAAAAGGTAAACATTTTTGCTAACTCTTACTGCTTTGTCTTATTAAAAACAAACAAAAAAAAAAACACTCAGAATAAACAAACCAGGCAAAAATGTACCTCTTTTTATGTCAGAGTTTACAGCTAAATATTTAATTAATAAAGCAATGTACATGCTGCTCATATTAACTTTAATGTTGTAAACAAACGTACTTTATTAAACCGTTTTAAATGTTCATTTTAAGAACACCTTTACATATTATTTGCCTGTCTCTCAACTTTTTTATATTTTATCTGAAAATATGTACCTTATACTTTGCAGCACATTAAAAAAAAAAAAACAACTAAAAACAAAGGTGTATGGAAAATTATGGATATATCTAATGCATACATTTTTCTGATTTTTGCTTTTAAAGGAGTGTGAACCATGTTTGCTAAAACTGTGTGTTAAAAATGGAAGCAGTCATTCTCATGTCATAAATAAAATGAATATCTCTGAAAATCTACAGTATGTGAATTAGGATAATCTTTTTTTTCCAAAAATACCTAGAAATAGAAACCTTTCACTAAACTTTTCATAAAGGGCCATTTTTGCACATTATAAATGGACAGTGTGCAGTCTCAGTAAGAATTATTTGTATCTTGCCAATGGCATCTCCTTCAGGATTGAAATATTAGGTACACAATATTATCCCAAGGGAAAAGGGACTGTCAATATCATAAGGCTTTTGAGCGCAATAGAACATTTCTAAAAGTTTAAATATCTAAATGCACATTTAGGAATGCTGCATTGTGTGGTAGTAATGTTACTAAAAAGGTTTGTATTATTTAAATTGTGTAACAATGTATCAAATATTAGATTTAATCTTTTTTTGAACCTGTGTGAGCACATATATATATATATATATATATATATATATATATATATATATATATATATATAGTGAACCCAGGGTGGCACTCTGCTTCAGCTCTTAGCTCGGGTGCAAGGTAAATGATTTGAATATCCAAAAAAAGACCAGCAACACTGAGTTTTATTCTGAAAAAAGATCATATATCTATTTTTGGAATAAAAAAAATGTAATGTTGACTGTTCACGGAATAAAAAAAAGTAATAATTATATTATTATATCTGGGATCAAGCACAAGGTACTGTTTTATTATTACAAGTAAACCATTTTCAAAAATGTGAATTTGATTAAAATGGAGTCTATGGGAGATGGCCCTTCCATAATTTGGAACTTTTTGGATAATGGGTTTCTGGATAAGGGGCTGATACCTGTACTAAATGTTAACATCCCCTTTAACAGGTTGAAAATGTCTGCAATTTAAGTGAATGCCAGATTATAGAAGTATTCTTAAAGAAAATATGAAAGTTTAGGTGTCCATACACTGGCTGACACCACACAGTATCCTACCAATCGGACCTTTGGCCAAATGTATAGATAAAATAGTACTGGCCATAAATATAGATGGTCACACTCTGTTGTCCTGTTTATTTGGCCTAATTGGGGCAGTTCTTAGTTCTTCTTGGGTAGATAAAATACAACAGAATGGGAGAAGACTGACAGAATATATTTTATAAGGAAAACTGTGCAGTATTGCTTGATAATAGTTTGACTAATGTAACTAGATTCTTAAGACTATTGGAAATGAGAGAAAAGAGTAATTAGCAAAAGAAGTGTATGTGGATGGAACACTTAAGATGAAATAAAGTATTTACACATTTTTAATAAGAAGGTCAGTTACAGAAAAGCAAATTAAGTTGCGTGGGAGAGAACTGTAGACACCTTGGAATTTGTTGGTACAGGTATTGGATCTGTTATCCAGAATGCTTGAGACCTGTAGTTTTCCAGCTAAGGGGTCTTTCTGTAATTTGGATCTCCATATTTTAAGTCTAGTAAAAAATCATTATAACATTAAATAAACCCATTAGGATTGTTTTGCCTTTAATAAGGATTAATTATATTTTAGTTACCATCAAGTACAAGGTACTGTTTCATTACAGAGAAAAAGGAAATCATTATTAAAATTAGAATAATGGAGTTTCAGATAACAAATCTTTACCTTATATTATATTATGATAGGTCTTTGAGTGGTAGTAAAGTAGGTGTGAAAAGATAGCCACTAGACAGCAGGTATGAATTAGGATTTCTGCAGTTGGGTATTCAAAGACAGAGGTTATCTTTTTAATATTTGGGGCACACAACCTGGAGAAAGACTGAAACCATATGATTCATTGTCCCCAAACAAGCCACAGAAGTGAAAGCTACAGTCTACAGAGAGGTATGTTGGACTGTTGAGCACACTGAGTTATTGCAGTGATATCATTTTTCCTACAGCTCAGAGACAGTAAGGACATTTGTGAAGCGAGTGACAGACAGCTCCCTGCTGTTATACATGCTATATGCGATATGCGCTTATTATAATACTAAAAATATTGGCAATAGTTTTGGGGAAAACTGAAAGAACTGAGAAAGAGATTACTGTGGATTTCTATCTTTCTGGGTATATATAAATGAATTAATTTTATGCATTAACTTGTTTATGGATTATGGAGGATATGATTGATTCTCATTATTTCAATGGATCTGTTATTTATCCTTGATGAATTAGGATGAAGGGCAATAAAGTATTATTAATTTTATTTTCCTTTGGGGTTATTTGGCTCCATCTAAATTGAATATACAGTATATTATTGTTATCCCCATAGAGACCAAAGGGGATTGATGGCCTTTTAATCCCCAAGTATTTAATTCCCTAAGTAGTCACAAGTTTATATTGGTTTGGTTGATTCATCTGCAATGGGGTTTCACAGAAGGTCTGCCAAAGCAGAAAATTGGGCAGACTGATATCCCAATTAGGCATAATATTTATTTATGACATTTAACTACTTTGTTTCACATATTTGCATAGTGAGTTCACAAGTAAAAGCAGAAAAATAAGAAAATTGTTCCATATTATACAGTTTATTATTCATTTATTGTAGTGTAAATTCTCCATGTTTTTTTTTAATTCTTTGCCTGCAGCAAAGGTAACTCTATATTATTTTGGTAGACTTAACAGAATATATTTGTAAACCTACTTTTAGAATATTTTTCTTGAAGAGAGACAAGATTTCTGCAAATAATCTGGTTTTAGAAAAAAGAAAACATTTTCTTTTTAGTATTTCTTTTGCCAAAATGAGATTAATCAATATAGCAATTTGCAAACTTTCATGTTTTATGAAACGAGACCAAAAAATAACTTCAGTGATACTTTTCATTTTATGGCCTGCTAAAGACATCTAAGCACAAATCAGATGCAATGTAATTTGATAAACTTGCTTGAAAAATAAAATCATATATATATATTGCTTTATAATTCTAAAAATGAATGCACATAAAAATTATATATATATATAGATTCTTGAGATCCTTGAGAAGGTCCTAATAAGGCCCGAAATGTCAGATATATATGTGCTTAATAAAGGCATAAAGTTTTTTTGTTTTTTTTTGAAAATAGGGTGGGCCAGTCTAATAATATTAATTTATACATTGGTATTGACTGAGCAAAAACCAGTGAATTTGTGCATTTGATTACAGACACTAAAAGGACTTATATATGAATTTAGTGTGGTAAACTGTATAAACACTGTAGTGTTACATTGCGCAGATACAGTTGCCAGTAAGAACCAATCAACCTTATTAGACTTATTGGCTGATATTGACAATTTCACTTAGGTAGGTAGCTGGGACCAGATTTCTGGGGGAAAACAGCCCACAGCAATCAAAACTTTGAGCACAAAAAAATTTGAGTTTAATCTGAGGTTTGTTTTCATGAATCCTCTTTATTTTTCCCAAGCAGGAATTGCTCCAGCAGCCATTTTAGGACAATTGGCACTTATTCTTGGAAAACCATAATGTGTTTAAGTTTCACTTAAAATTGGTTGAAATAGAAAACAATGAGGGGATTAACTTCCCCTTGAAAATGTGTGAAATAGAAAACAATGATGGGATTAACTTCCCCTTGAAACTGGACAAAACAGAAAACAATGAGGGGATTGATTAACTTCTCTTTGAAAATGTGTCAATGACAGGCTGTCACTGACTATTCTATTCCTCTACTATTCTAAGCCTCCATAGGACTCAATGGTACTCGACAGATCAAACTTGATGAATTTTTTTTAACAAGAAAAAGTTAACTAAATATTAATGCATTACAAATTTTGGAAGTTTTCTGCAAAACTTAAATTTTTTGAGAAGCAATATCAGAAAAATCAAGTAATGGCAAAAACCCATTCGAAAATCTCAAAAATAGCTATACATAAAAAAAATTGTTTAGTAAATGTGCCCCCAATTGTATGAAAGTGACTACATTGTACATTGTAAGTCTCCCAAGGATATCGTCAGATACACAATATATATGCACAGATTTTATCATAATCCAACAGAAATTCAAAATATCAAAACAAGAAATCCATTCTGGTATTCCAAAATCCGTCGCTGAGCTCACATCAACACCTGGGCTGGATTAGCAGGATTTTGTTAGGAATTTGGGATATATGTAAGCTCCTTCATGGACTTTCCCAGGTATCTAGATAGTGACCGTACAACAGTCCTTGCCACAAGGACAAGTCCTGTTTAGTTTGTTCTTTAAAAATAAAAACTGTAGTAAAGGTAGTTTTACAGTGAAAATAATTGTTTGTGTGGACAGAATGTTATTAGTAATTATGAGTTGTTTGCATAAGGATTGTTTATACAGTATTTACTGAGAATAAACCTATTAGTTACAGTTTTGTTAATTAAAACATATACGGTAAAATGTGAAAATAGTTTTCATTTTTAGGGCAAGGAGTCTCTGCATAAATAGAACAGTGATGGTTTTTATTCACAGACAGTTTTAAATTGCATTTTAAATGCTCATAATTGTATATCATATTTTAAAGGTTTAAAATATATCTTTCACCAAAAGACATAATTAAAATAATATTCTTCTTACCACTTTCCTAAATTTTTGAGAAAATCAGATAAAATTTTGCTTAAAAATTATAACACACAATACTGTAACAGGTTAGATATTTACCAAGAATAGTTAAACCTTGCTGGCCCTATTAAGTTTATTAATGGCCACAATAATTCTGGTAGATATCTAACCTGTTAAGGTTATTGTGTTTTAGAACCCTATAAAGACAATAGTCTCTTGCAAGAGATCATTTCAAGGAAGAGTAACATATTAAGGTGTTTCATGACTATAAGCATTATTTGGGGTAAACACTGGGCATTTTTAAGGGGACATATACCTTGATTTTTCACTTAGCCAAATAAGATTATACATATTACAAAACTGAAGGTAGCACATTCCAAAGTAGCCCAAAGTTCCTCTTTACAGAATAAGAACTTCATGGACCCCTAGCTATAGGTAGCTAATATTCTGTAACAGCTGGGAGGCCACCTGCTCATATGGAGGAACATGATTTTTTGTCAGTAGAGACTGTTATACAAAGTAGAATATTTTCAAATAAAAGTGCTGGTAATAAAATGGAACAGCTGATAATGGGACACATTAAAACTTTACAGTTATGGGGAAAAGCTGCAGCTCTACTAATTACCATGTTCAGCAATATGCTAGTTCTGATTGTCACTAACTGTTATGACAAATTCCTGTGGTAGAATAAACGTTCAGCTCTCATTTCCGCCTTGACCCTGAGCACACAGGGTCTCTCTGCAGCTCTAATATAATGACCTTTTTTTAAGAGGTAAAACAGAATTTAAATCATTTTTTGGGACACTATGGGGCATATTTAAAAACACTGGAGACAAACATCACCAGTGATGTTTCCCATAGCTACTAATCAGCAATTAGATCTGAACAGTCACCTAAGGGCAGTGGCAGACGGGGGGAGATTAGTCACCCACCATAAATCTTCACTATTGCGGGTGACTAATCTCCCCGAAATGCCATCCTATGCTATGGCAATATGGCAATATTACCGGTGATTAATGTTAATTAATACACCCATATATGTTTAAAGGAAAGTGGGGGTATCATACTATGAGATGAGGCTGAAGCAATGTGGGTAGATGGCTGGATTTTGTTTTTTCTAATTCCAAGTTTTTAGCTTTAAAAGTTTCTATTTTTTTGCAACAAAAGGCTAAAAATCTGAATCTGGCAAAAACTTGTCGAGATTATGTAGAAGTCAATGGCAGATGTCCCTTTCCTGGAAGATCCTTCTTTGCTTCAAAACTTTAGAAGTAGCGATGAGCGAATCTATGCCAAAAAAATAGCGAAACTTTGAAAAAATTTGCCTATTTTGATGCGACCATGGCTATTTTGACCTGACCCCGACAACACCTGTTTTGATATGTTTGCACCCAATCTGAAGTGACCATGGCAATTTTGATGTGATCGTGCCCATTTTAACATGAAAGTGATTTTTTTTTGACGCGCGCCAAAATTTTGTACCAGTTTCGCAAAAAGATTCCGCCAATGGCGAAATGCAGAAATTAACCACAAATCCACACCTGGCTGGTTTTTTGTGCGACAATTGGAAAAAGTAGAGGTTTTGGTGCAACAGTTGGAAAAAGTTGCAGTTTCAATACACAATTCCAGCACTGTTCCTACAGTTTGTCTGAGGTGTGAACAGGTAAACAATGGAGAGCTTACAGGAATTTACAGGTGTTAACAATACAGGGTCTTACAGTCTGAATCTGAGGTGTGAACAATGCAGGGGGAACATCTAATCTCACTGATACTGATACCATTTACATCTTACCCAAAGGTAAGCAGTGACTGCTTACCTTTATGACAGCAACCAGACAGATGACAGAAACGCTGCACTGACTTCTCTGAAAAAAGATTTGTTGTGTCTGTAATTCCTGTGCCAGAGACACACAGCTCTCTGTTCTCTGCTCTCTCCTGCTCCCCCCTCCCTCAAGAATGCTAAGAACTCACTCCCCCCCACTTAGGATCGGAGCCAATCAGCAGGAAGCTGACTCATAGTCTTACAAACTGAGCATGTTCACTTGGTCTGGGTGTCTGTGCAGGAGCGAGGCATTATGGGAACTTTCTTTACACAGCTCAGCATTTTTCTTCCTGTTTGGCTTCTGATCATCTGAACAGGAGAAATATGGGGAGACTTAAGGGCACTATTGAGACAACTGAAGGTATGCCTGCAGCTTGAGATTAACGCTTTACTAGCCTTTCCTTCTCCTTTAAAATAGAGTCTGTGGGAGATGGCCTTCAATTCAGGGCTCTCAGGATAATGGGTTTGTGTACAAGTAGCTACAGGCCTTCTACACAGATAAGGATTCATTTACAATCAGGACAGCAGGAAGCAAAGTGCCAAAAACTGGACCAAACTCAGATTTTTTTGCAGTTCGCACCCTGGCCTCCTCTTATTTCAAAATAGACATGCACTCAGAGACTCCTCTTATATGATGTAAAAACAAATGTGTAATAAAAATCACTAAGTTTGCCCAAAATCAGTAACCCATGGCAACCAATCAGCAGGTAGAATTTGCAGGTCACCTTTTTAAAAGAAACCCCCCTATTGATTGCTATGGGATACTGCCACTGGGCAAACATAATGCATTTATTTACATATGGGAGATAGTCTTTATTTCCTATTCTCTTAGCCTAATGTGTTTTGACCCTGCTGGTACTTAATCATAGGCACTATGCCTATATTTATGCACCTACAATTAAAACGCTGTTGTAAATACTCCAAATTATTTATTTCAGAATGCACAGCAACTAAATGTCTCAGGGACTTCCCACCTTTCTTCCCCGGGGGTAAGATTCGTCTTACTTACCTTGTGGCAGTAATGCCTTTTGATTTTTATCTGCAAAGATGTTTGCACTTCTGCTTGCAAATGATTAGACAGGTATATTTTGTTTTCCCACAAGTAATTAAGTGTCCTACTGGTATGACGTACTGTAGAAATAATATTACACTGACAACTACACTGTTTTCCAGAATGTTTTTTCAGAATGGCCTAATAATTTATTGCTCTAGAGCAGTGCTGTCCAACTTCTGTTGTACCGAGGGCCGGAATTTTTCCGACCTACGTGGTGGAGGGCCGATAATGGAAGCCAGTTTTAACCACTCCCCTTTTTGAAACCGCACCCACTTGAAACCACACCCATGTTATCACATGACCATACCCATATTAATGGTTGTAGTACAGCAAAAACCTGCCATACTCTGCCTGCCCTACCCTGCCTGTGTGTGTGTGTGTGCCATACTCTGCCTTCCCTACCCTGCCTGTGTGTGCCATACTTTGCCTTCCCTACCCTGCCTGTGTGCCATACTTGGCTGGTTTGTGCCATACTTGGCCTGTGTGTGCCATACTCTGCCTGCCCTACCCTGCCTGTGTGTGCCATACTCTGCCTTCCCTACCCTGCCTGCATGTGCCATTCTTTTACTGTGTTTGCCATTCTTGGCTGGTTTGTGCCATACTTGGCCTGTGTGTGCCATACTCTGCCTGTGTGTGCCATACTCTGCCTTCCCTACCCTGCCTGTGTGTGCCATACTCTGCTTGCCCTATGATGCCTGTGTGTATGGCACACACAGGCAGCCTACAGTGACACAATGCTGGCACTGCTCCAACAGTCTGCACAATAACTATATATTAAAAAAACTTTTTAACTGCAGTACCACCTCAGTATATGTTCTTTTTGTAGTGTGCAGGGATTATTTGTGGGTTTCTACTGCTCCTGAGGTGTGAACAGGGGAACAATATGGGTGATTACAGCCTGAGCCTGAGGTGTGAACACTGCAGGGGTAGAACAATGCAGAGATTAAAAGGTGTGAACAACACAGGGAATTACATATTTAAACAATACAGAGGGATTACTGCCTGAATCTGAGGTGAGAACCATGCAGGGGGGGCAGTTAATCACAGTACTGATACCATTTAAAGCTTACACAAGAGTAAGCCATCAAAGCAGCCAGACAGGTGGGGGGCCACACAGAAGGGGGTCGCGGGCCACATGTGGCCCGCCAGTTGGACAGCACTGCTCTAGAGGTTTTATATCTAGAATTTTCAGTTGCACTTTTCTCCTTTTCAAAGAAAAATAATTTGCAGCAATTCAGAATATGCTAATGAATTATATTATTTTGTGAAATATAAATAAATTCAGTTCCATCTGCATATTTTTCATACAAGTCCAGTTTATCCTCCCTTGAGAATTTATTTCACTGTAAGGAATATACAATTACAGAAATTGAAGCAATCTTGAAAATTGAATTGCAAATGAAAACACCTTTCCCAACAAAAATGTTAAGTAGTTTTAAATAGTTTTAAGGTGTATATTTGATGTAATGTGATGTAATTATATTGATATGATTTAGGATATAGATTATGAGTAATATTATGTGATTGCATTAAGTAATAGGTATACAACTTGATTTATATTAGCTAACACTAATGGAGGTTTTATGTGTTATTCCATTGAAAGGTAGGAAAAAGAAATTATTTTTGCTGTGCAAGTGCTTTGGGAGCTCTGTTTTATCTTTTGATGTCTGCAGTCAATTCAAGTGCTGTCTGTAAACAAAGTAGATTGTTGGTAACAGCTGGATCACAGACTTGAATCAGGTTTTTGAAGTAGTTTGTGCAGGGAAACTCCATATTCTTGTTTTATTTTTTTATTCAGTATTAAAGCATACTGTCTGATTTATTCTATTAAATATACAATTTTCCCAAAGGCCTGTTATAGGTGGAAACCATAAAGCAACATTTATAGGTTAAAAGAACATTTATTTGAGAATCAAAGGGAAAATAATCTGAGAATGTAGTTATAAAAGGAATAGGTATTGACACAGGAGGGGAATGAGAGGTGGAGACCTAATTCCAAGGTTAATTTGTCTGTAAACTAAATGGATTTTTACATACTACATACCTGCAGTAGGAAACTAGGTTTTACCTAGGTCTTATCTGCTTCTTCACATAACAATTGCTCTATAACTTTCCCGTTTTCATTGTATAAGAGCATAACCATAACCCTGCAGGTAATTTTCAGCTTCTCAGCAATTAATTTCACCCATAAATACTGCTCCCCACCCATGCAGAAACCAACATGTGCTTTGGTTGATAATAGTTTATTGTTTTTTACTTTTTGGGTATTTTTATTGATCGCCATTTTGTTTTCAATATAAATTGCTCTATATATAGAGCTTATTGAGCCTTTTTTGTCTACACTATGTTGTTTTTTCTGTCATTATGTCTTTCTCCCTTTTATATTATTATTAATATGTGTTGCTGTAAACAGATAATTGGTTATTTTGCACACTAGGAGACAGACCCTTCTGCATAGTATAGGTTTTGGGGCCTGCCTGCACTTTTGGTCAATATATTGGTCAATATATAGTACATTTTGATTGGCCACAATCCCTATAAAGAGTTTGTACAGGGGTGTGACCATTAGCCCCAGTTTGCAAAAGCACGTGAGTCACCTATGTCCTAATAACTATTTGTTTCATTTTTATTTTTGCTTCTGCTAATTGTTTCATTTTTATTTTTGCTTCTGCATTTATTTAACAAAGATTCTTCCACTAAGGGACAGATTTACTCAAACCATAAATGTCTGCCATTTATCAAAAAATCTAAAATGAAAAGCATTGGCGGGAAAGTTGCAGAAAAGTTGTGAAAACAACTTAACCTGTCGCATGAAAACTACAACTTTTTCGAATTTTTGCACAAAAACATTTAAAGTTTCGAATCACTCACATGACAGGTTTTAAATGGCAAATTGTCAAATTCTAAATTGTTGCAGTATTATTGCATAGTTCATATCAAAAAAGTTGCAAATAAGTTTCAGCCACTTTTAACTCTAAAAAAATCCCCCTTAGTGTCACCATTTGATAAATACGTTTTAAAAACCCCATTGTAATGAATAGAAAGTGGGTGAGTTTTCCTGTGGTAAACACTAATCTTACACTTTGATAAATCTGCCCCTAAGTCTTTTGTGCCTTTTCAACTAAATAATGGATTTTAAACAACTCTACAGTGGAATTAACCCTTGGAGGGGTAAACTCTTTGTTAAATCCCTTTGATAAATCTGCCCTAAATCTTTTGTGCCCTCTCAATGTAAACAACTCTCCAGTGGAATTAACTCTTGGAGTCATTTGGTTAATATATAACATTTTGAAATTACTATGCAGTTTTGTAAAAGTAGAGTAAAACAGATTTCCTGACAAGTTTTCTGGTAAGAAATACCATGCCAGGCATATTTTGATATATTTTTTTATTGATATTTGCTAGGTATTCTGCATTGATGTTAGTCTTTTTCTGCAATGTCATTGTCTAGTCAGTCTCTCTGCAGTGCTACTGTAGGATTAAAATTCCATGCTATTTTATTTAATTTGGATATAACTTAGACAAATGTTAAAATCACTGTGCCTAATATAGATAATAATATACCTACACTACTTATCTCAATAGAGAAAGCGTACAGTGTTTATAAAGAGTAAGAACTGATGCTTACAGGTATCAGATCTCAAAACCCAATATTAAGAAGGCTCCGAAGTCCTTCTCCCATAGATATTACTTTGTTACATTACTACTGTTTATTTTGCAAACAGATTTGTGGATTTGCTCATCACTATTGGTAGGAATACTGACCTATTATTTTTTTAATGTGAGTCTGTCATAATTTTTATGGTGTACTTTTTATTTATAGTTTATGCTGTTTATATACAAATTATTCACTGTATCATTTAAAATTGTATTCTTGAACAAACAAATATATTGTTAGTCGTCATAAGGAACCAGCACCAACTATTGTTTCTCTACTCAATGTATTGTTAGTAAGACATAAGTTGCATGAAAACAAAACAGGGTTTTACTTTCTTGGGTGCTCTTCTCATGTCTATTTGGGACTAAAGTTAATGTATTTTGGGTGCCGCTGCCCTTTATCTCTCACTGTATTAAGGGGCAATACTTTTGCCCCTTACTTTATAATGTATGTTTAATGTAATGAGCATGTTTAGCAATGCAAATTATTTCTGAACTCATTTGGATCTTTACATTGCTAAAATCCTCCACAAGGGTAAGTGGGCAAAGTGTGTAAAAAATCATTGCCTCTCACTGTATTTAAAGGAACAGTAACACAAAAATTTAACTTTAAAGATATCACTTCTAAATACTTTTATTAACCTAAATAACATTTAAAAATGCAATATTATAAGTTGTTTTTTTATTAAATGACATTGCCAGTGGCTTACTGGGCAAAGCTTGGAAAGGCGATACGGCAATGGGTAGACTTCCGGTTTAATCCGGAAGTTAATTTACTGCATTCTTCGGCATCCTTTTCAAAGTTATTAATGGGCTACTAGCAATGGGGAACAAATAGGAAAAGGAGAAGGAGACAGACTGTTTCTCCTCTTCTGCTGGGTCTGTGTGTCTGTTAGAAGGAGCGCTGCCTAAGCCTGCATGGGGAGAGGGAGGGGGAGGAGGGGGATGTGAAGTGGGATACGGGACTTGGGAGAGATCTGCTGCCGGAGCTCAGTAAATCTATGGTAAAGTAAATTTACTAAAAAAAACACTAATATTATTGTAATTTTTCTATGCCATATTTGCTAATTAAAGTATTTAGAATGGATATCTTGAAAGTAAAAATTTTGTGTTACATTTTCTTTAATGTATTTGGGTTAAAGTTCCCACTGCTTTTCACTATATTTAGGGGCCCATTCATGAAAGCACAATTTTTTTTCAAAAATATTTTCTAAACTATAGAACTTTTTGTAATGACCATGATAATATCGTTAAAATTATGTGACTTTTTTGCGGTTTGCTTTAACTTCCATGAAAAAGTCGTATTTTTCACAAAGACTACGACCATTCTGGAAATTATTCAAGTTTTCGTATAGTTGACCAGGTTGGATCTGTAGAGTGTTGTTGAGTCCTATGGAAGGCTTCCAAAATCATGCATTAAAGGTTTTAAACCCAGAAAGGTTTTTGCACCGCTTACGAACGTTCGGATCCGAAAAATTTGTGACTTTTGGAACGCAACTACAATATTTTCATACAACCGATAAAAGAATTTTAGTGACATTTTTGAACATCAGAAATTATCATGGTTACGCTGACTTTTTGCATATCGTGAATGGGCCCCTTAGTAAAAAAGTCTGACCTAAAAAAGAACACAGAGAAAAAAAAGTCGTAGAAAGTCACAAAACTGGTACTTTTTCCATTTGCTGCACAAAAATCTCTACATTTTCAAACTGAAAAACAGCATCAAAAATCAGAAAACCACTAAAATTTTGAAGCAAAGAAGGATCCTCCAGGTAAGGGAAAAGACATATGTCATTGACTTCTACATGATCTCAACAGGTTTTAGCTGGCAAATTCGTTTTTTAGCTGTTTTGTTAAATAGTTACAAAGTTAAAACTTTTTTTTCTATGACTCCTAGAGCTACAAAATCTGAATTGGAAAAAAAATCAGAGCTTAAAATATGGCCCCAAATGTGTATGTATCTATATATTCTTTACTGTACAAGCTAATTGAAGTTAATGACACGTGGGGCAGTTATTCATGGTTACCCACTAGCAAAAATTTAGGACAGTACCAGCAGTGCTATTGGTCTATGGGGGCACTATCATTTCAGGCAGCTGAATCCTTAAGCAGAGGTGTCAGGGAGGTGCTATCTTTTTACCTGCCTATTGTTCTACTGAGGCAGCTGGCTGGGGGGGAAAGAGAGTGGGTGATGTCACTCTAATTTGCAGTGCATCAGTAAAGAGTGACTGAAGTTTATTACAGCACAATACTGAGGGCACCTGGGAAATATAATATGTATATAAAAAAAAATCTGCTTGCTCTATTAAAACATGTATTTTAGTATATAATTATTCCGGACAAGCAATATTAACTGATGTGTTTTGAATAAAAACATGTTTTCCCATGACAGTATTCCATTAAATAATTTTGATGACCTCTTACCTTTATTTTATCATATGAGAATATTTATGTGCATTTTTAATACTACACACTTCATACAGTAGTTCCTCCAACAATAGAAATAGATAGAAACCTTTCTCTGTTATTAGATTATCTCATGCAAAGGGACAGTAATCTGCTGTAGAGATTCATTCTTAAGGAAAGTATGCTTAGCTCCAGCAAGCAGAAAATAGAAAAAGCTTATAGATAGTGGAAACTCTCTTGGTCGCAGTTTTCAGCAACAATTCTCGTAATCCTTTCTATAGTATGTGAAATTGCATTGGTCATTGGACAAATGACTTTCCATCATTAGGAAAAAAAAATGTGTCTATGTTTCAACTCATCTCTACTATTGATCTCAACATATCTGCTTTGCCTTCTCATTTTTCTTGCAGTTTTGCTCTCTCATATCATTCTAATTTGTGCAAAAAGAAATCATTCCTGTAATTTCTGTCACTCTCTAAACCTGCCTCCCTCAAGCTTTATTCTCATTGGGAAACTGGAACTTCATCAATGTGGAATAACTGAACTGCAATCAAACTAAGGGGAGTAGGTTTTCAAACATTTAACCTTGCAGTCATCCTTGCTGTTGCCAGAGAGGCAGTGCCACAAAACTCTACATCCAGGCCAACAGTAGGGGACACTGGCTAGCTGCTCATAACCATGCCAAATTGGGTGTATAGTTCTACCCTGTTGGTCATTTAGTTAAACCTGTCATACTGTTGGTAGTAAATAAAATCTAAATTTAAAAATTAAGCTATATCCTAAGAGAAATAGAGAGAGAAAACTTTTGTCATGATAAACGAGATGTCTTAAAAATAAGATGTCCCTATTTGTAAATTACACAGAACGATACAAAATGAACCCATCGTTGTTACTCAGTTTAGAATCCTTTAGACACACTCACGGATTGTAAAAGAAATAACAGAGAAGGCTCAGAGTACAAAATAAAAAGTTATGCACTTTGACTTCATTAAAGGCATTTATCACACATAATTAATATATATAACATATAACAATTATACAAACTGTTTAGTACCAACACTGGAAAGCAAGTGCCAATGATAATCTTTAGCATGCAAGAGAGAGGCAATACACTTATGCAAACAAATATTGCATTGTTAATTTATACTTATAAAGCCCTTCTGTAAGGCCTTCTTGAATGACTTATTGTACATTTTTCCACATTTCAATGTCCCTAAAGTCAAAACAAGATCCCAACCAGTATATGCCTATAGATACCTCTGTCATACTAACCCAAGATATGTAAAGTGATGGTCAACCCACCAAAGTCTTAAATTAAGTTTTAGGGCAGCTTATCCCATCCCTCTGTCAATTATTATTGTTTACACTATCAAACAGAGGTGTTTTGCTGTAATCTTAGAGAGATTTTTTTCATTTTTACAAAGAAGGCTATTTTGATATATTTTGATACCATGTTGTACGCCTCACACATCTGCTTTTTAATGTATTTGTATAACAGCTAAATCTCAAGCCCATGAATAAAGAAGTATTCCACTGCAGAGTGCATGCAGACTGAGGCACAATCAACCATTAGTTTAACAGCTAATCCTAGGAATCTCTATAGAAGCTACTTGCAAATATAAATTTAGTAGCAAGCTAAGTAAAGCTTCACAAAACACACACTATTAAGCCAATGACTCTTGCAAAATACCTGTAGAAGCATCTCCATGAGAATACAGGTCAACCACATAACGGCAGAAATTATACTGATCTGACAGAATAGAAGAGGAAAACAAAGCCAATAAAAGTGTATAAATCAGATTTTTAAAATAGTATATAAAAATACCTTTATACTACACTCAAGATCAAATAAGCAACCTAACATGAATTAAAATGTCACAATGTAGTGAAATTCAGCTCTTCTATGGCCAAAACTGCTACACTGTTTCAAAATCTAATATTTGATAATATTTTAAAGTGTAACAAAAATTACAGGTGGGAGTTACTGTATATCATTTGCCAGAATTTTTTTAGTATTTCCATGCCTCCATCTGTATAGTGTTTGTAAGGATTCTAGTTCATATTTTATTTAAAAAAAAAAAACAAAAAAAAAACCTAACAGACTATCCATTCAGAGAAAATGTTTAGGTTTTTTTTTTTGTTTTGTTTTTTTTAAGAATGCGAAGCACTATTTTCAGGTGTGTTGTCTTTTGGATCAGTACAGTTTTTAATACTCCCTGTAGCATCACCATTATAATGAATTTATATAGCACCAGCATGTTACACAGCACTTTACAATAATTTATTTTTTTAAAGGTTTGCAGAGTAAAAATAGGTGTGGATGGTCTGGCTTAAGAGTTTAAATCAGGAAATGTTATAAATCTGTACTCTTCTGAATTACAAAACAAGTTACTTAAAATAACGACTTTTGTTGTGTTTCACAAATAAATGCTTCAGGTAGATAATGTCTGGAACTATGTTGGTTGTGTAAATCAATTAACTTAAGAATCAGTAAAACTTGTTTAACCTATTTGATTGTGAGAGAATATGTGCAACAGCTCCTTTTTGGTATATTTCATTGTTATAAATAAAAAATACAATTAAAATTGTTATTAATGAAAAATATACCTAAAAGTGAAAATGGTAAATAAGATGTTATAGTTTGTAGGAGATTTTTAATAACAAAAATGTTCAAGGTAGACAAGCTATGTTTCATTTTCTAAAATGCCCACAATTTTAACTCCCATGTGGAATCATGTCTTCATGTAGACCTTAAAAGTGCAAAAGATAATTAGGTAATCACAGCATCTGTTGTCATAAGTTTAGAGCTGTTTATAGCTCTTTATACAAAAACATTCATATATGAATAAATAAAGCACAAGTGCACAACAGCGTATAAAATAGGAGCTGCGTGATTAATTATCTATTACTTTTTGGACAGTGTGTAACTGCCCATTTTGCACTTTTTTGTGTATTTTTTGGCCTCAATGCTGACACTCTGACCTTTATATGACTAGATTCTCAGTTCACCCTCAACTTTTTACTTGGATAAACAACTACACAACCATTCATTCCAATACAGCTGCTGTGTACTTAAAAGTTAATTCCTTTTGATCCTTTCATTATTGAAGTCACACCATATGGAAAAGTGGCTTTCATTTTATGCTGATCCTTAAAGCACATTGCATTAAATTTATTTTTTGTATACAGGTATGGGACTTGTTCTCCATGCTTGGGACTTGGGAGTTTTCCAGATCTGTAATTTGGATTACCATTCCTTAAGTCTACTAAAAATCATTTAAACAATAAATAAGCATACCAGTGTTGTTTTGCCTCCAATAATAATTATATCTTAGTTGGGACCAAGTACAAGGTACTGTTTTATTGTTACAGAGAAAAAGAAGATAATTTTTAAAAATGTGCATTATTTGATTATAATGGAGTCTATGGGAGATGGCCTTCCTGTAATTCGGAGCTTTCTGGATAATGCCTTTCTGGATAATGGGTTCCATACCTGTGCTTCCTATTCAAGCCCTCATAGGTCCTTTTAAGAATCAGCATGGTGGTTAACTATAAAGATATTATCAATTTCATCTAGCTCTTTAAAAAAACACACAATCAATATTAGGCAGTCATAGATGGCCATTAGAAAGTTTCAAGCTATAATGCAGAAATCCAATAATTTAGATCAACTACTACTAGCAGCTAAGCAAGTTTTATTTAGATAAAAAGGTTAAACCTTGATGGGCATGTGTCTTTTTTCAGGATATATTATTATGTTATAGTATGGTAACTCTTACAGCAATTTAGTTTTGTCCAAGGCTTTGTGAGAAATATGCAAATAAATGTTTTTCACTCAGAGAAAAAGTCCAGATTTGTCCAAGAGTCTAAATTTTACATGATTTAATCATGCAAATTTATTAAGAACAGCACACACATTTTAATAATGTAACAATTTACATAATGTGTCTTAGTGGCTCCTTGTAAAAGAAGAAATATAAAACTGTTCCAAATAAATCTTTAGCTGGTCATTTTCTGCATAGAATAATTGCATTTTTGCTCAGTTTCTCTCGCTGTTTGAGATTTCACCTTCAACTATTCGCTTAAGATCTTCCATGTCATTCATTGCAGATATTTTACCTTTTATTTCCCCCATTGTTTCTGCTGCATCCAGTGTTTCCACTTTAGTATGTGGCTTTGTCTTGATTTCTTCTTCCTCTTTAGCGTCTTTCTTTGAGTCTTTTGCTACTTTTCTCTCTGATGTTTTAGCTTTGACATCCTTAGTCTTTTCTTCCACCTGAGAAACCTTGACTTTTTTGTCTTCTAAAATGATAAAAGCACAAACAAAGATTTTGAATAATAAAATCCTGGATGAAAGCAACACTTTTTTATGTAAGGATCTTGGCTGAAAAGTATGCTATTTCATTGCAAATTTATTTTAGTGCAAAAAGCTGTGGTTAGATATCACAACATGTTACATGTTACAAAAAAAAGTACAGGTATCGGACCCCTTATCCGGAAACCCATTATCCAGAAAGCTCCGAATTACGGAAAGCCTGTCTCCCATAGACTCCATTATAATCCAATAATTCAGAATTGTAAAACTGATTTCCTTTTTCTATGTAGAAATAAAACAGTACCTTGGAATTGATCCCAACTAAGATATAAATAATCCTTATTGGATGCAAAACAATCCTATTGGGTTTAATTAATGTTTTATTGATTTTTTAGTAGACTTAAGGTGTTGAGATCCAAATTACGGAAAGACCCCTTATCCGGAATACCCTTGGTCCCGAGCATTCTGGATAATGGGTCCTATACCTGTATACACAAAGTATACACATACACACTTTTAAAACACAATACATGAATTTGTGCAAACAAATCAAAAGTGATAACATAAATACTGCTTTTGAGCGTAATTAGAGTGCTATCAATGCTATTAGAATGCTTACTTCTCTTTTTAATTACAATGAGTGCATTATTTGCAGCTGTGGAAGTTTGAAAAACACACATGTAATTAAAGGAGACGGAAAGGCAACGTCACTTGGGGGTGCCAAAATGTTAGGCACCCCCAAGTGACTTAAATCTCCTACCTTTTACCCTGGGCTGGTGCCCCTGTTCGGAGAGAACAGCACCACCCCGGGGTAGCTGCAGCGCTTCCTCCTTCCTGTTCACTCGCGTGCGCATGCGCTGTAGAGTGAGAAGCCGAACTTTAACAGAGAAGCCGGCTTTTCACTCTACTGCGCATGTGCCTGTCGTGGGCTCCCGGCAAAATGAAGCAGGAAGGAGGAAGCGCTTGGTTGCAGGTACCCGGGCTGGTGCTGTTTTCTCCTAACAGGGGCACCTGCCCAGGGTACAAGGTAAGCGATTAAAGTCACTCGGGGGTGCCTAAAATTTTGACACCCCCCAAGTGACTTAGCCTTTCCTTGTCCTTTAAATACAGAAGCAATTAATAGAGAATATACGTATATTATTTATTTAACAGACACTGAGTTAGAGCTGCCATACTGGTTGAAACAAAAGCGTAGCAATAAAAAAGCACTGATTGTCTTTATGTTTTTATAGCATTACACTATTATTATTATATAAAGAATTCAACAAAATGAATGCCTTTTAACTCTCACCTTCAACAAAACATTCAAAGAGTAGAATGATGAAAGATTACATAAGCATGGATTTAATTGTTAAGATCCACAAGTATACTTTGGGCTTCAAATTTTTTATCACTACTTACCTTGTGGTATGATTTCCTTTTCTGCTTTGTCCTTCTTCTCAGTTTTGACTGGGGCCCTGGTTTCAGCTTTTTGTTTCTTCTCCAATTTGGTTGGAGCAACCTTTTCAGCTTTTACCTTCTCGGTTGTGTCTTGGGTTAACTTTTCAGTCTTTTCCTTCTTCTCAGATTTGACTGGGGCTACTTTTTTAGCCTTTTCCTTTTTCTCAGGTTTGACTGGGGCTAACTTTTCAACCTTCTTCTCGGCTTTACTTGTGGCTATCTTTTCAACTTTTTCCTTCTTCTCGGCTTTTACTGGGGCAATTTTTTCAGCTTTTTCCTTCTTTTCAGCTTTGACCGAGGTTACTTTTTCAGCTTTCTCCTTCTGGGGTTTGACAGGGGCTACTTTTTCAGCTTTGCCTTTCTTCTCTGCTTTAACTGGAACTACCTTTTCAGCTTTCTGCTTTTTTTCAGCTTTGTCCTTTTTCTCATCTTTAACAGGGACTACCTTTTCAGCTTTCTGCTTTTTTTCAGCTTTTTCCTTTTTCTCATCTTTAACAGGGACTACCTTTTCAGCTTTTTCCTTTTTCTGAACTTTAACAGGGACTACTTTTTCAGCTTTTTCCTTTTTCTCAGCTTTAACTGGTGCTACCTTTTCAAGTTTTAATGTCTTCTCTACTTTGACTGGGGTTAACTTTTCAGCTTTTTCTTTCTTTTCTGATTTTGTGGTTGCTACCTTTTCAGTTTTTTCCTTTTTCTCTAGTTTTGTGGGAGCTATCTGTTCAGCTTTTACTTTTTTCTCAAGTTTGGATGGGGTTACTTTTTCAGTTTTTTCCTTCTTCTCAGACTTGGGTGTGACAAGTTTTTCAGCTTTTTCTTTCTTGTCAATTTTGACTTTGTCTAATTTTGCAGCTTTTACTTTCTTTTCAGTTTTGACTGAGGCTTCCTTTTCCGTCTTGTCTTTTTTCTCTGGTTTTATTGCAGATTTTTCTTTCTTCTCAGATTTTGTCAAGGTAATTTTTTCAGGTTTCTCCTTCTTCTCTGCTTTTAGTGAGGCTATAGATATGAGAAAATGATAACAGTTGTGAGGCATTATTAAGATGGGAATAGATAACCTAATTTATTGTTAGTATGCATGTTCTACATATGTGTAAATATATTAATACTAATGTAAAATAGCTTTTTCTACAATTCTTACTATATAATATAAATTACATTTGTGTCATTTTATTGAATCATAATTGATGCCTAACAGTGGTATAATGATATAAAAATCTTTAGTGGTTAGCACTGCTAACTTGCAGCACTGCTAACTTGAGTCCAGTGTGGTATTCTAACCAGACATCACTTGTAAGATATTTGCAAGTTGCCATCATTTGGTATTATAAGGCACCTATGCTGCTTTGTTAACAGGCCCCTCGATGCAGGGGCAACAGGCTATTTAACCACTGGCTTCCTTGGTTCTTGAGGTGGAACACCCTACCAACTAAGCTGTCAACAGCTGAGAAAATAATAATATAGTTGCAGGCTTGGCCATGCCCCTGATCTGGCATAATCACACACATTATGGACAAACATGCCCTGCGTGCACTGTCTGCTAAACTCCACCCAATCCTGCCACAAAACCCCTTTTGTGTCAATGAATAAGATCATCTGCCCTGCCTTCCTCCTCCCACCCAGCCACTAAAAGAACTCCCGCCTTCCTCCACTCCTGATGGTGTCCTTGAAGGGTCTGCTCAGATTTCCTTAAAGAGTCCCAAAACAAAAGGACCTTGAGGGCCTATTTATTATGCTGTATAAAATTAAATTTACCAAACAAATGGTGTAAAAAGCTGTGTAAAATAACTGGAGAAGTTGCCATCCGAACACCAGATTTTACGCCATTATTTTACACTTTTTTTTTTACACATAAAAAGATTACGCCGAATTTAAGCGGCGCAGCCCGGCAATGCGTGTGAATTTTATCAAGTTTTTTTACACAGCATAATAAATCTGCCCCTTCTTTTTCATATTTATCTTTATCTTGGTACCTAATGATAAGTAGGAGAAAAGATGCTGTAAATTGAAAACATTAAGGTGATTTTTGAAAATGTTATCAAAATCACCAAGACGTTCACCCATTTTTGGGCAGAGGAATGTGTACTTTCTGAAAATATATGGCTTTCAGAGGTGAGAATACTTTTTTGTAGCTATATCCAACATAAAATGATAATACATGTGTTGATTTTGTAGCTGAAATAACAGAAATAATAGATCATACCTTGGCGACCCTAAAAGACACATACTTAGGTAAACTTAAGCACGGTGGGCATCAGACTATTCAGTGGATCCCTGGCATTTTATATTTAGGATGTTTTATCTTGTTACCTAATGATATGTAGGAAATAAGATGCTGCAAAGTTGAAGCTATGAGGTGATTTTCATCAAAATCATCTATTTTAGAAAGGCTTTGTGGCTTGGTATTTTGGAGTTAAAAGACTCATATACCCATATATACTTGTTTGTAGCTTTATCCCACATAAAATTATATACAGTAAATGTATTAGTTTTGCAAGAGCTGAAATTACAGAAATGATAGATCATGTGGGGTATCTTCACCTTGGCTACCCTATAAAACACATACTTGGGTAAACCTATGCACATTGGGCATCAAACAGTTCAGTAGACCGCTGGCATTCATATTTAGGATGTTTTATCTTGGTACCAAATGATATGTAGTAGATAAGATGCTGCAAATTGAAAGATTTGAGGTGATTTTCAGAATTGCTTTGTTGCTTGGTACTTTGGAGTAGAAAGACACATGCACCCATTTTAGACTGGGGGAATGTGTAAACCTATGCACACTGGGCATCAAACTGCTTAGTGGACTAATGGAATTCATATTGAGGATTAGTGATGGGTGCAATTTTTTATCAGGCATGAATTTAATGATGAACATTTGCATTTCGTCACTGGTGGATTGGCACACAATTTGCAAATTTTTCGACTAATTTTTTTTTTTTACACAAGTGACAATTTTTTCTGTCATGTGGCGAAATTTTTTGCAGCAAATTTTTGTACCGTTTGTGAATTTTTCAGCAAAGTGCAATGGGACAGATTCACTCATCACTATTGAAAAAGTTTTATATTGGTACCTATTGATAAGTGAAAGCTTTGCTGTGATTTTTTGGAAATGTCATCAAAATAGTTTTCTAGGGTGTTGAACATACGTTTTGTAGCTTTACCCCACTTTAAATTATTTAAATGTGTCGATTTTGCAGTGACTGAAATGATATGAGTTTTTTTTAATTTTGTGGCCCCTACATTCCACATACTTAAGGAAACCTATGCACATTGAGAATCAAACTGTTCAGTGGACCCCTGGCATTCATATTTAGCATGTTTTATCTGGTTACTTTATGACCTGTAGGAGATAAGATGCTATAGAAAGAAAGATTTAAAGTGATTTTTAAAAAATTCCACAAATTGTTTTAAAAACCGATAACTTTAGGAAAACATTGAAACTTGGTAGTTTGGAGTAGACAGGCAGTTTTACCTATTCTAGATTCATCAGAATCCATTCTTTCCAGAAATGTATAGGTTTCTAAGGTAAACCTTCTGTTGGTGGAATATTTGGCCTTGAAATCTAAAGTATGCAGCTTTCTGAAACAGTGCTTTGGAATTTGGTAGTGTACTGCTGGGAGTTTTTGACCTATACAAGTGAGAAATCTCCATAAAACTATATAAATTTGGTAGTTGTACATGCAGAAGACATGGGACTTCCAAATCAGCTGTATTTACATGCATAAAATAATTTATGTTTCTGATATAAGTTTTTATATTATGGAACATTTTTTTTTTTTTTTCATTTTTAGCCATTTAGAAGACTATGGGGCCGATTCACAAAAGTCCGAAAAAACGAGTGATACAGTATTTATAGCATGCGTTAAAAATATTATCACTTCTTATATTTTGAGAATTAACGATTCACTAAAAGGACACTTGTCAGAATTAAAAAAGAATGTTATTGTCGTTATTTATCTGGCGATGACATATTTTTAATCATTATTTTAAACCATGCGATATATTTATGTGTTATTTCGTAGCACACGCTATTACGCATGTAACCGTTACTTCCTGAAAACTACTGTTCTGAAAGTTACCATTTCCCTGAAAACTGGAGGATGCATTAGTCTAGGGCGAATACATATTTGAAAAAATCCAACTGCAAAATCCATCTTGTCACCACAGACAATCACCAGCTGCAATTTTGTTTAGTAAGGCCTGCTCCTGGGAGGCGTTAAGTTTCACAGTAATTATCAACACATTTTATGCTTTTAATGCTTGAAATATGTTTGTGAATTATTTATTAGTATTATTTCTATTCGATAATTACCTCAATGCGATGGAAATAACGGTTTGCGATAATCAGGATTTTTGCGCATGCAATATGAATAGTAATGCATGCAAAATGACTTTGATGAATCGGTACTTAATTATCGAATACTTTTTAATGCATAAAACTATGCGTTAAGCGTTAACGACCTTTAGTGAACCGGCCCCTATATCTTGTTATATAAGTAGAATTACACAAAACGTCTAGCATGTTTTGAAAGCTTAGGTTGTCCTGAAAAAAACAGTACAGGTATCGGACCCCTTATCCGGAAAACCATTATCCAGAAAGCTCCGAATTACGGAAAGCCCGTCTCCCATAGACTCCATTATAAGCAAATAATTCAGAATTTTAAAACTGATTTCCTTTTTTTATGTAGAAATAAAACAGAACCTTGTAATTGATCCCAACTAAGATATAAATAATCCTTATTGGATGCAAAACAATCCTATTGGGTTTAATTAATGTTTTATTAATTTTTTAGTAGACTTAAGGTATGGAGATCCAAATTATGGAAAGACCCCTTATCCGGAATACCCTTGGTCCCGAGCATTCTGGATAATGGGTCCTATACCTGTATATTGTTTTTCCGGGTAAACTAAAAGTTTCCCCATGGAAAGGCCCCAAAAGTGAAAGAGCGCAAAATGTTTAATAACTGTTTGCCAATAAAACTACCAGAAGCACCAAATCGGCTGGCAGTGAAAGGGTTACAGTTTACATAATTTTTTAGTAAACTTAAAGTATGTGGATCCAAATTACAGAAAGATGACTTATTTGGAAAACCACAGGTCCCAAAAATTCTTTATAACAGGTCCCATACATATTTGATATTTAATGCAGCAAAACTGAACTATAAATAAATCTGACCATGAGTAAACTATTCTTATTATTTGTATGTTTGAAGCTTTTTTATAATATAAGATACCTTTAGGTAGAATTTTCTTCTCTACTTTTTCTTTTGTTTCAGCCTTTTCTTTTGCTAAATAGGAAAAAATACAATTATTTTTGAGAAAATAATGCAACGCACACACTTAAGTATTCCCTACTGTCCTGTGTGGACAGAGTCGGACTGTAAAGAGTCAATAGCCTGCCCCAGGCCCAACCCCACTGCATCTACACTACTAGCACAACGCCAAGGGAAAAAAATTAAAGATGCCTGTGCCACTGTGGATAATTTGTGTGGATAATAACACATGACTACACATGGATTTCACTAATATATTTTTATAATTTATTCCTATAAATGTAGCTCTGAGACACAGTAAATGCAGACTCAAAATTATCATTAACTGCAATGCCCCAGTATGCCCTATTGCAATACCCTGCACACAGTCCAATATATGTCTGAATTCTCTAGAAGAAAGTCTTGCATTTCTTTTATATTAGAATCCCAGGGAAAAGTTTGAAAGACATATAGTGTATGTATAGAAATATCCATATGACCCACAGTTAGGACTCTTCAGTAATTAAAATTTGTGCTGAGGTAGAATGTTCTAGACTCAAACACAAAGTATAACAACCTGAATTTTACCCCAGTATACAAAAAAAAAACTATTATTTAGTACAGTTAAAATTTTAACTATAAATACTTTAGATGGATACTGGAATTTCAAACTGCAGAACTGCTGAAAAAAATTATTATAAAAAGGGACAAAAAAAACCCATGAAGACCAAGTGCATATGATCACAGAATATCACTGTCTACTTCATGCTACAAGTAATTTTAAAGGTGAACTACCCGTAGGGCTAAGCTTATTGAACATAGTAGTACAGATATGGGATCCCTTATCCGGAAACCCCTTATCGAGAAAGTTCCAAATTACGGAAAGGCCATCTCCAATAGACTCCATTATAAGCAAATAATTCAAATTTTTTAAAACGATTTCCTTTTTCTTTGTAATAATAAAACAATACCTTGTACTTAGTCCCAGCTAAGATATAATTAATCCATACTGGAGCTAAAACAAGCCTATTGGGTTTAATTAATGTTTAAATGATTTTTAGCAGACTTAAGTTATGGAGATCCAAATTACGGAAATATCCCTTATCCAAAAAACCCCAGGTCCTGAGCATTCTGGATAACAGATCCTATACAGGTATATGATATATTATTCAGAATGTTTGTGACCTGGGGTTTTCCAGATCATGGATCTTTCCATAATTTGGCTGACCATACCTCACATGCTCAGTAGTATGTCAGTAGTATGTTCTAAGATTAGTACCATTACATGTAAAATGGGCAACTGTGCAAGTTTTTCTGTATAGGCCATAAAGGGGTAAAATGATGTACTCCTTTGAGGCCAGGTACATGTGTGCATCATTTTAGGTAAGGTAGATACAAAACATAACAGACATAACAGTCTGTAACAAAACATACAGTTTTATCTTTGCAGTTTACTGTATAGACAAGTGCCAATGCTGATCTAAAATAGGAAAAATGTTACCTCTGGTTTTCTTAACTGGCTCATCTTCCTCTTCAGCCTTGAGTTTTGGTATTGCTGTATTGGTAATAAAACAAATATGCATTAGGCTGTGCAAATTACAGGGGAAGGTTATTTAACAGTAACCTCAAATTACACTGGATCACTTGCAAGTTTGTAATTTTCCTAACTGTATAGAGTGATTTAAAGTGCATGTAAACCCCCATAAAAAATTAATCAGTGAACAGCCTCTTTGAAATCTTTAAATACCTGCCACTCATGTTGTTCAAAGGTTTAAAGTAAGGCTAGTTATTTTGGATTCCTTTTCCTCCTTTAACACACATGGTCCCCCCCCTTAGGAATTGACTTTGGCTCTTGGCTAATTGAGTATGCTCAGTTCTTCTCAACGCAGGTTACCAAACACACCCTTAAACCTAGCAGCCAATGAAAAGATGACACTGCTGTTTTCCATATACAGGTCCTTTTCAAAAAATTAGCATATTGTGATAAAGTTCATTATTTTCTGTAATGTACTGATAAACATTAGACTTTCATATATTTTAGATTCATTACAAACAACTGAAGTAGTTCAAGCCTTTTCTTGTTTTAATATTGATGATTGTGGCATACAGCTCATGAAAACCCAAAATTCCTATCTCAAAAAATTAGCATATCATGAAAAGGTTCTCTAAATGAGCTATTAACCTAATCATCTGAATCAACTAATTAACTCTAAAAACCTGCAAAAGATTCCTGAGGCTTTTAAAAACTCCCAGCCTGGTTCATTACTCAAAACCGCAATCATGGGTAAGACTGCCGACCTGACTGCTGTCCAGAAGGCCATCATTGACACCCTCAAGCAAGAGGGTAAGACACAGAAAGAAATTTCTGAACAAATATGCTGTTCCCAGAGTGCTGTATCAAGGCACCTCAGTGGGAAGTCTGTGGGAAGGAAAAAGTGTGGCAGAAAATGCTGCACAACGAGAAGAGGTGACTGGGCCCTGAGGAAGATTGTGGAGAAGGACCGATTCATGACCTTGGGGGACCTGCGGAAGCAGTGGACTGAGTCTGGAGTAGAAACATCCAGAGCCACCGTGTACAGGCGTGTGCAGGAAATGGGCTACAGGTGCTGCATTCCCCAGGTCAAGCCACTTTTGAACCAGAAACAGCGGCAGAAGCGCCTGACCTGGGCTACAGAGAAGCAGCACTGGACTGTTGCTCAGTGGTCCAAAGTATGTCATTCGGAAATCAAGGTGCCAGAGTCTGGAGGAAGACTGGGGAGAGGGAAATGCCAAAATGCCTGAAGTCCAGTGTCAAGTACCCACAGTCAGTGATGGTCTGGGGTGCCATGTCAGCTGCTGGTGTTGGTCCACTGTGTTTTATCAAGGGCAGGGTCAATGCAGCTAGCTATCAGGAGATTTTGGAGCACTTCATGCTTCCATCTGCTGAAAAGCTTTATGGAGATGAAGATTTCATTTTTCAGCACGACCTGGCACCTGCTCACAGTGCCAAAACCACTGGTAAATGGTTTACTGCCCATGGTATTACTGTGCTCAATTGGCCTGCCAACTCTCCTGACCTGAACCCCATAGAGAATCTGTGGGATATTGTGAAGAGAAAGTTGAGAGACACAAGACCCAACACTCTGGATGAGCTTAAGGCCGCTATTGAAGCATCCTGGGCCTCCATAACACCTGAGCAGTGCCACAGGCTGATTGCCTCCATGCCACGCCACATTGAAGCAGTCATTTCTGCAAAAGGATTCCCGACCAAGTATTGAGTGCATAACTGAACATAATTATTTGAAGGTTGACTTTTTTTGTATTAAAAACACTTTTTTTTTATTGGGCGGATGAAATATGCTAATTTTTTGAGATAGGAATTTTGGGTTTTCATGAGCTGTATGCCACAATCATCAATATTAAAACAAGAAAAGGCTTGAACTACTTCAGTTGTGTGTAATGAATCTAAAATATATGAAAGTCTAATGTTTATCAGTACATTACAGAAAATAATGAACTTTATCACAATATGCTAATTTTTTGAAAAGGACCTGTAAACTCTGCTCTTGCTGTTCACTCTGCTGAAGAAATGTTTTTTCTCCTAACGTCCTGTCCTATATATTTGTCTATATATATATAGACTGTTTTTATATATAGACTGTCATATAAAGCAGGGCACTCACAGGACTTAAACGTATGGTGAAAAAGAAATTACATTTTATTATTACCTTTGTCAAGGTAACAACATAGTGAAAATTGAGTTTCTCACTCTGTTGTTAGCTTGACAAAGGTTTCAAGGAAGACCGAAACATTGGAGTAACAAATGAACTTTATTTCTTTTTCACCATTTTAAGTCTTGTGAGTGCCCTGCTTTATGTGACAGTCTATATTTACTCTTTTGCAGTGTGCACTCAGGCACTCTCTCTAATAAGCTAGTGCAGCTATTTTTTACATTATATTTTTATATATATATATATATATATATATATATATATATATATAAAATGTAAAAAAAATAAATATATATATATATATATATATAAATATTACAACCACCCATGAATGTCAGAAAAACATAATGGACAATGCAACCCACCCTTCTCCAACATAAAGATTATATATACCTATTTATATATATAAAAGTTCAAAGCGGTCGGCACTCTCGACAAATTAAATAATAAGTGCCTGGATGCAGTCCTCATGAGCGTAGGTAAAACAATGGAAATGGACTGCTTCACACAGGACTTAGGGCAAAAACGTTATTTATTAAGTGCAAAAACAAAAAAACACAGAGCACAGGGCAAACCACTGCATTGAGGAGGGGGGAGAACTCTAAGGAACAAGTAATTATCAACCTATCAGAGCACCGGCTCACTAAAGCGAAGGTAAGCGTGTTATCTAAAGCAGTGCTGTCCAACTTCTGTTGTACAGAGGGCTGGAATTTTTCTGACCTACGTGGTGGACGGCCGATAATGGAAGCCAGTTTTGACCACTCCCCTTTTTGAAACCGCACCCACTTGAAACCACACCCATGTTATCACATGACCATACCCATATTAATGGTTGTAGTACAGCAAAAACCTGCCATACTCTGCCTGCCCTACCCTGCCTGTGTGCCATACTCTGCCTGCTCTACCCTGCCTTTGTGTGTGCCATACTCTGCCTTCCCTACCCTGCCTGTGTGTGCCATACTCTGCCTGCCCTACCCTGCCTGCGTGCCATACTTTCACTGTGTGTGCCATTCTTGGCTGGTTTGTGCCATACTTGGCCTGTGTGTGCCATACTCTGCCTGCCCTACCCTGCCTGTGTGTGCCATACTCTGCCTTCCCTACCCTGCCTGTGTGTGCCATACTCTGCCTTCCCTACCCTGCCTGCGTGTGCCATACTTTCACTGTGTGTGCCATTCTTGGCTGGTTTGTGCCAAACTTGGCCTGTGTGTGCCATACTCTGCCTGCCCTACTCTGCCTGTGTGTGCCATACTCTGCCTTCCCTACCCTGCCTGTGTGTGCTATACTCTGCTTGCCCTATGCTGCCTGTGTAGCACTGCTCCTACAGTCTGCACAATAACTATATATTAAAAAACTTTTTAATTGCAGTACCACCTCAGTATATGCTCTTTTTGTAGTGTGCAGGGATTATTTGTGGGTTTCTACTGCTCCTGAGGTGTGAACAGGGGAACAATGGAGGTGATTACAGCCTGAGCCTGAGGTGTGAACACTGCAGGGGGTGAACAATGCAGAGATTAAAAGGTGTGAACAACACAGGGGATTACATATTTAAACAATGCAGCCTGATTACAGCCTGAATCTGAGGTGAGAACCATGCAGGGGGGGCAGTTAATCTCTGTACTGATATCATTTAAAGCTTACACAAAGGTAAGCCATCAAAGCAGCCAGACAGGTGGGGGGCCACACAGAGGGGGGTCGCGGGCCACCAGTTGGACAGCACTGATCTAAAGGATTAACCTTTGTACCTACAGATAAGGGGAATGAATTTGAAAGAGTAATAGATAACTATAAATTTACACGCAGACTCCTAAAATGAGGAGTAACTTTGATCCGGTCACCAATAATGTTTCACTCAAACCCTTTAGGGCTCTGGCACACGGGGCCATCGTGGAAGTTTCCTCTCAAGGCAACTTCTGCGATTTCACTGAAATCGCGGCACCGCATATGCCATCCCACCGGCGATTTTCGCCGGTGGGATGGCATTTCGGGGAGATTAGTCGCCCACGAACAGGGAGATTTGTAGCGGGCGACCTAATCTCCCCATGTGCCAGAGCCCTTACACGTATTATTAATGAGGAAGTCCATGAAGTGGGACACAAAAGTAATGTATAGAGATAATTTGAAATGTGCTGAACGGCAAGCCCTGCAGGATCGTAGGAATAATCGTGACATCATAATAAAGCCTGCGGACAAGGGTGGGGTGATTGCGGTATTGGATTACCAATATTATCGTGGGGAGATTTTACAGCAATTAGCTGATACCTCTTGCTGTCAGAAATTGATTTTTTACCCTACCCCTAAATTTCAATTGCAGCTAAAGAAAATTTTGAATGATGCAGTGTTACACTGCTGGATTACAGAGGAGCTCATGGACTATCTATATGTGGAGCATCCGGTAAGACCAGTAATATACACTTTACCTAAAGTACATAAAAACCAGACACAGCCACTGGGGAGGCCAATAATATATATAGGGGATCTTTAAGTGAGTGTATAGCGAAATATGTTGATGTGCTTTTGCAACCTATCGTGAGAGATCTCAGTACTTTTCTAAGAGACACCAATGACTTTTTACAAGTGGTAAACATTATGAAAATGGACCAGTTTGATTTTTATTTTGTAACTATGGACGTTTAGATTAGAGGAAAGGAGCTTCCATTTGAAGCAGCGTAGGTGGTTTTTCACAGTGAGGGCAGTGAGGTTATGGAATGCCCTTCCTAATGATGTGGTAATGGCAGATTCTGTTAATGCCTTTAAGAGGGGCCTGGATGAGTTCTTGATCAATCAGAATATCCAAGGCTATTGTGATACTAATATCTACAGTTAGTACTAGTGGTTGTATATATAGTGTATGTATGTGAGTGTATAGATTGGTAGGTGTGGGTTAAGTGTGCTGGGTTTACTTGGATGGGTTGAACTTGATGGACACTGGTCTTTTTTCAACCCTATGTAACTATGTAACTATCTATGTAACGTACAAGGTTTATATACATGCATTCCACATGAGGAGAGAATAGGAGCTGTGAGAGAGCTCCTAAGTAATTGCCAACATTATAATGGTCTCCCTATTGAGTTTATACTATCTCTTCTTCAGTTTATATTGTTTCATAATATAATAGTTTATAATTATTTCAGATTTGAAAACCAGTTTTATTTGCAACTGTCCGGAACAGCAATGGGATCAAATGTAGCACCCACATATGCAAATATTTATATACATTGGTTTGAAACAATGTACATATTGGGTCATCTGCTGTTTAGCCAATATGGGGCCTATTACAGGCGATTCGTTCTTTATCTGGTTTGGCACGGTAGAAAATCTGGAAAAACTGACTAGTGAGCTTAATGCACTACCCACTCCCATTAAGTTAACTTTGCACTTTGATTATGATGCTATTAGTTACTTGGATGTTATACTGTATAAGGACATGGAACATAAAAAGCTGCAAACTAAAATTTACCAAAAGGTGACAGACAGGAACACCTTGCTTTACTTTGGGAGTAATCACCCCCAGCATTTGTTAAAATTACTTCCTAAATCCTAGATGCTCCGAGTGGCCAGGATTACGAGCAATGTTGATAAATGCAATAAAGGGCTTGAGGCTATGTCAGATTGGTTTGTGGAGAGGGGTTACCCCATAAAAGATATTATGAAAGTTAAACAATGGGCTCAGGGCTTGGATAGAACTAGGCTATTACAGAACGAACGAGTGATTACTGATAAAAAGCAAAATAAATTATTCTATACAAGCACATATGGTCCTTGCAGTGCTTTGACAAAGAAATCTCTTCTACAGTACTGGCCACTTATCCATACTGACAATGAACTGTCTAAATTGGTTGACAAAAAATTGTGTTTCGGGTACAAACGGAACAGGAACTTGAGGGAGCTTCTGACACATGCGGATCCGGTGGGCAAGTATTTACTTACGACGGGAAACAGTTCTCAAACATGTGGGGTGTTCAAATGTGGTAACTGTGTGACGAGTATACATTAATCCTAGGGGATACATTTTATCATCCGCACAATGGGAAACCCTATATGATCAGACACAGGTTAACGTGTTTGTCACAAAATGTGGTGCATATCATAAAATGCCCGTGTGGGTTGACATACTGTCTATGTCAACCCACACAGGTTGACATACTGTGGAAAAACAAATAGACAATTAAAGATGTCACTGGTACTCCCTGGATTCATGGGAGGAGGCTATTTAAACAAAGTTGAGAGAGAGCAACCCTATTACAGAAAATGATTGTTTGTTTAGTACTAGGGAATATTATTATCTTCCTACTCTTAGTTTTTCAGAAAGCACTGAAGGATTGTCAGACCAAAGCATTTTGCATAAATAACGTGTGAGCTCTTTTTGTCTTTTGTTGTATAGAGTTTCTATTGAAAAATCTCTTGATTTGTTTTAATAGTTGTCTTAATTTGGCATTCATCTCAGAGCTGAATTCTTCAACTTCCATACACAATCTTTCATTCATAAAATGCAATTATTATTATGGATTGAACTGTAACATCTTGTTTTGGCTATTTCCACATGATTCCTTTGTGCAAGCTTGACTCTTCAATTTACAAAATATTGAAGAATGATTTTGGTAGACATTGAATCTTGATCTTTTACTTCACAAATCATTTTAACCTCCTAATGACATGTAATGAAATGTATTTATAGTTCCAAGGACAGGTCTTTTGTACTGAAACATGAAAAGATGCATGAAATGCAGGATTTAAAGATAATCTAAGTTAATTTAAAAAGCTCTTTCTTTGCAAAAGTGTTTTATTTCGGTGTTATACCTATTATTAAATGGATTCCAGTAAAACAATGAAATGGAAAATTAAATATTCTTTCCTCATACTACCCATAGGAAACATATGTTTGCTCATGAGAACTAAACTGAATTCTTGTCTTCAAATAAAGCTAATTACCTCAGTTTTAATGCCTTAGATGTTCAAAAGGTCATTTAAACATCTCTGGCATCCAAATGAGTTGAGCATATATTGTAATGATAACAGTATGACATTTTATATAAGTATTTAAGGCCTCCTTTGCAATTGTGTGTGTTATCTAGGAAGGTCTAATAACAGCAATCCCCTTTCCCACTGTAAAAAAATGTTTAATTAAATAATTCTTCATTTTTAACTGATTTGGACTGGTCAACTGGTATACCAGGATACCAGTCCTGCAGGGCCCCACTGACTGCTTGCTATTGTGCTTTTGCTTGTTATTGTTTAGATCAGCACTGACTGCTGCCCCCTGCTGGCCCCCTCTAAACACCACAGCAACCCCCCTGCAGGACCCCTCCAAGCATACCCCCACCCCCCCCAGCTAGGCCCCCCCGGAACACTACTTCCAACCCCCTTCTGGGCCCTGCCGAACACCACCATTGACCCCTTTCTGGCCCTGCAGAATACTACCGCCACCCCAAGAGCTGGGCCCCACTGAACACCGCTGCCATCCTACTGGGCTCACTGACAGAGTGCATGCCTGCCACCATGGTGGGCCCCTTCAGCCATCCACTACTGCCTTTTAGAGCTTTGCTGATTGACCAAAGCTCTTCAAAATAGGAAGAGAATAAATTAAATATGACCATGCATTTCACTGTGGAATACAATATTTTGTATAGTGATCTTACTAACATGTCTGCTGTTAATGGAGTGCTCATCCAATTCTGCAGTGATCTTACTGGTACATCAGTGGATAATGGAGTGTGCATCCATTTCTGCAGCAATTGGCATGTCTGGGTTTAATGAAGACTTTAGTCTTCAAGTGGCAAAGGGCCCAAAAATGTTGGCACCACAGGGGTCTTGAGGGTCAGTGTCCCCTTAAGCCCCATATTTTGTTGACAAAGCCCTGATCCTCTGTGTGTATAGCAGGTAGTGGGGCGTCAAAAGCTGTGAAGGGTGGTGGTGACTGCTGCAGTAGCACGTGTCCTTATGTGTTTGGTGGGCCCCTGGGTTGAGGCTAACTGGTGGGCCACAGGCACACCTGTCTGGCACTGTAGAGTCTTGTACTGGGGAAAGTTAGTACAGGTATCGGACCCCTTATCTGGAAACCCATTATCCAGAAAGCTCCGAATTACGGAAAGCCTGTCTGCCATAGACTCCATTTTAATCAAATAACTCAGAATTTTAAAACTGTTTTCCTTTTTCTCTGTAGTAATAAAACAGTACCTTGTAATTGATCCCAACTAAGATATAAATAATACTTACTGGATGCAAAACAATCCTATTGGGTTTAATTAATGTTTTATTGAATTTTTAGTCAACTTAAGGTATGGAGATCCAAATTATGGAAAGACCCCTTATCCGGAATACCTTTGGTCCCGAGCATTCTGGATAACAGGTCCTATACCTGTATATTATTGATACAACAAGGGTCAGTACTCACTGGCTTTTTTATTATTTTACATTATTTACAAATGCTTCTGTTTAGTCTACAGCAAGTTAGTTTTCAAGGCCATGAAACCGTTTGTGTACTGTTTCTTTAAAATAATCGATTCTGTGCAGCTGAATTCACTGTTCATCTCCTCTCCTTCTTGAAGCCATGCACAGGAATTCAGTACATGCAGTATTGTTTTTTTGCTTTTACAACCCCATTAAAGGTAAAATAATAGCAGGCCATTTAGAAATCTCATACAGACATATAGATATAAACTAATAGTTAGGCTTACAGACAAAATGATCTACGTCACAGAGAGTCCTGGTGGTAAATAAGAATTGTATAGAATTTGGTTCAAGGGGTGAAGTACAACAAAAGTATTTCCCTTTTTTTTTTTTAGGAAAGGCATTATGACATGGGTACGCGTAAAAAAAATAAATGTCCTGTAGTTCAGTCAATATAATACCGGTATGAGCACTGCTCTCCTATGAAGTGTTAGGTAGTGATGAGCGAATGTCCCGTTTCGCTTCACCATAAAATTTGTGAAAAAAAAGATTTGCGAAATTTACGATTTTTTTTGTCATCCGCGTCTATTTTGTTGCCTGCTCCTTTTTTTTGGCTGTGCTTTTTTGATGCAACCGTGCCCAACTTTGCAGCGACCGCACCTGATTTGACGCAACAGCGCCCTTTTTGATGCGGCCGTGCCCAATTTTTCCGCTGCAAATTTTCACCGCAGTTTCGCGGAACAATTCGCCATTGGCGAAATGCGGAAATTCGCTGCGAATCCATGCCTGGCAAAAAAATTTGCTCATCACTAGTGTTAGGGATATGTCCTCTCAGTTTATAAACATCTCTGTAAAACATGATTGCACTGTACTTTTTACACAAACAGAAATGGTGAAAGATTCAAGCTTGTTTCTTTATGAGGTTAAGAGAACAATATTGGGCTATATTAAGTAAAAAGACAAATTGGTACAAATATATGCTTTTGCTTAAAAAACTGCCATGCTTCTCTAAAACATATGAAGCATACCCCAACATCATTTAAGGAAGGCCAGTGTAGTTGACAGTCTGCTGTGTTTGGGTGCAAGGTACAGAACATAATACCAGTTTAGTGTGGTGTTTGCTTGTCTATCTACCTTAATATAACCATACCCTATGGCCTGACTATAATTTCATTTCTGCTTTTGTGCTTTGATAATTTAGCTGATTTTTGAAAAGTAAATTGATTTTTAATGATTTTACTCTCTGGGTTCATTTATTGCATGTAATTTATGCTGTAATGTCGTGTTATGTCTGTTATGTCTGTTATGTCTTGTTATGTCTGTTATGTCTTGTTATGTCTTGTTATGTCTGTTATGTCTTGCATAGAACTAGTCTTGCCTAAATCATCCGGCTATAAACAGAAAGTACAGTTTCTTTAATTAACAAAGTTCCATGTTCCTAAATAATCCACATTGACAAGGGGCATCTTTATTGACACCTGTACATTCCTCCCCACATTCCTCCCCATTCCTCTTCTTTTAAGGGCCTTTTTCAAACAGTAGTGCTGAGCTTAAAATAAATATATCACCTGAGCTGAAACAGTACAAAACAATATATATATAAACAAGGTTATATGTACAGTCAAGGTTGCCTGGTTGCCTTCAAAGGCAACCTTGACTGAGTCCTGTCAAGGATCCAGTCCCAATGGTAGATGCAAAAAGATGCACATCTGTCAGTGGTCCAGATTTGGGGCTAAAGTGACTCCCGGGTGCTAGTGGGATAATAATAACCTGGGCCTTTGTCACAGGTGGGACATGCCGACTATGTAGTATAGGGCCCCATTAATTTTGAGGGTGGACCTATGACTGGTGCATTTAGCAATACTAAAATATGCTTTTTAAAGGAGACATGTTGGATAAATGGGAAAACCCCTAACCCTGTAGGCAATTATGAATAATATCCGGTGCTGGTCTCCCTTTGGGCTAAACATTAACCCTATCTGTAACAATGGCCCCTTTATTGGAGCTCCCTATAGATCCTCTCACTTCTCTGTCCAGTGTGAAATGAAGAGTGGGCGTGTCCTAACAGTCCCTGCCAGAAGCGCAGTAGGAGGGGGAGAGCCAATCACAGCCCTGCAGGCAGAGAAGTGCAGACAGGCTTCAGTTCCCTATCAGGTCAGCCTAGCTGCTGATTGGTTCCTATCCTACAGTGCAGGGTACGGAGGGCCGCCGGCTCCCCAGCTCATCCAGAGAATTCAGCCAGCAGGAAGTGGAACAGATGGGCGGGGCTAGTGGGGTTTTGGGGGAATTTCTCAATAAATCAGTCAGAAACACAACATTTTTAAGCACAATCCTTCTATATCTAGAGGAGTATAATTCACTGGTACATTCTTAATCTTTATAGGATATGTCTCCTTTAATGAAGATTTTTTAGCAAAAATATTATTTTTCTTTAGTGTGAGTTCATGAAACCATGGTAAAATGAATAACTAATACATGTAATCATGTGTACTTATTCTCTAAATCTGAATGTGCATTTCTACCACTGTTATTATGTTCATAAATAGAGATGTATTTGTCTTACATTAGCCCTAATACTTTTACATTTAGAATGTTGATTCAGCCTCTAGCAATGTGCTACTTCAGCATCTAGCAGGCACCAGTACTAATAAGGTCCACCCTTGCACATAGACCTTGTTGACACTTTATTCACAGACCTTTAATCTGATGCATTCACTCTGCAATATGTACAGTGTATTTCTTATTTACTTTCTACTTCCCACAAATAATGCTGTTTCTTTGGGTTAAGCTATTGTTCTCCCTTCTTGCTTTTAAAGCACACGTCTTTATTTTTCCTTAATTGATTTTATCTAATAAAATTGCTTTTTTAGAGGTATTTCTAAATAGTTTGCTAAAGTCAAGCAAATCTCTCATGACATAGGATACAGTTCCCTAAATTTATTCATAACCTTCAGTGTGAGAAAACATACAACTACAGTATATCAAGTTAAGTCACTAAATGGCTTCTCTTGAACTAGGGACTATTAGTGGAGACCTGAAACCTAACAAAGATGAACAGTAGGTTAGAAATGCTACATATTGTTTTGAGATTCTTTACTAACCCAAAGTAACCACAAACCTTTATAAGTGAAGATCTGTGCTTTAGAGTATGTACCCAGTAGATACCTAGAGGACACGCTCTTGGCTGATTTTAGTTGCCCGAGTTTTAAGACTCACAATATACAAAAAAACATACAAGGCTATTTCAGATTCTTGTTACATGACAGTTCAAAAACCAGAACCAGAATTTAATAATCAGACTTTTAGCATCAGCTTCTTTGTTAGACAAAATCATTTTTTGCTTTATGATTTCTGACAGCCCCCTAATTTTAGCTTCCCAGCAGCTGTTTAGAACATACGGAGCATGTACTGTATCACTGAATTTAAAAACGTGACCTACAAAGATCTAAGATTGAAAAATTTCAAGGCCTGAATCATTAATGTTATAGGGCTGATAAAGCTCTTTGCTGGTACAGTAAATTCAGAATTAAAAGTATAGCATTTCGAGCCATATACAGGGCTTTGGTTCTGCTTTAAGAAAAGAAAGTTTGTAAACAGAGAGAGCTTTAAATAATTAAGTCATTTTTAGTAATCATCCACAGCTTCCTGTACACACATCTGTGGTAATCGTACACACATCAGTTATTCCACCATCATTTTGCAATCAGTTCATAAAATGTTAGTATGATTTTTACATATTGTAATTTTTTCACTTTAATTTTACCATTTTTTGTTATGCTTTTCATGTACATTTAAAGGTCGAGAGAGGCAATGTCCAACAACACTCCAGATTTGGACCTAATTAGATTGCTGTTACAATTACCATTTGCCTTATTATATTTTAACCTGAAATTAATCTGTGCATTTCCAGCTTGTATGATCAATCCAACAATGTGTATTTTGCTTTACTGGTTTTATTTTGTTGCCTGAGACTTCAACATCACAAGTTGTAGGGGTTTGTATTTCCAATTTTTTTCAAGTATTTTAGATATCTGACTTTGATAGTAGCCTGAGGTAGAGCAAAGTAGTGTCTTCAGTCCCATCAAAATATCAACAACTTTCACATGCATTACTATTTCACTTGTTAAAAGGGGTTTGTAGTACAGTGTATATAGATTTAGGGTCAAATGTAATAAATGGCACAACTGTAAAATAAAATTTAAAATAAACCAAAAGATTGTGGATCTTTTTGCACTTAATTTGTGAGGTTTCAGGCATGTAGGTGTGTGTGAGTGTGTGTGTGTGTATGCATGTATGTATGTATGTATGTATATAGAAAATACATACCAAATACATGCATGAGAGATGCATGTCAACTGCTGTTTACATTCATCACCCTTCAGCACACAAGGATTTTCAAACTGATGGCAGCAGATGTAGGAACTGCTGTTCCAGAAATCTTTCTTTCAGTGACATTTGATAAGAGCTTTAAGGATTATATATCAGACGTGGTTGGCTAATCAGAGGCAGGGCTAAACTCAATGAGGAACATTCCTTCAAACTAATATGACAGAGATCCCTAGAGCAAATTATCACCTATCACCTTGAAGTATTACCCTGTGCCATAGCTGTATTTTTCCATAGCCATCCTTCATTTTACAGATGGACTATATCTGTACAGAGACAATAATCTGCCCCCACAAAAATTATATTTGAATTTTAGTAATCATCCTATACGATTATAAAAATGGGAGATCAAACACCAGAAAACACAACAACCAAAGCAATAGGAGAAATATTCAATCCATAAATAAATTACTGACATATATCTATATTTACAATACCTTTAGCTGAGGCCTTTTTCAAAATGTTCTCTTTTACTTCAGGTTTCTCTTTATGAATTACTGAAAATACACAATATGGCAATTTGCATTAAATAGCATTCTTTTTTTTTTCTCTCAGTTTTCGAGATGAAAACCGTTTGAATTGCAATTGATGCCGCCATTATACATAGGATATCTGTTGTTTAAATGTTGGCATTAGGATATTTGTCTTTACTGTAATAAATACCACTGCAGCCCCAGTGATATATGATTTGTTTTTAGATGAACTTGTGAGCAAGCTAGGTACATAAAAATAATAAATACATATACTGTATACATATACTGTACATACAGTACATATACATATATATATACATATATATACATATACATATACTGTATACTGTATACATTAGCTCTGATCTTTTACCCACTGGTTAAGGGGACAAAATCCTGGCCAGTAGTTTCAACTTTTTTAGATTTTTATAACTATAAATCAAACCTTTCAATAATTCCTAATTATCTTTTGTGAATGACAGAATTATCATAACATAATACAGATTATTCTACCTTGAATGTAAGGTGCTATGTGGGTCATTTGCTTAACTGAGGATGCAAATAACGCACTGGATGCAAAAAAACTCCAAACTCTAAACAAACATGTAGGATAGCTTAGATTTCCAATATAACTTGGAAAAATATTTTGTTATAGTAGATACAGTTCTAGTAAGCACATACATTGTTCCACAGTCACAAGCCTTGTTATTTCACTCAGTCCATAGTGCAATATTTAGAAAAAGAAACTTTTTGAAGCAATACATTGCAATAGGAACTATTTTTTAGTTAAAACTGAATTGTAAACAATAACTAACATTTAGGCTCAGGGCCGGAACTAGGGGTAGGCAGAAGAGGCAGCTGCCTAGGGCGCAACGATTTAGGGGCGCCAGGCAGGAGCCTCTCCTGCCTATCCCTAGTGCTAATTTGTCATTGCCTCCGCCGCTTGTCATTAGCGGCGGAGGCAAAGGCCGACCCCGCCCCCTGCCCCTCCTCCTGTGCATTGGCGCGCATGCGCCGTTCGAGGGGGTGGAGGGAGGTGGGCGGAGTTGGCCGACCGGGTTGCCTAGGGCGCCCCTGTTTAGGCTAGAAATGGTATACCATATCACACTATTAAAGCCAAGGCATATGGTTCTAAGGTTGTCCAGCATAGATTTTGTAGATATCAGGTATAGAGGTACCAGGTATAGAACTTATCTGCCATCTAGCTAACATTTGCCATTAAAGACACATTGCTCACACATACTTCAGGCTCACTGCCTACAACTTTACTTATCAGTACTAATTTTAATAATACTCATTCTGAAGGCTGTGACTATTAGATGATGACAGAGCCAATGCTTGCCTTACAAAAAAATCATTCTTTATTATGTTCAAGTTCAATAGCAACAAACATAGTTTGTGTATGACACAAATGCAAAGTTAGCTTGACTCCCATAGTTACACAGTTATTTTGGGTTAAAATTGAACCACTGAAGTAAAATCTATCATGGCTATAGGGATTGTACCCCAAGAAAAAAAAAGTAAAGGTCTTCCTATGTAATTATTTTTGGAAATGTTGCATGTGCCAAGACCAAAATTAGCAAGACACTGATTATAAATGTGTGGCTACTGTCTTGGTGAAGAAAAAAGAATTTGGGTTCCTAGAGCGCTAGCAACGTTTCCAAAAATAATTACATAGGAAGACCTTTCTTTGAACTTTAGATGCCTGAACCCACACTTTACAATTCTTATCTCCCAATAATTTGTCTACCTGGTCAACTACATACTGAACCCTGGCATACTGGTTTTTTGTAGTGATTTGGACAACAGATTGCCCAGTCCTGAAGGCCATATAAACACACTATGTCTACATTTAGTCCTAATTTTGTTTGAAAAATCAGCCTTATCTAGAACTGTGATTCTTGAGTTCACACTTTCATCATCCTCACACAGTTTGGAAAATGTGTTTGGAGGCACAAACCCCAGATCAGCTTTCCACTAAGTTGGAATGAGCATATTTTTTTCTGGTACATTTTTGCTGGAAAATGTGTGTTTTCTTCAGAAGCAAATATTTTTACAAATCTGTGCTGGAATTTTGAAAAAAAAAATCCACTTTGTTACACCATGTTCACCATGTAAAAACTTTATGAAATATTCAAAGGAAAATACTGTGTAAACTTTATCTTCTTGTATTGTAATGCCCCTTCCTAAATATGCTAAATGCATATTGCCAAAGGGAGAAACAATTTTAAATCATGTTTTACCTCTTAAATATGTCTGGGGTGTCCTTTCATTCTTCACAGGAAATGGTCATAACTGTGAGTGAAAAGCAGAACCCTGCAGTAGGAGTCCTGCGACTCTTCTCTGTTTCTGACACTATGAAAGTGTTGGTAATAGAGCAGCAATTCTCCTCTTGTACAGTTTTACTCTATCCCCAATATTAGCTGTTAGATCTCTTTCCCATAACTTGTATTTGCTGTGCATGACAGTCTTCATTAAACAATAAGGTTTGTAGAATATGTCAGAGCCGCCTGCACCCTTGCCTGGAAGTAGTTATTTAGAGTCAGCTGGAGGGCCATCATCTGATATGTAAAATCGGATAATAACATGTTCCTGAATGTAAGCAGAGGGCCCAACTGCTATGAACCAAGAACTGTCTATACCGTTGGCTAGAAGTAGGTACAACTGGAGGGACACCTGATAAGTGCTATTGGGTAAGTACAAATTCAGGAGAGGAAGTGAGGGAAAGGGGAAGTGCTGGAGATAATTTGGGGGTTCTCTGGAGAAACCGAATCCAAACGGTATGCTAAAAACTGTACTACTATTTTTTTAACATTAATATTCAAATTAGTGAAAAAAAGTCCCCTTTGTATATTAAAAAACAAAATAAAGATAATAATAACAACAATAATGTATAACCCTACTATAATTATTAGGATATTAGAAGAATATTGAGACTTTGAGAACATGGTGCTTATATTTAAATTACTACATTCAAGAAAGGTAAACCTCCCTAGCTAACCACTGTTAGGGCATAATATTACCGATTGTTTGGTGCAATTAATATGCATAATACAAGTTATCATTAAGTTTGGCTACCATATAAAAACACAGTTCCCTAGGCAAAGTCATTTTTTCCATTCCTAGCTCCCTTCGCTCCCCCCCCAGAAGAATTTTTAATATTTACAAATGAAGGTGTTATCTATAATGTGCCCATAGTGAAAGTGTAAAAGAACCCCTGCTCATTCACTGAACAGAATGGTTTCTGTCCAATTCCTTTGTGGCCTGCTTTATGCTTAATTCAGAGTTTTCTACGAGTTAGCTTAAAATAACATATTGTCATTTTATGGCTAGTCCTGTATGTTGTATAGCTAAGGTATAGCAGGAAAGTACAGGCTAAATTACTATAGAGAGAAAGCTATTGGATTTAAACTTTCCATATATTAAAACCCAGTGACTATGCAATTTTTCCTTTGTGATATTTTAGTTTTCAAATATATTGCATAGATTTTGTATATGTATATATTATATGTCTAGACAGTTTTGGTTCATTTCCATTTTTTCAGTCAGTCCAAGGGCTCATTTCTCTATTCATTTCACGAGGAAATTAATTTATTTGATACTGACTCGTGTACAAAGGGCATTATTAAAAGAGGGGTTTTCTCAGAAGACTTTCTTGTCTCAGGAATTGTGTCTGCAATATGTGACATTTACATTTGAGTATTGTAAACTCATATTGAATTTGGGTTCTTTTTATTCATGCAGTATGAATGATTATGAATTGTATTTTTGACATTTACAAAGGAATGACATAATAAGTTGAGGCATAAATTAGCTGAGCACTTTTTCAGACAGTTCTTGCTTTGTCAGTTTTCCTCAGTGAAGAACTGATTAACAGAGAAAGAAATTTTGAGATAATTTTTTTGGAGATTTTTTAAAAAAAATTGAAGTCACAATTTATTTCAGATATAAAAGGCAAAGATTTGCATGAAAAGCAAGAAAACGCTTACAAGTTATTATAGAAGTCAATGGGAATTGTCTAGCTACTTTTAGTATATTATAACATTTACTATATATATATATGTTATACCAGTTATATTAGTATATTATAACAGTTGAGATTTTCAGAGATGTGATTTTTCCTCCCAAATGTAAAAATCGATAAATCTGCCACTATGTGTGTAGCAACTGATATGTTTTCCATGCAACCCATCTATCACTGCACCCATAGGACAGATGTAATTCAGAGAACACCCAAGTGCACATTTTCAATCTGAACTCTGCCCCGTGTACACAGTCCCAGGTGGATTATATTCATGTCAGTTATGTTATACATGGGTAGGAGAACATTGGCAATGTGTGACATAACCCTAAAAGCACGCTGCTTAAAATATGCCTGCAGAGCAGCATGGGAAATAATCACAGCCACCACTGAATATAATAAGAACTGTAAAGCACCTGTACTGGAGATTATAACCTGAAAATTTTCTAATGTATATCAACCCAAGACCTTAATTACAGTCAATATCAGCAGCAAGGACTATTCAGGTGCTTCTCTGCAGGGTGACATACACTGTTGGAGAAATGCCCTGTGGGCCTTCAGCATAAATTCCTGAATCCAATATGATTTATACTACTGATGGAGATTTAATAATGGATTATACAATGGTAATGAACTATTTGGTAATTTAAAAACTAACTGCAAAGGTGTTGTGCAAGTTCCAGTACTCACTTTCCAGTTAATTTTAGCTGGTGTTTGGTATCAACTGAATTAGACATTTGCATCGTTACCACTTCTAACTAACTAAGAAATCTGCTACCACAGAAGTGAGTTTGCTTTAGCCATGACTCCAGTTCCCAAAATGCCGTGCATATGTATGTTATTCTCCTGCTTAATAGGTCTATTAACCATAGCACTGGAAGAGAGACTGGAAGACGAGCTGGCCAAGGATAATATGTTCCAAAGATGGGTGTAAGGAAAAGAATCATAAGATTTACAAACTGCTTTTATCAGCAATTGCATTTACCAAAAACTATTTTTTATTAATGTTTTTCGGAAAGTTGTTTAGGATTTGGATTATTATTTTTATTATTATTAATAATATGCAAAACAAATTGTGTGGGCAAAAATGTACACATATATATTATATACCTTTAATAAAATCATTTGAGGGGAAAGTGAATCTGTACTATTAAAGAGATACATCAACACTTAAATGTTCTAAGCACAATTCCTGGAATGCTAGGTTATATATAGCAATGAAAGGGTAACAGAATCTCCTGGTGCAGATATGTTGCTGATGTAATATACAGGGATACTAAGGAAAGAGCACATAAGCTGATCTATATTTGGTCAAACTATTTTCAAGAACCTGGCTAACTGTAAAACTGTGAGCTGAGAAAATGAGACTGCAGCAAGGGTTAAACTGGTAGGATTTATTAAATGTTGTTTTTTGCTACAAATTTATGGCAAACTAAATTGACCAATAAATGCTACTTGCCAATAGGTTACTATGAGTTACTATTGTTTTTTTCTGAACTGTCAATATTTTGGGGCCTAGTTAAATCATGAATTTCTGTATAATTGTCATTAATATGTGTAGGGTTTTAGGAATTCTTACTTTTCGATACAAAATTGCACTTTGTACATATTAAGTTAGATTTGTACAAGTTGTATTATTAATCAGGGGGGTATATAAAAAGTAAGTAAGTAGCAGCAACCAATTAGTAAGTAGTAATTAGAGGTCTAATGCAATAAATTGGGACTTTTCCACTTTATTGTATCTTGCTTCATAATTCGGCAGCACTTAAAAAGAAAGGCATAAAAAGGAAGGCAATACCATTCCAAATTAAATATTATAAAATAAAGGGGCAAATGAACTGCAACAAAAGGGATACATATTATGGGAAATGGTGCACAGGTGCACACATTCACAAAAATTTTCTATGATGTGTTCTGAACTGCAATCTAATTGAAGCACACAAGCCTTCTGCACATCATTGGCATGTGAGCAACTGAGGTCTTCTGAGGAATGCTGGGAAATACAATTACATATGGCTGGCTTTTGCTGGAACCACAGATTGCACATGATGTGACAATTCTCCAGTCAGGTACTGCCAAAACATGAATGCATCTGGAAATGGCTACATTTGTATGGTGTGTTTGGTGGGCCATCTACTGCATGAAGGTATTACTATGAAGGGCAGTGCCAACTGGGGCTTAAGGTTGTATTCATGAGTAATAATTCCAGTTCACCATGTAAAACAAGATAACCTATACTTTTTTAAGGCTGTAATGCAGTGCTTTTCTGTAGTTATAACATTTACGTATTATCCCTAATTTAAAACCTTTTCACTTAGCCCCCTATCGCTATTTAGCCAATAAATACCTGCCAGTTCCCTGCAACATTCCCACCCTCCTAAGCACACTGTACCTGTTTGTGTCTTTTTTCATTTGGCACATAAAGAACTCTGTGTTAGAATCCTGTAGTTGGCTAGAGGAGAAGCAAAGCATGTGAGACAGAGAAGGGTTGTGTGCTTTAGGCAGGCAGGAAGAAAGGTGTGTGCTGAGAGTTTATTACTTGAATAGATATCTATTTTTCGCAGTGATTATGTACAAAGAATCCATGTGGCAGAGTGTGCAATACCCATGTATTCAGGAAAACAGCATTATGCTGGTTATCAGAGTATAATGCACAATACAGGATTTACAAAGTAATGTTATTCATAGATTCCTCAATTTGACTTTTTTTGTGATGTAAGGTGGGGTAAAAATGAAGCAAATTCATATTATATATTAAAACTGAGTTGATGTATGTGTTATACCCTTCTATGCAGGGTTATGATGTCAATGCAGTTGTACAGTAACACACACATTATACACAAATGTCAACTTAATTTTAATACAGGTTTCTATTAGAAATTAATAAAAATCAACAGGTGAATTTTCTCCTGGCATAAATTCTCTTTATATGCCTATACAACTGTAATGGGGGAATTTACACTATACATAAAGCATTTTCACCAGTGCAAAGTTAAATCTCCAAAGGTTTCTTACTTTCACCTTTTAGTTAATATGCTCCATAAAGAATGAGTTTGAGGAGAAGGCAGACCTGACTTTTTGTGATATGATTCTCCTCTTGCTGTAGGTCTGAGGCAAGTGCACCTAGACCCCATGTGCTTATTGGTGAGATAATCTAACTCTTGGAGGACTATACACTTAAATACTTACAGTGAATTCCTGAGATGAGGGCAGAGCCTGGGTACTAGGAGGCAGCAAGGGTTGAATGCTGCCTGGCAGATTTGAAGACTAAGCTTACAGACTATGGGCCTGTCAGAAACTGGATACAGAGGAATCGAAATTAGAAGCAGCCGAGCACATAGCGAGGACATATTTTGGCAGACAGTAAACACTAGTCTGTAAAATATCCATATATTTTTTCTGCTTATTGTCTTTATGTGTGTAATGAGCAAATCTGCCCCCATAATTTTGTAAAATGGTTAAAATTTGCTTAGAACATTGAAGTCAATGGGTGTTTTTCCCAGTGAATTTTTTGTGACTCTTTTTTGTTCATTATCCCACTTATAACACATGCATCAACACAGTTTTAATATTTGTAATAAAGGATAAGTGTATATCTTTATATAATTAGTATATTATACAATTATTTTGTATAAAAACACCATTGCCAAACAGGCACTATTTTTTTCTAGTTCTTTCCAAGTTTTAAACACTTGGACATGTGTCACAACTCCCATTGATAATCTAAGGCTAAGGATATATTTTGCAAGCTTATGTGGTTTGTGTGTATTTTTAATAAATAGTACTTATACCATGATTCCTAAAAGCCCCTCTAATGAGTGGCATTTTCAGAAAGTACTGCTTCTCAAAACCAAATCTTTACCATCCCTTCTCTAATAAAGAATCAGGAGAAAGAAGAAAAAAAAGTGTTCATGATGAAAGGATAACAGTAAATATTGTTTTTCCTCCTCGACATTGTAAAAGGCATGAAAACTAAAAATAAAATATGTCATTAAATATTGAATGTTGATATCAGAATGCAAGTGTAGCTGTATTCATATTGCAGGTAGTACTTGCTACTAAAGTTCCACTAATGCTAACAGCAAATATATGCAAAAATGTGCTCGTATTTATATGAACCAAAGTCAATTTTTTGCTACTCATTGTTTTGAAATGTCACATCTTTTATGAAAAATGGCTTTAATTTTGTAGTAATCATCTCATATTATATTCCTAAGTTGATAAAGAGGATCTCATTTTAAAGAAGTCTTACATGCCCACAGCAAAGCATGCAATTTATCCTTATCAATATGACACATTGTTAATAAATCCTAATATTAAGAACTCCTATTCAGATGAATGACAGATTGTAGTTGCTTCTGGGACGAGCTTTGTTGCTGTGGCAACCTTGTGGTTTGTAAAATGACAGTAAGGTTTATTATATTATGGACAACCAAAATCACTTAAAGTCCTGATTTTTGATTAGCTTTCTTATTATTTTGCAGACATCCACAAAACAACTAATTTCCCCTTACCACCTTTGTTTAACTTAAGAGATGTTAGGGTGGCAGGAATATTTGCTGGTGCAAATTAAAAACATTTATAAAATGAGCCTGTTAATCATCTGTGCCTGTTGATAATACACTAAATTTTTCTTAGTATGGCCAAAATGTAACCATAATTAAAAGTTGTTATATACAGTAATTATTGTGCATGTCCACTTTATCTTATATAGCATGCAGCCCAGATTTTATAATGCAAAAATCTTTATTGAACAGATATATTGTTAAAGCATACACATTTTATATCTATGTGCATTTTAAAATGAGTAGCAATGAAAATCAGCCTTTGTTTGATCACTAAATCTCCAGAACTAATTGCAACACCTTCATATAGGAATACCTATCATGTGAGAAGCCAGTAGGCATTCACATTTTATGTAACCAGGAACAGGACGTGCTTGCACTCCCTTGTCTGCTCATGTTAAGATAATCTTGTGCCTGGGGAAAGAGGGATTAGCACCCTCCTGATCAATGTATAATAAAATCACTGGCACACAAAGCATCTTCAAGCAGGTGAACCCTTGCAATTTTAGACTTATGGCCCATGGGGAGATTAGTTGCCCATGATAAATCTTCACCTTCCCACTGGCAATAAGGTGAATCACCAATGGGAAGGCAAGGAAACTTTAGGGGCTCCGAAAAATGAAACAACACGTATGCCATCCCACCAGTGATTCACATAATTGCTGGTAGGAAGTCATCTCTGAAGACCATTCACCCGTGGTATCGATGATTTATCACAAGTGACTAATCTCCCTGTGGACCATAAGCCTTATTGCGGAAGTGCAACATTTTGGTGTGACTTCCCTTTGTCATGCATAAAATTGCAAAAAAGATAGGTTTCTTATTATTTTGTTAGAGCAAGAACTAGTTGATTTTTATTAATTTCTAATAGAAACCTGCAGGAATCAAAATGCATGATACCCTTGCAAGTCACTTTCAATTTATTGTACATAGAATGTTAATAAAAAATTTCCCTGGCACACAAAGCATCTTCAAGCAGGTAAACCCTTGCAATTTTATGCATGACAAAGGGAAGTCACACCAAAATGTTGCACTTCCGCAATAAGGCTTATGGTCCACAGGGAGATTAGTCACTTGTGATAAATCATCGATACCACGGGTGAATGGTCTTCAGCGATGACTTCCTACCAGCAATTATGTGAATCACTGGTGGGATGGCATACGTGTTGTTTAATTTTTCGGAGCCCCTAAAGTTTCCTTGCCTTCCCACTGGTGATTCACCTTATTGCCAGTGGGAAGGTGAAGATTTATCATGGGCAACTAATCTCCCCATGGGCCATAAGTCTAAAATTGCAAGGGTTCACCTGCTTGAAGATGCTTTGTGTGCCAGGGAAATTTTTTATTAACATTCTATGTACGATAAATTGAAAGTGACTTGCAAGGGTATCATGCATTTTGATTCCTGCAGGTTTCTATTAGAAATTAATAAAAATCAACTAGTTCTTGCTCTAACAAAATAATAAGAAACCTATCTTTTTTTATTTAGAGTTATGGTGACTCTAGATTTCTGAAAACAAGAATGCAAAATATAATTTTATGATATAAAGAATGATACTTCACTGCTGAGCTTGTAAATTAAAATTTCCTATGAAAGGCTATTTTCTGGGGCAAGGGGCAAAGAGTAAAAAGTAATTAAACAATCCACTGTACTCGTTTGTTGAATTTTCCACTCTAGCCACTGTATATCTTTGCTTTCTTTGTGTATCGTTTGAACTTTTACAAATTATTTTTCCGCCAAAAGTGCTGAAACAGAATTTATGAATTTTCCCTAGTTCCTCCTTTTAGCAATTTATTTTTAATATTTAATTTTAATATACTAATTATGTTACCATTTTCTAATTTAGCAATATTAGAATTAGTGTATAACAAAGAAATATTTAACTATGGCTTGCTAAATTTTCTTATTTAAGCAGTATTGCTCTGTAATCATATGCCATCCTTATGTCACTACATTTTGTACTGACTGTAAAAAAACATCCATTTGTAGGTGGCATTATCTAATGCAATTTATTGATGGGGCAGAAGGGAGCATTCGTATTCTTTTATGAGATTTTTGGACAGGCTTTTAGACATTAGATATTCATGCTGAGATGATCAAATCCTACTAACCAAAGTCTCTGAACTACAGACAAATTGCACTAAACCTGCAGTGTCTGTTGAAACTGAAATAAACAGGAATGGCCCAGAGTGTTCTCTTACTGCCTTTGATTGATCTATCAGTTTGTCCTTAAACACTCCTTCACAACAGGGCTTTGCAGACATCACATCACAGTACTGCAAAGAAGCTTGTTTTATTCTTTTCCCTGCTCAAGGGGCCCTAATGTAATGCTATGCAGGCTCCTCAGGCAATATAGGGATTAAAGGGAAATTTCCTTTTATTCATTTTTTGTACAGAGTTTTCTAAGCACGTTTTCAAGTATTCAAAAATGAAAAATCCCAGCTTTCTTGAAAAAACCCACAGGTATTTTTTTAGACACACTTCTTTCTAAGCTTTAAAGGTGTGCTGAGAAAAAAAAGCACATGTAAAAATAATACCTTGGTTTTTCTGCTTAGTGATTTGTGATCATTCTTTTGCTGTATTTATTTATTACATATGTTAAACCAAAAACAACATAATGTACAGGACCCATTATCCAGAATGCTCGGGACCAAGGGTATTCCGGATAAGGGATCTTTCCATAATTTGGATCTCCATACCTTAAGTCTACTAAAAAATCAATAAAATCTTAATTGAACCCAACAGGATTGTTTTGCATCTAATTAGGATTACTTAGATCTTAGTTGGGATCAAATGCAAGGTACTGTTTTATTATTACAAAGAAAAAGGAAATCAGTTTTAAAATACAGGTATAGGACCTGTTATCCAGAATGCTCGGGACCAAGGGTATTCCGGATAAGGGGTCTTTCCATAATTTGGATCTCCATACCTTGTCTACTAAAAAATCAATAAACCATTAATTAAACCCAATAGGATTGTTTTGCACCCAATAATGATTAGTTATATCTTTGTTGGGATCAAATACAAGGTACTGTTTTATTACTACAGAGAAACTCAGTTTTAAAATTCTGAATTATTTGATTAAAATGGAGTCTATGAGAGACAGACTTTCCATAATTTGGAGCTTTCTGGATAATGGGTTTATGGATAAGGGATCCCATACTTGTACTTTGACACACAAGAGTTACATATATGCTGCAGATTGCACTTACAGTATTTCTATAATGTCATGCACCTTGGAAAGCTTACATACCCATTTACATTATAACTGCAAGTACAATGAGGAGGAAGGGTTTATACAACATGTATGCAAAGATCGTGTGGTTTAACAGGTACTATGATGTTAAAATAAGAAGATGTGTCAAATACTGTCAAATTTATAATGTCCATTATGTCAAATTAGGCATACTTATTGCATGATTATTCTTCTGATGACATTAGATTTCAACTGTGTGCTTGGTGTAAGCACATTTTGCAACTGTATGCTACTTATGACAGGTAGTCATGTCTTTTTCTAATTGGTGATCAGCAAATATTTTTACCAGGCATGGATTCAAGTTGAAATTCCGCATTTTGTTTTTGCCAAATATTTTTTCAAAACTGTGTAAAAAATTTGCTGCAACAAAAAATTTGCAGTGAAATAACTCATATTGACTTTAAAGTATTTGTAGTAAAAAAAAAGGTGCTCATGTAAAAAAAAATTTCACACATAATAAAAATTTGTTACATGTACAACATTTTTTCACCTAAAAAGTCATGCTGTAGGAGTAAGAAAAAATGCTGATTGACTGTAATGCATTTAGAGTGAGAAAAAAAGTTGCGTGTGTAAGGAATGAATTCAATGCATTTCACAAATTTTTCATCATTTAGAGAATTTTTCTGCAGTTTCACCAATTTTCCAGAGAAGCAAAACGGGACAGATTCGCACATCCCTACTTATTATGTATTAGTGTAGAAACCTTGCTGGGTTATACTGTATTCCCCAGTGTAGGTGAGAGACATTTGATTTTTTTTAACATTTTTTTATTGAAATAACACTCAGGTTGAGTGATATGAGTGATATTTAGAAAAATAAGAATGTTAAATATATATATTTATTAAATAATAAAGTTAATACACAAAGCGCTTAGTTGAAATCTAATGTCACAGGACAGGGCATACCAAAATAAAATATTTTGTAACTGCAATAGTAAAACAGTTGTTTACATTTTAGAATGTAAATGTAAACATTCCCCAAAGCAATAAATGGGAAGTACTGCTCATAGTTTAAAAGAGAGTATGAGTGAGCACATCAATGCTATTTATAATAAAGACAATAGATTGCCAGTAGGTAGATATTTTAATATGTCATTCAGTAAAGCCTATCTAGATATGTTTTAAAGTAATAAAAGTAAAAAGTCCCTCTAAGAAAAGATATTACTGTATATGCCCAGATGCTGTATGACCACTTAGAAATTATACTACCTGAAAGTCTAAATACTAGATATGATAATAAAGGGATATCTTATGTCATGTAAGACTCACAGGTGTATTGCATTAGCAACATCCAGGAGAAACATTGATTTACATAATGACGTTTATTAATGCCACATATTTCCAAACTAATTTTCCCTATTGTTGAAGAGATCACAGTTGCAGAGGGAAACATGTTTCAGGCATAGAGCAAAATACACCCAGCAGCTCATTTACAGATAAAGAGAGATAACTGAAGTAGAATTACTATACTACCATTGAAAGTAACATAACAATAGCCTATTGCACTTTATCCCTGTGATTCACAAACACGGTATTTTAATTTGACAAATTTATTTTAGTCATCATTTTATTGATTAAATGATTTTTCTCCAAAAAATGTTTTGTGTTAATGTTATCTTACCTTTTCTGTGTAGAGCTGGTTGTATTCCACCTAAAAGAAAATTAGAAAAATACATTTTTGTTACTTTTTATTTATTTGTTTGTTTAAGCTGAAAGAAGATTTTTCTAAGTGTTCTGGATTTAATATAAATTCACATATTTGAATTCAGTTGTTGTTTAAATTAAAAAGAAAGTTGTAACTGTACTAGTAAACATTTTGATAACATATAATAGCCAGATATATTATACTGAATCCTGGAAGATTCATTATGCTGTAAATGTTAAAAAACAAACAAACAAAGAACAACCAACAGACGACATCTTAACCCTACTTTGTGACAACTCGCCATGACAATTTGTGTGACAAAATCATATTTGTGAAAAGTTTAAAAGTTTCATTCATTCATTCATTCAAGCTTCGGTATTATGACTTTCCTTGGGCCAGGTTGGAGCTGCAGAGTGCCATTGAGTCCTATGGGAGACTTCCAAAATCATGCACTGAAGGATTCAAAGTCAGAAAGGTTTTCCCGCAGTTTACTGTCGTTCGGATACGATAATTTTGTGACTTTCGGATGGCCAATAGTAAATGATTGTTTCAATACAAAAATTTCAGAACTTTCAGATCATAAGTACAAACTTTTCGTATTTAAACGAACAGAATTTTCGTGACTTTTGCAATCATAAGAAATTATTTGATTTCATGATTCGGATTCGTACTTTAAGGAATGTGCCCCTTATAGTTACATAACTTGTTTTGAAAATGGATCCCTCAGCACCCTATCCCACTCCCACATTAGCGGAACACTTTCTTACTGTGAAAGTTTTAAGTGAAAATACTTTTTCTAGAGTCTAAATGAGTGGTCTCTTGTCCTTTGTTCTTTTCTTTTCTGTAAAAAAAAACTCCATCACTATCTGTCCATAATGTCCTCTAATGTACAGTATCTGTAAAAAGTTCTAATGTCCCCTTACAAGTGCCTTTTCTAAAGAGAAACCAAGTCCAACTGTAACAGTCTTTTCCTACAGCTGAAGTCTAATGGTTTTAATGTTTAGACTGTTTACATATTTCGAATATAGTACAGTATATTTAGTTACAAGTGATTAATTCAGAAACATTGTTTTTGTCTTGTACTAGACTTGTAGACTTGCAGACTTGTAATAAAAGAGGCAATATAACCCTGTTTTTAATATTAGTAAAATGAATAGGGCTTCTTCTGAACAGAAATTCTTGCCTGTTGTTTTAATTAAAAAAAAATAATGGGTTTTGTTATTTTCTAAACTTAACAGGGCAAATTCTGAAACTGAAAGTAAAGTACTACTAATTGTTCCTTAAAAAACAAATCAGCAATCCACTAAGAAAGTCCTCTATATAATGAGCTGCTTCTTATCTCACAGCCTAAAAGGCTGCAGATGAAGGTAGGGAGGGGTTTGTTTTTACATAAGGTTTCTCAGTTGACTATCTACTTGTTTTGATTGTGTTTGGAGAACAGGAAATAAAATATAAGTTAGATTTCAGTTTTAGAATTTGCCCTGTTAAGTTCAGGAAATAACAAAACACACAAACATTTCTTAAAAAATCATAGGCAAAAATATATATTCAGCAAATACCCTAATCATTGGACTAATGTTGAAAAAGAGAGAAAAGAAACCTTGACTTAATACACATTTGTTTTTCTTTATTTTAAACCATTTGAGGGCAATATATACCTCCTCTGATGAAGCGCCATATGGTGCGAAACGCGTTAGGAGATTAGGATGCACCTGGTCATGTTTTGGTATAGTATGCTTTTGTTATGAGTTATGTTTGTGTTTATATTTATTTGAGCCAATAAATGTTGTTGTTTTTATTCCACTGAAAACTTTTGCAATGTATCAATATATATATATATATATATTGTTATCACGGGGGGGGTAAGTTGGTTGATGAGAATGGGGAAAAAGCTGAAATTTTGAACTCTTATTTTTCATCTGTCTATACATCTGAGGAGCCAGATAATGAAGGCTTCCCTTGTAATATGCCCAGTTCTAGTAATTTAGCTACTGGCGCATGGGTCACTCGGGAGGAAATTCAAAAGAGACTTGAACATGTAAAGGTAAACAAAGGTCCAGGGCCGGATGGGATTCATCCCAGGGTATTAAATGAGCTGAGCGCTGTGATTGCCAAACCTCTTCACTTAATTTTTCAGGATTCATTGAGGTCTGGCATGGTGCCGAGAGACTGGCGGATTGCTAATGTGGTGCCGTTATTTAAAAAGGGATCCCGTTCTCAGCCTGAAAACTATAGGCCTGTTAGTCTGACATCAGTAGTAGGAAAACTTCTGGAAGGGGTAATAAGGGATAGGGTACTTGAATACATTGCAGTTCACAATACTATTAGTTTGTGCCAGCATGGTTTTATGCGTAACAGATCTTGCCAGACTAATTTAGTCGCCTTTTATGAGGAGGTGAGCAGGAACCTTGATGCTGGAATGGCAGTTGATGTCATCTACTTGGACTTTGCTAAAGCGTTTGATACAGTACCTCACAGAAGGTTAATGATCAAATTAAGGAATATTGGCCTAGAACATAATATTTGTAATTGGATAGAGAACTGGCTGAAGGATAGAGTACAAAGAGTGGTTGTAAATGGAACATTTTCTAATTGGACCAGTGTGGTTAGTGGAGTACTGCAGGGGTCAGTCCTTGGGCCTTTGCTTTTTATCTTGTTTATTAATGACCTGGAGGTGGGCATAGACAGTACTGTTTCTATTTTTGCTGATGACACAAAATTGTGCAAAACTATAAGTTCCATGCAGGATGCTGCCGCTTTGCAGAGCGATTTGACAAAATTAGATAACTGGGCAGCAAACTGGAAAATGAGGTTCAATGTTGATAAGTGCAAAGTTATGCACTTTGGTAGAAATAATATAAATGCAAACTATCTACTGAATGGTAGTGTGTTGGGGGTATCCTTAATGGAGAAGGATCTAGGGGTTTTTGTTGATAACAAGTTGTCTAATTCCAGGCAGTGTCATTCTGTGGCTACTAAAGCAAATAAAGTGCTGTCTTGTATAAAAAAGGGCATTGACTCAAGGGATGAGAACATAATTTTGCCCCTTTATAGGTCCCTGGTAAGGCCTCACCTTGAGTATGCGGTGCAGTTTTGGGCTCCAGTCCTTAAGAGGGATATTAATGAGCTGGAGAAAGTGCAGAGACGTGCAACTAAACTGGTTAAGGGGATGGAAGATTTAAACTATGAGGTGAGACTGTCGAGGTTGAGGTTGTTTTCTCTGGAAAAGAGGCGCTTGCGAGGGGACATGATTACTCTGTACAAGTACATTAGAGGGGATTATAGGCAGTTGGGGGATGTTCTTTTTTCCCATAAAAACAATCAACGCACCAGAGGTCACCCCTTTAGATTAGAGGAACGGAGCTTCCATTTGAAGCAGCGTAGGTGGTTTTTCACAGTGAGGGCAGTGAGGTTGTGGAATGCCCTTCCTAGGGATGTGGTAATGGCAGATTCTGTTAATGCCTTTAAGAGGGGCCTGGATGAGTTCTTGATCAATCAGAATATCCAAGGCTATTGTGATACTAATATCTACAATTAGTACTAGTGGTTGTATATATAGTGTATGTATGTGAGTGTATAGATTGGTAGGTGTGGGTTAGGTGTGCTGGGTTTACTTGGATGGGTTGAACTTGATGGACACTGGTCTTTTTTCAACCCTATGTAACTATGTAACTATGTAACTATATATACAATATATATGCACTATATGCTGTAAATTCAGTAAGTTTACCATTTCTGAAAACTATGAAACATACTAAAAAACATAAAACATAAAAAATACATAAGTCTACCTGATACCTTTTCACAGCTTTCTAGTAAGTAGTCAGTCAGCTGTGCATAAGAAATAAATGTAGCAAGCGAAACAAAATATAAACTTTTAGATGCACTTAAAAGGCTCTCACTAAGTTTTAGAAGTACTTTGCACCTGCTGCTTGTGAGTAAAAATCAATGCAGAGGTCCTTTTTGAGCTTAATGAGTGTGTGCTAATCAATAGTGTGCCACAGTTAATAATGATTACCTTAAACAAGCAAGCAGAAATTTTATGGTGAGGTATTCTAAAAGGATCCAAAAAGCTCTCCAATGTAAAATTAAACCAGTAAAAGACTTCTTAAAACAGTGAGAATTCACGTAAATTCTGCAAAACACATAGCTTTCGCTTACAAATACACCCTCTGTATTAAAAAAAGGGGTTTTACTGTGTTATTTTACAATGGAAGGCTTCTGGTCACTCCATGTTTTTATTCCCCAAATCCATGGTGTATATATTTCACCATATATATCTGCATATACTTGTCATCAGATCTACCAAGAATGCAGAAAGTTATTGCTTTAGTCTCTGAATCTAGCAAATACAAACTCATTGCAGCTTCATGCAAAATAATTCCACCAGAATTTCTATCAAAACATTGTGACACGAATGGGGAATTAAATAAAAGTTGTAAATAAAAAAAAAAATGTGCACAAATAAGAATAAAAAATGTAATTTAGCAATGTAATATTCTTCATTAGACTGTTGCATTGTGAATTTTAATTGCACATTGCAAACTTTTTAAGTCATGTTTTAATGTAGTGTAATCCATTGGAGCACACTTAACAACTTTTAAGAAGTTACTGTATATTACAAACACTGCATAATATTGCAAACAAAAACACTTGCAAATGTTTCCACTGTCGGAAGTGGTAGCAAAAATTTTCAGCATTCACAAAAGATAAATTAAATTAATGCAAAGTCATATTTATTAGCACAGGGGCATACATTTTGTATTGTAAATATTTTTCTGTACCGACTTTTATTAAATTCCTCCCTAGAACTTGCTATTAAATGTTTAGTGAAAAAATGCCCACACTTGTTTCTCCATCCACAAATGTGATTCAGATAGTGTTTGATCAAAATATAGTAACTGTCATGGAAGTTTAAAAAATAACAAAATTGAGATTTATATATGCATCTGTAAACAGATGCATATATAAATATTTTACAGTAGCCGCCACGGATTATAGTAACGTCCCCACTTTTTGTTTGGCCCAAGGCCATTTTGATTTCCCCATTCTGTTGCAGACCTTGCATCTGTATGAGAGGAGATTAGAAAAAATATTCTTTCCTTTAGTTAACACTTAAGACAGATACATATAATAACTATTGTTGGTTTCAAACTTACTTTACTTTTTGTGACACGTTGCATTCTGCAGCACTTTGATTCCTATGTTTTTTTCTAAGTAGTCTAAATAGTTTTTCTAAATAATAATGCACTATTTTCCATGTATTAGTTCATTATGTTTCAGATCTCACTAAGCAGTTTTAGACTTGCTTTATAGATTCCTATTTTCTTATTCATTAAAAAAGATGTTTTCTTAGTTATGATTTCCTTTTTAATGTACTAATGACCTAATTAGTATTTTATATGGAGAATTTAAACAGCATTGTGATATTATTAAAATAAGTTTACATTGTTTTATTCATTTATCCTATTCCTCAACAATAAACAGATATTAAACCGATATGTTCTGAAAGAACAGAATAATCAGTAGAATAATAGAAATACAGGCAACATTACTTTTTTTAAACTATATATGAACTACAAATTCTAGTTTGTTCGCCAGGTCTAGGGTGGAGTGCATCATCTCAGTTGCAGTTCAGTTGCAGTAACTACATCAGTAAAATAAGTAATAAAAAAGATGACAAAAAAATTTTTTACTCACCTATTTTCTTTACAGGAGGCTCAGCATGCCCTTTAGAGGGGTGATTAAAATTTAGACAAAAAAAAAAAATCATAGTTAGATTTTGTAACATACATTGTATAGTAGACAATTGCTACAATAATAAGCATTTTACATTTTTCATGCTGTTTGAACATCATATACAACCACACTATGGCAACATGAAAAATATTTTTGTTGCAACACAAGAGGGTTGATTCACTAAAGTGCGATAACGCTTATCGCATGGTTTTTTGCATTAAAATAGACACGAAAAAATGTGCGATTCGCTAAAGTATTATCGCATGCGTTAAGTCGCATATCGCATGCGTTAATTAGCGTGCAACCAAATGCGTTGATTTTTCCCCATTGCATTATTAAAAACACTTAGACGCGCTAAATATCGCATTAGTCTATGCGAACATTAACACCTACTTGGGGCAGGTGGTTATTATAGAAAAGTACAGTTCATGAGCTTTTGGCAATACAATATGGACTTTGCAGTGTGATTTATTCAAGTATGTGTTGGCCCTCCAGTTTGCAGGTAAATGGTCATTTTAAAAAAAAATAGTTTTACGAACATAATGGTGTGTATGGCTAACATGGCGTGTGCGCGTAAAGTAGCGCACGTGTGTTAATTAGCGCACGTGACAAGTAGTGTGCTGCGTTAATTAGCACGCGTTGGGTCAAATACCACACGAAAATAGTCTTCGCGATTTAAATAACGCAAACAGCATCGCGTCTAAATTAACACAAATATCCTTTTAGTGAATCATGCAAAAGATGCGAAAAATAAGACGCAATAACATTTTTAACGTATGCTATAAATATCGCTCATTTAAACGCACTTTAGTGAATCAACCCTAATTTTTTTATATTTTTCATAGGCATTGAGTTTGTAATTAAGGTTGGTAAACATGTTCCTAAGTTGGTACACAAAAGTTCTACCGCTTCTGTTTTTCAGAAAAGAAGGATTTAGTTGCTTTTAATGCTGTTTGGCACATACACACAGTTGGACAAAATTAAGTTCATGCAACTTTGGTAAAACATTATGCAAGACTATGTTATTTAAAATATATCTGTATTATGTCCAATTGGAACTAATTGCACCCTAACTAATATTAGGGTGCAACACTAAACTCAAGAGAAAGTTTTCCTTAATGTAATGGTTAATTTTTTGTTATTAAGAAGACTTCTCATCTTGAGGTTATTATTACTTTTTTTTGTAGCTTAAATTTTCTTTAAAAAAAGAAAGAGCATCACATTAAGATGCATTTAGGGTATATTGCGTAGTAATAAAGCATAGTTAAGTGCTATGGTTGACATTTGCAATGACCATTATAATTTAAACAAAAGAAATTATTGCTTGCATGATAAAGAAACAAAAGCATTACATGATTAGACAGTAACAGAAATGCAGTCACAAATGTGGTGCATTAACAGACTGGCAGTGGTATGAGGTGTGATGATCCCTATTGGTATAACATCTTTAGGAGGGTGTTGATGCCAATCCATATAATTCCCATGGGGACCATATGTCCAGATAATGTTCCATTATGTTTTGGATGATTTCATTTCCAGACTCAAAAATTGAATTGGCCTTTACTCTGATAATTATTTCAGCCATGGTGGGTGGCCCAGAAAGAAATGGATTATTTAATCTACCCTACTCCTGGTTACTGAGGTAAGTTTAGGGTTATAGTTATCATCAGTTATGCACTATTGATATCAGAAAGTATGAGATTTCAGCACTTCTGTAGTTAAACTTAAATTACATTAAACTTGTAGATTTTAATGGAACCTAAATTTTAACTAGTTACTATATTTAACTATCTTACAAAATTACACAAATATTATGCCATATGAATTCACAAAAATACAACTGGGCCAAGAATCAGAGACAAAGAATTAATTGTCAATTATATCCAAAAATGGATAGTGAAAACAAAAATCATACAACATTTTACATACAGGGCGTCCTATGTCTATATACTATGCTACTCCAAAACTTTAATTGGACTTAATGCCCGCATGATTTATGAGGCATTAATCAAATGCGATTGAAAATACAAAAACCTTCTTTATTGTACCACTGCCAACATTAAATAAAATAAAATACCAAACCCATAAAACCAAAACAAGCACTAGAAAAAAATGGGAGGGGCCCTAACACATGCAATAATAATATATAATATATAGTATAGTAAAGTTATCAAGCGCAGCCAATATTATAACAATCGTACATTGATAAATGGGCCCCTCAAAGTTATTAAAACAGAGGCTCCTCCCCTTAATATCACCCCTAGCTTTAAAGAAGCTTTTTAAGGTTCCATTACAAATGGAAACAGCATTCTTTGAAGTACCTGTGGATTTACCCTACAAAAATCTATGGCACTCTTTAGCGACATAACTGCAGTAATCCTATCTTAACTGTCAAAAATCCCTCCTGAATAAATTGGGTTCCTGTATCATATCCTGGGTGGGGAAAATAAATGGCTTTATCACCCAAACTGGACTTTGCCTATAGCTGTTTTTAGAACTATTTTAAAAGATCTGCAAGGAACTTTTTTCCAATTCATTTGAGGAAAACACGTCATGTTGGCCAGGAAATCACAAGGGGGTCTGGCAGTACCAGATGTACAGCAATATTAGTATGTGCTGCATTTACGTCAAGTCTAGGCTGGGCAACCTGTCAACCTACAAACTAATTGTTCCTTATTGACTACTTTTTAAATTACCTCCTAATCTTCTAAGTTCTTTTAGACTTACACTGGAAATTTGGCAACACTGCAAAGACAAATATCGACTAGCCAATCAAGGCTCCTGATTAACATCCTTATTAGTGAACCCCTTGTTCCCCCAAGAATCGCTGATAGATTTATATCACACTGGATCATACACAATCTATTCAGGATCTGTGATCTGTCATTCAAACCACCTTCAAAAAAACTAATGACTTCCTAATAACGTATTTATTTGAAAAATTGTGTCTTCCAAAAAGAGCCCTGCCATCCAGTTTGTATCAAATTGTAACTACTCTCTCAACTGATCCCTTTCTAAAACACAGATATGTGTTGAGATGATAACTGAGAACACCTACAACCTTATCATTCAAACACTGGGAAGGCATATGGAAGAATGGTACGAAGAGAAAGCATCTATAAATCTATGCTGCTCTCATATTCCAAACCCATACAGCTGTGACATGTGACAGTGCCCTAAACAAAACAACTTTTGTAAAGGCAATGTCGTGACATCCTTCTTCCACCCAATACACTTGGATGTCTGGAACACATTGGTAAGGTAAACCAGCCCCCACAATATTACCTTAGACCAAAGTCTTATGAATTACATTCTAAGGGCTACTAGACTATATATTGTTAAGGTGTGGGTAGACCCTAACCCACCTACAATATGCTGTCTAGAATGGAGGATATGAGGAACACCAGGTTTATGAATGCTGAACTCCGTGGACCATTTACTAAATACCTCTTTAAATAATGACCTCAAAGACCAACATCTATACTTTTTACAATCAAAAAACATTAGATAATTCTTCAACAACATTTCTTTTAACCTTTTTTCCCTTTATACTTGTTCATTTCTTTGCAATGAATATGATCTTTTTGGACTATGACAAATATGCCTGTAAATCTACCTTCAACCATAAACATAACAGCCACCTTTTTTAGCATGGCAACTGTATCTGTAATGTGTGTTAGTGATGAGCGATTTTTTTTGGCAGGGATCGATTTGCAGCAAAACTCCACATTTCGACATCATCGATTTATTTCATGAAACTGCGGCAAAAAAAAAAGTCACAGCAACAAAAATGTTACAGACACAAAAATGTTGCAGAGTAAAAAAAGTTGCCAAGACAAAAATTTTGCTAATACAAAAAATGCCCATTCATTTTAATGCATTTGGAGTGAGAAAAGATGGCCATTGACTTTAATGCGTTTGGAGTTAACAAAAAAAAAAAGCGCATAAAAAGTGATGCCCATGTAAAATTTGTTGCGTGTAACATTTGTTGCCTATTGACTTCAATGTGTTTCGCAAATTGTTCATTATTGTGGATTTTTCGGCAAAACAGGACAGATTCGCTCATCACTAATGTGTATACAATAGGTCTAAAACCTATTAAAAAGTAACTTACAAAATTAAAATTACAAAAATATAAATGGTTTTGTTTGGTTTAGCTTGCTTTTTATTCACTGGAAATATAGTACAGGTGCAGGACGTTTTGATTTCTTTTTCCATGTTAAATACTGTCTACTGTAGTCAGTATTCAGTAGTAGTCAGTGTTTTTACTATTTCAATAACATTTCTCTAAATGGATCAAATACATATGAAAATTTATAATAATCATACATGATCTTGTAATTGTTTAAACCTGTACACAAATAGACTCATTGCACGTCTGCAGCCATTACTTGTAAATTTAAGCAATAACTCAGGAGCAGAAATTTAAAGATGTGTAATGAATAGTAAGAATTTATATATATATGCATTATGGAAATAATGCTTGCACACCGTTTGGACAGTTGATTTAGATGCATATGTGTACCAGACAATTAATCATCTGAATTATTTAATAATCTATCCACCACACAGCAATCTATGGCAATACATCTCCCACTGTGATAATGAAGCTTAAAATGAACACGTTAGTAGGTTAAGGTTAAAGAAATTGCTTTAAGATTCCTACTGTAATTAGTACTAGTTCTCCCTTGAATCTCTTAACATTTTTCTTCATAGCCTTCTATAAATGTGTTTTTCAGTAGAAAAAGGAATTCTACATAATTATAAACCCAGATCCATAATTTATTTGAATATATGCTTTGGGCAAAGTTTTTTTCGACTATTCTTATAGCCAGGTGTACATAAAATAACTTTATAACTATTATCTTTTCATGTGAGCAGAGAGGAGTGTTGCTTAGAATAAGTACTATACTGTGTTTTAACAAAATTCCTAGAGGGGCATATTTATTATGCTGTGTAAAAAACAGTGAGAAAATTCGCCACACATCGGCAGGCTTCGCCGTGTAAAAATGGCGTAAAAACGGCGTAAAATCGGCGTAATTGTTTTCCGTGTTTTTTCTTCCACCGGAACTTATGGAAAATAACGGCGTAATATCCAGCGTTCAGATGACGATTTTTTCCATTTATTTTACACAGCTTTTTACTCCGTTTTTTCGGCGAATTAGTTTTACACAGCATAATAAATACACCCCTTAGGGCGAAAATAAATGGAAAAGACCGCCGTCTGAACGCCGGATATTACGCTGTTATTTTCCATAAGTTCCGGTGGAAGAAAAAATGCATAAAAAATTATGTCGATTTTACGCCGTTTTTACACGGCGAAGCTTGGCGAATTTTCTAGCCGTTTTTTAAACAGCATAATAAATTTGCCCCTTAGTGTGCAAAACTTTGTGCTGTCTTCAAATGCACAGCATGACCTTTTTAATTTAATACACTCGCTTCTAGCAATCTAGACTAGATGTGGCCATGACTAGCCTGTGCTTCTCAAATCATCCATGATAAAATATACTTGTTGAAAATAAAATATACCCAGAATGATTACACCTAATAGTTAACCAATAATAAAGGTGGGCACCAGTTTAGTTTTAGCACAGAACATCCCTGCAAAAAGACTAATCCTTTTGGCAAGGAAGTGTTTATATGCTTTTTCTGTAAATGCCAGAACAACATACTATATCTGCCAGTTAGTGCTGCTTCTGACATGAGGCAAGGTGAAAACCTTGTTTTTGGAAAGCAGTGCATGACAAGTTACCAGGGGCACAAAAAGATGACCCTGAGCCTTGTAACCTGTGCCCTGAGGAAAGGGGCATCTGCTTTGCTTTGTATATTGTACCTGTTTTATATCCTAAACATTCTTGACAAGGGGACTCCTCAATTGACCCTTCGCCTTCAGGCACCCCACTGAACCTCCTTGTTACACACCTTAATGAAACACCAGGAGACAGAGGTGGAGAAAATGGCCACAACATTTATTCACATTTTATCAAATCAATAGGACCATGCCAGCCAAACCCAGGGCAATATTCTAAAGCCATAATTCCATAAGAGGTCGCTACTATGCTCTGCCATTCCCCGCCGAAGACTTGAATGAGTATTAGACTGCCTCTACCTAGAGAGAGGATGGCCCCTAACTCTGCTACCAGCAGGAGCTGTATCACCAACCATGAGAGAAGTTCAGCAGCCCTGGATCTGCAGTGTCTCGATGATAAGCAATTCAAGCAGGCTGTCACCTAGCACAAGCAGTAGTAGCGTCTGTATCTATCAATTCAGCGTGCAGTCACAGGAGAGAACCTCCTTTCTCCCTCTTCTAAAATTACCTGTACAGTAATATTTATGGGGTGTAGGACCGTCATTCATATGAGCAACTGTGATAGGGGCAGTAACCAGGTGCAGTAACCCATAGCAACAAATACGTTGTTTGCTTTCAAATGGGGGCAATTAAATTATACATGCTGATTGATTGCTATGAGTCTAATAACTTCATGTTTAGCAGTTATACTTCTTTTAATTACTTTATTGTAAAAGTACTGAAGATAAAATGGTTTATCCTTTCTGTACTAATTATTTGTTTTAAATTGCTGTTCTTATTCTTCAGCCACACTGCTATCTGGTACTCTTCAATTAAAATATAATTAAATGTAATGAATGTTTTAACTACACATTTGCATTTTTTGCTGATTATTTCAGTACAATTAACTGCTCTGTTTTACTACAAAAGAGGAAAAAAAATATTCAGGTTCAATTTAATACTGGTAAGATGGGCTTTTTAAAATACATTGTCAACTACAAAACAGTAGGGCATTGAATGTGCCTTTGATAGAATGGTAGGGATAGTAGGCCAGAATATTTTCTTGCACCTTGAGCTTTAAATGCATTCTTTTGAAGTTTTCCAGTGCTGCTGTTTACAAAGAGATTATATGGGAAATCTATCTAAAAATTAAAATGTTTATTCTTATTGTAAGAAAGAGGGTTATATCTATGTCAAACATTAGGTAACATTAGAACAGAATAAAATACCTTTACGTTCTTCATCAAGGGATATCAAGTCAGATATAGTAATATATATTCCATAAATCCAATCAGTTGTTTCATCCACTGCTTCATGTATTATTCCGACGGGATTACTCCGGAACTTGTTAAGTGAACTTCCTGTGGGATGATAATATGTTACTACATTGTTTCCCATAAATGGGCCTCTCATATTTTGCGTAGGGCTGTAGAATAGTGCAAACAGCCATTCCCCACACATTTTCCACATAATAATATGTTACTACATTGTTTCCCATAAAAGGGCCTCTCTTATTTTGTGTAGGGCTGTAGAATAGTGCAAACAGCCATTCTTCACACATTTTCCACATATTCCAGACACTAATATATATATATATATACCCATGCCATTTTTTACCTACTGCATTTTCTATGTTTTATGATAGCCCATGCTGTTGGTGGTAGTATTACGTTGTACACAGGGATACTACACACCAGATATTTTTTGACCTTTTGCTACACTTCTATAATTATTTTGGGGTCCTTAAACACAGCACAATGTGTTCATATTGTATTTAAATGTGTTCATAGCATTAAACTTGTCATAGCTCAAAAATACATATTAGACCTATTTAATATCCAGGCTGGACCCATCCTCCCACTCTTTTGTGTTTAACTATGGGCAGAAAGCTCACAGCATCCACTGTATGCTGAAGGCCCCTTACTCATATGTAAGCACAATATTGCACTTGCCATAAAAAGGTAGGGAGGCAGAAAAATAAAGAAGTCCATAGCTATACTGAAGCAGATTTTTCTCAGTGAATGCAGGTTGTGTGTGGAAAGTTATATAGTGGATATATACCTGTGCAAATAACGTATATGTATTTGTATACATTGTAGAATAACTGTAAAAGAATTGACAGATTCAACAGACATCTTCACACAGCAGTTTACTGTGTAAAGGACTAGTAAATTAGTAGAGAACAACACTATAGGGCACATGTACGTCTGCAAGTGCAGTGAGCAAAGAGCAGTTTTGATTGCATCACCACGTTCTTCCCCACAATGCAGTGTTTTTACCAACAATTCCAGTGTCATTGTGATTCATCGTGAAACAGATGCAATTTTGTGGTGTCTGGTGTCTTTTCTGATGTTAGCTGTACAAGTTATGTTTGTGCCCTATTATTTACAAGCAAGTGTGCAGGGTCACTTTATCTGGGCTCAAGGAGAACCCTGGAGCTACCATATGGTGGTAGCTTCAGGTTTCCCTTGCATGAATAGGTGCAGCAGCTCTTGATTCAGAACAGAAAGCAGGAAGGACTGAGTTGGCTCTGAGCACAACCATATGAAAGTGCAAGGAATGCATTTTAAAGAAAGTATGAAATTGGTTTTATGTGCAACGGACTGCATGGAAATTGCGGGGACCGGAACTGCACTTGATGAGGTAAATGAGCCCTTATATCTATAATGAGGTTAATTGTTTCCATTAGTTCCGCATTTTCCTGCTTTTTATATGGGTGCATGCCATAGCCTCAGAACCAGAAAAGATGTTATAGATTAAGCTATACACTCAGTATAAACTGTTTAATAAAATCCCATTATTTCTATGGATTTATCGTTCCTAATTTTACACCCTTTGAAAGATACTCTTCTTCATTTCAACCATTATGTGTTTCCTTAAATACCAAGACTGTATAGATTTGTCTCTGTATCATTTTTTTAGTAAATAAAAAAAAAAAAAAAAAACTGTATTAAAAATGCAAGTAATACATGACAGGGGACTCATGAAGGTTATGTGCAGTATACAAAGGCCATGAATTTTATAGCCTTCGCAACTTTCCACAATCTGTTAAAAGTACAAAAATAATAACACACACAATTATAAAAAAAACTACATAGAATAGGGAATAACACCAGATGCCATTGCAGTATTTGTATATATTAACCCTGCATAGTGCACCTCTGTTGAATCAGCAACAACTTTCAAGTTCCCCAAACCGATTGACATCTCGCTATAGTTATGTAAATAACCTCTCTTTAAGTACTGTTTACCACCATTTCTGTACCACCATTTCTGCCTGCAGTGTTGCACTGAACTATTTTTCTTAAAATACAAATTAAAAAAAACAGGCTTACAATTCAAGCAGCACACAGGACAATTTTTTTTTTAGCTTAAATGAAAAATTCAAAAGTAATGATGTATTCCCATTATAATTTGTGGCATTTATTTAAAATGTTTAGTTAAAGAAAGCATCACAGAAGAAGGTTAGTAACAACCAGTCTATGGGTTAAATCTTCCTGAAAAAGCATGCTAATGATTTGAATGAACCTTGCCTAGAAAGCTCTCAGCTTCCATCAAAACCTTGCCATCAGCAGGCTGATGAGGTCCTATTGGAACAAAGCAAACATTAGGAAATAAAATAGGACAACAGAACAGCATACCCACAGCACACAGTGCAAGCAAGGCAACATGAACATGTTTAGCTGATGATAAAAACCCCCTGATCTACGCAGCGCTAGTCCTTGAATTTTAAGTTATGTTGCTATTGTGTTGCTATATGTACAAACTATACAGATAGTGATAACTTTTCAGCAACAATAGGTCAGCTGAATGAAACTGACACCATTAATGAAGAACCAGAACATGCCCTCTTGGAATTGCCCACCGGTATACTAAAGTAATCACTATCTTGTTAGAGAGGATAAAAAAAAAATTGGCAAATCATTATTTAATATCTGCATAGGCTATGGTAAAGGGTAGAATTAAACGTAAATGTTAGAAATAAAATACAAAACTGAAGGAATCTGAAAAAAATATTATTTTAAATGCACTATTTAAAAAAGTAATTTTGTGATGGCAAACTCGAAGGGGCACATTTATGCATTTACAAACTGAAACATTTCATTTTATTTTAATTTAATTTTTAAATTTCCCTGACAGTGTTTTAATGAACTGACCCATATCTTAAGGCAGAGCAAGGTGTCAATTCAAATGGTTTCAGATGAAACGCGTGGAGGCAGATTTACTAAAACTCCTAATATTCCTCTTCTTTTTATTTAAAAAAAAATAGAATAAACTCAGTTCCATGAATTGTTGCACAATAACCTTGACTTTTTCAAATTGTCACACAAAAACCAGCATAAAAATCTGAAGCAAAAAAAACCCATCTGCCATTGGCTTCTAAATGATCTTGACAAGTTTTAGATAACATATTTTTAGAATTGTCACAGTATTGCCGCATAATAAATCTCAATTTTTTTTATTTTTAGCACTAAAAAAATCCAAACAAAAAAAAAAATCTGACCGTTATTAAATGGCTCCCTTAAATTCAGTTTTCAAATTTGTGCAATTTTGTGCATTTGAAATTTCACCAAACTTAAATGTTTACTGGTTTATTAAAAAATTAAAATATAAAAAATCAAATTAAACTTTAAAAAGAACTTAAACACATTAGATTTTTATTCTACCCATGATTTTCAATGGATCTACAAATCCTCAAAATAATTTGCAAAACTCAAAATGCTTGAATTGAAGTTCTCCCATTGACCATATGCCTCCTTCAAAATGGCCTAAAGAGTGTGCAACACAAAAATAACATTCTTAATGGAATAAACTGTGCATTAACGTTATTGAATTGTGGAATTCAATTTTTTATTCTTATTGTGTGATTTTTTTATTCTATTTATGCATAGTATTAGATAACTACCATGGTGTTCAAATTTTATAGCATTTATAAGCACAAATCCCATGTCTCAGTGCTATAAAAGTGAGTTAATATATTTTAGAAAAAAGTCAAGTAGGAAAACACTACCTGTAATGAAGCACATGGGCCAAGCATATTCTATGAAGATGGGTAAGTGGAAAACAAAAGGGTATGGGGGGCAAGAAACTGGAATATTACAGTGAAGGAAGAGAAAGATAAATGTAAACAATTTGGGAGGTAAAAGCGAAGAGAATATACTTTACAAGTGAAGGGTACCTAAGGTGAGAAAAATGTAAACTAACTGAAATGGATTAGAGTAAGAGAAGACATTTATTTTATGCTAGTTATGGGAAAGTAAACATGCAAATTATTATTTAGTTAAATCAGGATGTATTAAGCATATAGCCCACTAAACATAATGAATACCATATACCGTCTCCTCCCTAATGATACAATAGGTAATATTTGTACATTTTATTACACATCAGTATCAGTATTTTGTTTTTTACAGCAGATAATACTATATTTTCACCAGAATAACATCTTGTTGTTCTCTACTGTTGTACTGTTGTTTTTAAGAATCATTTTACAGATGAAATGCACACTATATAATAGTTATATTGAATATTATACTTATAGGTTACTCAGTGAATCATGCTTTTGCCTTGACAAATGCAATTTCCTTCTTATTATTAAAGTGTTCATTGATTCAGTGACAGATAAGTGCTAAGAAAGCCAAAACTAAATTACAATACTAAATTACAATTATGGTGTAAGTATTATGCTATTACTATTTATAAAGACTGGCTGCATTTCCAACTCTGTAAATGGAATATTCTAAATATCTGAAATGTGAATTGTTACTTAGCATCCAATACAGTGAGACTATCAAACTGCAGGTCTCAAGGGTCTTAACAGGGCAGTTATAAGGGCAAGTGGATCAGTTAAAATTATTAAATCACAAAAGGCCTCAATTTCTTGCATTCAAGCACAATAACTTTAAATCTTGGTACACTAAGGGGCACATTTACTAATCCACGAACGTCCGAAAAGCGTCTGAATGCGTTTTTTTCGTAATGATCGGTATTTTGCGATTTTTTTTTTTGTAAATTGTTGTGACTTTTTCGTAGCCGTTACGACTTATTCGTAAATTGTCACGACTTTTTCGTAGCGTTACGACTTGCGCGAATTGTCGTGACTTTTTCGTAGCCGTCACGCTGAGTACGAAAGTTTCGGATTTGGGGGGAGCATTAGGTTGAATATTGCCTTGATATTTTCTGCTTTGAACTTTTGCATTGGTAGGTGGTTACTGGAGAACATGCACCCAATCTGCTAAAAGTCATGATTACTGCTAATAGAAAACTGTCATTCAGAGTATAGGCCATGCCTGTACTCTAAACTAACATTAATTACTTCTAGCACTGCTAAAGGTTAATTTGTGTTTTTACTCTACCCAATCACTGAGAGTGAATGGCCTTTTAAAAACCAAGCCCCCCCTCAGTCTGGTTAACATATTCTTAGCATTCTAGTAAGAATCTTTGTTTTCCTAGCTCATATCTGTGAACTGAATCTATCTATATTTTCTGTGTATAACCCAGCTTAACTAAGGGTGGATTTATCAATGTTTGAATGAAAATTGTTTTCCATGATTCAAATTTTTTTGTGCTAAAACTCATGAATGAGTCTCAAATGTTCAGTATTTAATAAGTGCAAATAATGTGAAAAACTTGAATGTAAAAACTTTGACATCTAAATTGAATTCAAGTAGAAGTCAATTGGAGTTGTCCTAGGCAAAATGTAAGACATTTTTTCAGATTTTTTCAAATTTCTTTGAGAGTTTGTAGACCCAGTAAAAGTCATAGGTAGAATCTGAAATCAATGCATTAGAGTTTTTTAATGGTTTTATTTTGTTTTTAAGATTAAGCACTTGAGTTTAGTATACTTTTGAGTTGCTCAACTCTGAAACTACAATTAGTACACACATAAATAAGTGTCCCCAACTAATACCTGCTGTACTGTACACACTAGGGCATATTTATTATGCTGTGTAAAAAATGGTGAGAAAATTTGCAGGCTTCGCCATGTAAAAACAACATAAAATCTGCGTTATTTTTTTACGCCATTTTTTCAGCGAATTAGTTTTACACAGCATAATAAATACTCCCCACTGTGTACTAAGGGAGCTTCCCTGTGTCGGTAATGGCCCGACACCAGAAGCTCTGTGCTCTGCCACTAGGACCCTACTCTGAATACCTTACAATTCAGCTTAGGCATAATATTGCATTTTGCAAAACAAAGAAACAAAAACGACTGAAACAAGCACAAAAGTAGCAATCCATTATGCTTTTTTTTTTTTTTACAAAGCATCTAAAGGACAGTAAAGTAAATTCTCAGAATTTGCAGTAAATTGTTACTGCAATTGTTACTGCAATATGACTTTTTTAACTTGAAGGCGTAAGGCATCATTATCTGATTTGAAGTTACTGCACCAGAAAAAACTTAATGCAAAGAAAAGTCGTGTATGCTATTTTGTTAATACTGCATGAAACTTATTTTTCAGAATATAAATATTATAATATGGCCTTTTAAACAATTTTTATTGCTAATGGCTGTTATTGGCACAATAACCACTATTACTGAGAATACAAAGTAAGGCAATGCAAAATAAAAAATAAAACCGACAGTAAAAGAGTCGTTTATTCTTCTTACTATAAAATGCTTTTATTAAAGCTTACTGCCCTCTTCGCTTCCGATAAAAACAATAAAATAGAAAAGCTAAAGCTTTTACTTTTTCCCTTCACTTTTTTTTTTTTTTTTTTAGAGTAGTGGTGCCTTTTTAAATTCGTCACATTTTAATATCAAAAAGACATTACTGGCAATGTACTGAAAAGAGCAGAAAAGAAAGCAAAGAAGTTAGAACTAGAAACCATTATAGCAAAACCTTCAAAAACAAAAAACCCTTTAAATACTCATATTTAATAAAACTTTTTCACAAAGCGTTTTCCTATCGTATAATTTTAAAAGTATAAATGCTCTGTGAAAAATGCAACTTTAGCAGTTCATGCTCAAAATGTTTAATATTTAAAAAAAAAAGTGAAGACTTTATGAAACAGAAATTATTGAATATAAGGTGAAGTTTAGTCATTGTCTTAATCTCTCTAAACTCTTTAATCTCCAGTGTGCTCAGCTCAGTGATTGAAGCGGCTATCATTTTATATTCACATCTTTTATCAGAAGTTGACTATAATGGCAATATTATTATTATTATTAACATTTATTTATAAAGCGCCAACATATTCTGCAGTGGTGTTATAAGCAGTAAGACACCTCACTTTATCTGTATTCATGCTCAAATCTTTAACAGCCTGACAATAATTCATGTTATTGTTACTTATCTTTCTAATTAGGCCTTCTCTATTCATATTCCTGTCTCTCTGAAACCACTGCCTGGTTGCTAGGTTAAATTTGGCCCTTGCAACCAATCATCTGTTGAAATTCTAACCTGGAGAGCTGCTGAACAAAAAGCTAAATAATTAAAAAAATGCAAATAATAAAAAAAAACTAAGGCCAAATGCAAATTGTCTAAGCATAGCATACTCCAACATCATACTAAGGGGCACATTTACTAAGACACGAATCTGAACCGAATTGGAAAAATTCCGATTTGAAAACGAACATTTTGCGACTTTTTGGTATTTTTTGCGATTTTTTCGGCGTCTTTACGACTTTTCGGAAATTGTCGCAACTTTTTCGTTACCAATACGATTTGCGCAAAAAAACGCGAGTTTTCCGTAGCCATTCCGAAAGTTGCGCAAAATCTGGCGATTTTTTCATAGCGTTACAACTTGCGCGAAAAGTTGCGCCTTTTTCGTAGCGTTAAAACTTAAAAGGTGCGACGTTTTGCGCAAGTTTTAACGCTACGAAAAAATCGCAACTTTTTGCGCAAGTTTTAACGCTACAAAAAATCGCCAGATTTTGCGCAACTTTCGGAATGGCTATGAAAAACTCGCGTTTTTTCGCACAAATCGTATTAGTAACGAAAAAGTTGCGACAATTTTCCGAAAAAATCGCAAAATACCGATCATTACGAAAAAAACGCAATCGGACGCATTCGGCCCGTTCGTGGGTTAGTAAATGTGCCCCTAAGAGTAATTTAAAAGTGAGCAATCCCTTTAAGCATATGCAATTTTGAAGATACAATTCAAGATGTTGTTTGTTCCTAACTCAAGCAAGTTGTCACATAAATTTACTTGCAGCAACCCAGAATTATAATTTGTTTTAATACAATCCAATTATTAAAACCATATAAAAGAAGGAAATCAGTCCATTTGCTTTTAATTTTAAACTGTCTTGAAGTTATCATTTCAGTTTGCCCAAGTAAAAGCCATATTGAGTATTCCAGCCCATTGCAGTTTATTTCTTTATCAGTCATATTTTATGATTTAGCTATCTATAGTTTGTGCATAGAATGGCATTAAATTGGAGGGTGGGGTATAGTTTGTCTAGTTTATTTTTCATAAACTGTATATGTATATTTAAAGATTTTTATTTGTTTTTGTTTTTTTTTTAATTTAATTTAGATTCTATTTTAGCTTGATCTATTTAGAACTATAAATGCTTTAAGTAATATTTTACATTTTAGTGCATGTGATCCTGTTACTTTCTTTTGCATATATATGTGGGGCATATTTAAAATGAAATAATATAATAATGTCTAATGTTACAATTATTGATGTGTTCTTCTGCTTGGATTGCCATTTTCTGCATTGTGAAGTGCTGCTTTGTAGAAAAACAATGTTTTAATTAGTAGCTTAATAATGCAAACCTGTGCAAGGCAAACACAAATACCAAGACATCTGTAAGAGCACATGTTGTTAATAATTAAACAAATAAACAGTAAATAAAAATAAAACACTGCAGACAGAATAGATTTACCAGGTGGTAAACAGGGATCGTCACAGTACTGTGTAATAGTGTCTATTGATGATGGTGGTGATGATGATGATGATGGCAGGAACATTCATGGCATGGCCAATAGAAAAAGGAAGGAAACATGTTAGAATTTTTGCTGTGAACATTTCATAGTAAGATTTGATGTACTGCAAACTAGCAGGTGGGTGAAAGCCTTAAAAGAAAAATTAAGTTTCTGTAACCAAGACCAGATACTGAATGGATTTGTAATGAAGAAACAATACTTTCACATGTTAAAATGTAGCAAACCCAAATGTTTGCTTTAAAAAACCACTAAATATCTGTATTACAAAGTATTGTGTTATTATCTTTTAAGATACAGTATGATGCAACACCTTAAATATAGTAATAACTAGATAGATAGATAGATAGATACAGTAGATAGATAGATAGATAGATAGATGATAGATGATAGATAGATCAATATAGATCTTTTTAAAGAGGTTTGTGCACACAGTAAAACCAGTTTTTACAGTCAAACAATTTATATCAGAGCAAATTCTCCTTTGTCTGTATTTCACTAACATCAGTGTGCGTACACCTTTTCCTAGAAAACAATGGGTTGTTTAGACCCTAATAGGAAATTTTCATATGAGAAAAATACAAATCTTTACAAATTTCTCCAGAATCTTTTATCCCACCAAAACTTTGTAATGCTATAACTGTTTTCATATTCAGTTTCAACCATTCCAACTTCAAAGTTTGTTATACTGGGGAGACCAGAGGGAAAAAAACTTTATTACAGTTGCTTATATCAAAGTGAAGCATTTAGAAAGCAACTTAGAAAATGTAGTGATGCGCTGCGGCCAAGGATCATGCTGAGGCAGACAGGTAGCAGCCAGGGGTGAGGACGCAGCAGGAGTGGGGGCCATAGTTTGAGAACTAACTATAGTCCAGCCCCCCATCAGTCTGAGGGACCATGAATAGGGGACCCCCTATTAAAAAAGTTTGAGGACTCCTGGGTTAGACAGGGAACTTCTCAGTAAGTGGTCAAATCAAATAAGCATCTCTCTCTTTCTTCTCTCTCTTGCTGTATTTTACCTTTAAAATGGAAACAAAGGATGAAAAACCAAACTGATATTTCTTATGCGTGAAACATATATATTTTCTAGTTATGCCCATGGAATTCATATCCTCAGCTACATGTAATTGTTTGTTTACACTTACTGTACATACAAACTGAGCAGGTTTTATTGAGACATTTGATATATACCAAAAATAACGGTGTGCTGTTTATATCAGGGGTTTCTATCAAGTCTGCTTATCTTTGTTAGACAACCAAATTAAATAAAAATAGGCATGAGGTATTTTTTTGGGATTCACAGCAAATTCAGTGTTTCAATTTGCAGTAAAATGTTTTGCTGCAAAAATGAAATAAAATAATATGCTGCAGTAAAAGAAAAGCAGAAAAAAACACTGTATGACCTCAAAGCATTTGGCAGAAAATGCAAATACAATGCTTCAATGCATGTGGAGTGAGCAAAGACTCCCACTGACTTCAATGCATTTAAAAAAAAATTGCAGAAAAAATGCTCATTGACTTCAATGTGTTCTACGATTAAAAAAAATGCGGGAAAAATTTGGATTGGATACAATCGATAATATCGTATCGGCGAACCGAAATTTTCGTACCGAACGATTGTAAACAGCGGGAAAACCTTTCCGACTTTGATCCTTCTGTGCATGATTTTGAAAGCTTCCCATAGGAATCAATGGCACTCTGCAGCTCCAACCTGGCCCAAGGAAAGTCTCCCATAGGGCTCAATGGCACTCTGCAGCTCCAACCTGGCCCAAGGAAAGTCTCCCATAGGGCTCAATGGCACTCTGCAGCTCCAACCCGGCCCAAGGAAAGTCTCCCATAGGGCTCAATGGCACTCTGCAGCTCCAACCTGGCCCAAGGAAAGTCTCCCATAGGGCTCAATGGCACTCTGCAGCTCCAACCTGGCCCAAGGAAAGTCTCCCATAGGGCTCAATGGCACTCTGCAGCTCCAACCTGGCCCAAGGAAAGTCTCCCATAGGGCTCAATGGCACTCTGCAGCTCCAACCTGGCCCAAGGAAAGTCACGATAACCAAGCTTGAATGAATCTGAAACTTGCATACTCGGCGCGACAATATGATTTTGTTGCACAAACTTTGTCCCAAGGTACTAAATTGTAGTGCAAGGTACGAAATTGTCGTGCAAAATACGCTCGGAGCATTCAAACGAATGCTCAGAGTGTTCGTGCATTAATAAATGTTCCCCTAAGTTGGGAGCACAGGATAAAAAAAACTTGTGTAACAACCCCAAATCAAGATAACAACTTAATATGGCATCTTAAGCTGTTAACAACTTTAAGATGAATCTATTTTCAGGGACAAGTTTGCCTTGGTTCTAAAACTTTATTAAATGGGAACTATCATGAATGGGAATGTACTTAACTTGGCTCAGTACTGACAGCAACTTGTGTTCTACGCAGAGAGGAGTGGGAATGGTCCAGAAAACCTGGAAAAGGCTTTAAAGGAACAGTAACACCAAAAAAATGAAAGTGTATAAAAGTAACTAAAATATAATGTGCTGCTGCCCTGCACTGGTAAAAGCTGTGTGTTTACTTCAGAAAGTCTACTATAATTTATATAAATAAGCTGCTGTGTAGCCATGGAGGCAGCCATTCAAAGGAGAAAAGGCACAGGCACATAGTAGATAACAGATAAAACACAATTGTATTCTACAGAACTTATCTGTTATCTGCTGTGTAACCTGTGCCTTTTCTCCTTTTTCCCAGCTTGAATGGCTGCCCCCGTGGCTACACAGCAGCTTATTATATAAATTATAGTAGTGTTACTGTAGCAAACACAACAGTTTTACCAGTGCAGGGCTACAGTGCATTATATTTTTCTTACTTTAAAGCTCTTTCATTTTTTGGTGTTACTGTTCCTTTAAAGACGGTCTAAAAATTTGACCCAATTCACCCTTACATTGTCTGACACTTTCTGTCTCACTCACCTGAGTCACTAACAAACATCTTGAACTTTATTTCTTGGTTATTTATGAGAAAAAACATGAAAGAAGCCACATGTCAATTGATTTCTGAGCAGCAGCAATCAAGTTATTTAGCACAAAGGCCCAGCAATTTGAAACATACTTGCCAAGTGAGCTGGCAGGTAATGCGGGGAATTGTAGGGCATCCACTTGCACATTCCCATAAAACTACAATTAGCCCTTTGTATAACTTACAAATGTTGAAGGAACAGTAACTTGTGCTACTGACTCAGCTGAAAAGAAGCCTGAAAGCTTGGGTAGTTAGTCTGCAGGAGAGCTCTGACTAAGAGACATAGGGAGGTGTCTGTGAATCCAACATACAGGATGTGCCTGTACACACACAGATTTACTACACAGATTTCTGTAATATTGCTCCAATATAGGTCACTGTCACAGGTATGGAGGAAGTCTTTTTTAAACACTCTTTTGTTAAACCTGTATTTTATTATTGATGTAAGATTTGTATCTGCATGTTTAAATGCAGGGGAGTGACTGGTAGTTGATCTAAGCCTGCTTGTGAGCAGCACAAACCCTAATACAAAAGAGCCTTAAGTGCTGTGTTTATGTGGATATAAACAATAGGCTGCTTTACTATTATATATACACAAATGAAGCTTCATCAGCACCCAGCCTGGCTCCATTGCTTTACTTTCCCTTTGCACATGTTTACTGTTGAGGGTTGTGGCCTAATGACATGCCACAGCAAATCAGCTTTCACTCTGCTCTGTCACTCACACATTTCTGCGTCGCTGACGTAGGACTGTGGAGACTTATTCCCTACCTTTGTACCTGACCCCCTGATGTAATTGTCTGACATAAAGGACACACGGACACAGTTTGGTGGGGTGGAGTTCGGCCACAGCTTTATTATAGGATATATCATCAATAGTCCTTGCCATGCAATTCACCTTTATCCAACATAACAAACTGTATAACTGTTTTATAACCGAATGCCAGCCACTGCAAACGCAGTGGGCATGTGGAAGGCATCAAATACCACCATAGATTAAATGGCCAAGGACTATCACCCGCCATATGCTGTGACAAAATATTAACACCTTTTAACAATCAGAATAAACAGTGCTTTATCGAAATGTATATGTGGTTGACAGAATTTTAAATTTTATAAGGTAAATATGCCTGAAAAAAGGAGGCAGGCAGGAGGGAGATGTGGCTCCGGGCACACTGGCAGCAGCGGGGGGGAAGGGGCTGCCTTGTCGCGGGAAAATGATCCTGGGTAAGTTAACCCTTAATGCACGGAGGGAATTGAATAATTAATTTGCTCCACAGTCCCTCTGCGCTCGCATTAAGCATTTTAGCGCTTTCCAATCAGGGAGCCAGGGGTTGGGAGGCTGCTACAATAATTATTCATAACTTTGTAACAGTGCAAAATTTATAAATTGTCAAAATGTGTGTCTAGACTTTATATTTTCAATATTATAAAAACATTTTTAATGATTGTTCCCCTTTAAAACTGGATTACAGAGTTATGAAAATTTTGGTCTGTAACTCTTAAAACATTTCAGTAGCAGAAAAAAAACCAAAAAAGGTTTGTCTGTTACATGACTCTAATATAATGTAAATTATGACTGTTTACTCTCAATAGACAGCAAATGTGGATTAAAGGCAATAATGGTTTACTTCTAGGATCATAAAGTTATTATCATACAGTCATAATGCTGATTTTTACAGCGTCAATATCCTTTCTTGCACAGAAATATTGATATTCTATTAAGTACCCATTAAAGAAAACCCAAAGCTTTGGCACATTTAGTATCTGTTTATATTAAACACTGCTTTTTCTTACCTTTTTTTAAATAATATAATATAATTAATCTTTTCATATCAGCTAAGCTGGAAATTAAAAGGTTATCAACCTGCTGGACATGTTTCCAAATCTCAGATATGGTTATCAATTAAAAAATCATTAAAGCAGCATGAGCAAATTGTAGTTTAATCCACATGAACTGACAAAAGGCAGCCTATCAAAATGACAGATGAGAGAGAAACACTTTTTGTGAAAGTTAGGCAAATGCGGTAGTGCAACTTAATTGTATTTCTGGTGGATAACAACAAAAATAAAAATTGATCAATGGGCTACAAAATATTTATCAGGTTTAGAATGCAATAACAACTTATCAGTAGTGATGGGCGAAAAAAATTCAGCAGACATGGATTTTCACATTTCACCACTGACGGATTATTTGGTGAAAAGGGCAACAAAATTGTTGCTGCGTCAAAAAAAAGTCTCTCCACTTTCACTTGGCCAAAAAAACTTGCCGTGTTAAAAAAAATTCCGTCCTGTTGAAAATGACACGCATAAAATAAAATTGTTTTTTTGCCACACACAATTCTTTTTTGAGGCGCAACATTTTTGGCGTTTTGCTAATTTCCGCCGTTTCTTAAATCTTTTTTAAAGATTCACAAATTTTTCGGCAAAGTAAAACAGGAGAGATTCGCTCATCACTGTTTATCAGCAGACACTAGGGGGCACATTTACTAACCCACGAATCCGAATCCGAATTGGAAAAATTTCGATTGGAAAACGAACATTTTGCGACTTTTTCGTATTTTTTGCAATTTTTTCAGCGCCTTTACGACTTTTCGGAAATTGTCGCGATTTTTTCGTTACCAATACGATTTGCACGAAAAAAACGCGAGTTTTTCATAGCCATTACAATGCGCTCGTATCTTGTCGCAACTTTTTCGTATTGAGCGCTCGTAAGCGGCGGGCGAAACTTTCAGACTTAGCATGATTTTGGAAGCCTCCCATAAGGCTCAATGGCACCCTGCAGCTCCAACCTGGCCCAAGAAAAGTCACCATACTGAAGCTTGAATGAATCCGAATCTTTTGTACTCGGCGCGAAGGCTATGAAAAAGTCGCGACTTTTCGCGCAAGTAGTAACGCTACGAAAAAAATCGCCAGATTTTGCGCAACATTCGGAATGGCAACTAAAAAGTCACTACAATTTTCCGAAAAATCGCCAAATACCGATCATTACGAAAAAAACGCAATCAGACGCATTCGGCCCGTTCGTGAGTAAGTAAATGTGCCCCTAGGTGTGTGTAAGGTGCTGGTGCGGAATTCACAAAGCAACACAAGGAGATCCAAGTGATGGAGAGCAGTGTGGAAGCCAGCAGTGGCAGAGGAAAAAAGGTGGCAAAAAGGAGGGAACATCATAGTAGGCCACAGGAGTCTGAGAAGGGGTACAGGCACCCTGAAGGAAGCCTACAGGAACCAGGCAGGTTCTATGTCAGAACCTACACCACCAAAGCTGCAGAGGAAGGGACACTTGACCAACCCACACCAGCAAGTATTCCTGCTTCTGCCATGTCACACAGCTCCAGCAGTGACATTGACAGAGAGAGGCCAGGCTTCATAGGCAGCCCAGATGTGTCTGATGTGGAGGGCACTGATAAGGAATATCAGCCAGAGGAAGCCAGTGGAGAGGAAAGTGAGGAGCTTCCCCCCCCCCCCCCCATCACCAAAAAGGAGCCGCAAGAAACAGCAGGAGAGGATACCCAGAAACCTCAAATTCTCAGAATTTGAGAATGAGGCTCTGGTGGAGAGGATTGTGCCAGTATTCGACAAGATCATCGGCAAATATGCTGCCAAGATGCCGACAGCTGTGAAAAAAAGGGCATGGAGGAACATAGCAGACCATGTTAACAGCATTGGGGCCTGTCTGCCTACAATGCAAGTCAGGCATGCCATGCTGCGCACAAGGCTGCCATGTTAAGCCTGCAACAGGAGAGTCAGGCACGCCAAGCTGCGCATGAGGCTGCCATCTTAAACCTGCAAGAGGAGCGTTTACAAGTCCAACGTAAAAAAGCGGCATTGTTGGCTAAGCAAAATTATTTTCTAGAGAAACAAATTGCATTGCAAGAAAAAGCACAAAAGGAAATTCAGCCAACATGCTCTACCACTAGGGATAGTGGTGAGAGTTCAGCTACTGCTCCTGCAGCTTCCACTAGGCAGCTTCATAAAAGAAAATAAATGTGCCACATTAGGGATCTGTGGAACCTATATTTTCTTAGGCCTATGTTCTTTGTAAATAGTTCTTTCTCTTTTTGCTATTTACTTAGTTACATAGTTACATAGGGTTGAAAAAAGACCAGAGTCCATCAAGTTCAACCCATCCAAGTAAACCCAGCACACACAACCCACACCTACAAATTTATACACTCACATACATAAACTATATATACAACCACTAATACTAACTGTAGATATTAGTATCACAATAGCCTTGGATATTCTGATTGTTCAAGAGCTCATCCAGGCCCCTCTTAAAGGCATTAACAAAATCTGCCATTACCACATCTCTAGGAAGGGCATTCCACAACCTCACTGCCCTCACCATGAAAAACCACCTACGCTGCTTCAAATGGAAGCTCCGTTCCTCTAATCTAAAGGGGTGGCCTCTGGTGCGTTGATTGTTTTTATCGGAAAAAAACATCCCCCATCTGCCTATAATTCCCTCTAATGTACTTGTACAGAGTAATCATGACCCCTCGCAAGCGCCTCTTTTTCAGAGAAAACAACCTCAACCTCGACAGTCTAACCTCATAGTTTAAATCTTCCATCCCCTAACCAGTTTAGTTGCACGTCTCTTCACTCTCTCCAGCTCATTAATATCCTTCTTAAGGACTGGAGCCCAAAACTGCACTGCATACTCAAGGTGAGGCCTTACCAGGGACCTATAAAGAGGCAAAATTATGTTCTCATCCCTTGAGTCAATGCCCTTTTTTATACAAGACAGCACTTTATTTGCTTTAGTAGCCACAGAATGACACTGCCTGGAATTAGACAACTTGTTATCTACAAAAACCCCTAGATCCTTCTCCATTAAGGAAACCCCCAACACACTACCATTCAGTAGATAGTTCGCATTTATATTATTTCTACCAAAATGCATAACTTTGCACTTATCAACATTGAACCTCATTTTCCAGTTTGCTGCCCAGTTTTCCATCCTGCATGGAACTTATAGTTTTGCACAATTTTGTGTCATCAGCAAAAATAGAAACAGTACTGCCTATGCCCACCTCCAGGTCATTAATAAACAAGTTAAAAAGCAAAGGACCAAGGACTGACCCCTGCGGTACTCCACTAACCACACTGGTACAATTAAAAAATGTTCCATTTACCACCACTCTTTTTAATCTATCATTCAGCCAGTTCTATATCCAATTACAAATATTATGTTCTAGGCCAATATTCCTTAATTTGATTATTAACCTTCTGTGAGGTACTGTATCAAATGCTTGTGCAAAGTCCAAGTAGATGACATCAACTGCCATTCCAGCATTGAGGTTCCTACTCACCTCCTCATAAAAGGCGACTAAATTAGTCTGGCAAGATCTGTTACGCATAAAACCATGCTGGCACAAACTAATAGTATTGTGAACTGCAATGTATTCAAGTACCCTATCCCTTATTACCCCTTCCAAAAGTTTTCCTACTACTGATGTTAGACTAACAGGCCTATAGTTTTCAGGCTGAGAACGGGATCCCTTTTTAAATAACGGCACCACATTAGCAATAAGGAAGTCTCTCGGCACCATGCCAGACCTCAACGAATCCTGAAAAATTAAGTGAAGAGGTTTGGCAATCACAGCGCTCAGCTCATTTAATACCCTGGGATGAATCCCATCCGGTCCTGGACCTTTGTTTACCTTTACATGTTCAAGTCTCTTTTGAATTTCCTCCCGAGTGACCCATGTGTCAGTAGCTAAATTACTAGAAATGGACATATTAAAAGGGAAGCCTTCATTTTCTGGCTCCTCAGATGTATAGACAGATTTGTGTTGGGGGTGGGGGAATCACCTGCTCAAATCCACATCAGCCTTAGTTGCGACTCACTACTGCTGTGACAAATAAAAGAAAGGAGCATTTCTTTTGTAAGTGGGCAACTAATTTCTTTTTTTTTGGAAAAGTTGTTTGGTATTTCTTGTTTATGGGATTAAAATTTGTAGGTACTTACAGGAAAAGTAATTGGTAACGATTTGTCCCCAGACTTCATTCCCTCTGGCATCTGCACCTTGGACAGGATCTTGGGGATGTATGGGGTCATCCAGGTCCTCAGCCACATCACCATTGCGGTTCGCCAGATTGTGCAGTACATAGGGGCGGGCCAAGCCGACCGGGTGCCCTAGGCAACCCGGTCGGCCAACTCCTCCCACCTCCCCCCCACCAGCACAGGAAGAGGTGCAGGGGGGGGGGGGCGGTGCGATTAGATCGGTCATTGCCTCTGCCGCTAATGACAAGCAGCGGCGGCAATGACAAAGAATCACTAGGGGTAGGCAAGAGACGCTCCTGCCTGGCGCCCCTCAATCGTTGCATCCTAGGCAGCTGCCTCTTCTGCCTACCCCTAGTTCCGGCCCTGGCAGTACAGCACACACAGCCACAGTTTTGGCACCTTTAGAGGGGCTGTTCATTAGGCTGCCTCCTGACTTATCCAAGCAGCGGAAGTGGCTTTTAAGGACCCCAAATGTCCGCTCAATCACAGACCACGCTCTGACATGTGCTTCATTAAAAGCACACTCAGCCCGTGTATGTGGCCTGTGAATGGGTGTGATGAGCCACCTAGAGCACGGTAGCCAGCATCTCCTGAAATAAAATAGGATGTAATAAGATGCTGCAAACAAAAAAGCTGCTTCCAGTCTCCCTCTGTCAAAACACGGCCCTTTTACAACAGATGTGACAGTGTGAGACTGATAGGTGACACTACAAGTAGCTGCTTTGACTCTCCCACTGGCAAAAGAGGGCACTTTACAAATTGCAAAACAACCCCTCCAGCCCTCTGGAAACTTCCAGTGGGCAAAAAGTGCAGGGAGCACAGGAGTTTGACCATTCCAGGAACAGCGCGGCTTCTGCGAGTCAGTGGCTGCAGGGAAGGCTCCAGTAGCTCATACAGGCTGGATATTGCCGCTCTATTGAGCCTGTAGCGCCTGACCACTTCATCCTCGCTTAAGCCCTCTAAAGTGACCCTTTTCCTAAAAAAAAAAAGAGGCCGCATGACTCTGGAAGGCTCAGGGACTTGATGTTCTTGATGGACTTGAAATGTTTGAGGAACGGCCAAAATGTCGTGCATTACAAATTTTTTTTTTGATTCACAACATTTTCGCCGTTTAGCAAACATTTTGACATTTCATAAATCTTTTGAAAGATTTGGGAATTTTTCAGCAAAGCGAAACATGTAACGCGCAACAATTTTTTGACGCAGACGACATTTTTTGGTTGCACACAATTATTTCCGCCGTGAATCCATGTATGGCGAATTATTTCGCCCATCACTAGTTATGTCCTATTCGGCCAATATAAAATATCTCTAGCTTTTTTCCCACAACTTCATTTTACCCAAAACTTGCCAAGCATTTCATGTTTTTTTTTAAAAAAAACAGGAACACATGTATTCCAAATGAAAGACCCCAGAACTAGACACTGAACTACTGAAGTATATTCTTGTTTCATGTGTATATACTATTGCTGCACCTTATTCAAAATGTAATTTAATTAAACAGATACTTATCTAAACAACTTTTAAAATAATTTCCTTGGTGGGATGACTGCCACTAAAATAATGGCAGAATGTAAAAAAGGAAGTACTGTGCTAATGAAATGGGATTACTTAAAGCCCAGCCACTGGGACTTTAAATACTTTACAGATGTATTTAAATACTTTACAGATGTATTTAGGGTCCACTGATGTTTTGACTGATAATGAATATTACAAGTGTACAAACAGATCATCTTCCCCAAGGTTCAGTGGGTTTCTTCATATCAGGGGAGGGCCGAGCCGATCGGATGCCCTAGGCAACCTGGTCAGCCACCTCGCCCCTGCACCTGCATCGCGCACCCCCCCTCAAGTGTATTTTGGCGCGCATGCGGAGATGGAATGTGCGGGGAGGCGGCAGTGTGCGATAATAAGCGACGTGAAACAGATCGCACACTAGGGGGCTGATTTACTAATCCACAAATCCGAATCCGAAAAATTCGAATTGAAAAATGAACATTTTGCGACTTTTTCGTATTTTTTTCGTCACCGTTACGACTTTTTCGTAAATTGTTGTGACTTTTTCGTAACCGTTACGACTTGCACGAATTGTCGCAACTTTTTCATAGCCATTACAAATTTCGTGAATTGTCGTGACTTTTTCATAGCCATAATGACTTTTGTGAATTGTCGCGACTTTTTCATAGCCATTGTGACTTTCGTGAATTGTTGCGACTTTTTTATAGCCATTATGACTTTCGTGAATTGTCGCGACTTTTTCATAGCCAGTACGACTTTCGCAAATTGTCGCGACTTTTTCGTATTGAGCGCTCGAAAAATTCGCGACAATTCGCGAAAAAGTCGCAAAATACCGATCATTGAGAAAAAAACGCATTCGGACGCTTTTCGGACATTCGTGGATTAGTAAATGTGCCCCTAGGGGTAGGCAGGAGAGGCTCCTGCCTGGCGCCCCCCAGTCTTTGTGCCCTAGGCAGCTGCCTCTTCTGCCTACCCCTAGTTCCGGCCCTGCTTCAAATATATATCATTGTGGTGCCCTGTAACTTCTAGTTATGTCACTGATTATTCTGCAGCCTTAAATTAACTATATATCACTTGTTGTTCTGAAAAAAAATATATATATTTAAGGCTTTTTTTTAAAAGGGCTTTCCTATGTTTAAGAGTTCTTATTTCATATAAAATTGCCTGCAAAGAGTGCACAAATAATCAGCCTTGTTTTGTCCCATGGGACCTACTTCGGATTCTACTTGTTACACTGCTGCTCATAGGAATCAGATCCCAGATATCTTATAGTTAATATATAAAATATAATGAATAGAAAGTAATCCTCACCTATAAATAGAACTTCTTTCTGCATGAATGTGTACATTTTTAGAATGTGGCATTGGGGTAAAAAAAACACAATTTTTTCTGTAGTGAGATTTCATTCCATTCCATCATCAAAATAGAGAGAAGAGACAAGGTAGCTTTATTAAATTTTTATATCTGAATGTATGTTCTCCCAGAAGCTATTACAATATTGTTTATACATGCATGGTACATTCTCTTTTAATATAACCAGAACTGTAAACAAAAATGTTGTGATATATATTTAAGTTTGACAATTAATAACAAAATGAGTCCCTATAACAAATCTTTGAAAAACATCTCTATCTAAAATAGAAAGTGAGAAAATTAAATGGAGAAGAAAATTACTTTTTTTTTCTTTTGCATTCGGCATTACTACCATATCTAGAGTAGCATCAAATTAAACATGGGATGTATGAGGAATCAAATAATGAAGGTAATGTATTTGTAGCAAACATTAAATTGAATGAGCATTAAATACAAATTTTCATTTTATCTACACATGAATAGAGAAAGATGACAATGGCAGAAACAGTTATTTTTGGTGCTTAAATTAATGCAACTGTCAAGATTTTAAAAGACAGCAGAATGTTTTCAGTCTTCAAATAAAATTAATGAATAAATGGTCTATAAAAACCAGCAGAAATATTTAATATGAAACGAGTGGAAAAAGCCCTGTTACCAATCTGCTTTTTTTTTTTTTTGATGCATCGAGGTGCATACATGTTTCTGTTTTTACATCATATTTATCCAAGCAATTCTTTTTAACAATTCAGTTTTGCATTGTCTGGTTGTGGCTTTCATTCCACTTAATATGTTAAATTTAATAACAGGTGGCATGAGGTGAATAGGTATGTGAAAACTTATAGGGTTAACTTTGACTTTTGTTCATAAGCTACTTAAGTATTTGCGCTGAAAAACTTAAATCATGAACAAAAAAAACACATTCAAGCATCGATAAGAAAATCTGTCCCATTTTACTTTGCTGAAAAATCTGCAAAACCGCAACAAAATTTGCAAAATGCAGGTAATGTGCAACTTTTTTTTTAAATTTGACTTTTTTTTACATGACTGTGACACGTAAACGTGTGGGCACCTCCATCAAAGATTAGAATTAAAACTTAAATCATTATAGAATCAATAAAAATAGATCATTTGTAGTGAGCAAATCTATCTGGCAAAAAATTAACATGGAAAATGACGCGCAGAGAAAAAAAACTATTACACGCGTCAAAAAAATCATGCATACGGCAACTTTTCTTTACACTTCTCATTTTTTCGACATGCAAAGTTCGGGTGCGCTGCAAATTTTTGCACCTGTTTCACAAAACAATCTGCCAATGGCGAAACGTGGAAATTCGCTGCAAATTCATGACTGCCGAAAAATTTGATTCAAGAGTGGCAAGGTTTATTGCCATTAAGGTATTATAATATAATTATACTGTAGTTGCAATCTACCTCAGTGCCCAAATGTATCTCAGAAATCAATGTTGTATTACTATGGAGCTGTGCCCTGATATTATCGGTCAAGTTAGGTCAAAGCTTAACTAAGAAAGTAGGGCAGAAATCTTGTACATTATATTTTGGGCTTCTGTACCAGTTCAGATCTACCACAGCCTTTTAGCAGTTAAAATCTTTTTCTTCCAAAGAAGCACCAGTAGCCTATCTTCTTTTCTGCTGGTTTACTGCACATGGTCTGTGCTGCTGTCAGTTACTGCGCTTAGGGACAGACACACAATATAGCTCAAGCTAACTATACCATGCAAAGCATGAAAATTGTGTAATATATATATATATATATATATATATATATATACCTTATTTCTTCTTACTGCATATGTTTCACTTTCAGTGAGTACCATTGGAAATAAAATTTCTGTAGGCCACATAGCATAGATGGCCTTCTTATACCTATTTGTAATTGCATAGGTCCCACTCTCCTGTAAGGACTTGACACCTTTTTTGAGAAGTGCTCAGAAAGGAATGACGAGGAGAGTAAGTAGCACTGTGTGTGTAGAAGTTGATACAATTTATTCTAAAATGTTCATGTGCTTCCAAGATAAAAAAAAAAAAGCACAAGAGTGAGAGAGAGAAAGAGAGAGTAACATAATATTAGAAATTATGTTGTTTTGGGCTTCTGTATCATAGCCCATGAAAACCTATGCCACTAAAAAGTTTCATTCTGTAGCCATGGTTAATATATGTTGAAGCACTGCATGTTGAAAGGGGTACTTGTTGATCTATTACTAAACTGCAGCCCATCAGTTTATAAGAAAAAATACTGATTGGCAATGAACTGATATCTGCAGTAATACATTACAATAAGTGCCCTGACAATTACTGTTTTTGATAAAATTGGTCAATATATGAATCTGTACGAAATTATAGTGAAGGATAAGGCAAAGACAACATTATACCCTTCAATGAAGAAAGGGTGTACTATGTTTGCACATGATTTAAGATTGTAAAATCCATTAATAGAATGAATATACATATCTAAATGAGTAAATACTCCTGTAAATATATTTCACTGCATTTTACAAACATTTTAACATTTTTAACACATTACCTCCTAATGATCTGTAATCCACCAAATCGAATACAACAATGATCACGGCTGACCAAGTAACTATAAGTGCTCCAACTAGAAGCCATGCTACTGGAGACTTGAAAGTAGTTTTGAAATCATGTGAGACAGACTTTACTTGTGCAGATGGTTTGTGGATGGAGCCATTCTTGCCTTCTAAAACAGTTGTTATGGTAGAGGATGTACGACCTTAAAAAGAAATATAGCAGGTAAGTATGCCAGGTATTTGGGTAGGCAATAATTACAATTATACTAGGAGAAAATACAGAAGTGTGAGTAACATATAACTATATGGTGTCATGACAACAGTTTGTTTGCATTGCTAGCATTTGAAGATCAACTCTGAATCAGTCAATATTTTATTTAAATTAAGGTCATTCTGGTTATAGAAAACAATTAACACAAAGAGCATATTTTAACAGTAACATCGAGGAAGATATTAAAAACAGCACATTTACTAGTGAGTATACATATGCTTTTATCTCTTAAATCTCTTTTATAAAACCTCCTGCTTACACATCCATGATCAAGTTACAACTAAAATAATGTCACAACACTTCCCAGTCATTAGATTATGTTCTCAGGGTTATATTCCAATTGTATTCTGCGTGGATTTTCCTAAATAAAAAATAAGTATTAGGCCAATGACATGCATAACATTGTATGGCAGCATAACAATCTTATGTATGGCAGTAGAAAAACATCCTACATACCCATTTATACTTCCTGTCATTTATTACATTAAAGGAAACTGCCTGTCGCCAACAGGTGGGTTTTAGCCCAAAAACTGCTTTTAACAAGCAATGATGGGCAGTTAGAACAGAGACTTATTTGCCATTTCACATACTGTATAGCTAAAACACAATATTGGAAAAACATTATGGGGCATATTGTAATGTGTAAGCCAACATCACTGGTGATATTGCCTATAGCAACCAGCAACTACTGTAGATTTGAACATTCACCTACAATGAAAAACAAAACCAATGACCTGATTGGTTGCTATGTTGGCTTACACACTATAATAAATATGCCCCTATCATGTGTGTCATTGGCCATAGTGGTTCAAGGCATAAATGGCAAAATTATGGGAACAGGAAGAGACAAATTAGAATGGGTAACCAATCTTTTTAAAAGTCAAGGAGCTCCTGAATCAAAATGTATGATTAAAAATGAATTTCTCTATATATTCATTTGAAAAATACAGACCATGAACCTGTTTTACAGTGCCTTTTTCAGATAATTAATTGATTCAATATTTCATATTGGAATGCAACTAAGTTTCTATGTCTTGTTACAACAATAGTAACACAGACTACAAAATATGCAAATTTTTATAGAGGAAATTAATTTCTTGAGGACGCTGATTTATCAGATTTCAAGGTTGATGGAAAAAAAAACATGACAGAAAATTTGCAGTTACATTTTGTTTTTGTGTGTGGAAAAAAAGCTTGCACACAAGCATCTCGCAAAGTCTATGTATTAATTAACATGGAAGGGTTAGTGAAGTTGCTTAGACAATTATACATCAGAGATTATACATCATTCACATCAGTCCCTGACCCAGTGGTGTTTATGATTTCAGTCTCAAATTCACACATACTAAAATTAAGTTTTATCTGGAGCCAGTTAACCTGCCTGTATGTTTTTGGGATGTGAGAGTAAAACTGAGTACCATGAGGAAACCTACACAGACATTGGAAGAATACACAAACTCCTTGCATATAGTGCTTTAGCTGAAATTGAACCAAGGACTCTAGCACTGCAAGGCAGCAGTGCTTGCCATTGATGTGCAATATAAAATTATTGCTGAAATTGCTATTTTTTCTAACAATATATAAATATTGCATCTCCAATCATATCTTTAGATATAGCATACTAGCTGCATTAATATACTGTATATGCTTGAGTATAAGCCTAGTTTTTCAGCACCCAAAATGTGCTGAAAAAGTCACCCTCGGCTTATACTCGAGTCGGGTGCCATGGGTCCCTCCAGACTAGCACCCTCTCTCCTTTGTGTGCAAATTAGGCCACCCGCAACCAGGCCCTCTAGTGCCTGTTGTGTTTGTTGACCCTTTTCTCCACTTACAGAGCTAGTTTACTGTTTTTCTTTGAAATAAATATTTAAAAACATATACCCCACTGATGCCTCAATTAATGTAATTTTATTGGTATTTATTTTGATTATTGAAACTTAGCAGTAGCGGCTGCATTTCCCACCCTAGGCTTATACTCGAGTCAATAAGTTTTTCCAGTTTTCTTAGGTAAAATTAGGTACCTCGGCTTATATTCGGATCAGAGTATATACAGTATTTTCATTTAAGAGCCTAATTTAATCCACAGCTTGGATTCTATTTTATTTAAACATGTCTCAGAAGAGAAAAAAATCAGGAATCTCACGTAAAATTTAAGTTGTGTACAGTATTAAATAAACATGACCTACAGAGGAACTAACAATAAATAACCATATCATTGTGCATTGTGTACAATATATCATTAAATACACCACTAAAAACACCACTGACTTCATTCCGTTCACAGCCATTTTTATAAAAGCCATGTATTTCTGTTCTGAGCTACTGAGGCATATATAAAATGCTGTCACATCAATTTTAATGTTACTGACATTTACTAATCTCAGTGTAATAAGATGCCCTCTACTGTAGCAAATGATTGAGTGGCTATTAATAGTTTCCCTAAGCTATCAAGCTTTAAACATGCCTTTTCTTTTTATATGATTATGTGGTATTTTCTTAGCTTAATCTAGTTGGACATCAAAGAGGCCTTTATGAGAAGAAATAGCATTATGTTATCATGTATTACTGCTGTACTATAATCAGGCACTAGTTATTAGGTACAGAGTTCTAACTGACTATCAAATGACAAATCAATCAATATAACCTGTCACATGTTACCAACTCTCACATGAATGATGACTCCAAAGAAATATTATGCCTCATATTTACACAATTGTGATCAACACAACAATGCAAATGCTAAATAGCAAAGGAATGAATGAAAAGTTGTAATCACTTATCATTACACTCAACAAATAATAAGAGAATTTAAATCTAATTAACCTATTTTTTGATTTATAAAAATCATAAATAATCTAAAAAAAAAAACAAAACCTTAGTAAAATGCATGATACCATACTTGTAGTGCCTTCTGTTGCCTCAACTGTTAGAAAAACAAACTGTTACTGTGGCTGGAAATGAAAAATGAAAGCATTGAGATTGTATATAAAGCTATTAAGATTTCTAACACTAATATATATAGCAACAGAGTAAGTTGAAAGTCATATGTCCATCAGTTCAACCTTATATGTCTATATATAACATGCATAACTGCTAGCTGAGGAAGGAAAAACCTTCTTAGTCCTCTAATTTGCCATACAGGGGGAAAAGTTCCTTTCTAACTATAAGATGGCAATCAGACCAGTCCCTGCAGGCCCGGATTTTAATTTGAGGTGCCCAGAAGCTGCCCCATCCTACTTATAATACCCGCCCCTAATTATTATTATTAATTAAGTTAAATAAAAGTAGACCCAACACAGAACCCAGAGGGACCCCACTAAGAACCTTACTCTAAGGGGCACATTTACTAACCCACGAACGGGCCGAATGCGTCCGATTGCGTTTTTTTCGGCGTCTTTACGATTTTTGCGTAAAAACGCGAGTTTTTCGTAGCCATTACGAAAGTTGCGCAAAGTCGTGATTTTTTCGTAGCGTTAAAACTTGCGCGAAGCGTCGCGCCTTTTAAGTTTTAACGCTACGAAAAAGGCGCGACTTTGCGCGCAAGTGTTAACGCTACGAAAAAATCGCGACTTTGCGCAACTTTCGTAATGGCTACGAAAAACTCGCGTTTTTATGCAAAAATCGTAGAGACGCCGAAAAAATCGCAAAAAATACGAAAAAATCATAAAATTACCGAAAAAGTCGCAAAATGTTCGTTTCCAATCGGAATTTTTCCAATTCGGATTCGAAATCGTGTCTTAGTAAATCAGCCCCATTGTAGAGAATGTACTATTAACAACCACCCTCTGTACCCCATCCTGTAGCCAGTTTCCTATCTATGTGCAGACGACTTCACTAAGACCAACAGACAAGTCTTTAGAGACACATTCCTTCAGCTGTCCCTGCATGTGACCAATATATTAGACCACTATTTTTTAAATGCATTGATAAACTAATTAAACATGATAAAGAAATAAACTAGAAAAAATGTACACAAATAAGCACTAGCATAAGTGTAAGTGCCAAGTTGAAACATATTCACACAGGAGTTAAAGTAGTGATCCGAATATGTTACATCAAGTAGAGGCTTGTAGAAATGTAGTGGATATAGTATCACAAATGTAGGGCCATAGCGGGAGGGGAGATGTGTGACCACCAAGCAATGTCCAAATGGCATGCAAAGGAATGGGAGCAGGTGGCGTTGCCATGGCAAAGTGTGCATAAGAAAGGCACAAGAGGCAGCACATAATAAGGCTAAAGGGGCATATAAGTACCAGCCCATATGAGGGCCAAAATATATCTGGAGAGGCCACATATATGGGCATGAACACAAGGAACAGTATGTCAATTGGTCCAGTTAGGTTAAGGGAACAGGTTGTAAGGAGAGCTGCGTCCCCAAAGGAAAGGAGGGGTGGCTGCATTGATATCAGTAGCCAGCAGTCCAAATAGGCAGGAGAGCTGTGTCCCCAGAGAGGACAAAAGGAGAGGGGAGATGTACACCTCAGGGTTTAATTATGGAAAGCTGCGTTTCCACCAAGTAGAAATAAAATTACATCCAGAGGAGAACTGCATCCCACGGTGCCATGCATAGGAGTATGGCATGGAGATAAGTGATTAAGCCACATGGTAAGCTGCCAATAGAAGTTGCCTGGGAAAGGGATTACAACAGGATAAGGATTTCAACTGGGGGGCTTCCTTTTCCTGTTATACTGACCTATTAAGAGACAAAATTATGTTTTCGTCCCTTTGAGTTAATGCCCTTTTTTATGCAAGACAGCACTTTATTTGCTGTAGTAGCCATAGAACAGCACTGCCTGGAATTAGACAACTTGTTATCTACAAAAATCCCCAGATCCTTTTCAGTTAAGGAACCCCCAACACACTACCATTTAGTGTATAACTTTATTATATTTATATTATTTCTACCAAAGTGCATAACTTTCAGCATCGAATCTCATTTTCCATTTTGCTGCCCAATATTCCAATTATGTCAAATCACTCTGCAATGTGGCAGCATCCTGCACGGAACTTATAGTTTTGCAGAATTTAGTGTCATCAGTAAGAAAAAGAAACAGGACTTTCTATTTCCACCTCCAGGTCTTTAATTAACAAGTTAAAAAGCAAAGGACCAAGGACTGACTGTGTTATCTCTTCTTCAGCCAGTTTTGTGTGGTTCTGTATCAAAAGCTTTGGCAAAGTCCAAGTAGATGAGATACACTGCTATCCCAGAGTTGAGGTTCCTGTTCACCTCCTCATAAAAGACAATTACATTATTCTGGCAATGCAATGTAATATATGTAATGTTTAATGTTTATTTATTATTTTTTGTGGCCTTATGGTATAGTGGTCTAACAACACCAAATTGATGTACGTCCAAAAAAATTATCAGGCATGTCATTTGCGCACACCAATTGTTTTTGATGTGCATGACAATTTTTTTTTTACGTACGTCATTTTTTTTGTGTTTCGCTAATTTTACACTGTTTCCCAAATTTTTCCAAAGTCTCCCGAATTTTTTGGCAAAGCGAGGAAAGATTCGCTCATCACTAGATGCGGTCACTCTCTCAGTGTGCCTGCACCTTAGGTGCAGATTTATTATTATTTGGGCAAAAAACAAAGGACAACTCACTGTGCTTTACAGACATAGATTGCTTTTATTTTTCATGAGTTCAATTTTTTTCCCCACAATCTTATTTTTTGAAAAAGTAAAAATCTTGCCATCTAAAACCTGGCTATCTTTTTACCCAAATAAAATTAATCTCCCTTTTAGAGTTGCCCTAGTGAATATCCAAATATCAAACATGCATTTTGTTCAGTGCCAACTAAAGGGTGTATGCAGGACATAAAAGCAGAAATTTAAATTTAGTCATTTTTGCTCTTTCAAGTAAAAACATGCAATTTTTTCATATTGGGTATGTTATCTCAGTGCAAATTCCTGCCAAGACTTGGTAATGAAAATGTTTTACAGTTCAATCTTTTTGCTTAATTGCTTCTTGTTTTGTCAAAATCCTCCTCCATGTCAGAATCTATTTCTGTGCAGATGAGCATCTTGTCTTTTGAATCAATAATGAAAGCAAAGTTCTGTACTGTTAGACAAATTTATGGGCCTAGTGCTATAATGAACAGCTGTGATTGCAAAACACTAAACTGCTAACAGCCAGTCCAAAGGAAGTCTTGAAATTCATTTGACAAATAATAATTTGACAGAAAAAAATGTAGCACTACAATTATGGAAGCATGTCAAAAAGATTTATAAGGCACAGTTTTCAAAATAAATGTTGCTTGCAGGGTAATACCAAAATATACAGTATAATGACACTTGCTTGGCTGCTGGAGAAACAATGTCTTGCATGGCAGACAATGAAGTCATGTTTTTAAAGGAAAAATAAAATTACTGGCTAAGAACCCGCACCTTAAATTCTAAGCCAATAAGCAGGCCCGGATTTGTGGCAAGGCAAATTTGGGGCTGCATGCTGCCACACTAAAATTTTGTTCACATACGGAGCAATGGGGACCTCCCCCCACTGCTCCGTATGTAATTTAAAAAGGATGCGCAAAGTATATGTAGTAACAAATAACAAAAGATTTCGTTTTTGGCAATTATATTATATCAGCCAGAAGTCTTTCTTGGGTTTGCGTGATTGCCACCTTGACAACATACAAGTCTATATATTTTGTTGCTTAAAAGGAAAAAGCAATCAGCTTTAATGACTCCTATTCCTCATGTTGATAGATTTAAACCGCAATGATTAAAAACAATGTTTAAAGTAGAGACAATTCCTGGTTTAGTTTGTATATCTTTTTATCACCTTGGTGTTCATTTGGGAAGCACTTGTAACTGAGGAAGAAAAATTCAGTACTTACTGGAGAGAGCCGCATCAGAAGGTGCAGCTTGCCCTATTCTAACTGCCTATCAACCCCCCCCCCCCATCTGCATCTCTAGAATTGAGTGCTGTTTACTGATTGTGGCCTTTTTTGGTGCATTTTGCACACTGCATGGGGCATTACAGGGGCAAATCTACCCTCTGAATTGCCCTAAGGCACCCACAGCACTTACCTTTTTCTGCACCAGAAGGGGTTCACAATTCAGAGAACGCACTTGAATTTGAATTGCCCTAGAAGAACCACATTTCCAGTTTAATAACTGTAAATTTGGCTTTTAAAGTTACCAGGAGCAGATTTCTGCCACCCCTGGTAACCTATGGTGTGCTGCTGCTGCTTGCACTTTCTTTCTTCGCAGTTTGCTTCCATGATTTTAAGACCTTATATTTTGTGTTTTATGGGGCCTGAAAGCCTACCAAAGGGCCTGTAGAGAGGGACTGAAAGAGAACAAGAGTGCCAAGGGGTCTGGGAGAATACTGGTCCTAGAGAAAGGGCATGTTTGGAAAAGTGTTGTTAGTAAAGGTGACTTGGAATTAGGCTGTGTGACCCGATTGACTCAGAGACAGAAAGAAGCTTATCTCTAACTGTGAGCTGTAAGTAACAGGGTGCTAATCTTGTGGTAGTCCAGTGTCTGGGACAGGCCCTAGGGTTACCAAGAAAACTACAATCTCATATGTGAGAAACTACTAAATATTTTTGCTACCTAATCAAGAAAATCACTCTGTTCACCTTTAACTTAACTTTTAATATGTAATAGAATGGCCAATTCTAATAAACTTTTCAATTAGACTTCAATATTTATTTTTTATTGTTTTATAATTATTATTACTTCTTCTGACTCAAGCAGCCATAAAAATATTTTTTACTTTTCTTTCTATACAGACCCCCTACTATTCATATATCAATCACTCTCTCAAACCACTCCCTGGTTACTAAGGTAAATTGGACCACAGCAACCAGGTAACTGCCAAATTCCAAACTGGAGAGCTTCAGAATAAAAAGTAAAATAAAAGTAAAATATCGCTGTAACTTATCTGCATAAGAAATTTGCTAAATAAACCCTTTCCACAGTGCCCTGCTTCCTTGTATCCCTCTGCATTAATACTGACCATGAATATTGATAATTTCCAAAAGTTAAGACTTACCAATAAAACTAGAAATTCAGTTTCTGTTAATTTCTCAAAACAAGCTGTTAACATTTTTAGCATCATCTTGTGATAGGAAACCTATTAGAACCTATTTCTTTTGGGTATAGTTGTAATGTTTTGCAAAGTTTATTGTTTTATTAAATAATTATTGCTCCTCTGTAGTGATGAGTGAATCTGTCATATTTCCCTTTGCCAAAAAATTAATGAAAACCATGGAAACATTTGTGAAATATTAAAGATTTGTGAAACACATTGAAGTCAATGGTCATTTTTTGCAGCATTTTTTCCCCACACAAAATGCATTGAAGTCAACAGGTTATGAAGTCAATGGGCATTATTTGCAGCCTTTTTTTTTTTTTCTTCTGTTCTGTTTTTCTAAAAATTTCACCACAGTTTTACAAAACAATTCTCTGATGGCAAAATGGGAAATTTTGTTATAAATCCATGCCTGCTGAAAAAAATCACGTATCACTTCTTATCTGCCAACAATAAAAGAAAACTGCATGTTTTATAATCTGAACCAGGGTGCAGTATATGCAATAAAACTAAAACAAACAAACAATGCAACGTGCAATTTAAACTGCAACAACTGCTTTATGAACTACATTACTTTACAAATTGCCACTACACTCGCAGTGCTGGAACAGGGACAGATGCAAATGAAAACATATTCTCTGTAAAGTACTGCTTTTTTAAAAAAAAATTTGCAACTTCAGATACCCCCTTTGAGTCATTCAACACTTACTGTGATTACATTGCTTGTCCTCTCTTTCACACAACTCCCCCTCTCTCTCTATTTCCTCAATAAATAAAATATGCATTTATCTATGGGCACAGCTATTATGTGGGAGCAGAGCACTTGAGTAGGCAATACTGTCAGTAATTTATTGGGACATTTTAAAGTTCTGCTCTTTTCAGTCAACAAATTCAGCAGTACTGTCTGAAAAGTGAGCAAAGGGTTTTATCACATATTTCAGGATGTGATTCTACATATACCAGGCAGCTAAATTCTATCTCTAATTATGAACAAGTGTACAAGTGTACATGTGTCAATCAAATAAACCATGAATGGCTCTCTGATTATTCTGAATATAAAATAAATGTCTACTAATGCTTTAAAATGGCTTTAGATGTTGCCATTTAATTCATTAATTTTCTCAAGGGTTTTCACAGTGTGACTTAGCAAATACAGTATTACAGTGTCATTGGTCATCATGTTTGTCCTAATGTTGATATTGATAAATAAGCATCTACAGTATATATGAAATGATGGAAAAAAAATGGGGTAAAATAATTTATCACAGAAGAGGATACAATGATGATGCGTCAGCCCCTTTAAAGCAGCAGTGTAACCAAGTATAACTACCAAATTAAATTCGGTTTCTGTGCTGGTCAGATTTTTTTCAATTTAAATGACAAACCTTAAAAGTTTAACTGCATATGGTTGGAATATTTGCCTATATAGCTGGAAACAGTATTATGTTGATGAAAGCACTAGGTCCAGGAATGTACCAATAATTAAATCTTATAAATTGTATTTACAAAGCTTCTCTTTTGTACTTTTAATGTTCCTTGTAAGAAAGAAAGAGCTTTCAGTGCCAGGACAGTGCTGGTCAAGGTACAATTAATCACTAGCCATTCCAATATTAATTTACTGTTTCATTACAGGAATTGCTAAAAGCTCCTGTGATAAGGAAGTGCTGCTATTCAAGGAATGCATGCATGCATCATCATTACGCAGATAGATGGATATGTATAGTGCTATGAAAGCCATGGTCCACTTTTATAGTGTGATATTCAGAGCAATGACCATTTTAATGCAGCTGTACTATATTTCTACATTTTTAGTAGCTGTGTAAGAAAAACATTACTGTTGTTAAAGCAGGGGTCATTGCAGAACTCTTCATTCATGGTTCTGCAAAAGGAAATCTTTAAACACTGTCTGTGACAGGATTACACATAAGCCCTTCACTTCCAGATCATGTGGTCCATATCAAACTGGTGGCTTAAAGTTTCACATAAAGGTTTAATTTAGTCAATTATATTTTTTCCCTTTCTTTTTTACTGAGTTTTCAAGTTCATTAAAAATACCATACACTGCAAATATTAAATGCACAAATGTAAAAGTCAAGATATTCTTTTCACCTAGTTCCACAGTTTTTTTTAAACCAGCAACAGTTTTGCACACAAGTTGTAATGGTTTTTATTATCTCAGGAACTAATAGTGATTTAAAAAAACAACGCTTTGTTAAATAGGGTGAAAATTCTCAACTCATAAAACATCACAAAGAGAAAATATCACACAAATTAGTAATTTGACGGTTCCTAAAATTTGACCAGTAAGAGAAACACTATTTGTAGTCAAAAATCAAGAATCTATCTGATCTAAAAGTGAGTGTTCTTCATGCTATTATTCATTAGACTATTATCCTTGATTCTAAATTGCAGCACAGTGTCAAAAATTGCATACCCCAAACTGCTGAAATGGCGCACTGCATTAATTATTGTTTCTTTAAAAATGCTTTTTCAAATATAATAATAAAAAGGCAACTGTACTCCAGGCTTTTTAAAATGTACATAATCTATAATGAAATGGTGGCTTATCAACTGTATGATCATTCATTTTCACCTAAAATTGTCAAAAATGTATGCACTCGCATACTACTAAAACTAGGAACCAGGAAATTTCCACTGAAGTTTTCTCTTCTTTAATGTGCCAATATCTATTGCTGTCAAAGTCCCTTAATAAATATCTATGTTAGTAATTCAAATTATAACTCTTAGTTTACCATCTAAGTAACATTAAACTACTGTATTTAACATCTAGCGAAGTCACTAGTCTACCACAGCTTTGGTATGGCTTGATATTCACTTACAAGTGCAGGACAGCTTCCTATCATTTTAGTTGCTTTCAAAGTAACTATTTTAACAGTTTATCAAATCTATTCTATTTTATCCACATGCAAAGAAAATTTACTGCATTAATGTCAGATCACAACACAAAAATAAAGAAATCTTTTCCCACAAACCTATGGTCCAGTACAGGTTGTACTGGCTTCACTGTTACTATCCAGGGAGAGATTACAAAATTCTATGACCAAAAATATTAGTTGTTCCTGTGATCAATTAGCAAAGTCTCAAGAAAGCAAGTTATGTCACCTGCAAAAAGGGTGGCCTGCAGCCAGTGTAACTATAGAGGAAGCAGGGGCCGGGGCCCTGGGTAACTGGGTGGGGCCACACCATGGGGTCTGCTTCCTCTATAGTCTTTACTTCCCACTTACAAGTAGTAGTGCAGCTGGAAAGGGAAGACTCAGACAGACAAAAGACACCAGAAGGGGCGGGCCGAAGATGTCGGTGGGGAGTGGGCAGGTTGGGGGGGCCAGGTATGGATTGCTGTGCTCTGGCCCCTCTACAGATTTTTTGGAGGGGGGGCCTGTGCACTGGTGGCCAAGATCGGTTGTGGGGTCTACTGTACAAGGGCACGTTAATTCTTGCACAGAGCGAGCATGTGCACATGTGTGCATGCAGGCCAGGCCTGGGGGGGAGTTGGGACTGGTGCTTGGATTTAAACTCCGAGTTTATTTTTTCTCTCACCTTAGTGGTTGACAGCATAAAAAAGCTAATAAAGGATCATGGTAATACATTTATACCGAGCATGGCTATATACAAAACTGAGAAGCAATATTAATACAAGATATAGTTAGAATTACAGCCAAATCACCACCAAGGGACAGTATGGCATTTGAGTCTAGGGATGAGCAATTTTTTTGCCAGGCATGGATTTGTGGCATAATTCAGCATTTATTTGCCAAAAAAATATGAGAATGTGAAAAATGCAGCAATAAAAACCCTGCCCATTCACTTCAATGTATTTTGAGTGAGAAAAAAATGCCCATTAACTTTTACAGTGAGACAAAAATGCCTATTGACTTTAATGCATTTATAGTGAAAAAAAGTTGCATGGTAGCTGTGAAAAAATAGCTACTGACATCAATGGCAATTTGGCAAATTATTATGGAAATGGGACAGATTCACGCATCACTACTAGTCCCAAGTTGCTTGTGGGGTGTAAAACCCCAAAGTAAAATTAACTGTGGTGACGCGCTTTGGGTCCTACGGGATAAAAGCGCTTTACAAATGTTTGTTGTTGTTGTTGTTGACAGTAGAGACCATTGAAATAAACCTGAATTTAGACTACTCAGAGGGGATTTCTGTGGCAGTGACAATATATAAACTGTGCCCCATATTTCTGCCTTGTCCATTAAATAAATTCCTACAAAATGTATTAATATGAATAAAACAATAAAAACAGTAATGCATAAAAAAAAATTACGATACATTGTTAAACTCTGTGACCCTAGGGCTCATGATTTACACTTGGGTTTCCCGTGTTGTGGTCATCTGTTTGAAAACATGTTTGCTCTTAAGCTGCACACAGAGGGATGGGTTCCTGATTGCTCCTCCCACACAAAGTGAGCCAGATATCTGGAAAGTCATTTGACTTTTTGGATTTCAAGACTTTTTGTGGGACTATTATTAAACAGCATTGGTTTAGATGGTGCCGTCTGTAGGTATTTATCATGGCAGGACTTTTTCAGATTCCATTAGGGCTACTTTTCTACATGAAATGCATAATTACCGTATTTTTTGCTGTATAAGACGCACCCAATTTTAAAGGAGAAAAATCTAGAAAAAAAAGATTCTGAACTATATAATATACTAATTATCAAGTACTTGCCATCCTGCTGTGTGCTTTGCATGACTAGAGGTGCGCGCGCCAATGTCAGCAGTGTCAGTGCGCACCGATCGGCACTGCAAGGGGAAGAGGACGCATGGTACGGACATCCACGGGGGGTAATATCCCCCCAAATATTACGAAAGTGCCCCCATACACAGTGCCCCAATTGCCCCATAGACAGTAGCCCCCACACACAGTGCCCCAATAGAAAGTGCCCCCATACACAGTACCCCAATTGCCCCCATAAACAGTGCCCCCATACACAGTACCCCAATTGCCCCCATAAACAGTGCCCCAATTGCCCCATAGACAGTAGCCCCCATACAAAGTGCCCTAATTGCCCCCATACACAGTAACCCCCATAGACAGTAGCCCCCACACACAGTGCCCCCAATTGCCCCCATAGAAAGTACCCCCAACAGACCAAGTCATCGCCGGAGGCTCCTTCTCTCTTATGCCGCTGCAACAGGCACTTCTATAAGGTTGCGTCTCGTCGCTGACGTGTGACGTCATACGCACGGGCGCAACCTTATAAAAAGGCCTGACGCTGTCGCATAAGAGAGAAGGAGCCTCCGGCGATGACTTGGCGGTACTGGGGTGAGTATTCGACGTATAAGACGCACCAACTTTCCCCCCCCAGTTTTGGGGAAGAAAAAGTGCGTCTTATACGGCAAAAAATACGGTACACCAATATATTATCTTATATTCATCAATTTTCCTGCATTCTATTCATGGAGAATGCTAAAGCATCTATCAGCCTTAAGATGAGTCATTAATTATTTTTGTTAATTGTTGTGAGGATTTGGGGGCTTCTCCATTTTTATGAAAAAAATATATTACTTTTTTAAGTGACATGTCACTTTTCTTGTTCAGGATAAATATGTGTATATTTGTTTGTGCCCCTATTACTATGCAAATGGGAATATTTAGTCATTCCAATATGAAGCTTCACCATCATATTATACTGTTGTAATTAAAAGGACCCTCAATGTTAATTATTGACAGTATTTAAGAAGAAGCACCAAAATAAGCAGTTTGAACACATTTGTCTTGAGTCTTTTTAAACATGCTAGGCGCTCCTTTCATGCAGCTGTCAGCATATGCCACCTGTTCCAGCTCTGCTGCCAGAAGCAAATTATAGAACCATCCAACTGCTGACCAAAAGAAAAAAAAATATTGTGTGTCAGCCATATGTCTCTAGTGCTAAAAAGTCATTTGAACCAAACAGAACAGTACATGTTCAGTAGCACTCAGTGTAATGTACTAAGTTTTGCAAAGCGTGAAGAGCTGGCAGGCATTTATTTGAAATGAATATAATAGCTAAACAAACATATGCCAGAAAACATGCATTTATTGCTGAATTATCTGACATTTTTTTCTCCCACTGGCTATATTAAAAGGCTTAGCCTAGGAAGTAAACAGAAACTCTTTCCCCACAAAGCAAAATAGAATTTTTTTATCCACTTGTCAAATTTAGGAGTACAAATTTGTTAGCAAGCTCTGTCTGCTTAGTTGAAAGTTACAGTTTTGCTACAACACTTCCGGTGATTTTTTTTAAACATTAAGCAAGAAATCTATTTATATTACTAAATACCAAACACCCATTATTACCCCTTGATCACCAATGTAGCAGATTAAATGGCCCATGGCAGATAAGTAGTTAAATAAACACTATTATCAAAATAAATTATTTGTTTGCACTTAAAACATGAATTGCAATTTTAGTGGGAGGGGTACTGTTTATATGGTACAATATTTGAGGTACAGTTTTGATTTATTGTTTTGCCATGTTTTGTAGCTAACAAAGGGTTTATGTGCATTTATAAAAGGCCCAAGGGTAGTCAGAATGACTAATACCGAATATGTTTTTCTTCATGTGGAATAAATCACAGGCCTTGTGTCATATTGTGTGTGAAACTTACTTGGTTTCAGATACTCTACCAGTGGCATAACTATGCAGGTCAGACTGGGGTGTGAGAGGCCTACAGGGACTGCTATCCCAGGGGCCCCCAACCTTCAGTTCAATTGACCCACCAGCAGCCCCTTTTCCCCCCTGTGTGTGAACCTTATATTTTATCTGTGATCAGGAGAAGGAGGGCAGCAGGGGTGCAACAGCAGTGGGCATGGGGTCTGGGATGGCCCATTAGATTTAGGGCGAGGTCACACGGGGCATTTTTTTTATCACATTTTTAAAAACACAGATTCGAGTGTAAGAACCCACAAAATGAAGCCCTACTGAAAATAATAAAATACGCACTATAGAAATTCCCACAGGATGCTTCCAAGCTGATATCCGCCACATAACGCCAGTGCTTGCGTTTTTCAGCAGAAACATCAATATGTTGAGGAAACACCATACCTTTGAACTCTATGGGAAATACACTTTGCTGAAACAGACAACGTATTTTCAATATGGCGGTCAAACTCTCTCAAGATATATTGCAGAGATATGAATTTGCAGTGTTGTATGCTGGTGATGTAATTACATAGCGTATCGACAATCAGTTCAGCTACATTTTCCACATTAATTGCTTTTCAGCTTGCCTTTTTTTCCACAAAAGTTTAATAAAATCCTTCAGAGATGTCTCCCTCCAAGGCTTTTTTTGATACTGAACGTCAATACAGAGCATCATTACGAACACATGTAACAGTGGAAATGGGAGGAACAAGAAAAAAACAGAAATGCATGTTGGGAAAACATCACTGCTCAAGCTGAAAAAAGCACATTATCATGCACATGTGTTTTTAAAAACACAACATTAAAAATGCCCTGTGTGACCTCACCCTTGTATGTAATGACCATGTAAGTGTTCCAAGAGCACCATCATAGTAATTAACATTTAGCCCAAATCTTATCTTCATTTTTATCTATTCTTTGTATCTGCTTTCTGTACACAATCTGGGACTTCTGCAGAACTCCAGCATTGAGGTTTTCAACTTTTGTCCCTGCGTACAATCCTTTCTTTTCCATGTGGAAGGAAGGTATCTGCTAACAAGGCAGAAGGGAATAGGGTGTCAAATGATATTACCCCCCCCCCCCCCTCTATTTTTAAGTTGCAGAATGTCAGTTCTTATATATAGACTAGCAAACAGAAAAAAGAGTGTACTTTACTAAAGTGGCTAAATTAAAATGTAGAGTGACTAAAGAAAAAAGCAATAATGGCACAAGGTGCAACTGTAGTGTGCCCAACAGTCCTCAAGTATTAAGGCTATTGCGCAAAGTGTAGGACAGGGTCAAATGTGCAAAACCTTGGTAGCTTGCACCATTGTTCTGCAGTTGTGTCACCCTGTCATGCACTTTGTAAATGAGGCTTATTTATGTTTATTAGTGATGGCAATGACAATACACTACTCAGTGAGAGAAAATAGAGATTGTGGAATTACCTTATAAAGAGGTACATGACAGATCTAGGGAGTAACATTTTAAAATAATTCTTAATTTAAAGGGCTAAATCATTGTTTATAGGGGCAAGCAGTATTGCCATTCTGATGCTGTGTAATTAAACAGTAATATACTGTTCCAAACATGGCCCTCAGTCATTAACTTCAGACACTTTAATCATTTTTTTTTAATATTTATTATAATCATATTTATTTTAGAAACTGCTTGAAGTCTGTGTATGTTTATGTTCTTCATTGACCTACAGGTGTGACAATAACTACAGGGTGTCTCTTCCACTGTAGAGGTGCTAATTGCTATTGTAATTTCTAATGTAGTTCGCCAACTTTTTTTTATACTTTCCACCCTTTACACTTTGCATTCATGCATTAATGAATAGCAGCAGGTCTCTCTGCTTCATTTTGGAACACAAAGACCTGCGGCCACTCCCATGAATATAGTGCTGCCTGTGCTCAATAGCACTGTATATATCAGAGGCGATAGGAGGGAGGCACATAGCAAGTTAGGGGGAACTTGCATGTCATTCAGTCTGTGGCAGGGGCCCTATACTGGAACTATGGGGACAGAAGGATTTATAAGACTGTCGTTCCAAAGTAAATGCTATCTCTGTTAAGCACAGGCCTTTTTTAAAAAGCTAATATATGTGAAATGATACTTTGTAAAAGAATGAAGTGTCATATCACTGCAACTATAAGATAACAGAAACAATTTAGATTTAAAATGTTTTTTTTAAATTATAGCAGTAAATATTTTAATATCTAATATATTTTACTCTATTTATGTTTTTGTATCCATCCCATTTGTCTTATAGTCTTAGGGACTGAAAAAGCATAACATTCCAATATCTCAATCTGGCTGGTGTTGACTGTTTTAGCATGTAGAGCTGTCAAAATTGGCAAATATCCATTGTGAAGTTGCTAGTTAGAGTGAAGCTACTTGTCATGGCTACTAAATGCCAGAAAATATCCTTTCATAGACAATTTTTCTAAAGATGACCATACAATAGCCAAAGGCCTGAACAATCAGATGCAGAGCAGCTATTATCTCATGGGTGAATGGTTCAACCCAAATCTGTGCTTTTTTAGATCCATGCAATTTCAAATTCCTTTTTTCTAATATAAGGTTTACTACTGGCAGCACACATGGGCTATTGTTGTATCTCTAGTATAACTTAACTTTAAAAATTATGTTGTTGAATTTGTAGTTTACTCTATTTATATCTCTTAAATATACAGAACAACATACAGAGATCATTTTGCTATAACAGTATCATAACAATTGGCACTCTATTTATTAACTGCAACCTGCATATAAAAAGGAAAATCTGAAAATCCTGCAAAACAACTTGAAAATCTAATTTTAAATAAGCAAATATTTATTAAAGGCAACTGTGCAATTTTAGTACAGCAGTATTTGGTAGCACTGCTAAAACATCCCTACAATTACAGCTACTGTACAAAACAATGACTGATTCACAACAAAAAAACAGCACATAAACTGCCCAGCTGTTCTAGCACTTTAGAAAATTTGCTTTTTGGCAAGCCAAGCAACTGGATAACCGGATGTGATTAAAGTCTTTTGCTAGTTCATGGAAACAACATTCTTCTTTAACAGAACAAAAATCGTGCCTGTGCCACTGTCAAATCATTGCATGAGCATACAGAAAAATCTCTTGCATGTGCGATTACGTCATTAGTTTGGCCATTACTCAACCTGGCAATTTGTCCGTGTCATGGCATTATCAATATGAAGACCACTCCCAGTAAATAACTGTAACACATGGTGACACACAACTGCTGATAAACTGGAATTTTCACTAGAACCATAAAAATTGCTAATTACTTGATTACTTAGAAAGCCGCATTTAAATATAATGCTCATTGCATCATACTAGGGTACAAAAGTGGAACTAGTATAGGAATTTTAAATAACGCTGCACAGTTTGGACATATAAAGTAGGTGCTTTGTGCATTATTATGGCTTTTTAAAGGAGAACTAAACCCTTAAAATGAATATGGGTAGAACTGCCACATTTTATATACTGAACTTATTGAACCAGCCTAAAGGTTCAGCCTCTCTATAGTAGTCATGACACAGGCCTTCAAAGTTGTCACCATACTGGATTCTGTTGGAAGTATTCATGACACTCACATGCTCAGTGTGATCTGGGCTGTTAAAGAGCTAACCTTAGGGGTCATTTCAAATGATCAAGCTGAAAATGAGATTTCTTTGTCATAGAGGGTGATGCTACAGGGCTGATAGCAGTTTTTTAAGTTAGTTATCAATACACTGGCCTAAGGTCTGCTGTTGAACTGTATAATTTAGAAGTGATACAGGAGCCTAACCTTGTGGTAGTTGGCCAGGGCTCATACTGTGGTCATGCTGATATACCCAGGCTACTAAAAGTTACACAGACCAAAATGGCAGTGACAGTTAACTAAGTCTTACAGCTCTACATCTTTTCTGCAATGCAGAGGCATAGTAAGAGTTTTGCACTTCTCAATGATGTGATCTGGAAGTGGACCTAGCTGCCAATAAATTTATGGTAATTTGTTAAAGTGCTCCATTAATAATTCCAGATACAGAAAGATGTTGGTTAAACTGATAGAAACACTGAAGTGATGCTGCTTTAATTTTGTCACTCTAGCTTTTATGGTACTGCCACATGAAGTGGGCTCTTGACCTGCACATAAATGCATGCCAAGTGTCTGCCCCAACGCTTTCAAAATCTTACTTATATGAGCTACACCCCTACACTCTAAAAAAAAAAAAATCTTACTGATGTGCAAGGCAATAGCTTTTGGTGCAGTCACATGGAGCAGATTTTAGTGCAAAACATTTCTGGCACAATGGCTCCGGGGGCAGGCACATCAGTAACATTTTTAGAGCATAGTTGTGGATTCTCGGTTTATTTTCTTGTTTATCTGCAGGCTAAGAGTCCCATTGTGGCAGTGATCTTTGACTAAGGGGATGTAATCAACCTGGCATAAAAACATTTATGTGATGATTTTCTGGTACAGAACACTTTGCCACTCTAATTCTAATTTTGGGCTAACACAAAATATGTTAATTACCCACCCCCCTCCATCTGCACAAAAACAGACAATAAGAAAAAACCCAAATTTACGGATGTCTAAGGGGTCATTTATATTACTCCAGTGTAAACTTGTGCCTTAGCATAATCTGTGCTCTGCTCCTGGATTGAAAATAGGGCAGGCAGTCATAACTTGCACAACTAAATTACATCGCCCGCCTTTTCCAGTGTCGCCTTCGGGGTCCTAGCCGCCCGAGGCAGCCAAGCTGATGCAGCCCCCTTGCTCCTCCCACACTTAGCTGGTTTTGTGTCAGAAGGAGGCAAGAGCTCCTGATAACTTGCTGGGCGCTGCCGCCTGAGGTGAGTTTCTCAATTCACCTCATGGCAGCAGTGCCCCAGACCCTTTCACAAATACAGCATTGCATAACACAGTCAGCACTGTTACTAGAGGTGAGCGCAGGTCTCTGTGATTCTGACATGGAGTGCAGAGGCCAACGGTAATTTACACAATGCAAAAAAGCAGTATGCAAGGTATAAAAAGAGTCCAATTTTTTGCACTTTAAACACTGCCTTTGCATTGAATTTGACCCCTTTAATCTTAAACACTATGGGGCTGATTTACTAATCCACGAATCCGAATCCCGAATGTGAAAAAATCAGATTGGAAATGAATATTTTGCGACTTTTTCATATTTTTTGTGATTTTGTCGTCGCCGCCGCAACTTTTTCGTGAATTGCCGCGACTTTTTTGTAGCCATTACGACTTGCGCAAATTGTCGCAACTTTTTCGTAACGTTACGACTTTTTCGTATTGAGCGCTCGTAAACGGCGGGCAAACCTTTCTGATTTTTTAGCGGCGGCTACGAAAAAGTCGCGACAATTTGCGCAAGTCGTAATGGCTATGAAAAAGTTTCGACAATTTATGAAAAAATCGCGACGGCGACGAAAAAAACGCAAAATACTGATCATTTCGAAAAAAATGCATTCGGGCGCTTTCGATCCATTCGTGGATTAGTAAATCGGCCCCTAAATGTACAAATGCACAAATGTACTGGTTCCAAACTGCACAGGAATTGGGATGGTTTAAGTGAGAATGTGACTTTCCCCTACTCACATTTTTCATGGTAGCAAACTTGTTTATAATGTATATATCTGTATTTGCTGTGTCAGTTCCTGTTGAGCTATATTTTACTTACACACAATATACCCTCAAATTACTATTTGTACATGCACACAATTTTTGTTAAAAAGTGTGTGCCAAATATAATTTTTAGATTCAATTCAAGGGAATATACACACTAAAATACTTGTTCTAAGGATAGTTTATTCTTCATCCATTTAGGCAGATATCAATGTGATACATTTATAAGCTATAATAATACAAATGGAAATACACCAAGCACTGGCATGAATTAACAAAATACAGCAATAAAGTCATAAAATCAACATTTTCAAAGGGGCCCTAATAATAAAATAAATTAGAGGAAACCAACTATTTTCAAAATGTATTATCTGAGTGGCATAAGCAGAGTTCCTTGTGTGACATCAATAGCTTAGTTAGATATAATCCTGAGGTGTCCAGTTTCAGGTTATTTATAGGAGGTGTTTGGAGATTTTCATTTGCAACAGCGTATGTGTCTAACATTTATATTAGCCAGTTTTAATAAAGTTTGATACACAATAATAATAATAGCAAGATAAGTAAAATGTTGACACTTATGCTCCCCATGTAATATTTACCACAAATCAGGCATACAATTTCAACATACTGCTTGTTTCACTAATAGTTCTGAAAGGTTTCCACTTGCTAAAATGTTCACATCAATAAGCTGCTGGCATTCAAACACTAAAAGGGAAGGCCTATTATCAAAGCTTTAAGCGTGTGTTTATTTTTTCTTATATGGTTTATGAAATACAGATAAAAATGGCATTACTTGAAATGTAAATGTGAATACAGCAAAACAAAAATATGAATTCAGTACAAAAGCTGCTTGTGCGTTTAAAAAGATATTTACCTTCAACAGAGTTCTCCGTCATAGCAGTGCTAAGATATAGTGCTAAATGTCAATAGTAGGTTATTAACGACTTGGGTTGAACTGGCATAGAAATCTTTGTTTTGGAGGGGGTCCTTTTTCTCTCAGTTCCTTTCTCTTTTATGCTGCCTTCAGCCTTCTGATTTAACTGCAGAGTTCTGCTGGCAAAACAAAAAAACAAAAAAAAAAAAACTTTCTTAGGACTATGAGGTGTGGAGGGACCAATTCCAATTCATGAAGTGCAAAATCTCACAGTCCATATGACATTCACTAGATTTCCAAGTATTCAAAAATACTGGAAATCAGAAAGAGACAGCAGAAAAAAGCCAAGGAACTGAACAGAGTTGCTTAAGGGCCTACAGCTTGTCCCATAATAACTGGATTATTCAGAGGGGACAGGTTTGACAGTGTCTAGTAACATTATCTAGCACAGCTCAGGTTTATTCTTAGCACGCATGATGCTCTGTAGAATCTTCTTGGCCTTATTTGGCTGAGGGTGGGTCCCATCTGTGTGGTCTATTCAGTACCCCTGTTATTTACTCTTTGACTGCTGGACAGATTTGTTTCCCTGTAGTCCAGATCAGTTTAAAGGCATTTTAGGCCCATGCTAATGTGATAATTGTCTAGTTAATGTTGACACTATGTGTTCATTAAAACAACTATGCTTTTAACTGAAACAAGAGGAAAATAATTTGTTGTTCAATATGCTATGCAGAATTATGTTACCTTTACTTGTTGCGAGACTGTGAAAATCATTGCACAGAGCTAAAGTTCCTTAAAACAAATAAACAAACAACTTTTGCTTTGACTTTTACGACGCACAGCTTCTGTCACTTTACATGTTCTGACATATGTCTCTGTTACCACAGACACACTAGCAGAATATAACGAATACAGGACACATCCTATTTAGCACATAGCTGTTAATGTTCCTGTAGTTGAAAATTGACTCCGTTCTGATCCCAAGCTACATTTATACCTCATATTGTCTTGAACTTGCATAGTATGCCTTAGAAATCAATGTCCAATCTTACATTAACCTAATACTTACTGACCAATCAGAAATAGATGCTGGATTTGGCAGTGTTCCAAAACACCAGCATATACGAGAATACACATATACATATTTACATAGATATTACCTTTGATAATAGTCTCCTTATGTACTCATTTTATCCTGGTTGTGACCATGGCATGACACTGCTTCTACTGTACAGCGCTGCGTACATAAGTAGCGCTTTATAAATAAAGATATACATACATACATACTGCTTTATGTCAGCCACTTTTCAGTGTGCCATATAGCTGTAGGTAAATATATATGTTCTCTGGAAGGTGATAACTATCCATGCAATAGATATATTATAAACACTGTGCAGTTGTTTAGGGGTTAGAAAATGCTATAATAATAATACTAAAATGTTTCAAAATGCATTAAATAATTTTTCAGTTCGTTGTCTTAGAACAAATGTACAGTAAATTAATTCAGGATATCTTATGATAGGTCTGTGGCTGTGTTCTTTTACTATGCACATACTGAAGGTGAGCAGGCAAAGTAAATAAATTATGTGTCTATTATCACATGTCCAGTTCTTTATTCTACCAGCATGTACAGCAAGTACAGGTATGGGACCCATTATCCAGAATGCTTGGGACCTGGGGTTTTCCAGATAAGAGGTCTTTCCATAGTTCGGATCTCCTACCTTATGTCTGCTAATAAAATTATTTAAACAGTAATTAAACCCAATAATGATCAATTATATCTAAGTTGGAATCAAGTACAAGCTACTGTTTTATTATTAGAGAGAGAAAAAAACCCCATATTTAAAAATTTTAATTATTTAATTATTTGATTAAAATGGAGTATATGGGATATGGCCTTTCCATAATTGGGAACTTTCTGGATAATTGATTTCTGGATAAGGGGTCCGATACCTGTACTAGCAGTAAATAAGTTGAATTTATGGACTGTGCTTCAAAAGAAACCAACTAAATTTGTTATTTTTTATTACTGGTATGGGATCCCTTATCTGGAAACCCATTATCAGATAGATACAAATTATGGCAAGGCCATCTCTCATAGACTCAATTTTAAACAAACAATTTAAAATTTTTAAAAATGGTTTCTTTGTAATAATAAAACAGCACCTTGTACTTAATGGTAACTAAGCTGCATTAAAACATATAGATAGCAAAACATTCTTATAGGGTTTTTTAATTTTCAAATAATTTTTAGCATCTGCTATTCTGAATCCCCAAGTCCTAAGAATTCAGAATAATAAATCTTATACCTGTATTATTATACTTATTACTATTTTAAAATCCATATATATTGCTACTAATTTTATGGTTACCAATCAAATTTTCCAATCAAATCATTTCACTACCCCTCTGAACTTGCAATCTGTTTGCTACCTGAGATACTGGGAGATTTAATGACTTATCAAGGACCACAAGCAATCAGCAAGGGAATCAAAAAGCAGTTGAAAGTCCAGTGCTTTAACCACTGAGTAATTTCAACCTGCGCATTGCGACCACATGGATATTAGGATGACTGCAAACTAATGACAAGAGGCATGGCATAATTAAAGTAAGTGAACATGTTTTTCTACTGATTTTGTTTGACATGGCAGCTGGCAGATATAGTTCAAATGCTGATGAATTGTAACAGGTTTGGGACTTTAGAAAGGAGATTATTTGTATACCTAGTGTAACTGTTAAGTTTTTGTTTTACATTTCATATTGTGGAATGTGTAATTTATGTGTTTTGCTTTTGTTTATATGATTTCTGTACAATTCACATGCCCATGTACCAGAATCCCAGATGTGAGCCACAAACAAATGTTGTTCTGAAGGCCTTGTGACATTAAATAAGCAATTAAGTGAAAAAATATTCATCAAGGCTTTTGCTGATAGATAGTAAACTAGGGGCAGGGTGATGACAGTGAAGGATTATCAATACCACAGAGGTTTCTGTATTTTCACTCACTAATCACATACCAACTGACAGAGAAGCACTAATCTCCGTCTCTGGGCTTCATAAATAACTCACCACTGTCCATCAATTTTGAGTTTCTTTAAGGGCCTTTGATTCATTTCACCGTAAGTGCTTATATTTTACTCAGTACAAAAGGAGCAATATTTTATCACAGGAGAAAAATGTCAAGAGACAGAAAGCAATTGTTAGCAGCAATTGTATAGAAACTGGAAGTCACGTGAAAATAAAAAGCTACAGGATTGCTATCAATTAATTATACACAAACCGAATCTGCATCTGGCACATGATTTCTTGTTATAGGCTCTAAGAATCTAGACTGATATTTCATGCCTCTAATACATAGGAAATTGCTATCCAACTTCTGTGGTACCGAGGGCCGGAATTTTTCTAGTCTACATAGTGGAGGTCTGTTTTGGCCACTCCCCTTTTTAAACTGCACCCATTTTAAACCACACCCATGCTATCACATGAGCTTTTAAGGCCATACCGACATTAATGGTGGTAGATCAGCAAAAACCTAAATGGGTGGTGCTCACTGCAGGGATATCACCCTTAATTCATATGTGAAAAAAGTATATTATGTCATATTAAGACATACCCTTACATCCATATCTCCCCTGTGGATAGCACAGAAACCCCCAGCATATAATTACACACCTTGGGGACCATATAATAACTATTTCCAAATGCTAACCAACTCCCAGAACAAACCCCTGCCAGGTTCACCTCCCACAGGCATAGCATAGGGCAGGCAAACTATGGCACACAAATGCAACATTGGGCGAACAGAGTATGGCACACACAGGCAACATAGGACAGACAAAGTATGGCAAACACAGGCAGGGTAGGGCAGGCAGAGTATGGCATACATAGGCAGCATAGGGCAGGCAGAGTATTACACACACAGGCAGCATAGGACAGGCAGTAAATACAGTGACACAATGCTGGCACTGCTCCTACAGTCTGTCCGAGGTGTGAACAGGTGAACAATGTGGGGGCGCTTACAATCTGAGCCCGAGTTGTAAACAATGCAGGCACTATATGGTGTGAACAACACAGGGGATTACAGGTGTGAATAATACAGGGATTTACAACCTGAATCTGAGGTGTGAACCATGCAGGGGGGCAGTAAATCTCAGTACTGATACCATTTAAAGTTTCCACAAGGATAAGCAGTCACAGCAGCCAGGCAGGTGGGGGGGGGGCATAGGAAGTGAGGGGTCAGGATTACAATTTATCTTAAAGAATAACTAAATCCTAAAAACAAATATTGCTAGAAATGCTGTCTGATATATACTGAACTTAAGGCACCAGCCTAAAATTTCAGAATCTCTATACCAGTAATGATCCAGGCAAATCATCAAGCAGAAAGTGTCATAGAATCTGATGCTACAGGGATGATTATTACATTTGGATGCTAATTTCACTGGTTTCTGAGCTACCATGTAATGAGAATCTGAATTAATTACTGCCTTCATTACAGTCTTTTTTCTTGACTTTTATATTCTGTATACACAATATAAAGGCACTCTCTAAGCTCAGACAGCAGCACAAGGGATTCTCTGGAAATCTGAAAAGAACAAGAGGAGCTGCTGGTAGGATATTTGAAGGCAAAAGGCTTCACTGCTAAAGGGATGTGGTACAGAATCACATAATATTATGAGCAGTATTTTTACCCCGCTTCTTTGTTAAGGCTTAGCGGGTGGTATGATTCATGTGATCTTGGGGCCCACAGTACAGTATCATTGGCCTGCATGTACCCTGGCCTTGTGTGTGTTTTTGCTAACAGGAGCACCAGCCGGGGTATCAGGTAAGTGAATACAATCACTGGGGGAATGCCTAACATTTTGCCACCACCCCCCAGTGATTCTACCTTTCCTTCTCCTTTGAGTGTCTGCAGCTGGAGGACTAACCTTAACAGTGGAGGACATCCCTTGTGAATTCTTTAAAGAACAGAAAAGAATCTCACCTGCCTGAATGGATGGAATGTGGGCTATGGCTGGACTAATTGAGAGTAACATTGTAAATTGTGCTTTATTGTCTGCTTTCTTGGTGTATGGGGGGGCTGGACAGAGGGGGAAGACTTTTACTCTCTGGGCATTTTTTTAATGGTCACTCATCATAGAGTCTGCCAGAGTTGATTATCCAGAGATAACCAGAATAGTTAAGAATATAAAGTAATTAAGGGGCTTATTTCTTTTTATGTTGGCCCAAACCACTAAGAGGTCTGTAAAATTATACTACCACACCAAAAGCATTTAGGGAATTGCATGTTAAAATAATAAAAAATGGGGAAAAAATTATAAAAAATAATTCTGTGTATGCAGATTCCCCCCTGATTTGGATGGATTCTGTTTTCAAAGTAGCATTGGTTATTACTACCATGGCCTTGAAGACAAAGCCACCTGTTTGACTGTAAGAGCATTTCTGTTTGCTGTGCTGTGAAGAAATATCTCTATGCTCTCTCACTGGTAACGCCCATACTCATATGTTCTCTTGTCATATGTTCCCGTGTAACAACGTTTATAAAAACCCTGTGCTGTCATTATGCTGGGTTCTGACCCTTGGTTTTGCTCAGTACCCTTGTACATTTCAAATAAATAAACTTCTTATACCTCAAATGACCTCCTGTATCTGAATTTCCTTAACACTGGTTAGCATGTTTACAAGGTTACTCATGACTACCATAAGAAGCACAACAAGGAAATGTCTAATTAGAATCAGATTCTGCATATCATATAGCTTTTAATGCAGCATTGTTTTCAGGAGAGTTGTATTTCAAAAATGTATGCAGCTTTTGACTCTCAGGGAATTCTAAGAACTCTGGATAACCAGTTAAAGGGTCCAAGGTACAGTAATACTTTCTTGCATAGGCAGTCAAAACCTTCTGCAACTGGATGATGATGATTATAGCATATAAAAAGTGATATACAGTCTCTACATGGAATTTATTACACTTTAAGTTTGCAGTGTGTTGCAGGTAAGGTATATGAGGGTATGTTAACAGATGCCATTTCAAGTTTAATATCAAACCACTTGCTTTTAAGAATGTAGTGAGTAGGAAGCTGGATTGTGGTGGATCAGCAGGTGCATTTATTTTCCTGACATAGTATGCAAAGTGCAAATGTATACTAAATGCTAAAAATAGCATTTAGAGCTGATTCGCTAAAAGGAAGTCAGTAGCATATATGGACCCAACTCAATGTGGGAACTCAGAATCAATAAATGCATTTGCGCATAGGGTGGAAGGGTACATTTGGGTTCAACAAAGTGCAATGAGTGTGTTTGGGCAAAAGCACCTTTAATCAATAGGGTCAGTACTTGTAAAACCTTGCTTTTATTTTAGTAAGCCTGCACTTGTAGTCTATAAAACATATTTATTGCCACAGGGCCATTCATATGTATATTGTGTGATTTAGCTCAGGCCCTCTTTGAAGTCCAGCATTAAAACAGCCACCTCCCCTAAGCTCCCAGACACATGAAAACATTCTGTACTAGCCATTTTAGCATAGTTACAGTATAAGGAAATATATTTAACATATATCAAATACATTTTCAGTCATAAATGTTCCTTCAAAATCTTTAAACTACTGTATGCGTTCAGGTGTATCAAACATCAAACTGGCTTACCTTCAAGTGTTGGGTCCCAGTCACAGTTTTGAGATACTCTAGGGTGGGCAATATCACAGTTTCTGAATCACTGCACTAAAACAATACATAAAAGAACTGACTGCGGCAAGCTATTTAAAACATGTTGTACATACATGTTTAAAATTAGTTGATCAAATCCATTTTACTAACTACACTTTTTGATAATATGTAATATGGTGTCAAATAATCCATCATTAAACAAAGGTTATTATGATTATATGCACAAATAAAAATATTCCTTAACATGGTAAATAGTACATAGTACTATCTAGGTATTAACCTCATCAAGCATTTGTTAACTGGCAGAGCTTTTTCCAATGCCCACTTACTTTTCTTTACTTTATTTATAGAATAAAACATGCATCAATGATAAATAAATTAGAAAACTGGATGGCTGAGAATAAAACTGATCTTTTCTGACATAATTTTGTAGAGTATTATAGCTCGAAAAGTCAGATTGCACTGTGAGGGTATTAAAAGATTACAGGAATATTTGTCATGTCAAAATGAAACAATGTATACCTTTTTACTTTGGAGTTTGCTAGCATCAATACACCTTTGATCATTCCCATTAGAATTCTAAGCTGTGTCTATTTTAAGACTGAAAACGTGTTGAAATATGATTTGCTATAGCTATGAAAGTGTTCCATAAAGCTGATAGCAAAATATTAAAGCACAGCAAAAAGAATTTATTAAAACAGCGCAACACAAATAACATTAATACACAAAGAATATTTTATATACAGGCAATTAGTTTATAAAATTAATTATAATGCAAATATATTTGCCATAATATGATTAAATAAAGGGTATACAAAAAATGGTATAAGCCATACAAATGCCATACAAGGTAGTATTTGTGTGTTACTACTGCATTGTGTATCACCTATGCCTCAGTTTTTATTATTTGTGTCTGAGGTACAAGAAGAAGTATGCAACACTATGGGGCCAATTTACCATGCTGTGAATTTTTCCCATTAATGACTGGTTGAGTTTAGATGCATCTCAATTCAGTAAAAATGTTGAATTGAATAGCTTTAAATATTGCTGATGTGTTGATGATATGTTTCTCATCTTTATGGCTACAAGACAACATTTTCCATAGCTAATTTTTGTTTTTCATTTATTGGCATTCAGCAGCACTGCATTCAGGGGGGCAGGAGTTGGGTGGCACATGGGCTTCCCCTATGTTATATGTACATATTGTTTGCAGTTAAATACTACACTGTATTGCTTTGGTACCTTTTGTGCTACTATTTAAACTTTTGAGCACAGATTTTCTTGTACTATTTTGTAGAGAGAGAAGTGCTCAAATATTAGCCTAGAATGTATAAGTGTATTGGTTATTTCATATTAAGGCATAATAATTATGCGGTTGCACTTTACTCAACATCTAACTTGTAGATTAATAGAAATGAGGCACTTAGTACCAATTTAAGTGGATAGCAGTTATATTGATATCTCTCTATTAAGGATCCACTTCAATTAGTTCCATTAAAGGTTTAAGATACCTACATATATAAAATTGATCACAGGATCATGATTTTATATTTATGAAAAAACTGAAATGTGTTAATCACAATCGAGTTTTAAAGGAAAAAAAACAATTCTAAGGGGATAAAATACAATCACAAATTAACTCATAAAACAACTTTTTTAGAATCCTAAAGTGAATTGGTATCCTTGAATGCTGAAAATGCACATCCAATTGACTTCTATCGCAATAGCATCAGGAAACCTGCTACTGGACATTTATATTTTGAATTTGGTGCCAATACACAGTGCAGACGTCATTTACTAGCAGGGGCAGGCCAAATTGACCGGACGCCCTAGGCAACCCGGTCATCCATCTCACCCCTGCAACCTCCCTCCCCCCTGTGTGTGGGAGAGGTACCTGTCTGGCGCCCCCTCATGGTAGCGCCTTAGGCAGGTGTCTCTTCTGCCTATCTTTAGTTCCAGCCCTGTTTACTAGTGCAATATTACATCGGAGCAATTGTCTGAAATGGCTAGAAGGCATAATGATGACGTCACTGACACCATCGTAGCTCTGACAAGCCCAGCAGATTGTGGGAGACCATAAGGTAGGCAGTACATACAGGGCCCCATTGTGGCCTGTCTCTGCAACCTCTCCCTATCTTTCAGTGCCTCTGATTGATGCTTCAGCTAGGTGATGTGTCATGAATACTACACTGTTGAATGCAAGAAATACTGTATTCAATAGAGTGCCTAAAACTTATTTGTGCTGGAAGGCAAAGTGCAAAGTAAAAAAACAAGTAGTGGAATGCACCTGTTTTTTGTACTCTACTTCCAGTCCTTTAATTACGCCTTATTACTTTTAAGACCGCTTATACTGAATAAGAAGTGTGCATGATACTGGTAGAAAATGGGAAGAAACAGTGGCACAACAAAGGTTTGTGTGCAAAAAGTGTCTCTAACAAATGGGTGCCACCATCTAAAAAGACTTGAATTTGTTATCTTTTTTATGCGGGTTCCAGTAATCCATTAGTCACTTTATATGTTCATAATTTGTTATGACTAGCAATAAAGGATAATAAAGAATAAGATGCATGAGTACCTAGCCATTGTTTCAGATGCTAGTGTTAATTTATAGAACTTTATATTTAGCATAGCATTCTCCCTTTTACCCTTGGGAATAGTTAGATTGTACAGACATCAAGTAAGCCTGCCTTTCTATTTCAATTAAAGCCTGTGCATTTCAAGTGATATATAATGATATGGGATGTCAGGTGCAAGATCAATTTGTCATTGTGACAGACGGGTTTCCAATTAGTTTATTTTCCTTAGCAAGTTTGGCTTGATAGACTGCATACATATTAACCAGTTTCTAGTCATCTCCAAACCAAGACTTTAAAATGAAGTGATACATTTCTCTATAATTATGTAGTTATTTGTATACCACATAGAGTCAAATAAGGCAAAAACACCAACCATAAACTTCAGTCAAAAGATTCCCATTGCAGGACTTTAAAGCAACTGACAAAATATTTTTTTTGCTCCAAAAAACCAAATGATAATCATTCTGCAGCTTGCAGTATATTTTTGTTATATTTAGGAACTTCTTTAATCAGTTACTAATAAAGAAGTTCCATACCTAAGATGTACAGTGAGTAAAGTGCAAAGAGGTATTGCTATTGCCCCCCCCTCCCACAATGCATTTTTTTCACCAGCATTCCAGCATTATTAAGGTTGCAAGGGGGAGATGGGCCTGATACAAATGTGCTGCCCCTAACACAGAGATTTGACAAAATAGCTACAACTGCGCATATTTTGTTGAAAATCATTATGTAATTGTATGGAAGTCCTTCAGGCATCATTTGTGGTATTTGGCATGCTCACCACCTCCTCACTAGGTGATAGGTTAAAACGTAAAGTATAGGATGGAAGGGTAGGCACAGCTTGTCCAAACCAACAGATTTGCTATTTTGGGTGAAGATGTTGGGGAGAATAGCTCTAAACTGTATGGAGCAGGAGGTTCCATCTAAGTATTCAGAAAGGGTTTTTTTTTTTACTGTAAGAGCTGTGAAGTTGTGGAATTCTCTACCTGAATTAATTGTAATGGCTGATACATTACATAGCTTCAAAAAGGGTCAGATGGCTTTATAGCAAGTGAGGAAATAAAGGGTTATGGAAGATAGCTCATAGTACAAGTTGATCCAGGGACAGGCTTCATTGCCATCTTGGAGTCAGGAAGGAAATTTTTTTGCCCTCTGAGGCAAATTTAAGAAGCTTCAGAATGGGGTTTTGACTTCACCTGGATCAGCTAGCAGTTAGGAAGGTTAAATTTAGGCATAAAAGGTTGAACTTGATGAACGTGTGTCTTTTTTCAACCTAACTTACTATGTTACTATGTAACTAAGAACACTGACATTTATTGCACAGCAAATTGAGCTTTCAACTGTACATCAATATAACTAATGGGTTTTTTTTTGTTTTTCTTTTTTTTCATGTTTCCATACATGTTGCACTGATATATAGAGAAATCATCAGCATTCTGGTTGATGCTCATCAATAAAAAAAGGTTCACCCCAAAGCTGGCCATTCACGTTTAGATTTTAGTTGTCTTTCGACAAACGTTTGGACGTCGATTATATGTTTTAATGCAACACTCTAACACTAATGTTCAGATTGAAATTGTAGGATAAAAGTCCTAAGAATAACAAATCTGACAATGTTTTGGCCAATAATAGCCGGACAACAATCTGCAACAATTTTTAGTAATTTTCACCTCAAAATTAACCTACACCTGCCATTGAAATTTATAAAAATGTCACCTGCTTACTCAAACAAAGATTGCTGTGGGGGAAGTGTTGTTGCATGGCCTGGGTTATGTATAGCAGGGGAGTGTAACTTATGCTGCTGAAGCAAATATGAAACTGGATTATGCTAATATTATTCGGTAAAATGTGCAACAGAAAGTTGCAAAGTTTCGTAAAGTGTAGGGTTTGTTTTGTTGGCAGATGGGACTAGAATGGCCTACAACAGAAATTCTGTTTGCTAGCTAGCTGTCTTATTTGGCCCATGCCTTAAGAAACAAGGACAGATCTGTGGCACAAGTTCCACAGGGAAATGAGTTTATGTTTAACAACTGAGGTACAGAAATAAAATAAGCCGTTTCACCACTCATTTGAGCAGCTTTTTCAGTTCAACTAACTAGTACGGAAAGCCGTCAGCAAATAAACTTTTCCACTAATCCAGTCACAATGATGCATTGTAACTATTCAGAGAGGTGACACATTAAACCCACAGAGGTGTGACTGCTATAGGGTTACAGTGATAGGATTGCCAAGGTGTCATGCAACTCATAGAAACAGTTTGGATGAATGAATGAATTAGAGAAAGTGCTCTGAAACTGCTGGGGTACAGATTTTAGAACAACATTGTGTATAGCAGAGAGGTGGTGTTTAGGGCCCCCATCTTAACATGAATAGCTTCTTTTACACCACGTTAAAATCAGTGGTCTTCTCTGTCCAGAATGTATAAGTCTGTGCACTCTTCAAACACAGGACTGGGTATTTCACATTGCTTTGTTTTTGTTTTGGTGTTGGATGCTTCGTGTGTTGCTAGGTTTGAAAAACACAGGAATTTGGTGTTTGTTGAAAATCTTCCTGAGTTTCTCTGACACTCCAGCAACATATGGTATGACTATATTGTGCCCACTCTGTGTTTTAGGAGGGTTATTTCTTTTGGTGTTTCTGTTGGGCTCAGTTGCTGATGTTTTGATAAAGGCCCAGTCTGGGTAGCCACAAGCTTTTAATGCTCCTTGTCCTTGGGCTGTGCATCAGCCCTGTGATGAAGAGTTCTAATGACACCCAGTTTGCGTTCCAATGGATGGTGGGAATCAAAAACAGATATTGATCTGTATAAGTAGGTTTCCTGTACACTTCTGATTTCAACTCACTGTCCTTTTGGATGGATTTCAAACAGTCCAAAAAGGCAGGTTTGTTCTCATGGACATCTACCTTGTGAACTTGAGTTTATATGTTTAAGTAGCAGGGCTTAAAGGAGGGGTGGCGCGACCCAGGTTCAATCCCTCTTAGGGACTGTAGGATAATTAGCTTAGTTCACCTTTAGCTCACCCACCATTTTAGGTTGGTTAGTAGACAGCAAGGTCCCCACCTGCCCTCCCTAGTAAGGGGGTGATTTTGTTGTTTTACTTTATTGTTATTCTAGTTATCACATATGTGACATTGGAGGACAAGGGTACACTACTTATCAGTTAGCTCGATTTGGGGGGATTGCGTTTGCCCACAGGGTTAATATAATTATGGTAGTCGTCACAGCTGGTGAGCCTTTGTCAGTGTGCCGTGGTAGATAATCTGGTACATGAAAGAATTTAGTGTGGTGGTCTAACCCCTAAGGTGGGTGACCACTGGTGGAAAAACTTGATGACATAAGATTTTACAGGGTAATGGTAGGACAAGACATTGCTTGTTAATAGCAGGTGGTAGCAGAGTCCTGGTTGTGGGTGTATTCTTTAAGCTTAAGGAGTTGCAGCTACGGGACATTGCATCAGCTTATAAAAGGGCAGACTGGCAGGGGCTTGGGACATGTTTACTTATTGATATGTACATCATAGTTTTTCACAGGTTATTTAAATTGTATTTAACCAGTGTCATAAGATGTTTTGTATATGTATTTTCATATGTTTTACATTTGACAATGTTTTGTGCTGTTGTTGTTATTGTTGTAACTAATAAAGTTGTGGCCAGTCTCATTCCAAAAGATAATATGTTTCACATTTCAATTGGTAGGAAGGGTAGAGAGAGCATGTGGGTGATGCCTAGGTCATGAGATTCCACCACCCTTTTGGGTCGTGTACAATTTAGGGTACATAACTTAGCTTAAAAATTACAGTAGCACCGTATTGTAGAAAATATAAGCTTTGGCACCACTCAAAGTTAAAAAAATATTTATTTCAATCCATTAAAAACTCTACCAACCCCATATGGACAGCCTAATTCATTTCATGCTTGCTTAGTGCTTAATCATATGTGGGTAGGGGATGGGTAAATGACTATGTGTTTCCCACAGGCCACCGCTGTTGGAACTAGCGCAGCCTACGCTCATAGTTTTGCCTTCATTTTGATGGTTTACAGATATTATTTTTAGAGTAAAATGATTCTACTAAAAAGAAATTAGCTGTTTGGATGATTCCTATCTCCATAGTAACAAGTCTATCTATTTTTTGAAAACCTAAATGAATATGTTTAACCAAAAAAACATATGAACTTAAAAGACTGTTAAAATATGAAAAAATATAGCACTCTATTTGGAATTTATTGTCATAACCAAAAATCATAATAATAATCTGCAATATTTCAAATAATCAGGCTTAATATACAGCTAGAGTATTTGAACTTTCTTTGTTAATTACCTTACATTAAGTAGTAATTGGCATGACTTGGATGGCATACAGTATCATGGTATTTATTTATTTTCATGGTGTAGTAAGGAGGAACCTGGACAGTGGTGTTGCAGTAATATTCATGGTTACATGCGGTAGCTGTGTTGCGTGAATTTCACAAATTTTTCAGCAATTTCGCAAATTTTTCAGCGAAATGGGATTCACCCATTGCTATTTATAAATGATTTAGGAATAGACATGATAAGCAAACAATGTGTGACCTTTATTTTCTAACCCAGGACTAACTCCCACCTGCTGTGCAGAGCACTGGTTGCATTCAGACTCTCTATCTCAGCTGGGCTCCTGCATGTATGTGTGGAGAAAGGAGAAGGTTTGCAAAACTATACATCTCAGCTGTGCAAACAAGATTTCTGGATGCCAGGAATAGGCATGCAGTAATACTAATGGAATAGTACTAATCCTTACTCCTTACACTAACAGGAAGTATCACCTAGAAGAGATAACGCCAATCTCCTACATTGGAGATCAATGATGCTCTTTCTAGCTCAAGCTGTCTGCCTTACACTTCTACAGTGTACTATAACAGGAGCAACACTTATTAATATATACATACCTCACAGTGTCCCTGTTTCCTGCTCACCAGCAGTATGCATTCCTTCCTGTAGTAGAAGTCCAAAGAGGAGGAGCAACCTGTTCCCACTTGCAATATGAAACTGCATAGGGCCAAGTGGTCAAAACCCACCTGCGCCAATAGGGAAAAAATCTCACCCAGGTATGTAGGATACAGGCACCAAAACTTCTTAATTGAAACAGAGAAGAAAAAAAAACTAAAATAAAATTCCCCAAGCTAGTAGGGGAATTAAAGAAGAAGGAAAGGTAAAAACTAAGTAATTTTTATCAGAAAGGTCTATGTAAATACAGCTACAGTATTTTATTTTACAAACATACCTGAATCTGATTGGGTCAGTTCCTCACACCTCATTTTTATGTTTTTTTTAATCTGCAGAAAATGTGGGGTTAGGTGATACCTTTTATTGGATAACTGAGTAAGTAAAAATTTCAAGCTTTCGGAGCACCCAGGCCCCTTTGTCAGGCAAAATACAAAATACAAAGGCAGCACATATATAACTTGAGATAATATGGAGAGATAACTTGTAGAGATAATAAAAGTAATTAGGGTGGGTTGTAAATAGTCCAGGGGTCTGGATTCAGTCAGGTCACATAGGGGCTGATTTACTAACCCACGAATCCGACCCGAATTGGAAAAGTTCCGACTTGAAAACGAATATTTTGCGACTTTTTCGTATGTTTTGCGATTTTTTCGGATTCTGTACGAATTTTTCGGATCCAATACGATTTTTGCGTAAAAACGCGAGTTTTTCGTATCCATTACGAAAGTTGCGTAAAAAGTTGCGCATTTTGCGTAGCGTTAAAACTTACGCGAAAAGTTGCGCATTTTTCGTAGCGTTAAAACTTAACGCTACGAAAAATGCGCAACTTTTCGCGTAAGTTTTAACGCTACGCAAATTGCGCAACTTTTTACGCAACTTTCGTAATGGATAGGAAAACTCGCGTTTTTACGCAAAAATCGTATTGGATCCGAAAAATTCGTAAAGAATCCGAAAAAATCGCAAAACATACGAAAAAATCGCAAAGTACCGATCATTACGAAAAAAACGCAATCGGACTCCATTCGACCCGTTCGTGGGTAAGTAAATCAGCCCCCAAGTGTGACATAGACCAAGACAGAATAAGGTGGAGTTAACAAGAGAGAGCAAAAGTAGGAATTTGACAAGATACAAGATACTGGTCCATTGAATGGAATAACAAATGGATCTTATCCACTTCACAAGTCTATATCAGACTGTAATATATAAACTACAAATTGGAATTATGAACCCTGGGGTAAACACTTTAACTTCACTCTGCCAAGGAAACAAATACTAGTACAATTCGCACCTTGTTGTGAGGTGAAATCAGCCTAAGGAAAGTGTATTTCGAGATATAAATTGTCCTTATCTGTGTTTTTCTAGGTGGTCACCTTAGTTAAATTCATATCTGGGCATAAAATTCAACTAACTGCAAATTTAATTAACTGCCACCTAGAAAAACACTGTACAACATCTTTCAATCTGTAGGAAAGTTACAAAAAATGATATCATATAAATTAAATTAAAAGTATCCTCTCTAATACCTCATTATCTCGAGAAATTAGGCATTGGATACTATGTGAACTGATAAATTTCATCCATCCTGTCCTGGAGGTAGCTCCAGGATTCCCTGGTAGTGTCAATATGTATTGATGAACTAATCTGTCCCTTTTGGGGAAACGTGTTTGTTGTGCAATTCTTTTGTCACCCATGTACAGTATGTTTTTGTCGCCCGCCCATTAAGATCGCAACTGAGCCCCTTTTTTACGTGCAGCAAATTTTCTAGGAAATTTCGCAAAACAATCCGCCAATGGCAAAATGCGGAAATTAGCTCAGAATCTATGCCTGGCAAAAAAATTGCTCATCACTATCAATATGTATTTCGGACTTGTGCCCTCTGAAATGGATGCAAACAACGCATGAATGGAAATTATGCAACCTTTACTCTTAAAATGCTAGACGCAACTTGCAACCTATTTGTACAATTGTATCCATTTTGAAACATCAGGCGTAATTGCAGCCAATGCAACACTTCTTTGTAGGGAAAAAAATTATAATTTTAAAATAATTTAAATAATTTTTCATTTATAACTTGATTTTTCCTGTTTGTTTCATAAATGAATGCTGAACGGTTGAAAAACATACTGCATTTTCTTATTGAAACACTTTTGTATAGCCTTAAGGCATGGTTCTCTCTACATTGTAAAAAAAAAAAACCTTACCTGGAAAATACCTAGCATCCCTAATAATAGATGCCATATTTGTATTTGTTTTTTTTTTTTTGTGCACTGAATCTTGACAAAGAAGGTCACCTTTTATCTTATTAAGCATTAGCCACATGGGGTCAGTATTGCTCATTGGTAGTGTTTTTTGAAAGGTGGAATTAGACCAATATGGTATGTAACAAGATGTAAGAAATCAGGCTCATTATTAACGTTATATTCTTTTATGTCTACAGCATTAACAATTTTAATAGAACAGGATCATATTAACTATAAAAATTTAAAAATGATAAACACAAATTGATAGTAATAAAATGTTCTGTATTAGAGCATAAGGCCTGTACTACTTATTGTAATATTTTCCATAACATGTACAGGCAAGGATTTACTCAGTCTCTTCTAACATGTACATATTTTTTACAACACTAAAATTAAAAGAAGATGATGAACACAGTGGCTGTCTGAAAAAGGGATTACCAGTGGTTAATAAAACTCATACAGAAGTCTTTATTTTGTTTTTGATTAACAGTATTAATAAAAAATATTAAAAACATGAAGCCCTCTTATAAATTTTAAGTTACCACTCCCATTTTTAGATTGATAGTGTGCCCTCTTGTTGCAAAAAATAAACTTCTCGGAAATATAGCCTTCCCCTGAGAGAAATTTTCAATGTTGATTTTAAAGGGGCACACAATGAAGTGAATGAAAAATCAGAAAATGATTTGTAAAGAAGATATTACATCCAAGTTTTAATCAGTATTGATTGTCTGCAGATGGGTGATGAATGGTGTAACTTAAATCTCAATGTGCAAATGTAACATTTATGTAATAATTATGCCAAAAGCACATTAAAATGATCCACCCACTAAGGGTCCTAGCTTGCATCCCCTCATTTAAACAATAATCTTTTCTCTAGCCTGGCTTAGAGGGATCACCACTATTACAAAAAGACTAGGAACATTTTGATTTTAAACGGATCTTTGCTGGATGTCAGGTAAGCCTGCTGCATAGTGGTTTTTATACCGTTCTTGTTTTTACCATGTGGGTAGAAACACCCAATAACTTCTTTCTCACCTGCAGCTCTGCTCCATGCTCAACACGGAGAAAAGACCTGTGCCAGCAACAATCCCTTCATTTGCCAGCAATCCTTCCATGATGAGAGTGTTAAACACACTCTGAGCCAGACATTAGGTTGGCTAATGTGCTAATTTATACAACCTATGGGTGCAACCAACTCACTGCTTGTTGCACAAACCATAGTTACATATTGTTTTATGCAATCTAAATAAAAATGTTGTAAATATTTTTTTCAGCTTATGAAAAGGTGTGCAAGTTCAATAAAAATGAATTTAGAAATGTAACCAATGTTTGCTGAAAGTAGCCTCAGGTATTACATTTATAATTACCAATTACCAGTTACATGTAGTACTAGCAAAGCATAATTAAAGGTCACACATTTACTAGTTACATATACAATTATACCTTGCACAGGTTCTAGACATTTATGATGCTTTGTGGCATTTTATATACAAATGGCTGCATATGCACACACTTAGACATACTAGAGGGTGCAGCATACACATCAGCTGTACATAAATAAAGATAATCTTGACCTGTAGTGCCCCACTCTACAACACTGGCATCTTGGAGTCAGGAAGAAAATTTCCCCCTCTGCAGCAAATTAGAAATGCTCCAGGTGTTTTTTTTTGCCTTCCTCTGGATCAACTAGCAGTCAGGCAGGTTATACATGGGCATTAAGGTTGAACTTGATGGCTGTGTCTTTTTTCATTCTAACTTACTTATGTTACTATGTATTAATGGCATTAAAATCGATGGCTAAAACTATAGTGCTCATTTGCACATACTAAGTAGGTGGGAGAATATATGGGGGCAATTCAAAGAGGTGTCCAACAAATGCAAAAACTGTGTACCATCTAAAAACTCATATCTGTTATGGCAAGTTTTATGTTTCATAAATTGTAATAAACTCTTATCAGTCTCTTATCATTGCCTCTTAGACCATCTTAAAAATAATTTTAAACATATAGAAGACTGCAGAACCTGTCAATCTTTATGCTTATTAATCACATATTTAAATTAATTTATTGTCACATTAATACCAACTGACGTCATTTTCTTTGTTAATAATACACCTGCCATTAAAGCATTACTTAATATGCATAAAATTATTTGTCAACTGCAACACTGTTTCACCAGTGGAACTGCACTCGTACTGATTTGATTTTAAGTAAATTAGACATATAGGGGCCCATTTACTTACTCACGAACGGGCCGAATGCGTCCGATTGCGTTTTTTTCGTAATGATCGGTATTTTGTGATTTTTTCGGAAAATTATCGCGACTTTTTCGTTACCAATACGATTTTTGCGGAAAAACGCGAGTTTTTCGTAGCCATTACGAAAGTTGCGATTTTTTCGTAGCGTTAAAACTTGCGCAAAACGTCGCGCCTTTTAAGTTTTAACGCTACGCAAAAAAAGGCAACTTTTTGCGCAAGTTTTAACGCTACGAAAAAATCGCAACTTTCGGAATGGCTACGAAAAACTCGCGTTTTTTCGCGCAAATCGTATTGGTAACGAAAAAGTCGCGATAATTTCCGAAAAGTCGTAAAGGCGCCGAAAAAATCGCAAAAGATATGAAAAAGTCGCAAAATTTTCGTTTTCCAATCGGAATTTTTCCAATTCGGACGGAATTCGTGTCTTAGTAAATCAGCCCCATAGATTTACTTTTTTATTTTTGATGGTTGGAGTAAGATGCATTTTTCTTCTTTCTTCTTCTTGATAAAAAATATATGCTGATAATTCTCTGTGTGTGTGTATGCTGTTTGCAGATTTAAATGTATCAAAAGGAAAAATGGCCACCGGGTGAAAGCTGCTATTATCTTTAGGAAAATGTGATGGTGCTGGCAAGCGGAGGGGATATATGCAGTACAATGAGGCCATTTGGGTGGGGGAGATGTGCCCAACTGATATACATTGTAGGCAAATGTAGGCTTTACATGTCATTTAAAGAAACATTTTTCTCATACCTATCTACAGACTTGTAAATAAATAAATTATACATTTGCATACTACAATTTCTGAGAGTATGCATTTATTGAATGCAAAGGTTTCTGTTCACAATGACATATGACATATACGCAAAGTAGCAAAATAATTGGTAATTTTGACCTTGAAATGTCCAGTGTCTTAGCAAAGAATTTAAAGACATGGTTTATGGCTTAAATTATTATTAGCAAATCCGGAACAAAGATATAAATACAAAACAAACCATGAGTTATAATGCATTTATTAAATATTAGAAATGTTCCCCCACAAAGATGTCACTAGATGATATTGATTAATCTTTTTGGTTGCCTTAAACAATGCAATTACAAAATGAGTTTCCTGTCTTGTAAGGAAGAATTTATAACTGTGTAGGTATTATAAGAAACTGGGCTTGAAATCTGTTCTAAATTGATTGAGTCCAGTTATGAAATTGACTCCGGTGTCATTGCAAATGGCAATGTTATCATTATGATTTTACCACTGGGTTTCAGTAGTGTGCTTATGCTGGGTATCTCCATTATCTTTTTTTATTTGTTTGCACTTCGAAAAATGGAACTTACTACTACTTAAGATTATTTGTGTGTTTTGTGTGGTTTTTTTGCAAATAAATACCATTTTTTTCTAACAAATGCACTGTTAATGATGTGTATGTTGGCTAAAGATCAGCAATTTAGCAAGCTGCAGCACATCGTTCAAATATCATCTAACTTAGCTGATATTTTCCATCCTCCTCCTATTTAGTGTAGCTGGTTACTGTGGTCAGTTTTACAAAGCAATAGCCAATTACAGTAGCCATTCAATCTGTGCCTGCATCTTCTGACTCATGTAATTGGTTTTTTATGTAAAATCAACCATAGTAACCAGCTGAAATAGGGTTGTCAAGCACATAAAAAAATAATAAAGCCTTTTTATAAATGTAAATAACTAAACTGGGTTTATTTACAGGTATGGGATCCGTTATCCAGAAACCCATTTTCCAAAAAGCTCTAAATTACGGTAAGGCAATCTCCCTTAGAGTCAATTTTTAGCAATTCACATTTTTTAAAATTGATCTCCTTTTTTACATGCGCATGACAACTTTTTACGTGCACCACTTTTTTTCTCACTCCAAATACATAAAAGTCAATAGTCGTTTTTCTTTGTAATTTTTCTGTTGTGCCAAATTTTCGCTGCAGTATCGCAAAAGAACTCACCAATGTCAAAATACAGAATTCCATTCTATGCCATAAATCCATGCCTGGCAAAAAAAGTTCTCATCAATACTGATATGAATTTAAAACTATAGTAGATCTAAATGCTCAAGATATTAGCAGTTTTTGCAGTGCTAATATAATGAATTTAAAACATCATCACCACATGTTATTCAGTTATGCCAGCTGACCAGCCACTAGAAAATGTTTTATGACAAGTTTTCAGAGCAGAAAGAGACCATGCTTAGAACTGAGCAAAGAAACGCCACAGCTCAGTAACATATCTTTAATGCTAAGAAGCATTGTTCAGGTCCATCTTTAACATCTTTTTATGAAGTACATATAAGTAACAGCTAGTTGAAAAAATAAAGGTACCCTATCCCACCCTGTAATCCTAATTATAAAGGCACTGCAAACTACAGTGAAACACAAGCTATGAAAAAGGGTTTTTAAAAGGGTGACTAATAAATTGACCAAAAATGAGAATCACCAGCACACCCAAAACTTAAAAGTAACCCTTTGAAGGCCATCTTCAAAAATCTAAAAATATAAGAAAACCTTCACAACAGCCCGGTTGTTTGCAGGATAATCCCTGTGTGCCCTTGAAACATTTCATCTCATGAAATAAACATACAGGGGTTATCCTGAATGCAATTGCCCTGTTTTGTTTGTGTTTCTCTTGTATTTTGTTTATATTTTTTAAATTATATTTTTTAATTATTTATTTATATTATTTAATTATATATTATTTATTAATATTTTTTTCTGAGCTCCAGTATGTGAGCTGGACCACTGTAATGGATTTTCTGTTTCTTTCCACAACACTAGAGCTTCAAGGACTAGACAGCTAAATAATTAAGACAGAGAAAACACCTCCCTTGAAGCTTCCATCTCCCACTTAAAGGGAAAAATCTCCTTTTGGCACATTTCTTTGGTCACTCTCTCACTAGTATCAATATTTAGAAAATTTCTAAAATCTTGCATTTAGAACATCTTGTGAGTTGGCATCATCAAAATGGGGGGGGGGGGTATCTGACCAGGATACCCCTCACCTTTAAAATATATGTCAGACAGGTTAACACACTTGCACAAATAAAAACACAAAAAAATCAAGTTTGGGAATGAAAAGGCCACAGCTTAAATAACAGATTTGTATTATACATAACAATAAAGTTCAATTCATCAAATTATAACTCTGAAGCTATATGACTGAATAACTAACCCCACCCTGGAATGCTACCTGTCATGCCAGCCACCCAACAGAAATCAGGTGGGTAAGTAAAAACAGAAACTAGTTACCATTTCCTAGTGGGACCTCCACCTACCTAAAGCATAGACTCTACCAGTCAGCTAACTTGCAGTAAAAAAAAAACACAGGCCTAAGCCCCTCATCTGGCAAGCATTTCCCACCAGCTGTGAGAGTATAATAAGTACTTGTAAACATTAACATGAGCATACCTCAATCGTAACACATGAAGGGGGTGGGTGAGAGGGACTCCATGCCGCAGAAAAGAAAATGGCGGCAGGACACAAGTCTTCCAGTGTGACGTCATTTCTGGCACTATGTGAAGTTGACACTGCTAGCCCCCATCTTCGCTCAGTCATATCTCCCTTGCCCGCACGCTCCTCCAGAAGGGGTCCCATTTCTCATGTGTCCAAAGCTATAAAGTTGACATATAATGAATAAGCCAAGGGTTTCCGGATTGCCAAAATGTATAGCACCAGACATGTAGAACCCTCACCCCCCAAAAAATAGTACATACAAATTTTCATGGAATACACTAAAACATAAAGCAATAAAAGTTGCAAATTTAGCAACGGATTCAGTGTTCCATAACACCCAATCATATATTTTCTTTACTATTATTAGAACTATGGCATTTTTATAGCAAACCTGAATTGAATTTTTATATATCCTTAAAAGGAGCAAGATCAGAATTATTATTCAACAAATCTATATATATTACATTTCTTTTATTGTTTCAGGTTATTTTTCTACACTGACCCCTCTGACATATCTAAAACAATCTATCAATTGATTTATTTTAGAAAGAATTCCTGCTGAAATTATTTATACATACAAATCCACAATCCATGTTCTTGTTTGTTAAACCAAAGTCTGAGCTGCAGATGTTAAAAAAAAAACATTTCAGAAAACCACATAAAGCCTTTCCCAGAATACTGTTTTGCATATCTTTGACTAAACATTCATTTTAGTCTTCTGTTAATGCGGTACCTATTTAGATATTTGGCATTGGTGTCTAAGTGACTAGACCTGCTGGTAAGTAGGTATCTCCTGGAGGTCCCTGGTTGAGGATGGTGAAAGCAGGACAGGGCCAGAACTGTAGGCAGAGGGGTAGGCAGAGTAGGCACGTGCCTAGGACACAAAGGTGGGGGGGGGGCAACAAGCATGTACCTCTTTCGCCTACCCTTAGTCTGGACCTTTGTTCCCACACTGCACCCTTGTCCCCCTTACTGGCCAAATTAGTCCTCTCACATTAGTCTTCAGTGCAGCCATGTACACTAGTTCATGGTGGGAGGGGAGAGGGCTGGGCAGGCCTGGTGCTGAAGCAGGATACCAAGAACCATATGTGTGAAATTCACCCTTTAATTTGACCTTTTTGTCCCATTGGCAAAAAAACAGGTAGGTGGATTCATGAGGCTCCCCACAGCCACAGGAGACCGAAAGACTGCACAAATGGTATGTCACCTCTAACCATCATCTCACAAATTGGAGTTTTTACTAGCCCAATTCTGTCCAATTGGTGGGTAATAACAGAAAAATAAAAAAATAAAATATGTTAAAATTATCAAAACAGCACAGGGTTACCTGGTAAGGGGGATCAAACTCCCAAGGGAAAGAAAAAGCAGTAAACAATTGCACCACTGGGTTATAACACATGTGGAATGCTGTTGTTATATCACAGTAGTGCAATTGTTTACTGACTTTTTTTGACTTTCATTCAGGCTGACCCAATGAGTATGTGATTCAACCGCAGACTCAGACAGCACACCTCAGACTGTAGGAGCAGCACCAGCATTGTGTCACTGTACATAGTACAGTACAAACTGATCAGGATGGAGTGGTCATGATCAGTTACTTGTGTAGTCATGATAGGTTTCCCTGGATATATATAAGTGCCAAGAGCATGTTAGGATGCAAGTACCTTTAATGAAGGGCAATATTTGTCTCAATTTTAGAGTAAATGCAGATGCAGCTGCATTCATAAATTAGACTTCTATTGCAATCACAACAGTGTTAATGTGTTCCAGGATAAATAAATAGTTATATAGCAGCAAACTAAAAGAGTTTAAGATGAAGTGCTTACAGTGTCACTTTTCATAATGGAAAAATGCAGTACATAAATAAAACTTAACAATCTGATGTTTCAGCATAATTGCAATTGAACTAATATCCTAAAATACTTAACTGGATCGATACAAGTATTGGCTGTCAAATGCATTTCACGTGATGATAGTGATATCTGTTCAAGTTGCTACTGCGTTAAACTGCACACTACAAGACATAATTGAGATACACGTACTTTTAGAAGACAGCCTGAAGTCTCCATTTTCATCTATTAGGTAAAAATTTCACATTATTTTCACATTTCATGCTGGTACCGTTTTACAATTTAAGAAGACTCTGTATACCAACAGCAATATTCAGAAACACAAACCACCTAAAGTAAGGGATCATTTATCATTACAGTGCTTCCTTGTGGCAAGTGCTTCTGTTTCATATTTATTATGGAGTGAAACAATTCAATTCAGAATCCACAATTTTTCTGACCTATAAAGATGTTTAAACAGCTTCAGGTAAGCCGTAGTAACCAAATAAGGCCTAGTTTTTATTGTCTAAAGGTAGCCATACATAGATTTTCCTATCCCTAACAACCGATTTAAGTGTAATCCGACAATTTTAATTTCAGTGCAATCTGACCAACCCATCAAATTATCGTAAGGTTAGTGGGCACTGCGATTTCTCATCTGACATCGGTCAGAAAATCGATCAGGCAGGTTTAAAAATTTTCATTGTTCACAATGAAATTTGCTCCTCGTCCAATTGTTTGCAGGACCAAGCAAGTAGTTTTTCTTGCTTCAAGTAGACAATATCACTTGAAATGTTTGTTTTCATTGATGGACAAATCATACTTTTGAACAATCCTTTCAAGACAAGCTTGGTCCTACAATAAGGAAAATATCTTTTCAAAATCTTAACGTGTATGGCCAGTAGACTTACCACAACCAATAACAAATTGATTGTTTAGGGTTTCTGCACTCAATTAATTTAGACATTCCTTAGCATTACAATCAATACCCAATGAAAGTTGTTTCTCATTGCATGAAAAGTGTGGGACTGCACTTGTGTACGTAAATGAGCCCTTTAACTTGCTTTTTTACTGTGTCATCATGAAGTGGGATGGTCTGCTTTTAACAAAACTTACACAATTCAGGAAGTCACTGTCACACACATTACATTGGATAAAATTAACTTAAAGGAGAAGGAAAGTAATTTTGGCATTTTACTGCCCAATAGATTTGCCACATTAGTGCCACCTAGAACACTATATTTATTCTGCAAAAAGCTTTATCATACATGAGTAAAGAGCCCTGGAAGCTCCCTCTGTTTGTTTAAGATAGAACCAGCCATTTTAGCTTGGTCTTCATAGTTTCCTGCTGCAGCTCTAGCCTTGGTAGTTCAGATTACAAATTCCTAAGGAGAAGGGGTTAGCAGGAGAAAGGAGAGAGCTGTGCAGACTCTGGCCCCGGGAATGAAGTCAGATACCTTAGAACATGTTTACAAAAGGGAAGACAAAAAAATCCTATGTTTCTTTTGATAGAGGACTCAGTGCAGCTTTTCTGTGAGCGCTTATGGCTGTATTTACATAAACCTTTCTGATAAAGATTACTTAGTTTTCACCTTTCCTTCTCCTTTAAATCGTAAACTATTCATAGCTGTTCCTTTCCCTAGAAGCCATGAACTATTGATTTTTAATTTTTTTTTAAAAGGTGAGAGCTGGCTGATACATTAGATAGCTTCAAGAAGGGTTGAATGGCTTTTTAGCAAGTGAGGGAATACAGGGTTATGGAAGATAGCTTAATGTATAAGTTGATCCAGGGACTGGTTCTAATGACATCTTGAGTCTGGAAGGAATTTTTTCCCAAAGAATTGGAGAGGCTTCAGAAGGGTTTCTTTTGCCTTCCTCTGGATCAACTAGCAGTTAGGCAGGTTATATATAGGCATTATGGTAGAATTTGACGGATATGTCTTTTTTCAACTTAACTTAACTATGTTACTTTCATTCTCCAGTATGCCATTCAAATCACAGCCTGGTTAAGTGAGACTTTAGAAACAAGATAACTGTCTAAATGTCAAAAAGTAAAATAATTCCAAAACCAAAAAGAATTTCAATAAAATATATTAGGTGCAAATTGCTTTAAAAAAATATTATCTACATCATGCTAGGAGTAAATTTCAAGTGAACTGCCCCTTTAGATTTTTTGTATAATGCAATATAATGTAAATGCAATATAAGAGTCATTATAAAGAGCCACACACTTTCTCTCCCCACTCTCTCTCTTTTTCTAACATGTTTATACAACCTAAAAATTCCACATATTACTTTGCTTTGTTTTCACCACATTTGTGCATTATAATTAAATTCGACTCATTAAGCTAACAAGTGCTCTTATAGCTTCCATGTAATTATTTTGGAACATCAATAATTGCTCAATTGAGTCACATGTCTGTGATTAACGCAGTTAGTGGTCCGAAAGTCTAAGATTTTTAAATGTGTGTGAGAAAATAAGCCTTGGATAATGGAAGTTATGTTTCATGTATGCATGGTAAGTTTCCATTAAAACTTATACAACTAATAAAATCATTATACCTCAGACATTACTCAACCTGAATTTGGTTTAATGGCATTAAAGATATTAACTATTTGTAGTGCCCTCAACACAACTTTGACCATCTTATAAATATATAAAAACATATAAATAATCTACAACACAAGTTGTAAATTAAGGAAACATTTTTATTTGTTTAATTGAAACAATACTGACTGCAATGGGGTCTGCCACCTGGTTGGCCTGCCACCTCCATTGACTTTGACAGGGAAGATTTTCAAACTGATGCCACTCTTACAGATTTAAAGATACGCTCACCAAACTTAAATAACATTATCACGGGGTCACCAATAATTAAACAGCTACATTTGTTAGATGACCCAAAGTGGGAGGAGCCAACAACTTTCAATGGGGAAATTTAAATTGCTGCCAATCTTACAGCTTTGAGTCTACACTCAACAAACAAACAAATCACATAGTCATGGCTATTCTTACAGTATTAACAACAGCGTCCCCAAACTCTTCATTGTTGGTCAATGGTGGACTGCAGATCAAGGTTAGTAAAAGTGAACAGAGCCACCAACAACCAAATCTACCTATAATCATATAAATATATGAAATAAACCCAATGGAATTGTTTTGTTCTTCTCATAATTCTGAGTATTCTAGACAACAGGTTTCTGGATAACAGATCCTATACATGTAATACGTTTTTAATATTTTGCTCTCACTGATTTATTGTAGTGGATACTAGATCCCAAATAACATATTTCTTTCTTAAGCTAATGTATATAGGGGAATGCTCATTTCCTCTATCATCATGAAATGGCAAGAGTATCATTTAATGTACAATCAGTAATCTTCTCTTAAAAAAGACCCATAAAAGTTTCAGGGCCTGCTGGCTTTGTAGTCAAGACCAAGGAGGAAGCTAGTGTTCCTGAAAGAAAATAGTCCAAAATGGTGTTGATGCACCTACCTACAAAGATGAAGCCCTCCATCTTTCTTTTCTACAAAGAAGAATCCAGTCTAGCAGGAGAGGTAGATGGCCATATGAACCCACTTTGAAAATTATCTTGTATGTACTCCTTCATTGCTTGGGTCTCAGCTGGAGATAGGTATGGTTCCAGGAAGAAGATCGATGGGGCAGGAGTAGGGGCAATGAGGTGGAAAAGTTTTGGCGGAAGTTTTGCAGAATACATCTGAAAATACTTTATATGCAGAGGGCAGAGCTTGAAGATCAATGGATGTAATGGATGTAATTGGTTATAACTAGACAGATGTTCTGTCTATCTGGCTCTGACCCGTCTGTAGAAAGCGCACCCAGGATACAATGCTAGATATACCTATAATGGGCATGGAAGGAACTAAGAGGTAGGGATTTATAGGCTGTATAGTTGGACATTTAGAACAAATGTGTGTAAATAGAGACCACCTATAGCCATCATTCCTTCCTGGAAAACTAAGAGTATTGAAGTGAACCAGGAACCCAGTAGTCTGCTCAAATAGATGTGAGGTAAGGAAACTGCATAGTAAGCAGTGGGTTCCTGGTTTAAATCCAGGCAGGATATTTCAATGAAGCAAAAAGAAAATAGGGGAGCACACACCAGGATAGCCCACTAAGGTAAGTTAATTCGTGCTGCTACGCTAAGCTGCCCCCGATTGGGCCAAAATTTCAACAAAAATTGATAAAGGAGCAGAGCACAGAAAAACTTAAAAATAAAAGTATAAATTTATTTCATCATTTAAAAACAGGTCAGGTGCTCCGCTCCTTTATCAATTTTTGAGGATATTACAATGCCCATTTCAGAGCTTTGCCTTCCAGCATGGTTATGACATATCCGACTTTGGCTCATTCGGAAGCATAATAAGATGGCTGCAGTTTAAATTGTATAAGGCACTGGTTAGCAAAGCCCCTACAGGCCTGATCCCCATAGTTGTGTGGAGGTGGCAGAATGCAGGGTTTCTTGGCCACTGTTTTGGGGGGTGGAGAAAATGCTGCACCCAGGGGACTTCTGGACACAGAAGGACCAGCAGGCATCTGAGAGTGTAGGGCTTCAAGGACTTGCCCTGTGCAAGCCTGCTGAGCTTCATAAGCCTCAATACACATTGCATAAGGCTTTTTCCAGATTGAAGGGTGCTTCCTCTATAGGGTGAATGACCCAAATATTCTGTCAGGGCCTGCTTGGCTTCTGCAGGGTTTGTAGTCAAGGTTAAAGAGAAAGCTAGGGTTCTGGCAAGCAAATAGTCCAAAATTCAATATCAGAAGAGTAAACTAGTCTCAATGTCGATTTTCAGGGGCAGGTCCATTCAGGCAGAAATCAGAGAAGCCAGGATCAGGTAAGAAAAATGGAAAAACAGTCCAAGAATATATTTTACAGTGTACCCAGGAAGTTGCAAGGAAAGTCCTATACTTGTGTCCCTGCTATCTTTTTATTTTGAATTTGGCGTCAAATGCATCATGAGACAACACATAAATGTCACATTGCCAGCATCGCAAAACACACGGAGACCATGTGTGCCGCAATCTTGGATTCACTGCCGGAGGGAGATAGAGCACTGGTGAATGCTCCTGACAAAAGAAGAAATTAAAAGTTAAATTGGTGTTAATTTTTTTTATCTGTTTATATTATTCACTATGCATGCTAATGCTTATTAACCTTTATTACTGAATCTCCTGAGCTGTTTTTTGTAAATAATAACCTAGAAAAATTATAATAGGTAGAATATTGTGATTCCATACCGTAATTTCCATGTTTTTTATGCCATTTAAAGGAGAAGGAAAGGTAAAAACTAAGTAATCTTTAGCAGAAAGGTCTATGTAAATTCAGCCATAAGCACTCACTGAAAAGCTGTTCTCTACCAAAAGAAACACAGGATGTCCTGTCTCCTTTTGTTCATGTTCTTCAGTATCAGACTTCCTCTCCTTCAGGGCAGGGGGACAAGTCTGTGCAGTTCTCTCCTCTCTCCCTACCCCCCTCCCTTTTCTTGCTACTCTCTCACAAGAATTCATAAGAATTTACACCCCCTCCCATAAGAATGTGTAATCTGAGCTACCAGCAGCTAGAGCTGCAGCAGGAAGCTACTGAGAATGAGCTAAAATGGCAGCTGCTATTTTAAGCAAACAGAGGAAGTTTCTAGGGCTCTTTGCTCAGGTATGGTAAAGCTTTCTACAGTATAAATATAGCGTAGGTGGCACTCTATTGGGAGTAAAATGCCTAAATGCCTTTCCTTCTCATTTAATAAGCATACAGTATAACATAGTAATTGATGTACAGAGCCATTTTTTATTAAAAAAAATAGGTATTTAAAAAGTTCTGTGGACCTTTATTTTCTGTTTTAGTTATTTACTTAAGTTTTATATTAAACATGCCATCATTTCATTGTCATAAAGATAACAAAGGAGTTCCAGACAATATTGTTTTTTTAACTAAAAATATGTGACAGAACCAAATAAAATAGGTTTATTGTTCCAAAAATAATTCAAGTAATGCATTTAATATTTAAATAAACTCATGCTAATACTGTCAAATATCATGTAAATTGCTGACATGCAAAAACAAATATTTTGTTATGTTGATTATAATGTCATGGAGGATCGTTTACAATACATAGATAGTGTAAGACAGTGTACATGAAAAATACTGGAGAAATCTTCTTATTATGTATCTACAATGCAATCTTTTTCAAAAGAATTTCAGAAATCTTTGGCACCAGCTATTGGAGTCACAAGACGTTGTGTAGGTTAATTTTTTTAGAATGTGTGTAGGTTAGTTATTTAAGAATTTGTGCAGGTTAGTTATTTTAGTAATTTTGCACATGTGGGTGCTAACTGCACCCATAACATAAGGGAAGTATGAGTGGACTTACATGCTCTTAAATTATATGTTATTTAATGTGTCACAAATGATATCACCTAGCAGCAATATGCAAGATGAAACCTGTACTTTATTGCCTTTACCTGTACTTTGTGTGTGTTACACCTTGTGCTTTGTGTATAGTGTTTTAATGGGTACAGTTCTGTTTCCAATTTAGCTTCTAGTAAATTGGCCTACTTTTTTCTGATGTGCCATGTGCAGAGTGAGTTTAAATTTTAAAATTATTTAATAAATAAATTAATAATTAAAATTTTTGGAGACAACATTTTTATTTTTATGATTATGTTCTTTACGTTAAACCGGTAGATTTTTAACATTTAGAATCACTGTTTACTGCAGACTTGAACTTTGGGGACTTCTTTGTACAAAATAATTGGATTTCACAGTAAAATTACTAAAAAGGAAAGGAATATCAGTTTATTGTATAAAATTATTCCTTTCCTCAATTTTATCATAGGAAACTATTTGTAGATTGTAGTATAAACAATTGAGTTCCATGTGTTATGATTAGGCTTCACTCATTTTGACAGAGTTCCCGATTTTCTCAGTTGGATAGAATTCTCATTTGTTCCTGGAAAGCTGTTCTTTAAATTGTTCACCAATTAAATGGTATATTTCCTCATGGTTTAAAAATTTAAAATATGCCTTTTTAATTTGGATTTGATTTTCAAACAAAGATGAGGAAACAGTTATCTATGAATGAGAAATGAGTTGTGTATGCTGGGCTTGTTTATATGTCTAAAAGTTGGTGTGCATTGTACAACAATAAAGTCAGGCTTGCTTTTTTGGAAAAAAACTAGAACTAGCAGGTAAAAACATTTTTTTTGCATATTCTTTATTTGTATATAAACATAGAAAGTAAAGAAAAGCAATATAAGGAATAATGGAACAAACAGCAGCAGAGGTCAGTAATGGTCTGTTTACAGCATGCAATTTTCAGTTCCTCATTAAGTAATTTTCAGCATCTTGTAAGACTGTCACCAGAAATATCTGATCAGATGAAAAAGTACAAAGAAAATTAGAAAAAAAAACCCAAGGGAGGGGAAAAGGGTGGGTCAGAGCAACATAGACAAGAATGGTACATTGTGGTCATGTTATATTAATGAGCAGTATAAGTTTATCAGGGTAAGGACTGGGATTGGCAGTAAACTCCAGACTCCAGACCTGTAGAGGGGATATTGTTGTAAGCAGGAGTAGATTGAAAGATGCTGACCAAACTTTTGAAAAAGTATTCTGTGCCTTTCATTTCTTGGTGTTCACTCCAGTTTTGGCACCCTTTTTCCTTCTCATTTGTTTAATTTGTTATGTACCTTTGCCCATATATTCCAAACGCCAAGTTCGCAGTTCCAGGGTACAAAGTTAAGGGACCACAAAAGTGAGTTAGTAAAACCAGTGATGGTTGGGATTTCCCTCTTTCTTGAAATAGAAATGCCCTTCCACCTGTCACCTAGTTGCCTTGGTAGAAACTTTCTGGCAAGGCCTGACTGAAGATCTTAAAGATCTTATGCTATATGTATCAAAACTAGGTTAAAGGAAAGGCTATCCCAGAGATCTTGTGCCTTTTGTGCCATCTGCAAACTTATTCTTTCCAGCTGAGGAACCTATACAACTTCAGACCTACCTGACTTACTCCCAAGCTTGTGCATGTACTATTGCTTGAACGTCACTTCTACAAATCATGTCCAAGCAATCCTAAATTACCTGTCCTTCTCCTGGCACAAACAATCCGGAACAGCACCTCTTGTATTTTCAATAAAGGCTTTTAATTAAAGGCTTTTTTGTATTGAAATACAAGCGGTGCTCTTCCGGATTGTTTGTGCCTGGATGTGCCAATGGAAAGTGGCCATTGGGGAACTAGCACTACTAAAGACTAGAAACAAGGTGTTGTGCTGACTACTATCTTCAAAAACATAATTCCTTCTCCTACCAAACTTTCTTGAACTCTGCAAAGAAACTCAGTTGTAAAGCTTGCTGGGCTATTTTTTTCTCCAAATTTAATTTTGAGATCTTCTACCAGTTTGGTTCTAATTACTTTAAATCTGATGCCTTGTCCAGATTCTTTGCTTTTAAAGAAACCATATCGCCCCTTCCCAGCACTCATTTCCCCGGGATTGTTTCTCTTGTCTCTTGAACCTTCTAGAGCTAGTTTTCCTTCCAAATGTCCCCCACAAACATTTTTGTGCCACAATTAAGGTTCCTCAAGCTTTTATGTGGGGCAATTCCTCTATGATTGATATTCTTCCTGAGATTAATCTAATTTTTAGATATTGTCGGTGGCCATCACTTGTTTAAGATGTTATTCAATTTGTCCTCCAGTGCAGTGTGTGCTCAGCAAAAGACTTCTTAATGTCAGCCTTGTGGTCTCCTTTAGCCTTTGCCAAAGTGAGCTTTGTTTTGATATTGTCATGGATTTCATTGTAGACATACCCAAGTCTTCTAAATAACCTTAATATTTCTTAAGTTGGCTTTTTGTTCAAATAAAGAAACTACCTTCTGCAGTTTCCTTGGCCCAAATTCTTTTTCAAATGCATGTTTCATCTACATGTCATTCCATACCACTACTGTATATCTGACCATAGTCTTTGGTTTGTTATCAGTTTCTGGCATGCTTTTTGCATGTCCTTTTAGATGTCATCAAGAATTTGTGGTACATGAGATTATACATCCACAAAGATGAAGAGCTAAATAAAAGGCACAAAGTTTGCCCAGTAGCAGTAACCCATATCAACCAATATGATGTTTGCTTTTAAAGGAGAAGGAAAGGTAAAAACTAAGTAAGCTTTATCAGAAAGGTCTATATAAATACAGCCATAAGCACTCACAGAAAAGCTGCATTGAGTCCTCTATTAAAGGAACAGTAACGCCAAAAATGAAAGTGTATAAAAGTATTTAAAATATAATGCACTGTTACCCTGCACAGGTAAAGTTGTGTATTTGCTAGAGTAACAGTACTATAGCTAATATAAATAAGCTGCTGTGTAGCCATGGGGGCAGTCATTCAACCTGGAAAAAAGGAGAAAAGGCACAGGTTACATAGCAGATAACAGATAAGCTCTGTAGAATATAATGGGGCTTTATCTGTTATCTGCTAAGTGCCTGTGCCTTTTCTCCTTTGAATGGCTGCCCCCATGGCTACACAGCAGCTTACTTATATAAACTATAGTAGTCTTTCTGAGGCAAACACACCAGCTGTACCAGCACAGGGCAACAGTACATAATATTGTAATTATTTTTATACACTTTCATTTTTTGGTGTTACTGTTCCTTTAACAGTAACACAGGATGTTTTTGTGTTCTTTTGTGTATACATCTACTTTGGTATCTGATTTCCTCTCTCAGAAAAATCCTTCATTCCCAGGGCTCTCCCTTTTTCTGCTCCCCCTCCCCACAAGATTTCAGGAGAATTTACTCCTCCTCCCTTCAGAATATGTGATCTATGCTAAGAACGGCTAGAGCTGCAGAAGGAAGCTATGGAGACCAAGCTAAAATGGCAGCTGCTATATTAAACAAACGGAGGGAGCTTCTAGGGCTGTATGGTAAAGCTCTCTGCAGAATAAATATAGCATTCTAGCTTACATTAATGTGCCTTATCTATTGGCAGTAAAATGCCAAAATGACTTTCCTTCTCTTTTAAACAGGTTACCAGTAAATGCTACCTACTGATTGGTTGCTATGGGTTAATGCTCCTCAGCAAATTTAGTGCCTTTTACTACATAACCTCCTAGATATTTATGCACCCTGTTTGGTTATATCCTACCACAAGAAAGTCCTGGTAAACCCAGGGCTATTTCCATTTGAATTTGTCCATGTAACTTTTTTACTATGCAACTTTTTTTTGTTGCTGCCATTGGAGTCTATAATCATTTTTTTTCACAGTGAAACCTGGCAAAAAATTTAATTCATCACTAAAAATAATAAATAATAGAGAGCCCATTAATTTTGTCTAGGGTTTTTTATTATATGATTTAAGCTAAACTCCTAACTATTCCTCTTCTCAAGAGCCACCTTGATAGCCAGTATTTTCCCAGTTACCTACAATATAATTTAGTTTTGTTCAGATTGTGACAGCTTGGGGGTCCAATTTTCTCTCAGACTGAATGTCTGGGTGGCCTTTTTATTTTGAATTTGACGTTGAAAGTTCTGGTTGTGTAGGTTTTTAGGCTTGCTGCAGGTTTTGCTACTTAAATCATTACATTAGCTTCATATGTAATTTCTTATGATGTCTCTAGTAGTGATGAGCGAATCTGTTCCGTTTGGCCGAAAAATGGCGAAAAATTTGCGAAACGGCGAAAATATCGTGCAGCAAAAAAAATTTTGTCGCACTGCTATTCTTTTGTCGCCCACGGCTATTATTTAGTCGCACGGCTATTCTTGTGATGCCCGCGACTATTCTTTTTTGACGCCAGCAACAATTTTTGTTCGTGCAGCGAATTTTTTCATCCATTTTGCGAAGCAATCCGCCAATGGCGAAACTCATTGCGAATCCATGCCTGGCAAAACATTTCGCCCATCACTAGTCTCTAGAATTACTACTCTTTTCAGCGGTTTTAGTAGTTTCAGATATATATAGTGATTAGCAAATCTGTCCCATGTCGCTTTGCAGAAAACTGAAAAATTAGCGAAACATGGAAAAATTTGTGCTTGCGGTGAAAAAAATAGTCGTGTAACTATTTTTGTTTTTTTGGCATGCGTAATTATTTTGTTGCGTGTGACTTTTTTTATGTATATGACATTTTTTGTCACAAGGCAAATTTTTTCTGTGCCTAATTTTTGCTCTTTAAATGAGCACCCAGGGGTGTGCTTTTGCACAGATCTTTGTAAATGACAACTCTAACCTCTATTTACCCAGTTATGGATGTAGTTCCAAGAGGTTTTCGGACAAAGCGATTAATAAACTCTATGGGAAAAAAACACTGCTAAAAAGTTCTATTGGCAGTTTTTAACCATCTGCATGATAGTGAAAATATGTTAAAGGCTGTCAGAATCACTGTCATAAGGTTGTAGAATCCATGGTCTTTAGGGGTAGCTGAATATATCTTTAATCCAGAAGCATGTAGGTTGTCAGTTACTAATCTTTTTAAAGTTATGCCAAACTAGTGGCACCATAGTTACAGCAAACAATAACACAGTATGCAAAGTGTTTTTATGTTTATACATGAACATATTTATTGTAGCTACTGGAACTCCCACTAGCCTTTAACAAAACATATTTAAATGTACAGCACAGGAATAATTATACCAAATAAAGTGGTGTTTTTCAGAATTGTCAACAAAAACAACTGTCAGTAATGTTAATGACAGTGTGAGGAAAAAGCCACAGGCAAAACAGAGTACCATGGTAACCTATGATATTTAGTTCTGTATAACTATTTATTAAACAATAAACCATTAAATGAAATGCAAAAAAGTGTTTGAATAGACCTAAACCGAAGAGGCTGCTCAATGTCTAAAGGTACAGGTATCGGATCCAACATCCAGAAAGTTACAAAATATGGGAAGGCCATCCCCTATAAAGCCCTCTTTATACAAATACCTTGTAATTCTAATTTTTTTTTTTTTTTTAAAAAGGTATCTTTTTCTCTGTAATTGTAAGACAGTACTTTGTACTTCATCTTGTAAGGCTCCAGTTCCGTTCCTTGGTCTCTACATCCGCTATGTCCTGCTCCTTCCACTCATTCTACACCTGCTTGTCCTGCTCCTTTTCCGACACTGATTCTTCATCCTCTTCATCCTAAACCTGTTCCAGTATCCCAACAGGCTGCTTCAGCTCCAGGGCTGCCCACCCTATAGGTTGCCTCAGTTCCAGGGCCAGCCACCCAACAAGTTGCCTTAGCTCCAAGGCTGTTTGGAACCCTTGCAGCCACGAGGGTGGCTTTGCCCATGGCACCATCCGTTTCTGGGTCTGTCTTTAATTCTGTTTCCCCTGTGGCAGATTCCAGAGGGCAATATGCTCTATTTAAAATATTGAATTTCTTAGGTAGCTTGTAGGAAGGGGGATAATGTAAGGCTCTGCTGGGATTTCAGCCAGGAACCACTTGGTTTGAGGCTGCATGTCCTATATCTACTAGGCCAGGTGAGAAGCTAGCAGACTTGCTCATTACCTATTACCTGGCCTTTCCTGTCTGCTCCCATGAGCCTTACTGGTTGAATAAGGGCTGACTCTGCCCTGTATAAACGTTATTAAATTACCTCACCTCCATTAGCTTGAGCGCAGGTGGTAAGTTTTTTACTCTTGCCCGACCTTCTGGCTAAAATCAAGTGTCTTCTATGCTTGTTTGTCTTTAGGTTATGTGAATCAATTGCATTTTCTTTTTTTTTTAAATGGATTCAGGCGCTATTAAAAATACCCTACATTTTCAGGTGAAGCCTGATTGTGGAAGGAGTCAAACTTGGATCCTGTGTTTAAGAAATCTTGATGGAAAGTCTCCAGCTGCAGGTAAAGGATATATTTTGTCTGCAAGATTATGCACCACCTAAGCTGTCCATTTCCTCATAAGCTATCACTAGTCCTGTTTTGCTTCACCATTAAATTCGCGAAACGACAAGAAAGTAGATTTACAGTGGCCATTTCAACTGCCTTACGAAAGAAAACATGGACTCCAAGATGGCAATCAGACCAGTCCCTGGATAAACTAGTACTAAGAGTTATCTCCCATAACCCTGTATTGCCTCACGTGCTAAAAAGCCATCCAGACCCTTCTTAAAGCTACTGTATATAATGTATCAGCCAGTACAACTGGTTCAGGGAGGAAATTCCACAACTTCACAGCTCTCACAGTAAAAAATCCTTTCCGAATATTTCAACAAAACCTCCCTACTTCTAAACAGAGTGGGTGCCCCCTTGTCAGTTGGAAGGACCTACTGGTAAATAAAGAATTAGAGAGGTTATTATATGATTCCCTTATATATTTATACATAGTTATCATGTCACCCTCTTCTCCAGTGTAAACAGACCCAACTTGGCCAGTCTTTCTTCATAACTGAGACTTTTCATACTTTCCATACCCCTCCATACCCATACCAGCTTAGTTGCCCTTCTCTGGACCCTCTCTAATTCAATAATGTTCCTTTTGAGCACTGGAGACCAAAACAGAACAGCATATTCTAGAAAAGAATAACGCCCTCCTCCTGTGAATCTATGCCCCTTTTAATACAACTTAAAATCTGTTTGCCCTTTCAGCTGCTGCCTGTCATTGCTTGCTACAACCAAGTTCATTATCTACAAGGACTCCAAGGTCCTTCTCCATTATGGATTTGCCTAGTGCAGTCCCATTAAGGGTATAAGTGTCTTGCATATTTGTACATTCCAAGTGCATGACCTTACATTTATCCACATTAAATCTCATCTGCCACTTAGCAGCCCAGATTGCCAGTCTCTCAAGATCCTGCTGCAAGGATGCCACATCCTGGATAGAATTGACTGGTCTGCAGAGTTTTGTGTCATTAGCAAACACTGATACATTGCTTATAATACCCACCCCTAAGTCATTTATGAACAAGTTAAACAAAAGCGGACCCAGTACAGAACCCTGAGGGACCCCACTGAAAACCTTACTCCAAGTAGAAAATGCACCATTAACCACCATCTGTACCCAATCCTGTAGCCAGTTTTCTATCCATGTGCAAACGACTTCACTAAGACCAATAGACCTTAGTTTAGAAAGCAGTCGTTTGTGGGGAACGGTATCAAATGCTTTGGCAAAATTCAAAATTCAGATCACGTCTACTGCATGCCCACTGTCCAGCTTCTTACTAACCTCATCATAAAAAGCAATTGAATTAGTCTGACATGACCTGTCCTTCATAAAGCCATGCTGATTACTGCACATAATTTTGTATGTGATCCCTTAAAAAGCCTTCAAATAACTCGCCCACCACGAATGTCAAACATACTGGCCTATAATTGCCAGGCTAAGATTTTTACTCCCTTTTTAAATATATGAATGACATTAGCCTTCTTCCAATCCATAAGTACTATACCTGATGAAAGCGAGTCTAAGGGGCACATTTACTGACCCACGAATGGGCCGAATGCGTCCGATTGCGTTTTTTTCGTAATGATCGGTAATTTTGCGATTTTTTCGTATCTTTTGCGATTTTTTTCGTATCTTTTTCGATTTTTTCGTATCTTTTAACGCTACGAAAAAGGCGCGACTTTGCGCGCAAGTGTTAACGCTACGAAAAAATCGCGACTTTGCGCAACTTTCGTAATGGCTACGAAAAACTCGCGTTTTTACGCAAAAATCGTAAAGACGCCGAAAATCGCAAAAATACGAAAAAATCGCAAAATTACCGAAAAAGTCGCAAAATGTTCGTTTCCAATCGGAATTTTTCCAATTCGGATTCGAAATTGTGTATTAGTAAATCAGCCCCTAAGAATATCAGAAACAGAACTGACCATAGCTCTCTCAAAACCCAAGGGTTTATTCCATCTGGCCCTGGTACATTGTTCACATTAATCTTGTGTAAACCTTTAAGCACCATATCCTGTGTCAATCACTGACTAGTTGGTTTTGAGTAATATAAATGTCCCTATTCAGTACAGCAGGGGTACACTATACGCTATACTTTGAACATATTGAAATGTGTATCCTTGTCCAATAAAGAAAGATGAGAAAGTATTATTTACCATTCCAAATGAAAGAACTAATGGGGTTACATAATAAAAGACATTAAGTTTGCCCAGGAGCAGTAACTCATAGCAACCAATCAGCAGGTAAAATTTATTGGTCACCTGTTTAAAAGCAAACATTATTGTTATGGGTTACTGCTACTGAGCAGACTTAGTGCCTTTCATTACTTGGGGTTGAAGTCTGGCAAAAAAAATTTTTTAAAAATCTTGCCATAAAAAATTTGAATGAGAGTGGTCATGAGGTATAGAAATGTATGAATGTATTAGAAACTCTTAAGCCAAACTTATTTGTGGTGATAGTGGAAGAGTGGAAGGGTATTTTAGGAATTGAATTCCTTAGATTGAGATTATATCAAAATATCTAAAAAGGTTGATGTTAAGGAAGTTTATAATACAATTAAAAGTATGACATTAAATAAAACTCCTGAAAAAGATGGGTATCGTATGAATTATTTTTTCTTTATGGGATATCATTGGAAATGGTTTCTTTGAGGTTTGCAAATTTGTTGAATAAATTTGGATAAATTTGTCTATAAAAAAAAGGCATTATTGTGTTGATTTTTAAAATGGTAAATACAGGGCTATCAAACTGGGGTCTTTATAAGATCATTGCAAATTTAGTTACTAATAGATAGTGATGAGCAAATCTGTCCTGTTTCGCTTTGCCATAAAATTCGCGAAACGCATCTTTTTTGGTTGTCGCGTCTTTTTTTTTTTGTTGCCGACCGCATCAAATTTTTCTAAATTGGATTAATTTTTTGATTCCGTGGCAAATTTTCATGGAAGTTTCGTGAAATGTGGAAATTCGCTGCTAACCATGCCTGCCGAAAAAATCCGCTCCTCACTACTAAAAGATCAAGGAGCGTAGTTATGAAGTTAGTTAGTGAAAATCAAGGGTGCAGTACCTGCACACCCTTATTTGTTTCTTCAACTGATTTAGAGAAAGCGTCTCATAGTTTTTTGCTTCAGGTTCTTACTCTAATGGGTGATCCAGAAAGTTTACTGAAAGTAATAAGATGGTTCTACTCCGGTATTGTAAGTAAATTATTGATTTATGACTTCTGGCCAGTTTTAAGATTTTGTCTGGAGTGAGGCAGAGATGCCCATTATCTTCCATTGTTTTATATGTGTAATGGAACCTTTGCTTAGACTTGTACAAAAAGATAAAATTATTTGTGGTTTTGAGATTTCGGGTAGTGGGGGTAAAAATTTTAAATTATTGTTTTATATGGATGATATGGTTGTGTTATGGGATTTAGTTTCAACAGTTAGATTTTACTTAAAGGGATTCTATCATGATTTTTATGGTATACTTTTTATTTATAAATTACACTGTTTACATAGGAAATAATTCACTCTAACATTTAACATTTTATTCTTGAACCAACAAATATATTTTTTTTAGTTGTAATATTGGTGTGTAGGCAGCCATTTCAGTGCATTGTGCCTGATTCTGAGCTTTCAAAAAGAGCCAGCGCTACACGTTAAAACTGCTTTCAGATAACCTATTGTGTCTCTTTCTCCCATGTAACTGGAGGAGTGCCTAGCTGGACTTGAGTGCTATTCTGATATCTACTGGGAGCTGCTACCTTTCTTCTGCTAATCGGCTGCTGGGGGGGGAAAGGGAGGGGGCGGTATATCACTCCAACTTGCAGCTCAGCAGTAAAGTGTGACTGAAGTTTATCAGAGCACAGAAATTTGAAAACTAAATATAAAAAAATCTGTTTGTGTTTTTGACAAACACAAATTTCAATGCAGGATTCTGCTGGAGAAGCTCTATTAACTGATGCATTTTGAAAAAACATTTTTTTTCATGACAGTATTCCTTTAATTTATTTTGTTGTGAGTATGAGAGTTAATTGGAGTAAGTGTAAAATCTGAATATTTGGAAGAAAGATTGAGTTCAGAGATGATTTAATTGAGGTTGTTACTAAAAGTATTGTGATTTTAGGAATTTTCTTTGATAAAAAGTTAAATGGTGTGACAATGTGAAATTCTGTAGTGAAAAATATTGGCTAAAAAGCTGAGATTTTGGTGCTTGAGAGAACTGCTATTTGTTGGTAAAGTATTGATTTTTAAGACTGTTGTATTCTTATTTATGTTAGTAACATTTTTCCTCCATATAAAAAATGTTTACAAAAAACAACTGGGCAATTCTTTTGTCTTTTTTGGGGGGTGAAGTATGGAGAAAATTAAAAGAGAAATTGTTTATAGACAGGGTAAGTATGGTGGTCTTGATTTACCAGAAGTTTTTGTAAAGATTCAATATTGAATTTGTGTGGGTATATTGCAGGAATTTATTAAGATCGGCAACCAGGAATTGCCATAGGAAATTATGGCAGCGAATGGTGACGGCACACAGAGCATTTGTTCCGCTTGCTCTCAGCCTAAAAACAAGCTCAGATAGTAACATAAACTTGTCATTCTTATCAAATTGCTTATTTGTATCCAGCTGCTCAGACCTTTGTCTGACTTTAGCTTTTATGATTTTGAGCTATTTTGATTGAGCTGTTCAGTTACTGATGCACACATGTCAACTCCCCAGTATTTGCCAAGAGTATCCCTGATTTAAGCCTATCTCTCACCTGGTCATCCACAATAACAGGTGCATTTTCCACTAAAACCTAACTTAACTGTTCCACTGAAATGCATATAATCATCACCTAAAGTCCTCCTATATTATCCAAGATGCGCTTCACTTCTGTATATCTACAGTGTAAATTTGCCAAGAAAGGCTACCCAACTTGCCACAGTACTAGGCCTGGCAACCTCTCCTCCTTATAATTGCATCTTTTAATTTTTTCATTTGTGCTTTTTTTTGAAACCACGAAAAAACAAATTGAGATTTATGAAACTAAATGAGAATTATGATAAATGGGCCTTTTAAATATAGAGCCTTGAATCACAAGACTAGACACAGGTAGGAGTTGTGAAGCAGACCAAGGTTGAAAGCAAAACAAAAAAAAAAAAACAATCACAAGGAGCAGGAATAGAAAAAAACGATTTACTGAGGCAGAGGTCACAAAGATGCATACACAAAGGAATTACCATGATCTTATCTCACCTATCTTAATAAATTGAGCCACGATAAGCATGTACTCCTGCAAGATAGCAATAGTTGCAATGTATTTTCTTGAGTGTGTCCAACTGAGCAAGGGTGCACATACTTCTAAAAAAAAATACCTGTAAAAAATGTATTAATGCCTTAATGAGCCAGTGATACATATATAACAACTGCATATAATTTAGTCAGGAGAATACATTTAGCAAGCTTTTTTCCAGTAGAGTAGATGTGAACAGATGTAAATGTAGGAGGTAGATGCTGGAACAGTCAAAAAATAGGTGCTGGCTACACAGGGCTTTTTCCTTATCTTTAATTAATATTAAGTATCATAATTTGCTTAAGTTGAATATAAAATTATACACATAAAGTAAGTCCTCAGCTTAGGAAATTTGTATCACCTATAGGGGAAAATTTGCCTACAAATATGACTTTATTTGCATACCAGACTTATTAAATGTTGTATGTATTAAAAGATGCTGATATTTTTGTTAGGATTGCAGGAATATGCACAAAGAAGTTTTTTTTAATTGGAAACTAAAATGTAAATTTGTAGGCTGCAATTTATGATTGAATACTAGTGCACTTTTCATATGGTGTTTCATCACAGTCTACGCAGAGCAGTTAATCACTGAACCTGTTTGTATCTTCACCCTGTGCCTGTGTGAATAAGTCTAGTTACCTGTAAAAACTGTATAGGCAGATTTACTGGTTTCTAATAGGACAGTAGTACATATGTTAAAAAGTGCTGTTTACCTCGCTGATGCTATATAAGAAAAGGATAATAATAATGTAGGTACTACAAAGCTAATCAAGTCAGCCAATTTCATGGAGCGGCAATATTGTAAAAAAGTGCAAAGAAACTTTAGGCCCAATTCTACTTATCTTTTAAACAATCCTAATATTTTGACTATATTGGTCATATATCTCCTGTTTAGCAGGCTTTAGCATGGTTGGGCTTAGCATGCACGTCTCTGTAATACACATGTATATTTTGTCCTGTCTGAGATGGTCAACCTTAATCATAAAGGTATGTAACTCATATAGATTTTATCTCTGTTTCTTGTGCTTTGAAAAGCAACAATTTGTAGAATCATTATAAAAAAACTCACAGAAACTCATGAAAAAAACGAATTTTTCTTTCAGGCTAAGGGCTTTTCATTATCCATATTATGACAATAATTAATGAATAGCATGACTTTGGGTAGATTGTTGTGTTGATGTACAGTATGCTGTTTGCTGCAATGTATGCTTTATACTTGTATACTACTCAGAGTTGGATTGGGCCGCCGGGACACCGGGAAAAAAACCCGGTGGGCCCCAGCCCTAGTGGGCCCCAGTGGCCCAGACCCGACCCCTGTCAGCACTCCCCTGCCCACAGGTGTCCCTCCCCTGATGCGTTTAATTTACACGCGATCAAGGAAGGATGTCGGGCAGCGGATGAGGCCCCTGTTGGGGGGGGATTAGTGGGCACTGTGGCGGCACGACCTTGAGGGGTACAGAGCCCCTGGGGCAGCAGCTCCAGGGGGCCCTTCACCCCCCAGTCCATTGAGTTGGTTTTTTTTGTCTTTTTTTTTTTTTTTTTAAATCTAGCATCTTTGTAACTGTTGCTAGGTTCAAGCCATGTTAGAGTACAGGTGTACAACTTATTTATGTCATAATTGGCATCAAGCTGATAGGGCATGGGAGCTTTCTTAATGCCTTCCAATCGCTGACAATTTTAGGCAAAAAATAAGATGGTGGTGGGGTGTAGATGAGTAGATGAGGTCCTCGGTATTCTCCATGTTTTCTGTGGATAAAATAACAATTCTGCCTTGCCTGTGGCATATTTGGCTCAAAAGTTATTTCTTTTAGTAATTTACTACAGTATTTGGGATGAAAATGTAGCCTGCATAGTCACTTACTTTTCTAAATAGGAACTAAGCATGTTCTCAATGAAAGTCAAAAGTTGTTGCCCATTGCAATTATTCTCTGAGTGCCAATTGAGGATATTATTTACATCTTAAACAATTAGCCTGATAACTGGCAAACTTCAGGCTTTGATTTGCTCTCACTGAGTGTAAGCAGAAACTAGAATTTTAACATTGTCAATGATATCCAATAAGTAGTGTGTATTTAAATATATTTATTGGGAATTACATTTTTAGAGACTTGTCACTGTTATTGCTTACAAAGTTCCATAAATAAAATACTTAGTGAACAGGGTGTGATCACTAAGTCAACAGCATAAATTCAGTAAAAAATATGGTTGTGCTGGTTTATTATACCCTGTTGACACTGTGTAGACTGTTCGCTGAGTAAAGTTTCTAGTGGGATTTGAGATAAGAACTGGAATTTAAAATGTATTAAAATTACCTGGACAGTTGCTAACTTAACACTGTCCAAATGTCTGGAATTAAAACAATTAATCATAGGTCTGTTCAGAGATGTACAAAATATGAATGCTTGTTTGGAAATATATGGTTTAGGAAATATAATTTGACTGTTGCCCTCCTCTCAAATTTCACTGCATAGCAACAAATCAGAACTTAAGGGTCCAAATCATTTAGTGTAAAAGCCAGAACACCTGTGTTCAATGCTACCCCTGCCGTTCCATTCCCGTTTAAGCTAATTGTCTTTCATGGTTGGTTAGGCAGAATATTATAGGGTCTCCACATCAGACATGCATTTGTTAAATTTGCAAAGCATAATTTGTATGTTATCTGCAGAATTCTCTCTCATAAGGGAATAAAAAGCAGGCAGCTGTATTAACAGAAAAAAAAAAATTCTATCCACTAGACATGAATTATTTGAAATAAGTTTAATGCAGACAGATTTGTTATAGTTATATTTATGACAAATACATAAAATATTTTACAAAAATATTGCTTTCTTTCTAGCCACTTTTTCCTAGCTAAATAGAAGTTTGGAAGAACAGAACATGCAACATATAAACTAGATGTTTAATTCTATTTAAATAAGGTTATAAATTAAGGATTGTGCTCAAAAATGGAGATTAAAATAAAATGTATACCAAGCCCAATAAAAGATTTGCATGTGAATCAGTTTAATAATACTAATACCAGAGGGGCTGATGTTAAAATGAAATAACAACAGTGATGATACATAGACAATATAATTACTAGGAATATAGAATGAGTATGATTTTCTTCTTAGCACTAGTGATGTGCGGAATATTTCAGAAGGCATGGATTCACTGCAAAATTCCGCAAACAAACAAATCATGGTTGCATAAAAAAAAAAAAGTTGCGGTCATATAAAAAAAGTTTCGCACATCAAAATTCAAGTGGTGGCTGTGTTTTGAAAATTTTTCGCCATTTCAAAATTTTTCAGCATTTGTGGAATGGGACAGATTCGCTCATTACTACTTAGCTCTGATATTCAAACAAGATGTCTACTTTTAAAAATGCTGTCTGACTACCTTGTAACATTTCCTTCAAAGATCACTACACTATGCAACCTAGCAGTTACCTGACTCTTATACAAGGATTTCCTAGTTTGTAGCTCTACCCGCTTTCCTGTTGATTAAATGTTGAGTGACAGCTATTAATTCTTTTAACAAAATCCTTGCCCCTCACTTCCTGCCTTACTTTGCCTACCTGTGTCAGATCTTGACATATCTTTTCCCATTGCTGCTGTGATGTCAGACTTGAGGACATTGCCCACATTGATCTTCAGTAGCAACGGGAGAAGAAATATGACACAGGTAAGTAAAGATTGTCTGAAAGAAAGGTAAGTGTTTAGTTTTCTGAAGTATGGCTAATGTTAGATGGGTTTAGACTGGAAAGCGTCAGTAGTTATACACAGTTGATTGCAAAAGATAAACAATTATTTTTTTTATTCCATCAAGATCAAGCTGCCATAAACATCAATGCATTTCGATCTGCCTGGGACCTTTGTCAGGATGTATAACATAAGTGAGCACACAAGATTTCTCAAGCCCACAGATAACTATTTCAAGTGCAATGCTGCATCCAAAAGTTACAATGAGAGTATGTCCAACAAACTTACCTATTAAAATTGCAACAGTGTAACCAATAAATGTGATAAAAGTAACAGTTTGCATAGATACATGTAAATCTGTCAAACTTAGTGACAGCAAAATAACATATATATATATATATATATATATATATATATATATATACAGTGGAGGAAATAATTATTTGACCCCTCACTGAACAGTCTCAGAACAGTATCATTTCAATGGTAGGTTTATTTTAACAGTGGCAGATAGCACATCAAAAGGAAAATCGAAAAAATAACTTTAAATAAAAGATAGCAACTGATTTGCATTTCATTGAGTGAAATAAGTTTTTGAACCCCTACCAACCATTAAGAGTTCTGGCTCCCACAGAGTGGTTAGACACTTCTACTCAATTAGTCAACCTCATTAAGGACACCTGTCTTAACTAGTCACCTGTATAAAAGACACCTGTCCACAGAATCAATCAATCAAGCAGACTCCAAACTCTCCAACATGGGAAAGACCAAAGAGCTGTCCAAGGATGTCAGAGACAAAATTGTAGAGCTGCACAAGGCTGGAATGGGCTACAAAACCATTAGCAAGAAGCTGGGAGAGAAGGTGACAACTGTTGGTGCGATTGTTCGAAAATGGAAGGAGCACAAAATGACCATCAATCGACCTCGCTCTGGGGCTCCACGCAAGATCTCACCTCGTGGGGTGTCAATGATTCTGAGAAAGGTGAAAAAGCATCCTAGAACTACACGGGAGGAGTTAGTTAATGACCTCAAATTAGCAGGTCACCAAGAAAACCATTGGAAACACATTACACCGCAATGGATTAAAATCCTGCAGGGCTCGCAAGGTCCCCCTGCTCAAGAAGGCACATGTGCAGGCCCGTCTGAAGTTTGCCAATGAACACCTGAATGATTCTGTGAGTGACTGGGAGAAGGTGCTGTGGTCTGATGAGACCAAAATAGAGCTCTTTGGCATTAACTCAACTCGCTGTGTTTGGAGGAAGAAAAATGCTGCCTATGACCCCCAAAACACCGTCCCCACCGTCAAGCATGGGGGTGGAAACATTTTGCTTTGGGGGTGTTTTTCTGCTAAGGGCACAGGACAACTTATTCGCATTAACGGGAAAATGGACGGAGCCATGTATCGTGAAATCCTGAACGACAACCTCCTTCCCTCTGCCAGGAAACTAAAAATGGGTCGTGGATGGGTGTTCCAGCACGACAATGACCCAAAACATACAGCAAAGGCAACAAAGGAGTGGCTCAAGAAGAAGCACATTAAGGTCATGGAGTGGCCTAGTCAGTCTCCGGACCTTAATCCAATAGAAAACCTATGGAGGGAGCTCAAGCTCAGAGTTGCACAGAGACAGCCTCGAAACCTTAGGGATTTAGAGATGATCTGCAAAGAGGAGTGGACCAACATTCCTCCTAAAATGTGCGCAAACTTGGTCATCAATTACAAGAAACGTTTGACCTCTGTGCTTGCAAACAAGGGTTTTTCCACTAAGTATTAAGTCTTTTTTTGTTAGAGGGTTCAAAAACTTATTTCACTCAATGAAATGCAAATCAGTTGCTATCTTTTATTTAAAGTTATTTTTTCGATTTTCCTTTTGATGTGCTATCTGCCACTGTTAAAATAAACCTACCATTGAAATGATACTGTTCTGAGACTTTTCATTTCTTTGTCATTGGACAAACTTACAAAATCAGTGAGGGGTCAAATAATTATTTCCTCCACTGTATATATATATATATATATATATATATATACAGTATATATATATATATACAGTATATATACATAGTATAAAATGGTTACATCACACGCAACCATTAGTTATAGTGTATGTACATACTCCATCTACTGGCCTTATGAAATACTAAGTCCAAAGGTCAATTTTAACTATCCCAAAGCAAATAATCAAAATTCAGTTATAAATAACATTCTGCATAAGAACATACACACCAAATAATTAAAATGGAAGGCATACAATCATATCACCATACAATTATATCACCACAATTTACACAATGGACTTATGTGACCATATTAAAGCACGAGGCCGCAGGCTAAGGTGACTTCTTATATCTTTGTAAATTACAGTAGGGGGTACATTATGCATTATAATCTACAGTTTCTGTGGGCAGTTTATTACTCCCTGAAGATCTATGGCTTTGTTCTGTGTTCTTCAAAATGACACACTTTAATCTATTTTGTGTATGTATCCCTTGATTAATTCAGTTCTTTATATTGTGAATCACAATATAAAAAAAAAATTCAAGCACAAGGGGCACAAACATAAAATAGACTAAAGTGTGTCATCACAATGAATCACAATATGAAAACTGAATTAATCAATGGGCACAATCACAAAATAGACTGAAGTGTGAAGAAGTAGTCCCTTCTTTTGGTAATAAGCACCTGTATTTGAATTCCCTCTGCTTTCATATCTGCTCCTTTCCTTCCAGCCTGCCCTGTGCGATGTTATAAGTTCAGCAGGTTAAAGGAGAAGGAAAGGTAAAAACTAAGTAAGCTTTATCAGAAAGGTCTATGTAAATACAGCCATAAGCACTTACAGTAATGCTGCCCTCTATCAAAAGAAACACAGGCTTTCTTGTCTCTTTTTTGTAAACATGATGTTGCAGGGTCTGACTTCATGTCTCCTAAAACATCCTTAATTCCCCTGGCCAGAGTATGCGCAGTTCTCTCCTCTCTCCCGTCTCCTGCTCTCCCCTCCCGTCAGAATTCTAAGAACTCCCTCTCCCCTCCCTTAGGCATGTGTGATCTCAGCTATAACGGCTAGAGCTGTAGGAAGGAAGCTACTTAAAATGGCAGCTGCTATTTAAGCAACTGGAGAAAGCTTCTAAAGCTGTTTACTCAGGTATAGTAATGGTTGCTGCAGAAGAAATATATTGTTCTAGGTGGCACTAATGTGGCAAATCTATTGGCAGTAAAATTCCAAAATGACTTTCCTTCTCCTTTAAAGAGACAGAGAAGGTTGGAGGGGCAGCAAAACTGGAGAAGGGAGGGGGCGTGAGACCGGAGAGGGACACATTTACTAAGCTATTTTGAGAAAATTTGAGGGGGTGGTTTATGTGTAAATATTTTCGAGATTTATGAATGGGTTTTCTCCAGTACATGATTTTTTCTATATTTTTCTATATTTTTTCACGAAATTTGTATTTTTCTAAATAAACACCCATAATTCATGATTTATTAGCATTTTGTTAACTTTTTTTGTTGTCATAAAAAAAAATCATGAGGTTTGATCTGTTGAGTCCTACAGAGGCTTAGAATAGTAGAAGAATAAAATAGTCTGTGACATCCTGTCCTTGACACATTTTAAGGGAAAGTTAAACACCTCATTGTTTTCTTTTTCACCCAGTTTCAAGGGGAATTTAATCCCATTGCTGTTTTCTGTTTCACACACTTTTGGAGCAATTCCAGTTTGGGAAAAATAAAGAGGATTCGTGGAAACAAATGTCCGTTTAAATCTGAATTTTTTGAGACAATATATATCGAAATTTTTAAAGTTGAAAATTTGAGATGATGGGTGGGGAGGAAAGGAGGAGCAAAACCAGAGAGGGGCCGCATGATGGGGAATGATAGCAAAGGAGAGCCAGAGAGAGAGAGAGAGAACATGTAGGGGCAGGAAGACGAAGACCTGACATTGAAGTAAAGTGGGACTGTAGCGGGGGGGGGGAGAGAGTGCGAAAGGAGAAGCGTACTGTGCTAAGTAATTATGAGCTAAGAAAATAGAAGGGGGGCAAGAGTGGAGGAAGAGCTGCAAGGAGAGAGCAGAAGCAGCAGTAAGCTCTAGCTTATAAATGGAGCATACTGATGTAGGAACGTGCCGTTTATAAGATTATAATTAAAAGTTTGGTTCCACATGGAAATGACCAAACTGCAGATTATATATATATATATACAAGGAGTTTGTTGGAAAATTTCAGAAAGTCCAAATCCAAATTCAGAAGAGTTATTGAAGGTGAGTGGATTGCTTAATTACACAGCTTGTTAAATCAAATACTTCTTGCCAGTCTTTTTGTATTTTAGGGCAGTTCCACCAAGTGTGCACAAGAGTCCTACCCTGACTCCTATTGCTGTGATAATGGCTGAGTTTCCCCTGGGACCTCTCTCCCTGGGCCTGTATGGAGCTGGGCAAAACCACCGTGGGCAATCTTTGCCAGAGAGCAGAAGTCACCAGACACTTGGAATCCACAAAAGGTTCTTTACTTGTTGTGGGTGAACAAATGATGGGGTGGATGGACAAATGCTGGAGTGGATGACCAAATGTTGGAAGTCAAAAGGAATATTCCTTTCCCAAGCCCTGGAGTAGCTCCTTACACATGGGAAGCAGGAACATGAATGGCATGATGGGAGGAACTGACATCACACATAAGGAAGGGAATGGGAGGGTATACAGACTTAGAAATAAACAAGTTGCAATATGACCTTGGTCACTAGGTGGCAGAGTAACAATGAAAATACATATGAACAATTAACTTTAAACACAACTTGATGCTGTGGGGCAGCACAAGTCCCTTCCTGTCCACATATTCTCCAACGCATTTTAGTGGCTGTTTGTGGGTAAATCTTATAAAGCCTTGAGGGTGATTTTAGATTGTTTTTAAACAACTTCTGGACATTCCTTTTAACAATAGCACTAAAGATTTTAATCAAATTTGCTGTATTGGGCAGGTCAAATGTGCTTTTAGGACAAAACCTCTCCACTGGTAATTCTGGCTTATTTGTCTTATAATAATCACATTGTCTCATCTCAACTTCTAGTTATAGATCAACTTCCAGTTTAAACTAAATGCAACTAAATGCAATTGGAAACCAGTACAAAGCATAGCCCTCTACTCAAAAGAGAGATCTCAACCTGCGTACCTAAATTATAGATTACTTGATTGATTTTCTTTTGGGGGCTTCCCCTGCAGAACTCCCCCGGCCCCTAAAAAATTAACCCATGTGAAAAAATGAACCCATATATAAAACAATGAACCAGTATGTTCAGATAATTAATTGTGTTGTGCTTATCATCAGCTTTGCAGTCTATACAAAGTATCAGCAAGTTTTTGTGTTCATTTGAGTCTTAGATAATACATATAAGATAGCTGAAATATATATTTATGACCTGCTTGGGGCATTTTCAGTGCCTGGTTCTTAACATCTGCTCTGTTCCATTCTTTACTCTTATATTTGGATTGTAAATAAGAAACCCCATTTCAGGGAAGATATAAAATAAGCTGTTCCTCCCACAAGTATCTTTGTTTGCCAACTCTGCAACCTTGCTTTGCAGACAGAAAAGCCCTATTAAAATGTCATAGAATTCAGCTTGAAAATGATATATAATCTAGCCCGTAAAACCATTACGTTAACAAGGTTTACACAAAGTATACACAACTGAAACCTGGGAATAATGCAGATTGCAAATGTGAGCTACACTTCAACATAAAATGCTATTTTTTTTTTACTAAAGCCCATGGACTTGCCTAAAGGGCATAACACCTATGGAAAACCCAGTCCATTTTGTAGCTCTTTACATTTTTGGCAGCCATATATCATAGTCAACAGTGGGATTTTGAGGATGTCATATGTCCATAGGTAATAAAATGTACTAAGTTTTTCCACATGCAGCAACCCATGGCAACCAAAAAGATGTTTGCTTTTTAATAGGTGACCAGTAAATGCTACCTGAGGTTGATTGCAACAACATTTTATTATATTATCCCAAGTTACTGAATATTACAATGACAACAATATTTTTTTTTTTAAATATGCTGTTTTTTATATGCAAATCCAAGTTTAGACCTTATTTCATATCCATTGAGTATGGTAAAAAGTTAACAACTAATCAAGTCATTAGAGCAGTTTAAATTACACAAAACATAAATGAATGACTCAAAACAGAATTCAATCATCAGTAAAATACTGAAAAACTTACTCTAAATTAAGGATATTGTATTGAATTAGAAGTTCTGTTTCCTGAAGATATATTATATATAAATTCCCTATATGAAAGAAATTAACCAGCATAAAATAGATATAGAATAAAGTTAACATCAAAAAGGAAAGTCAGAATTCCGAATATAGCACATTTGAGGAATGGTGGCTTATTTGTAATAAGTGAGTAAATGGCCAAATAAACCTGTTTTGAATCATTATAAGCCTTTCCTCCCTGGGGACTAAATAAGTACAGCTCTTCATCCCACTCTATTAAATCCCTCCAGCATGAGAACCTAAAAGACAAAAACAACAAAACATCTGTCACAAGAATGAAAATTGTTATAGTACTTCATAATATAAATATATTTATAAATACTTAAGTAAAAACACACATTGCTAATTAAATATAGGTAAAGTAGAACATATTAATTTGTTATGGCAGAATTTTCAATGATTTATTTGCCCTTAAGCGTTGATTGAAAGGTTTAATAATGAAGTCTACATGGACCATGACACAAGAGCTTGTCATTGAAAAAAAGAGAAAGAGATAGAAATACTGTAGGCAATTTCACATGTGGGAAAGAAACTCAATAAAAAATCTTTGTCATTGGTTTAATGGACAATGCTATTGACTTTACTGCTCTCTAGAGAAAGCATTCAGAGATCCTTTCCTTTTCCCTTTGTTTACTTTAGGCTCACTGGAAAAATCTGTCATTCTGATTCCTTGTCCTCAATTTAGAACTGGAAACATGTGAAAGTAGTCATTTGATAAGTCTTTTATGTCAAACTTAAAAGAAATATGTCAATTTAGAACTTTATATAATGTTACAAGAAATTATAAAAAAAAGCCTTGCACTTTATAGGGCTAAGAACAGTGACTGTTTTGAAACATTATAAAAGTATTCAGTGATTTATTGTCAAATGCAATGAATGTCAGTTTAAAAAAATCTCTCACTCTCTTAGTATGTTTGCACTCCTAGAAGATAACTTTTTAAATTCATATTTCTACTAAGTTTGAGCTATTTACATTTTTACCTTTACATCAGTAATTGGCCTAACTCAGAAGTGATTATGTAACTTTTTTTCACCAAAGCAACACGTTTATCATAGACAATAACTAACTCACCCAGTTACAATGTCACTACTGGAAAAACATTCGGTCATTCGGTGCATATCTTTGCATAGCTTCCACAGAATTACCATGGCAACTGTATTGCAGGGCTCTATATGAAAACAGTTTACTCCCCAGTATGAAGATTAAGAAATTCACATGAGTCTCACTAGGTTTGCAAGTGGACTTCATATATAACTCACTGTTTTATGCTTACTTATATTACTATGGCCATGTTCAAATTAAAGGACAAATGTGGTTGCCTTTTACATTAGAAAAGTTTTTCAGCTGACTTTTTGATCCTGAAGTGTTACCACTCGCACTACTGGAGACTAGGGATTAAAAAAAATAAGATTCACTTTCACAAAGATTTCCATTCCAAACAGGGACAAGTAGAGGGGAAAGATAAGATTGTTTTTACCTGCCACACAACACTTGGATAATAGGTAGTGAAAAGGTCATAGGTTACATAGTTATATATAGAGATGTAGCGAACCTCGCAAAAAAAGTTCGCGAACCCGTTCGCGAACTTCCGCCAAAAAGTGCGAACGTTCGCGAACTTTGCGAACCCCATAGACTTCAATGGGAAGGCGAACTTTAAAACCTAGAAAAGCCATTTCTGGCCAGAAAACTGATTTTAAAGTTGTTTAAAGGGTGCCACGACCTGGACAGTGACATGCTGGAGGGGGATCAAGGGCAAAAATGTCTCTGAAAAATACGTTTTTGACACAGCGTTGCGTTTTGTGCTGTAAAGGGCACAAATCACACTACATTCCTAAACTTGTATAATAAACTGCTTTAAAACGTCCGGCGTCTACATGCCAATCAAGTCGTGTAAAGGTTAGGGCCGGTTCACACACAAAGACAAAACGCCGCGTTTACTGCAACGAAAAAAAACCCAAAAAGCTTTAATGATACCGTCAAGTGAGCGAATAATAGTTTTTACTAGTTGCTTGTCACCTCCAGGATGTTCGTCCTGTCGATGGGAATATTTCTGTAGTGGTGTGTTTAGCAGTCACCGTGCTTGTGCGCACGTGCACGGTCAGGCAGAGGCAATTCAATGTCAGTGAAGTGAACCAAAAAACACTGATTCTGCAGTGCGGGCCCAGTTTTGGACTACTTTATTGATCACCTGCGGTGACCATAAAAGATACAATTTTGCCGCTGTTGCAGAACCCTGAAAAATCAGGCATGTGTACATTCCTGAAAAATTATGTTTTTTTTGTCGCAGCCACTGAAGCACAGAGGCCAGAAAAACTCAGGATTTACCTGTTCAAAAAGGAGGACGCTAAAGGACAGCTGTGTGTGGAGTCATGCGGCGTGCAGAGAAGGTCAGCTGCATGGGGAGTCAGAACAAGTCTTCCGGCGTGCAGTAACCCTCTGAGATCCATGCCTCAAACCAGTAGGATTTGCACCCTAGTTTGTACGGTGGTGGAAGAGGACGCTAAAGGACAGCTGTGAGTGGTGTCAAGCGACTTGCAGAGAAGGACAGCTGCATGGGCAGTCAGAACAAGTCTTCCAGCGTGCAGTAACCCTCTGAGATCCATGCCTCAAACCAGTAGGATTTGCACCCTAGTTTGTACGGTGGAGGAGGAGGACGCTAAAGGACAGCTGTGAGTGGTGTCAAGCGACTTGCAGAGAAGGACAGCTGCATGGGCAGTCAGAACAAGTCTTCCGGCGTGCAGTAACCCTCCGAGATCCATGCCTCATTCATTTTAATAAAGGTCAGGTAATCCACACTTTTGTGACCTAGGCGAGTTCTCTTCTCAGTTACAATCCCTCCTGCTGCACTGAAGGTCCTTTCTGAGAGGACACTTGAGGCGGGGCAAGACAAGAGGTTTATGGCAAATTGTGACAGCTCTGGCCACAGATCAAGCCTGCGCACCCAGTAGTCCAGGGGTTCATCGCTCCTCAGAGTGTCGATATCTGCAGTTAATGCCAGGTAGTCCGCTACCTGCCGGTCGAGGCATTCTCTGAGGGTGGATCCAGAAGGGTTCTGGCGCTGCCTTGGACTGAAAAAACTTTGCACGTCTGACGTTACAGAGTGGCCAAAGTGCATTGTCCTTGCAGGTGTGCTCGTGGGAGGATTACCGGCAGCCCTGCCCCTGGAATGTGGAGTGACATCACCCTTAAAAGCATTGTACAACATGTTTTGCAGGTTGGTTTGGAAATGCAGCATCCTTTCGGACTTGTGGTACGTTGGTAACATTTCTGCCACTTTATGCTTGTAACGAGGGTCTAGTAGCGTTGCCACCCAGTACAGGTCCTTCTCCTTAAGCCTCTTGATACGGGGGTCCTTCAACAGGCATGACAGCATGAAAGACCCCATTCTCACAAGGTTGGATGCAGAGGTATCCATCTCCCCTTCCTCGTTATCAAGGACTACGTCCTCATCCACCACCGTCTCCTCCCCCCAGCCACGTACAAGACCAGGGCTCCCCAAAAGGTGACCACAAGCCCCCCGGGAAGCCTGCTCCTGTTGGTCTTCCGCCTCCATAAAGCCACCTTCCTCCTCTGACTCCACTTCTGACAGCTCTCCCTGCGTTGCAGCAGGTGCCTGGGAACGTTCTGGTGATTCCGCCCAGAAATCATGCTCTTCCTGCTCCTGGTCACGCTGGTCTACGGCCTCATCTGTCACTCGTCGCACGGCACGCTCCAGGAAGAACACAAAGGGTACTAGGTCGCTGATGGTGCCTTCAGTGCGACTAACCATATTTGTGACCTCGTCAAAAGGGCGCATGAGCCTGCAGGCATCACGCATAAGCACCCAGTAATGGGGGAAAAAAATCCCCAGCTCTGCAGATCCAGTCCTACCACCCAGTTCAAATAGATATTCGTTAATGGCTCTTTGTTGTTGCAGCAGACGTTCAAACATGAGGAGCGTTGAATTCCAGCGAGTCTGGCTGTCACAAATTAAACGCCTGACTGGCAAGTTGTGCCGCCGCTGAATGTCAGCAAGGCGTGCCATGGCTGTGTAGGAACGTCTGAAATGGCCAGACACCTTCCTGGACTGCCTGAGAATGTCCTGCAATCCTGGGTACTTTGAGACAAACCGTTGGACTATTAAATTTAAAACATGTGCCATGCAGGGCACATGTGTTAAATTGCCCAGTCTAAGTGCTGCCAACAGATTGCTTCCGTTGTCACACACCACTTTTCCAATTTTCAGTTGGTGTGGGGTCAGCCACCGATCGGCCTGTGAGTGCAGAGATGACAGGAGTGCAGATCCAGTATGGTTTTTGCTTTCCAGGCACGTCATGCCCAAGACAGCATGACAACGGCGTACCTGGCACGTCGAATAGCCTATGGGAAGCTGGGGGTGCACAGGTGTGGAGAAGGACACAGCAGCAGAGGAGGAAGAAGCCGAGGAAGAAGCCAAGTTAGAAGACGAGTTAGAAGATGACTTAGAAGACGAGTTAGAGAGCAAAGGAGGAGTAGAGGTGGTGGCAGACCCGCATGCAACCCGTGGAGGTGACACCAACTCCACTGTTGTTGAACCACGCATTCCCTGCTTCCCAGCTATAACCAGATTCACCCAGTGGGCAGTGTAGGTGACATACCTGCCCTGACCATGCTTGGAGGACCATGTGTCAGTAGTCATATGGACCTTTGCCCCAACACTAAATGACAGAGATTCGGTGACTTGGCTCTGCACATGCTGGTACAGGTGTGGTATTCCCTTCTGGGAAAAAAAATTGCGGCTGGGTACCTTCCACTGCGGTGTCCCAATTGCTACAAATTTGTGGAAGGCCTCAGAGTCCACCAGCTGGTATGGTAAAAGCTGGCGGGCTAAAAGCGCAGACAAGCCAGCTGTCAGACGCCGGGCAAGGGGGTGACTCGGAGGCATTGGCTTTTTACGCTCAAACATGGCCCTCAAAGAAACTTGGCTGGGGGCAGATGAGCAAGAACTTGTGGTCAAGGTGGAAGGCGGAGTGGGGGGTGGTTGAGACGGGTCAAGGACAGCAGAGGTAGAGCAGTAAGATGCTGGACCAGAAGGAGGGTGGATTTGAGTTTGGCTGCTGCCTTTGAGGTGTTGCTCCCATAGTGCTTTGTGTTTGGCGTTCATGTGCCTTCACATAGCAGTTGTACCTATGTGGGTGTTGGGCTTCCCAAGACTCAGTTTCTGACTGCACTCATTGCAAATTACAGCGCTTTTGTCAGAGGCACAAACATTAAAAAAATGCCACACTGCTGAGCCTTTTGATGCGGGCTTTCTAGCGGTAACAGTAGAAGCTGGCGGGTGCGTTGGCTGGCTGACCACAGGTTCCGATTCATGTTGTTGCCCTACTGTTCCCCGCGAGCTGTCCCTGCTTCTTCTAAGTCTTATTCTCCTCCTGCCTCTCTGACTCTCCGTCTCTCCATCTGAACTATCCTCCTCTTGCTCTCTTCTTGTGGGCACCCACAAAACATCAATCTCCTCATCATCATTCTCCTCAGATGCATCAATTTCTTCTGACAGCTCACAGAAGGCAGCAGCAGCGGGGACCTCATCACACCTTATGTCCATCTCTGTTGTGTTGCCTGCCTGAGTTAAATCTGGTGTAACGTCCTCATCTCCTTCATCTTCTTCTGGCAATAATGGTTGCGCATCACTCATTTCAACAAACTCATGAGTAAATAACTCCTCTGACTCCAGTGAAGAAGGGGCGGCGGTGGTGGAGGAAGTGGTAGGTGGGGTGTCCATAGCAGAGGAGGATGAGGATGTTGTGGCAAAGTTAGAAACGGTAGAGGATGGGGTGTGCTGTGTAAGCCAGTCAACTACCTCTTCAGCATTTTGGGAGTTCAGGGTAAGTGCCTTCGGAACACTGGGCAATTTCCTAGGGCCACAGGATATCATAGCAGCACGGCCCCTAGTGCCTCTGCGTGGCGGCCTGCCTTTGCCTGGCATTTTTTTTATTTTTACAAAACAACAACAACTTGGGTGATGTTTCTGGACACGGAATTATTATTGTTATTTAGACAAATTGTGAAAAAGATCACACAGCTAGGTGGCACTTGGTTGCAGACACCGGGCAACAAGGCCTGCAAGGGCAACGTATACAGTAGTGGATACGGAATATATTATTGCTGGTGGAAAACCGTCACTCAAGTGATGTTTCTGGACACGGAATTATTATTGTTATTTAGACAAATTGTGAAAAAGCTCACACAGCTAGGTGGCACTTGGTTGCAGACACCGGGCAACAAGGCCTGCAAGGGCAACGTATACAGTAGTGGATACGGAATATATTATTGCTGGTGGAAAACCGTCACTCAAGTGATGTTTCTGGACACGGAATTATTATTGTTATTTAGACAAATTGTGAAAAAGCTCACACAGCTAGGTGGCACTTGGTTGCAGACACCGGGCAACAAGGCCTGCAAGGGTAACGTATACAGTAGTGGATACGGAATATATTATTGCTGGTGGAAAACCGTCACTCAAGTGATGTTTCTGGACACGGAATTATTATTGTTATTTAGACAAATTGTGAAAAAGATCACACAGCTAGGTGGCACTTGGTTGCAGACACCGGGCAACAAGGCCTGCAAGGGCAACGTATACAGTAGTGGATACGGAATATTTTATTGCTGGTGGAAAACCGTCACTCAGGTGATGTTTCTGGACACGGAATTATTATTGTTATTTAGACAAATTGTGAAAAAGCTCACACAGCTAGGTGGCACTTGGTTGCAGATACCGGGCAACAAGGCCTGCAAGGGCAACGTATACAGTAGTGGATACGGAATATATTATTGCTGGTGGAAAACCGTCACTCAAGTGATGTTTCTGGACACGGAATTATTATTGTTATTTAGACAAATTGTGAAAAAGATCACACAGCTAGGTGGCACTTGGTTGCAGACACCGGGCAACAAGGCCTGCAAGGGTAACGTATACAGTAGTGGATACGGAATATATTATTGCTGGTGGAAAACCGTCACTCAAGTGATGTTTCTGGACACGGAATTATTATTGTTATTTAGACAAATTGTGAAAAAGATCACACAGCTAGGTGGCACTTGGTTGCAGACACCGGGCAACAAGGCCTGCAAGGGCAACGTATACAGTAGTGGATACGGAATATTTTATTGCTGGTGGAAAACCGTCACTCAGGTGATGTTTCTGGACACGGAATTATTATTGTTTTTTAGACAAATTGTGAAAAAGATCACACAGCTAGGTGGCACTTGGTTGCAGACACCGGGCAACAAGGCCTGCAAGGGCAACGTATACAGTAGTGGATACGGAATATATTATTGCTGGTGGAAAACCGTCACTCAAGTGATGTTTCTGGACACGGAATTATTATTGTTATTTAGACAAATTGTGAAAAAGCTCACACAGCTAGGTGGCACTTGGTTGCAGACACCGGGCAACAAGGCCTGCAAGGGCAACGTATACATTAGTGGATACGGAATATATTATTGCTGGTGGAAAACCGTCACTCAAGTGATGTTTCTGGACACGGAATTATTATTGTTATTTAGACAAATTGTTATTTAGACAAAAAATACAGAGCAGTAGAAAGTAGATTACTAGCCAGAAAACCTACTTTAACTCTCCCTCAAATCAATACATACAGCTCCTATCCCCACACAAATACAGAGCAGTAGTAGATTACTAGCCAGAAATCCTACTTAAACTCTCCCTCAAATGAATGCACAGCTCCTATCCCCACACAAATACAGAGCAGTAGAAAGTAGATTACTAGCCAGAAATCCTACTTAAACTCTCCCTCAAATGAATGCACAGCTCCTATCCCCACACAAATACAGAGCAGTAGAAAGTAGATTACTTGCCAGAAATCCTACTTAAACTCTCCCTCAAATGAATGCACAGCTCCTATCCCCACACAAATACAGAGCAGTAGTAGATTACTAGCCAGAAATCCTACTTAAACTCTCCCTCAAATCAATCACAGCTTCTCTCCCTACACTATCTCTTCAAGCACACACAGGCAGAATGTAAAATGGCTGCTGGGCTTCTGTTTATATATGGAAGGGAGTGGTCCAAGGGGGGGGGGGTGGCCCAGGAGGGAGAGCTGCCTGATTGGCTGACATGTATCTGCTGGTCTGGGGTGAGAGGTCAAAATTTGGCGCCAGCTAAGGCGAACCCAAATGGCGAACATCGCCAAAAGTTCGCGAATTTGCGGACTTGCGAACACCCGATGTTCGCGCGAATTAGTTCGCCGGCGAACAGTTCGCTACATCCCTAGTTATATAGTTAAGTTGGGTTGGAACCCAAGTTCAACCCCTCCAAATGATCCCCCAGTGAACATTTAGGGGTATATTTATCATGCTGTGTAAAAAGTTGAGTGAAGCATTGCCCAGGGCAACCGATCAGCAAATTATATTTCAACAGTTAGAAAATCAAAGTAAAGCATCTGATTGGCTACTATAAACAACATCACCGGTGATTTTTTTACTCCACTTTTACACACTATGATAAATATACCCCAAAGTATACTCAATACCCATAGTTATACACTCACATGGATAAACTACATATACCGATACCTATACTAACTGTAGATTTCTAGATTGCAATAGCCTTGGATATTGTGCTTGTTCAGGAAATCATCCAAGCCACTTTTACAGGCATTAATTGAATCCACCTTAAATTGAATCCGACAAAACACCTGAAATCCAAAACTGGACTGCCCTCACCAATGCTGCTTCAAATGAAACTTCTGTTCCTTAGTCTAAATGTGCCCTCTCTTGCGCTGATCTTTTCTATGGAAAAAAAATTTCCCCGCAATCCCTCTATAATGTTTTCTAATGTACTTGTAAAGAATATTTATGTCCCATTGTGAGTTGTTTTTTTTTGCCAAATAAAACAACCCCAACATTGACAATCAGCCCTCATAATTTATATCCTCCATCTCCTTTATGAGTTTAGTTTCATGTCACTGCACTCTCTCCAGCTCATTAATATCCTTCTTAAGGACTGGAGCACAAAAGCACTGCATACTCAAGGTGAGACCTTACTAGATCTATAAAGAGGCAAAATTATGTTTTCATTCTTTGAGTTAATAGGGTTGATTCACTAAAGTGCGTTAAAACATGCGCTATTTATAGCGTGCGTTAAAAATGTTATTGCGTCTAAATTTTCGCGACTTAACGCATGATTCACTATAAACACACTTGCGCTAATTTCCGCGCGATACTGCATGCGATATTTTAGCCGCGGTATTTTTCGCATGCACGCTAATTATCGCAAGTGCGATAGCTCTTGTGTGTGCGCTAATTGTCGCGACATTACGCATGCGGCAATTGCCATGCAACTTAAAACTGGTGACATTTTGCGCATTTGCCCTGGTAGAGCACAGAAGTGCTAGAGAGGTGCTGTATAACTGTTTATTTGCAAAAAAAACAAAACAAAACAATAAAAATATAAGTAACAAAAAAAAAAGAAGTGCTAGAGATAATAAAATGGGGGGGGGGCATTTAAGAATATTTAGCCAAATACTTAGGGGTCCGTTTACTAAAGTGGCTTAAATTAAGTGGGAGATTTTAGACACAGAATAAATGGCAAATATGTTAAGGGCACTTTATTAAACAGGGACAAATATAATATTGCAATTATTCCGTCAAAAAAACATTTGATTGGCAGTTATCACACTCGCCAGAAAATACGCTACATACTAATTAACGCAAGCTTTACTATTCAGCAAAATGGGCTAAAGACAAAATTGTTGGCAGAATATTTGCAAAAATTGAAACCATATAGCATATTGATGCTGTTACTGATAAATGTAAAAGTGTAGGAGAAACTACATGAAAGTATAGAATACCATATCAAGGAAGGCAAAATAATTAGACATTACCCAGTTCAAAAGTAGAAAAATAACTTTTATTTTAACAATAAAATATTTAAAAAACTTAAAAGATTTAAAAAAAAAAACTTGCTGGCCTTGATTTCCCCCACATCCTGCTGCAGCTGGGCCAACTGGGTCTTGATAGTGTTCAGGTCCTCCTGCACTGACCGAAGTGTGGGGTCAGTCCACCCAGGTGTTGTTTGGGTCCCCACATCTTCGGTCTGTCGTGAGGGTCCCTCGGTCGCAGGAGGACCTGGTGCCCAGTGTTTGGCCTGGGGAGAGTCCGGGGCTGGGGGTGTAGCCGGGGGGGCCTCTGGAGCCTTGGGGGACTCTGCAGCCTGGGGGTCCTCGGGTGCCTGGGGGTCCTGGGGTGTCTGTGGGGCCTCGGGGGCCTGGGTGCCTCGGGGGCCTGGGGAGCCTCTGCAGCCTGGAGAGCCTCTGCAGCCTGGGGGGCCTGGGGTTGGGCCTCTGGATGAGGCGCTACATCCAGCTGAAGTTCTGTGAGATAGTATTGCAAGATGTTTTGTGTAATATATTATATATATATACATTCATACACCATCATAAATAACGGGGCCCCTCACAACAACATTTTTTGGGCCCCCCTCCTCCCACGCCCCCAATGGCCCCTCCCCCTGTGAACCCTCACATCAATACAAAGGACACACAGACATTGTTAGCCAGGGGCCCCTAAAATATTCGTGGTCCTTCCCCAAATGACTCATACTATGGGCCGCTCCCTGCTGCTTCCCCCCTGCTTTAAACTTATTTATGCATATGTATTTGAAAATAGCTGTATATATATATATACAATACGAAGTGCTGGGAAGCTGCACACCATAAGGAAAAATAATTCCTGGGTGCCTGTGCAAATCAAAATCTAGACAGGCATGGGGTGACGGCACGCACAGGATTTTCACAAGGAGTCACGAAGTTGTGACTCCTGACAATTCTTACATTTGTTAGTTCAAATTACTTGCTAAATCTTTTACTGAACGTATTCTGTAAAAGCATTATAAAGTACAATAATTACCTTCCGCTATTTCAGTGATCAGATCTAAATTCCTGCGCATCAGGTCCGACCATAACCGCTGGAGCCTGCGGAGGTCCACTTCAAGGGCAAACCTGTTGCGCAACCCGTCTTGGAGGTCACGCAGGATTGCCCTCTTCCTCTCATGGACCCCTAAGGGCCCCAGCGGCAGATTATCATATCCTGAGTGCAGGAAAAAGCTCATAATGTAGTGCCTCTCCCCCAGTAGCAGATCAGAAACCCAAGGCATGATGCTCACTGTGTGTGACTGCAGGCTCAATGACACAAAATGGCCACAAGTCGCACATGTCACGAGATTACAAAGTCGCGACAAAAGAGTCGCCAAAATATACCTAGTATTGTATTTGTGCGACTAAATATTCACCGCTATAGTAGCGAATATTGGGGCGACTAGATATTCACCGCTATAGTAAGCGAATATTGTGGCGACTAAATATTCCCCGCTATAGTAGCGAATATGCACGCCATGTTAGCCATACATGCCAATACTTTTCGTAAAAAAACACATACTTGAATAAATCACACTGCTAAGTCCATATAGCGCGCCTAAGTGTTTGTGAATCATGCGTTCATATTCATTTCTGCGCGCAAATTAACACATGTGGCAAATTAACGCATGCGGTAGCGCGAAATTGAACGCATGCGGTATGTGACTTAATGCACGCGGTAATACTGTTGTGAATTGCGCGCTAATTGTCACGTCTATTTTAACGCAAAAAAACGTGCAATAAAATTTATCACACTTTAGTGAATCAACCCTAATGCCTTTTTTATACAAGAACATACTTGATTTGCTTTAGTAGCTACCGAATGGCACTGAATGACACAGCTTGTTATTCACAAAAATCCCTACATCCTTCTTCCCAATACACTTCACTTATGCCCCCAACACATTACCATTAAGTGTATGACTTGCATTTATGTTATTTATACCAAAGTGCATTCCTTGCAGTTATCAACAATGAACCATATTTGCCAGTTTTCCAATTTAGTCAAATCTCTCTGTAAATTGCATGACTCTTTTGCACAATTTAGTGTCATTAGCAAAAATAGTGACAGTGCGTTCAATGACCACCTGAAAGTCATAAATAAAGTGAAAAGCAAAGGACCAAGAGTAGACCCCTGCAGTACTCCACTAACAACCAATTAAGAAATACACATGTATGGTCAGTTTTATCAGGAGCCAATTAACCTGCTTGTATGTTTCTGAAGTGTCAGAGAAAACCCATGCAGACACAAGGACACAAACTCTTTGCAGATAGTGGCCAAGCTGAAATCAAACTCAGGACTCCAGCTGCAAGGCAGAAGTGCTACCCACTGAACCACCATGCTCACTGTACGTCAGATGTTGTGATGGTAGATACTCTTAATAGCATTAAGAGTGGCTTGGATAATTTCTTGAACAAGCATAATATAGAAGTATAAATAAATTTGAAGCAACTGGACTTGTTTAGTAATCATTGAAGACGTTTCACTACTCATCCGAGCAGCTTCTTCAGTTCAACTGACTGGTTGAACTACATACCAGTCAGTTGAAGAAGCTGCTCGGATGAGTAGTGAAACGTCTTCAATGATTACTAAACAAGTCCAGTTGCTTCAAATTTATTTATACTAGATATACCATGACCTGGATGAATGAAAATCTTCATAGACATAATATAGAAGGATATTCTGATAAAATCTGCAATTTGTATCGATGTTGCTATGGGTCTGTGTGTGCGCTCGGATTCACTTGGAAGTGTTGTACTTGATGGTCTTTTTTAACTATGTATTAAATGTCCAAGATGGAAGAAGTGCCATTTAAAGGAAAAGTAACAAAAAATCTATTCTACCCTACTCCAATAATCGCCTTATCCTTCCAAGTGTTTATTATTTTAAATGCTTTATTAGAAAATACCTTGTAAAACATTGCATCCGGTCATTTGAAATACGGCAATACGGCGATCCAGAAGATGCAGAATCCACTATGCAACGATTGACATCTCCTCCTAGCCCGACTCCTTCCTGTACAGAAGGAAGGCTAGGAGGAGATGTCGATCGTCGCATAGTGGATGCTGCATCTTCTGGATCGCCATATTGCCGTATTTCAAATGACTGGATGCAACTTTTTACAAGGTATTTTCTAATAAAGCATTTAAAATAACAAACGCTGGGAAGGATAGGGCAATTATTGGAGCAGGGTAGAATAGATTTTTCACTTATAAAATTTTAGTGTTACTTTTCCTTTAAAGAATAATGTAGAAAAACATTTGTCTATTTAGTGATCTCAAAGTTAAAGCAACAATCTTAAAGTTTGGATGAAAAGTTGCCCTTTAAATAAAGTATTTTCTGGACAGTAAGAGATTTCCCCAGATAGCATGCATTCATAATAAAAACAAAGAAGATGTGTACCACTTAACTTTTCCTTAAGGTTGCATTATATATGCTACCAATATAAATGAATATAAGCAATAAGTGACTTGCTTTTAGAAGATGCATTTTATTTTCATGTAAATCGATGAGTATCAATCAGAATGTGTTAGGTTACTGATGTTGCATGAGCAGCGTATAAATTAATTTCGAAATTTCTACAGTGTAACTAGGCTTTGCAGCATTCCATTTAAATCTTTTTCTTACTTATTATAAATGGAGTAAATGCCTTACTGCTTAGTTAGCTAAGTCAGAAAGCTTAAATCCCTAGTAAAATAAATTGAGGTGGTTTTGTTGCTGTTTTGTTCCATAATTTATTTATTGCTATTGTAAAGGTTAAGAGTGTGCTTTTAAGGACATCCATATAGGACAATAAGGGAGTTAATTTATTAAATAGAAGGCACTGAACAAATCGCAAAAAAGGCTGCAATCGACCATTCTTTTTGTACTTCTACTTATTTTGACTTCTGCTCTTTCTGCATTGCTTTTGGTCTCTACACTCCAAAACAGAGCTCAGAGACCTGCCACAACCCATATAGGGTTCCCTCCAATCCTTAACCCATTCCCTAACTTGCATATCATTCAACCCAGATGAGCGATGAGCGAAATGTTTCAACAGGCATGGATTTAATGCTATATCTGTTACCTGTTATCTGTTACCAGCAGGAGCTCTAAAACTTTTTTCATGGAGAAAACTCATGGTAGACTTTATTTGTTCAATTGTAAATTATAAATATAGCCGAAAACATTTTATTTACAGATATACTGTATCACTGGAATCACAGTGGCACTTCCAATCCAACACAGTTAATACTAAATGTCCTAATGCTGTGCTTTCCTGTGTGTTATGTTTGTTGCATCACTGCTGTACAAGCTGTATAAGATAATAGAGTAGTGAGTAGAGACACGCTGCAGAGGATAGCAGAGACAGACTGTGCAGGATGAACATCTCTATTTTTGTCCTGTTGTAGCTCTTGCTCTCCTATTTACACTCTGCCTGCCACGTGCCAGATTTATATAATTAACAGCCTGCTCAAATTGTCCTGCTTATCAGTGGCAATAAATTTGGTTTCAATCACTTCCCTGACCCCATGACCTCATCACACCCATCACACCCAAAGTATCTCACTACTGGGAACAAATAAAATGCAAGCAAAACCTGGGAAACATAGGAAAGAGTTAATGCTGTGTGCTACAGAAAGGGCAAAAGTCCCGGCACCCTGGCAGGCCAGTCCAACACTGGTGACGAGACCTGTAGCAAACTTTAAAGCTCATATTACACAACCCTTTATAATCTCCAATCTTCTTCTCCATATGGGCACTCCTTTTCTTGAAAGGAGAAGGAAATGGTGTAAAGTGCGACCCCCTAAACAGAATGGCCTCATGTCCCTGTAGCAGATCGCTTACTTTTTTTCCTGGATATCCTGTATTTTGCCTGCAGTCTCTGATTTTCCTAAACACTATAGGGTTGATTCACTAATGGTCGATATTTCGAACGCTATTTATAGCATGCGTAAAAATTTTTATTGCGTCTAATTTTTCGCGTCTTAACGCACGATTCACTAAAAGTGTATTTGCGTTAATTTAGATGCGATGCTGTTTGCGGTATTTAAGTCGTGAAGACTATTTTATGCGGTATTCGATGCAACATGTGCTAATTAACAATATTAAGCATGTCTAAGGGGCCCATTAACTTACGAACGGGCCGAATGCGTCCAATTGCGTTTTTTTCGTAATGATCGGTATTTTGCGATTTTTTCGGAAAATGATCGCGACTTTTTCGTTACCAATACGATTTTTGCGGAAAAACGCGAGTTTTTCGTAGCCATTCCGAAAGTTGCGATTTTTTCGTAGCGTTAAAACGTGCGCAAAAAGTTGCGATTTTTTCGTAGTGTTAAAACTTGCGCAAAACGTCGCGCCTTTTAAGTTTTAACGCTACGAAAAAAGCGCAACTTTTCGCGCAAGTTTTGACGCTACGAAAAAAACGCAACTTTCGGAATGGCTACGAAAAACTCGCGTTTTTTCGCGCAAATCGTATTGGTAACGAAAAAGTCGCGATAATTTCCGAAAAGTCGTAAAGGCGCCGAAAAAATCGCAAAAAATACGAAAAAGTCGCAAAATGTTCGTTTTCCAATCGGAATTTTTCCAATTCGGTCGGAATTCGTGTCTTAGTAAATCAGCCCCATAGTGTTTGTGAATCATGCGTTAGTATTATTTCTGCGCTCTAAGTACAGAATTGTACATTTTTAAAGAAGAGTCCTTAGTAAATATCTATTTTAAATTTAAAGCATCCAGGAAAGAATATTTTTGTCATGAGTCATTGTCTCTACTTATTCATTTACAATAGGTGAAGCTAAGGCAGTCACATAATAAACTATTGCATATTTATGTATTTAATTGCAAATGTGCATAACAAGCAAACAAATATACTTTCTGAAGATTACTGGTGGACATATAATGGTCCTTAACTTGGTTTTATTGATCTCAAAGATGAAACTATAACTAAACTAAACAAAATAAAAAAAACTACACAAAGGTAGAAAAAGGTCTAGGATATCCATCCAACCAACAGGACAACAAGTAAGTTGGTGATATTTTTACATTTTGGTGATCTACATAGTTCACTAGTCTGGTCCATAGGTTAGTCTGAAGTATTGACTAATGCAGGCTTGGGTCAGCTGATGATCCCATACATGAACAGAATCAGGTCATATTGGGTCATATGTCATCTTTGTTTGTCTGCTATCTATGTAGCCAGAGACCAAAGGGATGTTGTTACCTGTATTTTTTTTAATGATGTAACATTATAGAAAACTACCAGATGTGAAATGTCTTTTTCAGTTTCTATGGTTGTTTGGCATGTAACTCCCACTGTTATATACTGCCGAATTCAGTGTGTTTTTGGCTGCTGTTTCAGTCTGAGTTGTGATGGGACAAGAGAATGCATTAAAGAGGCTGGATAGAAATTGCATGTCAGATTCCTAATGAAAATATAACACCATTCTGCCTAGTAACAGAACAGCTACTGATTATAATAGAATAGAAAGCACACTGCATTAATCCCTGTATGCCTGCAGGCACTCTTTACTGCCTCATTGGAAAGCACGTCTTTCTGAATTACAGACCTGGGGTAAAAAATAAAAGGTTTTCTAGATGTATGAACATTATAGAGTGTTACACAGTGACATTACTGGTAATACATTATTGAGTGAGAATATTGCCAGAAGGCCAGACTTTAAAACAATATAGAGATTACCAAGGTGTAAAAGTCTACCACATTTAATCATCCAAGTCATTGCAATGAAGATAATACTTGGGCAAAACACTCATAATATATGACAATATAATGATAAAGTAATCAGTCTTTAAAGTTTAAACTGACCAATAGTGAATTTTAAACTTGTTTCTGTGAGGGTATTGTTGATTAAAACATCAATATTTCAATATCCCACAAATTCACAGATAAAAAGTTACTGTTTAATTATATGGGTATGGAATCTGTTATGCAGAAACCTGTTCTCCAAAAAGTTTTTAATTTAGGAGGAGGCCATCTCCCATAGACTCAATTTTAAATCATTCATTTTTTTTTTTAATTGTTTTCTTTATTCTGTAGTAAAAAAACAGAACCTCATACCTGATTCTGACTAAGATATATTAGATCCTTATTGGTGACAAAACAATTCTGTTGGGTTTTTTTTATGTTTAAATTATTTTAGTAGACTGATAATATGGTGATCCAAAGGGAAAGAGCCCTTATCTGGGTATAAACTTATCCTGAGTGATCCTCTGTGCACTTTTGCAAAATACTTTAATTTTCTAAGCGATTTCTTAGCACAATCTTTACTGCTAGACAGGCTTTAGCTTAACAACTTTTTGATGGCTAAGGGGTGTATTTGTTAACAATAGAGACAAACATCACCGGTGATGTTGTCCACAGCAAACTTGTAGGTGACTGTTCAAATCTAATTGCTGATTGGTTGCTATAGACAACATCACCAGCCATGTTTGTCTCTAATGTTAATAAATATAACCCTTAGGGGCTGATTTACTAACCCACAAATCCGACCCGAATTGGAAAAGTTCCGACTTGAAAACGAACATTTTGCGACTTTTTCGCATGTTTTGCGATTTTTTCGGATTCTTTACGAATTTTTCGTTACCAATACGATTTTTGCGTAAAAACGCGAGTTTTTCGTATCCATTACGAAAGTTGCGTAAAAAGTTGCGCATTTTTCGTAGCGTTAAAACTTACGCGAAAAGTTGCGCATTTTTCGTAGCGTTAAAACTTAAAAGGTGCAAAGTTTCGCGTAAGTTTTAACGCTACGAAAAATGCGCAACTTTTCGCGTAAGTTTTAACGCTACGAAAAATGCGCAACTTTTTACGCAACTTTCGTAATGGATACGAAAAACTCGCGTTTTTATCGCAAAAATCGTATTGGTAACGAAAAATTCGTAAAGAATCCGAAAAAATCGCAAAACATACGAAAAAATCGCAAAATACCGATCATTACGAAAAAAACGCAATCGGACTCATTTCGACCCGTTCGTGGGTAAGTAAATCAGCCCCTTAGAGTGTCATAGCTGTACATTTAAGTGCATTTTCTATGCACTCCCTGGATTCAATAAATCCTTAGTTTGTAGTATCTCAGTTGAGCCAAAAGTCCACAGAAATCGCTAAGAATAGAAAATAAAATCAAATTACAAAAGTGCTCAGAGATGCGCCCTGCTTAAAAGAACAGTAACACCAAAAATAAAAGTGTATCAAAATAATTAATATATTTTGTACTATTGCCCTGCACTGGTAAAGTTTGTGTGTTTGTTTCAGAAAGACCACTATAGTTTAAATAAATAAGCTGCTGTGTAGCCATGGGAGCAGCCATTCAAAAGGAGAAAGGCACATGCTTCAGATACAGATAAATTCTGTAAAATACAATGGTGTCTTATCTGTTATCTGCTATAGAACCTGTGGCTTTTCTCCTTTTTTCCAGCTTGAATGGCTGCCCTGTGGCTACACAGCAGCTTATTTATATAAACTATAGTAGTGTTCCTAAAGCAAACACACCAGTTTTACCAGTGCAGGGCAACAGTAAATTATATTTGAATTACTTTAAAACACCTTCATTTTTTGGTGTTACTGTTCTTTTAAGTTTACACCAGCTGATGTTTTGGGTTTATATTCCATTTAACTGTCTTAGATGAGACTTGCCAAAACAATGGAAAGATGCAGAGAAAGCATAATCAATAATAAAGTAGAACTTGCAGGATGAGCATGTGTGAATCTACAACTTCTTTGACCAGTAAATGGAAACTGACAGAACTTTAAAGAAGGTAGACATTTAATAAGAAGCAAATAAGGACTTGAAGAAAAAATATGTATTCTGTCTATGCTATTTAAAGTTGAAGTGCTCCTTTAAGGAAATATTCCATCAATCAACTCACACAAACAACAATGTGCACTAGTAACCATTTGTATGGCAAGTGTTGAGATGGCATCACGTAAAAGATTTAATGAAAATCTTCACAGTGAAAAGAAGTTGTCAGGGTCATTGAGCATAATCATTAAGTCAATTGTTGTTTACTGAAAGTCAGTTCACCCATTAAGTGCCACATTACATAGAATTTGAATTTTGTGGATAAAAATACCAAAGTGCCACAGAACAAAAATCTACGTTCTGCTGCACTCCCAGGTGTAGCTACCTGTTATGAATTCACCCAAATGTGTACTTTCCAAAATTATGTGGTTTTGGAGTAAATGTGTTGAATTTTCAGTAGCTGAATTGATCTCTAGAGCAATTTGTATGCATTAACTTTCTTTTGGGGTATCTAAATGCCAGATACTAACCCTATGCACAATGGGCATGGGCAACTGTTCAGTGGATCCTTGATTTTTATATTTAGGATGTTTTTTCTTGGTACCTAATGCTATGTGGGAGATAAGATGCTTGAAAGTGAAAGCTCTGAGGCAATTTTTTAGAAAAAATGTCAGTTATATAGAAACTGATAAGTTTAGAAAAGCATTGGTGTTTGGTATTTAGGAGTAGAAAGACATGGTTACCCATTTTGGATTCATCAGAAAGTGTACTTTTCAAAAAATATATGGTTTCCTGAGGTAAACCTACTCTTCCCTGATTTTTGCCAGTATGCCATATTCTGCTGTAGTGCTTTGAAAACATGAGACATGAGCCTTTTGGAACCAGTTGAATTTGTGTCCATAAAATAATTTTCTGGCACAAATCCTATATTAGGGCAGTGGTACACGGGGAGTATCGTTGTCACAGGCGACTAATCTCCTCTCAATGCCTTCTCACCGGCTAGAATGTAAATCGCCGGTGGTATGGCATACGTGTCGCTGAGATGTCCCGCAGTCGCCCAAAGTTGTCTTCAGAGGAAACTCCGGGCGACATCGCCCGGTGATTGTTATCGCTTATCTTAGGAGAGAACTGCAATGGCCAGGGGTTAATGCCCTTTTGACAAGATCCCAGGGCCTGCTCATGCGCAGTTGAGTGAAAAGCCTGCTTTTTGGATAAAGTTTGGCTTTTCACTCCACTGTGTATGTGCGAAGACCGAAGAAGAAAAAGGATCGCTTTGTACAGGAGCTAAGGAGGATCACTTTGCACAGGAGTGTAATTTGCACATGCTTCCTAAAATAGGGCAAAGTTGTCTTGGATGTCACAGTTTTGTGATGTCAAAAGAGAATTACTGAGAAGCCATATCCAAGCTCACTCTACTCCTGTGAGCAGAACTAGTTTTTAGAACTAGTTTACTGGCTGGCTCAGTAAAATGAACTAGTGCATATTCAGTCCTAGCACTACCTGAGGAGGTTCGGCATGGGCTCCAGAATACTCACAAACTTCTATCGATGCATCATTGAGAGTATTCTGTCCGGTTGTATCACCACCTGGTATGGCAGCTGTAATGCTTTGGACTGCAAAGCTCTGCAGAGGGTGGTGAGATCAGCACAGCGCATCACCAAGACTGAACTGCCGGCCATGCAGGACCTGTACAGACAGCGCTGTAGGAGGAAGATACAGTGGATCCTCTCTGACCCCAGCCACCCCAGCCACAGTCTTTTCACGCTCCTACCATCAGGCAGGCGGTACAGGAGCATCCAGACCCGAACCAGCAGATACAGAGACAGTTTCTACCCACAAGCCATCAGGCTTCTGAACTGCTGACATTCTGCACAAACCAAAACACACTCCCCATAACTACTGGACTCTTCGCAGTGTCACTTTAAACAAAGCCACTTTAAATCCTCACTGCACAATTTCAAATATTTCATTGCATTTTTTATTGTAAATACTTGTACTTTTATTGCACACTTTTATTATATTTAATATTTGTATTTTTTTTTTTTTTGTCTATGTAAAGTTGGGAGGAACACGGGTCAAAAAATTTCATTACAGTAATGATGCTTCATTGTTATTTGTATATGACAATAAACTTGAAACTTGAAACTATAGTTTCTTCTCTTTATTATACTAACACCCCCTAAAAGCACAGGGAAGAATAAATAAACCTCTGTTACTTTTCGTCTCTTTAGGCAGAGCAAGTCTATTTGACATCCAGACAGAGAAGAGCTACTGCATTGTCACCCTTTTATGCTTGGTGTCGACATAACTAATCAGCCCTAAAACCTGAAATGAATTTGTGACCATTGAAGCCGCCATCCTCTAATTAGACTTCAGGCTCTTTTGCCCAGCTTTTTAGAAAACCTAAGTAAAAATTAAACTCAATTAGCCTAAACCTTTATCTGCATTTTGTGGGTATTTTACCGTTCCTTAAAGGAAAAGTAACACTAAAAATTTTTTGCTAAAAAATCTATTCTATCCTCCCCCATTAATTGCCCTATCCTGAAAACCATTTGTTATTTTGAATGCTTTAGTCGAAAATACCTGTAAAAAACTTGGTTTCCGATCATTTGAACAAAGGCGATACAGCGATGCCGGGGAAAGTATCAGGGAATGCATCAACTATGCAGCAATCAATTGATTGAGCCTAGCCTTCCTTCTGTATAGGAAGGAGTCAGGATTGGCTCGATCAATCGATCGCCGCATAGTTGATGCATCCCCTGATACTTTCCCCGGCATCGCCGCATCGCCTTTGTTCAAATGACCGGAAACCAAGTTTAACAGGTATTTTCTTCTAAAGCATTCAAAATAACAACTGGTTTTCAGGATAGGGCAATTATTGGGGGAGGGTAGAATAGATTTTTTAGTTAAAATTTTTTAGTGTTACTTTTCCTTTAAGGAATTTCACCATTATGATGTCACTATATATTTTGTTAAAAGTAAACATCATATGGCATATCTTGAAAAATTAAAACATAACCTTTATATGGTTAGCAATTGTATTGAAACACTTTGGGTTCCTTATCTAAACAAATTCAATACCTGTATCCTTTCTTATATACTGTACAGATATGCTGGTTTGAAAAACCCAACACACTGTTCTTAAACTTCAACTTATTCTTCCACTTCTTTTTCTTATTCTTAGCGCCCCCCCATTTTCTAAACACTACTCTTGGTCCTATAGTGGAGCAGGTTGCTTGTGCTTTTCTAAGCACTGTATTTTTGTGGCGCCACTCCGAACACCCCGTTTCTTCCACTGACTTTGCAAACTGCTGCCACTCTTACAGCTTTGAAGCTACACTCCCCAAACTTGAATAACATAATCATAGGGTCACTATGAATTAAACATGATTAGATGACCTAAAGTGGGAGGAGCTAACAACAGCCAATCAAATATCATCCATTGACTTTAATGGGGAAATTTAAACTGCTGCCACTCTTGCAGCTTTCAATTCACACTCACCAAACTTGAATAACATAGCCATGGGGTCAACCTGAATGAAAATATGATATCTGTTGGATGCCAAAAAGTAGGTGGAGCTATGAACAGCCAATCAGATTTTATCTTTTGACTTTCAATGGAAGAAATTCAACCTGCTGTCATTCTCACAGTAATAACGCCGGGGCCTGCAAACTTTGCACACTGCTGTTTTAGGTTTAAAAAAGTGGACGGAGTTACCAACAGCCAATCAGATTTTACCTATTGACTTTCAATGGTGAAATTTAACCTGCTGCCATTCTCATATCCCTATGCTGCGGGTCTGGGGTGCTGACCACCAAAAGGGAGTGGTGAGTGACCTGCATATTTAAAAATCATGAAATGGGACCTTTTGGTTGGCTGTTTAACAGAGTGGAAAGTCTAAGTGATAGGTTTGGGGCATGGGCACCCGGACCTGTTAGCATACCTGGTGAGCAGGGTGTTTAATTTTGAAAGCTTTAAACAGGTCCACTGCCAACAAGTGTTTAAATTAAGTGAACAGCCCACTTTTTTTGGTGGAGGTTTTGTTAGTTTGAGTTAGGCTGAGAGCCTCCAAATGAATTAATTTAGTAGGTCTGTTTATACCAGGATCCCAAAACTCTTCACAGATGGTCACATATTTAGGTTTGAAAAAGCGGGGCGGAGCGACCAACAGCCAATAAGATTTCTCCTATTGAATTCTATTGGTTTGATGCCAAGGTTCCCAAACTTTGCACAGTCAGTCACTGGGTGACTATGTATTCAAGGTTAGAAAAAGTGGGCGGGCTGCCAAAAGCCAATCACATTTCTTTCATTGTTTTCAGTGGGGAAATTTTAACTGCTGCCATTTTCATGTGTTTAATGTCTGGTCCCCCAACTTTGCATAGTTTGTCACTGGGTTACAACGTTCGAAGTTTATAAAAGTGGGTGGAGCCAACAGCCACTCAGATTTCACCTATAGGCTTTGATTGGTTTAAATTTAAACTGCTGCCATTCTTTAAATATTAATTCTAAGGTCCCCAAACTTTGAAGTGTTAGTCATCAGGTAACTGCGGTTCAAGATTAGAAAAAGTGGGTGGAGCCACAGCAGTCAATCAGATTTTACCTATTGGCTTTCAATGTGGAAATTAAAACTGCTGCCATTCTCACTGTATTAACACCAGGGTCCCCACAGTTGGTCACTAGGGCACTGCATTTTTAGGTTTGAAAGGTTTTTAGGTGGAGCCACCAACAACAAATCAGATGTCGCCTTTTTAATTTTTTTTGGTTTAAATTTAAAATGCTGCCATTCTTATACTATTTACACCAGGGTCCCAAAACTTTGCAGAGTTAGTCACTGGGTGACAAAAATTCAACGTTAGAGCTACCAACAGCCAATCATATTTCACCTATTTACTTTCAATGGCGAAATGTAAAGTCAGTTCACAATTTTTACGGCTAAGACCCCAAACTTTGCAGAGTTGGTCCCTGGGGGACTGCAGTTCAAAAACAGGAAAAGTGGGTTTGGCCACTAACAGCCAATCAGTAGTGATGAGCAAAATTTTTCACCAGGCAGGAATTCATGGCAAATTCTTTCTCAAACTATTTATGACAGGGTACCCAAACTGCTGGCATTCTTTAACTATTAATCTTAGCGTCCCAAAAATTTGCAGCGTAAGTCACTGGGTAACTGCAGTTTCATGAAAATTTACAGTGGAAAACTTTGTTGCGCATCAAAAAAAGCCACGGTTGTGGCAAATTGGGTGCGCCCCGCGGTAAAATGGCGCGGATTGCTTAAAGATAAAGATGCGGGAGACAAAAAAGACGTGAGTGACAAAAAAGTTGCAAGACAAATGCGTTTCATGGATTTTTCACCGTTCCGTACATTTTGTCTTTTTGCGAATTTTATGGCGAAACAGGGCAGACCCATTTCGCTTCGCCATAATGCGGCCAGACCAAACACAGGGAGCCTTACATGGACCGGGAACTCTTCTATAACATAAAACACAAATATTAATAGGATCATCATAATAATTCTGTTTGAGGAGTGTCACTGGGCACGTGCATGTTCAGTAGCCAGACAGATCTTCAGTGGAAATATTGTGCTTTATTTTTATCAAATGCAGAAAAAACAGTATTGGCAAAGGCACAATACAAACTTTTACCAGCAGGGGGTCAACAGTAACCCTACAAGCACACTCCTGGAGCTCTATAACTGCCTCTTACAAAAGTTTGACACAGACTCCCAAAAGAAACCAGTCTGCAGCTTTTATAGCCTCTAAACTGTTCTATGCTGCCCCCGGTGGTCAGCATCTACTCTATAAATATTCATTCAGAGAGGCTGCCTATCTGTTTAGGAAGTGGCTTCTCTGAGAGCTCCAGGTAAGTGCTTTATTAAACTTTACTTTATGCAAGCAATTGCAATGTTCTGTATAGAAACAAAGTAGTTTTATGCACACACTTTTATATACACTTGTGGCAAACATAGCTTTCTATAAGCAGTAGTTTCAGCACCATTTAAAACATACTTCCAACAAAGTAGGCCTCAGTTTGTTAACCAAAGCTAATACTGTTGCAAAGTTTCCACTTTTAACACATATATACTACATATATATACACACACAGAAATACTGAATTAATTAATTACTAAATTACTGGCCAGTCAAACTCACTCCATCACAAGGAGTAAAATGTTTGCGTTTATTCAATTCCCTTTGTGAATTCACTGAAAATCTCCTAATTCAAATTAAAAATTTTTTCTACACTTTCAAGAGTTTTCAAGAGTAGTGATTAGCGAATCTGTCCCGTTTGGCTTTGCTGAAAAATTTGCGAATCTTTCAAAAGATTTGTGGAACGGCGAAAATGTGTGGCAAAAAAAAGTCGCCCGCGACAATTCTTTTGACATGCGACTATTCTTTTGACGCGCGACTACTCTTGCGATTTTTTGGCGCGCGCCGAAACAATGCGCCAATGGTAAAACGCGGAAATTCGCCGTGAATCCATGCCTGGTGAAACATTTCGCCAATCACTATTAAAGAGATACATCATGAGTTTTTTTTTTTTTAAATTAAATTGAATCTCCACTTTTAGAAAATACATTTGTAGAAAACCCTCAGTTTGTTCCATTTAAATATTATCAATTCTAAAGAAAAATGTAAAATAATTTTTCTCCAAATGAATGATCATATAGCAAAGATCCCTACAATTTAATTTCCAAGTAGACTCGAGAAATTCGTGTGGTTTCTTATGTAAATAATACTGCTTCTTTTTAAAATATTCAAGCTGTTTATACTCGGCTGTGCTTGTATATGTAGTATTTGCACAAAAATCTATAGTTCTCATAAACCATGCTGTTATGAAAAAACACATCCATATGTACAGTCAAGATAAATAGAATATTTATTGTTACAGTAGATTTTAAATCACAGTCCCTAGATAATAGGTGTAGATGAAAGATATGTATAATTACCTCTAGTCTGGGGACCATTTAACATTGTGTCGGCATCTCACTACAATACGGTATACACTGTTAGAATATCAATAGGGAATATATTAATTGGCCTTAAAAGCTCATATTTTGAAATAAAGGTAGTTCTTTATGAGCTAAGCAAGATAGCTGTGCCAAGGTCATATACCATATTTAGTTGAATCACAGGTAAGTACTTTTTTAGGATTTTGGTAAAATTCTGTTTTTAAAACAAATAAAAATGTTAAATGACCGCAGAGTAGCATTTTTTCGTCAAGTAATATACATTACATATACAAGTAAGACGGGTTCACTGCAGGTACCCAATTCTCACTTGTAGTACTCATAAAATAAAAGTTCTGCTCCAATGTCATATAAAATCACTCTTAACCTTCTACCATCTGTCTAATGGAGCTGCACATAAACTGTTAAGGACTGGCAGGAGTCTTAGGAAAAAGATGAAGCATCAATGATGGTGTCAGGGTGCAAAAACTACTAACAGAAACACCTTGATTTGGCAGTTAGAGAAACAGACTTCTGCAAATTACATGAACATTGTTACATATTTGCAATGCCACTTTCCAGCAGAACTAAGATAGCCTGTGTTGGATGAAAGATAAGATCTGGCTGGAAATGCATTTCCTGTTCCCTCCGAAAACATTGATATGTCCCCTTATCTGCTCTAGCAGTAACTGTAGCCTGAAGATGCATGGTTACAGAACACCTTCACCACTTCTCTCCTAACAGGTTAAATTTTACTGTATTTTCCATTCAGGTTTCATATAAAGACATAAGATTATAACTCCAAACACTTGAGGTGAGGTGCATTTATTTTGCAGTCTATGGAAAATATCTACCTCCAAGCAAAAAAAGGTATAAGATGCATTATTCTAAACTTGCTACAAAATGACAGATCCATGTAATTATCTTTATAACCAATAATTCCAATTAATAATAATAATTCAAATTAATATAGTATTGTGACTAGTAACACACCTATATATTTGGAAAACAAATACAAATCAGGCATGTAAACAGAAACTACTTTGTTGGGTAAATAATTGATTTGACCTTGACCTATATAGGCCTAAATGACTGCCTCACCAAGAAATAATTACAAATCTTTTTCTATCATGTAAGTTGGTCAAAATAAACTTTATTTACACTATATAAATTATTTAAATCTTGTTTCCTTCAGCCTTGGACTTCACAAAGACAGTAAGCAGGTGGACGCTATTTTGTGGGCATTGTTAATAAAGCAAGCTGTACGTCATCCCACAATCTTGTACCATAATGGGGGGCCTGAAGCATAAGCCCATGCACACAGTTACAATGAGGAGGTAAGGGAATGTGAGGAGGGCAGTGACATCTAGGAAGTGCAGAATGCCTGAGGCATAGAGGTGGAGCCGATAATATATGATTGACACTTTTTTTTAAATACCTATACAGGTATGGGACCTGTTATCCAGAATGCTGGAGGACCTGGGGTTTTCTGGATAAGAGGGTCTTTCCGTAATTTGGATCTCCAAGTCTTAAGTCCAGTAAGTACAAGGTTCTGTTTTATTATTATAGAGAAAAAGCAAATCATTCTTAAAAAAATCTGAATTATTTGATTAAAATTAAGTCTTTGGGAGATGACCTTCCCCTAATTCGGATCTTTCTGAATATCAGGTTTCCAGATAAGGGATCCCATACCTGTACTTATAAATATTACAGGTATGAAAGTTAGTATGCTCTATTCCTAGTAGCTTCTGCAATTTTCCAGCCTTTAAATGGGGATCACTGTCCCTATTAGCCAACAAAATATTGCTTTGTGAGCTTACAACTTTATTATTGATACTTTTTATTCCTTATTTTTCCTTATTTTTCTGTTTAGTCCCCTCCTATTCATATACCAGGCTCTCTGTCAAACCACTGCCTGGTTGCTAAGGTAAAGCAACAAGATAGATGCTAACATTCCAAACTGGGGGCTGCTGAACAAACAGCTAAATAACCAAAGAACCATGAAAAATAAAAAATTAAAACCAATTGCAGATTGTCAGAGTATCAATGTCTGTGAACTACCCCCTTAATAAAAAAAAAATAATTAGTGTTTGATTCATTTGAAAAAGACTTTTATTTTACAGCTTTTTTATGTCTGGGTGTGGTGACAGCTTCCCTTTAAGCACAAACCCTACCAGCCTTCAGGTGCCCATCCAAATAATGTGTCACACGTTCTATTCATTTTATTTTATTTTGGGGTTGTCCGTAAACTTGTATTAGTATTTAGAGTTTGCAGAGTTGCCAGCTGCCCCAAATATGCAGTGACACACTAATTTTCCTTGTATCCTTCTGGGCAAGTCTGAATCCTTACTGGGTTGGTGTTTTTACTATCAATCGATGTAAATATGAGATGTGGTGTTGCCTATACTATATTAGTTCAAACATTTCAAAAACCATTCCAAGGTACAATTTAGGGGTCATATATGAGCTGGAATGTTGTGCACAAAAAAACATTTTTTTTTTTTTTCCAATGTGTCTACCAGCTTTAAAAAACTGCCGCAGGTCTCTGCTCTCCATTTCAGAGGACAGAGACCTAAAGCTGTCCCAAAGAATACAAAGCTAACTGCTTGTGGCAGTGCTGTATTTATTATGGATGGGGGGTTTGGCAGCTACACATAATGCAGCTATACAGAGCAGAGCTTTCGCATTTTTCAGGCCCATCTCCAGTCCGTTCTGTGTAGCTGCACTCAGGTGGAACTGTCTGTCAGTGCAGCTATACAAGTGCTGTGTATGAGAGAGGATCTGTTTCTCTCTACTTGCCTACAAAACACAGGTTAAGAGAAGCAGAGACAACACAGTGTGACCATAGTCTCATACTACTTATAGTTTTTATAATAGTTTTCTTAAAATACAGCTGCATTTCTATTGCCATGTGTGGGCACTGTACTTTATTTTGGTATTTACTTATGGTGAAAAGAAGTGTAAGTGCTCTTAGATCTCTAAGAGGTGCAAGGGCGTGTCCCCTTATTTAGGCAGCACTTCTTCCCCAGGTCTGGCTACTCTCTGCACTTCACGTCAGGTAAAAAACTTGGTTGGTGCAAGCTTGCCCTGTCCTTACCCCTGCTGTCCATCAGCATTCCCCAACTTGCACATCTACACTCATTTGTGCCTATGTGCCACCCCCATCCACCCCTAATTAATACAGCACTGCTGAAAGCAGACAGCTTTGTAATTATTGGGGCACCTGTAGGTCTCTGTGCTCTGAAATGGAGAGCAGAGACCTGTGAAAACTTTTCAAAGCAGGAAGACATTATGCACATTGCAAAAAAAATGGCAAATTGCACCTAATTTTAACATTTTGTTCACAACCTTCCCGCTCATAAAGGACCCCTAAATTGTACCATGGAATGATTTTCAAATGTTAGAAACTAATATACCCATGGGCAACATCACTGGTGATATTTAGGTCCATTGTTGGAATGAGTGTATGTAATGTGAATAAAGGTGAAGATAAGCCATGCCCATGGCACCCCAGTCACGAATTGACCCAGTAGAGAAGTTTATGCCAAAACTCAATAAAACATAATATGTCACATTTTATTATTTGAATAAAAGGCTTGATTCTATTTTTAGATCACACACAATGATACTGATGGCAAAAAACAGGTACTGTATGTTTGATAGATTATTCATTCCAGCTCTTCTTACCTCTTCATCTAAAATTAAATTGTTTTATCCTGCAAAAAGCAGGATATAATAAAGCAGTAATAATAAAGCAGTGCCAAACGCTAATTTGATTCTGAAGATAAATTACTGTCTTGTAACCTAGGATTAATTCACACTGTACCATCTCAGGTGGCAGAGGTTGGCTATTCTGTGCTGCACCTAAAGTTGGGCGCTCCTTTGCCAAAATACCTTCTCCTGAGACTGCAAAGTATCCCACAAAAACATTAGAACATGACAGCATCTCATATACTGTTTTTTAAAGGTATATATAAAAAAGCTACTACAGGTATGGGACCTGTTATCCAGAATGCTCAGGACCTGGAGTTTTCCCAATGTTTCTGTAATTTGGATCTCCACACCTGAAGTCTACTAAAAAAAAAAAAATTAAACATTAAATAAAATATAAATTAATGCATCTTAGTTACCATCAAGTACAAGGCACTGTTTTATTATTACAGAGAATAAGGAAATCATTTGAATTATTTGATTTAAATGGAGTCTATGGGAGATGGCTGTACCCTAATTTGGAGCTTTCTGGATAACGGGTTTCCCATAACAGATCACAAATCTGTACTTTAAAAAGGGTTAGTTAAATAAAAGTATGTTTCAGCTAGGATGTATTAAAACCTGCTGCACCACTTCCCACAGACTGTAGCCCTATGTCTGCCTCAGCCCCTTGTTTTTGCCTAGAATAAACTGCAGGTGCAGTGTGACCCCTTGAGATACAAGGCACTGGATGCAACACAGAGATGAGATGAAAGTGAGATGCAGAGAAGGTGAGGAAAATCTAGGCTGCTGTGTGTGGGAAGTGAGACAATATTTCAAATAAAATATGCTTCTGTAGGGCCTTTAGTCTCACCATTTAATTCCATTTGTTATGCTTGGGTGCAGATATATTAGCAGCCATTAGTGGTCTGTGGTGCATGAGGAGATGGAGTTCTCAGGTTAATAAGCACATATCTGCAGGGGAAATATGTAGTAAATTTCAGGATTTTGTTATTGTATTTTGACCTGATTGAAATATTAAAGACTTATTCATCTCTATCAGAAAATTCAAAACACTTTCTTTTATAATCAGTGTGTTCTTAGAGAAACTGACACCACCAAAAATAGAATGATTTTATTACCCCTTTTCTGGAACTAAGATGCTACACTTGTTTAACTCAGATAACCCTCAGCCATCTTCCAACTAATACACAGAATAAGACTGGAACTTATTACTCGTCCCCACTCAGACTAATGAATATAAATATTTAGGAATGTTACATTAATGCATTTGGTGACAAGAGGTTAACATAATATATGGGAAGAGAAAATATGATATACATTAGGAAAGAAAATGTGAGCCTCTGTTTTATAATTTCCTTGCACATATTGATTTCTGTGATACATAATATGTTCTTTATAATAATACAGAATGTTACTTTAGCTGCTTGGGGAGTTCCTATCTTTGTGAGTGGTATGATATTATTAATGTACTGATACTATGCAGCATTGCAATTGTTCTCCAAAGGGCATATGTTTCAATGCAAAAATTAAAAGGCAACAAAATGACCACTTTACACAACTGCTTTTCTGTAATAATTTACTGACATTTTTAACAGCAAACCAGAAAATGATTTATTTCTACAAATATTGAATTCCTGTACAGCTATGGAGCAAACCCTACAACGAGAGCCTGAAAGAGCAGAAACAATCTTTATTGGAAGGAAGATAAAAAAACATATCATTTGGTTTAACTGAAGCTCACGTGAACTGTGCATAACCCAGACAAGCAATTTATGTAAGTCTGCCCTAATTTGGATTGAACAAAAAACAGTAGAAGCTTCTAACTTGATCATCCCCCTCCTCTCCCCCTCCTCTCTCCTTCTTTACTCTCTATACCTCCAAAAATAGCCCCTTCCCAACACAGTGTGGGTTAAATCTCCGTACTATAATGCTGATGAAGGGTGTTCAGGGTTGAAAATCTGTCAGATGAGTAAGACAAGGAGGAGAAAGAGGTGGCAAGAAACTGAGAGGAATCCCCCAGCTCCCAGCCTCCTCCTCTTCTTTTACCTCCTCCCTTTTCCCCTTGTGTGGATGAGAGCATCCCTTCTCTGCTGTGTGGAATATACATGCCTAGGAGCCCCATTGCTGGCACCATGCAGGCACTATTAAGCTGCCTGGGAGAAGTGTCTGCAACAGCACAGGCACATGTGAGCAGTTGGTGAGTGGATCAGCCCCTGCTGTCCGGCTCCCAAACGCTGCTCTTAGCACTGAAGGTATGCTGGTGCTGCAGGTGAGCCTCTAGGTCCTAATGCCGATCCCTCTTCACTCGGTGCTGATTACAGGCATTTCAAAAAACAACAAAATCCAGGACAGGACCAAACATTTCTCTCTACTCCATCGGCTGTTTGACTTTGCTTGGAGGAGGCTGATTGCTTGTGTTGGAGATCAGGCTCGGCTGGGAAATCATGGGTGTTTGTAGCGGCAGGTGCACACTGCTGGGTATCTGTGGGATTCAACTGGTAAGTCTCACCTGGCTTTATTTATATGGAGGTTAGAAATGGGAGGTGGAAAACAGCATCCTGTATCTTTGGGACTCCATTTGGCTAAAACACCCACACCCCACAGGAAGAAGCAATTAAACCCCCAGACAGACTTCAGCCCTAATTGCTAAGGAACAGCATGGGAACAGAGGGCTCCAATATGAATGAATGCTTTGTACAGTATATACTAGGGACATAATAATGCCTTCTGTCCTTATTCAACTAATGCTGCATGTGCTGCATTGTCCTTTGCCACAAAGTGTTAAACCCCAGGCTAAAATTGCAGTGTATGTGCCATGCATTGACTGGGCAAATTGGCTTGGTACCTGGCAAAAAGGAGACAGGACAGAGCATCATGTATATCCAGTGCCTTGATCCTAGTATTTGTTTGGATTATGCCGAATTTGTTTGCAGTGCTTTCTCGTATATTTTATTTCTCATAACAAATTTTTTTAATTTTGTTTGCACAATTAAAGTTATACAGATGTATTTGATTTAAAGTATACTTGTGTAATAAAAAAGGTAAGTGTATTTCAAAATAATGGCAAGTATCACATCACATGATACATCAAGGCACACATTGTTCTAGAAATACATATTTAGTTGTATGATACATCGACACTATACAGTGTTTCCCATGCGGTATGCATGCTTTTCTGCATATATGTCTATAAAGTGAAGGGTAGAGCTTTTTCAAGGACTTTGACATTCTTTCTTGTTACCATCCAATGAAATCACAGAAGTTCCATCTCATTTAACATTATAGCACCAAGTAACAGATAGAAAGTGAATTAACTGCTACCTAACTGTATCTGTGCACAATTTGTCATGTCCTGCATCCCAACAGTGGGCAAGCTGATTGCTTACTGAGAAATAGACTGATGAGCAGAAGGACCAGTTGCACTGAGGAGAATAAACAGAAAAATGACGTTGTTCCGCATAACCTTTTGTTTAGAATGTCAAGCCACTTTTTCAGCAATGTTATACTTTGGGAAGTGGATTTGGGTGTCCAAAAATTCCTCAATTTGTAGTAAAAAATGGATGGTTAGTTTTAAAAGTAAGGTCATCTAAGGCAATGAACTTGGTAATATAAAGCAACTGTGCTGTACAGTTTTATTTTGAGAGCTAATTATGTGGAAAGGATTCTTTGTGTGCTTAAGTCATTTTATCAATTAGTTGTTACCCATTATCGCAAGTATGTTATCATATCATATGCAGTGCATTGCTTTGCCTTTGTGCAGGCCCATGGCTACAGCAGTTTATTTTATCTCGGTTTGCCACAGTATAATGTTAAATGAAGGTTAAATGTAGCAGATGTAAAGTGCCTTTTGTATGTGTGAGTCCTGCTCAATGAACATTTTGTGGCTTGCAGCTGAGTTTTTTTATTCTGGGCTGTAAATTATGTGCATTACTAAAGGTGGACACTAGTTGACACTAGACATACAATTTATTGTTACATTCAAATGCTGCTTAGCATTAAGATTCCTTGTATGTAAACTGAAACTAAGTGATTAGCTTGAAGTCAGTTTTTAAAAAAAAACATGGAATACTTTAGTGTCACTGTGCTCATTTGCATTCCTGCTTTAATATTTATACTGTTTTCATATTTATTAAAATGTTATATTAAAATATCCAAACCATTTTTTTTTTACTTTTTGCTATTGACATAGGCTGAGTTGGGTTTTGTAAGGTTATTGCTAAACCACATCTTATAATATTATTTGGGGTTAAGGTCAACAAAGCATTGCACTGAGAAATGTGGCCATATTTTGCAGTGTATATTTCTGTGAAAAAGAACAGTTTATAGTAACAATTTTACTGTACTGCATTACACAATAATATAGTCTGAGTTAAGAGATAAAATGATTGTTTAATATTGTATGTTACATATGGTACTGCAGATTTTCATCAATTTAGCAGCAATACAAAGCAGCATGTTAGCTCACAAAGACTATTTATTGAAATAATATACAGCCTTGTGTACCTGCATACTGTATAGCAGCATTAAGCTAATTTTATTCATTAACTTTATGATAGGATTATTGTTCATACTAACTCAACACGGATATATATTAGATATATTTCTAATCTGAGTTCTTCCTTCAAGACAAAAATAAAATATTAATGCCTTGTGGTATTGAATTAAAAAAAACAAATGCAGCCTGCACAAAGCAAAATTATCATTGTATTCATGCTTTTGTATACTTTGATCCATGGCAACACATAAATGCAACATTTACAGTAAGAGATTCTGTACCTTTAAGGGCTTTAACTGTCTTAGGAAGGGCAGGCAGGATTTTGGTGGTTAATAGGTAGAACTGGGATAGGTAGGAGAGGGGTGAGGCACATAGGAAGTGAGGACAGGATATTGAAAGATATTAGAGAGAAAGGAAGAAAAGACCTGTTTTACCTGTTGAAAGCCAAAGATTGTAATGGAAGAGCTAAGGGACCTTGGTGTGGCAGAAGAGAGCTATCAGCTGGGTGCAAAAACTGGCCCAAGGTATGGTGAGCGGTGAGCAGAGCAGTGGGGCAGGTTGTTCTCCCCAGTGTGCACCCCACCAGGAGAGCGTGCCCACCAGAGAGGATAAGCCCAGGCTCCCCTAAATGGCCAATGGAGAAAGTGCAGCTCCTCCCCTGCATCATGGTCTGCTGGCAGGAAACACAGGTGCAACACACCTGCCAGTATGGTAGTCATGCAAGGAGGGCAGGCTGTGGCAGGCCCTGTTGGAGCTATTTCTGAGCTGCTGGCAATGAGCAGTGGCCACAGGAGGAGTGGGACAGGGTGAAGTACTCCTGCTGGCCCAAGCAGCAGGACTGAAGGATGGGCCTCAGCAGAAGCATTTCTCCCCCAGCACCTGAGGCAGAATTGGAAGCTACTGCATGTGGGAATGGGGGCAGGTGGGGAAGCAGGCAAGAGAGGGACTGTACTACTCATAGTAGAGGCAGTAGTTGGGTGTCTGTTAAGGGAAGTCTGGTAGCAGTTACTGGGATTCAGGAGATGTACACACCATGGTCTTGACACCTAAGGCTCTGCTGTGGGTCACGTAGGCTGGAGCAAACCAATTCACTGGCACATCTGGGAGCAGTGGATATGGATCTGGAATACAATGGGATTACCCAGGGGTCAAGTGCCAAGCAAAGTTCTGATTACATGGGAGTGGTGCATATGGTTAATAGGTTGTTTGTGGGCTCCTTGCTGTTTTTTTTCTTGTTGATGAGGTTGGTGCTTGCATGTCTTAAACATAATATCTGGGGAAAACCATCTCCCTGGGTGGTAGAATGCCATTGAAGATTGTCACTCTCAGTTACAATGGGAATGTTTCAGAGCAGCTGTGCCAAAAGTGGAGGAAGTGGGTTGGCCATGCCTGTACTATTTGGAGGCTGGGATCTCAATTCTAGGTGAAGTTATTGATGGCTCTTTGGCCCCAACTACTTGGTTTGCATACAGGAGATTTTGGATAGAACAGAAGGAGCTAATGACTAGCTCTGGCCAGATTGAAGGTGAGGAGCTGAGAATTGTTGTCATGGTTATTTTCCAGGCTGCTTTTAAATTCTGTTCATTGAGAAAGCCTTGGCTGCCATGTGTTTTCTTTTCAACTCAACAGGCCAAATTGACTTCTTAGTTCATTTGGTCATAAGTGGTACAAGCCAGACATTGTCATTTCCCTGTTAGGGCAACTCTTTGCTAAGCTGGGGACAATTTGTTGCAAGTACCCGTTATTCCATGGGGTTCTTTCTGCGGAGATGTTTGAGTTGCCCCAGATAAGGTAGAAACTTGGTTGCAAAATTTAGGCCAAGAAGGGTGTTGGGATTTCATTGAATGTTTTTTTTTTGGGGGGGGGGGGGATTGATTTCCTATATCTAGGATTATGGATTATGTAATGCTTTTGGTAGAGTTAACTGGCCCTTACTTCACCAGGGAAGAGTCCCCCTCCCTAGGTATCAGTTTGTTTGAGCTAAGGTAGGCATTAGGAGAGTCGGGGCTCTCCCAAGGACTTTAGCACACATTCTTTTTCGATCGGTGCTGCCACTAAGGCTGCAAGATTAGGTTTAAGGAATCAGCTGGGCTGGTGTGAATCAGCCTCTTTCCAGTTTTATATTAAATTGAATTAGCTGATTAGTGTTTAAGGTCTTAACGGTTTTGTTCTATGTGGTTTGTTTTAAGCTTATTTTGCGGTTCATGGTAGGGTGATTGTTTGGCTGATGGGCCATTCATTCATCTACTGAGTGCAGCAGAGTGCAGTTTACACCAGAGGAGCACTCAACTGGGCTTCTTCAAGGAACAAGTGGTTGAGAGAGTATAGGGTGGTATGTGTGCCATGATTTGGAAAGAATGGTGGAGTTGTTCCCCAGGATTAGGATAGCTTTTGGCATTATGCTGATAGCTGGGATACTACTGAAAGGAGCAGGTAGGTGGTGAACAGACAGGTTAGTTGGCTGGGTGGTTTTGTGGTTTACCACAGGGGGCTAGACCCACTGTTGGCAGGTTAAGTGAGGTCAGATGGTATACATCTAAATAAAGTGGATTTAGATATGTTTTATTGGGTCTCCAAAATGGGACTGACTGGACCCTTTAGGTGAGGTCTTGGGTGTTGCCTGTCCTGCCTAAGAGGTCATGCAGCCCGGACTGTGGTAGAGACATGCTTACTAAGAGGGAGGGTGGTCCATAGTGCTGGTCCTAACAGCCTCTCCCAGAAACACAGTAGAAGGGAAATGTCAATTGCAGCCCTGCATTGACTTCTGTCTGTTCAGCTGCTGTTTATATATGCCAATAGCTGGTTTAAATGCCTGCCTGACTGTCCCCTAACTAATCATGAGGACTCATTTACGATCACAAGCATAGTAAGTAATGTGCAACTTCCCAAAGAATAGGGAACACATGTGACTGGCATGCAGAAGACCGGAAATTATGCCAGGTAGACTTGAATATATTCTGTGTGACTGTGCTGGATTTGTGACAGAATAACTACACAGTTGCATTAAATTTGCAAAACTGGGCGCAGTTGCATTGGGAGTATTTACATCAGATTTAATGCCTTTGTTCCCGCAGTTATGCTGGAAATCTAGGGAAAATGCTGCATAGTAGCATGGCACTTCCACTCGAAATTGTGTTTGAATATACTTAAATGAGCCCTATTAAGTATTCTGGGAGTTGTGGTCCAAATAAACTGGTGTTAGCTTTCAGAAGGAGCCATCACTCACTGAACTGTGAGCCAAGTCACATTATAGCAAACTGTTACTGCTACTTAAGTGGTATTCTCATGTAAACCACTGGGTGAGACACATGTAACAATGCAAATGTTTTCTTTTGTCTCCCCTATACAATGCTGAAATCTTCGTCAGCTCTCAGGAAACCTGATGATGGAAGGGTAAAGGGGGTCTGAGGCATCAACAATCATTTTCTCTCATTGTATTTAATGTATTTGGGGCTAAAGTTCCAACTGCTTCTTTGCCGTTAATGTATTTTGGATGCCACTAGCCTCTCTCACTGTATTTAATGTATTTTTGCTGTCACTACATCTGCCCCTCACTGTAAAATGTATTTAGAATCTGGAATTATTCATAAAAGTCAACGTACCATTATTTACAAGTGCATACTGTGAGTGTGTATATATCTATATCATCTTTACTGTACAAGCTGTGTATTTTAGCTGGCAGTGAAATACCTGAAAGGCGGGAGGCGTTATAGTTAGGAAAAACATGTTTTTACATGACAGTATGCCCTTAAAATTTTAAAAAACTTTAGTTAAAATACTTTTAAACTTAAGCTCAATGAATAGGGCCTGGATTAACTCTACATTTTGCCTGTTGTTAATCCAATTAAGAGTATAATTGGATTGCATATTTTTAGATCCCAAATACATGACCTTACATTTATCAACACTGAATTTCATCTGCAACTTAGCTGCCCAGATTTCCAGTTTCTCAAGATCTCCATGCAAAAATGCCACATCCTGGATGGAATTAATTGGCCTGCATAGGTTTCATCTAGTTTGCTTTTTTTCTGTGCACTAATCTGCCTTGCAAAGAAAGCTTCAGTTTCCCTATTTAGCTCAAGAAATAGCAGAAAAAAACTGATTTTTGGTCATTAAAACAATAGGTAAAAAATATATTTAGCCCAAGTATCCACCCCAATGCAAATATTATTATCATCTATGTTCTAGGTTAATATGGACTCTACTTAATGGATAAGAATTACTGGCAATAAAGGCAAAAAACAAGAAAAATTATAATGTTTGTGTTCACATTTCATGATTTCAAAACCAAAATTAACTTGCTTATGCAACTGAAATAATGCCCTTGGTGACTGTGGGCAAATCACTTACTGCATTGGCACTTAAGCTCATTTTCCTTGCTTTTAAAATTCTAGAATCCTTATTTCTATTTATATATTTATATATCCCTCAAGTATATTGGTATGGGCAGTACAAGCAGAATACTATTTTCTTTGTGTTGATATATTGCTTCCTATGGTTATAGCTTGTACTAAAGTAGGAAATTTCCTGTAAATGGCATATTCGATCTTGAAATTAGCAGTGTACGCAGAACTGAACATTAGGCAGCAATTTACTTTACATGATGTGATTTATACTTACTTTTCTGCTTCATTATCATTGCTGATACAGAAGAGCATGAAGAATTATCTTCTACTTTCTCTGGAGACATTTCAGTTCACAGTACAGTTGCATAAACATCTCTGTGCAATGCAATGCTTTTTCAACTAATAATTATCTCAAACCTCACATTCCATAGCAACTTTAAGTTTACACAGATTAGCCCATAGTTTTAAAGCAGGCATTTTTGCTATAACCTTGCTAAGTAAGTTGGGTTATGTAGTTCTTTCCAAGTGTCAAGTGGTCATTTACATTTCCTCCCTGCAGAAATGCTCCCTTGGCTGCACTGTGCACCTCGTGTTGGATAAAAAAAATCTGGGGCAAGGTGCAAAATACAACATAATTGGATGCAGGCCAGACCTGTCCATACAACCTGCCATTGGGCAGGCGGTACAGAGGGGGCTCCATTCTGGCATGCACCCCCTACCCCTCCCCTAACTGAGACAGTATTCAACCATGCCATACAACAATGAAGGCAGTGTGGAAAGGACTTAAAATGTATCACAGTTTAAAATGATGATCACATGTTCCTGTTTTTATAGAAACCTGTCAGTACTTTAAATACATTACTGTTGATGTTTTAAGTGTTGAAATTCAATTTCTGCCCGATGATCTTGGCATTTATGTATATGCCAATTGAGGGTCCATTCTAATTAACTGTCTGCTGGCCTGTCAAAAGTGTTGCATCTTGTCAGCAGATGCATGGTTCATTAATAGATGAGAAAGTAAGCAGTTCTCCTTTGCTTTACTTAAATGCAATTATTTGGGCAACAATATTTTCCTATTTAGCCAGTCATAGAGTATTCATCTGTTCAGCTCAAGGGCCAAACTGTGGATTAGCTTCAAGGCCGGCTTCCACTGTCCCGTCTTCCCTGGCTGCTGAACTTAAATTCCAGATTTATTGCTTGGCTAGGGGGTGGTGTTTAGACTTCATTAGCTTGAGACGCTGTTTGATTTTCCACTCCATCATGTATTTACTCTGTCCTGAAGCCTACCATCATGTCTGCATCATCAGTAGAGCAGCAAGGGGAAAAGCCTGCTCTAGTGGCATAGGTAAGCAGGGCTGTTTTAATAAAATGGACAAAAGGGGCATTTGCTTAGGGCTTACCAGCAGACATTTCATTTTGGATACATTTTGGCAGAACCATGTAGGGTAAGTAACATGTCTACACACAAGGCTATAGACTGCAGCTGTAAGAATGTCAGTAATGCTTTTACATCGATGCTAACAAATATCTATAAAAAGGCAGAATGGGTCAGTAACATATGAGCCTCTACTTTTAAATTAAATAGTGCAGGTAGAATAAGAAAAGTAAAAGGCTTTTAGGCTTGTGTTGTTTACTAGTGCAAATGTGCTTTATAGACAACCAAGAGTTTAAAAAAACTAGATATTTTACTTTCCTTTGAATGTAGCTCTTAAAGACGAGAGCTGCAAATATCTTTTCACTGCAGAAAATATTTTTTTCAAGCTGTCTATATGTTGCCCATATAAGTTGTATATAGAAAACTGCTATAAAATAAAAAATAGTTGTTTATTTGCCTTCTTTGTGCACTACTGGATTTTCCCATCTCCTCATTACAGTGCCTGATGACGAGGTGGGTTTGGACTGTTGCACTTAAGTAAGAACAAACTGTAGATATGTATTTTTTTTTCCTATATAACATAAACATCAATAAATGAATCTAAAATTGTTTTCCTTCACCTTGGCTACTTGTAGTCTGTCTTGCTGTTTTTGCCCTCAGAGTCATCAGTCTATTGTGTTCAAAATATGGGTAATTTTTGGCTACACCTCAACTACAGCAGGAAGTTTCTTTCAGATTCACTCATCGGTAGTACCTGCTAAGATGCCAGCAGTAGCTAGTTTCTTTTCTGCTGGTCACAGCACATGCCCTGTGCTACTCTCAGTTAGCTGAGCTTTGGGACCGACTTACAACATACTACATACATATAAAGTCACAATACAAAACTCATTAGTAATTACATTAATTGAGATTCTTATTACATGATAGTTCAGAAACCAATGTAATTAGCATTGGAATTTAACAATCAGCCATGTTGATAATTTAAATTTACCAGAATTTACCAGACAGAGTCTTGTGGAAGCTTCAGTGACACAGAACAATAGCTGCAATGTGTCACAAACAGCTTCAAATGAGACCCTGAAAGTCTTAGCCTTTTATAGATGATAACAGGGTCGAACTGGGGGGTGCAGGGACCACCAGGGCTGCAGCCCCAGGGGTCCCACAACCCCCAAGGTGCCTCCTCCGGCAGCGTCCCCCGTCATGCAACACTAAACCCCCTCCCCGCAGGGGCCCCTGTCCGACGTCTTCCCCGAATGTGTATGTGAAACGGGTTGGTATCCCGGCGGCCCAGTCTGACCCTGGATGATATCTCAAAAGTATTTAACACCCCTTTACAACTTTCTGTGTACTCTGTGAATACAGCTGTGCAAATAGCAAAGTACATACATATATAGCATATTTGTATACTTTAATCTCCTAACTCACCTGCCTTGGGTTGTTCTTTATAGGGGATACTGGAGGATTTTATGTGTCCTTTCATAAGTGAGCGTCTCAACAGGCATCAGCTTATATGGCAGACAAACCTTATTTTCTTATTTTTAACGTTTTTTTATTGGTGAATAAAGTAAGTTTACAACAACAATTTTACAGTAGTTTTAAATTATACAATGTGTATAAAGAAAATAAAATAGAAAAAATAAACAGGAAAATAAAGTAAGACCTTGCATCATTTCTTGTGCAAGTAGTTTAGTGTTAATTGTAGATTCACCAATTTTATAACTATCCACAAGTAAATAACAGAAAACAGATAAAGTAGAAAAAAAGAAGAGAAAGGGGACAGTAGAACAGAAGGAGGATATTAAGAAAATGCTGTCTGGAAACCAGGATTTTTTTTTTTTTTATAGGTAAAGAATTCCTTCAAGGACCATCCATATAAACCTTATTTTCTACTTGAAGATTTGCAGTGACGGAAAGATGCCAACCCGGCCGCACTCATGTAAAGATCCAGTAACTCGAAACCTGGCCAGGCCCCACATGTGGCGATTTTCGATCTTTCGTGCAACCATCGGTCACACGAAAGATCGTTCCAAACCTCCACTAACGTTCAAGGCTGAATCATCAGATATGGAGGTAGAAACAATAGGATTTTTACCTCCTTCTGCTGATTCAGCCCTGAACAAAATTTTGCTTGGGTGCCTTCAATGAGGCCCGATCCAAAATGTTAGGAATCCTAACTTGAGATGCCAGATTTCTTCAATATTTTCTGCAGATCTGGGCCAAGTGCACATGCTCATTAGAGCTTTTAGCTTCTATGTTTGGATTTTCACTCTAGAGCATAGGTGTGTCAGACTGGAACATACTGCTTATGTTTGTAAATGGTAAATATACTAAATACACCACCTTGTGTGATCAGATTTTTAGATTTGTGCATGTGAATAAATAGATTTACAGAAAATGCTTCTGTCGCTCAGTACAACTTTATTTGTAGTTGTCCATAAGAAAGCTAGCCACCAAAATCTGTTTATACCTCTGGTTTAACAAATGTAGTTCAAGACCCAGTCACACTATTTACCTCCAGGTGTGAAAAATCCAGACTAGCTGTCAAAGTGACTGAAGTGAACTGGAAGCTTTCTGGTGCTTACCATTAGCAGACAAGAAATCTTGCCTTTTAAATAAAATTCCCATAGCCGTTCCTTGTACATTTTCTTTAAGATAAAAATAAAGCAGCTTAAATTCTGTTTTATTCTCTGAGCTGACTGACCCCACACAGCTATAATCACTTCTCAGCTTTGTGTATCTATGTTCCAAGAAATAAGAAATCAAAGCTGAGCTTTAAAGAAATCATGCATTGCAAGTATCTGCTTTCCCATAGGATCAAATATACTATTATAGCAAATAATGGAGTATGCAAATCTACAGTTGACTAGTAGAATGACAGAATATTTTTTTTGTTGATCTGTGTTATTACAGTTTTACAAGGATGGAATTCTCTTGAACTAATGTTTAAGAATAAAAATAAAAACCACCCGGAGGCTCAATTCATACCATCAAGAAAACCAGGACAACCAGATTTTTCTTCAGCCAGTGCTCCTTTTGAGGAAAAATGTAATTGACACAGGGACATTTTCTTCAGTAACACAATACAGCCTTGTTTTTAACGCTTCCTAGGTACCCCATGGCAAACATAGACTTATGCATACACATTAGTGTAATTTTTTTTAATGCCTTCCCACCAGTAATAAAGTGAAGGCATATGGTGGGAAGGCATATGCAGTACTTCTGAAGTCATCTGAAGTTTCTTGCTCAGTCTCCAGTGCACACCTGTGCATTGATTACTACAAATTAAATCAAGTAACCATTAAAAACAAATATCCATTACCTCTAATTTTTCAATTACTGTGTTTTTACTAAGTACGATATAAGATGGGGAATATAACTTAATTCATATTAGACAAGGTGATCAATGGAAAACTGCATTGAGAAATATAATTACTCAATTAACTCATAAAAACATTCCATTTAAACTGACTCAAACTGCATTTGAAACGCTTAAAACGTCCTTTACTTCAGCACCAATTTTCATTGTAGAAGTGGACACCTCTGGCCTTGCAATTGGTGCAGTTCTTACACAAAGACAGGGTCCAAAAGGTCTAATGCATCCCTGTTCATTTCTGCATCACTAAACTAAGAAGCTAAATACCCTGGTACAGTCCTGACTAATAATAAGAATTTGGAATTTTTAAAAACTGCTAAGAGACTTAATTCTTGTCCAGCCAGATGAGCCCTTTTTTCAAGCAAAGTAGATGTGCCTTCTAGACCTCTGGTCTTGGTCCTGTTTCCATTCCAAACTTAGATTAAAAAAATATTTTATTCTTTCAACAACCATGCCCCAGTTTATGGATGGAGATTCAGGAGGCTGTTAAGATTGATCCTGAAGCCCAAGATCTTCTAAAACAGGGTATTCTGGAGTTCAGTAAAAATTTTCACTTTTTCAAAGATTAACTCTTTGTCCTTGAAACTCTTCTCCAAAGGGTTTTTGACACTTATAGTTGATTAACAGGAATTTCTGGTGGCCTTAATAAATTCAAGGTTTTGTCAGTGGTTAAACTGTGCTAGGTGTAAGATTCCTAGGTGTCCTGTATGCTGCTGCTGATAATTTAGCCTTCCGTCTGCAGACTACAGCCAGGCTCAGGTTTTTTCCCTCTTGTAGAGTTCTTTTATAATAACACCTATTATTCTTCTATTCAGCAAACTTTGTTTTCTGTTACCTTATGTTACCATCCTTCCTTATTACCTTCTGCTCCTTCTCACTCATTGTTACCAGCTTTTGAAAAATGTCTGTCTACTCTTAGAGACCTTCAACGCACCTTACAGTCAACTCATTAGGATGCACAATTAAGAGCAAAAAAAAAATTTTTTTTTCTAAAAGGAAGCAAGCACCTTTATTTGTAGTAAGTATGATAAGAATGGCTTTTCAATTCATAATCTGTACTAGAAATCCTCTTTTTGAAATGAGCTAATTAAGTTGGGGTTATATAAATAAAGGTGCATAAACACCATCTGAAATTCCAGAAAAGTACATGAATACTGTATATACACAGACATACTTGATTCCACAGATTGAAAGAAAACTGTGATAGTAGGAACCTGTTCCCCTTCACCTATAGGGTCACAGTATAATGCAACTCCTACCTCAACTATATTGCAGTAACTAAAGCCTTCCTCGATGGAAAAAGTGTAACACTGTATGGCTGCATTTGCCTTTCCTGCAAATATCTTTGAACAATAAAAAACATTTTCTTAAAAATATATAAGTGGTCAGTGTTAGGAGTTAAAATATGTCATTTGTTAGAGTTGTAATAACATATTTAAATAGTTAAAGTAAGAAGGGTCCATGCATATTTTCACACGTCAACATTTGTCTGCTGCTATGCTATTGGTTTGCGCAAGCTGCAAAATGATAGCACGGTTAATATCGCTGATACCAATAAAGGTCAGCCAAATGTTATAATTTGTTGTACATATGGAAGGTCCTTGGATGAAATGAAGTATAAGCTATGGTAGCAGAAGCTGAACAAACTACTCTCATGTATTGCATTTGTTTCAAATGTGCACCTTAAAGAATGACTTAATTCTTGGTATAATCAACAGAAAACTAGAAAACAATTGTGAACATCAAATGTAGGCACCGCCTCTATTACAGTATATAATAAATGATATCCAGCAGCACCAAATGCTTATATTTTGTTAACTGTTGAATAGATTTTATGCTTATTTTAGATTAAGGCACTAATCATACTTGCAAAATATGTTTACAGCTGCATACAGTGGCATTATTACAAGATGCAGGCAGAGGTTATACCTGTTTTAGGTATTGCAGGAATCTTTGTAATTCTGTGTTACTCTACAATAAATATTTTTTCTATGTGTAAAAAGGTTGATCTTTTCAGCTGAGTATACTGGTAATAAAGAGTCAGTTCAGATGAATGCTGAAGAAGCCTGAAGCCATCAGTAACAGATCCTATTATTAATCAGACTTTTCAGGCCACTCATAATCTGTTAAACCTAAAGGTAAACATAAAATAGAATTTCCCTGGAAATCAGTAAAATGTCAAATTGTTTCTTAGTGAAAGTACATTGTATAATAGAACTTTGCCACTTTGTTAATACAATATAGTTTTAACAGCTGCAATATACTCATTAAGATCCCCAGGCTTGGAAGAGCCCACATAAGAACATAGTTATTAGCTCAAAATGATTGAACTGTTTCTGAATTTGTTTCCTCCCATTTAACGAGCAACTGTTAGTGAGCAAAACTGTAAGAGTCATTATTAGTAATGATAAGAATTATATAAAATTTATAACACTGGCATATATTATAATAAGTATGTGTCATTGGAAGATTTAGCATATATAAATAAAAGCTCAGAAACTAGATATTAAAAGATACAAGATTTGAATTCACCTTTTAATGCCTAAAGCCACTTAAGTACAAAAAAAAGTACAATAAAAATAGATGAAAGGATCAAATTGAATAGAAAAAACACTGTTCAGGAAAATTAGCCATCTGTTCAATGAGGAATATAAATGTAGGGCAAAGTCACTTAATCAGAGAATTCAGTTAACTTCTGGTCATAATAAAGATGTTAAGTAATGAACTAAATCCACGTTGCCAAGAAATTTTAATACTTTTTTCATAACAATATGCTGTTATCTGTCATAGCCCACTTCAGTGAAACAAAGGAGAAACCAGAAAAGTATGAATATTGAGACATGTACAGCAGTTTAGATTGTCTGTTCTATCTGATGGATGGCAGAGAGAAGGGAGTTTGAGAGTATTACTATGCTTTTTCTGGAATGGTCAAGAGAAAGCCATCTAATCTTGACTACACATCGCTATTAATCATAGGTAGCTGTGAATTTCTAATTACTCCAGCTAATTCTGCAGGACAAAAGTGAAGGACATCCACCCTTTTCATGGTGTATTTTTGTAATGTGCTATTTAAAAAAAGTGTTTAGACATTTTCAGACATCTCATACTTTATAAGTAAGTCACCCATGATAAGAATCCCAAACTGATTGCTCAGTGGTTGTAAAAAAAAATAAAATATAATGTTGTGTAGGTGCATGTGTGAGTTACTAATTTCAGATCAGTGATTTGAAATGCCAAACAAGCAACATGTTACATTTTTAGCAACAGGAATAAAAAGCAGAACAGATTAATATACCATTTAATAGGGCTATTTTACCATCTGGCAGGCACAATTGCTGCAGTGCATAATATTGTGACGCTTAGGGGCCTATTTATTATTCTGTATAAAATGAAATTCATAAAAAAAAGTGTAAATGGCAAATTTATCAAAGTGTGTATTACTTTACGCCTTTAAAATACCAGATGTGATGCCTTTTTTTCTGTCGATTTATTTTAAGGTGGTAAAGTTTGGTAATGTGTGCCCAACTTTGTTGCATTTTTTTACACTGCATAATAAATCTGCCCCTAGTGTGCCCCTGTTGTTGGTGATACAGTGCAAAATATGTTCTAGGGCTGTTTGTACCTTTGATGGCAACATCTGGAACAAGAATTATCTCAAAGGCTATAAAATTTGTCAAAGCATTTCTTTAAAAACTCTAAACTGCTTTTATAGCTTTAAGAGCTGAAAGGCTTAAAATGTAAATACTATGTTTTGTTGTTGTTGTTGCCCTATAGGAAACGACAGGCATGTGGTTACTATGTGCCTGTAGTTTCCTAGTCTCCTGCCTCTTCCCCTGCGCAGCCCACTCACTGTATGAAGAAAGAAAACAGTCTTCTCTGGTTCCTGGGTCCCTTCTGCCTCCTCCTCCATTTCGGTGATTTTGGTGCGTTTTTAATCATTTTATTGCAAATGTAGCCATTTTATTGCATTTTCAGTTCTGTATAGGTGTTGTTTGCTTGATTTTGTCTGTAAAACTAATTTGCCCAAGTCAAAATACTTAAACTGTGATTCTGTGCAGATTACAGATTTTAGCGATTTTATTGCATTTCAGATTGTTCTTTGTTACTTGTAGAGATGTAGCGAACTGTTCGCCGGCGAACTAATTCGCGCGAACATCGGGTGTTCGCAAGTCCGCAAATTCGCGAACTTTTCGTGATGTTCGCAATTTGGGTTCGCCGGCACCGAAAAAATCGCAAAACTTACGATAACGGTACGAATTCTCCGAAAAAATCGCAAAACTTCCGATAACGGTACGAAAAAGTCGCAAAACTTACGATAACGTTACGAATGATCCGAAACAGTCGCAAAACTTACGATAACGGTACGAATGATCCGAAAAAGTCGCAAAACTTACGATAACGTTACGAATGATCCGAAAAAGTCGCAAAACTTACGATAACGGTACGAATGATCCGAAAAAATCGCAAAACTTACGATAACGTTACGAAAGCTCCGAAAAAGTCGCAAAACTTACGATAACGTTACGAAAGCTCCGAAAAAGTCGCAAAACTTACGATAACTTTCCGAAAGCGCCGAAAAATACGAAAAAGTCGCAAAATTACCAATCATTTCGAAAAACGGCGTGTCAATTTTTCAGAGGTTTTTGCCCTTGATCCCCCTCCTGCATGCCACTGTCCAGGTCGTGGCACCCTTTAAACAACTTTAAAATCAGTTTTCTGGGCAGAAATGGCTTTTCTATTTTTTAAAGTTCGCCTTCCCATTGAAGTCTATGGGGTTCGCAAAGTTCGCGAATATTCGCAATTTTCGGCGGAAGTTCGCGAACAGGTTCGCAAACTTTTTTTTTGAGGTTCGCTACATCCCTAGTTACTTGTCTTTGCCTATGGATATTTTGTCTGTTATATATTGGTTGGGTGCCTCTGTGTACCACATCATTTGGTAAATCTATGTGTATTGGGCATCAAACTGTTCAGTAGACCCATGACGTTCATATTTAGAATGTTTTATGTTGATACATTACAAAATGAGGGGTACATAATGAGGTAAAATACAAGCTTTGTGAGATATTTCAGAAATTTCATAAAAACCATTGTTTAGCATAGCTTTGTAGTTTGCAGTAGAACAATGTATTTACCCATTTTAGTTTCATCAGAATGTGTACGTTTGGAAAAAATATGGGTTTCTAGGGTCTCTCTACTGTTAGGGGTATTATGGCACATAATACACAGACGGAGTTTAAATTGCAGTGTCCCGAGTGTCAGACGTAAAAATTCATATGCACTATTTTAATTTGCGCGTCTCTATACGCCACATAATTTGGTAAATCTATGCATATCGGAATGTCAGTAGACCCCTGACATTCATATTTAGGATGTTTTTTGTTGGTACCTAATGTTATGTGGGAGGTAAAGTGCTTGAAAGTGGAAGGTTTGATGCAGAGTTTTATGTCATAGAATTAACATTTCACATTATTTCACATCATAGGCAATATTGAAGAGCTTGCTTATAAAGAGAGAGCTATATGGTTTCCCTGTCTAGGGCTTGTTCAGTTTGTATTAGGGTCCATGGGTATAGTTTTTTGCCTATTTTTGGGGATTGAGAAAGTTTATCCATGGGGACCATGTTTCCCAATATTTTTTACTTTTCCCGTGTATGATCGCACATATTTCTTCCATTTGTCTTCTCTTCTAGCAGAGATATCCATTCCTGTTTGGTGGGTGGAGTTTTGTCCTTCCATTTTTTTGGAATGATGGCTTTTGCAGCTTGCAGCATGAAAAGAAGCAGTTGGTTTTTAATAGTGGTTGAAGTTTGTAAGTCGTAGTGAAGTATTAGTTTAGGTAGGAAATCAGTAGATAAGTTTTCCTGCGTGACCTTTTCTGTTATTGTGGTGATTTCTTTCCAGTATTCTTTCAAAACATCGCAGTGGTACCAAATGTGGCTATAAGTGCCTTGATGTTGAAGGCATCTCCAGCAGCAGTCTTGGGCTGTAGGAAACATTTGTTTCAGTCGGGTTGGGGTGGAATACCATCGAGTGGTTAATTTGTATGTGAATTCTTGGGTTTTAGATGCTGTAAAGGATTTATGTATTGAACTGTAGATATTTTTCCATTGTTCTGTTGGTATTTTTATATTTAATTCTTTCTCCCAGCTGGTTTGATGTTGTTTTTTTATATCGTAGTGGGTGCTGAGAAGGTGCCTGTATAGTTCTGACATAGGCCTTTTTAATTTAGTTTGGGTTGCAATTAGGTTTTCCCACCACGTGTTTTGTTTGGTTGAATCTTTTAGTTTTGTGGTCTCTATGTAGTGGTGAAGCTGGTTATAGTTCCAGTGGTCCGTCGGGTGGTAGCCCCATCGTTTTTGGACTTTAGATAGTGGTATAATTCTGTGGTTCACCTCTTCCGGTTTTTAATTTAAATGCCTAGTGACTAAATATGCCCAATCACAAACTTGCAATGTACCTTCTGCTTTCAGCGAGTGTGTGACAAGCTCAGCTCCGTTGTCTATGTGTAATGGGGAGGGAGAGCCCTTAGAAGCAGACAGGCACTGGAGAGCTGAAGCTGGCCTGCTATTTAATTCTTCTGGGGAGAGCAGAGAGAGGGGGCACAGTCCTTTGAAGTAGGCAGTCAGTGGAAAGATCAAGCCTCCCTGCTATCTAGTTCACAACGCCATGTGATGCTATGCGAGGGAGGGAGGGAAGAAGGGAGGGAGGGAGGGGGAGCTTTTTGAAGCAAACGGCAAGCTGAATCCTCCTTTTGACAGATTGAGAAGCTACAGTCGGGTTGCCAGACAGTCGGGTTCAGGATCTTCAGTAGGATTTATGTAGAGAAACAACATGACCTATATGAAGGTTTGGAAGTAGGTTCATATTTTTATAAGAAATGTTTTGGTGTCAGTATGACTTCAAAGGGTTAAACCCAAAATATATAATAATATAATATATAATGATGCAAGCTGTATTAGTGTTGACTTTGACTAAGGCTTTTGCTATGCAGAAGCCTTATTGATATTTCCAGACCTGGAGCAATTGCGCTGGCCTGGGTGTATTCACACATAGCACATATCCACACAAAACAGCATCCTCCATGCGCCTGCACCCAGGCTGACACAATGGCATTAATTATAATTGCCTATGTACTTATTTAATATCTTACTGTTTCCATTTATTAGATAAAGTGATTTTTCAGGGGTTTCCTGCTGTTTATATATTTCTCTATTGACAAAACATGTTTTGAAAACATTTACCACATTTAACAAAGGATTTGAAAAGTGTTTCAGATGTTGGCTAAGTTACAGAATTATTGTTAAATTGTACATTTTAGAAATACATTTTTGCAACGTAGTCTAACAGGGACCCAGAAACTAATGAACCAACTCATCATTTAGTTATGTAACTAGAATATAGGGAACTACCAGGAGAAAGCTGTAACTGGGCCACTGTATTCATGTGTTCTCTTTGTTTGCTTACTATGCAGCTTTGGCAGTTTGCAGCTTTCTGACTACTGAGAAGGATAAACATATATAATATATATTGCATATTGATATTTCATAATTCGTGTAGTATTTCTGTTTGATTTTAAATTTGATTTACATGATTATTGTAAAAAGCAAATAGTGAATGGATATGATAAAGCATTATTGTTTATTGTATATTGTTAAAATTATGTACATTATTATGCATCATGTCATCTATTTTAGCAATTATACTTTCATCATACTGCAATAAGAGTGCACAGATAACAAAACAGATCATCTACCCTTCCCATATCAGTATATACCCATACACAAGAACTATGAATATCCTGTAAATTATATCCTTATAAATGGTGCTTACTGATGTCATTAGTTATAATCAGTGTCTTGTAATATAATGTCTGTCACATGACACTCTAAAACATGCATATTATAATAAATAATGTACCTCTTTTTATAATATACGAGAATATTATATTCAAAGCCCTTCACTCCTCTGCTCCTCACTACACTTCTTCACTGGTCTCTCTGCATGTTCCTGGTCGTCTCCTCTGCTCCTCTCAGAGCCTCCGTCTTTTTACACCATCAACACCCACTGCGCTTTCTCTTCTTAAACCTTTCTATCTCGCTGCTCCTTACCTCTGGAACTCTATCCCTGAATCCCTCCGTAGGGAACACTCAGCCACTCTCTTTAAGATAAAACTCAGATGCTACCTTCTGGAGAATTAAAACATTATTTTGCCTAGTCCTGCGCTTAAGGGCAAATGCCCAATGTGTGCCTGTATGTTACCCAAACAGAGCTCTATGTAAGCTCTATGGGCCAGGGACCTCCTTCCTTCTGTGTCTCATACCATATGGCACTCCCTGTGTACTTTTACTTTAATATATTTATTACTGTGTGTAATTTTGTATATTGTACAGCACTGCGTACCCTTGTGGCTTTATAAATAAAGTTATACATACATACACACATTAGAAGTCATCTCGGAGTTCCATGATCTGTATAAAAGCATGCAGCCTTCACCCTTGTGCAAAACCATATGGTCCTGAAATTCTTTGCTGACTTACTATATAACATTATTGGGAAACAAGATATGTATAAAAAAAACTTTTAAAGGGACAAATGTTGTTTTCAAAATGCATCAGTTATTATTGCTCCTCACGCAAAATATAGTGAAATATGTTTTTGAAAGGAGCAAACAGATTTTAAAATTTAGCATGATGTAAACCATGTCCCAAGTCCTCTCAGCCTTGCGACTTGGATTGTGATAAGCTTCTTGTCTCTCCTTAGGGCTGTGGCAGACGGGGAGATTTGTTGCGGGCAACTAATCTCCCTGATATGCCATCCCACCGGCTTGAATGTAAATCGCCGGTGGGATGGCATATGTGGCCCTGCGATTTCCCCAAATCGCAGAAGTTTCCCCTCAAGGCAACTTTCGTGATTTCGGGAAATCGTGGCACCGCACATGCCATCCCACCGGCGATTTACATTCAAGCCGGTGGAATGGCATATTGGGGAGATTAGTCCCCCTCGACAAGGGAGATTTGTCACCGCCACGGCCCTTACTGCTACATTGCAATGTAGCAGTAAGCTGATTTAATGCAAACTGCAGCAAATCTGGTCATCCTGTTAGCAAAACAATGGGCATGTAACAAGATAACAGCTCTCCCTGACACCTGTCCCAGAGAAATTACCAAAAGGTTACCTGAAGGCTCAAGCATTCTGCAGCTCAGAAATTATGTGTACAGCTAAAAAATAGTCCTGTGTGCCACCTACCAGTAGGTATGAGAAATAGGAGAAGTAGTGTCATATACAACCTGGAGATAAGAATTGAATTGATGAGGCAGAAGCGACCTGAAATGACTTGATTCTGTGCTAGTTGTTTATATAATCACATTTAATAAACTAAGACTGCATACACACCATTATTAAAACTTGAGAAAAAAGGCATAAATTAGTTTGAAAGTACATTCTTAATGTGTATAATTCTTTTTTGTTTGTTTGTTTTTTTACAAGGCACACAGTTTAACATTGTATAAAAATTGTGGCATTATTTCTTTAAGCTGTCAGACTATAGTTCTATATGCATGATAAAAAAAATATAGTATACATACTATATACTGTAGTAGGCAAAATATTAGTAAGAAAGATGAAAAAATTGTGAATGGCTTCCTTCTAATGGAAATCAGTGTTATCAAGTTCTTGATGACTGGTTCTTGTGTATTTTAATGCATTTAAAATTTAAAAAAAGTTTTGTGTAAAAAATGACGCCCGGGTATAATTTGTCGCACATTAACTTCAATGTGTTTCACAAATTTTTCAGCAGTTTCGCAGATTTTTCGCCAAAGCAAAACGAGACAGATTCGCTCACCACTATTTAGCAGTAAATGTCCCATTATAGAATATGGGATTTTTATACTTGATACCCATCAGCATCTTTTTCTATGTGTGTGTGTGTGTGTGTGACCTACCCCTTGCAGATTTTTGGATTTTTTTGAATATGTATTTTATTTATTTTATGGGCTTATTTATACATTTTTGAGTTTGTGAATTTGAGAGTGTTTCTTCTAATTCAAATAAGCTTGCATTTTGAATGCTTGCTTATTTATTTGTTTGAATAAAAAAAAACTTGAATATCTCAAATTTGCAAGTTTACTCGAAAAAAGTTTAAACATTTTTTAAAAAAGTTTTGCATTCAAGTTTTTGGATTTTTTTTTCCTTAATAAATATCAGTTTTATGAGTTTTTGAACCATAATTCGAATTTTGTGAGTTTTAGCGCTCGAAAACTTGAATCATGAAAAAAAAAAAATCAAACTTGAACATTGATAAGTCACCCCCTTACAAGACTTGTATAGCTATTAAGGGGCAATGTTTGACAAACTGACTTGTTTTAGGAATAGGTTTTTACCATGCTTTATAAAATAATTACTTATGACACTTGCTGATCAAATCATTTTGCTTTCTTTGGAGAAGAGTTCTTTATCAATGTTCCCTTCATTGTGCTTAAATAAGCTGTTATAATTATATTATAAATAAATTCATTGTCTATGTCATTTGTACTCCATTTGACATGTTTTTTGATATTTTTTTGGAAAAAAAATATGTTAATAAAGAGGGCACATTAAAGTTCCAAGAAGCCAATGAGACATCCAGCATGGAACTAGTGTCAGACTTCCATTGCTCTAAAATGCGCTGCAACTGAAAGTAATTTCTTGCTCATCAGACAAATTCATTGGCAAGTGCTCATTTGGCATGGAAATGCATGAAAATTAGCTATTGTGACATAGAGATGTGCATGAAGCCAGCTGGATCAGCCCTGTCAGACGCAATTAAAGTGAATTTGCTGGCAAAGAAAAAGAAAGTCAGATTCTCTTTACCTCTATTTAGCACAACAGCACTCAGCTAGTAGAGTATCTTTCTGGCATATCTAGCCCCACAGGCAGAAGTCATATTTTGACTTTTTGAATAAAGATGAGTAATCTTTATTTTTTTTTTTAAAAAAAGAACAATGTTTATGTAGGTAATACCATAGATAACTTTAGAACACAATAAGTATTTGTGATGTAATTGAGAATCATTTTGTATCTATCTATACTAGCAAACATAGTGCCTGTTGGGCAATGATCTAGATGGCTGCGGCAGCATCAGATTCTAACAGTGCATTATATGTGAGTTCTGACATTGTTTTGAATCCACAGATTGGATGGGCTAATCTGCTAAAACGGGGACAATGGGTGAGAAGACTGGGGAAGCTCTAGCAGCAATTCACAAAATTTTTTATGGTCCCCAGGCAAACGAACGATTCAACAATTCAGGCATAGCGTGACCTCCAAAATGTAATTTTAATTTCATTACAAGCGCAACATTGCCCCCAACATTTCATGACAGGCACGGTGTGGTCCCCAGAATTTCATGTCAGATACTGTGTGGCCCCCAGCATATATATGTAAAACATGATGTATATAATTGCCTGATTATGGATGAAATGCACTCCATAATGCATCACTTCCATTGTGTATCACAACATTTCCTCCTCCCCCCAACACCGCTTATCAATTTACTGTGGCTTGCGGAGGGGGACGCAACTGACCCTGGGCACTAATGGGTGACAGGTTTGACCTGCAAGCAGGTCAGTTTAGTACCTGGACTCTTACTATGGAGTCATGCTGTTGTACTACGTGCAGTACTGCACCCCTATACCACCACAGCTGGCTTTTGAACTCTGTGCTGTTAACAAGCCAGCTGGTCTTTCTCCTCTTTAGAATAAAGGTTCCATGATTTCCAAAAATATTTTTTTAAATATTGATGAGTCTAACCACAGGACAGTTCGTAAAACTACTTTTCTGAAAATGACCATTTCCCTGAAAACTGAAGGATGCATCACTTCAGGGCCAACACATACTTGAAAAAATCCCACTGCAAAGTCCATGTTGTGTTGCCAAAAGCTCACCAACCACAATTTTCTTTAAGTACCGCCTGCCCCAAGTAAGTGTTAATCTTCGCACAGACTAATGTGATATTTAGCGCTTTTAACGCTTCATATGTGTTTGTGAATCATGACTTAGTATTATTTCGGCCCCATTGTCTTCTCCCATATTAGTAACTTTTCTTAATGCCCATAACCCACACAGAGTGGGGTGCCCCTACACATCCTTAATTATGAGAGACTCAGCTTTTCTGGGATCCCCTCTTTTTTTACCCAGTCATGTTACTGATCTGACAGTTGGGGTGGGATGTTCCACCAGTTTGTTTTTGTTTATTTTTTTTTTATCATTGATAGTCTTTTTTTTATTCCTGTCCCAACATGTTGCTTTCATCAAATTCAATATGAGCAAATATTTTTCAGATACAATACATGTTCTCGTTTTTTTACAATTAACATGCTGTCTTTCTACTAAGTCTATTTTCAAATAAATGATTTCAAAATAACCCTATTTTCTTTTTATTTGCATTTACGGTGTTCCAACTTTTTAGGAAAAAGGGTTGTATATGTTATAAAATGATATGTTAATTTTAGTATGTGTAAAGTATATGCTTTAAGTAAGCTAAAAATAGATTTGGGTCAGAGCATTTTACAGAAAAGGGCAAAGTGTTTAAATTTTAATTATTTTGTAGATTGAAAAAACATACATCAAGTTCAACTTTTTATGTCAAGAATTATTTTAGAAAATCTTAAAACAAAAATATAGAAAAACTATAATAATTACTGTTACTGTTGTATTTCTGCCAAAGCTGAATGTTGCTACCATATTACAAGTTAAAGGAGACAGACATCACAAAAACTTTTAGGCTGCTGCTGAAACCAAAATTGTTGATTTGAAAAAATTTGGCATCCCTATGATATTGGGCATTAGCATGGAACAGCGGAGATTTTAAAACAGTTTAATAAAATCAAAGCTTCCAAAAACCAGCACAGTTTTAATAGAATTGAACTTTCCTATACATTGATTTTTTTTCCCTAAAAAGTAGTTAATAAAATGCTGAAATTGAAAATGTTAATGGTGCTTCAGTTTTTCAGATTAATTTATATCATTTTCCAGCTCTGAGGTACATTTTTCTTTTCTAAAATTAGTGCTTGTTAACTCTGTTCTCTGTGTTCATTGCTCTAGGCACCTTTAATTTGCTGCTGAATAGAAGGCAGTGTCGTGCCCAGCATCTAATAGATTCAGCTTTTGCTAATTTGCTGTTATACTCTTCAAATGAACACTCTAAATTGAAGGATTAAAACCTTGAGTTAAAATATGAACAATTCTGAACCAGACCCAACATTAAATTCTCTAAATATTGAGTGGTTAAAAAATTAGAATGATAGCTCAATGGACCTGCAAATAAGCATCTGTTAAGAAAGGGTGTGGTACAGTATATCACTTAATATCAACAATAAGCAGCAATATTATGAATTCTTGCAGTTTAAGTGCTGTCTTTTAGTTAATTACAGCATGCACAAATATTTTATTATAAGACCGACAGGAGCAACTAGTAATATATTACATTTTTCAGTAATATATCTTTTTTCTACTGACACAATAAGACCAATAAAACTGATGTGTTACTAAATATTTTCTGTCTGAAACCTGAGCATTTCTCAGCAGTTGCTTTAAACCATTAAAGCTTGAGAGGCTGGCTGAAGATTGATAAGCAAGGCTTCAATAATTATAGCAGTATCTGGGGAACCAACATCATGTCTTTTGGACAGAGTGTAGGGTTTAACAGTTTGTTATTCAGAGCATATGGCTTTGTATATAAATTACAAATAAATATATTCCCTATATTATGATCTTGTTCAAGAAATCCTAAATAGATAAAGGATATAAAAATATGTTGAAAGCAACTCTGCGTATGTAGATAGGGTTGCCACCTGTCCGGTTTTGACCCAGTTTTCTGAAGGGCTGCCCGGGTCAAAACCTCCTGCCCAGTTTCCCTAATTAGGAAAACCAGGCAGGACTCAGTAACATTGAAACGGCAATTAGGTGATGGGCAATTGCTGTGTCATTGTCCCGTCCTCACGATATCATGGCCCCACCTCCTCCCCACCCCTCATGATGTCACCCCCTGCCTGGCTTTCTTAGCCAGCAGAGGTGGCAATATATATATTGTACACACACATATATAAATATTGTAAGTCCAGTTACCTAATATCACATCTACCACGGTTACTGCTTTAGATGTCAGTTACTTTGAAAGAGGCATGATTTTTTGGGTGACATTTTGGCAGGAGCTGCACCAATAAGGATTGATAAGCATTATGTTTCAGGAGAAACAGGCGCTAAGGTGATGTTGGCAAGGAAATGTGTGGGAAATATAATTTTTTAAATAGGGGACAAAGGGAAATGCCATGTATTTTTTTGTTACCTTTCTAGGTAAAGGGGCTACCTGTAACTGGCAGACTTAATAACAGGAAAGGGGTTTGTGTAGGCCTTGCTGTAATCATCTCACAAGTAATGTGAGAAACTAAGGCACAGACTATTGAGCAGCTTTCTCCAAAAGGATCTTCTTACATCCTCACACACACGTCACTTCCCCAGAAGCCTGTAATGCCCCTTTCATGTAGTAAATGCACTAACAGAGAGCTGTAAGCCATTGAGGGGGGCTTTCCTCCTAATCAAGATTTCTTTCCTGAACACAATGCATGAGTTGCTCCCAAGCTGTCTCACTAATGTACTCATGCTTCCCTTGTGCACAATTGCCTGGAGCTCTATCCCAAAACAGCAAATCCTCGTTGGGTCCACAGGCTGCCTTACTGACACAATTACCTCTCACCTCTGAGGTGAGCTTGGTACTGACCTCCTAATTTGCCTAATCCTGTTAAAGTTATCAGGCCAAAGAGAAAGTTCCTGGCTCCTGTGCTTCGTTTTATAGGCTCCTGTAGAACTCCACTACAGGCCAACCTTACAGGATGGCACCACCTGCTGAACTGCATATTCCCTAACTTTTACATCAGGTTTAAAATGTTTCTTAACAAACTGATCCTAGGGGCACATTTACTAAGCCACGAACGGGCCTAATGCGTCCGATTGCGTTTTTTTCGTAATGATCGGTATTTTGCGATTTTTTTGGAAAAATGTCGAAACTTTTTCGTTACTAATACGATTTGTGCGAAAAAACGCAAGTTTTTCGTAGCCATTCCGAAAGTTGCGCAAAATTTTTCGTAGCGTTAAAACTTGCGTAAAAAGTTGCGCTTTTTTCATAGCGTTAAAACTTGCGCGAAACGTCGCACCTTTTAAGTTTTAACGCTACGAAAAAGGCGCAACTTTTCGCGCAAGTTTTAACGCTACAAAAAAATCGGGCGATTTTGCGCAACTTTCGGAATGGCTACGAAAAACTCGCGTTTTTCCGCGCAAATCGTATTGGTAACGAAAAAGTCGTAAAGACGCCGAAAAAAACGCAAAAAATACGAAAAAGTCGCAAAATGTTTGTTTTCAAATCGGAATTTTTTCAATTCGGTTCAGATTCGTGTCTTAGTAAATGTGCCCCCTAGTGTGCATCAAAGTAAGCATACATATATGAACTTGTTGCAAAAATATATTACTGTACTATTACTATTATCTGTATTTTGGATCTATAAAATTTGGCAATTTTGAAAATATCTGCAAATCTAAAAGGTTTTAGGGGCCTCAACCCAACTGTGTACTGAAACACCTAAGCACTTGAACATATATTTATCTGTTTTACTGTTTAAATATACCACTGTTTGTGTTTGCATTGTAAAGTGCTGTGTACAATTGTATTGCTATATAAATAAACACATACAATACAAATACAATATATCAGTTTTTGATTAAATATAAAAGAAAATAAAAGAAAACAATAACAAGCCCCTTTCTCCTTTTATTGCCATGCATGACTGTACCACTTAAAATGAGCATTTGCTATTTATCTTTGCTGTCAAGCCATTATAGATTATTCCACTTTGTTACAGCAGCATGTCTCCCAGCAGTTAGTATTACATGTGAAAAATATGACTGAATGTTGACACATGCAACTAGTGGGTGCGTCTTTATTTAATAACATGCCAAATTTGACAACTAGAAGTAGTGACTATGTTGCATTTACATATAGATTTCTAGAACATTATTTTCCTATCTTTTGTAGATTCAGCACACATTGCGTTTGTTAGATCTAATTTTACAGACCATGCAGCATATTTGGGTCATTGCTACAGAGTGGGATGCTAGCATGAGGCTGTCATACTGCTGCAATAAATGGTGACCTTATTTCAGTGTTAGACTAATGTTATTAATCACAGCTTGGTCTAGAGAGGGAATTTTGCTTAATAACTGTGTTTATACTTATGTAACGCTTTAAAACCTAAAAGGCCAATACTTTTTAATAGGGAACCAGATGAAATATTTATTTCCTTAAAATGAGACTTACAAAAATGCTTTGGTTGACAAAAAACAACCAGAACTGGATCAAAAGAGGATCCTACCTGCGGAGTGGGGTATATAAAAACCCCAGATGTACTTGTGTATCTGGCACTGGAAGTCCTGTGTGATCAGACCAAACATTGTGATCCACTAGAGAGTATATAAAAATGGAAAAGACTGAGAGATTTTACTTGGATTCCTCCTAAAAAGGGAATTAGGTGGGAGCCTTCCTTTTTATTTCAATGCTTTAAGTGTAAATTAACTTGTGCAAGATCCTATTGTGACATGTTCTAAGAACAATAGATAGACAGTGCTAAGGGTCTGATTAACATATTAACATAGTAGGTTGAAAAAAGACACACGTCCATCAAGTTCAACCTTAATGCCTATATACAGTATAACCTGCCTAACTGCTAGTTGATCCAGAGGAACGCAAAAACCCCATCTGAAGCCTCTCTAATTTGCAGAAGAGAAGGAAACTGTAAACTGATTCAGGGAGAGAATTCCACAGCTTCACAGCTCTCACGTTAAAAAAATTATTTCCGGATTTTCCTTTCCTTTAGCCAGATTAGCTCTCAACTCTAGCATGGCTTGGTTGTGGTATAGTAGTATTCCCACAATAGGGTATACTTACAGAATAACAGGAAATTAAAAACATTGTACAATTAAAAAAGATACTACCATTGCTCCTTATGCTTAATGCAATTTATATGGACCACCACACTTCTTCAAAAGGAATAGTTGCTACCTCAACCTTAAAAAACTTAAGTTTAATCCACATATGGTGAACAAAATCTTCTCCTGATTAGCTGAGCCTGTGAATATTTTTTGCATGTCCAGTTAGGTCTGGAATTCTGGAGGGGATATGTGACGAGGATAATGCAAAGTGATATGTGACCATGATAACGGTTCAACTGGGAGCTGCTCTCCCTAGTGCAAACAGTTAATGTATGCACCTTGAACAAGGGGCATTGCCATGTTTAAGCAATGTAAATAAAATCGAAAAAGATTAAAAATGTTAAGATTGCAAAGATATATAAAAAGCCAGTAGTTGTTAGAACTTAATCTATATTTAAGCCATGAGGTTGTAGACTATTAACTCAAAGATCTGTTATCAACATTATCAGCCTATCACCCCCTTTAAAAATAGCAGGTATTTGTACTACATAAGTACTACAAACATTGTAACCTTGGGATCACTGTTATGACTCTTTTTATAGTGTCTAGAAATGCTAGAATGTTGTGATTCATTTTGGCTATCCCAGTGTTCCCGATGTGCTCACAGATCCTCCTTCATACAGTTCATATGAGCAAATACACAACATGGAGGAAAAATTTACAAAGATGTCAACAATGGGAGCCTCATTAGTTATGTATTTCTTAGGCATTTGAGCAATCCATGCATATATATTTTTGTTGTTTCTTCTAAAAAAAATCCAATTGGTATATTCTTAACACTTCCTTTTAAGTGCCCATTGCTAACATGCAATAGGTCATTTCTATCAGTGGCTTTCTTGTATAGCTTGCTTTCAACATTCTGGATAAACAGTGTGACATCAAGGTAAATGATGTAATCCTTCCTCACATCCACAGTAACCTTAAATACCAATCAGATTAATTAATCTAATTAAATTGTTAACACTCTCAAAATCCCCAAATAAACAACAAATCATCTATTAAATGGGTGGATAACATTATATTATCCTTATATTAAACAGTTAATGTCCTCCCATACCCCCTTATAAATAACTGCTAATGTATTACCCATTGATATTCCTTGCAGCTATAGATAGAATGTATTTTCAAACTGGAATTAAAAATGCGAGAAATATAAATAATACTGCATACAAGGAATTGCTGAAGGGAACAGAATGTTCACTTTCTTTCCTCAGTTTGTCTTGAACAGATTCCATGATTTTTACATGTGGGATATTATTGTATAGTGAGGCTATATCACATGTACATCACATATAATCTTCCTCCCATGTAAAATTCATTAATTATTAAGAAAGGTTGTATCATAGAGATAGGACTGTTGACTGTGCACAATGTCTTGTAAATAGAAATCAACAAATTCTGAAAGATTACTGGTTAAATCCCAATGCAAGAAATGATGAGTCTGCCAGGAAGATTATTAAGGCATTTATTTAACTTGGGGTATGATAATAAATTGATGCCCAAATAACCTCATCTTCCAATATATTATTATTTTGTGCCCCTTTTAGGGTGCAGACACACTGAGCTACTAGTAGCAGCTACTTTCCATGGCTACAAAAATAGACAGTGGTGATCATGTGTGTGTTTTCAAAAAAGATCAAATTGCAGCACTCCCATTTAAAATAAAACTGCCTTTATTTTACATATGACATATGTCTAGGACTTGAGGACAAAAAAGGCAAGAGGTGCCTTTAAATGCCAAAAAAATAGATGTAGAAATAGATTTAGACCTGGCAGCTTTTGCGCATGTTATGCATGTGTAATTTTAAATTATCCTTTTAAGGCACTTGTTTTATCTTTGTAATCTTTATGGAAATTGACATGTCAACCCCAAAAATATTTTTTGCCTAAAAAAACTCACCGCAGTGAGCTCCCAGTGAAACCATTATCATGGTCACATATCCCCTCACTATATTTACATATAGTCATGTGGCTAGTCATCTGACCTCTAGGCCTAATTCAACATGCAAAAAATATTCACAGGCTTAGTCAATCAGGAGAAGCATTTGCAGTGAGCTCACCATATATGGATTCAATTTAAAAAAAAAAAGATTTTTAAAGTTAGAGTGAGGGTGAGGATACAAAAATTCAACTTTCAGTAACATTTAAAATCCTATAAATGATAAACAGCATTTGTCTTAATGGCATACTGTACATAATATAAGTTATACATACTTATTTATTTACATTTTGGAAACACTTATTTAATAACAAAATCTGGATTATCTGGATGTAGTAAAATAAATCTGGACCACAAATTAAAATGTTTACTTGAACCACACTGTTCCAATAGTACTTTAGGGCCAGAAATGAGGGTAGGCAGAATATGGGGCTGTCTAGGGTGCAACAAGAGGGAATGGACAGGTTGAAGGAGGCAGTAAGCTATTCACTGATGTGTGGGGAAGACATGATCAAGCAGCCAGTGGTGGTGATATCAGTATGTGGGGATGGGTTGGTGGAGCTCTGGCCTAGCACACAAATAGAGCTTGGCCAAGTGTTGAGCACTATAATGTCTAAGTAACCAGCAGGTAGAAAATATTGATAGTTCTTTTTCCTCTCATAGGATCTTTTACCAGATCTGTGATGAAAAACAACTTTTTGCTTAAAGTAAAATGTGTAAAAAGAGTCCAATATGCCAGCATTCATCTGCATCATAACAGCATGATCAGATTGTGCCAATAAGGATTTTTAAATACTTGGAAAGTTTTCAGAATATCATAACCTTTTTTGCGTGTCATCACACAACTGGAAAGTGTATGGAAAATACATAGATAAGGCATTTCCTGATATGCACTGATAAGGACACATGAATCATCTAACAATAGACAGATAAAGGTCTAAAAGGACTGTCTGACATTCCTTACTAATTTCTATTATCAGCCAAGAATGACCCTCATTCCGCATTGACACTACTTCCAGTTACTGAATGGAAATTGAACCCAATTGTTTTTCCAGCACATTAAGTTGTTAAATGAGAAAACATGTTATTCATACAGATCTCAGTAAATAAAAAATAAAATTACACTTTTAGCCTCTTTATTAGACTCCCAGAATTGTATTCCTTCTTCCAAAGCAAATTTGCCTTACACATCAAGAACAAATTGCATCCAGCTGCATAGTTGTACATTGTTTGTTTCCTATTCGCCTGAAGGAGGAAGTCCCAGAGCAACAAATGGAAGTTTAAGCATGAACATAAGGACTAAAGAGCTTTCAGAAAGAGATTACTTTTATGCCAACTACACTAATTATTCAGTTTTTACTAAATATGCAGTGCAAGTTGTTAATTTAGACTTTATTTGTTCATTCCTTTATTTTTTTTAACTCACAGATAGTATTTCAGTTTTATATGTTTTTATTTCACTGTTCTTTCTGCACCAAACAAAAACCAGTTCAAACTTACTTTTATCACTTTCGGCACATCTTAAAAATAACAGGCATGCAGAGTAGAAAGTAAAGCATAATAGGCTTTGTTTATTAAGGGAGAGGGAAAACAAGTACTGTACATACTTGTTGTTAGGCACCCCCCTAATGAGTACACTTACCTAAGACATCAGGCTAAAAGATCAACAAAATGGAGGAAGATGGTGAAGTCACACTCCTACTGTAGTACCAAGGGCCATTGTTGTTTTCAGCAAAGAGGAGCCACGACACAGGGGTCTCAAGTAAGCAATTATAAAACTATTATAATCACTGGTGGGTGCCTAACATACTGGCACCACCCAATGACTTTTTTTTTTATTTTTACATGATCCAATATATTGCCCAGAATTCCAGTGTAGTGTAATTGTGCCTGCCAAAAACTGGTGCAAACTTTTGTGCCAGACTATTAGGATGCAGAACCATTCAACTTACCCAAAAAGGGATGGGGGATCAAGCAAGCAAGCAAGTGGAACTTGGCCATATAAACACAGCCCTCAATTGTGTGCAGCTTTTGGAGCCCTGTACTTCTGACCTACTGCTGATTTTGGTAGATGCCTGTCCTGGTGGTACCTGGGCAAATTTCCTATTTGCCTTTTTATTTAACAGCCCTTAATTCACCCTTTTTAATTATCTCAATTAACTATCACTCCATTTTAAATGGTTATTTAAATGAAGTCTTTAAAATATAAAAATAATGTAGTGTATTTTTAATGAACATGATTAATCTAATACTGACTAAAAAAATGATTATGAATACATCAAATATATTGTGTGCATTTTATCCTTGTGCCAGATAAACATAATTTACAACAAGGTTTATTTCAGTAAATTGACTTATGCATAACCAATGATTTAATTTAATTTTTTTAACAATTATTTATTTTTTCTTATGCATAAATATTATGCAATTATGAATCAACACACATTGTATAAGTGATCAATGTAAATGCTTTTCTCTAATGCAGCACTGCAAGTTTTATGTGTATTTGTAAAATTTTAACTTCTCCCCATTGCTTTTAGGTAATCTTTTAATGACACTATGATTGATTTAGCCATACTGAATATATTTCCTTTCTAAAATATTAACATGAAAAATTGTCTGCATATATAAGGGAACTGTGATAGACAAGTGTGTTGTGTAAAGTTTTGTATAATTTTAAAGACTCCTAGTGCAGTGGAAGGCTATATTTTCAACTGATGCCTAATATTTATGATGAACTTTTCACTTCTGCAAAAAACCTCTAAATGCATTGTGTTGATAATAATGTAAGCTCTGTATATCAGTGAAGCTTAGGAGCAGGGATGGGCCAAGCCGACCGGGCGCCCTAGGCAACCTAGTCGGCCACCTCGCCCCTGCACCTTCCCCCCCCTCACGTGTGGGCACATGCGCTTTATGACAACCGGTGGGTGCCTTTTCTGCCTACCCCTAGCTCCGTCGCTGCTTAAGACAAAGGGAATCATGACCATCTGTGGAGCTAGCTGAACTTGTTACAGCTGAGATAGACATAGAACTCAAAGAGACTGTTTTATACACTATGTAACTACTTACTACAACCCTGCTGTCCATAAAGAGGTGATTGAATCAATGGACTCTTCAAGTTTCATAAATGGCCTCAGACACTTTATTGTAATACAAGGCCCTGTGAAACATATTTGCTCTGACAGAGGCACTAACTTTGTTGGGGCAGCCAAAGAACTGCAAATCTCATCAAGCATAAATGTGAAGGATGTGGAGAGATACCTAGCTGATCAGGACTGCACCTGGACTTTCAACCCACCTCACTCTTCTCACATTGGAGGTGCCTGGTAAAGGATAATTGGCATAGTCAGAAGGATCCTCAACCCCATCTTCTTGCAAGGAGAAACGGCAAGGTTCACCCATGAGTCTTTAACTACTTTCGTGGCTGAAGTCTCAGCTATTATAAATGCTAGACCCCTTACTCCTGTCTCAAATGACCCAGAAGATCCTTTCTTGCTTACACCTGCCACTCTGCTAAAAAACTGTGACAGTGAGTGCTCCTTCACGAGAATTTACTAACAAAGAATTGTACAAGCATCAGTGGAGACAAGTACAGTGTCTTGCAAACACCTTTTGGGATAGATAGAGAAAGCAATACATTTCTACTTTGCAGCCACAGAACAAATGGCAAACTGCCAAACCAAATCTTAAGCCTGGTGACATTGTCCTTGTGAAAGACTGCCAGTCACAAAGAAATGAATGGCCTTTAGGTCTTGTTGCCAAAACATTTCCCAGTGAGGATGGAAGAGTCTGCAAAGTTGAGGTTAAAATCAAACAAGGAGAAACCAAATTATTAAAGGAGAATGCAAGTCAAAATTTAAAAAGCATACTGCCCAATAGTCCTCCTATTGTTTAGTAAAAACACCACACTTTTGGCTCACCTAATCAAATATTTACTCAGTCACACTTACTTCACATTTTCTAGAACAGGCAGCCATCTCTAAAAAGGTATTCTCCCTTCCTTTCCCTCCTTGCTTCATACTGCACATGTGTTTCATTCCCTCCCTACAGGAAGGTCAGAGAGATTTCAGTGAGGTCACTGTAGTCTTCACACTGCTGTAGGCTGCCAGCACCATATCTCAGAGAAGCAAGCAGAGATCTGGGAATTTAGATTTGCAGTAAGTACTTAAAAAGAATGCCTTTAGACTTACTTTTAACTTATTTTAACCTTTCCTTGTCCTTTAAGTATCTCAACTGACTGTTGCTATCTCCTGAGGAATGAAGTGGTGGCATCTCTAGATACCAGGCAAGGAGTGTCATGTCTCCAGCATAAGCTTCCATCATCTCATCATTTTTGTTGCTCATTAGCAGTGAACTCCCTCTGCTGGCTGTTTGCTGTATAAGCAGGTATCCTCTGACCCTGTGACCCTATGGAAACACCATACTGCTAACATGTGATCTAATACAATGCATTGTTGGAGTCCAGACTCCATTTTGTAGCCCATGCTGTGGAAGAAGCACACTACACCCACCTTCTCCCCCATGGTAGCATCACTGGTAAACATAAAACCTGCACTGAGCCACCATTAAAGCTGCCAGCACCTCAGAGACACTGTGGCATATTATTTGATCCAGCATTGAAGTGTTTATGTTTATGTTTACCCAGTAAAGTTCAACAGATTTCACCCTTGGTCTTTTTATTGGAGTGTGGGAAGGTTTAGCTGTATGTCAAGCTACACACTACCTCAGGGTAACATGTGGTGAGGACAGAACAGCAATATAGGCATTGTGCTTCTACTCGCAGGGAATCCCGCAGTAGACAGAGGAGCCGATCCAGGAGCATATGTGAGGGACAGCAGACTGGCTTAAGGCAACCTGGAGGGCAGACCCAACTCCATCAGCAGGGGACAAGGAGATGACTCAGTGTATTTCAGCAGCCAGTGGGCCAGGTGGAGGTGTGCAGAGGGAATTCATAACAGGGCCTTGTTAGCAAAATGGGGGAGCCAGGCCAAAGTTTGGGAAGTTTGGGGAGTGGCCAAAGTTTGGGAAGCAGCGACAAAGGGGCAGGAGGCAGGGGACCCCACAGGGAAAGTAGTTAGCAATGGGAGTTAGCCAGGGTGTCAGAGCAAGGGGTGCTGGGTAGAGGGGCAGGATCTGGGGCAGCAGAGAGGAAGACAAAGAAGGCAGCAATGCTAGGTTGCATCTCAGACACAGCGAGGCAAAATTCCTTTGCTGGGGGAACATGGGAAGGATGAGGAAGAGGAAAAAAAGATTTAGAAAAATCCCCAAGACTTTTGGGAACTGGCTTAGGGCCTTCTGCATCCTGGCCAGTATCACAGGGAAAAAACAGCCAGAGAAATGCTCAGCACTCTTTTGCTATATCAGTGGTATATGGGAGGCCTATTTGTTTTCAGAGGTTTAGCATGGTGGCGATATGATGAGCAGTTTCATCAGTGCCTTGCGGCCAACCCCCTGATGCATTGGGACCAGATGGATTTAATACTCTGGCTGAGGCTGATGACAGCTTTGAAAGCCCCCCCCCTTCAGAGGGATGCCAATGGGGCCCAAAGCGAAGCTTACCAGTGGGAAACAAACTTGGGGTCTGATGGCAGTTTAATAGCAGCAAGTATAAGTGGGGCACCTCATGCAAGAACAAGCATGAGTGCTCAGGGTATGGCAGGCCCATCCATCCAACAAATGTTTTATAAAAAGGCAAAGGGGGACAGAAGGGGACAAAGTCTAGTAAAGAGAAAGATACCAGTGAGGCTTAATGTGCTGCTCCCCTGGTTAAAGCAGTACTGTTGGAAAGCAGAAGCTAGGTTTTTGAGGGGGGGGTTCCAGTGGGGCTTTAGAATTCCATCCCATTGGCAGGAGGGGGCAGGTAGCGCATACCTCCCAAATGTCCTGATTTTCACAGAACAGTCCATCTTTTAACAGCTCAGTCAACAGTCTAGTCCTCAGTCTTCCTGAAAAGACCCTCATTTCCCTTTGATCTCCTGCACTGAATGCTAAAAAGATACAGACTTAATTAAAAAGTAGCTTTTGGCAGAGAGCCCAGAAATCTTAACAAGCTATACCACAGACACGGAAGCAGATGAGATAATTTAAAAAAATCGTATGTTGGGAATCTAGAAGGTTTCAGAGTTACATTAGGACATCATCATTGTAATTGGGGGAGGTTAGTAGGTAGCTTTTGGCCTCGGTTGGGAGAGGGATAGCCTTGATTTGGGGTGATGTATTGGTTATGTTGTTGTTTTTTCTTTTCTTTCCAAGGTGGCTGCAAGTGAATGTGAATAGTTGGGCTTTTCTATATCCACTAGGCCATGCTGAGAATTGCAGTTTGAGAGCCAGATGCACAGCTGGGTTTTCCTTGCAAGAGGGTAGTATTAAGTTGGTTCGGGTATCGTGGTCTATGGTGGCTGGCAGTTTTAGAATAGCTGATCAGGCTGGCTGTGGCTGAGGAACATCCACACATTTTGGTAATACATGCTGGGGAAAATTATATGGGCACCATAGAACAGAAGGAGTTGCTGTCATGAAAAATGATATTAAAAAAATTAGGTCTCTGTTTGATGGCGTTATCATTGTATGGTCAGGGATGGTGGGAAGATTGGAGTGGCCCTCAAGATAAGTAGGAAGAAAGTCAACAAACTTAGTAGCTTTGTCAGGTGTTCTGGTGTCATAGGGACCTTGAGGGTAGGCTGCCAAGGTATTTTTGAAAGGATGGGGTTCATCTGTCTGAGGTGGGCCTGCATTTGTTTAATTTGGCTCTGGTGGAGGGGGTGAAAAGGGCCTTAGGGTTGATGGGGTGGCATTACCAGCATGAGGAAATCATGCCAGCATGTCAGTGGTGTGAGGTAGTATCAGTTGAAGGGCATAACAGGGTATAGGCCTGGGGCAAAGTGATGGAAGGGTCCTGGGTAAAGGGGCGTGAGTTACGGAGGAAAGCCACACCTAGGAAGGTCAGAATTGCACACAATTGTGTGCAGCCTTCAGTCGCTATCAGATGTTACAACAGTTAATAGTTAAAGGTCATATAAATGCCTAACACGTAACTGTCCTTGGTTACGTGCTTGTTATGTACATGTTTAATAAACAAGCTGTAGCCTTTTTCACGCAAGATATCACATGTGGTTTTGTGTGTTATTTTAAAGATGGGGGAAGAGCTTGGCTTTGTTGGGAGGGGCCTGTCAGATTGATGCTGTCCCTGTCATGTCCTTATATTACATAGTTACATAGGGTTGAAAAAAGACCAGTGTCCATCAAGTTCAACCCATCCAAGTAAAACCAGCACACACAACCCACACCTACCAATCTATACACTCACATACATAAACTATAAATACAACCACTAGTACTAACTGTAGATATTAGTATCACAATAGCCTTGGATATTCTGATTGATCAAGAACTCATCCAGGCCCCTCTTAAAGGCATTAACAGAATCTGCCATTACCACATCACTAGGAAGGGCATTCCACAACCTCACTGCCCTCACCGTGAAAAACCACCTATGCTGCTTCAAATGGAAGCTCCTTTCCTCTAATCTAAAGGGGTGACCTCTGGTGCGTTGATTGTTTTTATGGGAAAAAAGAACATCCCCCATCTGCCTATAATCCCCTCTAATGTACTTGTACAGAGTAATCATGTCCCCTCGCAAGCGCCTCTTTTCCAGAGAAAACAACCCCAACCTCGACAGTCTCACCTCATAGTTTAAATCTTCCATCCCCTTAACCAGTTTAGTTGCACGTCTCTGCACTCTCTCCAGCTCATTAATATCCTTCTTAAGGACTGGAGCCCAAAACTGCACTGCATACTCAAGGTGAGGCCTTACCAGGGACCTATAAAGGGGCAAAATTATGTTCTCATCCCTTGAGTCAATGCCCTTTTTTATACAAGACAGCACTTTATTTGCTTTAGTAGCCACAGAATGACACTGCCAGGCATTAGACAACTTGTTATCAACAAAAACCCCTAGATCCTTCTCCATTAAGGATACCCCCAACACACTACCATTCAGTAGATAGTTTGCGTTTATATTATTTCTACCAAAGTGCATAACTTTGCACTTATCAACATTGAATCTCATTTTCCAGTTTGCTGCCCAGTTATCTAATTTTGTCAAATCGCTCTGCAAAGCGGCAGCATCCTGCATGGAACTTATAGTTTTGCACAATTTAGTGTCATCAGCAAAAATAGAAACAGTACTGTCTATGCCCACCTCCAGGTCATTAATAAACAAGTTAAAAAGCAAAGGCCCAAGGACTGACCCCTGCGGTACTCCACTAACCATACTGGTCCAATTAGAAAATGTTCCATTTACCACCACTCTTTGTACTCTATCCTTCAGCCAGTTCTCTATCCAATTACAAATATTATGTTCTAGGCCAATATTCCTTAATTTGATCATTAACCTTCTGTGAGGTACTGTATCAAACGCTTTAGCAAAGTCCAAGTAGATGACATCAACTGCCATTCCAGCATCAAGGTTCCTGCTCACCTCCTCATAAAAGGCAACTAAATTAGTCTGGCAAGATCTGTTACGCATAAAACCATGCTGGCACAAACTAATAGTATTGTGAACTGCAATGTATTCAAGTACCCTATCCCTTATTACCCCTTCCAAAAGTTTTCCTACTACTGATGTCAGACTAACAGGCCTATAGTTTTCAGGCTGAGAACGGGATCCCTTTTTAAATAACGGCACCACATTAGCAATCCGCCAGTCTCTTGGCACCATGCCAGACCTCAATGAATCCTGAAAAATTAAGTGAAGAGGTTTGGCAATCACAGCGCTCAGCTCATTTAATACCCTGGGATGAATCCCATCCGGCCCTGGACCTTTGTTTACCTTTACATGTTCAAGTCTCTTTTGAATTTCCTCCCGAGTGACCCACGCGCCAGTAGCTAAATTACTAGAACTGGGCATATTACAAGGGAAGCCTTCATTATCTGGCTCCTCAGATGTATAGACAGATGAAAAATAAGAGTTCAAAATTTCAGCTTTTTCCCCGTTCTCATCAACCAACTTACCCCCCCGTGATAATAAAGTTCCCACCCCTTCTTGCTTCATTTTTTTACTATTCACATAATTAAAAAATAATTTAGGATTCTTTTTACTCCTAGCAGCAATATCCCTTTCCATTTCTATTTTAGCTTGCTTGATAGCTTTTTTGCATGCTTTATTTGCTTCCTTGTACCTGATGAAAGTTTCCGCTGTCCCAGCTAACTTGAATGCTTTAAAAGCACGTTTTTTCTTACCAACCTCGACAATAACACTTTTATTCAGCCATAAAGGTTTTGCTTTGCGATGCCTCTCCTTACTTACAAGGGGGATATACTGTTGTGTATACCTACAAAGCAATGTTTTAAAGATGTTCCATTTTCCTTCTGTGTCTAACCCCATGAAAAGCCTTTCCCAGTTGACACATTGCAGAGATGCCCTTATACTGGCAAAGTCTGCATGTCTAAAATTGAGCGTTTTAGTTACTCCCTTATAGAGCTGTCTCTGCAGCATTATCTCAAAGGAGACCATGTTGTGATCACTGTTCCCCAAATGCTCACCCACACAAATGTTAGAGATAAGTTCATTATTATCAGAAATCACCAGGTCCAAAATAGCGTCATTCCTAGTGGGTTCTTGAACTGCCTGAAATAAAAAGTTGTCATTTAGCATATTTACAAACCTACTAGCTTTTTCTGACTTAGCCACCCCATTACTCCAGTCAATGTCCGGATAATTAAAATCCCCCATAACAACAACTTGACCCAGTTTTGAAGCCTCCTCCATTTGCAACAATAGCTGGGCCTCATCCCAACATATCTTTTTGTTTACCTTCTTTGTAACTACAGTAATTAATACCAAATGGGTAAATAGTGGATTTTTATATAAAATAGTATCCAACTGTACTTTTGGAAGACAAATTGTACTGTGATAAGTAGCATTTGTCATTTCCCTAATCACTGACATGCACTGTCTGAGCTGTAAAATAAATGTTGTGAATAGAGTATCTGACACATCCTGGCAGTGGAGAAACAACAGAAAGCTATCCCCAGTGAGTTCATACCATCAAAGTGATATGTATAATATTGATATAAGCAAAAACATGTTTTTCACAAATGTCTTCATATCCATATTATGTCTTGCCAATGTGAACTATTGGCTGCGTGGGAAGAAAACATATGCAAAAAAAGATTAATAAGCTCAGTTTTATTTCTAAACGTTTTATTTGCAATTAAAATAAAACTTAAAGCTTGCAAGCTTACTAGTAGTGTAACTACAGAGGAAGCAGACCACATGGCATGGGGGAAAGGGTCTGCTTCCTCTGTAGGCATGGCCATGGGTGACCAGCGGCACATGTGTAATTGCCTGCAGTGCAATGTACTTTCCCAGAATTCCAGTATAATTGCATTTGCTAAAAAATAAAAAAATAAAAAAAAAATATATATATATATACAGTATATATATTATATATGCTAATATGGAAAATAGGGAAAAAAAGGAAAGCTTTTAAGAAATATAAGTCAGAGGGGACAGTAACAGCATTTAATGAATATAAACACTATAACAAGTGTTGTAAAGCAGCAATCCGGAAGGCTAAGACAGAAAATGATGAGTGCATTGCGGCAGAGGACAAGACTAACCCCAGAAAGTTTTTTAAGTATATTAATAGTAAAAAGATGCAGGTTGAGGGTGTGGCCCCATTGAGTTATAGTAACAATATGGTTACAGCGGATACAGAAAAGGCAGATGTGCTTAACCAGTTCTTTTCTTCTGTGTATACAGTAGAGCCAGAGTCCCACCCAATAGCTACATTGTTGCCTCAGCTCCAACTACACAGTGGTTGACACAGGATATGGTGCTTAAAGGGTTAAACAAGATAAATGTGAACAAGGCACCTGGGCCAGATGAAATACACCTCCGGGTACCGAGAGAGCTAGGGTCAGATTTATAATTTATAGGGTGTCATTTATAATTCAGACCTACTATACTGATTCTACTATACTGGAACATCTCCTCCTGCATATATTTTCCTGGGAAAGTGTTTCCTGACACATTGAAACTAAAAGCAAGAGACATATTTACCACATAGGCACTTAAGGACCCCAGGTGCCTATATGAAAAAAAAGTAAGGGGGAAGGGAGATATCTCTTTTATCAATTGGCCATTACCTTGGTCAGATGATAGTAATACAGCTTTGCCTACAGGCTTATCCTCTCCAGATGTAGTGAAAGAGATGCTTCAAGACAAAATAGTCATTGATGACCAACTGCAAGTGCAGAGTGCAACTGTGGACATGATTTGCCATATTTTTAACTACAATGTAGCATATTTCTCCATAACTCTTTCATTTAATTGCGGTTGCGCCAGTTGCAATTTCTTTCTGAGTAAGTGTGTTTTACTTCCCAACTTCCCATTTTTTCCCAACCAAAAAACTGCAAAAAGATAATTCATTAGAAACCGTTTCCTTTATGATGAGGATAAAAATAAATGTAACAATGTTAATCACATGCTAATAAAATAAAAAAATCCCAAATGTTCTGCAGTTATATATACTATAGTTATGATACAGGTAAGGGGTTTGTTTTCCAGAATGCTTGGGACCTGGGGTTGTCCAGAATCTGTAATTCAGATCTTCATACCTAAAGTCTACTACAATATGATTTAAATAGTAATTAAATCAAGTAGGATTATACTGGCTCCAATAAGGATTAATTGTATCTTATATTTGGAATACAGTACAAGCTACTGTCTTGTTATAACAGATCAAAACGAAATCAATTGTAAAAATGGGCACTATTTTATTAACATGGAGTAAATAATGTCTTCAATTAACCTTAAAACAAGTACTTATTGGGGTACAAAAATAAACACTCAACAGATGTTGCCTTTGCTTTATTCTGGCATATTCTTAAATTTAATGATTCTGGAAAGTCTGCAGTAGGTCCTCTGAACAAAGAAACCTTATAATAAATTGGAAAACTGTAATTGAATATAGACATGAGAATTAGGAAAAATGTCTGCATTATATACCTGAAGAGATATATTTAGCTGTTAATTAGTCAGCTGCAAGTTCATGTTTAGTACAAAGAATTTTCTTAATTACCTCATACTAGGCCAAATAAAAAGATTTTTTCTGGAAGGGAGCACAGAAATATGCAAAATTATATGGTTAAATTCTGATTTATCTATGTGTTGCTTTTTGTTTTGGGGCCAACTTCCCTTTGTAAAACCTGAACACAAACTGCAAACCAGTCCCTTAGGCATCAAACTTAAAGGGGATCTAAACTCAAATAAATAAACTGATGTAACATGGAGTACTTTTCTGAGACCGTTTGCAATTTACACTAATTTTAAATTTTTAGCAGTTTCTGGGATTGGTTGTTTTACACAGTTTTATACTTGCAGACAGCCTACAGCTCAATGGCTCTCTTTGAAGCCTTATGTACTGTCAATGCACTACCTAAGATTTGTGATTTCTCTGCCAAAAACCCAGCATTAGCAGTCTAAATGGCAAATAACGGCTATAAGTAAAATAATTAATGAAAATTGAATAGGTTTACATCAATTACATTTTTGGTTTTTAATCTTTAAGCAAAAAAAAAAACCTTTACTGGAACTGCACATGCTCTCTGCATACCAGTGCCCAACAAATACAATAATGTCAACATAATTTACCTTACAACACAAGCCAACATAATATTTCTCAATTATCCATTAAAGTAAGTATGCTGTAATTTGAGCATCATACCTGCAAAACAAATATGTTAATCAATAGGCAAGGTTCTAGACCATCATCATTGTTAATCTTTTAGCACCATTCAGTCCAATAGCTTTGGAGCTAACTTAATTGCTGATAAAAATAACATAATTTATACTTGAATACTGTTGCATTTTTCAAAGGTCATTGTTAAGATAGACCTATCAAGAGCATTGACCCCACCCTCTGGGAGATCATTGTTGTTAAAAGTATGTGAACTGAAAACTTTGAAATTCCTGATTACTAATTAATGAGTAAGACACATAGGGGCACATTTACTAATCCACGAACGTCCGAAAAGCGTCCGTATGCGTTTTTTTTCGTAATGATCGGTATTTTGCGATTTTTTCGTAAATTGTTGTGACTTTTTCGTAGCCGTTACGACTTTTTCGTAGCGTTACGACTTGCGCGAATTGTCGCAACTTTTTCGTAGCCGTCGCGTAGAGTACGAAAGTTTCGGATTCATTCAAGCTTCAGTATCGTGACTTTCCTTGGGCCAGGTTGGAGCTGCAGAGTGCCATTGAGTCCTATGGGAGGCTTCCAAAATCATGCAAAGTCTGAAAGGTTTACCCGTCGTTTACGAGCGCTCAATACGAAAAAGTCGCGACAATATACGAGCAAATCGTAACGGCTACGAAAAAGTCACGACAATTCGTGCAAGTCGTAACGGCTACGAAAAAGTCACGTCAATTTACGAAAAAGTCGTAACAGCGACGAAAAAAATCGCAGAAATTAAGAAAAAGTTGCAAAATGTTCGTTTCCAATCCGAATTTTTCCCATTCAGATTTGTGGATTAGTATATAAGGCAATGGTATTAAAGTTCCTAGTTCTTTTCCTGCCAATCACCTAGAATCTATGTTTCAAACCTGCAGTATCACATTCCATTCACCAGTACAGGAAAAGTGTATTTCCCAAAGCAGTAAAACAGCTGATAGTGAAAGGGTTAAGCCTACTTTACTCTATTTGCTAATCATCAAAATAATCCAAGATACTAGGACCCATACAGGATGTTTCTACAGCAGGAGTTAGCCATATTTTATGACTTGGCAGCTAAATGAAGTTAGTTTCTTGTAAATAGAAGGTTATTTGGTGATCAAAAGCATGCATCAATATTACCTATTAAGTGGTACTGAATTAGATTCGTCTTTGATGAAGGAGGTTTGTAGTTGCTGTAAATAACACTCTTCAGCGATATGCAGTTCATTGCTGTCTTCAAAATCCAGCATTTTAAATGCATGTGTAAAAATAGGTGTAGGCTCCAGGGACAAATGCACAATCTTAATTAATCCTTTTGTCAGGCTATGCTTTGAGAAGGCAGCAACGTTTTGGGCAGCCATCCTTAATAAGGATATAAATTAAATAGAAAAATGCATCACAATTAACCCTCTGAGTGGCATGATGTTAAAGTCTATTGTGCAGCTAGAACCAATGCGCTGCGCCTTAGATTTTCCAGTTCCAGGTTTTGCTTTGCGTTGTGCCATGCTAAATATTTACTGGTAACTCATAACCTGACAAGAACAAAGTGCTTTCCCTGGCTCTAAATAGGTTAAGTGTTTATGATTTTATTATTTAATGTAAGATTGTTCATGTTTTGTAATCTTTTGACAATTATTTTAGCATATTTTAAGACATTAGTGAGTGTCCGAGTTATGTGATCTGAGTTTTACAGGGGAATAAAATGCATTTTGGTATTTTATTGCCAACAGATTAATCATAAAGTGCAAGCTAGAATGCTATATTTATTCTGCAGAATGCTTTACCATACCTGAGTACACAACCATTGGAACTCCCTCTGTTTAACATAGCAGCTGCCATTTTAGCTTGGCCTCAGTAACTTCTGTGCTGCAGCTCTAGCTGCTGGTAGCTCAGATTACAGCAGAAAGGGGAGGGGGAGAGAAGAGTAAACTGAGTTGACTCGTGCCATGCCCTGAAGGAGTTTTCTGAAAGCAAGAAATCTAACACAGAAAATCATGTACAAACATGAAAGAAGTGTGTCTGTTTCCTTTCACTGACTACTCAAAGCAGCAGTTCTGTAAGTGTTTATAGCTGTATTTACATAGACCTTTTTGATAAAGCTTACTTTCCTACTACTTTAATGTCAGCTATGGTTTTTGAAAGTAATGTAAAAAGAAAAAATTGGTTGTGCTATCTATAATAAAGTTAACTTGGAGTGTGTATTCCTAAAAGCCGTGGCTTCCGGCTATAAACATATTAAGTGCAAAATACAAAAAAGGAAGTCACTCACGATTCAGTAGGTGCAAAAAAACTGCCTCCATGCCGGTTTATTGGAGCAATCAGTGAGAAGGATACAGACGTTTTCGTCTTTATTAATGCAGTGGGCATGTAAACCGTGAACCGCGGTAAACTTTAACAAATGGCAAGGACATAATTAGATAATTGGCAACCTCTGTGACAAACAATTAACAAATATTGCAAGCTTACAAACAACACAAATCCTGAAATCAGACATTGTGAATAAAGTAACATACAAGGCATGATAAGTGCATACGCAGCATGCAGCAACCACAGCCAAGGGAGTGGGTCAGTGGGGAATCAGGCCAGCATCCTAGTGTCCTGATGGTAAAAAAGCAGCAAGGTAAAACTCTCACTACTTTTAAATGTAAACCCATCCCATTCTCTAGGTGGGCAATCCCATGCTAAGATGGCAAACCAATCAAATGTTTGCTTCCACTGTTCAACCTTCAGCTGGCTGACTGATGCATTCCAACAGTGAAAATGAAATTGTCCATAGCAACCCATCTAGAATTAACATAATCAGACTGCTACAAGATATAATATTAAACTATAGCAAAGGTCTAATTTGTTGCTAAGGGGAACTGCATTGGTGCAATTTAATACATATGTAAGTAAATCAGCTCAAGTAAATATTATAATGCATATATGTTGCCTAATACCAGATAGCTCAATTTATTTTAAAACAGCAACTCATTGAGATGGATCTCCAGCTCTGTTATTTATGCTATTCACTTTGAGTATTTTCAGGGGAAATTCAAAATGATGAGTTAATGAGACAATTAGCATTTATTTGAAACCATGAATATTTTGTAATATGTATTTGACTTTTTGGCTTTATGGGAATATAACTCTTCTTATAAGATAAGTTGGTCTCTTAAGGGTTGCATCCAATTTGCTAAGTATCTAAATTAAAGAGCAAAAAACCTCTAGTGTAAGCATATACTCAGGTCATTTGACCTGTTACTAGAAACAAAGCAAGTTCTATTCTATCACTTTCTTTTTGCTAATTTATATTCACCTGATGTCAGTGTGTTTTGTTAATAACAAACACAGACACTAAATTTAAATACAATTAAGCAGAATAAAAGTTTTTGCTGAAATAAACTATTTTAAAAAAAAATAATATTCTTTTTATGTCATAAATCTTTATTATAACTATGATTAATTTTATTTAAGAAAAAAAAACCTCAGCCACCACATCCACCACCACTACCATTAGTATTTTTTGACTAAGATATACAGAATTAGAAGCATACATCTGCATTATTAAAAATTTCAGACATGAGTAAGATCAATATGTTGAAATATGCTTTGCAAGATGAAATGCATACAAATGCTCTCATCCTATCCCGACTGGACTACTGTAACCTGCTACTAACCAGCCTCCCTAACTCCCATCTTTCCCCTGTACAGTCTATATATTTAATACTGCTCTCATCCAGGAGAGTTCAGGCCCTTCCCCTGCTAAAGTCCTTATCGTGGCTTCCTATTAAACAAAGAATATCTTACAAACTCATTCTCTTAACCTTCAAAGCCCTACATTCTTCTGTTCATCACTACATCTCTTCTCTTGTGTCTCTGTACGTTCCTGGCCGACTCCACCGTTCCTCACAGAGCAATCGGTTGGTTGCGCCCCCCACTAATACTGTTGTTTCCCACCTTAAACCTTTCTGCCTTGCTGCCCCTTACATTTGGAATGCCCTCCCTGATTTCCTCCAGAGAGAATCCTCCCTCAGTCTTTTTAAAACTAAACTTAAAAACTACCTCTTGGAGCACTCACCCAGCACCTGATCTTGGAACCAGCACTTATATTATATTGTTACCCACTGTGACCTACTGCACTTATACTGTATTTGCCTATTTGTGTCTGTAAGTTACCCTCCCATATAGATTGTAAGCTCTACGGGGCAGGGACCTCCATCCTCTTTTGTCTTTGACTCTTAACTTATTGAAAATGTATTTATCTTGTATTTATCTATATATAATGTTATACTTTGTATATATCTAGTATTATCTTAATAATCCCCTGTTTGTATTAATGTATTCTACTGTACAGCGCTGTGTACATAAGTAGCACTTTATAAATAAAGATATAAACACAAATCATCTGTAATCATGTAATCTTTAATAGTGATGAGCGAATCTGTCCCGGCAAGAGAATTTGCGAAACAGCGAAAAATTTGCAAAACGCATTTGTCACGAGATTTTTTTTGTCACTCGTGTCTTTTTTGTCGCCTGCATCTATTTTTTGTCGCCTGCGGCTATTTTTTTTGGTGAAATGCGGAAATTCGATGCGATTCCATACCTGGTAAAAAAATTCGCTCATCACTAATCTGTAATGTTAATTAACCATATTAAATGTAAATTGATCAGCTGAATTACTAAAATTATATAGCAAGTGCATCATGTTTGGCACATAGTTAGCGCTATAGTTTTTTAATAATTATAAAACAAACTTACACAAAATATAGAGAAATATCTTTACAAACAACTCTACTGTTGTTAAAAGTTAATTCAGAAGTTGGAAAGTTTGAGGGAAACACAAATCACCACCACTCTTCACTGAGGTTTTTTTTTTTTTGTTTTTTTTTAAAGGAGAAGGAAAGTAATTTTGGCATTTTACTGCCAATAGATTTGACACATTAGTGCCACCTAGAACACTATATTTATTCTGCAGAATGCTTTATCATACCTGAGTAAAGAGCCCTATAAGCTCCCTTGGTTTGTTTAAGATTGTAGCTGCCATTTTAGCTTGGTCTTCATAGCTTCCTGTTGTAACGCTAGCTGTTGGTAGCTCAGATTACACATTCCTAAGGGTGGGGGGGGTGAGTTTTATGCATTCTTATGGGTGGGGGGAGCTGGAGACGTAATAGAGGAGAGAGCTACGTAGACTATAGCCCTGGGAAGTCAGATATGGAAGAACATGTTTACAAAAAAGGAGACAATAAATCCTGTGTTTCTTTTGAAAGAGGACTCAGTGCAGCTTTTTTGTAAGTGCTTATGGCTGCATGGCTTATGGCAGCTTATGGCTGTGTTTACATAGACCTTTCTGATAAAGCTTACTTAGTTTTTACCTTTCCTTCTCCTTTAAGTGGCGGAACACAGTCTCAAGTGCAAAATCATGAACGCCAATATTTGTTTAGCTAGGCAGTGACTGGGATGGAATGGTATATGGCTTAATTAATTTACAAGCTTATTAAAGCATCATTTAATCACTGTAAATTTCTATTTATATTATAATGTATTTACAGATACAGAATGTTCTTATGTGCTCTGTGGTGAAACAAATGCAAAACAGAAGCAATCTTTATATGTATGTATCTATCCACATATTGAGTAATGGTTGACAAATCAGTCTAGACTGATATTTGTAATCAGTTGATTCAGGATATTGTCTGGCATGTCAAGTATAAGGTCATTTTTTTTAGGTCATAGATACCTCTAGCTGATACTGTTTTACGCCGGGATGCCACCATTTCTGGAAAAAAAATACCGGCCTTCCAATAGTTTTATCTTTCTTCCATATTAAACATCATTTTTACCTGTCAGCCCTGTTTAATAGCAGCCAGGTGGCAACCTTAGTTCTATGCCATTCCTTATGTTTCATAACAAGTCAATAGCAAACCACCCACATGATGGGACATGTACAGTTTGATTAAATCATGAGGAATGTGTGAAAATACCTGTTTCCAATATACTATGCACTTCTCGTTTATTATAATATGTTAATTTTTTTCTATTTGACTGTAGATTCCTATACTTGATGTGCTTCCTGGGGTCATAGAAAAGAAACTTTCATGAAAATATATCTACAAAAAGGAAGGAAAATTGAAGTCATTCAGTATTAGTGTTGTCTGTGCTCTAAGAATGAGTTTTTAATCTACAAATGTAGGAGTTTAATCTTACAGCTGAAGATAGGGCAGAAGTGTCAGCATTCATCTGTTGAAGACATTCTGCATTAATATTTTGCTTTTTGTGGCTAATGCAATTAAATTACTTGCTGTAGCTTTTTGATGCTTAAACCCTAGAACTTTATTAAATTTATAAAGAAAAGATAGAATCCTGAAAGCAAACGGCTTCCAAGAACTGGTTTAATGTATTTTAAAATATGGAATACTAATATAACTTTTTTATGATGTAAATATTGTCACCTAAACCAGTGTAAGCTTTCATCAGTATCCAAGTGACATTCAATGACAGGGAGACATCATGTTTGCATAAATGTGCATGAAAGTGGGGAGACTGTGGGGAACTGTAGCATTATTGCAACAATGGTAAAAGTCCATGAACCAGCTGCTTTTGGCATCTATCAAACAGTATTACAAATGAAACTATGCATGTTTATTTTTATTTCAGTCTGAACAATACAGGCATACTGAAATAAACAGAAAATGTACATAATTTAGTAGATATATTTGCATTGCAAGAAATATGCATTGAGCCAAAAGCCTCTGATTAAAATTCAAATGCATTCTGGCAGGGGGCATGAGTAGGCCTAGCTTCCAAGTAAGTTTTAAATTCTATATTTTGATTTTTAAATCAGAGATTTAAGAGGCTGTTTGTAGTTAAAAAGATATTGCATTTGCTTAACGGTATTTTGATCAGCACATATATCATTTATTTTCTTCTTTCATTATAAAGAAAATGTGCATATATACACATACAATCAATGGAGATGGCCACACAGTGCAATCCATGTGAGAGTTGAACTGCACACTTTGTGGTTGTTTAGTATTTGATCTATATCACCTAAATGTTATCCATAGGTAGTCAAGTAAACTTCTATTCTTATTAATATGTCATATTATTTGAAATTTACTGGTTGTGATTGATACCAAGACAAGAGTCCTCTTGTCTCTTTTCTGTAATGATGAAGCCCTGTGAGGGTCCCTTACAGTCATCAATATGTTGATTTTTTTTTTTTTGTATATTCTTTATTTTCAGTTTTATATGCAAACAGTACATATCATAGCCGGAGAATTTTCACCAGTAGGCACAGTAAACACTTCGTGTAATATGTTAATTTTTGACCAAGTAAACCAGTTTTTACTGAAATGTACTTATTTATACTTATTTACTCACCCAGGCTGTGTAAATTACTGTTTGACTATTTTAAAAATGTTGTTTGATCTGGGAGACTCATTGGTCATCAGTTGTATTTCCTATATCATGGTTGGCACTGCTTTTAGCATGATTTCTCATATTTTAGAAGGTTATATATTTTGTGACATTAGAATACCACAATAAACACATTTTCTCTGTTTTTCTCTGTGCTCATCTACTGGAATGTATGTTAAATACATTTCGTTAATCAAAAAAGTGTCAGTGATTTGGAAACTAACAGTCATTTACCATTGAACTTGGATTAAATCCATATTTTTACAAAACCCAGCTGCTTGCCTCTGTTAATTGCACCACCTAGCTGTTAAATTTAGTGTCTAGTTTAATACTGATCTCACTGCCACAACTGCCTAGTGTAGTGTCGATGAGTAATAGTAAACTAAGCCTAATTTATCATTATCTATATCACCTAGGGTCACCTTTGTAGTTTAATGGCACTTGGTTGTACTAGGTTTAAGCATTTAATAGTAATACAGGTATGGGATTCCTTATCCAGAAACCCGTTATCCAGAAAGCTCCGAATTACGGAAAGCCTGTCTCCCATAGACTCCATTATAATGAAATAACTGAGAATTTTAAAACTGATTTCCTTTTTCTCTGTAATAATAAAACAGTACCTTGTAATTGATCCCAACTAAGATATAAATAATCCTCATTGGATGCAAAATAATCCTATTTAAGGTTTTATTGATTTTTTAGTAGACTTAAGGTATGGAGATCCAAATTACGGAAAGACCCCTTATCCGGAATACCCTTGGTCCCGAACATTCTGGATAACGGGTCCTATACCTGTACTGCATACACAAAAATGTAATTCAGTCATCTAATACAAAAAGATCAGTAGATGCTGCTTTGTCTTTACCCTTTAATAGGTTATAGAACTGTGGCACAGAAGCATCTTCGTCTATTTAAAAATGAAGGTCTAAAAATCTTAATCAACCCACTATTGTATTTAAACAGATACAGAATGTTTTGCAATATCCCACATTATATTTAAATCCTCAGATAAAGGTATGTTGCATTCTATTCCCTTGCATTTCTCTGTGTAGTGGTCCTCTTATTTTAGACTAGTGATGGAGGTTATTTCCAGTGCACTCTATTTTCTGGCTAGAGACACAAAAAATATATATATTTGACAGAGATGCCAGAACCATTGCTAAAAGCCATTAGTCTTTCTTTTTTTTTTTAGCTTGTAACTGACTCTTTTCAGAACATACAACCTTCCCTTGACCTTTTCTGTTGTCTTCATTGTTCAACAGGTTTGCTATCATATGTCTTTTTAGAGGCATAACTTGATATTTACTAAGCTATCAAATGGCACAACATTTCAGGCACGGAAGAGCATTCAATAGTAATTATTTTAAACATGGCGTGTTTTGAACAAATGTCTTCTAAAGCCAGAAATTACTTTATAACAGAAAATTTGCTTAATATACTTTAGTATGTGATTCAGCTATAGTAAATAACTTTCATGTCTTTATAACAAGCAATTTTTGGATTGGATCATATCATGGAAATAATTATGTTCAAGTTTTCCCTCAGAGTTGGACTGTGGAGGAGCACAATTAAGATTTAATCCAACATGTCCGTGTTTCTCCACTATAAAGTAATTGTTCTTCAAAATGCTTTGAGGTAGTAGTGTCCAATTACCGTTAACCTTTAATATAATAGTCTCACCTCTAGGTAGGGTAGCAATAGGTAGGGTCTAATAAACTAAAAGCCAACAGAACCTCACATTTTATTTTAATCTTTCTGCAATATAGGCAATAGGGATAGATGAAGAGCGCTTTAGTTGTAAAAAAGTAAAACAAACAAAAGAGTTGGGAAATAAGCATGCATGGATCTGAATATTTGGCACAATCAATATGAGAGGCAAGCATGAAAGAATGTTTTAATTAAGTAACTCAATAAACATACTACTTCATGTAGTATCTTTTTTATAATGAAATGGTGGTGCCTTTAAAATTTTCTGTAAATTACTTGGGGAGACTGCATTACACTGTATTTCCCTTTGAAGTGCTAAATGTAGCCCTTGGATATAGAATTGGATATAACTAATGAACATGATTCCAATCTGTCCCTTTCTTACCATAATCTGTTATGTTGCACTGCCACAGTAGTACTAGTACTAGTTTCTCCTCTGTGGGGGTTCTGTTTGTCACCAATTGTAATTACACAATAGGTATGGGGACATTTGGGGCAAATACAGAGTCTGATTCTATTGTTGGCTGTGCAGTTCAAAGGCTATTAGTGTAAGGGAATATATCATGAAACATATTTATTATCATTAGATACATTCCATAGATACACAGGGTACTTTTAATCTAAGGTCACTTTCTTACAATACTGCATTGTGGTAACCACTACACACACATTTTCAATAATGGATAAGGCTAAGAACAAGACTCATAGGAAAAGACTATAAAAGCTCATGTACTTTTAGTTAGAGTGTCATGTACAAATGTAGGACTTACATTTTCTTTCAGAAACTTTCTATTGCACAAAGATTTAGAAGAATGTACTAGTTATTTGCTCTTATAGCAAACTATAAAATTTCCCTTACAGACGATACAGTTCTTTTTAATGTTTTTATTTTAGTGCTACCCATTTTTTCATGCGGTTAAACCAGATGGTTTCGTTATTTCAAAATGTTTAGTGAATAATATCTCTGCAGTAACATTATTATTAATTATATTTATTGCAGTTTTTTATTAAAAAAAAAAAAAGCGAAATGGTCAGCGAGGCACAATATTTAAGAAAGTACTGTATTGTATATTTTATGTTGTAATATAAAAAGTTTTCTCCATTTCTGACAAAGAAAATAACAACTGGCAGTATTGTACATGACAAATAAATACTTGTTAACATTCCATAGTATTCCCGTGTTAATTAATGGTGTTTTTAGTTGAACAGGTATTGCTCACTTTTTTATTGAACAATTTGGGCTTGTTGTGTAACAACGATGAGAACATCTGGCCATTGGCCCTGTAGATCATTAGATAATTGCTAGTTTTCAGAAATATTTGTATATTCTCTATCTCAGCACATGTTGGGGGAAGTTCACTGGAACAGAGAGTAGTAGAGACGGCAGTTGATCCCTATCGAGAGGTCGGTACAGGCAGCAGGTTTCAGGATCGAGAGTCAGGCCGGGTCAGAGAATCAAAATAGGCAATCAACAGGAACAAGCGGAGCGCGCGCGTGCGCCAGAACGTGCACCGGCGATCGGATGCGCGCCTACCTTAGGCGGACGACCAGGTACCTGACATTGCCCCCTCCCAAGGCGCGGCCTCTGGACGCAATCCCTTGACATGCTGGGCCAAAAAAAATTCCTTTTGGTAAGTTCTAGTGTCTTGCGAACCCCCAGATGGCCGGAAACAGGATGGTCATGGACAAATCTGAGTACCTCGAGGCGCAGGCCTTCAGGGACAAAAATCTTGTTATGAGTCATGAGGTAATTACACCGACGATCAATATGTGCCGGTAAATTGTCCACAGATTTGGAGGCGTTCTGGATCTTGTCAAGCAGATCAGCTTGGAGAAGGAGAAAATTGGAGGTATGGACAGTGCTGGCGGCAGAATCACTCTCGGGTGCAGAAAACAGGCGAGACAACGCGTCTGCCTTGCCATTCTTGGAACCCGGTCTAAAGGTAACGTTGAAGTTAAATCTAGAAAAGAAGAGTGCCCATCTGGCCTGACGAGGTCGGAGTCTCTTTGCTGAGCGTAAATATTCCAAGTTCTTGTGATCAGAGAATACTAAAATAGGGTGAGCCGCCCCCTCCAACAGGTGTCGCCATTCCTGAAATGCAGATTTAATCGCAAGTAATTCTCTGTCTCCCACATCGTAATTTTGCTCAGAGGAAGATAACTTTTTAGAGAAAAATGCAATAGGATGAAGCAGGCTCTGTACATCGTTTCTTTGCGACAGCGCGGCTCCGATGGCATACTCTGAGGCATCCACCTCTAGAACAAACGGTCGTGTAGGATCTGGATGTTTTAGAATGGTAGCGGAAGTAAAACGTTTCTTGAGATCCAAAAAAGCCCGCTGAGCCTCAGAAGTCCAGCAAAATTTCTTTACTGAGCTGGTAAGGGCAGTGATAGGGGCGATTATCTTGGAGAAAATCTTGATGAACTTTCGGTAGAAGTTGGCGAAGCCCACGAATCTTTGTACAGCCTTACGACTGTTAGGAACGGGCCAATCTAACACAGCAGAGACTTTACAAGAGTCCATAGATATTCCGTCAGATGAAATGATGAAACCTAGGAACTCTATAGAAGACTTTTCGAACTCACACTTTTCCAGTTTGGCGAAAAGTTTGTATACCCGTAACCGGGAGAAGACTTGCTTGACATGGCGTCGATGTTCCTCCATGGAAGATGAAAAGATTAAGATATCATCTAGATAAATAATAACAAAAAGATCCAAAAAGTCTCTAAAATAACTTCTTCTCACAACTTTCAAAGCCCTTCATTCCTCTGCACCTCACTACATCTCTTCTCTTGTGTCTCTTCCATATGTTTATGGCCAACTCCTCTTCTCCTCTCAAAGCAAACGCTTGGTTGTACCCCCCCTCCCACTACTACTAGCATCTTAAACCCTTCTGCCTTGCTGCTCCTTATATTTGGAATGCCACCCCTGAATTCCTTAGGAGAAACATTTTCTCTTAGTCTCTTCAGAGACTTGGAGTGCTTGCATAGCACTTGAACTGGGAACTGACACTTACATTGCCATGTCACCTGCTGTAACCTGCAGCCCTATATACCCTTCTATTTGTGTCTGTAAGTTACCCTCCTATTTAGATTGTAAGCTCTATGGTGCAGGGACATCCATCCTGTTGTCTCTTTGTCACAGCTCTTTGAAATCTTTAATGCAATTGTACTTTTTATTTAGTTGTATTTATTATTGTACTTTGTGTTTATTTATTATTGTAATTACCTCGTTTGTATATTCCATCATTGTTCCGCTGTACAGCGTTGCATAAATAAGTACCGCTATACATACATACATACACACATTATACAATCAATTGTAAATACCCTAATTCTATGTTTCCTTGGTTAAATCGACTTTATATATTTCAGACTTCTATTTGAAATGTAGAACAAAAAATTAAATAAAGAATTTCATGTCACTTCTCAGGAGTCAAGCAGATCTGCCTGCCAATTATTCATGCATGAAATATGAATTTCTATACAAGTATTTGTTTCAAATATCTATTTTAATTGGATTTACCAGCTTCTTGCTACTGTAAATAGTAGGCATCTTACTTATCTTTACAAGATATCACTAGTCAGTTTCAGAAATGCTGTGGAACAATGAGCTACACGTACTTACACAATAATGCATGCCATTCGAAATAGCTTCAACATTTGTCATCAATGTTTTATAACTGGTTATTAAAATTCTGTCTTTTGTTTACCATGAATCTCAGTGGCATTAGTTATACAACAAGAAGCAGATGACAGGTCTGTTATCAATTTTCTACACTGCTTTATACCAAATAAAATAATAAAGAAAATATTAGCAGTAAATTATCAAATAAAATCATAGAAGTCGTATCTGGTTATGCATCCTAGAACCAAAAGCAAATTGCTTTTTCCCAGAAATCAGGCCTTGTACTTCCCATTACAAATAACTCAAGAATCTATAAGCTCATTGGGTTTTCTGCATTATATATGGTGTAACTAAAGTTTAGATCACTGTAATGTCTACATATACAAAAATGAGCATGTATGTCTGCAGCACATTGATAGAGCTGTCACTATATCATACAAGCTAGGTTGCAGGTATTTGTTCAGATAATTGTCTGTCTCTGATCCTCTGTTTATTGTAGCTTAATTAATGAAAAGCTAAAATTTTGCAAAACAATTTGCCAATGGGGAAATGCAGAAATTCGATGTGAATCTATGCCTGGTGAAAAAATTCACTCATCACTAATAATAAGCAATAAATATAATTAAAACACAGAAATGTATTCTTATTAATACAGAATTTGTTTGTCATGTGTAAAGGAGTATATATTGCTTAAATCCATTACTTATTTTTTTTTATATATGATAAATCTTTTTAAATTGTTTTTAATAATGAGGATAACAAAATGGTCTCCATGGAGACCATAATTAAGCTTCTGAAAACCTTGAAAAAAGGGAAATAAAGTGAAGCATTCTTTTCACCAAATCCGTTTTTAATTAATAATTTGTTTTCTGAAGCTAAAAACAGATTTAATTAATAGCAAGGCATGGTTTAGAAACTCTACAGCTTAAGTCTAATACCTCCTATACATAAATTTGTAGTTCTTTTGCTTAGCCATTCATTTTACAAGCATAATGTTTTGCAACCTGCTCTACTTAGCTCATGGATATTCAACCTAGATTTCTAAGTTGTATATTTGTATCAATAGGCTCAGAAATCACTGTAGGCATTGCATTGAATGTTCAATAAACACAATAATTCATATGCAATACGTAATTGTATGGGGTAAATTGCAAGCATTTGTTGGTTGGATATTCAGTAGCTCCACGGATGAGGAAAAATACACTGGTGCTTTTTTTTCTTACAAGCAATCATGAACCATAATTGCTTGAAATGTTGCAGGTTTTTGCAAAGCTATGTACGGTACCATCTAGAATATGCAGTGCAGTTTCAGTCTTCAATCCTTATAAAGTTTATTCATGAAATAGAGAATAGAGTCCAAAGAAGAGCTGCTAAATTGATAAAGGGAATGGAAGGTCTCAGTTATGAGGAGAGGTGGAAGTATAGGTTCTTTATGCTTGAAAAGAGGCACTTAAGAGAGATATAATTAGTTTATATAAATAAACAAGGAGACCATGCAATAATCTTGGATGCTTCCAGCCAATAGTCATACATTCAGATTATCAGAATATAAAGTTCCATCTTAAGATGTGAACTGTGAAATTGCATAACTTTCTACCAAGGCTGCTGTACTGGCAGATACATTAGATAGTTTCAAGAAAGGTTTGGAGGTGAAAAAAACCTACTGTAGTTATTGAAATTAACTCTAGTACAAAGTTTATTCAGGGACTGCTACGTTTGCCCTCTTGGGAGTCATAAGGATTTTTTACCCCCTCTGAAGCAATACTATGTTACTATCCAGAAAAACTTTATTGAGATTGCAACATTTGCACAAGGTTCTAATTAACATTACCTTTGCCCTAACGTTAAAGATTTACAAACAGGGCTCTTAATTTGGGTATCAGAACTTACATTTCCTTCTCTTTTATAATGTACTACTGAATCAGATCAGATTCATAGCCATCGTATTCATTAGGTCAGGCAATAGCAACAAAAATAGTTAATCTTGGTTTTGTATCAGGCACCATATAATTGTGAAGAGGGTTACTAAGGTTAAAGTCAACTTTACTCATAATTACCTCCATTAAAAGTTTTGTGCAACACTCAATAACTTGTAATGTGTAACTGGGTAAAAGGTCGCATTTTCAATTTTTCACCTGCAAAAGCATGCACATAAAAACCGAAGGCTATCTGCTTAGTTCAGAAATATATTTAAGAATATATTGAATATCGAAAATAAATATTAGCAACAGCACTTGGAAATATAATATTTGACTTGACACATGCCATTTAAAATTACAATGTGTTTTGGCTTAAAGGGTCAGGTCAACCCACAAATCATCAAAGAAACTTTTATACAGTTATCTCTGCAATAAAAATATTATAAGGGCTTTAGAATTTTTTTTGGATTAAAATACATTTCAGTGTTTTATTAAACAGAACTGGTAATTGCAATAAGTTGTACTTTTGAAAAGGAAAAGCAATAAGGCATGTAATGTAATATAATAGTAATATAGATATACTTATCTTACCAGTGCTTATTACAGGCTCCCAGAACCAGTCACATGTAGTGATGGGCAAAATGTTTCGGCAGGCATGGATTCGCCGCGGAAAAATTCGGCGCACATCCAAATATTGTCGCCAGTGTCAAAAAAGAATAGTTGCGGGCATCAAAAGAATAGCCGCGTGACAAAATAATAGCCGTGGACGACAAAAGAATAGCCGCAGGCGACAAAAGAATAGCCGCGGACGACAAGAGAATAGCCGCTGGCGACAAAAGAATAACTGCGGACGACAATTTTTTTTGCCGCACAAATTTTTCGGAACAGATTTGCTCATCACTTGTCATATGCTCTAAACACTGCTATAATTATCCACAAAAACATTCACCTCACCATGGGTAAACAGCCCATATACAAGCCTTAACACTTACTAAAAGATAGGTATCCCAGTGTCAAGATATCCACCTTGAAAATGGGCATGAATTAAAAAGCACGGTGTATTAGATGCAAACGCATCCCTGTCTGGAAAGATGACCTATAGATGCATTGTAGCACTGTTTTCTTCCCATGCTTCATCTTCTAGGTCTTTGAATTTTGTTCAGCAGGTTCACCATGCCAGACCTCAATATACGTATTAGACAACATTGAAACCAAATATAGGGATGATAGTTAGATAGTGATGAGCAAATCACCAGGCATGGATTCATTGCAAAATTCTGCATTTGGCCATTGGTGTGGTTTTGGTTTTGGTTATAGTGCAAGAGAGATTTATGTATGTTAAATAGTCTTTGACAAACAAGAGAAAACAGTTATCTGGGTGAATTAAAGTTATTTTTGCTTTGTCTTTATTCTAATATATTAATGATCATAATGGCTTTTCTGCTTCATTACATCTTAGGAGACCTTTAAAATGACAGATATCCATTAAACTTCAAACGTGTACTGTAAATACTTACAGTCTTGATTCCCTTTTAAAGGGGAACTGTCATGAAAACCAAATTCTTTAAATAGATATAATGAATACTACTATTCTCAAATGTATTTGTTTAACCAAAACTCTTTCTTTTCTAAATAAAATAAATATTGCATAGAGTTAGGATCATTTCTCTGAGAGCCAGTTCAAGCCATTGCGGAATGGGAGTTCAACAGTTTTCTGTGATGTCATAAAACAGGTAGCAATGCCCGACCTTCCCCTATGCCTAGTGCAAAGCATCCTTCAAACAGCTGCATGGACTGTAACCTCCTTCTAACTAAAGGTGGCCACACACGTGGCGATTTCTAATCTTTTGTGCGACCATCGGTCGCACGAAAAATCGTACAATCGCCCACTAACCGTTCAGGGCTGAAACTGCAGATAAGGAGGTAGAAACAATAGGATTTCTACCTCCTTCTGCAGATTCAGCCCTGAAGGCAGATTTTGATCAGGCGCCTTCTATGGCGCCCGATCAAAATCTTTTAACCTGGCCGATCGGCGAGTCGACCGATATCAGCAGGGGTTTCGTACGATATTATCGGTGCGTGTATGGCCAGCTTAAGGCTGTTGACCTTGTATGTATAAACAATCCGGAACGTCACCGGAATTAAAATGCCTTTATTGCAAATTTTAGGGGCATACACCTTGTATGCACAAACTTGCTTACTTAAGGAATTACTTATAAGGAATAAGAAAAATAATACAATTCAAAAACCAATTACGAGAAATAAGGGGAGGCTGCGGGAGAAATAAGGGGAGGTTCCTAAAGTTGTGGTCAGCTGACTGAAAGAGTAGGGTAAAATAGATAGTATTATACTCATTCTTTAAAAGCCAGCAGTTCCCAGGGTGATCATACAGTACATCTAGAAAATATTAAATATTGTTATGTATCCTAGCAATCCCTTATTCAAAAACCTTATGAGAATCCACCCTTTGTCTGATTTCAGTTAAAGTGGGAGGAGTACCAAAATATGATGACTGGTTTTGCAGCAGATAATGCTGTTTTCAACTTGGCTTAGGAAAAGCCAAATTAATAGGTTCCTGGAGTGAATGGAGGGAGAGAAGAAAAGACCTTCCATTCCGAACTCCAGTTAAGGCTAATTTCAGACGAGGCGTCTCGCATTTTTATGCATTTTTCAGCTACATGTGCCTGCACCGGAGCGCATCTTATTCATTCCGGTGCAGCCACAGGTAGGAGGCAGATGGCGGTATTTTTGGCAAACGATTTTCCGCTTGCCGAAAATATACGCCAGACGCCTCATCTGATATTAGCCTAATGTTTTCAGCTGCCCGGCTGTAGCTGCCTGATTAGGCTGTAGGTGAAGCAGCAAATAGAGCTGTGTGGTTACACAGTAGGGGGGTTGGTCCTTAAATCAGAGTAGGTCACTCACAGAGCAGGGCAGAGAGAAGGAAAGCTGCCTGCCTGTGTCAGGAACTCCCATAGGGGCTGGGGTGCCTCCTGCCACTGCGAGGAGCAGAGGGAGTTGTGACTAGGTATGTGGAAGCTGAGAAGAGACAGCAGGGCTTAAGGTGAAGCCAGTGTTCATGGATGTGTGTTACTGGGGATGGTGAGAGACCCCAAAAAGGTTACAGAGCGTGGAAGTTACCCTGGAAAGTTAGAGTCCCGGAAAGAGGACAGCTTGTGAACAAGGTTGATGAACTGTCTGTTAATGAGCTGTGTTCTGTGAGCTTTATGTTGGGAAGGATTTACCCTAAATAAACCTATGTTTAAAAAAAAATGTGATGTAGTGCCCTTGTCTCTTCTGCTCCTGATCCTTTGCATACCTGCCTACCATAGCTAATTCCCACAAAAATTACGTGTAGAGGCAGTCAGCATGTCACAATATATATATATATATATGTGCTCCTTTTGTCTTAAGCAGGTCACCACCTTTTTTGTGTTTTCCAAAATGGAGACCCATTCCTTATCTGTAAGAGGTTGGAGAAAATGTAAATCCCATTTAAACAAATTAGGGTGTCTAGAAGATTAATCAGCCCGGGGTTCAGAAAGCATTAGGTACATTTTTAAAATCATCCCTTTCTGTGGTAGAGCCTAACTTTGCTTAAGTTTTGGTGAAATGTTGTAGATATTAAAAAAAATTTTTGCCTAAGATTATTAAAAGATACTAAGAAATAGCAAAAAAGGGGAGCACTCACCAGATGGGTTGAACTGCAACTAGGTACTCTGTGCTGCAACGTCTCAAACACGCCCCCGATCCAGGCAAAACTTAGTGAAATATAGATAATTGTGGACGGAGCACAGGAACATCCTTCCATAAAATATTACTTTTATTCAAACGGTTAAAACCATCACGGAGTTAGGCACCCACAGCTTTACGCGTTTCATGGCTTCTCGCCACTTCATCAGAAGCTACATCATTAAAAGATACAATTTCTTGGGATCGAGGATGCAGCAGATTGACTACAGTCTGGGTAACTGTGTCCTTCCTTTAATAAAAACTAGGGGAGTCCCAAGTTTGAATTTGTGGTTGTTAAGAAATAGCTAGCGTGTTGAATGATTTGGTGGAGATTAACTTACATTTCAGTCTATGTACCATAGTAAGAGTGTTTGTTGAGTTGATGATAATAAAGCAGTCTTATCCCTTGAGTGGTGAGTCGTTGACCATATTAGGTGGTTTAGGTGGTATATGTTAGACATATCATTCTCAATGGAGCCCCACTTAGTGGTGGGGTGCAAGTTAGTCCAAGCTAAAAGTTATCTGAGGTGGGCTGCCTTATAGTAAAGGGGTGGCTCATCTTTAAAGGAGAATGCAAGTCAAAATTTAAAAAGCATACTGCCCAATAGTCCTCCTATTGTTTAGTAAAAATGCCACACTTTTGGCTCACCTAATCAAATATTTACTCAGTCGCACTTACTTCACATTTTCTATCTGTTTTCTTGGACAGGCAGCCATCTTTATAAAGGTATTCTCACTTCCTTTCCCACCTTGCTTCATACTGCACATTCGTTTTATTCCCTCCCCCTCTCCCCTCTGGCAGATGCACTTCTGATTGGCTGGTGGGCATGTGTAGCTCAGAACAGGAGACAGGATCAAGTTACATACATGCTCAGAGAATAGGAAGGCTGCCGCTGGCAGCCTACAGGAAGGGGAGAGAGATTTCAGTGATGTCACCGTAGTCTTCACACTGCTGTAGGCTGCCAGCACCATATCTCAGAGAAGCAAGCATGGATCTGGGAATTTAGATATGCAGTAAGTACTTAAAAAGAATGCCTTTAGACTTACTTTTAATTTATATTAAGCTTTCGTTGTCCTTTAAGCTAACTTTTAATATGTTATAGAATGGCTTATTCTAAGCAACTTTTCAATTGGTTTTCATTATTTATTTATTTGTTATAGTTTTGAAATTATTTGTCTTCTTCTTCCAACTCATTGCAGCTTTTAAATGGGTCACTGACCCCAGCAGCCAAAAACTATTTCTCTGTGAGGCTACAGTTTTATTGTTGTTGTTAACTTTTTCTATTTAGCCCCTCTCCTATTCATATACCAGTCTCTCATTCAAACCACTCCCTGGTTACTTGGACCCTAGTAACCCAGTAACCGCTGAAACTCCAAAAAGGAGAGCTCTTGAACTGAAAATGAAATAACTAAAAAAAACTACAAATAATAAAAAATGAAGACCAATTGAAAATTGTCTCAGAATATTACTCTCTACATCATACTAAAAGATAACTCAAAGGTGAACAACCCCTTTAAAGAGGTAGCTCCATGGCCTGCAAGTCTACAAGGTAGTGTTAGGGTCTTTTTTAAATTCTATGCCTATAAGTACCCCATATAAAGTTATGGCACATAGCTTGTTGGTCTTTAAATGTTCTGGAAGAAACTGGCATAGGCAAGCTCTCAAAGAGATATAAGAACTTTGGTAAGATGGTCATCTTTATGGCAGGTATTCTACTAAGCCAGGAGACCAGGGCCGGAACTAAGGGTAGGCAGAGTAGGCAGAGTAGGGGGCACTAGGCACATACCACCTCAGCTCTCTGCCTACCCCTAGCTCCGGCCAGTAATGCGTAACAATTGTGCATCGCATCACCCCCGCCACTCATCAGCCCCCCTTCTTTCCACTCCTAACCTCACCACAAAGGGTGGGGGGGGGCAATACAGGGCCTTGTGCCTTCGGTACACACCCCGTTTGGCATGGCCGTGCAAAAGACAGTATGTTTTGACCAATTCTGTAATAAGGCCTTAACTTATCGTATGAAGGGAATGAAACTATATTTGTACATGTCTGAATATGTTGACGTGATATGAGCACCTAAGTAGGAGATTTAATCCATTTTCCATCTGTAGTGGAAAGAACTCTAAAGGTGTTGCAGCAATGGATGCGGTAAATGGGGAGGTAGTGCTCCAGTTTTAGCTAACGTTGACTTTGTAGTTAGAAAGCTTGCCTTTGTAACTATCTAAAACCTTATGTAAATTAGGGAAAGAGATCATTGGGTTTGTGATTGACAGTAAAACATCATCTGCAAAAAGTGAAATTTTGAAAGTGGTGTTATGCTGCATAATACCTAGACTGTCAGGATAATTCCAAATAACTGCGGCCAGGGGCTTGATGCTTAGTGCATTAAGGAGGGGGGCAGTGGGCAGCCTTGCCTGGTGCCAATTGTTATGTGAATACAGTTGGATGCCTGGTCTGGGAGTTTCAATTGGGTTGTTGGGTGACTGCATAGGCCTTTGCGAACTTCTACAAAAGGTCCGGAAAAGTTAAGATGTGCCAGTAGAGAGAATAAATTGGGCTGACTCAGGTGGTCAAATGCCTTTTTTGCATCAAGGCTTAAAAGGACAGCCAAAGTGGTCCCCCTATTTAATATTTTTATCAGATTGATTGTTCATCTTGTATTATCCCCAGCTTGTCTCCCCTGAAAGAATCTTACTTGATCTCCATGAAGCAATTTACCGAGTATGGGAGCAAGTCTTTTTGCTAATAATTTAAGATCCAAATTTAGAAGTGGCCTATAATTGGAACATATATTAGGATCCTTCCCCTTCTTGGGTATTAGGGTGAGGAAAGATCCTAAAATTGTTGATAGAATTGGAGCTCCTGCAAGATACATTTTAAACAATTTTACTAAATAAGGGCTAAGGACATAGGATAAATCTTAAAGTATTAGTTCGGAAGCCCATCAGGCTGGGGCATTGCTATTGGGCATTTTTTTAAGTGTATAAACAAGCACCTCTGTAGTGGCTTCATTCAAAGTTGAATTGTCTTCCTCTGATAGTTTAGGAAGATTGGCCTCTGTAGTAGCAATTATAGAAGATGTCACCAATCATATATTGAATTTATGTTAATTGTTCTAAAAGGGTTTTTATCAAGGTTATTCTAGATTGAGTCTTATATTATGTTTCTGTATTTTCATGCTTAATTACAGAGAGTTGCTTCCTAACCTCTAGGATTTGAGCTAAGAGCCTTTCCGGATGGGTTTTTTTAATATTGGGATTCAAGAGTTAGAAGTTGGGGTTGAAAGGTTATGATTCTGGAGCATGTGTTTTCTTGCTAGTAGTTAAGGCTATTATGTGTCCTCTAATAGTTGCCTTATGGGCCTTTCATAATGTTGAAATGGATTCAACTGAACCTTCATTGAGTCTTTTAAAGCTGTTTTGATCTGCTGAAAAGTACCAGGATCATGTAGAATTGTTTTATTGAGGTGCCAGTGGGGTTCCCTTGGGGATATCTTAAGGAGATCTAAAGTCAGACTTATGGGGGAGTGGTCAGACCATGTTATTGGGTGCATTTCTCTAGTTTAAGATAACTGTAAGCATGATTGCAAAAGTGAGTGTGTCTAATGTACTGGAGAGTAGAAAGTATATTGACAGTCTCTCAGATGATTAATTGTCCTGCTATCAAAGAATACAAATTGCCTAGCTAATTTCCTGAAATCTCTTGAAAGACGATGTGCTGACTTATCTGGGGAACGGTGAGAATGTTCCCTAACTGTGAATATATTAAGGTCTCCTCCAATAACTTGATATAAAGGTATCTGAACTGTACATTTGTTAAGAATAGCACAGAGAAACCTAATTTGGTGTATGGTAGGTGAGTATACATTACACAAGAATACTGATGACTGAATTTGTTTGCCATGCATGGATTTGCAGTGAAATTCCGCATTTCGCCACTGGCGAATTGCTTTGAAAAATTTACAGTTGCGTCAAAAAAGTGTTCTGTTGTGTCAAAAAATGTGTGGTCAAGTCAAAAAGGGCGCAATAGTGGCAAAAAAGTTGTGAACATCAAAAGAGTCGAGCGACAACAGACAAAAATGTATTAGACACTTTAGCATGCTGTTGGGAAAAATGTCCCACAGCATCATAAGGATTCATAAGTTAATATTTAACCCCCATATGTATTAAAAGACACTAAGGGGTGTGTTACCTAAGAATGGAGATAAATATTACCGGTGATGTTGCCTGTAGCAACCAATTAAGTCTTTGCTTTAATTTCTAACTTGTAGGTGACTGTTCAAATCTTATTGCTGATTGGTTGCTATGGTCAACATCACAGGAGATATTTATCTCCAATCTTAGTAAACACGCCCCTAAGTTTGGCCAGTAGCAGTAACCCATAGCAACTATTAAGATGCCTGCTTTTAAACAAGTGACCAGTAAATTCTACCTGCTGATTGGTTGCTATTGGTTACTGTTCCTGGCAGGGCCAGATTTCCAAACTGGGCACCCTGAGGCTGCCTCCGGTCGTCACCCCCCCCCCCCCCCCCGTGAGAGTGCCATGCGTGTAAGGCCGCACTTGTACACCGAGCTGTGGGGAGAAGTTCCCCCCGTATGGGAACACAATTTTAAGATTTTGGTGCCGCCCTTGGCCCGGGTCTTTGTGGCCTTTTCACAAATCCGGGCCTGGTTCCTGGACAAAATTAGTGTCTCTTATTACATAACCCCCTTCGTATTGTAATATTCTTATTGATATATGCCTGGCAGAAACTCACCTGTTTCTGGTCAGGCCCAGTGTATTTATTTAAATATAACACTGTCTTGGCACTGTACAGGACTCACCCTACCCACATTGGTAATATGTCCATGTCGTTAGGAAATTAACCCCTGAACCATCCTCCTTGCACTGATCTTGTTGCACTGAGCTGCAACATATAATTTTTATGCTGTTCACCACTGAAAAAGGATCAGGCAAAAACATTTTTATGCAAAAAGTAGATCACACACTCTACAGGGTACTAGCCCAAAATTAAATAGCATAACAATTCATTTAAACTCATATAAAATTATCCTGAAAATGTTCTCCCTGCTGCTGTAATCTTTATATACTAATTTAACACCAAAACTCAGTTCCTTTCAGCAAAGCTGGTTTAGATGAAACACTTTTCCTTTATTATTTTATCAACTCCTGGAATATTTTGGAGTGTTTTGACAGATTATTCCTATTATTATTATGTTAAGCCCTATGGTTGATATTATCAGTTATGTACTAGTTTTGCTAGACCAGGGGTTTGGATATTAAGCTAGAGTTTGGCCCATCATTATATTTGTAGTTTTGATTTCCTGCATTTTGTAAAATTAGATATAAAATATGATCCTTTGTTATAAAAACAAGTCTTGTTCGCCAGTTAATTACCTTCTTCTCAGAAATATATTGCAAGTGATTAAGTATTTTATTTCTTTTTATCACCCACTATGTAATACTGCTGTGTTTTTATTGTCAACTTATGTAAAGTTTCTATAACTTCTTCATCCTTTTTAAGGGGTTCATTTTCCTTCTACCGATGTCTTTTTCCACTTTATCGTGCTTAATGAGAACTATTAAGACTTTATTTTTCACTATCCTAGACGTTATGTCCAAGATATATTGATTTATATTGATTACATTTTAGACATTTACGGCTAGCCAATTGTTATTGATGTTGTTTTATATGTTCTTTCCACAAAAGCTTTGAATTAGCTTTACTATCAACTAATAACAAAGATGTTACAAACAAACAGAAGTCACTGAGGAAGCCCAAAGTCTTTGGTCAGCTTAGACCAGGAGGCATGGTTTTAATGCTTAAGAAGTAATACAAATATAAATTAGTTGACATTTTAAATTAATTAATAGTCCTTTATTTTCCTTGTGTTTAGATTTCAGGAAATCAGTGGTACACAACAGAGGGTTTGAATGCACAAATAGTTTGTTGAATCATAGCTTGTAGGACATTTATGTTGACATTTGGGGTTAATTCATATCTACTTCCTAGAAATTCCTCAAACTGTAACCTGAGATTTTGGGCAATTGTGCTTATTTTATACACACATTTGCGACAGGTGGTATATCTTATTCCTGAACAAGTGTTGACCACATGGAAAGCCCAATTCTGAAAACATCAGATGTAGAGAATAGTAGCATGTCTTGATCGAGAAAGTGTACTGAATTCTTGTATACTGAGCATAAAATACCGTGGAAACATCCCAAGGTTCCTTTAGCTATAATTTTGAATGAAGATTAATTTTAAAAGGAATCTAAATCTATTATCTACATGTAACAAGACACTGGTGTAAGCTGTAGCTACTGGCACTGCTATATTGAAATAAAAGAAATAGCAGTAATTTTAAAGGAATTTTGTCATTATTTTTATGGTGCACTTTTTATGTCAAATTTACACTGTAAACGTTACAAATAATTCATTCTACTAATTTAAATTTTATTTTTGAACCCACATTTTTTTATCTGTAATATTGGGTCATTGTGCCTGATTCTGAACTTTCAGAAGAGTCAGCACTACACAATAGAACTGCTTCAGATAAGCTATTGTTTCTCCTACTTAGTGTAACTGGTGGAGCGCATCGCGGCCGAGGCCAAGACTAACCCCCAAAATTTTTTTAAGTATATTAATAGTAAAAAGATGCAGGTTGAGGGTGTGGCCCCATTGAGTTATAGTAACAATATGGTTACAGCGGATACAGAAAAGGCAGATGTGCTTAACCAGTTCTTTTCTTCTGTGTATACAGTAGAGGAGCCAGTGGGCCAAGTCCCACCTAATAGCTGCACTGTTGCCTCAGCTCCAACTACACAGTGGTTGGCATAGGATATGGTGCTTAAAGGGTTACACACGATAAATGTAAACAAGGCACCTTGGCCAGATGGAATACACCCTCGGGTACTGAGAGAGCTAGGGGCAGAATTACAGTGGCCCTTGTTTCTGATATTCTCAGACTCTCTTTCATCAGGTATGGTACCTAGGGATTGGAAGAAGGCGAATGTCATTCCTATATTTAAAAAGGGAGTAAGATCTCAGCCTGGCAATTATAGGCCAGTAAGTTTGACATCCGTGGTGGGCAAGTTATTTGAAAGCTTGTTAAGGGATCACATACAAAATTATGTACTGGAGAATGCCATTATGAGCAGTAATCAGCATGGCTTTATGAAGGACAGGTCATGTCAGACCAATTTAATTGCTTTTTATGATGAGGTAAGTAAGAAGCTGGACAGTGGGGATGCAGTAGATATAATCTATTTGGATTTTGCCAAAGCATTTGATACCGTTCCCCACAAACGACTGCTTTCTAAGCTAAGGTCTATTGGTCTTAGTGAAGTCGTTTGCACATGGATTGAAAACTGGCTACAGGATTGGGTACAGAGGGTGGTTGGGTGGGTCCCTCAGGGTTCTGTACTGGGTCCACTTTTGTTTAACTTGTTCATAAATGACTTGGGGGAGGGTATTATGAGTAATGTATCAGTGTTTGCAGATGACACAAAACTCTGCAGACCAGTCAATTCTATCCAGGATGTGACATCCTTGCAGCAGGATCTTGACCAACTGGCAATCTGGGCAGCTAAGTGGCAGATGAGATTTAATGTGGATAAATGTAAGGTCATGCACCTGGGATGTAAAAATATGCAAGCCCCGTATACCCTTAATGGGACTGCACTAGGCAAATCCATAATGGAGAAGGACCTTGGAGTCCTTGTAGATAATAAACTTGGCTGTAGCAAGCAATGCCAGGCAGCAGCTGCAAGGGCAAACAAGGTTTTGAGCTGTATTAAAAGGGGTATAGATTCACGGGAGGAGGGGGTTATTCTTCCCCTTTACAGAGCGCTGGTAAGGCCTCATCTAGAATATGCTGTTCAGTTTTGGTCTCCAGTGCTCAAACGGGACATTATTGAGTTAGAGAGGGTCCAGAGAAGGGCAACTAAGCTGGTAAAGGGTATGGAAAGTCTCAGTTATGAAGAAAGACTGGCCAAGTTGGGTCTGTTTACACTGGAGAAGAGGCGCTTAAGAGGTGACATGATAACTATGTATAAATATTTAAGGGGATCATATAATAACCTTTCTAATGTTTTATTTACCAGTAGGTCCTTCCAACGGACACGAGGGCATCCACTCCGTTTAGAAGAAGGAAGGTTCCATTTAAATATTCGGAAAGGATTTTTTACTGTGCGAGCTGTGAAGTTGTGGAATTCCCTCCCCGAATCAGTCGTACTGGCTGATACATTATATAGCTTTAAGAAGGGGCTGGATGGATTCTTAGCAAGTGAGGGAATACAGGGTTATGGGAGATAGCTCTCAGTACAAGTGAGGGAATACAGGGGTAGGGGAGATAGCTCTCAGTACAAGTGAGGGAATACAGGGTTATGGGCGATAGCTCTTAGTACAAGTTGATCCAGGGACTGGTTCGATTGCCATCTTGGAGTCAGGAAGGAATTTTTCCCCTCTGCGGCAAATTAGAGAGGCTTCAGATGGGGTTTTTTGCCTTCCTCTGGATCAACTAGTAGTTAGGCAGGTTATATATAGGCATTATGGTTGAACGTGATGGACGTATGTCTTTTTTCAACCCAACTTACTATGTTACTATGTTACTATGAGTCATGAATTGGGTGAGCCAGACTTGGACTTTTACTATTAAGTGTTGTTGTTATCATATCTACATTTAGGTGAAGGATGAGAGCATTTTTAGCAATAAAGGTGTCAGGTAGCTGTTATTTTGCTTCATTCCCATTGTTCTGCTAGGGTGGTGATATCACTTCAACTTGCAGCAAAGGTTGACTTAAGTTTGTCAGAGCATAAGTCACATGGCTGATGGCACCCAGGGAATATGGCTAGCCCCACATCACATTTTAAAATGACTGTCTTTTCTCTGCCTCCTGAAGAAAGTCCCTCTGGGGGACTGAAACGTTCAGGTCTGTAATGTTCCTTTTTCATATTTTGTAATAAAATTGACCTTTTTTTCAAATAATTTAAATCCTGTGAGTGCTGACACTTTTTTGTTTTATTGTACTATATTTGCTCTTGCACCCAGGTACAGGTATGGGATCCCTTATCCGGAAACCCATTATCCAGAAAGCCCCGAATTACAGAAAGCCCATCTCCCATAGACTCCATTTTAATCAAATAATTCAGAATTTTAAAACTGGTTTCCTTTTTCTCTGTAGAAATAAAATAGTACCACTTAATTGATCCCAACTAAGATAAAAATAATCCTTATTGGATGCAAAACAATCCTATTGGTTTAATTAATGGTCTATAGATTTTTTTAGTAGACTTAAAGGACAAGGAAAGGCAAAGTCACTTGGGGGTGCCAAAATGTTAGGCTTGAGTTTAATCGCTTACCTTGTACCCCGGGCTGGTGCCCCTGTTAGGAGAAAACAGCACCAGCCCGGGGTACCTGTAGCGAGCGCTTCCTCCTTCCTACTCGTGCTGCTGCTGATTGTCCGGGACAGGCGCATGCGCAGTAGAGTGAAAAGCCAACTTTTCCGTTAAAGTTTGGCATTTCACTCTACTGCGCATGCGCGCGCAGCGACCCAGGAAGGAGGAAGCGATCGCTGCTACCCCGGGCTGGTGCTGTTCTCTCTGAACAGGGGCACCAGCCCAGGGTAAAAGGTAGGCTATTAAAGTCACTTGGGGGTGCCTAACATTTTGGCACCCCCAAGTGACTTTGACTTTCCTTCTCCTTTAAGGTATGGAGATCCAAATTATGGAAAGACCCCTTATCCAGAATACCCTTGGTCTGGAGCATTCTGGATAACGGGTCCTATACCTGTATAATCATTGTTAGTGGTGTGCACCAACTCGCTGTCTCCATTTTAAAATTAGGTATAAACAAATTGGTTTGCTATTTTGAAAATTTGATTTTAATGTAAGATTTTGCTGGAGGAGTGTTATTAACTGATGTGGTTAATAAAAAAAACATGTTTTCTTGTGGCATAATCCCTTTAGTCATGCGCCACAAACTTAACTTTTAGTTTGGTGGATACATTAGAATGTGGTGACACTCTAAAGCAAATTAAAGTTAGTCTTCATTTTCTATTTTTTGCTTGTTTTTTCAACAATGTATATTTTTTTTCTGGCTTTTAGGCTTGCAATATAAACAACTATCTGCTTTCTAGGACTTAGAAGTCAGAATGGATGATGAACAGAGGATTGTTTGAATAAAACAATTATCAATTTTCAAAATATAGCGAAAAAGTTAAATCCTCACTTTCAATCTGATATTTTGCTTGCAGAAAAGAGTATAAAGCAGTCAGAACTGTAGGAGTTTTGATGCATTACTCACAACTGAGACAATGCAACTCTTCCAGGTGACTACAATTACGCTGGCAATGCTGAATTGTGGGTAAACACATGACAATTGCATTCTAAATTGCTCTTTGCACACTAAACTCTATAGACTTGTATTAATAGTAAAGTTGTTAAAATACTAAGAAACAAAGTCCTCCTAAATAAAAGAAGAGACATATTTTCACAACTTTGTGAAGGCTATATTTTTCTCTGAGAAAATAAGCAGTGCAAACTTTATTTACAGACTTATTCAATCCTTTCCTACCTTTCCTGCAGCTTTTAAAAGATGATGATTTACTTTTATTTCAGCTATATCTAGCTGCCATCACACAAGTTTAGCAGAATAATAAAACGTTATTGACACAGACTTGCTTCTCTAGTTTAAGTCACACTGTGATGTTAGCAGCTGCAAACCTGCAGCTAGCTAGAAAAAGGTGACTTATACTTACAGTGGTATAGTAGGCACACACACATTTTGTGTCATCAGTGCCTTAATAATCCCTAATTAACAAGCTAAATTGGGGCATGATGGAAAAGAAGGTACAAAGGCAAGAATACAGATGTTCTAATCTTTAAGTATTTTGGTCCAGAAAGCCCAGAAAGTGAGGTCACTGATAATCAAAATGACTATTTTTGTGTGTCACAGCAGTGAGTATAACAAGTAAATGCCCCTGAAAGTTACAAGCTGAGAGTTTCCCCCCTTTTAAATACAGTTCTGTTGAACTCAGACAGTACTTTTATTTGCAGGAAGCAGTGTCTGTGGGCACCGACGGTGCAGTAGTGTGCAAAGTGTAAAAAAATCTGTTGGCTTGTGACTGTTTTTATACTTTTTTCCCTGTCTTGACAAACAAAAATGATCCTTCATGTAAGTCACAGATTAAAAATTAATACATAATTTATGTAAAAAGTTCCTTTTGATGACTGATTCTTGATACTGATCAGAATTTGTTGCTTTCTCGCAACTAAGTTTTATTAATTGCATAATTCATAGAAGCTAAACAGATTTAAGGCAATTAATCTTTATGCGATTTGCAATGTAGTATTTTTACACATTCTGTGTCTTTGAATAAGAGAATGTATTATTTCTAGTTAGGGACCTTGAACTGTGTTTGGCAGAACTACTGTTTCAAAACCATTCTATAAATAAATGTGGATTTTCTGAAGAATGCATACTAACATGACATGGTATAAAGCATTATATGTTATGTATTCAGATTTAAATAAAGATTATTTTTGTACAAAACAAATGCATGCTTGTGTCTAAAAAATATATTACTGTGTAAACAGCTGTATTTTTGTCTTAACATCTCCACTTAAACTGCAATATAAATATTATTACCATAAACCACATTACATAAAGGCTCGCAAGGATTTAAACTTTGTGTGTGAGCGCACAAGGCCATAAGAGAAAACTAAAATTGTCTCTGGCAACTCAAGAAAAAAAACTCAGACATGAGAAAACATAACAATGAATAAATTATGCAAAAGAAGGAACATAAATTTGTGTCTGAAACAGAACTAGAAATGGAAAATCTCTCTAAAGTGCATATGTTTGTGTTTGTGAAATACAAGCAAAAAAACAATGTGCTTTTTTCTGATTTCCCCTAGCAGCTATGTTTGAAGATTAATGTGAAAGCTTTATCCTTCTCTTACACAGATGTCCTGGAACAGTAAATAGATGACCATCACACCACACTTTGCTTTTTGGGAAATATAGTGTTTCAGCAGATGCCAGCATTTTGTTAAATTGGTGCTCTTGGGTTGAATTTGTTATAAGGAAGGTGGATTTTTTTCAACAATCCTATAGCCTTTTAGATGTTAGATGGTCTTGTTTTAACAGTTTTTCAGTATGACCACAATTAAAAAGAGAACCGATACCCCTGCAAATTGCAGCTGTCTATAAAAATATATTACATAAATCAATTTGTATGAAAAACAGCATTTTATAACTAAAGCCTGAAGAACTTGCATCTAGTGGGGTAAGTAAGTCTTGAGGGGGCCCCATCTAATTAGTTGAATTGATACTATCTTCAGTGGAGCAGTGCTGTGAATCACATAACCACTGTAATTACAATGGATTACAAGGCTGTTCCTCATTTTCACATGAGTGGACCCAAAAATTCTTCCAACACTCTGCCACTGAGTTATTGCATATTTTCAGACATCACAGGTTGGAGGTCATCATAAAGAGGAAATTGCCACAGGGAATATAAGAGCCCTACTCCTTGTAGATTGTAAGCTCTTTTGGGCAGGGCTCTTGTATTGGTTATTGATTGCTTTATATGTTACTCTGTCCAATGTATGAAACCCACTTATTGTACAGTGCTGCGGAATATGTTGGCGCTTTTTAAATAAATGTTAATAGTAATACTCCGAGTATGGATTTAAAGTTAAACAAAAAACAGATTTATTTTTTTTTGGCACTTGAATTGTTACACATGATCAATTATTTTACATGCCAATTAGCTCCACTTACTACATTATGTCTAAATATTGCACACCTAAAGTTTTGGGGTGTTTCAGTTTAAAAAACAAAATCTCAAAAAATAAAAGTTTTCATTGTTCTCTCTGACACTTTTTCCAATAGTGACCACAAGTCAAGCTGTCAAAAGCAATTACTGTTACCTATGATTTTCTAAAGGATGGTCTTACAGTTAGGCCAACTGATCAGTAAAGTAGCCATGAAGATACAGTTTAATTTGCAGTTTGAAAAGAAAGCCCAGTTTTGTGCCTTCACTTATTTTTAATAAAGAAATAAAAATGGTTACTGGTCATTTACAAAATAGCATTAACCTCATTCATATGGGGTCATTTATGAACCCAGCTCAAAAATAGATGCAATGGTTGCATGTATCGACAACATACTCCTCGCATTTTCACACTGCTGGAGTAAGAACTGGTCTGATAAGTTATCACATTTGTCAAAGTAGGACATGCATTGATAAATGTGTCAATTCCTTAATACCTCCTTTTAGGGTGCATAGTAAAATATGCTGCATCCTTAGTTAAATATTCACTGTCAGCCCTTCTCACTCCCTACATTCCCCGAGTAAATAAAATTCCTACATTCCTGGGAATACCTGCCAGAGTTAATGTATAATGCTAGTGCTATCAGCAAAATGCAATCACTGACTTGATTATTCGCAGTGTCAAGCTGGCAACTCATTATTCAAAATTGTATTTGACAATACTCCTTTACCCCTAAGTGCAAGTTCTTTTTCAAGGAAACTATTCAGTCAAGCTCTCATTCAACCTGAAGTCATTATTAATCTATTCATTTTTCTTTTTTGATCCGCACAGCTTTTCTTTGTCAAAAATACCCTAAGGTCATATACTGTTCTTTAGCTAAAACTGTTTATCACTTTTCTCTACTGCCAGATTATTTGTTTACAATATGTTTTTCCTTTTAAAAATATGTTCTGTCTATGTCTTTAAGAGTTAAAAGGGACATATACCATATTTTTTTTACATTGCACAAACCATGTAAAATAATGGAATGGAGTGCTTTTATTTTAGTACCTTTGGGTTTTAATTTTTCCATAACTCCCCCCCCCCCCCTGGCAGCAAGCAGAGAGGCACAGAAGGAGGAAACTGGGAGGGGTTTGTCCCTGCTACTGTGCCTGTTAGTCAGTGCTGTGACCACCTCATGTGCGAGACTGAAGTGACACTCCCATCTTTCATTCTGGCTTCTGATTAGAGAGGTTGTGTATGCAGCTCTCATATAATGACAGTTTTAGGAGGTAAAATGCTTTCAAAACGTCTTTCTTTCTGCATCATTTCACATTTTGAGGGAGGATGAATATTATAACTGAATATAAACTTTATATAAAATATCTCCTTTAACTTATAACAATAATAAATAAAGTCTTTAGTCAGTCTTTAGTCTTAGCCTCTCTAATTTGCCGCAGAGGGGAAAAAATTCCTTTCTAAAGCCAAGATTGCAATCGGACCAGTCCCTGGATCAAGAGCTATCTCTCATAACCCTATATTCCCTAACCATTAAACATAAACCAATGCTGGTCATTACAACCGCAATGGGCATGTGATGTACAGTACATATTTATTTTACCACCTACAGTAGGTCAAGAGCAAGGATCTAAACTCCACCAAGAGGAGTTTGTATAAACCTACACCAAACTCAAACCCCACCAAGAAAAGAGCCCTTTTCACACCATCTTGGATCACAGAAAGGAATATATCTAGATGAATGTCAGTAGGATGAACACCATCGGGCCTCATCAACCTGACATTATCACCTTCAAGCTGATGATGTCTCACTGCAACCAGCCCCTGGCACGGATGAATCAAGAAATCTTGGTGTCTAGCAAGCGCCTGTCCTTTTTAATTGCCACGGGGTTCCTAGCACCACACCACCCTTGGTACAATCTGAGTCCAAACAATAATAACAGATAGTTATTAATAGTTATAATAGTTAGACAACAAACCTGGGCGTATGTAGGAGGCGTAACAATTGGATTTCTATCTCCCTAGCCGTTTCAACTGGCTTTGCTCATTCCCCCTAAGCTGGCCTCTGTGACTGCCACTATTTGGAAGGAATGGGTACCAAACTCCTTGGCACTCATGCCCAACTGCGTTATACCTTTTTTAAAAATAGTATTGAACTGGTAACGCTTCAAGGGGGAACTGTCCTCGTGTATGAAAAATTGGTCCCAAGGAGTGTGTAATGTTATGAAAGAATGTACCAAACTGGCAGGACAAGCTGGTTTGTCAATAGAGGAAAGTGTACTCCAAGTGCTTTTCCATATATGTCTGTCTTTGACCTTCAGATGCGGAAAAGAAGTAAGTTATCGCCAATAAGCCCTCTGGTTTAGTCTTACTGTCAGGAACTAGTTCACTGATCCCGAGTACGCCAAAAAATGCTAGACTAAAGGCCGTGGAAAAAAGGACTACTTCATAACGGGAATTGGAAATGGACTGGATTATCTGGATTAGCTGTTGCAAGAGGTGGAATTACACCGGCCTGTGGGTATTTCTTTTTATGATGTCTTTTCTCCAATCTTTTAATGCCTGTAGTATGGCAAAGGGGTTTCTGTGCCACCACTGCTGACCGGCCCTGTGATCTGAATCCTAAAAGGTAGTTGATTGTGACCTCCGACCTCCCCTCGTCATTACCCATTGTGTTGCCCGAAAGACAGCCATTCCGTGAAAGCATTACTGTGAGCTCTCCAGGTGGCAGGAGTAACCAACATCCTGACCATGTTCACAAGTTGTTCTCCACCATGTAAAACAAGAAAATTGGGCAGGTTGAACCCTCCTTGTCTATTCCCGGGACCAATTGACGGAATGTCTGCCACTGGAAATGAGAAAGAGAGTCAGCCACAGAGTTGCATTTCACTGAAATGTGCTGGGCACGAAACCAAATGTTATTTTCTAGGCATCTCAGTACCAAATGTCTAAGCAAGGTCAGCACTGGAGGAGAGGAAGAGGTTAATTTGTTGATACAGTAAACTACCCTCAGATTGTCAGACCAAAAACATACCACTTGGTTTGATGGGAAATTACCTCAGAGTTCTAATGCTACTATAATGGAAAATAGCTCTAGTAGTCTCAAGTTTTTGCAAAGGCCCTAGCTGGGACCATTGCTCTGGCCAGCTACCCGCACACCATTTGTTTCCAAAAATTGCCCCGAAGCCAATGGTGCCTACGGCATCGGTGTGTAAGGCCAGCTCTTCATTAGAAATTTCCCACAGGCAAGTGTGCCCATTGTATGACCTAGGGAATGAGTGCCAGACTTCCAAGTCATTTCTTAGCTGTTTTGTTATACGGTTAAAATGGTGTATATCTTTGACTCCTTTTGTGGCTAAGGATAGCCATCTGCTGAACACGTGCCCCATGGGCATGATGCGGCATGAGACCCAGCAGTGACTGCATTTGGCACAGGGTGACTTTTCTGGCTAAAAGCACCTCGGTCACTGCTGACAACAGGGCAGTTAGCTTGGCTTGTGGCAACAGGAAAACCATGGCAATTGTGTCTATTTTGATCCCTAAGAAGGATAAAGTTGTCTGAGAGCACTCAGTTTTTTCTTGGGCAATGGGGACCCCAAGTCTGTGCATGAAGGACTTATAAAGAACGTATAAAGCAAAAATTGGCATGTCTGAGTCATTTTTTTATGTCAGTATCACATTGAGGCATGGCCTTGTCACCCCAATACTTTCCTTGATCTCTCCAGGCAAAGTTCTCTCTTGCCATTCCCCTTAAATACCATAGAGTGGATTATCCTTGACTTCTTCAACTTGAAAAACTTTTTAAACAAACTTCTTTAAATTAACTTTTAGTATAATGTAGAGAGTGCTATTCTCAGACAATTTGCAATTGAATGGTGAGAGGATGATGATGTTGTACTGTGTTGCAACACATAATACATAGTCTGGGTGCTGTGTTTTCAAAAGCTGAATTGGCAGCCAAAAAAGTCATATGCATTTCATTTTTGGGTCCCAACAGGACACATTCTTTACTATATCTATGCATACTGGGCAAGTTGAAGGAATAGCAAAATAACTTTGCTTTAAAGTGGGTGAAACCAGAAAGTCTTGATGGGCACAGCCTTTTATATCAGTGGGTGAAGTTTATTTTGAGAGTGGCTTAATTTTTGCACACGTGGCATCTCTCCACAATTTTTTACCCCAATTCAAGCTAATTCATGACAACCTATGGTAATATAGAAACCAGAAAGTCTTGGTGAGCAAGGCTTATTATAACAGTGGGAGAGGTATAATTTGGTACATGCGTGGCGCAATAGCTCTCCACTATTTTACCCCAGTTCAAGCACTGCTCAGCTCAGGACAATATATGGTGATATTGTTTACTAGAAAAACTGAATCATGCATAAAAATTTTTTCTTAGAGTGACATGCCTCAGGAATGCTCTACCATCTTGCTTTAGACATAACACACACACACACTAGTTGCTTTCCTCCTTGGAAATTACTTTTAAAAGAAAGTATATCCTTCACCTGTAACAACACACACCTAACTATGCAATTGTTTCCTCCCCATTTTGTTTCTGTCTGTTGCCTCTTCCTTATAGATTGTAAGCTCTTTAGGTTAGGGACCATGTTCTAACTTTGTATTGACACTCATACCGCATATTCTTACTCTTGACATTATAATAATTGTACCCTTGTTTATGTCTTGTAAAGCACTGCATACATTTGTGCAGCTATATAAATTAATACAATACAGTTTTTGCATACACTTTAACTTATAAAGAGATATCAATATTAACATGCATATAAACTTCAAGTATGGCCATCCATCAATATTTGATACATAATTGTGAATAACATTTTATTTAAAAACATACAGCGAGATAGAAAATATTTAAAAATAGGGCAACTACTGGCAACTTTGGTTTGACTTTACTGTGATTGTTCTCTGTGACAAAATGCCATCCTACCAGTGAAAGTGAAAGCACTGAATTATTAAATGTCTGATCTTCAACTCAGTCGGGAATTTTTTAAGGTTGTGAAACCTGGAAGGTTGTCAGGGAAACAGGAAAAAATGTAGCCTAGTGCTATGTAGAATGTTTTCCGTAGAGTGTGTGTGTTTGTATGTATGTTTATTTATATATGCATGTGTGTAGTATTTGGTTTACTTTGCAGCTGTTACTGAAACTGTTATGCTTTCTAATCTCAAGTTGCTTACTTTGGAATATTAACATCCAACATTGGTATCCAGTGCAATTAAATATAACACACATAACCATATATATTTAATATACCATATATACTTAATAGACCATACGCCCTGGAACTGAGATAATCAGTTATCATTAATCTGGGCTCCACCGTTAGTCATTCAACACTGAAGAAACTCATTGGCACATTGTAATCCAGTTCACAATACATTTACTATACAATGAGAAATATTCTTGTGTTCCTTTTGTTTACCAAGAATTAGCACATCTGTGGCTTCACATTCCATGCGACACTGGAAATGTTAAATGTACAGATGTCCAAATATAGGAGTGATTTGCTGATCAATAATAAAAATATTTTTTTTGCTACTGATCAGGCAGTGAATATTGGGTACCTAGAATAGACCAGAGTATGACTAGAGCAGAGTTATGCTGGTGCTTGGCTTTCATATTCTTCTGTGACAGCAACCTTTTCAGCAGTAGGATAAAATATATTTTTTATCTTTTTGTAATAAAAGCAGTTATTTTAAGTTATGCAGTGCTCAGGGGAAGCTGCATGAAACCCTCCATGAGTTACTTTAGTAACCAATTACCTTTGTTCTTACCTGGCATTAAACTGTTAACCTAAATACAGAATGCTGGGTTCTCTGAACTATTTATTGTCCAATTAATTGATTGTATAGTGGTGTTTTCAGTTGTTTTAGAAAGAGGAAACAATATTAAAAAGCCAGTAAAACCAGGCAAGACATGAAAAGGAGGAGGATATAACAGTAAGAAGCACACAGCAGCTGCAGAAGGGCCCATCAAAGCAAGAGCATACAGAAAATAGAAGAGATAGCTCATATGCAGTACAGAACCATGCCCAAGGAACTGGAGAAACTGAACTTCCACAAGTGAAAAGGCAGTTACATAAATTATAGAATTGTAATTGTGTTTGTAACTAGCAGTTGGAATAGTATTTATACTACTTATGTTACTTATGTTGTTAGAATAAGTATTATTATATTGCTTAATTACAAACCTGAGCAGTTTTATTTACAGTGTACAATGTAGTAACCCACAACAAGCAATTTAATTTTAACTATCGATGACAGGAAAAATAATTCAATTCAATAATTCAATATTTCGGTGTGAATATTTCCTCTGTTAGTAGATGAACCCTATTATCTTTAAATATGCATACAACTTCTACTATAAATTCTCATACCTCTTATAATAGTCTAATATTAATTTGGCTCTTGGCCATCCAAAAATATAAATGGCAATATAAGAAAAGTTATTATACATATACAATAAGGAAAATATCATATCCTATGAAACTATATGACAGTTTTGCAATGTACAAATAGTATATCTTATTTCAACAGTAATTATTTTCTACAATAATATTCTCTAGTCTTTTTTTTACATCATAATTGTCAGTACTGTAGAATACAGTTTGAATGCAATAAGATATTAGTTTCTGTGCTTTTATACATTTTTGTGTACTCCTTCCTTGCCATTAAGACTTACTTATACATTTTGGTTCAGCTTTGTTTAATAATGATCCTAAAACTGTGCAGAGAATTCCAGGGATCTTAACGGCTGGAAAGAAAATTTCTAACTTAAGTGATTGTGCATCTATTGATTTAAATTAGGACACTAATGGTACACAATTAGATGAATGATTTTTAGTTAAGTAATCACTCCTAATTAGTGGCATTTAACAAGCCTGCATATAATAAATAGACAGAGCAAGTTATCATTGATTTGCAAATGCAAATAAGCTGCAAACTTACCTTTTTTAATGTCTAATTGGAAATATTCATAACGCCTTCTCCTATTTCTCTCCATCTTCTGTGAAAGAGTTAGTGCTAGAAATGTATTAAAGGAAGACAGACAAAAATGTAGTTGAATATTTCTAAAAATAGAAACTCTGATTTTGCGTTAGCGAGAAAAGCATAGCTATATGGAGCACTATGGGGCCCATTTATTAAAGTCTGAATGAGTCCGAATGGGAAAAGTTTGTATTTTTTCTAACTTTTAGAAATGTGCATATTTTCCATGATATTTTCATTTAATTGCGCAACTTTTTCGTGCTTTGTGTCAATTTGTGCGAAAAAATCGGATTTGTCGCAGTGTTTGGCCAAGTTGGAGCTGCAGAGTGCCATTGAGTCCTATGACAGGCTTCCAAAATCATGCATTGAAGGTTCAAAGTCAGAAAGGTTTTTGCGCCATTTATGATCATTCGGATGCGAAAATTTTGTAACTTTCGGATCGCACCACAATATTTTCATACGACCATGACATAAATTTTCACACAATTAATGAATAATGGATAACTATTAAAAAAGTGTATTCTGAACCATGCTTTTTAAGAGATATTATCATTAGAATGCAAATATAAAGTTTAAAGTTTGCCTATAACTAGCAAACCATAGCCATTAGGTTCATTGTACCTATAATCTCATAAAATAAAATGATTTCTACTTATTATATAATAATTATAAAATATAATTAAATATGTACCCTTTGTAACATAAATAACAAAACGCTTTCATGAATTCAATTTGTGAAATAAAGGCAGAAGGGTTAGGTGACATTCTAGTGTAGAACTTTACAATGCATCTTTTTTTGCTGTGTTTGTCTTCACAAATAAGGCCTTATGTGTTTACAATTTATTATAAATTGTTTCAGTACTCAGTAAGAATACTAATTGCTTATGCATAGTATGAGTAATCCTCTTTTAGCCTTTTAATTGAATTCTCCCAACCAATTTACAAATCTATAGCAAATTAAATTTAAAGTAAAATGTATGTGGTCTAATGCTGTGTAGAAATTAGTAGAGAAAATCGATAGATGCATTTGCATTATTGCTCAAAAGAGTAAGCACTGTGGAGTAAATTTAATTAAGCTAGCAAAATTTTATGTGATTTAAAATCTTAAACTATAAGCCACATCTAAAATATTAAATTAATCATATTTACATCTGACCAAAGGATAATAGTTCTAACCTACCTGTCTTATTCTATAGATGATCATTGCTGATAGATTACTTTTAGATTTATTTTCCATGAAAACCCGACCTTTGTTTCATACAGCTGTTAGAAAAGATTTCATTCTATTTTGGAAGGGCATGTAGATAGCAAATTTTGTTCATACTAATATAAACAAAAAGACATATATTAACAATATAGTAAGTAAAAAAGTAAATATATATGAGATCTTTTATACGGAATGCTTGGTACTGTACATACTGTAAAGGTACAAAAAAAAATTTGGATGGTGTTGGCATCATGGCTTGTTTGAATGGGACCCAAATTCAGTTTGGCCCAAGGGCACAAGCTTTGGTGTAGAACGAATTATAACACTGCATTAGAAGGAATCATTGGGGCCCACTTTAAACAGCATGGGGACCCAGATTTAATTTATACCATAGCCATGTGTTGGAATCACTGTGCTATTGGAAATGGCAATTCTGAATTTCAGATATTGTAGGATAATGTCCAGATAATTGCATCAAACATCACGGAAGCTTATTTTGATACTGTAGGACTATGTTCCTATTTTAGTTTTTGCTTTCATTTTACTTATTTGTTCTTGCTTTGGGCAGAGCCTGTGCCTCCAATCATCATTCCCCTTTCAAATTAAATGCGTCTCTATCCATTTCTTGACCAAGACCTTAATTTACAAGGTTAAAAGGGTGAAGGAGTTTAAAAAGTTTGGAGTAAAATAACCTAAGTCATTTAACTTTTAAAATACATACATTCTAAATGCCTGAATGTGACTGGAAATAACACTGCACTATACGCAAAACTAAATTATAAATTGGTGGAAATTATCTGACGGCAGTGAAAATTTTTACAGCCTTTCATAACTGTGACATTAATGGTGTCCAACTGTCAGCAATTACTGGGCAAAATTTTACTAGCGTGCAAAGTAACAGGCAGTTTAATTTGGTCACTTACAGTACATCAATCACGGCCAGTTCAGAGTGGTATTGGTGTTTTCTGTACCAGCAGAGGAAATGGATGGTTTGACATTAGCCTCCAGAGTATGGAGACATCTGTTTAGAGTTTGAAAATTATGACCACTGAAGAAAAAGTACAGAGGAAATTAAATATATGTTTTCCAACCACTTAGATCTGTATACTTTGTTTCAATGGTTTAATAAAGAGATTAAAAGTTAAGATTCTGGAAAATAAAACCTCTGATTTTTACATCAAAAAAAAATTTTTTTGTGACCTCACAGCGACCATGGCTTTTATTTATGTGGCTGTGCCTTTTTTACGTGATCAAGCCTATTTTTACACGACCATGCATTTTTTTACATCACCATGAAATTTTGTGGCAGTTTCATGAAAATATTCACCAGTGGCGAAATGCGGAATTTTGCTGCCAATCCATGTCTGCTGAAAAAATTTGTTCATCACTATTTGATGCCCATTGTGCATAGGATTACCAATGTATCTGGCATTTAGAGACCCCACAAGAAAGTTAGTGCATACATATTGCATGGCATAGATTTCTACTACCAAAAAAAACACTGCCTAATTTATGTGTAGTAAAAGTGGCAAATAAGTAAATGGACCCCATAAAACCTCATATTTTTAGAAAATACACAGTCTGCTAAATCTTAAAAGGGTAAATATGTCTTTGTATGGCAAAGCACCAAGCAAGAAAGCTAAGCTAAATATAGGGATTTTTATGTGAAAATTTCCTTAAAGCTTGCAATCTACCCCACTATATGCACCACATTTAATAAGGTTCCGGCATAAACCATTATAAATATGAACGGCAGGGATCTACTAAACAGATTGATGACAAATATGCATAGATTCACCAAACGATGTGGCATACAGAGGCACTGAGGCACAGTGCATACAAATTTTTATGTCTGACACTCTGGCTGCTGCAATATAAGTACCCGGTATGTTTATTATATGCCATATGACCCCATATGACAGTAGGGAGACCCTAGAAATCCATATATTTTCTGAAAGTTCACATTTTAATAATACGAAAATAGGTAAATGTGCCTTTCTACTGCAAACTACCAAACTACAAAACTATGCTAAATGTAGCAGTTTTTATGAAATTTCAGAAAATCTTCACAAATCTTGCATTATACCCAATTATATACAGGGTTGGACTGGGCCCGACTGGACCCAACCCTTGCGGAGCTCCCCCTGCCCGACCGCTCCTGCCCCAACGCATTATATTTACGCGCTCAGGGAAGGACGTCGGGAGGGGGGCCCTGCGAGGGGGGTTGGGGGGGGCCTCCGTGGGGTACGCTATGGGCGCGGGCCCCGGTGGGCCCTCCACACCCCAGTCCGACCCTGATTATATACCCCCATATTTTAACGTTCCAACATCAAACATTCTATACCCCCAATATACTTAGATTTACTGATCTATTTGGCGTACAGAGGCACCCTCATCAGACAAAATTTCCAAGTAACAAAGAACAATGCAATATGCAATAAAATCACTAAAACCAATGGGAATTTTTTTTCTCCTAGTTTTATCAGCAATCAGAATCACAGTTTGAATGTTTTAGCTTAGCCAAGTTTTACAGACCAACAGCCAAGTTTTACAAACCAACAACACCTATGCAGAACTGGAAATATGGCAAAAATAATGGCTAAAAATGGAATAAAAGAGTTAGAAATGCACCAAAATCACCAAATTGTAATATATTCACTGAAATAACATACAAAGGTATTGCACAGTGCAGTTAATGAATATGATATTTGCAGTGGGGAAAACTGATTTTTTTCAAGCAAAAAAACCCTACGAAACAGCCACAAAATTTTGCAAGTGTGTATATGTGTTTTACACTTGGCAAATTGCATGTAGTGTGCTTGTGTGTGCGTTTGTAAATATGTGTGAGAGCTGTGAATGTGTAAAAGCCCCCGATCCCCAAAAATATATGTGTGTGTGTGAATTAGTGTAATAAGTGTGTTTGTGTTGCACTAACCTGGGGTAGCTGGCTGCAAGATCCATCTGAAGGAGGAGGAAGGTCCAGGGGAAGAAGGGAAGAGGAAGGCAGCTGAGGATCCAGTCTGGGGGCAGCACTGGGGGGGTCCAGGGAGTGCAGGCAACAGCAGGCACATAGTTTGCACATGCGTAGAGGCCCCTGGGGTGATTGCAGCCAAGGGCCTGCTTGATCCGGGCCTCTGCTTATTTGCCATGGGAATGAGGAACAAGCGGGTAACAAAGGAGTGGCTTTAAAAATTAAAAATAGAGAGAGAGCATTACTACAGAAACTCACAGTCACTAACTATGTGGGCAGTACTTTTGTAAGCACTTTCTTCCCTCTAACAGCTCCTCAAGGCTGCTATTGGATTCTGATTGGCCAAAGGATCTTCCTTGAATGTCTACTAACAGACATATGCAACCCTTACGTAACAATTCACAATAACTTTTTCAAAATTAAAAGAAATAATTTACTGTACACCAACAATTATTTTTGTATTCTTTAAGACGTATAGTCCATATCTCTGCTTTTCTAAAGCTCTCATTCACTGCTGTGGTTTAAAATAAGACCTGGTTTCTTCTACCTGCCCCAGTAGGTGACTGATTGGCACTTTTTTAACAATTTGTTTCATTCAGAAGAAAGAAAGATTTGCTTAAGAAAAACACCACAGGGACTTTTCTGGCCTTATACAACTAACTTGCTTTTAATTCTTTATTCAACTAATTTTCTACAGTATGAAATATAAAATACCTTTGAAACATTATATTTAGCTGATCTGTTTCAATTTGCACAATGTTTGCAAATGTTTAGAAATTAATTTGTAAAACATTTCCAAATAAACAGTTACCACAAAACAGGCTTAGTTATTTATTCCTGTTTACTGAAAATGGTCTGCTAGAGAGCCTAGAAATAGGATTATTGCTGTACTGCACCATTCCTTTCATGGCCTTAACTCTTAATTTTCACTGTTCTACAGTTCACCTAAATTGTGAAGTTTTCCACTTTCTTGTATCTAGATACTACACAGTATCTAGATGCAGTCATACAAAACCCTTTATTTCTAAACAACCACCAATTTAAAAACATTTCACAAATAGATAAGAAGGTAGTACACGGATACATATAAAAAAAAATCAATGTGTAATCATAGAACCAATATAATTGTTATACAGTTATATTATATTGTACTTTTCCCCTCCTATTCTGTGTTCCATGCTCCATGCTCTTTCTTTTAGTTTCCTAGAGCTGCAATATCTGCCTTGTAGGCTTGTTAGAACAGCAAAATAATAGGCATAAAATATATGGAGAGCAATGTCCTGGATAATCTCCTTTACTGTGGGAAATGGACAATTCTGCAATCTGTACAGCATTCCCTAAACTGTGTTGCAAAGGAATCTCACTGCCATAAATATATTTAGCATTGTATTGTTTGTTTTACATTACAGTAGAACCCCCATTTTACGATTTTCAGGGGACCAGGAAAAATATGTGTTAAAGAAAATTAATCTTCAAGTTCTCAAAAAATATAAGCTCAGGAGTATGCTTGACTTTGAAATACCTGTACAATATTTACTGCGTTAATGGCAAGGGTTAAACAACGCAGTATTATTGTTACACTATGGGGAGCATGTGCACAACCTAAAGCAGTAAGTGATTTGTGATTGACTGTATGAGGTGCAGACTAATTGGAATTAACTATTTAAAAACAGAACTATGGCAAAGTATGCATCTGGTTAGTATTTTAAACCTCTTTATCTCATATTTTTGGGAACATGAGGACAAAATTTATATGTAAAATCTGAGAAAACATTCCATAAAATCAGGGAAAAGCACCCATTGAAATACATTATCAGTTTATGTAAAACTGAGGTTTCATTGTATTGATAATTTTTTTTAATAAGTCAGTAAGATTAATCCCCAAAGTTATAACATTTAAAATAGCTATCCATCTTCCATCTTTAATATTAAAGATCCAGCTAACCCAATGCTCTACTTTCCAAGAAAACACAGATAAGGTTAATGGGTGCTATATCACCTTTAACATGCTTTGTATATTTTTTTCTTACTGTTAAAATCAATAGAGGTATTAACCTTAATCTAGTTTCCTGATTCCCTTCAGGTAAGAGCTTTGTTAAAAATGTAAGGATTTGATTTTTGGGATATTGATTTACATTGTAAGAAAACTGTGTGGAGTGTTTAAAGATTAATGTGTCTATAACACAAGTGAAGAATTCTATTTTATGTGATTAGATCCTTAAGAATTTAAGTATTCACTCCATGCCTCTGCACAAAATAGACAGGATCCAGACACAGCTGCTACAAGTACATTTTTTAATAAAGGTTATCTTAGATTTAGTAAGTTATAGAGGGCTAGAGTATAACTGGCCTGATCCACTGAAACTTAATTGTAGAAACAGAACTATGGAGCACTAAACAGCCCTTTGAAGTCGCCCAAAGCTAGGTGAAAACAGAACAAACACAGTTTTGTATTAAAAATACAAGGAGGCTAACTACTTATATGTAAAACTGGGAGATAAAGAAGCCTTCAAATCCAGATAATAAATGAAAAAGAAGCAGTATACCAAATAAAGCTATGGGTTTCAATTTCAAAATACAGATTATAATTTAAAATACATTTTTTACAATGTAACAGGGATCCAGATGTAACTCAACATATTTAAACTTAGAATCATGGGAACTCAACACACAGTAGTGAAAGGAAAATATAAAGCTACAGGATAGGCTATGCTGAAGGATTAAAAATTGGAATCAGTTGTATGGTTATCCTGACGAAGGGAGGGTGTATCCCCCCCAAACGTTGATCAAGGTGGTCATAATAAATGGGGTAAGCTCCCCGACTGCATATGTCTGTGTGTGCGGCTCCGTTACAGAAACAGTTCGATTGAGGATAAGGACCTGCCAGTCCTGCAGAAGGCTTGCACCACTATTGCAGTGAGTATAGAAGCGACAGGTGTGCGGCTTTAACAAGTATGGTTACACAAGGTACATCATTTAAGCCTGCTTCATCTTCACCGCAAAGCAAATAATAATTATAGATAGTCTTGCATTATTAGAAGGAATTCTCTTCTCTTAGGAACACCTATTCTTCATTAAGTTCACCACTGGAGTCACATATAAAACTACTATACTTAATTGCCCATGTACCATTATGCATCAGACAAACTCTTAAATGAACCCTATTCCCAAGTCCTACTACAATCACATTTTTGTCACTCATTGATAAAAGCTGAGACCCAGAATAGAGGTTTGCACAAATGACAGTCTGGGTCCATATGCAATTTTAAAGAGGCTGTGGCATTACCAAGACCCTAAAGTATAAGGCTGTGTGCAGCAGGGGGTAACAGAAGCAGTAAAAGTTTACACAGCTAGGATTTTGAGTTTTGAGAGTTTGCGCGACTTTTTCGTACATTTGTGCGGAATAATCGGAAAGGTTTTCCCGCTGTTTACAATCGTTCGGTACAAATATTTCGTGACTTTCGGATCGCCAATATGATATTATCGTGACAAATACGATTTTTTCGTAAGCATATTCGTGATATTTGCGATCTTCGGAAATTTTCGTATCCAATCCGAATTTATCCCATTTGGGATTCGAACTCGTGTTTTCATGAATGTGCCCCCTAGACTGTAGTTCTTGCTATCTCTGCAGCCTTGGATATTATACTTGTCCAAAAAGCACAAGTCATTGGCTCTGGAAAACTCTTTACAAGTATATTGGGAGCACTTAATACTAGTAATGAGCAAATCTGCCCATATCGCTTCGCCAAAAATGCTCAAATCTTTTAAAAGATGCATGGAATGGTGAAAAATTAGTGAAACAGCAAAAATTTTGGACGTCAAAAAATTGTTGAGCGTGCTTTTTTTGACATGGGCCACAATTTTTTAGGGTGGGAGACGCGGCGACTGTTTTTGGGGGGCAGCCTGTTTCCTGAAAAAAAAACACCAATGGCAAAACATGGAAATTCTCTGCGAATCCATGCCTGACGAATTATTTCGCCCATCACTACTTAACACAGACATCCATTGCTATCTGTCTTAAAGGAAATATAATACTAAAAATTTTTAAGTAAAAAATCTATTCTACCCTGCTCCAATAATTGCCCTATACTGCACACCATTTATTATTTTGAATGCTTTATTAGAAAATACCTGCTAAAACTTGGGTTCCAGTCATTTGAAATAGGGCGATACAGTGATGCAGAATCCACTATGTGATGATCGATTGATCGATCCTAGCCTGACTCCTTCCTATACAAAAGGAAGGCTAGGAGGAGAAGTCGATCATCGCATAGTGGATTCTGCTTCTTCTGCATCGCCGTATCGCCCTTTTTCAAATGACCGGGAGCCAAGTTTTAGCAGGTATTTTCTAATAAAGCATTCAAAATAATAAATGGTGTGCAGGATAGGGCAATTATCGGAGAAGGGTAAAATAGATTTTTTACTTAAACAATGTTAGTGTTATTGGATGTTGGATAGGCTATTGGATGTACTGAAAATTATGATTTAATTGGTATCACTGAGACCCGGTGGGATGAAACATGTGCGTGGGCTGTGAATTTAAATCATTACACCCTTTTTAGGAGGGACAGAGGGATTAATAAGGGTGGAGGGGATTGCCTTTATGTAAAGTCAGATTTAAACTCATGTGCGAAAGAAATTACCAGGGACAGTGTGGAATCCCTTTGGGTAGAGATTTCAGCAGGGCTAAAGGTTACAAAGAATATTATCCACTATAGGCAATATTTAAAGCCACTTTATGACTCATCAACACTCACTTACCAGTTTATATAGTATGGTCATTGATCATATTCCCCCTCCGATCCATGCGGGTAACTGGGAGAAATTACTACTCCAGCGTGAGCTACGCTGGATTCATAAATTAAACACCTTGAACCCTATGGGCCTGAACTAACTGGTCTCATACTCGTCCTTCTGTTTACCTTGATGACACAGCATTAGCACTTAAATAGGACTTGTACACGTGGAATAAATTTCTGCTATGGAGTTCACCTAAGATTAGAGAAGATTAACTATGGAACCTGTGTAAATATTGGGATATATCTCTATAATGAGCATGAGTCATTCTGTATTGGATTCCAGAAATCTAACTGAATCTATAAGGTAGTAGCTCTGCGTGTTCTGAGTTTATTTTGGTTTTAAGCCAGTAGATTTTAGATTTTTTTTTTCTCTTTTATGTGAGTACATTGATCTTTCTGTCTTCACCTTGTAAGTACTCGGCAGTTCAATTTGTACAGGTACCCCCTGGTAGTTTGGTAAGTTGGAATTTGTTTAACTACTGCGACAGTGGGTAGTGACATAAGTATTGAATGATAAAAGGATACACACCCCGTTGGTATAATACTTAAAAATTTTGAATATATTTCCTTTGACCATCTGGTATGAGTTTCTGTATCTGAGCATGCTGCCAGATGGGGGTATGGTGCGAGTGTGAGAACTGCACCTATGTTCTAACCCCCCGTGTGATAGACTCCATCTAGTTACTGACCAATGGTGGACTTGTGTATATATATATATATATATATATATATACATACATACATACATACACATGTGCACACATACAGTATGCACTTGTAAATAATGGTACAGTGACTTCCAAGAACAATGACTTCAGGTCCCAGTGACACCACCAATACATTAAATAAAGAATAAGTGGGAACTGTAGCACTAAATACATTAAATACAAAGAGTGACAGGGGGAACTTTTGTGTTTGTGATTTGTCAGTGGAATTCAATTAATCAAATGGTGTTAATATGGTCAGCTGTAATTCCCATCTGTATATATAAGGTATCTTCTGACCTAAGTGTATGAGCAAAGGAAATTGCTGAAATATGAAAAATCTGTTTGTGATAGCAATTCACACACTTTTCAGTCTATAGTAATCTCTCAGCAACTGACATGTATGTGGCCAGCTTTAATCTTTCAGCTCCCAATAATATAGAACAGTAAATAGATGCAAGGCTAAAGTCTTTTCTCTCCCTACTGAATGAGTTCTGTTATTATTCCCATAACGTTAATATCTAGAAAGTAACGTAAGTAATATTGAGTCCTGTACAGCTGTTTATTACACCTGCACCTAAAACTACAATGTTTTTTAAACCTGAAGCTGTTTAAATGTTATGATAAATTGACATCAAGTATCTTCAGAAATACCAAAAAGGCTGTATTCTATAAGCTTTAAATTTAATGTATAAATAAATATAAAATGGCTATCAAACAAAACTAGTTGTAAAACTGCAGTATCTCTCTTGTGACAAAGCAAATGTATTTAAATACCTTAAAACTCTTACTCTTACAGTCTGAAGCTTTTATGTGAAAGGTTTTTTTTCCCTTCTCTGGTATCATCTTAAATCATGGTTTTAATATTGATCTGTAATATAATTCATTGTTTAATCTGCCATTTTAACAATTCCAGAATGAATTACATTTTAATATATATTTTGCATTCTAGTTTATTATGCCCATATGCTTTATAAATTACACTGATATCATAAGCTGACAAGAATATTTGCTTAAAGTAGTGGGGCAAGGTATATTATGTAAGGTTAGCAGCACATACTAGAAAATAAAATTGTGTATGTTTGTTGGCCCAGGTTGTAAAGAAAACTGTGTGTGTCATTAACAACAGTCCATCAGATATACTAGATGGGTTTAGCTATTTGTGTGCCTGTGGATATTCTAAACTCAAGCATGAACACTGCAAATACATGTGCCTACCTTGAGTGATAATGTATCTAGAAGTACAGTAACGAACAGACCACATGCTTTATATGATTTTAATAAAATATACCTAAATGTTTTACCGGCCACTTGGTAAACATTCAGGGAAACTTTGCCAAAAACTGGTCAGACAGAGAATTATCTCTGTCATTTTAGTTAACAAATCTATAACTCTTTCCCACTGTGCCAAATGGCACTGAAGGACTACTAAATAACAGGAATAAATGTGCCTGGACCAGCTTTTAAAAGGTCATACCTTATTGAAAAGGGGACTTTAAAAGCTGTAGTTATCCATTATGGAAACTGAGTAAGGTAAGGACGCAATCCCTTCTCCCCTACATTCTATGCTGCTTTTAAAGCATGTTCTGACTTGCTTATTCGAAACTTTGGTCTTTGCACATCCTGCTTGCTTCTTTTTCAGGAAGGGCTTGATGCACACCTCGTATATTCTTTGCACACATGGCTTTAACAAGGGGCAGAGGGATTACATCCGCATAGAATTATCTTTATCTTTATCCACCTTCTGGTATACTGATATCAGACTTTCCACCAAAGATGCCACCTGAGATGACACCATTGTGGATCAAGGCAGGCCAATGGCAGTGAATGTTTATACCACTGATCCTTTAAATTAAGTGGCTATGTTGTCTTTTTTGGTGGTGGCCTCTTTGGCAACATACGTCACAGAAAGTTCCCCAGCCTGCCTTCTCTTTTTTTCTATAATAACATTGTCACATGTCTTTTTCTGCTTCTTTTACTGGTTGTCTGTTTGAAATTCCCTGCATTTGTTTTGAAATGGCATCACAGTGTGTGATGTTAATGATGACTTCAATGTCCAATTCACTTTGAGCAATTCAGTACTGATGAAATTATCAGCAGGTCCAGTCAGTTTGCACATAATTAATCAAAGCAGACCTTTAAATGTTAAAAAGTATTGGGGCACTTTATATAGCCTAAATTAGCCCAACAATCCTTTAAAAATGTCATCACCTAAGTTTACTTATAATACTTGCTGCTGATTTCCAGCATTTTTGGGGGAATAATGGTTTAGGGATTGATTTTTATGATCTATTCTAGGGTCCTTGGTTCTGATAAAAGCAAGACTTAATGTGACAGCATACAATTAATTTCTTGACAATTTGTGACTGATAGTTTGTGGCCCTCTCTTGTTTTAGCATGCACAAAGCAACGTCTGAACAGAGTAGGCTTGTTGAGAATGAAGAGGATACTTTTGGTCATATTATTAATATTACTGATTAACTGTATATTTTTTTTTTAAAAAAAATCAGCATCCTCCAATAAATGTGTAACTGATCCATGCTTATCTTAGTTCTAAAACCTAATATTTTTTAATGTTCAGTATAGCTCATTATGAAGACTGTAAATTGCATTATTCCAGCACATTCTAAGTATATAATAGTGATCTCCCTCTGCTTTGCGACTTACATTGAGTAAGTAGCATTAATACATTTGGTCATATTATGAGTACTTAATGACAGGTATTTAATGTAACACTGTCTAGCCTTTAGTTTAAAGAACAATGTCTGTTAAGTATGTTTTGCCCTTTTCCCTGTACAAAATGAAATTGCAAATAATATGTCAGAATGAAACATAGTGCTATAGAGAAATAGGAAAAAATTTGCAAGATACTTTTAAATTGAAATCCAATTACTTTACAAATATAGGATTTATGGATCTGACATATTCTATCCAAGACATCATGTACTTTTCCAGTGACCTCTGTTCTATATTTTTTTATTTTGTAAATTATTTAAAGCTAGTGAGGAGCGAATCTGTCCCATTTCACTTTGGTGAAAAAATTGCGAAACTGTGAAAAAATTCACAAACCAAAACTAGCAAAACGAGGTTATTCCACAACCTTTTTGACGAGCGCGACTTTTATTTTAAACCAACAGTGACTTTTGGACACAACAGTGATGTATTTGATGTGACTGCAACTTTTTTTGATGCATCATTTTCCTCATTCTGCAAATTTTTTTTCTCGCAAAATTTTTGCAGTTGTTTGACGAAATAATCCGCCAAAGGAGAAATGTGTAATTTCACAGTGAATCCATGCCTCGCGAAAAATTTTGCTTGTTACTATTTAAAGCTCTAATGTTTGCATATTTAAAAAGTTAAGAGAGCACCTGTTGCTAGTGGATTTTAAGCTTGCCACATATATCTTTTTAGGTGCCTACATTAATGCTTTTAGAGCCATATTAACAACATTGTATGCTTTTTTTGTTGTAAGTTTTAAAATCATAATACATTTTTATCTCATATTTCATCAAAAAGGTGTAAAAAAAATAAAAACAATTTCAACTAATTCTATGTTACTTTAATGTTTCTGTTAATTTTATGTTTTTGTTTAACAAAATTCCAAAAACGAGCATTTTGCAATGATAGTCATTAGCCAGTTAGTTCACTATTAAACTAACTTTAAACTATTAATCACAATGACCAGTTTCCTGGATACCAACATTTTAATAAGGGATCAAGCAATACAGACATCATATTAGATTCACAGAGCATCAAGTACACCAAAGAGTATCTATTATATTAATGTTCAATAGGGATTAGCAAATTGTCTCACCTTTACAATTTTGTGGCAAGATCTGGGCATTTGTGCCTAAAACAGCATCACCAATGCCAACCCCCCCACCTGCTCTGTACTTTTTTTGGCTTCAGAGTGGAGGAGAGGGGGGGGGGGCACATCACTATTGCACTAAGTGCACTATTAAAGTAACCAAAGGCAGCTTTTTGCATCCCCTGGTAAATGGCTCCTCACTGCTTAAGGGTTTCACCTTGCTTCATTGCAGAAGGGGCCCTGGGCAAAAGTTGCATTTTTCATTTAGTTATGAGGCTGTGATTTTGTTAAAAATAGAAAATTCAGCATGATGTGTATTGAGTGTCCACAGGTGGATATCTTGGTTTTATTTCTTTAATATGTTTAGATGACTTAAAATATGATTAAAAATATGTTTCTTGGTTGAAATGTTGTTCTTAACTAAACCTCTATTCTAGAATAATTTTTGTTATTCTAAGCTCCTTGGAGGCTCTGGTTGCCTTGAACTGGAACAGAACCCCAAAACATTTCAACTCCACTTCATTGTTAAGCTTTGATTATCTCTTAAATTGCATTATAGATTTTGTCTTGAAATATGCATGGAATTACTCATAGAAAAGTCTCACTATTTCAAGTCTCACTTCAATCAAGTGAGACTTGAAATAGTGAGTATTTTGACCACTCTCTTTTTTGTATATACTCTGCAAGGTGATATTTTGCAGGTGCTCGAGTGGCTAAAAGTACTGTTAGGATGGCCAATCAGTAAAAGGGAGCAAAGAAAGGGACTTATACAAATCAACACTGTCAAAGAAGCACATGAGGATGAGTACAGGTCTGCATGAAGTAGCTAAGATTGCCAAACTTGTAGCCAAACAGTAAACTTACGCAAATAAAGCAGAGAAAAACTAAGTCAAGGACAGGCAGTCAAATTCAGGCAAAGGCCTTGTTTTTCATTCAGGGGTCAAACCACTTTTCAATATACAGGTATTTTTTTTTCTTTTCTATTTTTTATAGTCAATAATAATCAATTAATTGCATTTAGCAAATGGGTAATGAATGGATGCAGTTCCTTATAACTCACAATGGCTGCCACTTTAGACAGTGTACAAAAACCACTGGAACATTTTAAAAGGATCAGTGGTAAACTTTGGGGTAATGCAGGTGAGGATATTTTTTTCTATGTAAATATTAGTAAGTAGGTCTCATAACTTGCCTTAAAAACTAGGATTATAAGCTAGGATTTTATTAAAATAAAATGCTCAGATAAGTACCACTTGACTCTATTAAAAAAAAAATCATTAATTTAACTAAAATGAATATAGTGATATAGTAGTGGAATTGTAGAATATTTACTTGGCTTTACAATTCAATAACTATTACATTTGCTTCACTGAGAAAAAAAACATTGTTTTGTTCATTAAGCCATATGGATATCAGTTGCTAAACCCAAAATTGTTTTGTATAATGTGGCCCTTTTAGAAGCTTTACTAGCTAGACATCATGTGAATTATAGAATAAATAGATTATAATAAATGAACTGGAGCTAAAAAAAAGTTATTACTTTGATAAATGATGTGGTATAACTTTATAAGTATAAAGTATTTATAATATATAAGTATTTCAACAGAAAGGAAGAGAGGTAAGAAAGAAGTGCACCAAGTTTAATGTGTTGTTTCACTTGTACCTGTTAAAGTGACTATATGTGACTATATGCTGTAACTGAATTTTAGCATTGAGATATAACTTCTTGGTAAAGCTAAGCAAGTATTACACCTTTTTTGCATTACCATTTGGTTGTAAGAGGTCACTATTTTATGAATGCATGAATGAGCACAGGCTGCTCTAATGAGTATTAGTTATACAATAGACCCCACTTACATAGATGAAATATAACTATTAATAAGGGCAGGGTTAATTTGGCAGAATATAGCACATGAATGCTTTTTTGCCCAAACGTTTAAAAAAATAAATAAAATCATTTTAAACCTTACTTACAAAACTGCTATATTAATAGATGGTAGGTGATAGATGTTCAGATGTATCAGGCATTTTAGAACAGGGGTCCCCAACTACCAGTGCCGGGCCATGGGCTGTGTTATAATGGGCTGCTTCTGATCTCTGTTTACAAAGTGGCGTTTGGAAGATGTGCTGCGCCTGACATGATGATACGACAATGCGTATAGTTACATAGTTACATAGTTACATAGGGTTGAAAAAAGACCTGTGTCCATCAAGTTCAACCCATCCAAGTAAACCCAGCACACCTAACCCACACCTACCAATCTATACACTCACATACATAAACTATAAATACAACCACTAGTACTAACTGTAGATATTAGTATCACAATAGCCTTGGATATTCTGATTGATCAAGAACTCATCCAGGCCCCTCTTAAAGGCATTAACAGAATCTGCCATTACCACATCACTAGGAAGGGCATTCCATAACCTCACTGCCCTCACCGTGAAAAACCACCTACGCTGCTTCAAATGGAAACTCCTTTCCTCTAATCTAAAGGGGTGACCTCTGGTGCGTTGATTGTTTTTATGGGAAAAAAGAACATCCCCCAACTGCCTATAATCCCCTCTAATGTACTTGTACAGAGTAATCATGTCCCCTCGCAAGCGCCTCTTTTCCAGAGAAAACAACCCCAACCTCGACAGTCTAACCTCATAGTTTAAATCTTCCATCCCCTTAACCAGTTTAGTTGCACGTCTCTGCACTTTCTCCAGCTCATTAATATCCTTCTTAAGGACTGGAGCCCAAAACTGCACTGCATACTCAAGGTGAGGCCTTACCAGGGACCTATAAAGGGGCAAAATTATGTTCTCATCCCTTGAGTCAATGCCCTTTTTTATACAAGACAGCACTTTATTTGCTTTAGTAGCCACAGAATGACACTGCCTGGCATTAGACAACTTGTTATCAACAAAAAACCCTAGATCCTTCTCCATTAAGGATACCCCCAACACACTACCATTCAGTAGATAGTTTGCGTTTATATTATTTCTACCAAAGTGCATAACTTTGCACTTATCAACACTGAACCTCATTTTCCAGTTTGCTGCCCAGTTATCTAATTTTGTCAAATCGCTCTGCAAAGCGGCAGCATCCTGCATGGAACTTATAGTTTTGCACAATTTAGTGTCATCAGCAAAAATAGAAACAATACTGTCTATGCCCACCTCCAGGTCATTAATAAACAAGTTAAACAGCAAAGGCCCAAGGACTGACCCCTGCGGTACTCCACTAACCACACTGGTCCAATTAGAAAATGTTCCATTTACAACCACTCTTTGTACTCTATCCTTCAGCCAGTTCTCTATCCAATTACAAATATTATGTTCTAGGCCAATATTCCTTAATTTGATCATTAACCTTCTGTGAGGTACTGTATCAAACGCTTTAGCAAAGTCCAAGTAGATGACATCAACTGCCATTCCAGCATCAAGGTTCCTACTCACCTCCTCATAAAAGGCAACTAAATTAGTCTGGCAAGATCTGTTACGCATAAAACCATGCTGGCACAAACTAATAGTATTGTGAACTGCAATGTATTCAAGTACCCTATCCCTTATTACCCCTTCCAAAAGTTTTCCTACTACTGATGTCAGACTAACAGGCCTATAGTTTTCAGGCTGAGAACGGGATCCCTTTTTAAATAACGGCACCACATTAGCAATCCGCCAGTCTCTTGGCACCATGCCAGACCTCAATGAATCCTGAAAAATTAAGTGAAGAGGTTTGGCAATCACAGCGCTCAGCTCATTTAATACCCTGGGATGAATCCCATCCGGCCCTGGACCTTTGTTTACCTTTACATGTTCAAGTCTCTTTTGAATTTCCTCCCGAGTGACCCATGCGTCAGTAGCTAAATTACTAGAACTGGGCATATTACAAGGGAAGCCTTCATTATCTGGCTCCTCAGATGTATAGACAGATGAAAAATAAGAGTTCAAAATTTCAGCTTTTTCCCCGTTTTCATCAACCAACGTACCCCCCCGTGATAATAAAGTTCCCACCCCTTCTTGCTTCATTTTTTTACTATTCACATAATTAAAAAATAATTTTGGATTCTTTTTACTCCTAGCTGCAATATCCCTTTCCATCTCTATTTTAGCTTGCCTGATAGCTTTTTTGCATGCTTTATTTGCTTCCTTGTACCTGATGAAAGCCCCCGCTGTCCCAGCTAACTTGAATGCCCTAAAAGCACGTTTTTTCTTACCAACCTCGACAATAACACTTTTATTCAGCCATAAAGGTTTTGCTTTGCGATGCCTCTCCTTGCTTACTAGGGGGATATACTGTTGTGTATACCTACAAAGCAATGTTTTAAAGATGTTCCATTTTCCTTCTGTGTCTAACCCCATGAAAAGCCTTTCCCAGTTGACACATTGCAGAGATGCCCTTATACTGGCAAAGTCTGCACGTCTAAAATTGAGTGTTTTAGTTACTCCCTTATAGCGCTGTCTCTGCAGCATTATCTCAAAGGAGACCATGTTGTGATCACTGTTCCCCAAATGCTCACCCACACAAATGTTAGAGATAAGTTCATTATTATTAGAAATCACCAGGTCCAAAATAGCGTCATTCCTAGTGGGTTCTTGAACTGCCTGAAATAAAAAGTTGTCATTTAGCATATTTACAAACCTACTAGCTTTTTCTGACTTAGCCACCCCATTACTCCAGTCAATGTCCGGATAATTAAAGTCCCCCATAACAACAACTTGACCCAGTTTTGAAGCCTCCTCCATTTGCAACAATAGCTGGGCCTCATCCCCCTCATCTATACGGGGTGGTTTATAACATACACCAATGATCATTTTCTTTGTGACCTTCAGCCCTACTGAAATTTCTACCCAAAGAGATTCGACGTTTTCATTGGTAATGTCTTTATTACATGGCTTTAAGTCTGACTTTACGTAAAGACAAACCCCTCCACCCTTTTTAATCTCTCTGTCCCTCCTAAAAAGTGTATAACCATTTAAATTCACAGCCCAGTCGCATTTATCATCCCACCAGGTCTCAGTGATACCTATTAAATCATAATTTTCAATACATGCAATAGCTTGCAGCTCCCCTAATTTACCCGACAAGCTACGCGCATTAGCCAGCATGCAGCGGAGATTATTACTTCTCCCTCTGATGTTTACATTAGCTAAGGGAGAATTAGAGCTAAGGCAATTATGAGACTGCTTTCCTTGTAACGGAAGCTCCTTATCTGATAAACTATATGCCCCCCTCACTCCTCCCCCACAACCCTTTGCTAGTCCCCCTACCCCGTCTACACTAATTTTCCCATGGAATTCTAGCTCACCCACCCCCCCCTTGTCTAGTTTAAACACTCCTCCAACCTCTTAACCATTCTGTCCCCTAGCACAGCAGACCCCCTTCCATTGAGGTGCAATCCGTCAGGGCTGTATAGATTGTACCCCAAGGAAAAGTCAGCCCAGTGCTCTAGGAACCCAAACCCTTCCTTCCTACACCAAGACTTTAGCCACGCATTTAGCTCCCTAAGCTCCCGCTGTCTCCCTAAACTTGCACGTGGCACCGGCAAAATTTCCGAAAAAATGACATTGGAGGACCTTTGCCTAATCTTAGAGCCTAGATCCCTGAACTCACTCTTTAAAGTCCCCCACCTACCGTTCATTTTGTCGTTAGTACCGATATGTACCAAGACAGCCGGGTCATGCCCAGCCCCTCCCAATAATGTGTCAACCCGATCAACCACATGCCGAACCCTGGCACCAGGAAGACAGCAAACTGTCCGGTTGAAGCGATCCGCTTGACAGATTACCCTGTCCACTTTCCTAATGATCGAATCCCCTATAACCACCATCTGTTTAGGCCTAGCTCTGCTCTCCTCCCCACCACTACTAGTGAAACTGGTCTCCCGGCTGTTAGAGAGATCAGCCTCACCTAGAACCGCCAATCCAGAGTTCACACTCCCATCTTCTTCACACAATCTGGCAAATCTGTTGGGATGCGCAAACCCTGGAGCAGCCTCCCTTTTCCTTTTCCCCACACTAGATTTTCTAACTGTCACCCAGCTTACTGCCCTATCATCCTTTTGCTGCTCCCCTCCCCCCCTACTATCTGACCCCACTAGTTCTTGTTCAGTTAACAAGAGACCCCTCTCAAGATTGTTGATTGAACGCAGTGTTGCGACGTGTTCCTCTAGGACTCTAACGCGAGCCTCTAAAGTGGCAATTCGCTCACATCCACAACAGAGGTATGCACTTTGGAACTGTTGTTCCACAACTGCATACATGTGGCAGGCTGTGCACTGTGTCAGACCTTCAATGTTGCTACAACTCATCCTCCCAGTTACAAGAACAGTTAAACAAAAGTAGGTGTAAGGACTTGAAGTAAATACCTTGTTTTACCTTGTTTTTAACTCCCTTAGTGTTTAACTCCTGAGTTTATAACTCCACTTATAGAGCCCCCACTAACTCCTGAGTTTATAACTCCACTTATAGAGCCCCCACTAACTCCTGAGTTTATAACTCCACTTATAGAGCCCCCACTTAAAGAGCAATCACTTACAGAGCACCTACCACCAGAGCAAGCTCCACTAGAGTGCCTGTGGTTCTATTTATGCAGTCTGTAAAGGTGAACTAATCAAACCCCACCCTCCTCAAGCTGAGGGTAATTACAAGGGAATGTAACCTGCTGTAAGCCTATGGATCCCACAAACTTTGTAAATTAGCTCCAAAAACAACAATTACTTATGAAAAAAATAAATAAAACCCAACAGTAAAAAAACACAATGGTTTTGATAAAGTTAGTAAAGAATACTTATCCCTTTTTAGTTGAAATGAAAGCAAGTTGATTCAACCAGCCACCAGCCTGTTAGTAAGCAGCTCACTGGACTGCCTGTGGTTCTATTTATGCAGTCTGTAAAGGTGAACTAATCAAACCCCACCCTCCTCAAGCTGAGGGTAATTACAAGGGAATGTAACCTGCTGTAAGCCTATGGATCCCACAAACTTTGTAAATTAGCTCCAAAAACAACAATTACTTATGAAAAAAATAAATAAAACCCAACAGTAAAAAAACACAATGGTTTTGATAAAGTTAGTAAAGAATACTTATCCCTTTTAAGTTGAAATGAAAGCAAGTTGATTCAACCAGCCACCAGCCTGTTAGTAAGCGCTGTTAGTATAGCGCTGCTGCATATGACTCGCTGACATGCATAACACCATGTCAGTGAGTCATACATGTCATACAGTGATTGCTTTGTTTGCTTATTACCACCCCCCCAGTAATCGAAATGCGTGCCATGCCCCCCCCCCACTGGTCTGTGGGAAAATTTTCTTAATTAAGAACGGTCCGTGGTGCAAAAAAGGGTGGGGACCGCTGTTTTAGAACCCCTAACTACACTATGGCACAGTATTTTTAAAAAAATAATTCCAGTGATCCTGATATATTTCAATAGAGTAGCATGGTGGGACATAGTGAGTAGTGATGAGCGAATCTGTCCCATTTTGCTTTGCCAAAAATTTTGGCAAAAGCCAAAATAAAAAATTGCGTGAGCAACAATTTTTTCATTTGTGTCAGAAATCTTTTTGAAATTTTCGGCAAAGCGAAATAGGACAGATTGAACATTTTTTTTTTGACGCAGGCGACTATTTTTTTTTTTTGGCGCTTGCCAAATTCTTACGACGCGAATTTTGCCGCCCGTTTCACAAAACAATCGGCCAATGGCAAAACGCAGAAATTCGATGCGAATCCATGCATGGCAAATAACTTCACCCATCACTAATAGTGAGCCATCTTTTTTACATTGGTATTTTGTGTGTTTAGAAATGTTTACTTTTCTATAGGAGGAGGGTTTTTTTTCTAATAGAAGTCAATTTGAAAGTCACCAAAACATACGATTGTGATTCAAGTGTGTAAGTTTTAATAGATCTCTGTTGGAAAGTTGTATTAAAAAAAACAATTTACAAATCAAACATAATTATATTAGTCATTGATGTAAGAAGCTAATTAAATATACATGATATCACAGGAACACTTTAAGAAAGTGTTAGTAAAACTGGCCCCTAAGTGATGGGCTAAAATTGTTTTTAAAGCACTATATTCACATCAATAATATATGTTAAAATCAAAAGGAGAAACAAAAAGCTGTTTTATAAAACATTGACAAACAAACTTGTTGCATTAATTGCTGATGATTTAAGTGGAATGCGGGAGGATAGAACGATATCTCAAGATCTAAACAAGCATTGTCATGTTAAATAATAGCTTGAAATTCAGCTTGGCTGCTTGATGTACAGTAGATTTCCCAAAATAAATGTCTACAGAACACAGTGAGTGCTTAGTATTGCACAGTGAGATCAATAGAAGTCCTTCAGTTATACAACAAACAGCAAAGTAAGGAAATGGATCAAGGCAATGCTGCAATCAGTCAGTTTATTGACGAGATGGCAGGCAGAGATAGCTTTGTTCCCTACTGCCTCTTTCCCTGCTGAACCCATCCAAGTACTTTTTTACAGCTGACATCCTGCCATAACAGCAATATGCCTGTAGTTATATCTCTTGTTTTAACAGTTACCACAACTGCATTCTGGGCAATTTTTTTTCATTGTTTATACATAATATTAATAAACACATCTTTTTTGAACAGCTTCTGAATATATTATATAAAATGTAAAAACATTTTTTTTTACTATAGTAAACTTATTTATTTTAGAATTTTAAATAAATATAGTAGAATGATTTGTACTGATATTTTCTAATTATCTAAAATTTTATAAATATTACAGAATGCCTAAAACACATACTAACTAATCATTAAGGTTTAGAACACCAAGAATTAAACATTATAATAAGTTTGTCTTGCTGTTGCTGGATGAGAATTAAAAGAGAAGGAAATGTTGAATCAAAAGAGAAACAAGAAGGAAGGAAGCAGATTGTTCGCCTGCATGTACCCCAGCCTGGTTTGATTTTCTGCTAATATTAGAACCAGCCTGGGGTATCAGGTTAGAGATTACAATCACTAACCAACTAACTCAAACTTGATATATGTTTGAGTTACAGCAGGGTACTATTCATATTAATGTTTTGGGTTTCCAAGATTTTGCATAATGCAAATCCGCCGTAGTATTATTTCGTAGTTGGAATTTCCCAGATGTCAACTGTGGGTTTTTTTTACTATAGCTTGCTCGTTTTTTTCTGCATATTTCCTTTACTGATTCTTGAGGTGGGCAGCAGTAACTAGGTTTTAATATCCATTAGTTTTCAAAGATGGTTCCCCATGTTAAAAGGAAAGCAAGGTATACAGTGTTACACTGAATGGATGCAATCTGAGAAAGACAGCAGTAACATTTAAATAAATGGATATTAGTCCTGGATACAGGCCCGATTTGTGGCGTGGCTACAAAGGCCCAGGCCTAGGCAGCACAAATTTAGGGCTGCCCAAGTCGCACCATTATGCACTAGGGTCAGTGGTTTTCTGTTACCACAGATAGAATGATAAGTCACACACTGTTTATGAAAAAGTTGTTACATGTTTATGTCTTTCCCTAGTTAACTCTTACCCTCCCCCCTTCCACACAAGGGCGACTGTAATAAGAATACTGAAGCCTTAGAGTGTACGGTGATGTCATATGATGTTAACGGCTTGAACGAACCAGTTAAAAGGGCCCAGAAATTTAATGAATGCAAAAAAGCCAATTTTAAAATTGCCATGATTCAAGAATCACACTTTAAGGAAAATCAAGCACTACCCCCATATATACGCTAGTAACAATCCTGATAAGAAAGCAACAGGAGTGCTTACTATGGTACACAAGGATATTCCCTTTAAACATATAGCAACTTTAGCAGATAAAGAGGGAAGGTTTTCAATAATTAAATAGGTAAGCTAATTTGTACTGTAGCAAACGTGTATGTACCTAATCAAGGGCAAGCCTATTTCTTAAAACAATTCTTGAAAATTCTTGATAATTATAAAGAAGGCCTAACTATCTTGGGAGGAGGAAATGTAGTATTAAACCCTCTGAATGACTCCTCCTCAGGGAAAAGCAACATTTCCCACAAGGTTCTGAAGGAGGTATAAAAAATATTTTCAGATATGCAGATGATAGACATGTGGAGAGCCCAGAACCCGGCAAAAAAAGACTACACACATTTTTCAAAAGCCCATGTGGTTTATTCCAGAATATATTACATCCTCGTATCGCAAAATTGGTTACCGTACTCGAGTATAAGCTGAGTTTTTCAGCACCCAAAATGTGCTGAAAAAAGCAACCTCGGCTTATACTCGAGTACTCATGTGATTCCCGCCAACAGGACAGGCTACCCGCAACCACCCCTAAGCCCCACATGTAAACTAGCAAAACCTGCTGCTAAAAACAAAGTCGCATAAATACCGGCACTTCGGTGTTCAGTCCTGCTCCTGCACCGCTCTGTGCCCCACTCCTGCACCGCTCTGTGCCCCGCTCTCTGCACCCCGCTCTCTGCACCCCGCTCCTGCCCTGCTCTGCACCCCACTCTGTGCCCCGCTCTCTGCACCCCACTCCTGCCCCGCTCTGTGCCCCGCTCTCTGCACCCCGCTCCTGCCCCGCTCTGTGTCCCGCTCTCTGCACCCCGCTCCTGCCCCGCTCTCTGCACCCCACTCTCTGCACCGCTCTGTGCCCGCTCTCTGTGTGCGCTCCTCGTGATCTCTTCTGCTCTTCCACGCGCTCTTCTGCTCTTCCGTGCGCTGCTCTTCTGTGCGCTGCAGTGATGTCACAAGCCCCTTCATGGCCTCTTCTTCTACGGTACTTGTCATTCATATACCGTACATTGCTGTATACACTAAATATTATATAACGGTTCCAATTATATTAGATGCATATAGATCTAATGAATAAATATAATCTAATTATAGTTAAGAATTATTGATTGAAGTTAAACGTGTGCTTAACACATCATGTGTGTTTAACTTTAATCAATCAATAATTACCTATAATTAGTACCTAATTACAGTATTTCCAATTATTTCCTATTATTAGCAATGCTGATCAGGTATATCCATATCATGTGATCAGTATTGCTAATACAGGCGAATAGTGTAATTTAAACTTACAGTGCACATACAGTACTGGTATATATCTGGCTCTATATCTGGCTCTATATTTGGCTCTATATCTGGCTCAGACGTCTTTAATTGTCAAGTACTGTAAATACTTTTAGGTACCATAATTACTGGTCCAATACTTTTATGTGAATCTAAATTTTTTTAGGACAATGAGCTCACACTGAATCAAGAGCACTTTCCTTTTGTTTCTAGGTGCTCTGGTTCAGGAGATCTGCCACTCTACTGAATGTGATGAGACAGCGTTGTTGTCTGTAACTGCCTGCAGTGCTTGCTGGTGGCTTTGGATGTTGCTCTACAACCTCACACACAGACTCCTTCACAGTGAGCCCTGCTAGCAGTTTCAGACAACATCGGGTCTTCTGAACCAGAGCTAAAAGAAAAAGTCCTCTGGATTCAGTGGGAGCTTGGTAATTCGCTTATGTGTCCTTCAAATGGCTAAGGATGACAAATATAAAGCACCAGGCATTGAAAAATTTGCTGCGTCAGCAGGATGGTGTACTCGCTTCATGAATAGGTTTGACCTATGTTTGCGACAAAGAACAAAGATTTCACAGAAGTTGCCTCGAGACCTTGAAGAAAAAGTGATGTCATTCCAATCATTCATCATAAAACAAAGAAGGATTCATAATTATGACCTGGGAGATATTGGGAATATGGATGAAATGCCTATGACTTTTGATCTTCCAAGCAACAGAACTGTGGCAAGTTTGGGAGACAAAACTATTTTCCTCAGAACCACAGGAAATGAAAAAAACCACTTCACAGAACTAAGCTGCGGCCTGTCATAATTTTTAAAAGAAAGAACTTGCCGAAAAAGGTCAAATTCCCACCACGAATTACAGTGGTTAAAGGGTGGATGGATGAAGACAGAAAAAAAATGGCTGGAAGAAATTTGGAACGGACGACCAGGAGCAGCCTTAAAGAAGAAACCATCATTGCTAGTTTGGATATGTTCAGAGCCCACACATGTGATGACATAAAAAAATTAGCAAATTCTTCTCAAGTTACTTTGGCCATTATTCCAGGCGGGCTTACATCTGTATTGCAGCCCCTGGATGTGTCTTTAAATAAACCTTTCAAAGACCGTGTACGAAAGAAGTGGCATGAATGGATGTCATCTGGTCAAGCCCGACTGACAAAAGTTGGAAATCTAATGAAGCCCAACATAGAATTAATAGCAAAGTGTGTTTAAGATGCATGGGAAGACATTCCAGAGGACATGGTGCAGCGCGCCTTTAAGAAATGTGGCATCAGTAATGCTATGGATGGCAGTGAAGACAGCGCTTTGTATCAGAATGACAGTAATGATGGTGATGACAGCGAACTCAGTGATGACAATGTCTATGCTGATAACCTCACACCAGCTGAAGCTCTGTTTGGACATACAGATGATGAAGAGGATTCCTGTGAAGGATTTTAACTCTTTGTGTTTTAGCTTGGTTGCTGAGCTAAGGGGGTAGTACTTAAGGTATCATTGTTGATACCATATTGTTTTTGTTGACGCTCTTCTCCACTTACAGACCTAGTTGAACTGTTTTTCTTTGAAATAAATATTTAAAAGCATATACCCAACTGATGCCTCAATTAATGTAATTTTATTGGTATTTATTTTGATTATTGAAACTTAGCAGTAGCTGCTGCATTTCCCACCCTAGGCTTATACTTGAGTCAATACGTTTTTCCAGTTTTCTTAGGTAAAATTCGGTACCTCGGCTTATATTCGGATCGGCTTATACTTGAGTATATACAGTACATTTGTTTTCACAGGTAAAAATAGGCAATAGTGTCTTTTCTGATCACTCCTCCATCTTAGCAAAGTTTGTGATACCTAAGACCACTAAACCCAAATTTACCTGGAGAATGAATGATTTGTTACTATATAAAGAACAAATAAAAAATAATATCAGACTAAGTATTAACCAAATATTACAAGACAACAACCCAAGTTCGACTTCTCCAGGAACTACTTGGGAAACTTTAAAGTGTGTTCTTAGAGGCCATCTCATCTCACTAGGCAGCAATCTGAAAAAAGAGAAGGAGAAGGAAATAAATTAATGTTATAAAATTAATAGATGATATATCCCAGTTAGAACAAACACACAAGGCAACTCTAGCCCAGAAAAATCTTTTGCAATTAGAAAGCAAAAGACTACAACTAAAGGCTATACAAGACCAAAAACCTTGCCAAGCCGTTATGAGGTGCAAACAGAGGTTTTACGAATTGGGAGATAAGTGCAACAAGCACTTTGCAGGTATAATTAAAAAAATGCCAATCAGTTAATGCCCGCTTCAAGCTCGAGGAAATAGAAGAAAGCATAGACAACCTCCCCATGGGAGAAAGCCCTGGGCCAGACGGGTACACCTCACTCTATAAAGCATTCAAAAAAGGACTAGCCCCCCTCCTACTGGTATACTACAATTCAATCTCAGCAACAACCATGTTTCACCCACAAGCCCAAGAAGCCCACATAACAATTATCCCCAGCTATAGACCCATATCGCTGATAAACATAGACATGAAGATATATGCCAAGATAATAAATAATAGAATAAAACACCACTTAGCATATTTAATCCATCCCGACCAATCGGGCTTCATTCCTGGGAGAAAGGGTAGAGACAACACAACAAAAATTATATCGCTAATACACTATGCTAAAACAAGGAATATCCCCTTGCTAATTTTAACAACAGACGCCGAAAGGCTTTCGACAGGGTGTCCTGGGAATATCTAGATAGGACTAGGATTTGGGATAGGCTCAATAACAAGAAACAGAATAATGGCACTGTATCAAAACCCCTCAGCCAGAATAAGGGTCAATGGTACACTGTCCCCCAAAGTATACATTTACAATGGCACAAGACAAGATTTAACAACCCTGTTAAATCATATAAGAAACAATCCTGATATCACTGGTCTAGTAGTTAAAGGAAAAGAATACAAATGCGCAGCTTTTGCTGATGACTTACTCCTATATATAACAAAACCAGTTATCTCTTTACCCAACACAGTAAATCTCCTTAAAGTATTTGGAGAACTATCCAGTTTTAAAGTTAATTATTCTAAATCCGAAATATTGAATGTTGACGTAACAGACAAAACCTCTTTGGCTTTAAAACAAAGTTTTTCTTTTCAATGGGCCAATAAAGGTATAAAATACCTAGGAATTAAGCTAACCACAGACCTAAGTAATTGTTACCAAAACAACTACTTACCTCTAATTTCTTCTCTTAGAACCCTCCTGGGTAACTGGAACAAGCTGCAACTGTCCTGGTTTGGCAGGACAAGCCATCAAAATGACGTTTATTCCAAAAATCTTATATTTCCTACAAGTGTTGCCCAGACAAATTCCAAAATCCTTCTTCTCGAATATAAAGTAAATGATCACAAGATTTATATAGGGAGGCTCTAATCCCAGGGTGAAATACAATATTCTTACTCTTCCAAAAGAAAAAGGGGGACTAGCCTTACCCAACGTTTACTTGTACTATGTTTCTGCCCACTAAGTTCTTATAACAGACTGGATCACAAAGAAAGGGAAAAAAGATTGGTGCAACATAGAGCAAAGTTTTGTTATCCCCCCCCTAGAAAGCACGCTGTGGTGCACTACAGAAAAAACGGCATCTATAGCAAATAACCACCCATTAATAGAGGCAACACTCAGGGTATGGCACAAGAATAAAGAAGTATACAATTTATCTAAGCACCCGTTTACTTTAGAACCCTTGATGTACAATCCAGATTTCAAACCCAGCATGGAGCCTGGCTCCTTCAAAAGATGGAACGAAACAGGAGATCGACCCACTACAATCAGCGACCTTGTAGCCAACAGCAGAGTAATTCCTCTGGCAGAAATTCAAAAAAATGGGGCACACATCCCAGAGATGTATGGAACTAAAACCAACTACACACCATATCATGTAAGGACAAGGAATGTCATAGGGCCCTAACTATGTGGGAAAAGTTACTTACCTCTATAGAAACCAGCACAGTCATAGACAAACCCCTTTCCAAGATATATAATCTTTTGATTGCAGCTACCCTACAAACCGAGAAACCCTCCTGCACAGCATGGGAGAGAGAACTAAATGTCTCTATCAAACCAAGCTTATGGGACAGGATTTTTAGACTAACCCACAAAGCCTCAAGAGCCACTAGACCAAATGAGGCAATATACAAATTGGTCACTAGATGGCACTATACGCCAGCCAAACTACATAGAATGTATCCCAATACCTCCAACCTTTGCTGGCAGTGCAATGAATCTGAGGGGACACACACCCACATATGGCTCAAGTGCCCCAAACTTGAACAGTTTTGGCAAAAGGTAATGGAAACTATAAATGAAGTGACACAAGACAGACAGACAGACAATGCAACCACAATACTGTTATATGCTAGCAGAGAAACACTACTCTATCAGATCCCCTCACCCTACACTTGTTGCAGGACGCAAAGTCGCTTATTCCCCAAAAATTGAAATCTCCCATCCCCCCTACTTACAATAATGGTTAGCTAAAGTGGAGGAAATTAGAAAACCTGAGGAAATTTCCTTCTTAATACAAAATAATAGTAAATTCTACAGAAACATCTGGTCACCCTGGATAGACTATTTGCAGAAACTAAGCCATTAAAGCTACCCATAATAAACTGGCACTAACACAGTGAACATAAAGCCTCCCCCATCTAAATTAAAGCACAGGTAAAGGTGTAATCTGACAGTGATTAAAAAATGTACTTACTTTGTATGCTCTAATAAAGTGATTAAGCGAAAATGTATTTACACTCAATAGTAATGACTTGTTGTCAGCGTATGCCTCAAGCTTATTGTGAACAATCATATATGTATACTTGCTACCCCTCCCTTCCCCTTCCCTTTTTCCCTTCTGTATCCCCTCCCATTTCATGTTAAAAGAAAAATAAAAAATTTATAAAAAAAAAAAAAAAAGAATGATAAGTCACAGGATTTAATAATTTTCCATATTTAACCTTAATAAGATTACATGTTGTCAAATCTGTGATCACTATATCCAACATTCTCAAATCCATTTGAGACCTTAAACTGTCAGAACACTGATTTCTTTAGTTATCTGCTTTAATGAGCACAGCAGTTGCAAGCAAGTACCAACAGTCTGTTATGTTTGTTCCTAGTTTGTTTCCTTGCAACCTAAAGTCTATTTTATTTTTGCCCTTTATTGAAACTTTTCCAAAGTCACTCATTAAAAAGATCTTAAACTGTTAAGTCTGACTAGCTGTCAGTAGACAGATAAAGTACAAGTAATGTGTAGTGACACCGAGCAGTAATGATCAAGCTTTATAAATGTACCAAAGCAGTACATTATTTTATATCTACACATTTTTTTTTTAAATAAAAAATGTATGTCCAATAAGATTTAGGATAAATGTGTATTATAAAAGGAAAAAAGTGAATTATAAGTGTATTACTGAGTGACTGCAGTATGAAGCCCTTGGCAGATTTGTGTTAATTACATAATTTTTCACCTAGAGGTTAAAAACGTTTAGAGGTACAATGGTTTGTAAGGGGAGGGAGTGAGGAGAAGTGCCAGACATACCAGCCTGACTTCTAACACAGTGTGGGTGAGGGAGCGAGCTGTGGGTGTTATTTAGATGATGTGGTAGATCGGGGGGGGCATGCCCATTCTGCACAGGCCCAAATGCAGTTTTGAAATAGCAACTGACAACCATGTTGTTTAAATTAAATTTAGGAAAGTGTTTTCCAATTATTGAGTTAATTTCATTAGCAATTGGTTTGGACACACATATATGTCAACAATATAGGTGACTTTTTACTAATGGATTGTCAAAATCTGTGGTGCATTCTCTTAAAGGAACAGTAACACCAAAAAATGAAAATGTATAAAAGTAATTACAATATAATGTACTGTTGCCCTGGATTGCTACAACTGGTGTGTTTGCCTCATAAAGACTACTATAGTTTATATAAGTAAGCTGCTGTATAGCCATGGGGGCAGCCATTCAAAGGTGAAAAGGCACAGGTTACTTAGCAGATAACAAATAAACCCCCATTATATGGGGCTTATCTACTTGTTATCTGCTATGTAACCTGTGCCCCATGGCAACACAGCAGCTTATTTATATAGTAGCTTTTCTGTAGCAAAAACACCAGTTTTTTACAGAGCAACAGCACATTATATTTTAATTACTTTAAAAAATTAAAAAAAATTTGATGTTACTGTTCCTTTAAGACAGAGCATACTACAAGCCTTGGGCTTTTACAAATATGCATGAACAGGGAGAAAGAACCAAAATAGGAAGTAGACTGGTATCAGCCCTGTGTTGATCATTGTGAATGTTAATAAAGTTTGATATATCAGGAAAGCAATTTCAGAAGGAGATCAGATTGAGCTGTACAAGCAGAGAGTCATGCTTCTTTCATGCATAGTATTTTAATAAATAAGTTACTGCTACAAGACCCAGAATCTCATTATTTAGGAATACAACACAACCCAGCCATCAAAGTGATGAGTCAGGAAGGCAGTGACTGATGACAAGGAAACACAGAACTGAGAACTGAGAACCTTGTTCAGATGCTGCTTCATTAAATACTACCTTGTCCTTTAACTGCATGCAAATACAAGTAATAGAAAACAAATGACAAATAATCGAAAGCAAATGAAAAATAATTTAATTCAGTGTAGTGTACCTGTACCTTTGATTTTGGCTTTGCGACATTCTGCTTTGCTGCAAAATCAAAATCTAACAGATTAAGTTCTGCAGTTAATTCATTTTTTCACATCTTAGGGTTGAATCACTTAAGTACGATAACGCATATCGCATTCTTTTTTGCGTCACAATTAATGCGAAAAAAAGTGCGATTCGCGAAAGTATTATCGCATGCGTTAAGTCACATATCGCATATGTTAAATTTCACGCTACATGCGTTAATTAGCGCGCAGCAATAATACTAACGCATGATTCACAAACACTTAGACGAGCTAAATATCACATTAGCCTATGCGAAAATTAACACCTACTTGAAGCAGGCGGTAATTATAGAAAAGTACAGTTAATGAGCTTTTGGCAACACAATATGGACTTTGCAGTGTTATTTATTCAAGTATGTGTTGGCCCTAGAGTGATGCAGCCTCCAGTTTGCAAGGAATTTTCATAAAAGTAGTTTTACGAAAGTAATGGCATGTATGGCTAATATGGCGTGCATTTTTTCGCACGCGGCGACTATTTGTGCGCGATGCGTTGATTAGCGCGCGTTCCACCAAATACCGCACGAAAATAGTCTTCACGACTAAAATAACGCAAGCAGCATCGCGTGTAAATTAACGCAAGTATGCTTTTAGTGAATCGTGCATTAAGACGCTAAAAATTTGACACAATAAAATTTTTAACGCATGCTATAAATAGCGCTCGAAATATCGACCTTTAGTGAATCAACCCTCTTGTATTTTTCAGTGTCTACTGTCTTTTGTCTTCCTTGGAGAAAACATTTTGGCATGAAAAGTTTTTCATGGCGCCTACTTCTCTGTCAGTATCATACTATTAAGAAATCCTTTCTCCCAGTTGCTTAAAACAGAATATCTCCACTTGACCAATACCCCAGTTTAATTTACCCCCAGTTTAAAGAACAACTAAACCCTTAAAATGAATTTGTCTAAAAATGCCATATTTTATATACTGAACTTTTTTCAGTACTACTGAAACTACTGTTTCAGCAACTCAATAGCAGCAATGATCCAAGTCTTTACAGTTGCCATGGGAGCACCTTATCTTGTGTGCTCAGTGTGCTCTGAGCTGATGTTAAAGGAACAGTTCAGTTTGAAAATGAAACTGGGTAAAATGGATAGCCTGCGCAAAATAAAAAATATTTGCAATATTGTTAGTTAGGCAAAAATGGATTCTATAAAGGCTGAAGTGGACATAATGGCCAGAAATCTTTTTTCTGCTTTTATCTCTCTAACCTCTTAGTTAGTCCGTGACGTTAGAGGGGGCCACATGGGACATAATTGTTCAGTTTGTTTGTGAACAGATTCAAATGCAAACTAACTGAACAGTTATGTCCCATAAGGTCCCCCCTCAAGCTACTGACTGCTAACAGCTTAGAGAGCTGTAAAGAAGGAAGTAGAGTTCTGCGCGCTCCAGCCCGTATAGATTACATTTTTGTCTAACTAACTATATTAAAAACATTTTTTATTTTGCGCAGTCTATCTGTTTTACCCAGTTTATTTCCATAAATTACTTATATCATGACATTTAGGGGCACATTTATAAATGCTCGAGCCTTCGTCTCCCAAAATTACGTGAGAGTTCCCAAACTCTAACGTGGTTTCTTCATCCGAATAGCCCAATTTGGGCAAGTCAGGTGCAAATCGGGTTTTTTTATTCTCTGACCAAAAAAAAAACTTGGAATGAAAATCTTCATTCAGATTATCACAAACGTCACCGTACCTTTAAGGATGGGCGTGTTTCCTCCAGAGGGAACTGGAGATTTTTTTTAGCCTCACCTAAACCTCCCACAGGGTATAAAAGTCACTGAAGGAACTGTCTGAACTGATGTGTACCTGAACGATGCGCGCACCCTGCAGGCCACTGACATTGCCTTCCCCCCCGAAGCGCATTCTCCGAACGCAAGCTGAAGTAGGTTTGTTAGGAAACCTCCTATGAAATAGTCTTACCGACCGGGGAGCGTGCACATTACGAGCTGGTTCCCAAGAATTGTCCTCAGGAGGAAAGTTCCTCCACTGCAGCAGGTACTGTAAACAACCTTGTGAGATTCTGGAGTGGAGAATAGCCTGAACCTCAAATTCCTCTGTCCCCTGAATGACCACTGGATCCGGAGGAAGACTTGTTCAGCCCAGGAAAGGATTCTGTGCTACCGGATTCAGGAGTGACACATGGAAGACTTGATGAATCTGAAGAGTCCAGGGCAGTCTTAACTTAAATGTCACGGCATTGACTTGCCCCACTATGGGAAAAGGACATAGAAACCTTTGGCCCAACTTCTTGGAAAGGCTGGAGAATTTCACATTATGGGAAGACAGCAAAACGAAGTCACCAACCTTTAAAACGTGAGAGTTCTGGTGCTTTCTGTCAGCAAAGGTCTTAAAACTCTCCTGGGCACGACAAACCATCTGTTGAAGAGCCTTGAAATTTTCACTTAAAAATAAAAGTCTATCTTGCACAGCTGGAACAGACACCTCAAATAAATCAGGTAAGGAAGCTGGATGAAAACCATAATTAGCAAAAAATGGCGTTTGCTTAGTTGAGGAATGCAAAGAAATATTATAGGCGAACTCCACCATTGGGAGCAGGGTGGCCCAATTATCCTGCATATAGGACCAAAAACAACAGATGAACTGCTCAAGAGTCTGATTTGTACGTTCCGTTTGACAATTGGTTTGTGGATGAAAAGCCGTAGATAAAGAAGGACGAATCTGCAGACAATGACAGAGTGCCCTCTAAAACCAAGAAGTAAACTGAGGACCTTGATCTGAGACAATATTCTTGGGAAAGCCATGAAGACGAAAAATCTCCTTAATAAATACCGCAGCCATAACAGCAGCGGAGGGCAATCCATCTTAGACAATCTGTCAACTATCACAAAAATTGTATTGTATCCCCCTAAAACAGGAAGATCCACGATAAAGTCCATAGAAATACTCTGCCAAAGTCTTTCAGGAACAAGAAGAGGCTGAAGTAGACCCAAAGTACGAGAATGGGACCCTTTATAGCAAACACAGGTGTCACACGAGAGAACGTAATGTTTACAATCCTTGATCAACTCAGGCCAAAAAAATATCATCTAATTAGCTCCAAAGTCTCGTGAAAACCAAAATGTCCAGACAGAGGATGGTCATGACAGAACTTTAGTACCTCAAGCCGTAATTCTTTGGGAACGAAAATCTTGTCCTCATAATACAAAAGATCTCCAGAAGAGACAAGATCATTAGCTTCGGCACTAGAAACCTTAGAAACTTCCTTGAGTTTAGTAGCACACAGTGTAGAAGGAGAAAATTAGAGGGTTTAAGAATAGCCTCATGTGAAACACCTTCTTTCCCAGCATCTGTCCACATACAGTACATGAAAGAGCATCAGCCTTTATGTTCTTTGAGCCAGGTCTAAAAGTGACATTGAAGTTAAACCTTGAAAAAAAAGTGCTCATCTCACCTGTCGAGGCCGCAATCTCTTGGCTGTGCGTAAATACTCTAGGTTCTTGTGGTCAGAGAAAATCAAAATAGGAGGACTTGCACCTTGCAGAGATTATATTAATCTTATTATCTTATCTTAAAAATCTGTAATAAATTTACTGTAGACGTTTGCAAACCCAATAAATCATTGAACAGCCTTACAATTATTAGGGGTAGGCCAGTCCAGAACAGCAGCTATCTTGCGTGAGACCATAGCCACACCCCCCATAGAAATCACAAAGCCCAGAAACTCAATGGAGGACCACTCAAACTCACACTTCTCGAGTTTGGCATGTAGCTTTTGGGTCTGAAACCTGGAAAAGACCTTGACAGAAAAAACAAGGATATCAACTAGATAAACGATGACAAAGAGATCAAAGAAATCACGGAAAATGTAATTAACAAAATTCTGAAATGTGTCAGGAGCATTGCAAAGTCCAAAAGGCCTTACAGTATATTCAATATGCCTGTAGCGAGTGCAGAACGCTGTCTTACATTCATCTCCCTCACTAAAATGTACTAGATTATAAGCCCTCCAAAGGTCGAGTTTAGAAAAGACCTGGGCAGAGCGGAATCTTGGGAAGTCCTGGGTAATCAATGCAAACCTGGTAAGTCCCGGTAATCAATGCATGGACATAAAGAACCATCCTTTTTCTCTACGAAGAAAATACCCACTCCTGCAGGAGACTTGGAAGGACGTATGAACCCCTTCGCCAGATTGTCATCGACATAGTCCTTCAGAATCTTTAATTCGGGCTCAGACAGAGGATAAATTCTCCCAAAAGGAACGGTGGACCCAGGTAGGAGGTCAATAGGACAATCATAAATACAATGTGGAGGTAACCTATCAGCCCCTTTCTATATCAAAAGATATCAAAGATATCAATGAAATTGGGGTACGGTGTAGGAATGAGTCGAGACTGACCACGGAGACACAAGGAGTAAGAGTTCCAGATTGAAATGTAACTTGACTATTGAGCCAGTCAATAGAGGGGTTATGAACCTTGAGCCACGGAAAACCGTGAATGACAGAAAATAACAGTGAAGAAACAATATCAAAGGCCAAAAGTTCTATATACTGATTAATCTTTAATAGAAGGAGAACAGTTTCAAACATCACTGGACAAGAAGACAGAGGAGATCCATCAGCAAGTTTAACCAACAAAGGATTAGTCTTGGCTTGAGTGGGATGCAATTCTTAAGAGACAAAATTGTGATCCATGAAACGACCACAGGCACCGGAATCAATTAGAGCTGGGGTCTTGATTGTCCCTCCTGTCCAATGTAAAATAAGATCAATGGACATAAGAGATACACCCTTAGAAAATTCTGCACTTTGGTAAGTATTAGCAAGTCCCTTACTTGTAGGTCAGCCAATGTCTACACTGCCTTTCCTCCTGGGTCAACGAAGCACAAATTTCCCCAATCTGCATGGGTTCTGGATCTCAAAGGACGTGGACAGAGTGCTGACCGGATTAGAAGCTTTAAGCATCACCCAGTTTGTTGGTGGAAACATGGCTCTCTCCTGTTGTCTCTCTCTCAGACGCCTATCGATTTGGATCACAAGATCGATAATCGCATCGAGTAAAGTTTGCCCACTCGGGCTAGTTCATCTTTTAGAGAATTGGAAAGACGAAGGCGAAATTGATGCTTAAGGGCAGCCTCATTCCACTCAGTGTCGGAAGCATACCTTCTAAAATCGGAAACATACTCAGCATAACAGGTCTCTTTTTCTGCTAAGGATTCCTTAAGGCAGCCTCAGCGGTTTCAGTCCTCTTGGGATCATCATACAAACTCGCCATGGCTGCCTCAAAAAACTAGAAGTCACCAAGGAGAGGACTCCGTTGCACCAGGAGGTTGATGAGCCCAAGACTGTGGTTCTCCAAGGAGAAGAGAAATCGGAAACCCCTCTTTGGCCTGCTCAGTGGAGTAAGTACGAAGTTGCAACAGGAAGAACAACTTGCAGCTATTAATAAAGGCTCTAAACTTGCTTCTGTATCCAGCAAAACTCTCAGGAAGCGGTACCTTGGATTCTGGAACAGATGCAGCAATTGGAGGTGATGGTTTCAACAAGGGGTCAGGAGCTGCAGTGGCAAGAGCCTGGATCTGAGCTTGTACCTGGTGATACCACCCCTGAAGGTCTTGGACAGCTTGAGTCATGGCAGCCAGCTGCTGGGTCAGTTATTCAATAGGAGAAGCACCCCCGGATTCCTCCATATTTTCTTTTGGCAAAGTGATACTATCACAAACGTCACCGTACCTTGGGCGTGTTTCCTCCGGAGGGAGTCAGAGATTGCTTAGCCTTACCTACACCTCCCACAGGGTAGAACAGTCACTGAGGGTAGGAACAGGACTAGCATCTGTGGAGGAGTGTCAGGTAGTGCCGTAGGAGAACCGGGCATCAGAACAGGTTCAGCAAGCAAAATCGTAGCCAGGCAGGCAAATGGGTCGGTCCAGGAAGCAGGAAACAGGATCAAAGTCAGGCAGAGGTCAGGTACATGGAAGGATCAGGCAAAGATTTAACGCTCAATGTCATTGGCAATGTCTACAGTTTTCTCAATTGCCCTGATTCAGGGCAGGCAACAGCGATCACTTCGCAAGGTGACCTTAGGCCTCAGTGTCCTTGTATTGCCAATGCGCATGCGCACAGCGTCAATTTTAAACGGATGTGCACACCCTGCGGGCCCCGGAACGGGCTGACACAGATAAAGAAACCACGCAAGTGTTTGGGAACTCCCACATGGTTTTGGGATACAAAATGATCGGGCCCGAAGGTTTGAGTATTAATAAATGTGCCCTTAGATTTTGTATATACATTTGTATACATTGTGAGTGGGTCCCTAAGCTCAGTAACTGACAACAACACAGAGCATGTGCAGCGAATCAGCAGAAAACAAGATAGGAAGCTACTGGGGCATCTTTGGGGGCACAGACCTTCCTTGCAAAAGGGCTGTGGTTGCCTTGGACTAGTACAGAAACATAATGTACTTCTTTAGTTAAGCTTTGGTGCTCCTTTAATTATGCACTCAAATAAAAGCAGCTGTTTCTTCAGTGTGCAAACAAGTAACTGTTTTTCATAGGAAAGAAAAAGGCACTATGTTTTGCCTGTTTCTTCCAAACACACACACCAATGAAGCTCCTTAGATAGACAAGGGAAGGTGTTACAGACTGCATTTTTTTTCAGCAAAGTAGCTCATGGCGGAAACTGCAAAGTTTGCTGCTAAGACCAGGTAAAAAATGTCTCTCCTTCCTTCAACTATCTAATTCTTCTATCTTTTGCTTTTTGCCTGTTTAACATTTTTGCAGCAAAAGTGTGTAGAGAGGTGGAAGATATATTTTTAGAACTGCAGGGCAAAAACAGGATTTGTATAGGGTGAATCCACAATTATTAACATTGTTACATTTACACAAGTTTTTTTTTTACATGGCTAGAAATGAATTCACACAGTATGCATTCAGGAATGAATATTGCTGTATGATTGTCACACAAGGTTCTAATGACAAATATCTATATTTAGGCTAAATACACATGAGAGCTTTGATTTTGTCTGTTTTGTTCCCAAGCTGCATTGTTATTTTGGTGTGCACATAGACATTTACAAATGGTGGACTTAGAAAGAAACAGGTCTTGCTCCATTTTTTTTGTTTGATCAGCATTTCTGAGTCAGTGTATACAAACATATAAATATCAGAGATTCTTATTTTTTCTTATGCCATCTGCTGAATGGTAGTAAAATGCAGTAGCTTAGGTAAAAACAAAATCTCTGTGTTTCTGTAACCAATTTCATGGGTAATATAAGGGCTTTAATCAGAGTAAGGCAACATCTAGGAAATGCTGAACGGAAAATTAAGGTTACTGTGTGCCATGCATATATGCCTAAAACACACAGAGGCAGGGCAGGCAATATATGATTGACTGCTGGGATTTTTAAAGGGGGTCCCAGGAGAGAAGCGTGCACGAAGGGGGGGGGGGGGGGGGCGCTTGACGTCACTTCCGCCCAGGCGCGCACTATTAGAGGGCCTGGCGAAAGCAGGAAGTGTACAGGGGCTGGGATGGTCGGCAGGGGCTTGTGCAGGTGAGACTCGAGTATAAGCCGAGGGTGAATTTTTCAGCACATTATTGGTGCTGAAAAAGTCGGCTTATACTCGAGTATATACAGTATTTTTTAAGCAGGTGTTTGAGTTATGACAAATGCAGAATTTACTTATTCTAAACAGCTAGTGCTTAACTTTAGCACTGAAATACATGATTTTATGTATAGCATGTTAGCTGTGGTCAGTGCATGATTACATTTGTTGCTAAAATAGAATTGCTCCCTAAATAAATGTATTCTCAATATTGTGGTGTGTGTGTTTATCACTCATTTATCCTAAAAGACTGTGGGTTCATTTACTATGACTCACAGGCAAGAGCACAATAGACCATAAAGTCACACTCCTTACTGCTCATTCAAGAAGTGTTTTCACCCAAGGATTTTCCCTGATCTTGCCAGATTAAAGATTAAGTGGTGCACGGAAACATAGGGCAGCTAGTAACCCATCTCAGTTAACACTTTTCCATGTGTTATCATTAACTGAAATGTAAGTGCTAGGTGCATTTTGGCCTTGTAAATTATAGAGATTTGTCCAGTATGTTAAACAGGAAAAAATATGTCTTGGAGTAGAGAAACATAGTCACCTGGACCCTTTAAATGTCTTAAGGGTTCCAGGAGATTGTGGGGGATGCTCTAAAAATCCCATACTGCCAAAATAACTGCTCCATTGTAGTTGACCTTGACAAACAGAAGAAGCCACTGATTGGAATTTTTTTATTCAAATAAATATGCACATGCAGACTGTATTTGCAAGCGTTCTACCCAAAATTTTACAGCACAAACTGATATAAAATATAACATTACAAAGCCAGTTAGGAACCAGAAATGTTAGTCCCTTTATGTCAGATATTGTAGCACTAAAATTGGAATGAGGTGATTGATGGCATGCTAATGTCCTTACACAGCTCATTTCACTACCTGATAGGCCCTTTCAAAACTTATACTGTGGTTTATGATAGTCTCTCATTACACCAAATAGAAATGAAAACTGTAAGAAGGATCTTAGACCAGACTCTTAAAAAGGGAATCTTTCCTCTTTAGAACAAATACACAAACTATGAAAAAGAAAGTAATTTGTGCTACTGATAACCATATAGATGAAAACATCAGCCTTTCCTTTCCTTTTTCTTTCTTGTTCTGTAAGAAACCAATATTTGATGTAACCCAGTGGTGTCTAATAAACACAGCTGTAAAATACTTATCCAGTCATTTGAATCCATAACTGAACCACTTATGTTCCAGCTTTACATTCTCAACAAATTTTAAAGTATAGAATACTTATAGCTGACAATAGTGACTAGTTCATTGAATGGGCAAAACAAATAGGGTTGTAATTTTTGTCCTTTTCATATCTGGTCTCCCCAACTTCCCTTTCCTACATGCCTTCCTATTTTCTACACCCTTGCCTTTTCTTTGTTGCTATTCCCTTCTCTCTTATCCCTTTTATATTACCATTGTCTGTCTCTTTTTTTCTCTTATATTTAATTATATTTTTCTCTTAATTTAATGACATTATATTTTCCATATATTTAATTATATTTTCCATTCAGGGCCTTTCCCAACCCACCTAGGGCACATTTTTCATGATTATTTAGCATAGCTTATTCTTTATTTTCTTTCTAAGTAGTATCGTTCTGGAAAACTGAAGGAGGATAACAGGCTGACAAATTTTCCAAGCCCACTTAGCACTTACTGTTTCTTTCTTTTTAGCCTGGATTGTTCTTTTTGCCTGTGTGTTTGGGTAAATTTGGAGGGGATGGGTTTTAAATATTTAGTGTTTGTAATTAGGTGATAGTGATTGCCAGGAATGCAATTAATTTTAATTTGGGTTGCTCAGGTAGACTAATTTGCTAGACAGATGAATAAACAGTAAAACATGAATGCAAATGATTGAATTTGAAATGAAACAGCATACTCTCTAACTGTCCTGCACTGCTATATATGATATATTTCATTAGATTAATTATGTAATAAAATGTTGCTCATATCATTTCCAAGGGGTTAAAGGAGACATATTAGATAAATGGAAAAAAAGGCAATTATGAATAATATATGGTGCTCATTTCACTTTGGGATAAAAATTAATCCTATCTGTAAAAATGGCCCCTTTATTGGTGCTCCCTATCAGTTCTCTGTCCATGTTTCAAATGAAGGGTGGGTGTGTCCTAAATGTCCCTGCCAGAAGCACAGCAGGAGGGGGATAGCAATCACAGCCTTGCACTCTCACAAGCAAAGACAGGCTTCAGTTCCCTAGCAGGTCAGCCTAGCTGCTTATTGGTTCCTATCATACAGTGCAGTGTACCGAGAGCCGCTGGCTCCCCTGCACATGCAGAGAATTCAGCCAGCAGGAAGTGGAACAGATGGGTGGGACTAGTGAGGCTTTGGTGGAATTTCTCAATAAATCAGTCTGAGACAGAACTTTTTAAAGCACAATCCTTATATATTTAGTCGAGTATAATTCACTGGTACATTCTTAACTTTTATATGATATGTCTCCTTTAATGATCAGCCTTCATATTTTTTTCTGTGTTGGCATTTATTTGCACTAATAATGATGATTTTGAATTATGGCTTTAATAAAAGTGACTTTTTGACGTTTATTAAGTGAAAAAATACAAAAAACACTAATGTAAAATTAAAAAAGCTTGCATGTGCTTGTGGAAGTCAATGGGAGCTGCTATCCTATGCAAAATGTAAACTATTTATTAAATTTGTTCAGATTTATTTCAGGTTTTGCAAACCATTAAAAAGGATGCAAACATTACAAATTTTAAGCAATCAAGGTTGTTTTTTACAGTTTTATTTGCTAACATATTTTTTATTTGGATATAATCATAAATAAGATAAAAATCAAATTTTTTTTTTACATTTCGAGGTCATTCAAAATAGGAAAAGATACTAAAATTACACAAATACCAATTTTAACAAATATGCCTCCACTTGTAGAAATTAAAATAATATACTTTTGTAGTGCAAAGGAGTGGTGCACTTTTGTGGTGCTGTATTTTTACAGTGAAGGGTACTAGAACCTATGTTGCAGAGTGTAACATATGTTTGCCATATGGTTTAGGTCAAAGTATCCATTTAGAGCACAGGGTAAATGTCAGTAAATACATAACAATTATCTCCATCCTGTGGTGAAACATTTAATCCAATGATTTTATATTAAATGATAATTATACTTTTATCCATTGCATTTGTTTAATAAAGAAATGTCTTGCTTTTTAATCATAGTTATAGAAAGCTATCATAAGATTTATATTTGTTTCATGTTCCCATGTGAAATTTAAAAATTAAATATAAAAAAATCTGTTTGTGCTGTTAAAAAATGGATTTAAATGCTGGAAATTCTGCTCGAGAAGCTATAGTAACTGATGTGTTCTGAAAAAAACATGTTTTATCATGACAGTATTCCTTTAATCATATGAGGAAACCCACCAATATCCAAGAGCTGAAGCTATTCTGTATGGAATAAGCTTAAATTTCTTCAAGTCACAATGGTTATGTACTGATAAAAAACAAATTATACGGAAAAAACAGTGACCCTTTTGTTAGTGGAAATGTATCTATTATGACTTACATTAGCATGTATGGTGAAGCCATACAGCAAAACAAAAATGCAACTTAGTTAAATCACCATCTCAACCTTAAATATCTTGAACACAGCTGTGTTTTTTAAAAATATACTACCTTAAGCCATAAGAAACATATTAAACATACTAAGGCACGTTCACAATGCCCCACACAGAGTGCAAAGTTCAAAAACAGGCCCCAATCGGATATTTTCTGTACAAAAAAAGGGCAAATCCAGCATTTAGTTCAAAGAGCAACAACTCAAGGGGCATAAGTGCTGATAATTGAGAACTAAGCGGCACGCCCTTGTAGCGATTACTGAATCTGCCCTGTTTCACTTGGCAGGAATATTTTCAAAACGGCAAAAAGTCAATGGGTGTTTTTTTTTTTTGCTTGACATTTATTTTTACCATGCAACATTTTTTTTATCTATTGAATAATATGGGCGTTTTTCCATGGCGATACCATTTTACTTATCACTACTGCTCAATGCTCTTGCACTGCTGCCCACATGGGTTGTAAATCACCCCTACAATCTTTATCTGTTACACTTCATATATTAGGAATAGATTAGGGAAATATGGGCATTTTTGGAGATAAGAAGCGTTTAAAAACCTGCATCTCAGACCTACTTGATTTGAGTTTACTTTTGGGGGTCTAATACCCAGAGGATCTTATTTTTCAGAGGTGAGCTTAGTGTGAACTTAATGATTTCCAGACATTTTTCAAGAAGTTTGTACTTAACTACATATACTAACCATTTTCCATTTTGGAAAGTTTTCACAATTTTTCTTTGTCAATAGCTTATTTTACTCATTTTTAAAAATACAGTATTTCCCACTTACCACTTTCTCAGAAAGCGTTCAAAGTTCTGTCTTGCAAGGCTGTGTAAAATATAAAGATTTTTTGGTAAATATGCTCCTTGTTGTTTTACTTAAAGGTTAAAAATAACTACTGTTTACTTTAGATGCCGCTGGATAATTTTAAATCAGTTTCAGTCATTTCTTTTCAGATAGATTTGCAACAAGGTCACAGCCTCAGGAGATAAAACATAATCCCATTCGTTTACCTATACTAAGTTCTCAGTTATGGTTTTTTCTTTCACAGAATATGATCTTATAAAGCCTGATCTGGGTAGATATATGGATATAGATAGAAAGTGTCTCACAAAGTCCCAGTTCTCTAGGTATTTTCTTTTATTGTTTTATCAATAAATTGTAACTATGGTACTTAGCTTTTACCTATACATGACCTTTCCCTGAAATCAATTGAATAAAGCTGTTTAAAGATTACTGAAATATAGCCTCTGAACTGGCAGCACATAGGGTTGATTCACTAAAGTGCGATAAAACAAGCGCTATTTATAGTATGCGTTAAAAATTTTATTGCGTGTTAAGGCACAATTCACTAAAAGGTTATTTGCGTTAATTTAGACGCGATGCTGTTTGCATATGGTATTTGACGCAACGCACGCTAATTAACGCAGCACTCTACTTGACGCACGCGCTAATTAACGCACGTGCGCTACTTATTGCGCGCACGCCATATAAGCCATACACACCATTACGTTCGTAAAACTAATTTTTTTGAAAATGACAATTTCCCTGCAAACTTGGAGACTACATCACTCTAGGGCCAACACATACTTAAATAAATCACACTGCAAAGTCCTTATTGTGTTGCCAAAAGCTCATGAACTGTACTTTTCTATAATTACCGCCTGCCCCAAGTAGGTGTTAATTTTTGCATAGACTAATGCGATATTTAGCGCGTCTAAGTGTTTGTGAATCAAGCGTTAGAGTACCTCTTAGAATCTCACAGTCTAGCCTGTGTTGTTGTGCATTTAACCAAAAAGCCTATCAGATAGAAAAGAGTATATAGAAAAAGAAAAAAAACATTAAAAAAGCCAATAATATAGCCCCCTTTGAAACCCCTGCTCCTGGTATCCCCGCCCAAACATGGAGATACATTATTCCCAGAACCGTAAACTGGGTATGAAGCTCTCAAAATAGTTAGCTAAAGTCAGTTCTGAAAGCAGTACAAATGTATTGTTATGGGACAGTTGCTGTAGGCAGTAGCTGTAGCTGTCATCTGGTTCAAGCAAACAGGTGAGCTTGCTTTTATTATGTAGGGATCACCATTAGATGGCACAATTGCTGTGTCCCTCACTCCAGAATAGAAATAGGGTAACTGCACTAACTAGAGGAGTATTTACATGAAGACCTTGTATATCCAGGGCCCCTGGCCATGCTTGTAATTATAATTGCATTAGACTGCAACAGGTACAAAGTCTGAGTGCAGGAAAATCTCAGGGTTTGGCCCCTCACTCCTCTCCAACTACCCTCAAATTAGAGCAGCATGACCTGTTCAAGTAGCAGCTTATGTGACTGCACAATCTTATTGGGAACAGGTGCTGTGCGGTTCTCCAGCACACTGACCTGTTCCTTCAAAGCCCCACTGTACCCTTTGATTGCCTGCACATAGTATTTAAGGAGAGATATTTATACTTTAACCTGTTCATTTTTGGTAGTAAGAGTAGAGGTGATGGAGATTGGCAGGCAGTGATCATAGCAAGTATGTCCTGTGTGGGCAGAGGTTTTGGTTTTCCACGGTGGTGCAGAGGAAAGTTGTTTGCTCAAGAAGAGGAGTGGGACTGTGGACAACATCTTGTCCTTTACAGTGGACAAATTGTCTCACTTTTGGAGCAGCCTCATGTGTGTTTTTTACCCTCTTTAGCATCCACCGAGTGCAGCAGGTGAAGGGACACCGTTATTTGCCAAAATCATATTAGATAATATAATGAGTGAATAAACCTTTACTAAACACTTAAGCATCTGTTGACTCAATAAATAACTGGCATTCAAGATTATTAGTTGACTTCTTGAAAGTCAAAATTAGTTGACAGCAGGGTTCTGTATTCAAAAGTTAATGAGGCAAAAAATAAATCAAAAAATGAAAACTACCAACTATAATCTTCGTATGCTATTTTGTAAATTGTACACTGCTACCTTTTGTTAGAGAAGATGTTGAACAAGCTTGAGACAACATAAACGCTTTGTTCCTGGTGGTTTCAGTTTACAGCTCTCTAGTTTAGGGCTTATTTTGCATTGGTATCATGGAAAATTCTATATTAAAACTTTATTTTCTTAAAATAATAAATTGCTGTAATTTAATTGCAAAAGCTTTCAAGGGAGCACTTTATGCAGCTTCTTGTAAATACCCTATTCACATAATTATACAAGATCATTGATTTTTATATGTCAGTATGATAATATGCATGGAAATATAGGTCATATAAATAAAACAATGACAGGAAGTCTATAAGTAAATGTTGAGAACATCTTTTATTTCTAGGCTAATTTCAAAGCCAAGAAAGCTAAAAAATAACAAATGACTGTCCAGTTATAAATAATTAAGTATTATGAGTGACATCATATTCTAAAGTTAGACTTTAATTTGACTTTATTTATGAAGTTAACACTGAGAAAAGCATCTACCATATTTTAAAAACAGATTCTTTCCTACGATGTATAGTTTGACCTTCAAAATTTCCAAAACATTTAATTTTGATTATTTATACCATGACTAGTGATGAGCAAATTTTTTTGCCAGGCTACTACGTTTAAGGAATTATATCAAACATTTGTTTTAAGAAATGGAAATCCTCTGAACATTAAAGATAGTAGAGATACACACATACACAGATTGGTATTCACAGAAGTATTAAAAGGAGCACTCAAAGCTAAATACATTAGGCCTCATTTACTTAAAGGGCTTTTATTAGCGCGCCATTAATTAGGTGATAAAAGTATTGTTGGTAAATGCAAGGTACCATGGTAGACATTCCTCTTACCAGCTAATACTAAGCTCTTAGCAATGTGCTTGATATGCTGTTACAGGTGCAACCAGCAAAAAGGACTACAGTACAAGAAATGGGTACAAGAACTATGTGAATAACATGCTAATGGATGTGGTATTACAAAAAAAACCCCACATTTTTAAGGCATTAATGATTGACCCCTTCTGTTTCCAAGGCATTACATCACAAAATTGACGTACTAAATTAGAGACGCTAAATATGCGGTAAAATACAGCCATGCAATCTATTTTCTAGGAACATTTGGAACCTAGGGTTTTCCCGTAAGGGAGTTAGTTCAATGGAACACTATGCTTAAGGCCACTTAAATATTTAAACTGTCTTATATTTATACAGGAAAAGAAAACCAGTAAAACAATAAGAAGTATTTGTTAAAGTAGAATTGTACAGGAAATACAATTGCCCAATTTTAGAACTTTCTGGACAACAGAGCATGTGCCATTTCCTTTTAATTGCACATTATATGCCATTTGTAGTCACTGTGTTCTATTCCTGCTGCTGTACTCAGTTTTGAGAAAAGGAGACTGAGAAGTGCTCCTTTTTCTAACTCATCCCCAAAATATTTATTTTTATCCAGGTATCTCTTTTAAATTGCTATGCAGAAAAAATGAAGAAAATGTACAATGTCTGGCATTTCCTGAATTGGCTTCTGGGCTACATGACCACACAATACTAAAAGATTTTTTAAACAATATCTGTATATGTGGAAATGTATTTTCAGACATTCTTGCTACAGTATATTTTTAGCAACCTGGAAAGAACATTGATTTTAAATACAGAATTATAATGCTTCTATTTCTTTTCCTTTTATTGTGAAAATGAGAGAAAATAAGGTGCAAAAGTATTTTTACCAAATGTCTAAGATAAAATGTATGTAATATTTGTAGGGAGTTCTAAATCTATCTATCTAATTATCCACTAATTTTAGCGTGTAACATTTTATAAACTTTGCTCCTATCCAAAAGTATTTCACATCTTTTAGGAGAAAACTGCTTTTTTGTTTTTAGTTATCAGCCATATTCTGACATATGCAAACATATGCAGTTCTATATGGCTAATATATGTGTCTCAGCAATTTGGAGCTGCTATGTAGTAGTTTCAGGGTTAACTTAATATTCAGCATCATCTTTAATGAGTCACTCTGCATATTCCTCCCTCTCTGCATATCTGTGTGATGGGCCAAAAATGGCTGATCTGATTAATTGGCGCCCTGGTAATAATTTATCAGATATTTGTCAGACTGGCCATCATTTCAGTGCCATGCATGGGCAATGAACTCAGTCCTGGATGGCTGAATTGACTATTGTCAGTTCATGTATGGTTAGTTTTTAACTTTTGCTGAGCTAGAAGGAAGCAAGTAATTCCCTTCAGCTACCCGCACAGTGTTAAAGTTGGCAGGGGCAACAGAAAGGACAGTGCCTCATTGGAGACCCCATGTCCATATTTAATTAACACATTGACAGAGCTGCTGGGTCAGGAGTCAGATAGTAACTGTATACTATACATCTGCTAGTATATTTATAATGGATAGGGATATAAATGTCAAACTATTATGACTGGTGTAATGTGGAAAAAGAAAAGTGATGATTTTCTAACTGATACACATGTTTTTATAGAATGTTAAACACCACTTTCTTTGGTACTACTATTTTAAAGATACAAAGGCTGATAAGCCACCCTTCTCACTTTAAAGAATTGTTGTACTATAAGTCCATTGTGTTTTTACTGATACTTTGTGCAAATAACAAATAATAAATAACAAATAACAAATAAGATTATTACTTTTAAGCAGGTTACCTGGAAATACTACCTGCTGAATAGTTGCTAATGGTGTTAAGAACAGTAGCAAACCTTGCCCCTTATATTACATAATAATTTAAATTAGTAGAAGTATAGGACTTAATATTTCAAAGTACTAATAGTATTAAAATTACTGCACTATATGTTTTTTTATTTTCTTAAACTCACTGAAGCAGTTATACAATGATAACCTTGCAAATGGCTACATTTGTATTGTATACAGTGCCACTGAATTAATGGAAGTCAGCAATAAAGTTTTGGTTTTATTTCATATTCATTAAATACGCTGAAAAGCATTTTATTTGCTTTTGCCTTTATTTTTCTTCATTTTTATACAGGTATGGAACCTTTAATCCAGAATTGTCATGACCTAGGGTTTTCCAGATTAACTGGGCTGCATAGTTTTGTGTCATCTGCAAATACTGACACATTACTTACAATACCCTCCCCTTATTCATTAATGAACAAGTTAAATAAAAGTGAAATAATACAGAACCCACTAAGAACGTACTCCAAGTAGAGAATGTACCATTAACAACCACCCTCCTTATCTAACTCTGTAGCCAGGTTCTAATCCATGTACAAACAACTTTACTAAGACAAGTAATCAAACTTGTCTGACATTACCTATCCATCATAAAGCCATGCTGATTACCACTCATAATACAAGGCTCCACTTCTAGTTGGCTTCTCAACAACCTGTGACATAAAATTGTCATACAACAAGTTTATAAACTTGTTCTCATTAACTGTCCTGGCAGTACTGTTGCTCCAGTCTATAAGGGCTGTCCAACTCCTCGGGGTACAGGTAATATTTAATAACAATTACCTTGGAAGTCCTTGCTTTCAACTTTTTGCCTAGTTTTTTAAAACCATTCTTGATTTCTCCTGGTCCTTTAAATTTGTCTTTCCCAGCACACCCTTATAATCTGTCTACTTGTTCCACCGCATTCCGAACCCTAGCAGCAAGCAAGCAATGAACAGTTCAGCATCTGGGGTCCTTAAAGTGATACTGACACCAAAAAAAAATTATTTTAAAAATATGAACCTACTTCCAAACCTAAATATAAGTCATGTTGACTGTTTTTTTCTAAAAGTCCTGTTTCTCTACATAAATCTTACTGAAGATCCTGAACCCGACTGTCTGGCAACCCGACTGTAGCTTCTCAATCTGTCAAAAGGACTACGTCATAAACTGGGAGGATTCAGCTTGCCGGTTGCTTCAAAGAGTTTCCTCCCTACCTCCTTCGCATAGCATTGCATGGTGTTGTGAAGTAGATAGCAGACAGGCTTGATCTTTTCATTGCCTGCCTTCTTCAAAGGGCTGCCCCCCCCCCCTCCCCACTACACATAGACAACAGAGCTGAGCTTGTCACACACCAGCAGAAAGCGTTGCAGGTTTGTGATTGGGCATATTTATTCACGCAGGAGGCATTTCAATTAAAATCTGGAAGAGGGTAACAAACATGTCTGCTCCATGGGTCTGTAATTCGTGCTACCATAATTATGAAGTGAAAAAACATTGCAGATTTAGTTTATAAGGAATTTAAAGCTGATACAAATTGAAACACAACAGCAGGTGTAAAAAAATTTTTAATTGGCTGTCAGTATCACTTTAAGTTAGATACCCTTCCTAATAATTGCAACCCCAAATAAAATTTACCAAAACCTCATATTACCTTAGCACTAAATGCAAGTTATTATGCAACTGAATATCAGGCATACTGTTTTCAGGTGTAATGAATCTTGCTTTATCTTTTATAAATGTGGGCTTGCATAGAACTATATTAATCATTTTAAATGAAAAAAATAGTCAGTTTCATTTTAATGTAGCAATGATAACACTTGGGTTCTTCGTGTCATTTTTTGCTTTGAAATTAATGTTGTCATCAAAGCAGCCTTTAAATGAAGTGTTAATATGACAGAAAGTGTGGTGAGCTAATTACCTGCCACAGGTTTCTGTCAAGAAACCATGTGGACAACTATAGGGCTTGTCACAGCTTTACAATAAAAAGCACAGAAGTGATTCAACATTGCGCCTAGAGCTACATCTTTTGTATTAATGGAAGCATAGTTTCTAAGTCTAAAAAGATAAAGGATTACAAAATAATTACAATTAAAATAGGAATAAAATATGTGCATGTTTGTTCTCTTTAGAGAAAAGCAGTCATTTTTAGTTACCACAGAGTTATTTTTCCAAAACTATTCATATTGCCAATTCTTTTTTTGAAGAAAAAGAGAAGGCTCTTTTTGAGTCAAGATATTCCACATATTTCATAATATGTTCAATTCTATTTTTTTTATTTTACTTTACCAGGTAGTTAAAAGCATAATCTACACAACAATAGAAACAAGAGTTTGCAAAGGCATGGGATATGGGGCACAGAATAAAGGCTAATTAGTTTAGATTTTGGAGTGCATGGTTATTTGATTTTCTATATAAGGTTAATTACAGCTTTGCTGCACTAAATATTATTGGAACTACAAAATGTTGATAGAGTGATGGGTAAAGGTCTACCCTGACCTTTACCCAGTAGAATTTTAATTAGCCAAATATATCATGTACAGTAATATATGCTCCCCTGGACACCCCTTATCATTTGTAAAATAGGATGTTTAAGTTATACTCTCAGTAGTATAGGCATTGTGAATTAGAAACATATAAGTCATTTATACTTACAGGAACCAAAAAGTGGTTGTACCCACTTTAGCAATTGCACAATGTTGGTCACACACTGTCAAGTTCCATACATTCTTTCACAGTACTGTATTAATATTAATTTACTAACATGACCAGATCTCTAAGTGCAAGGAGGTGCCAACAATAAGATATATACTAGCATGACTGGAAGCTGCTCCTTCACTGCAGAGGCCAATGTAAATTTCCTTATTGTTGTTGTTGTTATTAGCCCTTATTTATATAGCACTGACATATTCTGCAGCACATTACAGAGATTTTGCATCATTCATATCAGCCCCTGCCCCTGTAGAGCTTACAGTCTAAGGTCCTATCACATTCACACACACACACACACACAGAGCCAATTAACCTGCATGTATCTTTTTGGAAATTGGAAATTATTCTCTGTGAAGCACATCTTATAGTGATCCTGATTTTAAAGCCTATTTTTTTCTTCCATATGATGATTTATATAATGCTTGACACTTAAAGGCATTTTATCTATATCTACATTTCTTTATCTATAGTTATATTATCCTATAACTATATTGTCTATATTTATCTATATTTAATTATAATATACACTATGTAATATACAAACACTGAGGGAGAGATTTACTAATCCACGAACGCTCCGAGCCTATTTTCCACAACTTTTTCGTATTTTGTGCAACTTTTTCATACTTTGCGACAAAATTTGTGCGACAAAATCGTATTGTCGCGCCGAGTACGAAAGTTTTGGATTCATTCAAGCTTCGTTATCGTGACTTTCCTTGAGCCAGGTTGGAGCTGCAAAGTGCCATTGATTCCTATGGGAGGCTTCCAAAATTATGCACAGAAGCATCAAAGTTGGAAAGGTTTTCCTGCATTTTACGATCATTCGGTACGAAAATTTTGTGACTTTCGGAAGCATATTCGTGATATTTGCGATCTTAACAAATTATCGTATCCAATCCGAATTTATCCCATTCGGGATTCGAACTTGCGTTTTCATGAATGTGCCCCTTAGGGTGGATTTATAACTCTTTAATGATTGTTTCCGCTTAGTAGAAAAATACAGTGTTTTAACAATATATTTTTTGTGGTGGAATTATAGCTCCAGCACAGAAAAAAAATTGTTCAAATCAATAATCCTGCTTGTCATTTGCACTGGCTGTGAATGATTCAGAGGGATATTAGACCTTAGTGCTACTGTTATCCTCTATCTTATACAGCAGAATGTTGTTTGACAGCTTAAAGCAGTCAAAAACATTCTACACATCTGTCTGCACTTATAAATCAATTTTAACAATGCTTTGTAAATGTGCTAAAATTTAAACTGCTTGCAATCTTTAAGGCTTTGATTATTAAATATTTATGTATAAATTATGCCTAAAATGTTATGCATATGATATAGAATCTTATTAAACTTTCTTAATTCTCTGCTTTATGGACTTTATTATCACTGCCTTGAATGTTGCTGTTTGTTATTCTACATCTATGATTAAGTGGACAGCTTGACTCACATTACTCATATTAGTCATGATATGGAGCCAGAGCTGAATGCCTGATATGGCCAATCTTTCTATGTACCGTATATACTCGAGTATAAGCCGATCCGAATATAAGCCGAGGTACCTAATTTTACCTAAGAAAACTGGAAAAATGTATTGACTCGAGTATAAGCCCAGGAAATGCAGCAGCTACTGCTGTTTTTTTTAACTGTCTATACTGTCTAATAACTTCTATTTGTGAGAGTGCATCAGGGTAGACTTACAGTTTGTGCAGGTTTACAGGGGCCTATCTTTAATGGACATGTAAAGGTGTTTCTGTATAATTGCTGGATATATCAGTGCACAGTATGACTAAGTTCTCTTCATGTAGGGATATTTATTGAGGAAAGAAATTAATCTGATGTGCTCTGCCGTTAGAACAGGAACAATTAGTATTTTTTTCACCAGTTAATACAATTAGGATGAATTATGTATCCTGCTGGTGACACCTAATAATTTAGCAAGTTTCTTTTTACAAAGTGGGGATAAGAAAGGGAGAAAATGTAAACACATTATAAGATGGATGCCAGGGCCAGAGGGACTCATAAACTGAAGTTACTGCACTTTAGGGTAAACATACCAAAACAAAAAATGATTGTGAGGTATAGAAGCCAACTCCTATACAGTGCCAGGAAACCTGCATATTATTGGTCATACTTACAGCAACTGTCCACATAAGAAATCACTCTGTTGATAAGTGCAAAGCCATATGTCTGCTCTATACAAATAATAACATCAGACACATCTCTGGCTGAGTGTGATAATCAGAAACAGAAGCAATACAATATAGCCGATAAGAGATAATCCAAGGGTTGATTCACTAAGGTGCGTTAAAACTAGTTTGCGTTAACAATTTTATCGCGTCTTATTTTTCGCTACTTAACGCATGATTCACTTAAAGGATACTTGTGTTAATTAGGCGCGATGCTGTTTGCATTATTAAAGTCACGAAGACCATTTTCGTGTGGTATTTGATGCAATGTGCGCTAATTAACGCATTGCGCACAAATTGTCACCGCGTGCGAAAAAACGCACTCCATATTAGCCATACACGTCATTACTTTCGGAAAACTACTGTTCTGAAAATGACCATTTCCCTGCAAACTGGAGGCTGCATCACTCTAGGGCCAACACATACTTGAATAAATCACACTGCAAAGTCCATATTGTGTTGCCAAAAGCTCATTAACTGTACTTTTCTATAATTACCGCCTGCCCCAAGTAGGAGTTAATTTTCACGTAGACTAATGCGATATTTAGCACCTCTAAGTGTTTGTGAATCATGCGTTAGTATTATTTCTGCGCGATAATTAACGCAATGCGTTAAAATTAACGCATTCGGTTGCACGCTATTTAACACACGCGATATGCGACTTAACGCATGCGATAATACTTTCGTGAATTGCTCATTTTTTCGCAGCAGTTTTAAAGCAAAAAAGCATGTGATCGCACTTAAGTGAATCAACCCTATAGTCTTTTCTTGTGTTGTATTCCATTTAGCACTTTTGTACTTCTCTTCATACTTTAACTTATTACTTCCCTATTCCTTCTTGAGGAATGGTAAGGGAATCATAATCTATAATTATGTTTTCATCCCATGAATCAATTAGCTATTATTTCTAGTGATGAGCGAATCTGTCCCATTACTTACCCATAAAATTCGCGAAACACCAAGAAAATTTGTGAAATGTCGAAAAATTTGCGAAACGTATTTGTCGCGTGTTTTTTTTTTGTTGTTGCCCGCATCTTTTTTTGTTGCCCACACAATTTTGCAGCGACAGCGCCCAATCTGATGTGCGACAAAAATTTTCCGTGCAATGAATTTTTTCCGCTGCGAATTTTCATTGAAGTTTTGCAAAACAATTCGTCAATGGCAAAATGTGCAAATTCGCTGAAAATCCATGCCTGGCAAAAAAAAAAATCGCTCATCACTAATTATTTCCTTTAAAAGTGTACTTTATTTGCTTTGGTAGATGCTCAATGACACTGTTTAGAGTAGCACAGTCTCCACTGTTCATTTCTACAAAATAGTCAGAACTTTCTGGAACGTGGCAGTATCCTGCATGGACCTTACAGTTTTGCACAATTTAGCAACTTCAGCCAAAATAGTGACAGTATTTACTATCACCACCTTAAGGTTGTTTATGATTAAAATAAAAATCAATGTTCGAAGGACTGATCCCTGAGGTACTTCACTATTAACACTGGTCCAGTTAAAGGTGACCTGTCACCCAGACATAAAAACCTATATAATAAAAAACCTATATAATAAAATAACCCTTTTCAAGTTAAACATGAAACACATATTCCTTTTTTATAACACACCCATTCCCATTATAAAGGCATTTAAAAATCCTAGCTGTCAATCATATATTGCTTGTCCCGCCTCTATACAGACAATAACTTTAGCTTTCCGTTCAGCACTACCTAGATGTCACTGCACATCTCAATTTTTCCCTCCTTTCTCATCATCTAATTGTGTAGCCAGTGCATGGGCATGGGTATCAGGTCCCCCCCTTCTAGCACATAAACAAGATTTTTGCATGATACAAAGCTTGCCTTAATAACAGTGTCCACAAAATGGCAGCTGCCTGCTTACTGTGATTGATTAATTCCAAGACGAAAGGAAACTAGGTTTATATTATTTAAATAGTGTAAGTGAAGTTTATTTTGCTCAACTAACGATATAGAGTTATTTCTTAGGGTGACAGGTCCCCTTTAAAGAGTGTTCCATTTACCTCCATTCTTTGTAATCTGTCTTTCAGCCAGTTCTGTTTCCAGGTTAATATTCCTTTTGTGGTACAACATTAAATGCTTCTTATAGAATGCAAATCCATTTTACTGGCAACATCCACTACAATGCTGGCTTAAATTCATTGTATTTAAAATTACATTTCAAATCAGATGCCTTATTGAACCCAACCCCCAAAAGTTGTTTTGATACTGATGTCAGGATTATAGAGAAAGGGATCCTTTTGTAATACACTGTAAGCACCACATTAGCACTTCACCAATCTATAAGCAACATGCTAGACACAATTTGTTAGTCAAGTTTTTTTGGCAATCATAAAATCTAAGCTCTTTTAATACCTAGGGTAAAATACAATCAGATCCTGAAATTTTCTAGTCTCTTCTGAACCTTCTCATTAGTTAACCAACCATCAATACTTATTAGCATTGGTTGAATGAAGAGGGAAGCCTTCACTAAATTGTCTCTCAGGCTTGGTTTCTCAGGCTTTATTAAATAGTTTCTTTAGTATATATATATATACTGAAAAATGCTTTCTGAGGATGATTTTTCTATCATGGAACAACTGCATTTGCATCCAAAACTTCTGAATATGTAAATTAAATAGCTTGTTTGTAATATAATTTTCCTAAAATATTTAGAACTCTTCTGCAAATGCCATTATTATATGTGATGTACAATCTAGGTCTGTAAGCAGCCAGTCTTGCAGCATTTACTGTTTCTTGGACTACTGCCCATAGTTCTCTATTATATTCAGTTTATGATTTGTCGGAAGATGAGACTTCTTGATTAAAGGTCTGGCAGTGAGCCAAGCAAACATACAGTTCAACATAATGTCTGTCCTTGTACTAAACCACTAGACTTTTCTGGCACATTGCTTCTGTTTTTTATGCAATCTTGATCCCCAGCAGTTTTTGCTATCTTTTGCAGGGTACATTCATAATAATTTTCAACACAATTTTAAGATCTCTCGCAGTGCTGTGCCTTAGTGAGGTTTCGGGAGAATGGTGTGCTTTTACTGCCTAGTATACTTGTCTTATTGGACTTTTATACATCACGTGAGTTGATAACCACTCACCAGATAAATGGTCTTTTTGCATTTCAGTGTCACACTGACTTTGTGGTGAATTTTAAAATTTTCCTGGTAGCATAGCAGTACCTCTTACTTCCTCTACTGAAGAAAAAAAAGAATTATAATAAATGATCATTTCTGTGTACAAAAATAGCTTGTTTTATACTAGTCAGTTTAAAAAGGTGACAGAGATAGACTTATCAATATTTGCATTGTAATAATCCCTTTGTAAACAATTGAGACTTTTGAAATAAAAGATTTCAATATTTCATGTTAAAATGTATGTACATCAACTAAAAATAGCTCCTCCTAAATGCAATATTATTGCATTTAATCTGTCATAGCAAGGTGGATATAATATGTGATGCAATACAGAGGATATTTATGGAATGCAATAGATCAGCAATTTGGCTGAAATACAGTAAAATACAGTAAAATATTTAAAGCTCTGGGGATCGCTATTATGGTCCTATAGGGCTTTGTTCATTACATGTTAAATTGCTCAGGAGTTTTCAGTAATTCATGCATGACCTTTATCTTTGCTAAAGTAGATTGGGGATTTTGGTTTTTCTCAGTACTTGAAGTGGCAGGGGAGCATGCCTTAGGAAACTTCAAGAGATATTTATTAATGAGCTCTACTTCTCAAATCTGAATGACAGAGAGAAAATTGTGGGATTCACTAGGCCTTCCAGGCCTAAGGATAGATTGCCATCTATGCTTAGCATATTGATGGGTAAAAGCTAAATGACAGAAGTTAGTGTGCATTCTAATGCAATATATTTTATTAATGGTTCATTTGCAAGTTATGACAATATAGAAGCACTTCCCTGATGAAATCTGTTGCTCTTCATTCCAGAAAAGTAGGTGCATGCAATAAACCTTAAAAGATAAGTTACTTTTAGACAGTACATTATACGTACAGTAACTATTATATGCTATGATCTGAATATTTAATTCTACTTAGAACTGAAGTCCGTGTGCCGTATATAGGAATTATTCTCACTTCCAATAAAGGGTTTCATCCTGCATTATCACTAAGTGAATCTTTACTTTATGGTACTCTTGCAATTAAATTAAACGTTTTCAATATTTAACGTCTGTACACTATACTTGGAAGGTTTATGTGGATGTCAGAATCTCCTATTTATAAATCTTTAAATGGGCCCTGCCACACAGACTGCCAAAAAGCTGTATAATAAATGTCAAACATGGAACCCAAACTCTTTATATAATTAAACTTCCATATCTGTTATTAACTTGTTTAGAAATATCAGCTAGACGTAGTACCATAGTGCCATCCCACCTCAATTCCTGAGGCACAGAAATTACTTTCACTTTCCATTCCTAGATGTCACTGTCCTCTTCGCATTCCCTTCTCTACTCACTGGGGTCACTAGACACTTCATTTGGAGATCAAATGGAGATCATTTATAAAGACTGGGCAGTAACCCATGGTAACCAATCAGGTATTTGCTTTCACTGCTCAACCGGCAGCTGGATGAAAAAATGCTGATTGGTAGCTATAGGTTACTATCCAGCTGCAAATTTGCCCAGTCTTTATAAATGAGACCCAAAAGTAATAAACCTTTAGCTAAACACTATTTGAAGGTGGGACACTGTTTTTTTACTTAAATATTTAGCAACTGATGAAATGTGATACTTTTTGGATTAAGAGATTAGGAACTATTTTACCTAGAGGCTCTAATGAATTCTGCTCCTTTAATTGTTTTTGGATAGTTGGTAATTCTTCAATAACTGTTTTAACATAAGTATTCATGATTTGTTATCAATAATGTTGGGGTTGAGTGCGTAACATAATCACCAAAATGCTGACTATATTTTGCACTATTAAATAAAGCGTGATCTTTTCTGAGATTATGATATTGAGAAACCACTATAGTTCAGCACCCGGAAAAACTAAATAGACTTTTAGGGGCTGATTTACTTACCCACGAATGGGTCGAAATGAGTCCGATTGCGTTTTTTTCGTAATGATCGGTACGAAAAGTTGCGCATTTTTCGTAGCGTTAAAACTTACGCGAAAAGTTGCGCAAGTTTTAACGCTACGAAAAATGCTCAACTTTTTACGCAACTTTCGTAATGGATACGAAAAACTCGCGTTTTTACGCAAAAATCGTATTGGTAACGAAAAATTCGTAAAGAATCCGAAAAAATCGCAAAACATACGAAAAAGTCGCAAAATGTTCGTTTTCAAGTCGGAACTTTTCCAATTCGGGTCGGATTCGTGGGTTAGTAAATCAGCCCCTTAGTGTAGGTGAGTGCAGCCAACATGGTGATTATATGTGGGTTAAGAAAATGCTTGTATTCAAATACATTTTAAATGAATTTTTTCTAAACTCCTCAATAAAATGGGGCTATTTACCCACACTGTATATATGCATATACATAATTCGGCAGTTTGTGCAATTCCATTTTTCAAGCATTGACAAAGGTGTGTGCTTAATGAAGGTGCATGCCCTCAAAATGTTGCAGTTGACACATAAAACTTGGGTCTTTCATGAGTTCACTTGTACTGTTGTGGTGTTGTACTTGTACTGTTGTGCAGGCTTATGGTAACTTTGATTACCAGGTGTACAGGCAAGTTTTAGTTGTGTTGACCAAATGTGATAGGAATCTTAGTTAGATGATACATTTCTTTCTGTGTTCGAGAGGTCCAAATCTTCAATTAACTGTTTAAGGGTGAGGGCACACTGGGTATACAGTTTGTTTCTCTCCACCTGAATTTTGTAGGCAGGCAGAGAGAAGCAAATCCATTATGCTCCCATGTGTGTAACTGCACTGACAGGAACAGCGTCAGCTACACAGAGCAGAGATTGGCCTGAATTCACATGCTGTCAGAGGAGAAGGAAGGTAAAAAAAAAAGGAAAATGTAGTGCCAGATTAGTTCTCATGGTGCTCCTTGTGTTCTATATATTGCCTAAACACAGATAATTTCATATTGCCTTTTCTAAAAGATACACCAAATCCAGGATTCAGCTCGTGGTTGACCCAAATTCTGCCTTTTTTAGCAGGATTCAGCCGAATCCATGGTCCTGGCCGAACCAAATTTGAATCCTTAAAATTAGTGAGAAGCGAATCTGTCCAATTTCGCTTTGCCAAAAAATTAGCGAAACTGCTGGAAAATTTGCACAACAAAAACTTTTTTTATGCGACCGTGCCTTTTTGCTCACTCAGCAAATTTTTTTGCGGTCATTTCAAGAAAAAAATTGCTACTGGTTTTTCACATGGTTTTTTCCATGCCTGGTGAATGATTTTGTTCATCACTACAAAATCCTCTTCTTTTGCTATTTTGACTTACAGTAATTCTGTAGTTATTTTCTACAAAGTGTTCTAGTGGAGTATCAGGCAACAACAAAAAACAGACAGCAAAAAAATCAGAAAACAGAAACAGAAAAAATCAGGTTAAAAAAATTAAATAAATTGCAGATATCTCTTTTCTCAAAAGAGATCCATATATAACAAATTGCACTGAGTAGTTGTAATTCACTTAAGATGTCTAGCAGTCAATATATAATAAGAATAAAATACTCAGTGCTGCTGGCAGCATTTTTTGTTATTATGTTCAAGCTGTCTAAAAGCTCCCTGTTATAGAAAAGATATAAATTGACAGCGGGTAAGCCCTTTTCAGTCCCATTTGGCATGCTTTATATCAAGCATTTCAGAATGACTTTACTATACTCTTGTTTTGTTTTTATTATTACACTTGCTTTTATGTATTTTCAGAGCAAACTGTATTTCCTTGTATTACACAATAACCCTTTTATTATTAAATAAAGTAGTTATTTAATAAGTATGAAGCATGAAGACTAATTTATACTGCAGTTCTGCAGTATGGAACCTAACTCAGGTTATACTACAATGATATTTGTTTATATAAGTTTATCCTATTACAGTGAATAAGATATGCTATTAAAGAAAATTAACATTAAACTATAAAACTTAATGGCTGATACAATGTACTTTTTTATTTCAGGTTAATTTCTACTGAAAACAACTACTGTTATAATGTATATATTAAGAAATCTATTGCAAAGCTTTAGTCTACCTACTGCAAAGCTTTAGTCCCTTTCTAAATAATTAGACCCAATGTGTCCACCATAATGAGCGTGTCAAAAAATATCTAACTGATTAAAGAGTTTTTTTTCATTATTTTTCTCCCATCAAAAAAATAGAAATTATGGAAATGGATATACTTTCTTTAGTGGGAATGTTTCTAGGTAAAGGCTAAAATACATTAATTTTATTGTCTAGAGTTTGCCTTACTGAAAATTATTTTCTTAAATGAAAGAACAACAGCTCATCTTAACAGCATATATAAAACATCTTGATAATTAACATTTTTAATGCTATTTAAACCCTAAAAAAAATATAGACATGTTCAAAAAGTAAATTCTGTAGTAAATGAAAAGTGCTTCAGTAAATGGAAAAGCTGGAACATATATTTACAGACACAGTGCTATAAGTAATGTTGGGGGACAGTTTTTTTATGATTACAATTTTTTGTCACAATTATTTTTTTTCTCTCTATCGTGTTTTTTGTGGGAACAATAAAAAAAAACCTTGCCCATAAAATCTGTCGGGATTTTTATTTTTTGAAATTCGACTTGTAGCAGACACAAATGTGGAAATAATGGAATCTGCCCCTTGGGTCTCATATTGCCACGTGTTCACTAACAACATCTTTTTGATCAAATTTTATTTTAAACTTTATTTTCTTATTAACCTCTTGTCCCCCATAGGAATTTTTTTTCTTCCTCTCGTCTTGTCCTTGTCCTGTCCCCTGTGGCTGGGGATAGTATATAGTTTTGACAGAACAGAGGTACTGTTGTTTAAATTCATGAATACCACGCCGCTCCCCCTCAAAAGCACTGTGCACAAGAGACCACAAACCCGCCCTCTTTAAAAAAAAGGTCATATATATATATATTTTTTTTTTTTGGCTTACATGCATCACTTTTACAATTTAAAGGAATACATCTTAAAATTAATACCCGATGATTAATACCGGATTTGGCACATTGTGATATACTGCCATTATCTTTTGCTGTTTGAACTTTTATTTCCATACATCTTTCTGGTTTGTTGCTTAAAGGATGAAATGGTTTTATGCTATATGTCCTGAATAAAAAGCTAAGAAATAAAAAAAAGAAAGAAAAAAGAAAACATTACTTCACACTTCAGTTAATTTTCTATCCTGACCTTTCCAATCAAACACTTTTTTCATTCACAAACTGAATAAAGCCAGAATATATTGAACTTTATGATTAATGAAAATATAATACCAAAGACAAACAGCAAAATTGATTTGATAACATATGTCTACAAGATAGTATAAGATAACCTACCTTATCTTAGAATTATTTTAAAGATGCAAATTGTGCAACAATACAGATTAAAAAACTACAAAGCATTAAGAATTAAAGAGATAAGAATTAAAATTGACCATAATATATCTATATAAAATCATATGTCACAGAATATATAATTTGCTTTTAACAATGTTTGCTATACACTTGAACACATATTTCACAAAACAAAGATAGTGGCAGATCTATTATTTCTTGCTTGATATTGGGTATTTATTCTGATTGATCGATTACAATTAAATCAACTTACTACTAGTCATGAGCGAATCTGTGCCATTTCAATTTGCCACAAATTTTGCTAAACTCCAAAAAAAATTGTGAAACAGCAAAAAAAATCACAAAACGTGAAAGCTTGACCGCGCCTTTTTTTTACACGACTGTGCCTTTTTTTAATGCGAATGCAAATTTTTCACAGAGGAGAATTTATCTAGGAATCCATGCCTTCTGAAACAATTTGCTCATCACTACTAAACAACATGTTCAAATACATTAATTAAAAATTCCATTAAAGCTCAAATGGATAGTAATCCATATTCTCCATTATTCCATATGTAATAAAGCTACCCAATGGTTACATAATAAATGCAGTAGAAAAAAGAGGTAAAAAAAAAAATCCTGCTTTTGCCATAGCCATTAACATAATAAACCCTGCAATGATAATAAGAGCCCTCTACTCATTTTTTTTTTAACAAAGAAACATTCAGTTAGAGAGCTATTAAAATTCAAAACCATATTCTTTCACAATAAATGAAATCCTGTTACTAAATTAGACATCAGATTCACCATTGTCTTCAACTCCAAACTGAGACTCTCAAGTTGCTGATATACTGAAGATTTTCCCACTGACATTAAATTGTGGTTTTTAACTTTTGTATGAATTTTTCTTATAGTTTTGAAATTTGGGATAACATCCAAAGCATAATCATTTGCCTTTAATAATTAGAATACAGAAACAGGGATACAAATTTTAATCTGTTTTTTAACTGTTCTATGCGTATACTTCGGGTATATAAATAAAGACCTTCGGGTATATAAATATTATCCATTAATTTATTGGAAAACAAATTGTTCATAACAAATTGTTGCTATATTTTATTATTTACGTGAGCAGAAGGGAGACTAATAATAGTTGGATGTAAAACAATAGCACTATACTGTATGTCTAAGTCATGTAAGTCTAAGCCATTTGAAGCAGTGTAGGTGGTTTTTCACAGTGAGGGCAGTGAGGTTGGGGAATGCCCTTCCTAGTGATGTGGTAATGGCAGATTCTGTTAATGCCTTTAAGAGGGGCTTGGATGAGTTCTTGATCAATCAGAATATCCAAGGCTATTGTGATACTAATATCTACAGTTAGTACTAGTGGTTGTATTTATAGTTTATGTATGTGAGTGTATAGATTGGTAGGTGTGGGTTGTGTGTGCTGGGTTTACTTGGATGGGTTGAACTTGATGGACACTGGTCTTTTTTCAACCCTATGTAACTATGTAACTAACTATGTAACTATGTCACCTAATACACTTACTAATACATTCTGAAAAGCCTCTTGTTAGCTTTTCCCAAAAAATGCTTCTATATCAGTCAGACAATGTACACTCTTTACTGATCATAGACTAATTAGAGGCCCATTTATCAACATTCTTATTTTCATCATCGATTTTAATAGAGTTTTTTGAACCCACAACTAAACTTATTTCCACAAATGTCAGTCATTTATCCAAACTTTGAAAAGTTCAAATGAAAAAAATACACAGAAAAATGTAAAAGCTGCAACTTTTTTGCATTGTCACACACAAGGATAAATAACCAAAAAATCTCTAAAACAACAAAGCACAGAAAGATCTTCCATATTTTTGCTTTTGGAATTGTCATGGTTTTGTTGCATAATAAATCGCAAAATAAATAATATTTTTTCTGCACCAAAATCGTATTTTGTTGCAAAAAATAAAAAACATGGGAAAAAAATTTAATGTTAATAAATGCCTCCCTAGGTGTCATGGATGGTATCTCAAACTCAGAACAAAAACCAAGATCAGAGCTCTTCCGCCTATAGCAGCCAGCTTTCGCTTTAGGAGGAGTCCTCCACTTCTCGGGTGCAGCCAGGACTTATGTGAGAGGATCAAGGCAAGAATTCTGAGCAGGCTAGGGAACCTAAGGAAACTATGAAACAGAGTTAGGAAGTGGAAATGAAGTTGAAACAGGCCGAGGTCTAAATCGTGCTAGCAACGAAGTAAAAAATCAAAAGCCAAGGAGACATAATCAAATATCAGGCAATGGTCAGTTCAGGCGGCAATCAGCAAAGTCAGAGGTCAGGAAAAGGTCAAAACACAAGAGGAAAGGATAATCACATCCAGTCTCTTCCCCTGCAGCTTGAAAAAAATGCACATGTGCCATTTTTGTCTACCCTCTTGGCCCTGATCACATCATTGGAGCTGGGAGTATTTGAAACATTGTATCACCACAGAAACAAGAAGCTATGCTTTTCAATGGCTAAGTGAGGGACCTGGGTGGGTCTTCCAAGGTCAGCAATAATGAGAATATATTTCATGTAAACACAATGTTATTGCTAAGAAAGAAAAACACAATGAGCCAGCGAGCATGGATTAGACATAAAAAGCTAATCTTTAACCCTTTAAGTGCCAAGGGACGTAGATTCTACGTCCCAGGTACCAAGGGACCAAAGTGCCATGGGACGTAGAATCTACGTCCAATGGCACTGTCGGGTTTACAAGCGCTGCGCTCGCTTTTAAAGCAGCGCAGCGCTTGTAAACCCCTCAGATCCCCCTAGGCAACGAGCAAACATAGACATACTCACCGATCCGGGTCCCCGAGCCGCACCGATCGCGTCGCCAGCCAATGACAGCAGTGGACACGCGTTGATGACGTGTCCACTGCTGTCCCTTTAAATAGCGCCGCCTACTGTCGGCTCCCTCACTCCTGCTGTGCACTTCGGACGAGATGGAGCTCCCCTGCTGCCTTCCTGCTGGATTGATCGCCCCTGATCGCCCCTGATCGTCTGCCTGCCTTGGGTAAGCTGAACTACAACTCTCTACCACTGTTTATTTTGCTTATTTCTATCTCAACTGTCTAAAAAATTTTTTTTTTTTTTTTTTTTGCATTTTTTCTTCTATCTTTGTCATTATTACACTTTTGTACACATACACACTGATTTACAACTTTCCCAAGCACACACAGACACTTACACACACACTTACACTTACACTTTTTTTTTTTTTTTTTTTTTTCTTTCTTTCTTTTCTTTTCTTTCTGTCTTTGCTTTCTTTGGCAGTCTTTTTTTTTACTAAAACTTTATTTCTGATCTTGCTCTATAATTATCTGATTTATTTGGTTGCATTTTAGTGTTTTTTTGGCATTTTCATAATTGATTTCTGTTTTTGAATTATTCTATTGCACTGTAACTTTTTGTATTGCTATTGGGTGCTGAATTTGCAGTGACGTTGGTGGATCCAGGGCTCTGACCACCGATTTCATTGCAATTATTGTTCTTCTGTTGGTTTAGGTGGTTTTATTGGATTTTACGGTGTTTTATCTTTGCATTGTTCTTTATTGTGTGTTTAGTGCCCCCAAAAAGGTTGCTTTTGCAGTGACATTGGTGGATCCAGGGCTCTTACCGATTTCATTGCAACTATTGTTCTTTGATTGCTTTTAGTGGTTTTATTCCATTTGATTTCAGTTGTTCTAGAAAGGTCCAGAGGTGCTAAGATTGTTCTGGTAGTTTCTATTGCCAAGGGTTAGGCTGATGCCATACGAGGCGTAGGGCTGATTTTTTCAGCAAGTGGAAAAACGCTTGCCGAAAATTCAGCCCTACGCCTGCTACTTGTTCCTGCACCCGAATGAATGGGATACGCTCGGGTGCAGGCACGTGTAGCCGATATACGCATGAAAACGCGAGACTTTGCATTCTCACGCGTTTTCATGCGTATATCGGCTACATGTGCCTGCACCCGAGCGTATCCCATTCATTCGGGTGCAGGCAAAAAAAAAGGGGTGCATAGAGTGCAGCCCCAATATTATGCATTTTCAGGTTTGGCGGCCATGTACTTATGTGCAACCAGACATAGGTATCGTTTTATTCAGGGGAACTTGCAGATTGATGGTTAGTAAGTTTTTGGTAGTTGCCATGGAGATTTTGGGGAGAAATCTAGGTTTTTTATCTGGTTTTTCCTTGATTTCTGACCAAAATCTAGGTTTGTATCTGGTTTTTCCTTGATTTCTGACCAAAGCGCTGACTTCTGCAAGGGACTGCGGCCACAATTTTCCATGTAGAAAGAGAAGAGTGGCGTCTCTGAATAGCTGAAGGTGTGCACTTTTCGTAAATATATAGATTGTGGGGGTTATCTCACAGGTAGGGGGGGTTAACAGTGAAAAACTGCAGGTAGTGCACATAGAGCGCAGCCCCCAAAATTTCAACTGAAATTGCCCTTATGCATTGCCCCTGTTTGGGGGCATTTGGTGGCCACGTCTTTATGTGCACCCATACATATGGGGTATTGTTTTATTCAGGGGAACTTGCAAATTGAGGTTTAGTAAGTTTTTGGTAGTTGCCATGGAGATTTTGGGGAGAAATCTAGGTTTTTTATCTGGTTTTTCCTTGATTTCTGACCAAAATCTAGGTTTGTATCTGGTTTTTCCTTGATTTCTGACCAAAGCACTGACTTCTGCAAGGGACTACGGCCACAATTTTCCATGTAGAAAGAGAAGAGTGGCGTCTCTGAATAGCTGAAGGTGTGCACTTTTCGTAAATATATAGATTGTGGGGGTTATCTCACAGGTAGGGGGGGTTAACACTGAAAAACTGCAGGTAGTGCACATAGAGCGCAGCCCCCAAAATTTCAACTGAAATTGCCCTTATGCATTGCCCCTGTTTGGGGGCATTTGGTGGCCACGTCTTTATGTGCACCCATACATATGGGGTATCGTTTTATTCAGGGGAACTTGCAGATTGATGGTTAGTAAGTTTTTGGTAGTTGCCATGGAGATTTTGGGGAGAAATCTAGGTTTGTATCTGGTTTTTCCTTGATTTCTGACCAAAGCGCTAACTTCTGCAAGGGACTGCGGCCACAATTTTCCATGTAGAAAGAGGAGAGTGGCGTCTCTGAATAGCTGAAGGTGTGCACTTTTCAGAAATATATAGTTTGCGGGGGTTATTTCACAGGTATGGGGGTGTTTAGACTAAATAACTGCAGATAGAGCACAGCCCCCCCTTATGCATTGCCCCTGTTTGGGGGCATTTGGTGGCCACGTCTTTATGTGCACCCATACATATGGGGTATCGTTTTATTCAGGGGAACTTGCAAATTGAGGTTTAGTAAGTTTTTGGTAGTTGCCATGGAGATTTTGGGGAGAAATCTAGGTTTTTATCTGGTTTTTCCTTGATTTCTGACCAAAATCTAGGGTTGTATCTGGTTTTTCCTTGATTTCTGACCAAAGCGCTGACTTCTGCAAGGGACTGCGGCCACAATTTTCCATGTAGAAAGAGAAGAGTGGTGTCTCTGAATAGCTGAAGGTGTGCACTTTTCGTAAATATATAGATTGTGGGGGTATCTCACAGGTAGGGGGGGTTATCACTGAAAAACTGCAGGTAGTGCACATAGAGCGCAGCCCCCAAAATTTCAACTGAAATTGCCCTTATGCATTGCCCCTGTTTTGGGGCATTTGGTGGCCACGTCTTTATGTGCACCCATACATATGGGGTATCGTTTTATTCAGGGGAACTTGCAGATTGATGGTTAGTAAGTTTTTGGTAGTTGCCATGGAGATTTTGGGGAGAAATCTAGGTTTGTATCTGGTTTTTCCTTGATTTCTGACCAAAGCGCTAACTTCTGCAAGGGACTGCGGCCACAATTTTCCATGTAGAAAGAGGAGAGTGGCGTCTCTGAATAGCTGAAGGTGTGCACTTTTCAGAAATATAGAGTTTGCGGGGGTTATTTCACAGGTATGGGGGTGTTTAGACTAAATAACTGCAGATAGAGCACAGCCCCCCCTTATGCATTGCCCCTGTTTGGGGGCATTTGGTGGCCACGTCTTTATGTGCACCCATACATATGGGGTATCGTTTTATTCAGGGGAACTTGCAAATTGAGGTTTAGTAAGTTTTTGGTAGTTGCCATGGAGATTTTGGGGAGAAATCTAGGTTTTTATCTGGTTTTTCCTTGATTTCTGACCAAAGCGCTGACTTCTGCAAGGGACTGCGGCCACAATTTTCCATGTAGAAAGAGAAGAGTGGTGTCTCTGAATAGCTGAAGGTGTGCACTTTTCGTAAATATATAGATTGTGGGGGTATCTCACAGGTAGGGGGGGTTATCACTGAAAAACTGCAGGTAGTGCACATAGAGCGCAGCCCCCAAAATTTCAACTGAAATTCCCCTTATGCATTGCCCCTGTTTTGGGGCATTTGGTGGCCACGTCTTTATGTGCACCCATACATATGGGGTATCGTTTTATTCAGGGGAACTTGCAGATTGATGGTTAGTAAGTTTTTGGTAGTTGCCATGGAGATTTTGGGGAGAAATCTAGGTTTGTATCTGGTTTTTCCTTGATTTCTGACCAAAGCGCTAACTTCTGCAAGGGACTGCGGCCACAATTTTCCATGTAGAAAGAGGAGAGTGGCGTCTCTGAATAGCTGAAGGTGTGCACTTTTCAGAAATATATAGTTTGCGGGGGTTATTTCACAGGTATGGGGGTGTTTAGACTAAATAACTGCAGATAGAGCACAGCCCCCCCTTATGCATTGCCCCTGTTTGGGGGCATTTGGTGGCCACGTCTTTATGTGCACCCATACATATGGGGTATCGTTTTATTCAGGGGAACTTGCAAATTGAGGTTTAGTAAGTTTTTGGTAGTTGCCATGGAGATTTTGGGGAGAAATCTAGGTTTTTATCTGGTTTTTCCTTGATTTCTGACCAAAATCTAGTGTTGTATCTGGTTTTTCCTTGATTTCTGACCAAAGCGCTGACTTCTGCAAGGGACTGCGGCCACAATTTTCCATGTAGAAAGAGAAGAGTGGTGTCTCTGAATAGCTGAAGGTGTGCACTTTTCGTAAATATATAGATTGTGGGGGTATCTCACAGGTAGGGGGGGTTATCACTGAAAAACTGCAGGTAGTGCACATAGAGCGCAGCCCCCAAAATTTCAACTGAAATTCCCCTTATGCATTGCCCCTGTTTTGGGGCATTTGGTGGCCACGTCTTTATGTGCACCCATACATATGGGGTATCGTTTTATTCAGGGGAACTTGCAGATTGATGGTTAGTAAGTTTTTGGTAGTTGCCATGGAGATTTTGGGGAGAAATCTAGGTTTGTATCTGGTTTTTCCTTGATTTCTGACCAAAGCGCTAACTTCTGCAAGGGACTGCGGCCACAATTTTCCATGTAGAAAGAGGAGAGTGGCGTCTCTGAATAGCTGAAGGTGTGCACTTTTCAGAAATATATAGTTTGCGGGGGTTATTTCACAGGTATGGGGGTGTTTAGACTAAATAACTGCAGATAGAGCACAGCCCCCCCTTATGCATTGCCCCTGTTTGGGGGCATTTGGTGGCCACGTCTTTATGTGCACCCATACATATGGGGTATCGTTTTATTCAGGGGAACTTGCAAATTGAGGTTTAGTAAGTTTTTGGTAGTTGCCATGGAGATTTTGGGGAGAAATCTAGGTTTTTATCTGGTTTTTCCTTGATTTCTGACCAAAATCTAGTGTTGTATCTGGTTTTTCCTTGATTTCTGACCAAAGCGCTGACTTCTGCAAGGGACTGCGGCCACAATTTTCCATGTAGAAAGAGAAGAGTGGTGTCTCTGAATAGCTGAAGGTGTGCACTTTTCGTAAATATATAGATTGTGGGGGTATCTCACAGGTAGGGGGGGTTATCACTGAAAAACTGCAGGTAGTGCACATAGAGCACAGCCCCCAAAATTTCAACTGAAATTGCCCTTATGCATTGCCCCTGTTTTGGGGCATTTGGTGGCCACGTCTTTATGTGCACCCATACATATGGGGTATCGTTTTATTCAGGGGAACTTGCAGATTGATGGTTAGTAAGTTTTTGGTAGTTGCCATGGAGATTTTGGGGAGAAATCTAGGTTTGTATCTAGTTTTTCCTTGATTTCTGACCAAAGCGCTGACTTCTGCAAGGGACTGCGGCCACAATTTTCCATGTAGAAAGAGAAGAGTGGTGTCTCTGAATAGCTGAAGGTTTGCACTTTTCGTAAATATATAGATTGTGGGGGTTATCTCACAGGTAGGGGGGGTTAACACTGAAAAACTGCAGGTAGTGCACATAGAGCGCAGCCCCCAAAATTTCAACTGAAATTGCCCTTATGCATTGCCCCTGTTTTGGGGCATTTGGTGGCCACGTCTTTATGTGCACCCATACATATGGGGTATCGTTTTATTCAGGGGAACTTGCAGATTGATGGTTAGTAAGTTTTTGGTAGTTGCCATGGAGATTTTGGGGAGAAATCTAGGTTTTTTATCTGGTTTTTCCTTGATTTCTGACCAAAATCTAGTGTTGTATCTGGTTTTTCCTTGATTTCTGACCAAAGCGCTGACTTCTGCAAGGGACTGCGGCCACAATTTTCCATGTAGAAAGAGAAGAGTGGTGTCTCTGAATAGCTGAAGGTGTGCACTTTTCGTAAATATATAGATTGTGGGGGTATCTCACAGGTAGGGGGGGTTATCACTGAAAAACTGCAGGTAGTGCACATAGAGCGCAGCCCCCAAAATTTCAACTGAAATTCCCCTTATGCATTGCCCCTGTTTTGGGGCATTTGGTGGCCACGTCTTTATGTGCACCCATACATATGGGGTATCGTTTTATTCAGGGGAACTTGCAGATTGATGGTTAGTAAGTTTTTGGTAGTTGCCATGGAGATTTTGGGGAGAAATCTAGGTTTGTATCTAGTTTTTCCTTGATTTCTGACCAAAGCGCTGACTTCTGCAAGGGACTGCGGCCACAATTTTCCATGTAGAAAGAGAAGAGTGGTGTCTCTGAATAGCTGAAGGTTTGCACTTTTCGTAAATATATAGATTGTGGGGGTTATCTCACAGGTAGGGGGGGTTAACACTGAAAAACTGCAGGTAGTGCACATAGAGCGCAGCCCCCAAAATTTCAACTGAAATTGCCCTTATGCATTGCCCCTGTTTTGGGGCATTTGGTGGCCACGTCTTTATGTGCACCCATACATATGGGGTATCGTTTTATTCAGGGGAACTTGCAGATTGATGGTTAGTAAGTTTTTGGTAGTTGCCATGGAGATTTTGGGGAGAAATCTAGGTTTTTTATCTGGTTTTTCCTTGATTTCTGACCAAAATCTAGTGTTGTATCTGGTTTTTCCTTGATTTCTGACCAAAGCGCTGACTTCTGCAAGGGACTGCGGCCACAATTTTCCATGTAGAAAGAGAAGAGTGGTGTCTCTGAATAGCTGAAGGTGTGCACTTTTCGTAAATATATAGATTGTGGGGGTATCTCACAGGTAGGGGGGGTTATCACTGAAAAACTGCAGGTAGTGCACATAGAGCGCAGCCCCCAAAATTTCAACTGAAATTCCCCTTATGCATTGCCCCTGTTTTGGGGCATTTGGTGGCCACGTCTTTATGTGCACCCATACATATGGGGTATCGTTTTATTCAGGGGAACTTGCAGATTGATGGTTAGTAAGTTTTTGGTAGTTGCCATGGAGATTTTGGGGAGAAATCTAGGTTTGTATCTGGTTTTTTCTTGATTTCTGACCAAAGCGCTAACTTCTGCAAGGGACTGCGGCCACAATTTTCCATGTAGAAAGAGGAGAGTGGCGTCTCTGAATAGCTGAAGGTGTGCACTTTTCAGAAATATATAGTTTGCGGGGGTTATTTCACAGGTAGGGGGGGTTAACACTGAAAAACTGCAGGTAGTGCACATAGAGCGCAGCCCCCAAAATTTCAACTGAAATTGCCCTTATGCATTGCCCCTGTTTTGGGGCATTTGGTGGCCACGTCTTTATGTGCACCCATACATATGGGGTATCGTTTTATTCAGGGGAACTTGCAGATTGATGGTTAGTAAGTTTTTGGTAGTTGCCATGGAGATTTTGGGGAGAAATCTAGGTTTGTATCTAGTTTTTCCTTGATTTCTGACCAAAGCGCTGACTTCTGCAAGGGACTGCGGCCACAATTTTCCATGTAGAAAGAGAAGAGTGGTGTCTCTGAATAGCTGAAGGTGTGCACTTTTCAGAAATATATAGTTTGTGGGGGTTATTTCACAGGTAGGGGGGGTTAACACTGAAAAACTGCAGGAAGTGCACATAGAGCGCAGCCCCCACATTTTTAGCTGTAATTGCCCTTGTGCATTGCCCCTGCTTTGGAGTGTTTGGTGCCCATGTCTTTATGTGCACCCATACATATGGGGCATCATTTTATTCAGGAGAAGTTTGTCTTTCAAATATGCCTTTGTTAGAAAATTTTTATGAGATTTTTTTTTGTCAAATCCACATTTGATCATGCGTCCAAGTTTACGTTTTAGAAAAAAAAAAAAATGTCATAAAAAGTTCCAAATTTCACAATGCACTGACAAAAGGTATTTGGCTTTTGAGTGAAAACTACATTGCACCTAGAAACCTGAAGGTCTGTAGTTTCTAAAGATACCAAACATGAGGGGATATTTTAGATTTACATATAAGTTATGCTGCATTAACTGTTACAAGCGCTTTTCTGCTTTGTTCTGGTGTGATATTGTACTAAGTATTGCCTTAGTTTGGGGGTTACTTCTGGACAGGAACTGTGGGGTACCACCACATATTTGGTATCGTTGGAATTGGGAGTATCAGGGCTTTTACAAACAATAAAAAAAAGTGAGTAAAATTAACTTTTCTATGGAAAAAAACCTCAAAATATACAGAAATTTTTCATAATTTTATTTTTTTTTTACATATTTCACCCAAAATACACATCATATCTCCAGAAAAGTTATAAAATTTGGTATGTATGTCGAAGCCCAATTAGTGACGAAAAAAACGATATATAATTTCCCTAGTTTCGTGGAGGTTTTCCTACCAAAAAACATTGTTAAAGTGAATGAGTACAAAATGCTTAAAAAACGTCTGGCACTGGGGGGAACCGAAATGACGAATTCGGCTGGCACTTAAAGGGTTAAATATAATAAAAAAACTATGTAAGCAAAATACATTTTTTTATAAAATGAATTACAGTTAAAATTACATGTTAAAATGTTTATAAATGGATCTATATTTGTTTAAAATAGAAAATTAAAAATGTAAATCGGATGCCTGCCTTGATTATGTAAAATAATACATGTAAATATTCTTCTAAGCTGTATTTCCTAATATCTAATCTATATAAGTAATGATTTTAATTCTCTGAATTCTCTGTTAATATTGTATAATACTATTTGGGTGTCTGGGTCCTGTTCTCCTTGACTTCTTGTCAGAGGATTATAAGGCAATAACTGGGCCATGGAATATGAAAAGAAGCCTCTGGGCAACACGCCTGAGAAAGAAAATGGCAATTTAGGCAATTCATAAACTGCAAACTCAGAAGCCATTAATAACTGAGCAGAGTTTTAGCTTTTACAGTCTTATCACTTTACCAAATGATATAAATTAACCACATGAATCAAAAAAGATTGGTCCATCTGTATGCTTGAAAAATGAGTCTCTAGACAAAAGAAAGAGTCTGCCAAGCATTCTGTTGCATCCCACTTGGAACCATGTTGCTCTGGAAAAAACTAATAGAGAAATTATTCCCCAAATGCATTGTCCATACGTTGACATAGTTTTGAAAGGTTTTATGGTCATAGCAAAATTAAAATATTATATGAAGATACCGAATGTAAACCACTGTGGATGTAGCCTGAAAACCCAGATCTTCAGCTCAGGGAAACATTGTTTACCAGAAAATAGACTATTGCAACTAATCATTTCTGGTTAAATAATGATTCTCATACTAGATTAAAGTAATAATTTTTGTACTTGTGTGGTTTATATTAAACAATCTGTTTGAGCCGAAAGAACTGAAAACACTTCATACATTACTGTCATCCCTTAAGCTTTCCCTTCAGTGAGAATTAGAGCTAGTGATTAGAACTGTCTAGTATATAAAACCTTGATTATTTTCAATAACCTGCAGTCAATATTAGAAACATTAAGGGGGTATTTATCAATGTTCACATTTTTTTCCATGATTAAAGTGCTAAAAATCGTGAATTTGAATACTGTTTTAGAAACACAAACTGTCAATATTTAATAAGCAAAAAAAGATATAAAAAGCTTGAAAGTAAAGCTTTGGCAACTCAAAAGCTTGTGACGTCATATAGAAGTCAATGGGAGCTGTCCTAGGCAAGTGGTGTCACTGCATAGTTTAGCCCCTTGGCTAGCACATCCTTTTCCAGCTGAGTAAGTACCCTGTCTTAACCCATGTATCCTTGGTGTTCTTGGATGTCTCATCTTTCTGCCTCCAGGTTAGTTCTTCTGTCCTTTTCCAACTGCTGCTTCATGGTGAACTTTCTTATTTGCCTGAATCATACCTTCTTACACCTGTCAGTTTCAGCTAACACCTAACTGAGTTCAATGGAACCATTGTGATTGGATGTCTGTGTCTAAACTACCATCAAGGGTTTAAAGGAGAAGGAAAGCCTTAGTCACTTGGGGGTGCCAAAATGTTACCTTGTACCCCGGGCTGGTGGCCCTTTTAAGACAGTTGGTGCGCTTGCGCAGTAGAGTGAAAAGCCGAACTTTAACAACAAAGTCGGCTTTTCACTTTACTGCGCATGCACCGGCCCAGAGATTTTGCTGGCAGAAGAAACAAGGAAGAAGGAAGTGCTCGCTACAAGTACCCCGGGCTGGTGCAGTTTTCTCCTAACAGGGGCACCGGCAGGGGAAAAGGTAAGCGATTAAAATTTTGGCACCCCCAAGTGATTTAGCCTTTCCTTCTCATTTAAATACCGGGGAATTCCCTATCAGTCATTTGAACTGAAGAAGCCACTCGGATGAGCGGTGAAACTATTTCAGTAAAATGTCTTGACTGACTGTTTTACAAAAACAGATCTCATGTTGTATAATTAGTAAATCTTATGAGGCAGTAAACCTAGTGTGTATAATTATCTGACTGTATAATAATCAAATTGACTTAACTCAAAGAAAAAATCTTACTTTTTAGAAGAAAAATCCATACTTAATTGATCTCTTGTAATACAATGTATTGTTGCTGTACTGGCCTTGGAGAGTGATACATTTATTAATAGATGTATTGTTTGATTATTAAATACAGCCTGGAAATTGTATAGTCTTTTAACCTTGGGCTCTTCCATCTGCTCAAAGACTTTTACAGAATAGAAAAATTGTAACATAAAGCAAAACATATTGCTGGGAACCAAGTACTTCTTAAAACAATGAAAGCAGTACGACAAAACAATGAAATCACAGCATGTGACTTTCAGGATCTAGCATTAAAGCAGCTGAAAAGTCAGTAACTATCAAGCATTTTTCAACAAACCATTTTGCTTCCAATTAATGCACACAATAAGTATGTGCACTCCTATGGGTTCATTTATCAAAACTTTTGAGTTTGTGAATTCGAGTTTGTTTTTCTGAAACAAATAAACTTGCATATTGAATTCTCGCTTATTTATTAATAAGGAAGACTTTAAATGAAAAACACCTTGACCTTTTTCGAGGACTGAGACTTTATTTTGGACTGAGACAACAGTACCATATAAAAAAAATTGCACGTGCATCGAAAAAATTACGGCAAAATTCACGCATCATTTTTTGATGCACAAGACTTTTTTTGTTACACAGCAAATATTTTCCACAGCAAATTTTTGTGCCCGTTTTGCAAAAAATCTGCCAATGTTAGGAATTCGCCGTGAATCCATGCCTGGCGAAAATTTTTCGCTCATCACTATATGCCAGATGTCATCTTTCAAGCATTCACACATTGGTTACATGTCTGAAGGCAAGATGATTGGTTGCGTTCTAAGGAGCAGATTTATTATGCTGTGTAAAAAAAAATGGCTAAAATTGCTACCCATTACCTGGCTTCACCACGTAATGTAAAATCGGAAAACTTCTCCATTTATTTTACACAGCTTTTTACAACTTTTTTTGGCAATTTAATTTTACATAGCATAATAAATAGGCCCTAAGTGTCCTCTTTAAAGAACATATTTCGGTTCACTAAACATCTGCCTACAGCTCTCATGTTTCATTTTCTTGTCAAATGAATTAAGTTTTACGTGGTGATTATAATGTAATATACTAGATGCTTTATGCTAGAACTAATACTACTAATAATCATAATACCAGTACAGAGATACACAACCTGCCTTACACCTTCACACAGAAGAAGAATAATAATATACCATAGGCCAATAACATCCATTGTTGTATATGGTATGTCTTCACCTTACCTAAGGGCAGATTTATTAAAGCACAATCGGTCCAAATCCGACTTTTTCGTACCTTGCATATTTTTGCTGATTTTTTTGCTAACTTTTTCATACTGTGTGTCAAAAAATACGCGACAAAATCGGATTGCCGCGCCGAATATGAAGTTTCGGATTCATTCAAGCTTCCGTATCGTAACTTTCCTTGGGCCAGGTTGGAGCTGCAGAGTACCATTGAGTCCTATGGGAGGCCTCCAAAATCATGCACAGAAGGATCAAAGTCGGAAAGGTTTTTTTGTGACTTTCGGATCACCAATACGATATTATTGTGACTATTCTGATTTTTTTTCGTAAGCATTTTTTACGTTATGTTAGCATTTATGATCATCAGAAATTATTGTATCTAATCCAAATTTTTCCCATTTCGGTATTTGAACTTGTGCTTTGATGAATGTGCCCCCTAGAGTTTCCTTTTCACTATCTATACCATATACTTTTGATGCCTTATTACACATGGAAGCCAATTTTTTAATTTTCTTTTCAAAACTCATTTGCAAAAAATTTTTGAATTTGTATTAAATCTTCTGAGCCAATAAATGTTTGTTCTTTTCACTAAAAAACTTATGTGTTGATTTAAATTATTTAACATTCAGGACCTTTTAGTGAATTTAACTTAAGTTTTTCTGCTCAATTTATTTTTTCTTGATTAAAAAATTATAGTAACCTAATGATAAAACTGAGGAATATTGGCCTGGAACATAATGTTTGTACTTGGATAGTGAACTGGCTGAAGGATTGATTACAAAGAGTGGTGGTAAATTTAACATTTTCTAATTGGACCACCATTGTTAGTGGAGTACCGCTAGTGGAGTACCTGTTCCAAGCAGGATTCTTCCAGGATTCTATATTATTCTAATTTTTTGTAATTGAGGTCAATAGTAGTCGTTTAAGCATTTCACTGCATATCATAATGTGTATGACTGTGTATATGACAAATAAAATTTGAATTTGAATTTAAATTTGTGTTGGGAGTATCCTTATTAAGAAGGATCTGGATATTTCTGTATGTATAAGTTATTGAATTACAGGCAGTGCCGTTCCATGGCTAGTAAAGCAAACAAAGTATTGTCTTGCATAAAAAAGGTGATTAACTCAAGGGATGAAAACATAATTTTGCCTATTTTATAGGTCCCTGGTAAGGCCTCACCTTGAGTATGCGGTGCAGTTTTCGGCTTTCGGACCTTAAGAAGGACATTAATGAGCTGGAGAGAGTCCAAAGGCATGCAACTAAATTGGTAAAGGGGATGGAAGGTTTAAACTATGATGTTGTTTTCTCTGGTAAAAAAGGAAATTGCGAGAGGACGTTTACTCTGTACAAGTACATTAGAGGGCATTATAGACAGATAGGGGGATGTTCTTTTTACCATAAAAATAATCAGTGCACCAGAGGCAACCCCTTTAGATTAGAGAAATGAAATGTTCATTTGAAGCAGTCAAGGGGGCTGATTTACTTACCCACGAACGGGTCGAATGGAGTCCGATTGCGTTTTTTTCGTAATGATCGGTATTTTGCGATTTTTTCGTATGTTTTGCGATTTTTTCGGATTCTTTACGAATTTTTCGTTACCAATACGATTTTTGCGTAAAAACGCGAGTTTTCCTATCCATTACGAAACTTGCGTAAAAAGTTGCGCATTTTTCGTAGCGTTAAAACTTACGCGAAAAGTTGCGCATTTTTCGTAGCGAAAAATTCATACAGAATCCGAAAAAATCGCAAAACATACGAAAAAGTCGCAAAATGTTCGTTTTCAAGTCGGAACTTTTCCAATTCGGGTCGGATTCGTGGGTTAGTAAATCAGCCCCAAGATGTTTTTTAGGCTGAGGGCATTGAGGTTGTGGAATGTCCTTTCATGTGAGGTTGTGATGGCAGCTTCTGTTAATGTTTTAGAGTGGTTTAGATGATTTCTTGAACAAACATAATATCCAAGGCTATTGTGATACTAAAATCTTCAACCAGTATTAATGGTGTTATATTTAGTTTATGTATGTATGTGAGGGTATAGATAGGTCATTATCTGTCTATGTGTGTGTACTGGGGTTCGCTTGGAAGGGCTGAACTTGGTGGACTTTTGTCTTTTTTCCAACTTAAATATGTAACTATGACATCAATGGCTACCATGTTTTAAAAGAAAAACTTGAATTGGACAATTTAGAAAAACAAACTCAAATTCATTAACCCCCTGCTATCCAGATCAAGCCTGCTACAACTATACCAATCAATTTTGCAGCCTTAACCACATACCATCTGCTGTGCTAAAGAAATTGTAATTGAGAATAGTAAATTTAAAGGTATGCATTTAGATCATCTAATAACACTGAAAATGGAAAAACTATAGAGGAGTTAACTGAATTTCCAATGAGCAACACATTTGGGTCACTTTTGTCTTCGGCGGAAATGCAAGAGGAAAGACATCACTTCCCTAGTATTATTTTACAGAGGAGTTTTGCAGATTTCTTACCATTGAACATTTGTGGTTTAATATTTAGCCAGGTTAAGTTAGATAACAGAAAGATTACAAACATATTGTTTTGCTGGCATTTGAAGCAGCGAACCCCATATATTACACTTAAAGTAGGCCTTTAGTATTCTTTTAAGGTGCAATTCCACAGTCTTTAAACGTTGAAACCTTTACTTTACAAAATTGTCATAAACAATTTGGGATGATTATGGGCTTTATCCAAAGTATACAGCATTTTGGGTGCATCATCTATATCTTATTCTATTTTTTGGGATTTATACTTGTTATTACATTCAGAAGGAACAGTACTTCCATTTTTATTGTTTTATTACATAATTTGTTATTATCATGCAAATTTTGACTTGTATCCACAAGTCAAAATATGCATGACAATAACAAATTTAGTATAAAGATTTATTTTCAATATTAGTGTCTTTGACCCATACCATATACCATGCAGGGCCGGATTTATAATAGCCCCAGCCTCTGGGTCTTTTTTTGGTCTGGTGCTTAGGGCAGCAGGGGACCAAAATACACAACTGATACATGTATTTTTTTAAAAAAAATAGCTTTTATTGTCCCTTGGTTGGTATGCCAACTAAGCACTTAGGTGGGCAATTGCTGTATTATGTTTGTGCTGTTGACTTAGCATGTATTTTTTACTACCCCGCAACTTAGAGGCAACATTGTTCTACACTGTTGAATATACTGTATATATTTGTGGACTGTATAGAGTTACGAAATTCATGTAAAATTCAGCAATGAAAAGAAGTTCATGTTCAGTCTGCAGTAATTTGAAGAATGTAACATACACAAATGAAGAATAATACACCAACTATCTAAATTGCTAAAAATTACAGTTTGCAGAATTTCTTTTTAGAAGTAAATACACTAAATAACTAAAATGTATAGTAACTATAATCTAATCACTAGAGTATAATCACAATCACAAAAAATGGCTGAAGTATGTGATAGTTTGGCAAGTAAAACCTGTACTTATTTGAAAGGAATTGTTTTCTACTGCTTCAGCTCAATCTAATTCAATTTGCCAGCTGCGTAGGGACAGAGTCACCAAAGAGTAAACTTTTTAAGCATGGATAACCATCCAATTATGCTTTAAAATCTGCAACCTGCTTATTACTGTACTTCATAATTGCTTCTGCAAATAAGACTCGTACAGACGACTTTTGCTTATAGCAATGTTAATGTGTTACTAAACATTTAATTATAGAGAGTAGTTAAACCATGCTGAATGGGCTTTAATCAGCAACTTTGTATTGCTTTGCTTAGGAAACCAGGTTAAAGAACATGGGACAATTAAAATGATCTGAAATGTGCAGCTGCAGATAATTTTCTGTTTACAAGTTTATATCCTGGTCTCACATAATGGGCCAGATCCAACTCAATGAGAAAAATGTTTGTCAGGATATAAATCTCAATAGAAGTGTACCGGAATTTGTGGTCATTGAATTTGTTTCATGAAATTGATTTTGACCCAGTAGTTAAGAAAAGAGGTAAAGGATATGTTAAATTATTTAAAGGGATTTTAGAAAATAGTACTTATGGAAAGAGGCATGCAAGCTTTTTAATCAACATTATTGTCCCTTGGTGAAACCTAGGGACAGATTTACTAATCTACGAATGCTCGAAGCCTTCATTCGAATGCTCTGAGCATAATTTTGCCGACTTTTTCGACGCTTGCGCAACTTTTTGGTACTTTTACGCGAAAAAATCGGAAAGGTTGTCCCGCTGTTTACAATCGTTCGGTACGAAATTTCGTGACTTTCGGATTGCCAATTTGATATTATCGTGACTAATACAATTTTTTTCGTAAGCATATTCGTGATATTTGCGATCTTCAGAAATTATCGTATCCAATCCGAATTTGTCCCATTCGGGATTTGAACTTGCGTTTTTCATGAATGTGTCCCCTAGTGTACAGCTTGCACCATAGATTGCAATTCTCTTGGAAGGTAGTTGCAACAGAAAACACTAAGGGGCACATTTACTAAAACTTAAAATTCGACTTAACTCATTTCCACAAATGTCTGACATTTACTAAAAATTCAGAACTGAAAATGTCTGGGTGGGAAAAAGTTGCATAAACTGCAACTTATTTCTAAATTGTTGCCCCAGAAACTCTAATTTTTTGAATTGTCACAGAAAAACAGCATCAAAAATCTTAAACCTCCAAAGTTTCGAAGCAAAAGAGAAGGATCTTTTAGGATAGGTACGGAACATTGACTGCCATTGACTTCTACATGATTTCTACAAGTTTTAGCTGGTGAATTGTCAGATTCCAATTTTTGCTGTTTGGATGCATAGTAAATCTAGGAAGAGTCGCAACTTTGTTTTTCCATGACTTTTAGTGCTAAAAATCCAAACCGGATGAAAAAAATCTGATGGTTAGTCAATTGCCCCTAAGATCCCATTTAAAGGAATGAGACCACTTCCATGAAATTTCTATAGACTATGGGGGCAATTTACTTCTCTAGGTGGGTTCATAATGGGAAGTGCTGGTAATAAAAAAGTACAAAATTGAGAGAACTACCACACTCAAATGGGAACTCAAAAGTGATTTATTTAAGCAAAATCTAAATATATATATATTTTTTTTTCTTTACTTTTGCTTTATTCCTACGGTTCTATGCCTTTAATGTTGAAAATTTTATACAACATTAGCAGAAAAAGTATCTAATATTTTTGTATCATCTAGTCAAAATGACAATAAGTGTTCTTGCCTTCAAAACAGTGTAAAGTTCATCTAACTTTGTGCCAAACATTTTAAAACACAGTACTAGAGGAGTTTTTACTTTTATGCATTTAGCCTTCGGAAGATCTTGGTACATATTGTATGTGGTGACAGTTTATATGGATAATCAACGAGTCATCTAAATTAGTAGCACACCGAAAATTACAAGCCTCAGAATAGGAGAAACAGAGCAAAAAATATAATTATGTACAGATCACAAGTTACTTTACTTGGACAGCCTTGGTCAGGCTCTATAGACAGTCGTGCAGTTGATTTATTAGTCTGGAGATTTTTCAGACCTCATAATTAACTGGGAAAAATACAATATCTTCCCTGTTGACCCAGATGTATCCTAACACATTTCCCCTTACTATGCTCCAATAGATACACAAACTCAAATACCTAGGAATACTGGTGCAAAAGTTCAAAAATAGCAACTCCACAAGCCTTCTTCAAAAGCAAAAAAATTTCTAAAATAGATAGCATTCAAGTTCTATTTATTTTTAACTTCAAAGCAACCTATGTTGCTAGAGCAAAGATTAAATCTCCAATCAGGAAGGGAGCCTTGGACATGTCAAAATTTTTACTACTTAACTTCCCAGTTATGTTACATTTCCTGGTCATGTGACCTGATCTATTTTAATCCCAAATTTTCTCTCTAGGCTACAATAATGGGATTAATAGAGTTAATTGATATATATACTCAATATAAACTGATTATCTGTACTTTTGTTCACTCTTACCTCATGTGTCACAATTGCTGAAATATGAGCACTGGCTTAAGAGTTAAAACCCTTTAAGCTCTGGTACAGGATGTCACTTTTACAACATTTTATGTTTAATTAAAAAACAAAGACATTGGAATCTTCTCTACTCAAGAAATATTGCTCTAGCGTTATTGAAAAGAAGCAAGCAATAGCCTAGTGAAAAGTGAGTTGCAAAATGCATTGCCTTTTCATGAAATGCCCTACCCTGCCAGGAAAGGGGCTAAGAATCTATAACACTGGAACAGTTGTACTTTTATGTTGGTGAGGTAGATTCTACATTTGCAGCCAAGGATATACAACTATATATAAGTCATTTACTAATGCAGACAACACAATAGCACCTTATATTTAGGTATACAGGGGTATTACTCTATGTTATAACACTTGTGTAAAACCTAGAGAAAGGAAATGTGCTAGGTTGCATTTTATTTCCTGAGCTGATACCATACAGTATATGAACAAAGCACAAGTTTTGCACACATGTTGCTATAAGATCTTATGAAGATCTTATGACAACGGAAATTACTTTTCTATATTTCAGTCATACGGTCCCCGGGGAAGTAACCTAGTTTGGGGACAATTACCTTTTCTACTGATTCATTTTGAGATATATCTTTATCTTACTTTGGATGGTACAGTTCTCTATATTTTCAAAGTTGTTACATATTGACATAAAATATGCTCTGAATGAATCAGACTTTTTTTTGGTTTAAAGTTTAATAAAATATTTAAGGGAACATATTTATATTATATAACTTTTTTTTTTACTATTATATTTCTAATTTTTTTGTGTTTTGACATAAACTACTTATAATGTCGTATAACTGTTAGCAGCAGTTTTTGACTGCAGAACCGGTGATCTCTATAGTTCATTATGCCATGTTATAGTTACTATGTATTCCATTGGTATCTGCTTTGATATTAAAGGGGAAATATACTCACCTTCGGCATGAACTCATACAGTTACGTTTATGTAAAAAAGGCGCATAAACATTTTTTTTAAACAGACATACCAGATTCCACATATTGAAAAAAATGTCTGTGCTCTTTGGGACCAGTTCCCCATTTTCCTTGGGCTCTGAGTGTAATGCAACCCGCCCTTCATCTTGTTCTATTGTGCAATGTTGGGTTCTGAGATCCCTCTGCTTTCTATCTGGCGCAGTGCACAGATTCTCTATAAAGCAAAGGGACTAGAAGTCTATTATAATATTCTTTAACCTTTCATTGTTAAAATGTACTATTTGGAGGAATGGCTTTACAAATAATAGTCTACTCTAGCAGACAAATAGTGGTTGTGTAATGTTAGAACCCTAAAATGCATCATGGTCAAATGCTTTATAGAACAAAATATATAGTATATATTATTATATATAATTACAAATCTCACACTGGTCATTTGATACATGTTTTAATTCCCATCTGACTTCAGCGGTAATACAGCGTTTGCAAAAGTTTATCCCTTAAAGCATTCAAGCAGTGGATTCAATTGGCAGTTGTGCAAAGTGCTCTTTCTCTGAAATGAAATAGCAAGTCATAAAATATTATACTAGCTATAACGCATAGCACAAATTTAGCTATGGTTAAATTTAATGATATAAAGGAGTTACCTATAATGTAATATAATGGTGAAAAACTTTTTTGAAGCAATATTTTTCATTTATATTTCCCTGTTACCATTCTAGGGGTAAGGGGGCAGAGACATTCTGGTATTGCCTAAATGATGAAAGTATACATAATTTTTTTGGAGACCAGTGCAGCTTTTTTGTGTTAAATGATCACAAAGCAACTGCTGCTATTGTTAGCATCTGAAGCCTCTCTAATTTGCCGCAGAGTGGAAACAATTCCTTCCTGACTCCAAGATGGCAATCGGACCAGTCCCTGGATCAACTTGTACTAAGAGCTATCTCCCATAACCCTGTATTCCCTCACTTCCATCCAGCCCCTTCTTAAAGGAGAATGCAAGTCAAAATTTAAAAAGCATACTGCCCAATAGTCCTCCTATTGTTTAGTAAAAACGCCACACTTTTGGCTCACCTAATCAAATATTTACTCAGTCACACTTACTTTACATTTTCTAGAACAGGCAGCCATCTCTAAAAAGGTTTTCTCCCTTCCTTTCCCTCCTTGCTTTATACTGCACATGTGTTTCATTCCCTCCCCCCCACCCTCTGGCAGATCTGCTTCTGATTGGCTGCTGGGCATGTGTAGCTCAGACCAGGAGACAGGATCAAGTTACACACATGCTCAGAGAATAGGAAGGCTGCCGCTGGCAGCCTACAGGAAGGACAGAGATATTTCAGTGATGTCACTGGAGTCTTCACACTGCTGTAGGCTGCCAGCACCATATCTCAGAGAAGCAAGCAGGGATCTGGGAATTTAGATATGCAGTAAGTACTTAAAAAGAATGCCTTTAGACTTACTTTTAATTTATATTAACCTTTCATTGTCCTTTAAAGCTATATAATGTATCAGCCAGCACAACTGATTCGGGGAGGGAATTCCACAACTTCACAGCTCGCACAGTAAAAAATCCTTTAAGAATATTTAAATGGAACCTCCCTTCTTCTAAATGGAGTGGGTGTCCTCGTGTCCGTTGGAAGGACCTACTGGTAAATAAAGCATTATAGAGGTTATTATATGATCCCCTTATATATTTATACATAGTTATCATGTCACCTCTTAAGCGCCTTTTCTCTAGTATAAACAGACCCAACTTGGCCAGTTTTTCTTCATAACTGAGACTTTCCATACCCTTTACCAGCTTAGTTGCCCTTCTCTGGACCCTCTCTAACTCAATAATGTCCCGTTTGAGCACTGGAGACCAAAACTGATCAGCATATTCTAGATGGGGCCTTACCAGTGCTCTGTAAAGGGGAAGAATAACCCCCTCCTCCCGTGAATCTATACCCCTTTTAATACAGCTCAAAACCTTGTTTGCCCTTGCAGCTGCTGCCTGGTATTGCTTCCTACAGCCAAGTTTATTATCTACAAGGACTCCAAGGTCCTTCTCCATTATGGATTTGCCTAGTGAAGTCCCATTAAGGGTATAAGTGGCTTGCATATTTTTACATCCCAGGTGCATGACCTTACATTTATCCACATTAAATCTAATCTTTCATTTAGCTGCCCAGATTGCCAGTTGGTCAAGATCCTGCTGCAAGAATGCCACATCCTGGATAGAATTGACTGGTCTGCAGAGTTTTGTGTCATCTGCAAACACTGATGCATTACTTATAATACCCTCCCCTAAGTCATTTATGAACAAGTTAAACAAAAGTGGACCCAGTACAGAACCCTGAGGGACCCCACTGAGAACCTTACTCCAAGTAGAGAATGTACCATTAACAACCACCCTCTGTACCCGATCCTGTACCCAGTTTTCTATCCATGTGCAAACGACTTCACTAAGACCAATAGACCTTAGTTTAGAAAGCAGTCGTTTGTGGGGAACGGTATCAAATGCTTTGGCAAAATCCAAATAGATTAAATCTACTGCATCCCTACTGTCCAGCTTCTTACCTACCTCATTATAAAAAGCAATTAAATTGACCTGTCCTTCATAAAGCCATGCTGATTACTGCTCATAATGCCATTCTCCAGTACATAATTTTGTATGTGATCCCTTAACAAGCCTTCAAATAACCTGCACACTACGGATGTCAAACTTACAGGCCTATAATTGTCAGGCTGAGATCTTACTCTCTTTTTAAATATAGGAATGACATTCACCTTCTTCCAATCCCTAGGTCCATACCTGATGAAAGAGAGTCTGAGAATATCAGAAACAAAGGCCACTGTAAATCTGCCCCTAGCTCTCTCAGTACCCGAGGGTGTATTTCATCTGGCCCAGGTGCCTTGTTCACATTTATCTTGTGTAACCCTTTAAGTGCCATATCCTGTGTCAACCACTGCATAGTTGGAGCTGAGGCAACAGTGCAGCTATTGGGTGGGACTTGGCCCTCTGGCTCCTCTACTGTATACACAGAAGAAAAGAACTGGTTTAGCACATCTGCCTTTTCTGTATCTGCTGTAACCATATTGTTACTATAACTCAATGGGGCCACACCCTCAACCTGCATCTTTTTACTATTAATATACTTAAAAAACGTTTTGGGGTTAGTCTTGGCCTCTGCCGCGATGCGCTCCTCATTTTCTATCTTTGCCTTCCAGATTGCTGTTTTACAACACTTGTTATAGTGTTTATATTCATTAAACGCAGCTACTGTCCCCTCTGACTTATATTTCTTAAAAGCTTTCCTAGACAAAGGAAAGGCAACGTTTTGGGCCTTATTGGCTCCTTTATCAAGTCTGTTGTTGTAAGCACAACAACAGTTGCTTATCTCTTTAAAGTGGGCTGTTACCATAGGAAAAGGAAATGTATTCATTATACTGTCTCACATAATTTATTTCCAGGTATCTTTTAAGTAGTTTTTTTTTAAAAACCAAAATGTCTAAAGGAATATGTAGAAGAGAATTTTAATCAAATTTTATATTTCTGGTATATTCATTGACTTGCATAAAAGATTGTAATTGATTCTCACATATTGGTCTGCTGTTCTGACCACCCTTGTGTTTCAACATCTAATGACCTGTTTTAGCCCATTAGAACTACTTGGTTTGTGCCTGAAGTTTTGATGCAGACCTCATTCTCATTAAAGTTGATCCATTAAAAAATGATTATTTGTTCCTCTTTTCAAAATGTTGGAAGGACATAGCCTTATAGAGGGTATGGCAATGTTTAAAATAATAAAAGAAAACATCAAACATCTGACAGATGTTACAAAAGCATCATTTGCAAAAAATCAAGCATTGTCTGTGATGTACCATGTTATTATTCATCTTTGCAGAAATTAGCTTTTGGATAAGGAGCAACATACAGGTTTTTTTTTTTCATTTACTTTACATCAATATTTAGAACAATTTTTTTTAATGTAGAAGAGGATTAATTTATTGTGTTAATTGCCTGTGCTAATTGTAATGAGAGTGACATGCTTATTTAGCCTAAAGCATTGCAATTGACCTCAATTACTGAAATGTTGTGTTTACTGGAAGTAAAATTGCTCTAAACAGCCTCCAGAATTACCTACCTTTGTCCCAGCATTCTCTCTGACCTGATTCCTCAGTCAGAAGGTGATCCTTTTTCTTTACTTCCTTGTGCAGAGTGAAGCCCCGCCCCCACTTCCTGTTCAGTTCTCTCTTCAATTTGACTACCTGTTGTCGAAGTGGAGAGCCTTCTGGGCATGCCTGGAGGCAGCAGGAGCCAGTCTGTGCATTAGCAGTTTTTTTTTTTTTTAATAAGAGACCTGAACAGGAAATGGGGGCGGGGCTTCACTCTGCACAAGGAAGCAAATAAAAACCTTCTGACTGAGGAACCAGGTCAGAGAGAATGCTGGGACAAAGGTAGGAAATTCTGGAGGCTGTTTAGAGTAATTTTACTGATAGAAAAAAAAAGGTTTACTTATTCTTTAAAGCCCTTCATATTACACTTTTAGCAAAGTAAGAAAGTGTTGACACTGGTTTTTGGCATATTACTACTTTGATTTATAGCAAATAGTATACTTTATATACATTTCTCACGTGAACACATGGAACTTTTAAAGAGAGATAACTGATCTACACACAGGGCATTCTAATATTTTATTTGCAAAAATGTGCAAGAGTGGCATTTAGGTTGCGTTATATTTACTTTGCGCTGTAAACGTATTACTATTTTTCTTTGATTAATCACAACTATATACATTTTTTTCTAGGAATGTCTTAGTCAACATTTGAAATTATACTGAAATTAATATGTGTTGTCATAATTTCCTTATTTGTATTTAATAAATAGTGACACCATGATGGGCAAAATGTATATGACTCTGAGGCATTGTAACATCAAAATGTGGTATTTGACATTATTAGGTCAGGAATTTAAATCACAGGAAAGGGCAACATACCTGTAGGTAAAGGCCAATATACAAAACATTACCACATCCATTAAGCATTGTGAGTTCTGTAACCATAAAAAAGCATGATGATATCATAGGTCAAGTGCTTTGTGTGCATGACACACAACTAAATCCCCATTGTTATATGGGAAACATAGCAGTTATAATAATTCATGAGTAAAGCACTAAAAACATCAGTATATAAAATACACAGTTAAATGTATCTTCATAATGTGAAATTATGCACCACCCCATGTTTGTAGCTTTAATGGGGGTCTTTACCCCTGCCAAAAATTGGCGTAAACTTACTAAGAGTTGTCATCTGAACAATTTTGCAATTTTGCATTTAATTTGTGTGGTTTCCTAGATATTAGCAGTTCTTTACAGTTTTAGACTGCTAATAGCAGACCGCAGTGTCAGTGAGCCTAACTATCTATGCACAGTCTTTATTTGGTTAACCCTGGTGTTGCTGACTTTCAGTTCTGCCAAAAAACTGGTATTAGCAGTCTAAGAATGCAAATATTTCAGAAATTGCTAAAAACGAAAAAGAAAATAAAAGGAACGTAAATTCCAAAAGTGCATATACAAGCACCCTGAGTAAGATTACATCAACTATTTTTATGGGGTTCAGATGCCCTTTTTATGTCTTTTATGTTACATTAAGGGAAAGTAGTCTTAGTTAGGGCAATCTCTTTTTGTTGTTAACTTGGTCTCAACACCATTGTGTGCTGAAACCTACTATATCCCGTAGTTTTAAAAAAGTCATAGCAACAATGACAGCTAGGAATGGTTCTGCTGCCTTAGTACTGGCTTTTACAAAATTAATAACAACTCCAAAGGACTGATACACTGTGTTTGTTGCAACCTAACCATTGTGTGTTGGGCATTAACTTCCTGGGTTATTGATTTTATCAAAATATACTGGTCTTTTGTCTGTGAGAAAAAAAGAAAGTTTTATTTACCTATTATCTATATTTAATATATATCTTGTTTTCATACTTCATTTTTCAAATGTCCTTTTGTTTTTGTTTTTTTTGCTAGGCATGTATCTTGGAGAGACAGATTTTTGACTTTCTTGGTTACCAGTGGGCACCAATCTTGGTAAATTTTATTCACATTATTGTTGTCATCTTTGGAATATTTGGAACTATCCAGTGTAGAACCCGGTACATAACAGCTGTAAGTACACAATTTTCTATTACATTAAAGCATTCTATTTAGTTAAAGCCAACCTGGTTTATGCAGAAAACAAATACGTCTGCAGTGTGCATGACTAATAAACTGTCATGCAGCATATTTATTTTATATATCCCTTATTTTAAAGAGGTAGTATATTAACAATTATTATTTTATAGAACATTCTATTCCTAGCAACATGTATCTGGTCCTCATTTTTTATTTTTTATCATTTTCTAATTATTTGCTTTTAAATAATAGTTGCTTACTTTGACAGCCAAAAAACTATTGCTCCCTGAGTCTGCTTTTTTATTATAGCTTTTTTTGATGATTTCTCTTCTCCTCATTCAGGCCCTCTGCTATTCATATTTTACTCTCTTATTCAAACCACTGCCTAATTTGTAAAATAAAATGGACCATAAAAACTGATGTTCCTAAAATAATTAAAAGGCTTACTACCCCTTCACAGGGATCAAGCTGGCGTCAGACCAGCTAGGAGGTGCTAGAACTGAACATCAACTTTGCATATTCTATCTCAGTAACTTTTTTAATTTGATGCTTTTGTTAAGTTCTGTTGGCATTTTCTGGTTTTCTGTATTTGTTTTGGATGCTATTTTGTCTTTTAAACACAATTTACATTTTGCCATTACTGAAAAGTGGATATTTGTTGATGTTAAGTAATGCCATATTTATATGGCATTCTTGAGACTGCATGGTAGAAACCCTGAATACTGATAGAAGACTTTCCTGTTTTGAAGACTTGCCTGTTACTAATTTACTAATGCCACAGATAAATGTACTAGAGCATGAAGTTGTGCTTATTCAGCATATGGGGGAAAATTCAAATCTGGTTCCAGTGGGCATAGCACCTATACTGCCCTTCCTAACTGTAAATGAGCCCTATTATTTTACATTGTACTATATACAGGATATTGTAGATGTATATACAAATTTCAACTAAAATTTGTAATGCTAACTTGCTAGTACAGTTTATATTTCAATTGACAGGAGCATAGTAAATGAAATTTACTTTTAGGAGTCTGATGCAAAAGAATTGTACAACATTGAGTGGCTAATGTAAAACGAAACCAATATCCCATTAACTTCTAAAATAATTCACTGTTATTTGCCATCTCTTTTGGCCATCATTTTTATAGATGTAGATGGTATTTATTTTTGTCAAACACTGCTTGCATGTTCAGAACATTAGCAAGCCATTTGGGTGCTATATATATATATTCTGGCTGTTATACAGAGAAGCGTAACTGGCAACATCACTAAATGTGTGCATATTTCATTACAAATTGAGCTATTTGGGAATTACTACTGTTACTGCATCATTATCATCATCATCATTATAATCTGAAGTTAACCTCCTTTTTTTATTCTTTGTTCCCTTCAAAAAATGTAGCTTAATATAACAACAAAAAGAACAAAACAGGCTTCAGGCTGGCCAAAATCAGAAAGCTGGTGAACTTCAAGATCATTTTTAAAGACATGTTTTAAAAATGTTGTTTCTGGCCAAAATGTATTCTGAAGCCCTAGTTCACCCTAGTTAAGTATTTGAGCCTATAATGTCATGATAAAATGTGAAAAAGGAATAAATTGTTCAAAGCTGCTACTAAATCTTACTTTTGCCTTAAAAACAAAATAGAAAAATAAAACATTTAAAATCTCTAAGTCAATTTCCTTATTGTTTCATAGATGCACTTGAATTGGCCAGGTCCAGCTTCAGCCTATGTAAAATAAATAGGACCTAACATAAAGCCTGTGGCATCAAGTCATGTTGTGAGCAAAGATCACCTCATGGCAACTGTCTCTTCTGAAATCGTTTTGATGTGTTTTACGAAAACATCTCTCCATCAAGTTAAAACAATTCACTACATGGTTAACATGTGATATTATAGTCTAGGAGTGACAGTGGAGGCATTGGCTTAAAATTGTTTAAAGGAATAAGGGGGAAAAAGGGGCAAACAAAGGAAGAAATCAAATAACATATGCTTCCCAGATTTGATCTTATGTAGAGAAATACAGATGAGCAACGTTTCCTATAAGCTGTGTGCTTGTGTTGGGCACAAAAAATGCATGGCATGATATCATGCACAAAATACACATAAGGAGTATGGTAAGCTTGAACAGAAGCTAAATATGCCAGGTTGATTGCCTTAACTCCCAAGAGAGCTAATTAAATATGCTCAACATATGCAAACTATTGACTGTGCAGATTTATGAAAGGTTGAGTGTTTTTTTTTTCTGCTTAACTTTGACAACAAATGGTGTTTTGTCCACAGGTCAGATTTTTTCACTAGGTCTGAAATGGAAAAACACATTATCAACTACCATCAATTAATTATTCAGCCCATTTGAAAAAAACATGAAAAAGTATTGACTTGTGCATGATAATCTCTTACAATGGACACCTAATAGAAATTTGTGGTTACTGCAACAAAGTAATGTTGTAAATAAAACATTTTGATGTAGTCCTGGACAACAGCTATTATTATCCATTGAAACTGTCCCCTTACGACAATCCCACTAATCTGTATTTTTTGGAGTGTGGGAGGAAACAAGAGTACTAAGGGGAAACCCACTCCTGGAGAATATGCAGAAAAGCCAATATGATACACTACTGATTTTAAAACAAGGAAATATTTAGAATACATTTTCGAGGTCCAGTAACCCATTTTAGCCATTCAGGTATTAGCTTTCAAATAGCAGTGCAGAAGAGACTATAAAATATCTGAACTTCATACAGAGACTTATTAGGAATAAAGCCACACATCTAAATGCCAAACACCTGTATCTTATTAGCATAAATTCTAGTCCTGCAGTTATAATGCTTATTTACAGTGTCTTCCACCCTGACTACCTGCCGCAGCTCCTAAATACAGATCCATGTGGAATATGTCTACATAGTTAGCCAGACTGCCCCTAAATTTAGTATTAATTCCTATGATTAAGAATCTACCAGCAAGATGGGTTTTTCTTATGCATAGTAATGCATAGTAACTTCACAATGATAAGGCTGAACTATTTTACATAGCCAAATATATATAAGGCAGTTATAGTGCTTTAGACAAAAGCATTTTTCAGAAGCATAGCTAAAACTATTCTGCATGTTTAGGCTGGTCGCACAGTCTTTGCTAGCACGGGCAACTAATCTCTCTAAAATGTGTTCCCACTGGCATATGGGTTGCTTCGGTTTTCCGAAGTTGCTTGAAGTTACCTCATGAGGAAACTTCGGGTGACTTTTGGAAAATCAAAGCAATGCGTATGCCATCCCACCAAAGATTCACATTCTTGCCGGTGGGAAGGAATTTTGGTGGATTAGTTGCCCGCAGTAGCAAAGATTTATCATGGGCAACCAATCTCCCCATGTGCCACCAGCCTTAAAGTAATATAAAAACACTTTCTTTGAGCAAAAATAGGGACTATGGACAAGTAATTGTGCATACAAGGCGGAGACAGTTTAGGCTAAGACAAGAATGGGGTTATAGAAGGTTTTTAGTTAGTGGGAGGTGATTTATGGGTCCTCCAAAACTGTCACAAGTGGCAATGGAATGCTTGCCTTTGGGGCCTATGTTTCAGTTACTTGGCTGACTGGTATTGATACAGACTCACTTATTGATACAGACTCACTGTGAAGTGATGACAATTGGCTTCATTTGCCTTCTTGACTACCTTGGAGTTGGGTGCTGGCATGTAAGGTAGCCTAAGAAGATGCATGGGTGTTATATTTGGAAAGCATTCTTCAAAGGGGTTCATTTGGGTATATAGATGTCAAATTGCAAATTAAACCTTTGATTTATTAGTTGCTATTAGTAATGAGTGAATCTGTCCTGAAAATTTTGCGAAATGCGGCAAGTTTTTCGACGTGCGCAGTTTTTTGTACACAAATGATATGTTATTTGCATAGTTATGCTCTTAACTGTGAATTAAAAACTGTAAAAACTGGACTTTGTTCTTTGTCTCTTGGAGTCTAAGGTAGGGGTAAGGGAAAGCAATGGTTGCTAAGGGTACAGTATTTTAGTAATCCTTCTAAAACCCTTGGCTCTGCCCATGTTAATATACCGTATTACTCAGGAATACCAGATGGTAACAATGGATATATTTTACTATCAAATGCCACAGTATGAATAAACTTTGAAAACATCTTTGATGCATGAAGATACCTATGGAACTTTTTGATATGCATCTATCTGGTCTTTATGCAAGTGTTTTTGTGTCATCATTTACTGATATAGTACCAGCAAGATACGCAGACCTACATTATTTAACAGACGTCTTAGAATAATGAGAAAGCGTTACAGAACAACAGAAGTATGGTTTATTAATATTGTTTAGTAGGCAAACATTACATGGGACAATGGTATTTTAGTAAGATAATTGTTTAAAAACAAATTCAAATATTTAATATCTTATGTGCCATTGAAACTATAAGTAATGATTGTTCCCTGCTCTGTGATTTTTTAAAGGCCTTTTCCAATTTCCAAACAAACCCCTGATGCATTTTGGGTTTAGGCAATATTGTAGATTACACAGCTGTTTGTTAGCTTGAGGCACTGGCTTTGTTCTGGTTATATTTAGTAGGAAGCTTTTTTTTATTAGCCTCTATGGAAATCCTTTACATCTGGCATTTGTAGGAACACCTTGTACAAAGAATAGCACAAGACTGTTTTTCCTAAATTGTCCTTGGTGTGTCTTACTAGCTTGTTCACATATGTTTTTTTGCATGCAGTACAGTTTTGAATATATTGCTTTAAACTTTTGCAGTATCCAGATCTGGCTTATATGAATAATAGTAGTGTGTGTTTTATAGGCTGTATTTACTCTAGAAATATGGTAGATTTTTAGTAGAGATGCACCGAATCAACTTTTTTGGATTCTGCCGAACCCCCGAATCCACCCTGAAGGATTCTGCCGAATCCCGAACCGAATCCTATTGAATCCTATTGTGTAGATAGTAAAACATTTACTAAAGCTACAGAAAACACTGGAAACATATGTAGAGCAGGGCTAGGGTATTACAGATAGCAAGCCTTTGCCTACAGCTTGTTTAATTATTGTAATATATGGTAAACAATTTTTAGTTGGCAAAAGAATAAGAATGTATGTGTCTAACTGTAACTGAAATTGATTTAAATTTTTTTATTATGCTATACTTTATGAAATAAAATGAAAAAGAGAGATGTTTGATGTGTTACTGCCACCTTTTTATTGATTGATGAGTTGTAGAAGACATATTGAATTGAATTGAAATACTAGTAATACTATACTAGTAGTAGCCACAGACACTATTACGGGTATATTTATCATGCTTTGTAAAAAGTAGAGTGAAACATTACTGGTGGTGTTGCTCATAAGCAGGCAATGAGAAGCTTTGTTTTGGTGGGTGACCATTGGCAGATGGAATAAGAAAGGCGTTAAAAAGTGCTGGGTGGGTACTGAACATGGATAATTGGGAAAGGGGACCAGTTAGGTCCCGGAGTGGTGGCGGTTATCCTCTGAGCTAGGGATTTGGCGGCTGGAGGATAGCATGGCTCAAGGTGGTTGTGGAAGGGCCGACTGGCAAGGGGCTCGGGGTCAGTATTTTAGGTTCGGTAATGTTTGCACTTGTTACATTGATGTATTGTTATATTTAAACATGTTTTAAGTTTGTATTCAATTTCTTGCACTGTTTGTATTTATAAATAAAGCTGTGGCCATTATCATTTCCAACAATGATATCATCACACAGTTTTTATTGGTAAGTAAGGTGAGCAAGTGTAAGTGTATGCATGGGTCATGGTAATTATCAGCACAGGAACAATGCCGACAGGACTGAGTAGTTCTGACTGTAATATATATTACAAAGACAAACACAATGATAAATGTATGCTAATGTCATTCCAGGTATCATTTGGGCAGGCATTGAATAACCAAATCCCACCTGCCACTTTTTTGCCATTATTGCCATTTAATTAGCTTTTTCAAAAATTGATAAAAATATAAGTATCATTAGGGATGTAGCGAACATCGCCAAAAATGTTCGCGGACCCGTTCGCGGACTTTCGGCAAAACTCGCGAATATTCGCAAACTTTGCGAACCCCATAGACTTCAATGGGAAGGCGAACTTTAAAACCTAGAAAAGCCATTTCTGGCCAGAAAACTGATTTTAAAGTTGTTTAAAGGGTGCCACGACCTGGACAGTGGCATGCAGGAGGGGGATCAAGCAAAAATTTCTCTGAAAAATACTTTGTAAAAAAAACACCAAAAAATAACGCCAAAAAATAACGCCAAAAAAAAAAACGCCAAAAAATAACGCCAAAAAAAAAACGCCAAAAAAAACCGCGGCAAACCCAAAATGGCGAACATCGCCAAAAGTTCGCGAATTTGCGGACTTGCGAACACCCGATGTTCGCGCGAATTAGTTCGCCGGCGAACAGTTCGCTACATCTCTAAGTATCATGTTCACCATTACTAATGCCAATTAATTCCCAGTAAGGGTAACAATTCTTATATAGAGGCAGCAGCAGCAGCGACAACTACAGGCTTCCTACCCATGGCCAGGACCACTATCAGAAATCACAGGGCCACTCAAAACATTTTCTGGGCCCCCCCTCCTCCCATGCCCTGCCCACCAATGTCCCCTCCCCCAGTGACTCCTGCCATCAGTACAAAGGACACACAGACATTGGTAGCCAGGGCCCCCTAAAACATGGTAGCCAGGGCCCCCCTAAAACTTTGGTAGCCAGGGGTTAAATTTTGCATTGGCGCCAGTCCAGGGCCCCCTAAAACATTGCTGGTCCTCCCCCAGTGTCCTCATACTAGGGCCCACTCCCCCCCTGCTTCCTGCTCCCCCACTTCTTCCTCCAGCTCCCCCCAGCATCCTTCAACTCCCCCTCCCCAGCATCCTCCAGCTCCCCTCCCCAGCATCCTCCAGTTCCACTCCCCAGCATCCTCCAGCTCCCCCCCCCTCAGCATCCTCTAGCTCCACTCCCCAGCATCCTCCAGCACACTAAAAGGCACAAATTGGCACGCCACACACAAGAAGCCGTGACTAAATGCACGTAGAGGTGCGGAGAAACGTGACGTACACACTAAGGCGAAAATAAAGCGCACGCCCACGCCTGAAATTCGCGCGCAACCCCCCAATTCCCAAATAAATACCTGTGCCCTGTAAGACAAAAAGATTGTTTATTTGCATAGTACATCCTGTTGAAGACCTACTTATGAGCCCAGAAGTAAATACGTACATATATACGTACGTATATACCACACTAAGACTCAAATGTGGTACATTTTTAACAGCAATTACATTAAAATAAGCCATTTCAAATTAAAAATATTTTGATTTTTTATTTAAACTTTCATTCCTAGGGAGACACCTAAATGCTCCCATTTAAGTTGAGATATAGCAAGGCCCATAACAGTCTAGTACAGTGCTGTCCAACTTCTGCGGTGCTGAGTGCCGGAATTTGTCTAGCATACATGGTGGAGGGCCATTAATCGAAGCCAGTTTTGGCCCATCCCCTTTTTTGAACCACACCCACTTTAATCCACAATGGTGGTAGAGTAGCAAAAACCCAAATGCTTGGTCCTCACTGCGGGGATATCAACAGTTATTCATATATGAAAGAATTATATTATGTCATATTAAGACACACCCTTAAATCCATATGCCTCCTCCTCCCCTGTGGATAGCACAGCAACCACCAGCAACATAATGACACACCTTAGGGACCATTTAATGGCTGTTTCCAACTACTAACAAACTCCTACCAGGCTCACCTCTCACAGGCAGCATAGGGCAGGCAGAGTATGGCACACACAGGCAGCACTCTGCCTCCCTTATGCTGCCTGTGTGTGCCATACTCGGCCTGCCCTATGCTGCCTGTGTGTGCCATACTCTGCCTGCCCTTAGCTGCCTGTGTGTGCCATACTCTGCCTGCCCTATGCTGCCTGTGTGTGCCATACTCGGCATGCCCTATGCTGCCTTTGTGTGCCATACTCTGCCTGCCCTATGCTGCCTGTGTGTGCCATACTCTGCCTGACCTATGCTGCCTGTGTGTGCCATACTCTGCCTGCCCTATGCTGACTGTGTGTGCCATACTCTGCCTGCCCTACCTGTGTGTGCCATACTCTGCCTGCCCTATGCTGCCTGTGTGTGCCATACTCTGCCTGCCCTTAGCTGTCTGTGTGTGCCATACTCTGTCTACCCTTAGCTGTCTGTGTGTGCCATACTCTGTCTATCCTGTGCCTATCCAGGCACTACATACAATGTCTGAGGTGGGAACAGGTGAACAATGGGGGTGATTACAGCCTGAGCCTGAGGTGTGAACACTGCAGGGGGTGAACAATGCAGAAACTAAAAGGTGTGAAAATCACAGGCGATTACATATTTAAACAATACAGGGGGATTACAGCCTGAATCTGAGGTGAGAACCATGCAGGGGGCCAGTTAATCTCAGTACTGATACTATTAATCAGCTTGAAAAAGGAACTAAAATGTTCTGAAAGCTTGCTATGATTATCTTAGTTAGCCAATAAAGGTATCACCTTTATACCACTTTTGTTATTTTTTATTTCAAAAGGGTTACCCTGTAAACATTACTGATACTATTTAAAGCTTACACAAAGGGAAGCCATCAAAGCAGCCAGACAGTTGGGGGGCCTCACAGAGGCGGGCCGCCAGTTGGAAAGCACTGGTTCTAGTATGATTTAAAGTAAAAAAAAAACCCAAAAAAAAACTATGCAGGACGCAGGACCTAAAAAACAAAATGTTGTCTGTATTTAAAATCATTTAATTAGAAAATGTAATTGTCAGTTTCTTTGAATAACACCTTATTTAAAAATGCTACATCCATTTAAAGGTAACTATCCATTCTTTAGAAAACACAGCAAAATTTGTTAAAGGAATTGGCGAAATATAAAATATCTTGAATTGGTAAACTTTATACAGCTAAAATTATATACTGTATTTACGTAAAATATTGTACTATTTTGTGTTATGCTGATCCAGGTTCCTATTGATGAAATTAAAACATTGTTCAGCAGGGCAGTTTCAACTCCTACTGCCACATTGAGGTGGCCTAGGAAATGCTGCCCCCACTTGCCTCAGAGGGGGGAGAGTAGGGGAGCACATCAGAATTTTGGCAAGGAAAGTCTAACAAAAAGCGAAATTTATTGGAGAGGCATACCTCTTGTGTGATGTGCAGTGCTAGTGACTGACCTTTATTTCCATCTATTTAGCTGTTTAAACACCACACTTTAGAAAAACTACCAAGTTAATTAAGAAAAAAAATCCCATAATGCAGTGCTCCTGCACTCAGACCAAGACCAGAGCATGCGCATCAGCACATCAGTAAGCAGTAAATGCACATAACGTAATATTACAATTCCTGCAATGCCACCCTGTTTCAGCACACCCCAATAACAACCAAGTCACATTGTTGCTTTGGGGCAGAAAGCAGGAAGTCATATGCTGATCGGCAAGGACTTTGTACTTTTACTTCCCCAGCGCTGACCTTGTATCCAGTTCTACACAAAATGAAAGACACACCATGTAAGTGGAGCCAGAGGGCACCTGCAAACAAACTTTCTTTCTTTAACTTAGGAGTTGGTATCAAACATAAAATAAATGGTATTTTGAAAAAAAAAAAATGATTAACTGCAACAAATGGTTCCAAAAATATAGTAAAATCCTATGGTAAAGGGTTTCCTTGTCCTTTAAATTGCCTGGAGCAGCATTTTGGTAATCCCAGGGGTGGTGCTGCCTGGAGTACCAAACACTGAAAAATATTATTGGCCTAATTCTCTGATTGTCCTCTCTGTGCATCATTACCTAGATAAGTAAGTTGCCCTACTAAATCCAATTAATCCCGCAGCACTACCATGGGTCCCTATATTCAAGAGGCTAGACCACAAATTTCCAGTACTACAACAGATGCTAGCACCACACACTTCTGCAACCCTGATGTTAAAAAAAAAACCACTTTATTTGTGGATTATACTGCGGTTAATTGTAGTGGTGGATCTTAAAACATTTTTAAAATGTTATAAACTATTTCTCATCTGATTTTCTAAAATGGGTACAACTGAAACAACACAACTGACATATTTCATCCATTTTTAAATCCCTGAAGATTCCCTTTGTTTTTATATGGCCACATAATTCCAGTGACTTCTAATATGACTTCTTATACTAGGGGATACATGACCCCTTGTAAAACAAGAGTGATACTTAGAGCTCCCTAACCTGTATAACTCAGCCAGCAGGCCTGTGTTTTTAAATGGTCACATAACTAATCACTAACCTCCAATAGCCTCTAATTAGGCTTTTTTATGTTTTAGAAAAACATACTGGGCCCGATTCACTAAAGTCCGAAATAAGGAGTGCTATTTATAGCATGCGTTAAAAATCTTATCACTTCTTATTTTTCACTCGATTCACTAAAAGGACACTTGTCATAATTAAGAAGCGATGTTCTTGGCGTTATTTATCTTACGATGACATATTTTCAAGCAATATATTACACAGCGTACAAGATATTACGCAGCGATATTTTATGCAGAGCGCAATATATTACACAGAGCGCAATATATTACGCACATAACCATTACTTTCTGAAAACCACCATTTCCCTGAAAACTGGAGGATGCATCACTCTAGGGCCAACATATACTTGATATGTACGACTTGATAAATACGACTGCAAACTCCATGTTGTGTTGCCAATAGCTCACGAACCGCAATTTTCTTTAAGTACCGCCTGCCCCAAGTAGGGTTAATATTCACACAGATTAACACAATATTTTGCACGTTTAACGCTTCATATGTGTTTGTGAATCATGCGTTAGTACTATTTCTATTCGCTAATTAACGCAATGCGTTTTTTTTGTGCATGCGATATGCGGATTAACACATGCGAAATGACTTTGATGAATCGGTACTTAATTATCGCATGCTTTTTAATGAAAAAAACTATGTGATAAGCGTTATTGACCGTTAGTGAATCGGCCCCTATAACGCTTATCGCATAGTTTTTTTCATTAAAATATGTCATCGTAAGATAAATAACGCCAAGAACATCACTTCTTAATTATGACAAGTGTCCTTTTAGTGAATCGAGCGAAAAATAAGAAGTGATAAGATTTTTAACGCATGCTATAAATAGCACTCCTTATTTCGGACTTTAGTGAATCGGGCCCACTGTATGTTACCAAAATACAACAATGCCACTTTCAAATTTGTTGATCTTCAACCTTTCATTCTGTGCTTGGATATCTTTGTATTAAGAATTTTTCTCTTTTTTATTCTTTTAAATTATTTTGGGACACAAAGGCAAAAGTTCCCTTCTTTCAAAACATTGTTTCTGAGGTTCTACTGGTTTTCATTATGCAGATTTTCAATACCTTTTCTTTGTGTTTTATTAAACAAATTACGTGTAACCGGCTAGGGTATCAATACTCTTTGTACATGAAACTGTTAATATGCTCTCCTTGTACGTGATTTAGTTTATTTGTCCACTATTTATGTGTTTGTGTGATTTCCCTATATGGCTACACTTTGGACATATATATATATATATATATATATATATATATATATATATATGCATATATATATATGCATATTATCTCTACATTAGAAATATGTGGTTAATAAAAACACTAGCATTAAAGGAACTTAAAAATTGTAGTTACTCTGCGGCATAATACAAAAATGCAATTTATTTTTAAAGTACCTTTCTACATGAATACATTTCGCATAATTACCAATCTAAATTAATTACAGCTTTGAACTTTTTAAGCTGTTAATAGTATTTCAGCTGTGGGTATATCAAACCTCATTTTATAACTCTGAGATTTTCAATATATATATACATAAATACTCTGATATCCTACTGTTTTTCATTAAATATAATTGTGCTGCAACCAAATGTAACAATGTATTTAAATGTGTTCCTTCAGCCACTATCCAAGTATGTCATTCATATATGTTAGACCTAAAAAAAGGTTAAATATACTATAGACAAAAACTACAAAAAATTATTCATTAGACAGTAACTTACTATAACTGTTATAATAATAGGAACTTTTAGTGGTGATCGAATCTGTCCCGTTTCGCTTCGCCGAAAAATTTGCAAATCTTTCAAAAGATTCACGAAACGGCGAAAAATTTGCGAAACGGCGAAAATGTTGCGCATCAAAAAAAATAATTTTGTCACCCACAGCTATTCTTTTGTTGTGCGGCTATTCTTTTGCCGCTATTCTTTTGTCGCTCGTCTATTCTTTTGTTGCCCATGGCTATTCTTTTGTTGCGTGGCTATTCTTTTGTTGCACGGCTATTCTTTTGACACCCGCAGCTATTCTTTTGACACAGGCGGAAATTTTTGAACGCGCTGCGAATTTTCCGCTGCAAATTTTTTCATCAGTTTTGCGAAACAATCCGCCAATGGCGAAATGCGGAAATTTGCCGCAAATCCATGCCTGGCAAAACATTTCGCCCATAAGGAGTAACTATTATCAAACCATGCAGTTTGCTGTGTTTTTTTCCTCTACTGGATGAAAAAATTCACCAGTTACAAACTAAAGCTATTTATTTTGTAAATGATATATATCATTGCACATATCATAAATCATTATCTGCCTTTAAACTATTATAGAAAATGTAACTAATGAAATTGACTTAAATAGCAGAGTTTCATATGTAGATTGGGCCATACATTATATGCTCAGTGCGCCAATGTGCTGTGTTCCAAACCTTTCATTATTAGTATAGTACACTTCAAAGCCCTTTGCCTTTATTGTGCACAGTTCACAGCCAGGTACCCGATCCCTGTAGCATGCATTTGTGTTCAAAATAACAGGCGCTATCAATTCAAAGTACTCGTAACATATTGCAAATGAGTTGTAGTAACATGAAGTCCTGTGAGAAACACATCCAGATTGGATTTCATTTCCAACCACTACGTATGTGTATAATATGTGTCCTTTTGCCATCCATTATCCAGAACATTTTAAAATGCATTTTTAGAATATATCAGAATGCAATGCTATAACAACCAAGGTATTCTACTCAACTGATAAACCCTCATTGTTAAGAAAATGTAGAAAATTAAAAAGAAGACATAGAATTTAATAAAAAAAATATATATATAGTCTGGAACTTTAACTGATAATGGATTAATTCAACCTTTCTGTGACTGAGTAATTGGTATGGTAAGAAAGCAAAATTCTTTAAAGCCTATATATTGGCAATAATTAAGTATTAAATTCTTGGGTTTAGAATCAAATAAGAATTCCTTTTCTTTTTGGCAATTTTTGATTATAAATTTGAAATACTAGAAGTAATCTGAGAGTAGAAACCAAGGGGCAGGGGATCAAGAATTTAAAGAATTTAGAGATTTGAGGAGTTAAAAGGGGAGGCTACAAGTTGTCTAGATGAAAGGAGGACTTGTTTCAAGCGATGAGCAAATTTTTTCACCAGGCATGGATTAACAGCGAAATTCCTCATTTTATCAGCTAATTTCTTAATCACGTAAAAATGTTGCAGTCATGTCAACAAAATGTCACAAATTTTACAAATTTTTTGCAATTTTTTGGGACAATTTTTTGGCTTATCACTACTTGTTTCTTGTTTAATTTAGTTGACTGTACCCCAGTGTCTGTAGTAATTCTTCATATTATTTGTTGAATGGAAATCATTTTTTGCAATGCAGTTTAGTTATTGGGAAGATGTGACAAAACAGCACATAAAGTAAATCTAAAGTAAAATCTGTAGTGCTAAATAGGGGGGGGGGGGGTCAAGGGAATAGTGAGATCTGTTATTTCCTTCTAAAAAGTTAATATAGAGCTCCAGAATCAATGTATGGTTTTATAGACTTATTTGATTTGTTGTTTTCAGGGGGATTTTGTAGATAATAAGTTGTCTAATTCCAGGCAGTGTCATTCAGTGACTACTGAAGCAAATAAAGTGCTGTCTTGTATAAAAAAGGGCATTGACTTAAGGCCTCACCTTGAGTATGCAGTGCAGTTTTGGGCTCCAGTCCTTAAGAAGGATATTAATGAGCTGGAGAGAGTGCAGAGATGTGCAACTAAACTGGTAAAGGGGATGGAAGATTTAAGCTATGAGGTTACACTGTCAAGGTTGGGGTTGTTTTCTCTAGAAAAAAGGTGCTTGCAAGGCAACATGATTACTCTTTATTATCATAAGTACATTTGAGGGGATTATAGGCATATAGGGGATGTTCTTTTTTCCAGTGCACCAGAGACCACTCCTTAAGATTAGAGGAATGTAGCTTCCATTTGAGGCAGCATTGGTGGTTTTTCATGGTGAGGGCAGTGAGGCTGTGGAATGCTCTTCCTAGTGATCTTGTGTTGGCAGATTCTGTTAATGCCTTTAAGAAGGGCCTGGATGAGTTTTTGAACAAGCATAGTATCCAAAGCTATTGTGATACTAATATCTACAGTTAGTATTAATTTTGTATATATAGTTTATGTATGTGAGTATATATATATATATAGGTCAGTATAGGTTTATGTGTGCTGAGTTTACTTGGAAGGGTTGAACTTGATGGACTCTGTTCTTTTTTCAACCCTATGTAACTATGTAACTAACTATGAATATGTACAAGTAAAATAAATTTCCAAATAATGTATACATCTGGAGAGCTGGAGTAGCATATTAACAGTTTTTAACCAATCTTTTAATGGTTATGAGCAACCCAGCACATTTTCCCATTTTAGTGCATTAGACTATTTTTGGAAGAGGTTCAAAAATAGTTTAATGAGGAGAGTATATACTTTAGTGATGCTTTTGCAACCTTAAGTCTGAGATTTTCTAATGTAAGATTGATACATAGTATTTGTAACCCCTGCCATTCCCCTGTATAAGAAAACTAGGGTCCATTATACCATCCATTCCTTTGTTAAATGCCTAACCTGGGTTTTAAGTTACAAAAAAAACCAAAATGGATGCAATAGATATTAATATTTTGCATTCTAATAACGGAGGCACTAGGCAGCTACTGCAGTACAGCACTTTCCAATCTTTCTGTGACAAACTTAACATACTGTATAAGAATGCAGGTGCCACAATAAAATACAATTTGTATGTAAAGTATGCATGTTCTTTAGGACTTTACACAAAAAAAAAAAGATTAACAAGAAGATGTATAGGGGCAAAACATAATTAGATTATGCTCAATGTTTGATCGTAAAATTCATTTATTTTAATTTGTGAAATAGTTTAGTGATCATTTTAATTGCTATGCAACACTTTCATTAGTTTTTAATTTAATTATACAGAATACACAAGAAGGCTAACTTTTATAGCCCTAGAACAGACATATATATATATATATGGAACAGTAAAGGGAAAGCAGAATAGAATTATGGAAAAATCATGAAATAATAATGCATCTTGTAATTAAATATTGTCCTTGAACTTTTATTGCTTTTATTTTAAAATCTTTCATTTTAATTATTTTAAATCTTTGCAACAAGGTCTCCTTTTTTGCTAACTCTTTTTCAGCTACTGAATAATGGTTAATTAAATGCTATAAGTGTAATTTACTAATGCAGTGCAGTGCTCAAAGTGCACAATTTCATGGGCAAAATCCTCATATTCAACCTATAATACAGTGGGTATTTTTTTTAGAATTCCAATTAAAGTAGGGCTGTGCATGGATTTGTGCCATTTGAGCCCAATGCATCAAAAAGAAAACAGTTGCATGAGTGTTTCCAAAATCAAGTGCAAGTTGCAGCTAGCATTTTTAGAGTGGGCATTAAAACAGCATTAACATGTAATTCTTTTGGTGCAAGTCCTGCACCTTTTGTTGCAACTTGGTGTGAAGATCCTGACTGCCACATTTACGTTGCAGGTAGCATCAGGTTTTTCCAACACCAATAGGTACAATTGGTCTCGATTCAACAGCAGGACAGATGCAATAGCAATTAGCACAACTATTTGTGCGCGATGCATTCATTAGCGTGCGTTCCGTTAAATACAACACAAAAATAGTCTTCGCGACTTAAATAACGCAAGCAGCATCACGTCTAAATTAACGCAAGTATCCTTTTAGTGAATCGTGCGTTGACGCAAAAAATTAGACGCAATAACATTTTTAACGCATGCTATAAATAGCGCATGTTTTAACGCACTTTAGTGAATCAACCCTTATGTGTTTAGGTACTAACCAAAAAAATGCACAGTGGATTTTCTGGCAATGTTCTTTCATTCTTACCATCAAACTTTGTATCTTTGCTACTGATATAAGTTCATAATTAGTGATAAATACTTCAGTATCAGTGAACTCCCAATTCCTGTGAATGGATTATTATTATTGAATGTGTGGAATCCTATAATGATAATAATAATTTTTCTTTAAAGAACATCATGGTAGATTTTAAGTTCAGTTTACATGTGCCCATATTGTAAATACATAACTACATTACGTTGGTGCTGACTGGTTTGTTATTTTATGATTGTTTAGGTTTCTAAATTTGGGCAAGATTATTATGGACATATAGGTTAAGATAACCATGCTTTTGGTTGCTGTATTAGCTAGACTGATTGCTGGGCATAAACTTTGGATTCAGAAGCAGGGCAAAGCTGCTAACCCAATCATTGGCTCCCAGAATGTGGATAAGCTGCTACAAGCTATGAGAACCATGGTTAGAGAGGAGAAGAGTGAATTAAATTAGGTTGGGAAGTGTTGAATGAGTTGAAATTTTTTTCCTAAAGAGATGTCTGTTGCAGTAGTGACATCAGAATGAAGGATGGGTATATGAAGAGTTAAAGCAGGCATTTAGAATTTTAAGAAAATATAGTTTTGTATGACATCTTACAGAGCAGTTGCACTGTTTTGTTTTGTTTTTTTTATACATTGTGTCTGGTACTTTGTTTTCTTGTTTACCTGTTGTTTTGTAGCTAAAAGTGATAAGATTTGTTGTTCTGATTGATTACATTTGAGGATGTAGATTTCTCGCTACTTAAGTTTATAATTACAAGTGCCAGATTAGGCCTCAGTTTGGAATGCATTGCTAATTGGCAAGTGTAGATTTTTCTTGTCTATCATTTTCCAGCATTTCTAATAATAGAAAAGTCCCCAGATAAAAATGGGTAGTGCAATGGCAAAATAGGCTTCAGTCAGGGTACAGCTGCCACTGAGGTAATTTAAAGAAGTTTTAAAAGATGTGGTTATATGGCAACCTAGGCAATATGCCATATTTTAAGGTGTAATATGGGCAGTTTTCAATATGTCTATTTTGTTTTGTCTTGGCAGGTCCAGTCTGTGGATTGTGGGGCATTCGTTTATCTACTGGGTGGCATGCTGGGAGGAATTTCAACTGTATGGTAGGCAGCTGGAGAATTAATTTGATTTTGCTGTTCTTCTCTAGTTTATCAAGGTTGCCCTTATTGAGAGAGAGAGAGAGAGAGAGAGAGAGAAATGTTTGCATACTTTTTTGTTTTGAAGGCAGCTGTGTAATTTAGATACACCTTATTAAAATGTTTATCTGTCATGCATTTTGAGGACAATAAGAGTACTGCCATTCTGGAAAGGCCTACTGAAAATGGATATGGTGGAGAGGTGGTCCATACAATATACAGTAGTGTGTGCTACTAAATATATCAAGGTATGGTTTTAAATGTTGCTTGCATTGAAATGTAATTTTGAAATTTCACATGGGGCGAGCCATGTTCTTTATTTCCCAGGGTGTCACAGTCTTGTGACTTGTGCTCTCTCTGAATCAGGTCAATATGCTCTTAGTTTTGAACCTATTGTAGCACTTTGCACTTGTGCTTGCAATTGTAAATAAAGATTATGGATATTTCTTAAAATTAGAGACTTTGGCAAAAACTCATACTGCTGCATCAGATTACAAATATTTTGTGTCTGCGAATGACAAAGGATTTTTTTTTTCTTTGTGTGCGTGAGGAAGAATTCTACAATGCAATTTATATTATAAGAGAGTTACATTTGTATATGAGTGGCCAAGCAATAAATATTACACATACTATGTATATCTGTAATGCTACCAATAAAGGGATCCACTTAATACAATGTTTGCATTTGTGCCTAAAATCAATATTGAATATTTAGTCAAATGGAAAAGAATTGCAAAAACAGAGAACTCTACTAAATTGTAACTTGGTTGTGGTGCTGTGTTCCTTGACTGCCTAAAATGTTTCTCCTTGTTGCACTCTCTATGACCAAACAAAGATTGAGTAAAGCGCTTTGTTTCATGTATATCAGTGTTTGGTTACTACTTTGCTGATTGACAGTTGTTATTCACACTTTGCATTTCTTTAAGTCGTCATCAGCCAGCACTCATATGGCATTTGCAGATATGCAAAGATTAGTATCTGAAAGAATACAAAACATAAAGGGCCTGATTCACTAAAGGGCGATAAAAATTATCGCACGCTTTTTCGCGTTAAAAAACGCAAAATAACTTGCGCGCGATTCACCATAGTATTATCGCGTGCGAAAAATCGCCATTTTCGCATGGGGTATTTCTCGCACTAGTTTTACCGTTTTGCGTTAATTTCCACGCTGAAAAGAATACGATCGCATGATTCACTATAACTTTTGCGCGCTAAATATCGCATTCGGCTATACGAAAATTAACACCTACTACAGGCAGGCGAAAAATTATACAAAAGTACAGTAAATGATTTTTTGCAATAAAATATGGACTTACAGTGTTATTTATTCAAGTCTGTGTTTCCCCTAGAGTGACGCAGCCGCCAGTTTGCAGCGAAATGTTCATTTTTAATACAGTAATTTTCCGCAAGTATTGGCGTGTATGGCTAACATGGCGTGCGTTCATTTGCGCAACTATTTCTATTTGGCTACAAGTGATGAAATGTTTCGCCAGGCATGGATTCGCAGCGAATTTTTGGACGTGCGTTGAATTTTTTCGCGGCGGATTTTTTCATGCGTTTCGCAAAACAATCCGCCAATGGCAAGACGCATGAAAAAATTCGCCACGCAAAAATTCACCGCACATCCAAAAATTGATACAAGTGTCAAAAAATAATAGTCACGGGCAACAATTTTTTTGCCCGCACAACATTTTTGCCGTTTCGTGGATCTTTCGAAAGATTTGCTAATTTTTCACTAAAGAAACCAGAACACATTTGCTCATCACTAGTGGCTACTATTTATAAGCATCTACTATTTATATGTGGCTAATATTTATATACACCATTTATATGCTTCGACAATTTTTATACACTATTTCTATGCTACCATTCATATTCGGCGATTATTCGCGTAATTTAGCGCATGTACAGGCAAATACCACATTGAAATAGTCTTTCGCGAGTTAAATAACGCTTGCAATATCGCGCGTAAAAATGCGCGAGTATGCTTATAGTGAATCGTGCGAAAAATCGCCAAAATTAAGCGGCGGTAAAAATTTTAGCGCACAATAAGAATAGCGCACGTTTTATCGCCCTTTAGTGAATCAGGCCCAAAGACAGAAAATGGCTATAACCTTAAATGACAAAATGACTGTACTTTGGCTCAGTCTCATCAGTCTCCTTCCTCATAAAAAGCAGCAGTCCCAGTGGCTGAGATGCCTAATATATTTATCAGTATCATTAAATACTGACTTGCTAAAAAAACAAAAATCTGGTAACAGAAAAAGGGTTTTTTTTGGCATACACCTTAGCATGGGTGGACACACACTATCTGAGCTCTGAGGAGAATAAACCAAATAAGCATTTCTGAGTCCTACAAACTAGCTAAACTTGGCTAATTTCAGTCCTAAAGTGGCCAACAGTTATCTGGGATTGTAAGAGCTGGTAAAGTCTTCCCTATAATGCTTATTGTCAAGAAAAAGAAATTGACAAAACTTTTCTAGTCAAGATGGCAACTTATACTGCATTATATTGAAGAGAAGTGGTAGAAGGAAACTTGTGGCAGATCCTTGTAGAGTAATTAAAGAACAAAAAATTTCTTCAAAGAAAAAGTGGCTTTTATTTTGAGCCGGTAGCAATATATGCAACAATAAAAAAAAACGTTCTTTCAACAAAACAACAAGTGTGTTCAGCAAAAAGAAAACAGCTTTCTTCAGCAGTGAGACAGTGTTCATCAATTCAGGTTAAGAACATCTGTTGATCCTCTCAGAGTGAAGCTGACTAGCTAGGGTTTAAGTTGTTAGGTAGCTGGGCAATAACACATTAAGACTTATTTAAGAGCAGGAAGGCAAGGAGCAAAGCGCAAACAAGTTCCAATCTGCCTTTTTTTGCACTTTTTAAATGCTTAAATCAATTGCCACAGGTCTTTGTATTCAGTTTTGGAGTGCAGAGACTAACAGCTGGTCCCATGAATACTGTGCTGCCTGGGTTGTCAGCTCAGTATTTGTGAGGGGCAGAAGATGTTCTGCCCTCCTGCCCCCTACCTGTCCCCTGGCTTGCTTATGAGAAGGGTTAAGTGTGATTGTGTTTTATAGTTAGCAGTGAGGCTGTTATTATGCTAACCAGGTGTGAAGTGTAAGGAGTAAATATACTGTGATAATTCTTTGCTGATTAGTCATTATTCTTGTATCAGTCACTTAATTGTGCTTATCCCTAGAGCAAGTTCCCCTCTGTGGCACCAGGAAGGAATTTCCAATGTTTTTGGTCCCTAAATTAAATTTGCTGTGGGGTTTCATAACATCTATTTATATTACTGACTGTAGGTGGTGATAGATAAGGAATGGCTGGCTAGCTTAACAGCTTAGTCTCCAACAACTAAAGGGGGCCATACACTATAAGATCCGCTTGTTTGGCGATGTTGCCAAACAAGTGGATCCTTGCCCTGATATGCCCTGACATGGGCTATAATGTTTTATCCTGACAATTGCATTACAATGAAAGGGATAGGATACTGCTAAAAAAAAAAAATATATATATATATATATATATATATATTCTCCAACCGAGTCGCACTCCGTAGTAGTAAAACAAGATTTTTATTGCAAATCATTTAAAAGAAGTTCCATATAAGAACAATCCAATAGAAAAAATATGAACATCAGTCAGGCATACCGCTCAGGCGCAACGTTTCGGGAAACTTTGTACTCCCTTTCTCAAGCGCAGCAGCATGGCCATCTTACATATTTCGAAACTCATCTGCTAGTTATTCCGTGTATAAGAGGAAGGTGGAAGTGACGTAGCGGGTCACCATGGAGACCGAACACAATAAAGTGTTCTATCTACATAGAAGCCGCTACACCAACCCCGTCAAAATTCTCTCTGTATTAGCAACCTAGTATTAATACAAGCAGCTTTTTTCAAACATAAATCACAAATGACACAGATTTGGCAGTATACATCGATACTTTCATATATCATGGGACTTAAATTTTTTTTGGCAAACAGAATATTTGTACATAACGTTAAGAGTCACATATAGATTACAAAAATAAATGTAAATATATATATATATATATATATATATATAAATAGTCAGTAGGCAGCACACCACTAGTATTGGATAATACCTGGGTGCCAGTGCTACAGTGTCATAGACATAATCAAAAAGAATAGTGACAGCACTCACAGGAATTTAGCACAAAAAAGTAATGGGGTAAAAAATCGAAGTTTATTGGGTCCGGACCCAATAAACTTCGATTTTTTACCCAATTACTTTTTTGTGCTAAATTCCTGTGAGTGCTGTCACTGTTCTTTTTCATTATATATATATATATATATATATATATATAATTCACACCCAACATTTGTCTGATTGTTGATTTGTCATGCTCTGTCTCCAATAGATAGTTTTTTAGCATTGCTTTACTGGGCTATAGTTTGCCTTTGTTTTCAGTGGAAAGGACTCACACAGTCACCTAAGACAAACAAAATTCTGAATAATAAATACAGTAGTTCCACACTCAAATAAAAATCACAGAAACACGTGATTATGTTCTCTCAACTTGGCAGTTGGCATGTATTAAAGCTGCCTGCCAATGCACAGTGCCACAGAAGAAATTGTTTTGTATTGGGAATGGCTGTCATCCAGTTGTTTTAATGGGGTTTATCCAATTTTAAATCAAGATTGTCATGGTTGTTAATATAAACAGAGCCCTTTTATCTACTTCCTGGCAATGTTTATAGGTGATAGGGAAATTGGTATTGTTTGTATTGTATTACAAAGCCTGTATGGGCAGTTCCAGCTAATTTACTTGTATTGCAGGGTCACCTTGGTGCAAACAGAGCTAATCATCTTTGGTTTCCCTGTTGATCAATCAAAACCAGCAAGCCACTTAAGGATGCTTTTGTGTTGAGGCCAATAGGAGCTTAACATTTGTTTGCTCTTCATCTAAAGATCAAATACGGATTAGTTTTTAGTCATAATGTGAGTCTAGCCTGATGAGTTGGCTACCCGTCCAGAAAACATACAGCCTGATAAAGCTGACTGCTGGGATATCTTAATTCAGAATGAAATGGTATTTCATTTTATTTGAAGTGCTTCTTGATTTTAGCAATGCAGTGAGGTGACATTGTCCTTAAATTATACAGATGATAATCCTCTTCTTATTAAATCTTTTTTTTGACAGGATTAATCCAGTAATAACATGCAGCACATGCTGGATCTCAGTAGGAGGTTATTGCACTTTACTGGGTGCAGAACACTGGTTCAAATTTTCATATTCCTGCTGTAGAATGAAATGACTGAATGTTTAATTAATTAGAAAGCTTTATTAATATTATTCAAACAGTTATCACAGCATCTGATTTTCAATGATAAGTTTAAAAATAAAGAATTAGTAAATTAGTAAAATGACGGTTTTAGTCCATGCCTTGCGGAGAAAGCATTCGTTAGAGTCAACTGGAAATAAATAGAAAATATTCTACATACATTAAATTGCCCCCTATTTTTATTAATGCCATTATACACTCCCCTTTACACAACTACCACTGTACAAGTCTCCATTAATTTGTTTTTATCACAACCATTCAATATAAACAGTAACAAAAAGTATAGGAGAGAAATGATTGCACCTTCCACATAAGGATATCAAGTCTGAGATGTATAATTACACCCTCCACATGAAAGAGTGTCAAATTAAACAAGGATAGGGGGGTAATGTGCATACAGGGTATCAGATAAGTATATGTATGTATGTATAACTTTATTTATAAAGCGCTGTATGCAGCGCTGTACAATCTTACAGAATACAAAATTACACACAGGGAGGACAAGTGATATATATATATATATAAGTGCCATGTGGTATGAGACAGAGTAGGAAGGAGGTCCCTGCCCCGTAGAGCTTACAATCTAAGTGGTTGGGTAACATACAGGCACAGATTGGAAGGTAAGAGTGCACCAGGTATGGGCATTTGCCCTTAAGCGCAGGACTGGGCAAAGTAATGTTTTAGTGCTCCAGAAGGTAACAGCTGAGCTTTTTCTTAAAGAGAATGGGTGATTGTTCCCTACGGAGGGATTCAGGGATAGAGTTCCAGAGGTAAGGAGCAGCAAGATAGAAGGAGGCTCTGAGAGGAGCGGAGGAGACAACCAGGAACATGCAGGGAGACCAGTGAAGAAATGTAGTGAGGAGCAGAGGAGTGAAGGGCTTTGAATGTTAGCAGAAGGATTTTGTAAGCTATTGTAACACTTGTTTGGCTAGGATATGGCAAACCCGGGCTAGTAGTTTGCTGTAGAGCATGTGTTACATGCGACCTTAATGCTTAGGAGTGGGCCTCCGCTAAGTGGGAGATAGATAAAAGGAGCTGAGGGTGTTGTTGAACTACAACTGTGTGGTGCAGATATAATAATGGATGCTAGAAAGGTTCTTGCTGATGACCTAATAACTTGTTTATTGTCTCAACACTTATGGAATAGTGCAAACAGGGTATTATGCTCACAGACACAGTAGATTGATACGGAATGTCACAGAGGTAAATAGCAGTTGTGACCTTTAGGAACAGTATAGCCTAACTTGAAGATGTGTAGAGTGTTAGCTGAGATCCTGAGATGAATGCCCTTACTGTAGAGGATACCTCCAGCCGACTATGGTTCAGGGGCAAAGTACTACCTGAATCCTGCGTCTTAACTGGTCCCTTCAGCAAGACAAACAGAGCCGGGGTAGGCTAAAACCTTAATAACTCCTTTGATGGGGCTAATGGCTGCCCTTTCTAGCTAGACTGACTGTGCTCACCTCTCCTAGAGGGTGCTATGAAATAGAACTTACTGTGCTGGCTTATGCTCATTCACGGGGCCCTGTCCCCGACTTTAGATCATAGATGACTCTTATTACTGGGGCCTTATGCCTCCAGGCTCAGTGGTCTGATGCCTGAGACAACGGCAACCAAAGAGGGAGACACTCCTCCTTGCAAGACACTATATAGTCTTCAAGGAGAGTGGCTAACCTGGCTAAACCTATTAAGGACAGCTTAAGAACTGTAACCTGAGTGTAGAGGGCTCTGCCCTATAAGAGATAAGAAAAGATAGCAAAAGGTAGGGATATGAAACCATAGGGCACTTAACCCTATGGGTCCCTACACTATCCTTTGCTTAACAGGCAGCCACGCTAGAGAGCTTAATTGAGGCTGAACAGGTTCTCTCTTCGGAGAGGGCAGGAGGATCCTGGCAGCAGAGTTTAAAATTGATTGCAGAGGAGAGAGGTGGGAGTCTGGGAGGCCGGTTAGTAGGAGATTGCAGTAATCTAAGCGGGAAAGGATAAGGGCATGTATCAGTGTTTTAGCTGTTACTTGTGAAAGAAAGGGGCGTATCTTGGGAATATTGCGGAGGAAGAAACGGCAGGTTTTGGCAGTATTAATATGGTTAGAGAAGGAGAGGGACTGGTCAAAGATAACCCCAAGGCAGCATGCAGAATTTACAGGGTTGATGGTCATGCCATCAATTGTAATGGTGAAAGGAGGAGGAGGGCCAGAGGTTTATTGTGACTAGAGATGTAGCGAACTGTTCGCCGGAGAACTAATTCGCACGAAAATCAGGTGTTCGCAAGTTCGCAAGTTCGCGAACTTTTAGCGATGTTCGCAATTTTGGGTTCGCCTTTGCTGGAGCCAAATTCTGACCTCTCACCCCAGAGCCAGCAGATACATGGCAGCCAATCAGGCAGCTCTCCCTCCTGGACCACCCCCGGACCACTCCCTTCCATATATAAACCGAAGCCCAGCAGCCATTTTACATTCTGCCTGTGTGTGCTTGTTGAGTTAGCATAGGGAGAGAGCTGTGCAGGAGTTTGAGGGGCAGTTTAGGTAGCTTTGCTGACTAGTAATCTACTTTCTACTGCTCTGTATGTAGCTGCTGGGGACAGCTGTCCTTCCGCAATTTCAGCAACCAGTTCTGGACTCCTGCGCTTCAGGTCAGACCACAGACGCTGGAGCTGGCGGGGGTCCACATCAAGGGCAAACCCGGCGAGCAAACCCTCGCTTAGCTTGCCCAGGATTACCCTCTTCCTCTCGTGGACCCCTAACTCCCCCAGCGGCGGGTCGTCATATCCTGCACGCAGGAGCATGCTGATGATATAGCGCCTCTCCCCTGGTAGCAGATCAGAAACCCCAGGCATGTCCTCTCAGTTTGGTGGCTGCAGGCTCAATGACACAAAATGGCCCCAAGTCGCACATGTCACGAGATTACAAAATCGCCACAAAATGTCCGCAAGTCGCGAGATTACAAAATCGCGACCAAAAAAAAAATCACCAAAATATACATAGTAATGTATTTTGCGCGAAAAAATATTCGCCGCTACAGTACAGTATATTATCGCGACAAAATATTCACCGCTATAGTACTGTATATTTTGGCAACAACATATTCACCGCTATAGTACTGTATATTAGTAGCGAAATTCCATACATACCAAGACTTTAGTAAAATTGAGTAAAAAGACACATACTTGAATAAATAACACTGTAAGTCCATATTTTATTGCCAAAAACTCATTTACTGTACTTTTCTATAATTTTTCGCCTGCCTGTAGTAGGTGTTAATTTTCGCATAGCCTAATGCGATATTTAGTGCGCCAAAGTTATAGTGAATCATGCGATCGTATTCTTTTCAGCGCGGAAATTAACGCATGCGCTAAAACTAGCGCGAAAAATATCGCATGCGAAAATGGCAACTTATCGCACGCGATAATACTATGGTGAATATTGCGACTTATTTAACACAAAAAAGCGTGCGATAATTTTTATCGCACTTTAGTGAATCAGGCCCAAGGTCTCCTAAAAAGAGAGCGTACAGGGAGAACAGCAAAGGACCAAGCACAGAGCCCTGAGGCACCCCCACACTAAGCGGAACCGGGGTAGAGGATTTGTTAGCAAGAGCAACAGAGAAGGAGCGGTTAGAGAGATAGGAAGAGAACCAGGATGCAGCCTGATCCCGGATACCCAGAGAATAGAGAATTTGCATAAGGACAGAATGGTCGACAGTATCAAAAGCAAGGAAAGGTCTAGGAGAATGAGAACTGAGTAGCGTCCTTTGGCCTTGGCAGTCTGGAGATCATTTGCCACTCTACATAAGGCCGTCTCAGTGGAGTGCGCAGGCCGAAAACCAGAATGCATAGGGTCCAGCAGATTATGGGTGCAGAGGAAATTAGTGACACGAGAAAAGACAAGACGTTCCAGGAGTTTAGAGGCTAGGGGCAGGAGAGAGACAGGACGGTAGTTAGAAAGGCAGGACGGGTCCAGTGAAGCCTTTTTAAGAAATAATTAAAACTTAACTTTTATTTACAAAATAAAATCAAATTGACTCCATTACAAAATTAAAAAACGTGTAGGGTGAAACACATTCTACTCATCATTTAGGGGTATTCAAGCGTATTCGGAGAACATTGGGAAATCAGTTATATCCCCACCTATGTTACACTCAATATATCCCAATCACATACAAGGGAAAAAAGGAGAGAAAGAAGAGGTAGGGAGGCGATTAGTGTTGATGCAATAGCAGTATGTCCTGAGCTTGCGACCCATGTAATGAATTACTGTTACTGTTGTTTTCACTTAAATTAAATAACTATAGTATCAACTCGCCTAGAACTCATCATCTATGTAACAGATGCTAATATTATCTCTGCAAAAACTTTTCAGCAAATGTATCCACCTCATCGCATCTTAGTATCAAGGTTAGTCAATATTACAGATTCCTTTTTAAGAATACAGAAGCCAGGATCAAACTGTCCCACCTATCTTAGTAGATTAATGACACGCACACCCACACAGGTATCGCCAAGTATATTTAGATTCAAAGCCGCCTCCAACCACATCAGCCACATTAGTTAATTGGTGAGAATTTTATAAGACATGATCCCCTTACCCCAACCTCTGACCCCATGATTAGTCCACCCTCGCACCTAAAAAAACCCCATCAGCAGCTTTATCAAAGGAGTTGCAGAGCAAAATGCGTGTTGGGCAATTTGTTCTGAGGAGGGAGGTGAAAGGGTGTTGATGGGGTTTTTTTAGGTGCGAGGGTGGACTAATAGTGGGGTCGGATGTTGGAAGTCCATAAGACAGGCCGAAGTCAATACCATGAGATTAAAACACAAAGCGGACAGGGAAGTGGAGGCTCAGGAACAAGACAAGGACTTGGAAACTTAGGATAGTTACAACAGAGGCCTTACCGCACACCCTAGTTCTCCAAATTTGACCGCCCGGTGCACATTGCCAGAGGGATCGGCACCCTCACACAAACCGACAGGGAAACAAAAAGCAAATTGGCACTCAGGGCTAACGGGAAATAATTCCTTGTTAGAAAGTCTTTATTTGCGAAACAGATGCAACGTTTCGAGGCCAATCAGCCCCTTTATCAAGCATGCTTGATAAAGGGGCTGATTGGCCTCGAAACGTTGCATCTTTTTCGCAAATAAAGACTTTCTAACAAGGAATTATTTCCCGTTAGCCCTGAGTGCCAATTTGCTTTTTGTTTCCTTGGAAACTTAGGAACCAGGAAAAGCAGGAAACCAAGCAGGGATCAGGCTAGTGAGCTCAAACGGGATGCAGCCTAGATATGGCTAAAGAGCTTCAATGATCAACCAACAAGGTTTGCTTGGAGCAGGCTTATAAAGCCCTTTGATTGCAAACTGATGACACATGAGTCTAATAAGCAGTCCAGGATTCAATTCCCAGTGGTTCCTGACAGTACAGGTATAAAACAGTTTATAATACATAGCCAACTTTGAATTCCTAATATAAAATTTTACAAATATCTAAAACTTCTTTTTTTTTTTTACAATGCAACAATATAACTCACACAAGAAAGCCAACAAATTTCAGCCTCAAATGCTCATATTTTTCATGTGCAAATAAAAGCATTGGTTTATACAACTTAATATCCTGGATAACAGCAAAACAAAAGTACAGATATTGTGGGAAAAAGATCTCAAAAGAACTATCTACAATTCGAGTTAGGCTTATATTCCCCAACAGATAGCACAATACTTCAATACCTAAACGGCCAGATGGTAAAACTACAATACAGATATTACTGGACACCAACTCAACAACATAATATATCTCAAAACACACTGGATTTATGTTGGAGACAATATAGAATACCTGGAATATTTATATCATAGGGTTGATTCATTAAAGTGCATTAAAAAGAGTGCTATTTATAGCATGTGTTAAAAATGTTATTGCATCTAATGTTTCGCGTCTTAACGCACAATTCACTAAAAGAATATTTGCATTAATTTAGATGCAATGCTGTTTGCGTTATTTAAGTCGTGAAGACAATTTTAATGCGGTATTTGATGCAACGTGCACTAATTAACGCGTGTGCGCTACTTTTCATGTGCACGCCATATTAGCACACCATTACGTGCGTAAAACTACTTTCTTTTAAAATGACCATATAATATAGATAATATAGATAACTGCCTACTTTTACTTACATGCTAATCTTATATGTAGACAAAGTTTAATAGCTTGTCATAATAAACGTACATTTCTTTCTCTTTCTCTCTTGTTCCCCTCTTTTCTGTGTATTAAATTTGTCACCAAATGTGTTACCAAAATTATAAAAAAAAACAAAAAAACATTAGTTTTCATTATCATTTTTTCTCATCCTAAAAAACAATTACTGTTGATTGTTATTGTTCTCAGTTTTATTTCATTTTATATTTATTATATAAAATGTGATATGACCATTGTGGGCATTGGGTGCAATAAGGCACCTAGCAACAGCAGGACTATTTTAGATTATTTGGCCTCCATAAATAGGCAGCCCATAGCCCCAGGCCACCTACTTTGCTGCAGGCAGCAGTAAGCAGGTTAATGGATGGGACAACATTTCCATCTCAGCCTCTGCTATCCCTACTGCCAACTCAGTGCTTAAGGACTTTCAGGGTTCCCTGTTACTTTTTGAGTAAGAGCATGAGGTGGACCTTGGTTCAGATACCCAGGATCTGTTTCGATAAGCAGAGAGGTATGGGGCATTGCTGTGTAAGGAGGAGGAGAAGAATGTGAAATGCCCCAGCATATAATCAGTAGGGTGTCTGATTGGAAGGGCAGCACACTACAGGTGTGGGTGCTAATTGTGATGTTGAGTCTGATGTAATGGAGGATGATGAAGATGACATGGGCAGACCCTGGGTGCCACAGGATGATAACAAAATATTTCAGAAGGGTAAGTTTGTTTTGTTCATGATGATGAGCAAGAGAGAGAGGGTACCTCTTCTACTACCGCTAGAGGTAATATGCAAAGGGGCACCATGGTGGTGTGCAACTTCTGCCCTCAGAGGATATGCTCTCTGAAGCATCCCAGCAGGCCAGCTGGTTGTGAGATGGATCCCCAGGTCAGGATGGCCATTCTGGCCCTCTGCTAGCAGATGGTGCATGATCTGTTACTTTTGCTATATTACACTGTTCCTGGCAAGGGGCACTGCATCACTTGCACTCTGACCAACAGGCATGGGCTGTGGGCCACTGGCAAACTGCTGCTCATCTGCCTGGGGGAGAGGTGTCACACCGGACCTGATATCCTGGCGGCTTTCCAGATTCATGCAGAGCAGTGGTTTATTTCACTCTCTACAAAGGCAATCAGACCCATGTGTCTTGCTTTGCACATGTGCTCAATCTTGAAGTGTAGCACTTTCTAAAGAGCTACTGTTAGATGATGTGCAGAGGAAGACATATAGGGAATGCAACCACTTGCATTGGTCCCCCACCACAACCAAGTAGTTGGTACAGATGCAACACCACCTTACCAGGTCATTTGTGACCTACCCATGTACTCCACACACAGTGGAGCAGCTTGTTGTGAAGCAATGGGTAGTCAGGACAACCTGCCAGGAGTACAGAGGGGCACAGATTTTCAGAGCAGAGCAGTAGCAACAGATGGAGACAGCACTGACAAGTACTCTTGAGAAGGCTACATGCTTTGTTAGAAGGAAAAAGACATGACATGAGCAATGTCACCCCCCTTGGTCTTTCTATGTAAGCGATTGTTAGCTGGCCTGGATGAAGAGAGGTTACCTGATGAAGCAGGGGTGGATTAAAGAAGTACTAAGTGTCTGCAGAGGAGAGGAACAGAGCCAGGGCACTCACCACCCACACACCCCATCTACACTCACCTAAAGGTTTATTAGGAACACCTGTTCAATTTCTAATTAATGCAATTATCTAATCAACCAATCACATGGCAGTTGCTTCAATGCATATATTTCACAATCTGCTCAGTTACTGCGTATGTTACTCAGTATGCGGCAGTCCTGTGGGCGAAAATGCCTTGTTGATGCTAGAGGTCAGAGAAGGGTATTAGTATGGTGTTCCTAATAATCCTTTAGGTGAGTGTATTATAAGCAGCGGGGACAGAACAAAACAAAAGGAGATGAGAGATGATGTGCTCCATGTAGCCTTCTTCTGAGGCTTACATTACAATCTACCATAGTCTTTAGATGAGCAACAGTAGCACAGGCAGATGTTTGATATTGAACTGATAGATGTGTGGAGAAATTTCTTTTGAGCTAAACCTGTCAACAACAGGGAAGTAGCAGCAGCAATAGTCACCACCAACAGTGGCTAGAGAACATGGATGCTGACCACATGGGGTTTATTGATGTGCAAGACAATATCCACACTGACGACTCCATGGATTTCTGGAAGTTGAGGCTTGACCAGGGGCCAGAGCTGGCACATTATGATCTGGAGGTGCTGGCTTGCCCCCCTCCAGTGTCCTGACAGAGCAGGTATTAGATGCTGCAGGTGGGGTTGTTATATAAAAGTTGATATCCACTGGATAGCATGTATCTTTCTTTCCCCAATGCTGCCTCATCCACCTCTATAGTCTATACTCTGTTTACATCATTGCTGGAGCCTTTTTGGTAGATTTTTAGCCCACTGTAGGGCAAATTTATTCACAGGTAACAAATGTCCCCATGTGCCATCACCCTTAAAAGGGTTGTTCAACTGTACAATAACTTTTAGTATGGATGCTATTCTGATACAATGTGCAATTTGACCTTTTGCGAATTTTTCGTAGTTTCTTGATTTTTTTTTGCCGTTTCGCGAATTTTATGACGAAGCGAAACGGGACAGATTCGCTCATCACTATTGGTGGGTAAAATACGTTTTACCTGCCTCCTTTGCCTTAGTGGAGGCCATTTATAAAATTTGAGCAGCGCCGAATTATTCACACAGTGAACATATTTGCTCTGCCCATATTTATGTTACATATAAACCGCGAATACAAATTTCGCAATTATGTTTGCCCATTAAATAATGGGCAAACATAATTGCGAAATTTGTATTCACGGTGAGAATATCCTTAAAGCTTTTTAAATATGGCATTTTCACAAATTGCGAATATTTATGTTCACACTCTTTAGTGGTGGAAAAATATATATTTGCAAAGAGAAAATTGTGTGTGATTTGCATTTCCTTGCGATTCACAAAAAAAGGAAAAATGGACACAGCAGTGCAAAATGTAAGTGATTAGGGGAAAACATGTGCAAATAACTATTTGCAAAAAAAAATGCGCGGCACAAACTTTATAAATGACCCCCAATGACTTTAATCCCCAGAAGCCATCCATAAGCTTGTTTATCCTAATAGTCAAGTTTAGCAGCACAAGATTTTTTTTTTTTAAAAGCTACCAAGTCACTTTTATATTCTGTCATATTATCTTTAAAATGACTGTGGAGGCTAACTCCCTCCCCTAACTATAGACTCCAAAGCTGAAGAGAGCTGAAATAAACATTCACAAGCTTTAGTGGATAAAAGTCGGCCGCAGCTTTATTACATCATTTTGTAGTTTTTGTCATCTGTTTTCCATTGTTATAGCAACCATGTTATCAAACTCTTTAGTATACCCAAAACAAGTGATAAGGAGCATTATAAGGGCTCTGGCACATGGGGAGATTAGTCGCCCGCGACAAATCTCCCTGTTCGCGGCCGACTAATCTCCCCGAGTTGCCATCAGTGGGATGGCACACGCGGCGGCGCGATTTCGGCAAATCACCGAAAATGCCTTGTGAGGCAACTTCGGCGATTTGCCGAAATCGCCTGCACAGCGTGTGCCATCCCACCGGCGACTTACATTGTCGCCGGTGGGATGGCATTTCGGGGAGATTAGTCACCCGCGAACAGGGAGATTTGTTGCAGGTGACTAATCTCCCCGTGTGCCAGAGCCCTAACTATTTCATATCCAAATGCTGACCACTGTGAACACAGTGGGCATTTGAAGTAATCCCATACACAGGAATTAAATGGGCAAGGACTACCATCCACTGACAGTTGTGACAGGACTATACAACCCATATAGGAAAATAAACATTCTGAAAAGAAAATGCATATTTTTTAATATAATCATTATGTAATATTGCATTAATCTAGCATGTATAATACTAGGGGGAGGGGGATGCTGCAGAGGCGCAGTACAGGTATGGAATTCGTTATCTGGAAACCTGTTATTCAGAAAGTTCTGAATTACGGCAAGGCCTCACATCTCACATTCACTCCATTATAAGCAGATAATTCAAATTTTTAAAAATGGTTTCCTTTTTCTTTGTAATAATAAAACAGTACCTTGTACTAAGATAAAATTAATCCTTATTGGAAGCAAAACAAGCCTAATGGGGTTATTTAATGTTTAAATAATCTTTTAGTAGACTTAAGGTATGAAGATCCAAATTACAGAAAGATCCCTTATCCGGAAAACCCCAGGCAAAGGTCAATAGGCAGGCAGTGTTCAAGCAGAAAATATCCAGGAATCATGGCCAAATCGTAACCAGAAAGCAGTAACCACACGCACAAAGTCAGGAGCTAGGAATATAACCAAGCACCATTCACTTCCTTTGACATCTGAAGGGATGGGCTTGGCACCAAACATGCAACGTGATCGCCTCAGACGTGGCTTGTGCAAATAGATGCACACACAGGCAGCATACTTCAGCCCCTTTGATACAAAATGCAGTGCAGCCTCACACTTGGAGTTGTTCAAGGAAAATCACATAAGTGTGATACAATATTCCTTTTTCCCTGGCCAACTCTATGTCAACACTTAATGGGACATAGCAAGCTATTATCCCCAATTGGGAGGGCAACAGTTCCAAGAAGGATGAAAAATCTGGATCACAGAATGTAACTCTATTCCAGATACATCCGAAAACAAATGAAACCCCCACAAATGAACCTAGAAATAAACACCTGCTATTAACCTGTGAACCTGTAAACTCTATTTTGTTCTAAGAAATATGGACTGAATTTTTTAAAAAATAGTAAGAACTGTGCAAATACCCAGAGTAAGGAATAGAGTAAGGAACTGCTGAGTGTGCAAACCACCTTGGCACTCTTGCCTGGAGGAAGAGGACTAATAACTTCCCTGATAGGGATAAGAATAGTAAAGCACCATATGCACATCTTATTTCCTTTGCTGTAATAAATGTGCTCCCACTGAGTTCACTACTGAAAACAGCTGAAGTAGTAAGCACATGTGCGAAAATCCTTAGCAGGGGAACATAACATACAGTCTACAACATTCTACATGTACCAGACCTGTAAACTTTTGCAGAAAGCCATCTTATTGCCACCTGAAAAAACATATGCATCTGTATATTGTAGATAAATATGTCTCTCCAACACTAACGTCTACAGAGTACATAAGAGCCTGCACACATCCTAGACCCTAACCCATGCACCATGCAAGGAATCATCAGGAAAGGACCTATTGGAAAAACCCTATTGGATAGCCAAGCAACCTAGCCTAAAATCAGAATCAAGGACCTACCTGAACATAAGTATAAAGAAAAATATAGAAAACTGGATAAACAGACAGAAACAGGCAGAACAATAACTCAAGCCAAACCGCCCAAGATCCTTACCTACCCCTGTATGTTCTAAGATGGTGCCCTGCACAAAAAGCTTACCAGGTGGCAGATTGATATACAATACTTTACTCTATTAACTTATGGTTTGCAGATACTAACTCACAGAAACTTCATGCCACCACTGCAAGTGAACAATACCTGACCCTATGAAGAATCCAAGAGCTTTAAAGGAGAAGGAAAGGCTAAGTCACTTAGGGGTGCTAAAATGTTAAGCACCCCCAAGTGACTTTAATCGCTTACCTCTTACCCTGGGCTGGTGCCCCTGTAAGGAGAAAACAGCACCAGCCCGGGGTACCTGGAGCGATGCGCTTCCTCCTTCCGCCTGTGTTTCACTAAGACTAACACAATAGGCGCATGCGCAGTAGAGTGAAAAGCAGACTTCTCTGTTAAAGTTCAGCTTTTCACTCTACTGCGCATGCGCGTGCTCGCAAAGCAGGAAGAAAGAAGCGCTGCAGTATTCCGGGCTGGTGCTGTTCTCTCTGTACAGGGGCACCAGCCCGGGGGAAAAGGTATGCGATTCAAGTCACTTGGGGGTGCCTAACATTTTGGCACCCCCAAGTGACTTTGCCTTTCCTTCTCCTTTAAGCAGCCTTGACCGAGCTTTAGGCAAAAAAGCTGCTACCCTATACTCCTGGATGGTAAGGCAATGAGCGCCATTCACACTCTAGTTCTCACAGGGGTGGCCCAAACCAACTGGACACCCCAGGGCAACCTGGCCGACCACCTTGCCCCCCCCCCTGCACATGACGAGACTAGTGTGGGGACAACAGACCCTGGACTAGACATAGGCAGAAGAGATACCTAGTGCTTCTTCCACTGTTGTGCCCTAGGTAGGTGCCTCTTCAGCCTACCCCTAGTTCCGTCCTTGTTTCTCGCAGGTGTAGCTTCCTCAGAGGTAGCAGGATACCTAGTATGAAAACAACCACAGAGATATGGAGTGAGCAATGAGTCTTTTGAAACAGCTTTTTACGTGCCTGTTTTAAAAGACTGATTTCCAGATTTTGGACAAACAACAATGATGTCTGAGACCTTGGTAGGAAAGTAGAACTGTAGTACAACTGCAGTGCATAAATGATGGACAATTAAAGGGGGTGTGTGGTTGAGCTGATTTGGAGGAAATTCTGGCTTGAGCAACCTGTCACTGCCAGTTTTTTAAGAAATTAGCAACTAGCAACTAGCAAATTAGCATGAGAGAGGTTGTAGCATAGTGGAATTCTTTAACACAGTAGGGCAATGTATATGCTATTGTAGAACTAAGAACACCTTGCATTTTGGCAACTTTTCACAGGTTTGCAAAATTTTCAGGGATTTTGCAGGTTTTTTACACAAAGTGAAACTCCATAAAATGACAATAATGGTTTCAGGCTGTTAAGCTGAAACATGTAGTGCTCTATAAATAAACTACACTGGTATGAAGCATTAAGATACCGAGTGCTCTCCAGGTTATTGGTTTTTCGCATTGGTTTCAGGTGCATTTTAATAAGAAATGTTAATAAAACGTTTTAACTATAGCAAGCCTGGGAGTCACTCAAAACTAAAATGTCTTGAAGACATAAGTGTTGACTTTATTAGTGTATCAGCTGGGATAAAAAATAGTTGATAAAAGGTACAAGATATATCTAGGGACCCATCTGTCATTTGGTTAACTTGTTATAGTAAAGGCTAAATTCTAATTTTCCCACCTGAGCCACATTATTATTTTTTCCTTTCTTTCATTAGCTTACCATGCCAAAAAGTGATTTATTATATGCTTTTAAAACAGCTTTAACCCTAGTAATTTATCTTTTTAGAATATATATTTTAGAGAGTATTATTTTATAAAACAGGACCCAAAGGCTCCAAAGTATTCTGCACGGAAAAAATTGCTGGAAAAAAAATCAAACACCCAGAGACTCCAATGTATTTGTGTGGAAAATGAGACCATGAACAAAAAAGTTGGCACAAAACATTTTGCCATTCACGAATTGTTTTGCAAAACCGTGAAAATTCGCTGTGGATAAACTAGTTGCGCCAAAATTTATTTTGTTGCACGTCAAATTGGGTGCGGTCATGTAAAAGATGAGCGCGGTTGTGAAAAAAATGGGCGTGCTCGTGAGAAAAATGGGCGTGCTCGTGTCAAATTGGGCCCAAACCGCGTCAAAAAGGCGTGGCCGCAGCAAAAAAAGGCGCGGTTGCGTAAAAAATTCGTGGGCGACAAAAAAATAGACGCAGGCGACAACAATAGGTGCGGGCAACAAAAAAGACACGGGCAACAAAAAAAACATGCGACTAATGCGTTTCGCGAATTTTTCGCCGTTTCTCAAATTTTATGGTGAAGCAAAACGGGACAGATTTGCTCATCACTAATTACCACTTTGAAGGTGGTGGTAGCTCCTTGGTTAGCCTGCATTAGTAAAGTTTCATGCAATTGAAACTTTGATTCTTAGTACCTGTGTTCCCTGCCTGGTTTCTGTGTTTCCTGCCTAATTTTCGTGATTCCTGCCTGGTTTCTGTATTCAGTGCTTGGTTCCTTGCTCCTGTTATTCTGTTCCCATCTGGTTCCTGATTCCTGTTGCTGTGGATTTCCCTGGTTTGACTTCCATCTAGTTTTTTTAATATGCTTGCTCATTGCCTGCCTTATGGATCTTGCCAGTCTTCCACCAGCCTTCGCCATTTTGCCTGTTACCGGACTCTGCCATTGTCTACTATTAGCCTAACCACAAGCCCGTATTGAAACTTTTGTTAATTTTGTTTTCTTATTCATGAAATATATTTTTACCATATAATGGCTTCTGTTCATTATCCAGCAGTTAATGGGTTTATTCTGTGTTACTCAGCACAATGGCTTCTACCAGCCCATCACTCATAGGTGGCCAGATTGACATGCACATAGATATACAGTATATTTTCTTTTGGCTAAAACTGAAATATGCTTAATTTTCAGCAAGCATCATATTATGGATTTAAAATCCAGACATTCATCAATCACCTATCATATTTGTATTTGAACCATTTGGATTGAATAAGGTTTCTGCCGTGTCATAGTCCTCTTTATACTTTCAAAGTTCTAAAAGATATTTTATTTGGCCATCACAACATATAAAAAAATTCATAGAAGTAGACAGAAAAAAAGGCTTTTCTCCTGTGTATTGCCTATGTATCTCTGTGTACCTGTAAATAAATGCAGTATTTGTCCTAAACCAGATCCTAGAAAAAAAAAAAAACAGTCAAAATTGATTATTAAACTGTGGAAATCTTCTACAAACTTTACAGAACTAAAGCACATATTTAGTACATGGTACATTTTTTTTATATCAATGCACTCAGAGTGATATATTTGTAGATTAAAATTTGTCATAATATTGATTTCTTAAATTCTGTTTTTAAAACTTCATTGCTTATTAAAATTCAGAATAGAAATATGCAGTGGACTACATTTATTCAAGACAAAGTAGGTAACATACTGTATGAACAGGGGTATACAGGAACTTGTCTTTTATGACTTGTTGTAAATGAGCCGTGGTTTCAGGCCAATTTCTGCAAAAAAACATACTTACATACTTAATTTGGGTTGAAAAATAACAAAAGTCCAGCCCTTCCAAAGAAATAGCAAAAAAGTATAAGAAATCCATAACAAGTGCAACAACAAACCTTTATAGCATAAGGATGTTTTGGGCATGCAATGTACAGTTTATCAAGATTTACTAGAAAATCAAACGCTAACACTAAATGCTATAGGTCTACTTCAAAGGTTTAAACAGTATATTAATTTCAGATAATAACTGAGATTAAAAAAGTATATTGAAAATGCACAGGCGAATACAGGAATTTGTATATAAGCCACGTAAATAAGCCACAATTTCAGGCCAATTTCTGCAACGTCGCTAGATACCTTATACTATACAGGTCAATGTATGTTGTTCTTTATGATAGACAGATAAATGGACAGATAGATTAGATTTATTACACTATTTCTCTTTTTAAATTACTGAATGCTGCCTATTCCTGTTTAAGGACTTTGTATATGTGGGAGAAGTAGAGTAACTTAGTTTGTTATCCTCAAAATTATCAAATCTTTCTTAAATAAGGAAGACCCCCAGCACACTAATAATTAGTGTGTAACTTCCATTTATGTTATTTCTACCAAGGTGCATAATCCTTCATCAACATTGACCCTTATTTGCCTATTTGCTGCTCAGTTCTTTAAATTAAATCTCTTTGCAAAGTGGCAACATCCTGCATCCATAGTCTATAGTAGCTCAATTTTTAATTATTTGTTCTGTTTCAATTGAAAGCTTAAATTGAAATAAAAATAATATTTAACAGACAGATTTGAATACCACATCAAAAATATACAAGACAGGTATACAGATACAGGAAGCAGAGGACTAGAGAGTTGCAAGTATTTGTTACAGAAACAGTGACTTAGTTTAGCTTAGGTGTAAATAAGTGTTGATAAGGTATTATCAATGAGAGGAGATTCAAACACACCAAGGATCCCATATCTTTTGAAACGTAGCTTTCGTGTTGGTAACTATTTTATAATGTAAAATTGTAGAATCTTGCATAGCTTGGACAGGTTTACAAATGTACTACTTTGGAATACAGCGCATGCTAGCTTAAAAACATCTTAATTAAAAAGGTGTTTTATTAATATATATCAGAAGGTTGTTTAGAGTTACATTCTTGTTCATTATTTATTTGGGTGGTGGTAATTTTTTTTTAGTATAGCACAAATTTGCAACAAACGTCTAATACAAAAGATACAGTGGCACAGTGACAGTTTTTTGTTGGACCAAACAAAGCTCTGATTTACTTATTAGCTGAGTGTACATGTAACTAAAATACACAAAATTCATCTCTGCCTACAGATTCATTTTTTAATATTCACAAAATGTATTCATGTGCACAAAATTCAGATTTTAATAATAACGTATTTTTGCGGTATTTTGCAAAACTAAGCTCTTACATGGCTACCTATTTGGAAAAAGTGTAAGTATGCTTGGATTTAAGATGATTGAGTCATACCCCTTTCAGATAAGACTGACTAATTTCCCATTTACACAGTAAGGGGCAGAGTTTAATACATTAATCCTTAAAAATCCCATAGGAATGATTAGAATGTGAGTGAGTTTTTATGTACTAATCTCAAATTTGGTAAATCTGTCCCTAAAGGGCAGATTTATTAAAACTCTAGCTTCTCTCATGTTTTTATTTTTAAAAATTCAAATAAACTAATTGCCATGAATATCTAATATTTAGCAAAAAATCTGAAATGAAAAAGCACGCGCAGGAATAGTCGCAGAAAAGTTGCGAAACTCTGAACTTTTCGACTTGTCATATGAAATATGTGACTTTTTCACTTTGCTAAAAAATTTAGAATTTTTTGGCCGCAACCATAACTTTTTCCAACAGTTTTGAAAAAAATTTGGCAATGGCAAATGCCCGTGCCTGGGGAACAAATCTAAAAAATGTGCTCATCACTATGATATATACATATATACCAAGGGTCTTATAGTTCAAAACAATCTGAAGGATATTGCATGAATAACAGATGTTTCAGTTTCTTGAAAAAGGTCCGAAAAGGGACCGAAACGTCGGTTATACATGCAATACACTTGAGATTGTTTTGAACTATAAGACCCTTGGTGCTGGCTGTGTTTTATTTTGTATTTTGTATTCCATGCACATGGGCGGCTATTTATTAGCATTTTGAAGTGAGGTGCTGTCGTGAGAACTTTTTATTTATGGCTTATTTAACTCTGTTTGGAAGTACGGATCAGGTAGATTTTTCTTTGTCTTTTGGTTTTTGTTTCTTTCTACTGATTCTGTTCCACTCTGGCTCATATCCTGACTTGATACAATTTGTGCCTGAAATGCTACTTGTATTTTTGCTACATTTGTGTGCTATACTTATGTTTCACTTCAGCAATAAGTGTCTGGAGGATTTGTTACACTCTCTTTTCATGTTTGATCTACCATTTTATTATGCTTTTCATTTTCTTTTGTATACAAGCGGTTTCTATGGTTACGGACACTAGATTTTGTCGCCTTTTTTGTAGTGGGCTATTTAAGGGGGGTGTTTGTGTCTTTTGGTTTGTCCCTGAAGAAGAACACATTTAGGGGCACATTCATGAAAACGCGAGTTCGAATCCCGAATGGGACAAATTCGGATTGGATACGATAATTTCTGAAGATCGCAAATATCACGAATATGCTTATAAATATCGTACTGGCAATCCGAAAGTCACAAAATTTTCGTACCTAACGATTGTAAACAGCTGGAAAACCTTTCCGATTTGTTTCACGCAAGCGTACGAAAAAGTCACGCAAGCGTACGAAAAAGTCGCGCAAGCGACGAAAAATCCAGCAAAATGAATGCTAAGAGCGTTCGTGTCTTAGTAAATCTGCCCCTTAGTGTTCGAAATGGTTTTTTTTCTTTTTTAAAGTCCCTGTGTGTGAGGTACTCTGTTCTTCATTTACATAAACTTCTGGCCAACACCTGGGGCAGTTGATTGTTTGTAGGGAGTGCTCCTTTATATATATATATATACTATATATATATATATATATATATATATATATATATATATACATATATATATATATATATATATATATATATATATATATATATAGCATTGATCCCCTCTGTCAAGTGCTGCTCTTATAAATAAAAATCTTTTAGAATTTTTAGGATTGTATACATACAGTCTTTTCAACACAGTGCTTTCATTTAAACCATGAATAACATTTATATTAAGCACAGCATGCAGAATATTCTAAATGTGCCTTCATATATATTGGAAACTTCACTTTAGCAGACAACTGACAGCAGTGCCTGACTTTAAATACTGAGAAGAACATGCATTTATAAATATTCCAGTACATGTAATTGTATTTATGCCTAAGGCATAGAGTAGAATTATTTGCAAGATGATAAAGCATTTCTAGCATTCAGCTCATTCTGGAGTATTACTGAGATCTCAGACTGCAGATTATACCATCATTTTTAATTTATGTCTGCTAATACAGTTCTTTTTGTTTACTTTATAAACATTCATTGGCCTGTTTTTGTTTTGATAAGTGGTTTAGTGACTCGTTTGGCTGACATTCTATTTTCTTTACATGTACTGAACTTCCCTTGGGCTCTTGTAAAAAAAAAAGTCTCATTACGATTTCCCTGTTAAAATATGTTCCAATTACACACTATCAATAGGCCAAGCCATAGGGATTCAGTATATTGTCAGAAACACACTGTTTCATTGTAACATGTTGATCAGATTAAACAAGTATGGTATACACTAAAAATAACCCTCTTCTCATTATTTTCTGATGTAACAAAGATGTGACAATGGTGACATTTCCCAACCACGGTTCTTTAATATATTTTAATTCCTCTAGGATTTTTACCTTTAATCCCACATAACATGTTCAAACTTTTAATTGTGACAGGTTTAATTTCAATTTCTTTTGACACCAAAAAGACCAATATGAGAGATGAAAAGATTTTGCCTCTGGATTTCAAAATCTCATAGGCATTAATGTGAGAACATTAGCAATGCTAAATAGGTAGTACTGGTGTGAGAAAAAATGTTACAGATTTCTTTGTATTCACTTGATTTCTCACTTTGAACTAAGTGTTTACATAAAGAGGTCCCTTTAGTTCAGAAAGGAATTAAACTGCGATGTACATGCATCAAGAGAAAAAAGTATACTTATTATTGGAGACAAAGTAGGATATCGGTAGGTATAGATATAATGCTGGGCTATCTAGTTATATGCATACAGTATGGATATTATTGTTGATGATGGTCACACATGAAAGCAGGCTCATATACGGTATGGAAAAACACTTTGTGATATCATGTGCACTAGGCAAATTATATATGCTTATAATGAGCCCTTTGTAAGCCATAAATTGATGTAGTCTCCAAAAAAGCTAAAAATATTTTGCTTCATATGTCTTGCCCTAGACCTCAGAGCTGCTGGTATGATGTTGTGCAGTAGGACAATAGAAATGTGGTGTTAAGAGTTGGTAGTCTTGTTTAGAGACTAAAATGTAGTGGTAATGTACAGTCGCTTCCCACTGTAAAATGTTAGATAGAGAAAAAGAAGCTTCTGCACCAAGGCATGACAGTTTTTCCAATTTTTAAGGCAGAAGTTTAAGTTGATTTAGATTCAAGGCTTACTTTACAAGGAAAATAGTGTTTCTATACTTTTATGGTGAACCAATGCAGCAAATAAGTATTCATCAAGGATTGAGTGCCACAGTCTGAGAACTTTTGTTTTAATGGAAAACAATTCCTAGTCCTTGGCAGACTCATTTTGTGTCTGTAAAAAAATTCAAACCTCATATATCAAAAGCAAGTGCAAGAGTTGCTAATGTGCATTCCATATATAGGGGTATATTTACTAAAATGTCTGAACTGAAACGTCAGCATGGGAAAAGTCGTAGAAAAGTTACAAAAATTCCAATTTTTTTTTCAACTTGTCGCATGAAAACACATTGAAGTAAATAGGCGATAAATTTTATATGCAACAAATTTTACGTGCAACAAATTTTATGCAAAACTTTTTTTTCTGCTCCAGATGCATCAAAGTCAATGGGCATTTTTTGTATCAGCACCATTTTTGGCTTGGCGACATTTTTGTTGTGGCAAATTTTGTTCACAGCAAATTTTTGCCTGCTGCAAAATTTGTTTATCACTGTTCACATATAAAAATGTTGCTTTTTCACTGATAAAGATGATCAGTAACACATAGATTCATAATGTATAGGTTTTCTCTCTCTCCACAATCAAGGGAATGGGGAGACTGGGGGGAACAATTACATAGTAACATAGTAACATAGTAAGTTGGGTTGAAAAAAGACATACGTCCATCACGTTCAACCATAATGCCTATATATAACCTGCCTAACTACTAGTTGAACAAAAGGAAGGTAAAAAACCCCATCTGAAGCCTCTCTAATTTGCCGCAGAGGTGAAAAAATTCCTTCCTGACTCCAAGATGGCAATCGGACCAGTCCCTGGATCAACTTGTACTAAGAGCTATCTCCCATAACCCTGTATTCCCTCACTTGCTAAGAAGCCATCCAGCCGCTTCTTAAAGTTATATAATGTATCAGCCAGTACGACTGATTCGGGGAGGGAATTCCACAACTTCACAGCTCTCACAGTAAAAAATCCTTTCCGAATATTTAAACGGAACCTCCCTTCTTCTAAACGGAGTGGGTGCCCTCTTGTCCGTTGGAAGGACCTACTGGTAAATAAAACATTAGAAAGGTTATTATATGATCCCCTTATATATTTATACATAGTTATCATGTCACCTCTTAAGCGCCTCTTCTCCAGTGTAAACAGACCCAACTTGGCCAGTCTTTCTTCATAACTGAGACTTTCCATACCTTTTACCAACTTAGTTGCCCTTCTCTGGACCCTCTCTAACTCAATCATGTCCCATTTGAGCACTGGAGACCAGAACTGGACAGCATATTCTAGATGGGGCCTTACCAGTGCTCTCTAAAGGGGAAGAATAACCCCCTCTTCCTGTGAATCTATACCCCTTTTAATACAGCTCAAAACCTTGTTTGCCCTTGCAGCTGCTGCCTGGCATTGCTTCCTACAGCCAAGTTTATTATCTACAAGGACTCCAATGTCCTTCTCCATTATGGATTTGCCTAGTGCAGTCCCATTAAGGGTACAAGTGGCTTGCATATTTTTACATCCCAGGTGCATGACCTTACATTTATCTACATTAAATCTCATCTGCCACTTAGCCGGCCAGATTGCAAGTTGGTCAAGATCCTGCTGCAAGGATGCCACATCCTGGATAGAATTGACTGGTCTGCAGAGTTTTGTGTCATCTGCAAACACTGATACATTACTTATAATACCCTCCCCCAAGTCATTTATGAACAAATTAAACAAAAGTGGATCCAGTACAGAACCCTGAGGGACCCCACTGAGAACCTTATTCCAAGTAGAGAATGTGCCATTAACAACCACCCTCTGTACCCGATCCTGTAGCCAGTTTTCTATCCATGTGCAAATGACTTCACTAAGACCAATATGCCTTAGCTTAGAAAGCAGTCGTTTGTGGGGAACGGTATCAAATGCTTTGGCCAAATCCAAAAAGTTTTTATCTACTGCATCCCCACTGTCCAGCTTCTTACTTACCTCATCATAAAAAGCAATTAAAGACAAAAAGGAACATCAAGAGCCCCGATAGTGTAATATGTTTTCACAAGGAGTAATGGTAGAGTAAACAAATTAATACTCACAAGCCAGGGTTACCAATAGGCAACAACTGTATAGGCAGGTGGGGAGATTATCCTGACCCCACTCAGGTATAAGAAGTCACTCTCTGTAGAAGAAAGAAAAATGGGGATGACACCCCTCCACTCGGGGTGGACTCGGTATAATGATAAGACAAAACAGAGGCGCCAAAAGGATAAAATTAGCTAAAAACACTTAAAAACCCAATGGGTAATTCAGAGGAGGTAGTAATGAACTTACCTCCTCCAGGCAGACACCAACAAAAGTGGTAATTTTCAATAATAGTTTATTTACAACAATATTGCAACGCGTTTCGCAGGCATTTCCTGCTTCATCAGGCAATGTAGACAGAGGCTCCTGGTGTGTTTATACAAAGACACTGTTGTTTTTTTTGCTCCTATTCTACATTGCCTGATGAAGCAGGAAATGCCTGCGAAACGCGTTCTGCATCTTTTTACTATTAAAATACTTAAAAAACGTTTTGGGGTTAGTCTCGGCTTCTGCCGCGATGTGCTCCTCATTTTCTATCTTTGCCTTCCGGATTGCTGTTTTACCACACTTGTTATAGTGTTTATATTCATTAAACGCAGCTACTGTCCCCTCTGACTTATATTTCTTAAAAGCTTTCCTTTTTTTCCCTATTAACTTCTTTTCCTCAGAGTTAAGCCACAAAGGGTGATTCTTAACACTTGTACTTTTTCTTATTAATGGAATAAAATGAGAGCAGTAATGAATTAATATAATTTTAAATGACAACCATTTCTGCTCTGTGTTTTTATCAGAAAACCAGAAAACACAATGCCCCAATCTATGCCCTGAAGCGCTGCCCTTAAGGAGCTAAAATTTGCCTTCCTAAAATTCATTGTCTTTGTTGCCCCAGTGTAAATTTGTTTCCTGCACCAAACATCAAATGAAATAATAATTCATGCCCCTGAATCTTGGCACAGTTTTTATTGTCATGTCTCATTGAGTTCTAAATGATCTTATATTTATAGGAAAATCCAATAAAATCATAAAAAAAATATGGGTCAGGGACAAATATAGATTTATTTCTTTAATATGTTTAGATGACTTAAAATATGTTTCTTGGTTGAAATGTTGTTCTTAACTAAACCTCCATTCTAGAATAATTTTTGTTATTCTAAGCTCCTTGGAGGCTCTGGTTGCCTTGAACCTTTATATAAATTAACTCATCATTTAAATGGTCTATACTTAAGGTTAAGAATAAAAGAAAAGTTTTAAAAAAATATAAACTGAAGTAAAATGGTAAACTGATTTTAAAACTATATTCTATCAGAACCGCTCAAGATCTGATACACACATACTGTATAATATGTTCCCAAGTTATTTACCCTGAAGCATTGTGCCCAGTTTAAGAAAACACATTTCTTTTTCAACAACTTTGTTTAATAATGTGTTATAATGTCTGCACTGTTTCCCTTTTCTAAACTCTGTGTGTGCTTCTAAGTCTGTTATCTCACTTGAATACATCTTACTCAAGCAATCTCATTACCGTCTGATACATTCAGCATGATATTCTGAACGCTTACTGTGCACCCTGTGTAATATCAAATCTACCATTGTGTTTTTTATGTCAGTAATACATTCTTTCAGGGAAGCATCTATTTTTTGCCATGGTTTGAAAATAAAAAGATTTAAGATAAATAATGAAATGTATATGTACAGTAAAATGTAGTAATGTAATAATGCAGTGCTGTCTAAAGGCTTGAAGATCACAACTATCCAATATTGGCTTAAAACCTTGTCCCATGTGCACAATTTTTTATGATATCATGTATTGTAGATGGTGAGCCTATGTGCTGAGTAACCTAGGGAACTTCCTTTAATGGCTGGATAGTGAGCAAAGGCCATAGTGAGGTGGAAAAAATAGATTTAATGAGCAAATAACAAGCAAAACAGACAAAAATGCAGAACAAAACTAAAGTTCAAATACAGGCCTGTGATGAGGCAAACAGTATATAAAGTGGAGTCCAGTAACAGGCTGGAAGGTTAGGGCTGGCAGAATACTGGCAAGGTCGGTAAGGCAGTCTGAGGTCAGTGGCAAGCAGCAGGCAAACAAGGTCGAGCAAACTGGCTGGAGGTCAAACCAGTCAATCATGCACCTGGGAGTTGCAAGAAGCAGGTTTAGAAAGGCTCCTAATTGCTAGACCAGCAACACATGCAATTAAAAAGATGGGTGGAGAAAAGAGGAAAGCAGGTAGAGAAGCTAGATGCACATCACGCAGCTCAAAGAACCTCCTGTGGCTCAGTAGATAAATGCAGTCACAGTTCAACATATAGCCCAACATTTGATTCCCCACAGATCCTGAGAGTCCTTTTGCATTTCCCTTACTTCTAAGTGATAAATGTTTTTATTATTATTTCTAATTACTACCCTATGGGGCTGATTTACTAAGACACGATTTCGAATCCGAATTGGAACAATTCTGATTGGAAACGAACATTTTGCGACTTTTTCGTATTTTTTGCGATTTTTTCGTCGTCTTTACGATTTTTGCGTAAAAACGCGAGTTTTTCGTCGTCTTTACGATTTTTGCGTAAAAACGCGAGTTTTTCGTAGCCATTACGAAAGTTGCGCAAAGTCGCAATTTTTTCATAGCGTTAACACTTGCGCGCAAAATCGCGCCTTTTTCGTAGCGTTAAAACTTAAAAGGCGCGACGTTTCACGCAAGTTTTAACTCTACGAAAAAAGCGCAACTTTGCGCAACTTTCGTAGAGACGCCGAAAAACTCGCGTTTTTACGCAAAAATCGTAAAGACGCCGAAAAACTCGCGTTTTTACGCAAAAATCATAAAGACGCCGAAAAAAATCGCAAAATTACCGATCATTACGAAAAAAACGCAATCGGACGCATTCGGCCCGTTCGTGGGTTAGTAAATGTGCCCCTATGTGTGATAAAAACATTTAAAGCAGTTATTTCTGTTTTTATATGTCTATTATAGAATTGTAAATGTAATGTATTATGTGTTATAAATGAATTCCACAAGGCTACTCTGTTGAGATAAAACCGTTTAAAGTGATTCCAGATGACAGATATTTGAACTCATTCTGGAAGGAATTGGTCCTGGTCTCTACCATGAAAAATATTTAGGCACCCCCTAGCCTGTCTGGTTGAGAGATCTAGCATTTCATGAAAAGAGTAAAGTACATAGACTCCATGGGTATCAAGAAATATAAAAGTGGTTCTAACTTTTGTTTTTTTTTGTTTTTTTTTAAAGTGGTTTTAACTTTTTTCAAATAAATTCAACAAATGGTTCCGAAGGCCATTATTTCACATAAACATGTACAATTGTTATAAGACCGAAAAAAACACTTGTTATTTTGATTATGGTATTGGTAACTCAAAACTATAGGACCTTTAAGACCCTTTAACTAAAATAATGTTCCACTTGAAAGCAAGATATATAGTAATTTGGAGAAAAAAGCAAACAAAAGAAAAGAATGGATTTCTATATTTAATCTATATGTATTTAGAAGATGAGGTCATGAAGGGACACTTGACTGCTTCTAGTTCTTACAAGAGTTTGCATTTTTTAAGGAAGTAAAAATGAAACACTGAATAAATGCTGAAATATATTTTCCTTTAGAAAAATAATGTCAGAGGATGCCAATCGATGACTGTGTGTGCAAACTATGATCTATTTCTTTCTCTTACCTCTGCAGTATGCTGTCTGGCTTGTCCTGTGGGTATCTTGGAATGTTTTTATTATCTGCTTCTATCTGGAGGCAGGATACCTTTCTAAGGTAAGTTGCCAGTTTGTTGGATTCCAGCCATTTAGCCATTGTCTTTTAATCCAATGTAGCATAGCATGCTCGTCTGCAACATTGTAAATTCAGGCCCAGTAATTATTGAGAAGTTTTGTCAGTAAATATCTATATTTTCCCTTTACTAAAGATATTGCACAAAATGGTTTTATATGTGGTTTCTTTAGACCTCGTACAAATGTATTATATATGTACTAGTACATCTAAATGAACTTGTTTCCAACTGCCTTTGGTGAAACTGTATTCATTGACTTCTATTAAAGCTGATACAGCTTTTGTCTGAGGATGAAAGTAGTGATGAGCGAATCTTTTCGGCAGGCATGGATTCGCAGCAAATTTACGCATTTCGCCATTGGATAATTGCTTTGCGGAACTTCCGTGAAAATTTGCGTGGAAAAATTTGTTGCGCATCAAAAAAAATTGTTGCGCATCAAATTGCCCACGGTCGCGTCAAAATTGGCCACAGTCGCGACAAAAAATGCAGGCGACACAAAAAAAAGACACGTGCAACAAAAAAAAAATGCGCGCCAGATGCACTTTGTAGATTTTTCGCCATTTCGCGAATTTTATGGCGAAGCGAAATGGGACAGATTCGCTCATCACTATATGAAAGTTCAGTGTTTTAAATTTAAAATCAGGAATTGCTTTAACAGACAATTTCTCTTTACCTGTCTGATCCAAATTAATATATAAGTAGTTTTTCCAATTAGAATTGCATAAAAATTGCAGCCTAAACTTGAAATGTCAATACATATTTGAACTGTAAAAATAACATCAATGAGTAACAAACTTTAATTATGTAATACTTAATTATTTTATGCTGACTGCACTGTATATGTATTTGTAATTATCATCCAATAGTACGGTGCATACGCTAGGTCTGAATTTGATTAAGTTGGTGTTTTGCTGTGTGGAAGCATGTAACCTGAGTGTTCATATACAAATCTCTGTAACAGTGGTGTAAATAAGGCCCCTGCAGCTGCCTGGGCCTTAAGGGAACTTACAATGCCCAGCATTGGAAAAAAGAAAAATTTGTGGTATTCTTCTTGGGTGAGGTAATGGTTTCAATATGTCCATTAATGTAGTGATCTTACTGGCATGTCTGAGGTTAAAGGAGTACACACTGGCAATTTCAGTTATATTACTAGCAAGTCTGGAGTTAACTGAGCGCTCATTGGCTATTTCTGCAGTGATCTTACTGGCAAGTCTGGGGTTATCTGACTGCTAATTGTATGTGTGTGTGGGGTTAATGGAGTTCTAATTGCCCAATTCTACAGTGATTTTACTGGCATGACATCTAGGTGCCACAGTGTGTCTTGGAATGCTTCAGTGGGCCTCAATATGTCATAAAATGGTGGGCGCCACTGTTTCTGTTTTCTGGTGTTCTTTGTGCTTCTGATACTGCCATCCTAAACACAGAAAAGGGGTTGTCTTTGTAAAATGGGCATGGTATTTGGGAGTGTGGTCAACAAAAATTTTCATGCAGCAGACTGCTCTACAGTCTTATTGTATTAGGACTTAAAGGAGAAGGAAAGGCTAATTTAGAGTTAATCTCAAGCTGCAGGCATACCTTCAGTTCTCTCAATAGTGCCCTTAAGTCTCCCCATATTTCACCTGTTCATATGATCAGAAGCCAAACAGGAAGATAAAAAAACACTGAGCTGTGTTAAGAAAGTTCCCATAATGCATCACTCCTGCATCACTCCTGCATCGAGTCCAAGTGCTCAGTTTGTAAGAAGTCAGCTTCCTGCTCATATCCACATTCCTAAGGAGGGGGGTGAATTCTTGAGGGAGGGGGGAGCAGGAGCATAAATTACAGACACAAGAAATCTTTTGACAGAGAAGTCAGCATTTCTGTGAGTGCTTATGGCTGTATTTACATAGACTTTTCTGATGAAGCTTACTTAGTTTTTACCTTTCTTTCTCCGTTAAACACATGCTTTTTTGACTGCAAATGGGCTTATTAGTAGTTTTAACTTCTTTGCTTATTTTGACTGCATTACCTTTTCTCAGCTGTGAATAAATGTAATGTCCAACTTAATATACAGTATATATATATACACACATACATATATATAGCGTATATTCCGGTGCTCAGCCACGTCAGGACGCTGTATCATCCCATTATCATAGATATAGTAGAAAAGGAAGCGGCACTCGGATAATTGCAAAAAAGTGTATTAAAAAAGAATCACATCACATATGCGACGGCAAAGCACATGCCCTTTATCAAGCCTGTGTTAATGAGATCCACATCATGAATCACATTTAAAGGGATATACAGGAAATTACAACACTTCAAAAATGGCTTAACTTTAACATTCAACATTTAATCATTGTTAACAAAACACAAACCCTATAGAGTTTATTGTTTTGTTAACAATGATTAAATGTTGATTGTTAAAGTTAAGCCCTTTTTGAAGTGATGTAATTTCCTGTATATCCCTTTAAATGTGATTCATGATGTGGATCTCATTAACACAGGCTTGATAAAGGGCATGTGCTTTGCCCAAAATGTTGCATATGTGATTCTTTTTTAATACACTTTTTTGCAATTATCCGAGTGCCGCTATATATATATATATATATATATATATATATATATATATATATATATATATATATATATATATATATATATATTTATTTGAGCTAGACAGTGTCTAGACATAAATCTTTGTTATGCGATGTACCTATTTCTCTCCTTTATAAACTCTTTAAGGAGGTGCTCATTTGTTCAAGCCTCAGGATTTCAGTTTGAGATGTTGTGCAACACTTTACACTTACACATGAAGGAGAAGGTTTGTTGTGTGAAAATATACTACACTGTGGTGGTTATGTAATAAAAGGCACTAAGTTACCTAGTAACTCATAGCAACCAATCAACAGGTAGCATTTACTGGTCACCTTATTGCTCTGAGCAAACTTAGGGGCACATTCATTAAAGTACGATTGAATCCGAATACAAAAAAATGTAAGTTTTCATACTATGCGTATTTTTTATGGCTTTTTCGTTAATTTGCCCAACTTTTTCGTACCTTGCGACAACTTGTGCGACAAAATCGTATTTGTCGCGCCGAGTATGAAAGTTTTGGATTTATTAAAGCTTCATTATCGTGACTTTCCTTGGGCCAGGTTGGAGCTGCAGAGTGCCATTGAGTCCTATGGGAGGCTTCCAAAATCATGCACAGAAGGATCAAAGTCAGAAAGGTTTTTTGTGACTTTCGGATCGACAATACAATATTATCGTGACTATTACGATTTTTTCGTAAGCATATTTATTATTTGTGACATTTCCGATCATTTATTTTGGAAATGTCGTATCTAATCCGAATTTTACCCATTTCGGTATTCAAACTCGTACTTTGATGAATCTGCCCCATAGTGTCTTTTATTATATATGGTGGTATATTTGAGGCAGAACAGGAGGAAGCTGCAAGCAATACACATTTCAATGAACTGTTCACCACTGATGGATCAGCACTGATTTATGTTGTTTGGTATTACTGTATAATAAGTTGTTCTCCGTCTATTTTTGTATCTATGGATGGCCTCTACCTCGGCTGGGGAAAACAAGGGACACACTTTAATCATTATCCCATTAAAATTTGTATAACATGACATTTTTTTCCAAGACCATTACAAATATTATAATAGTACTGTAGAAAAAACAGTTAAAGCTGATAGAACAGAACATTTAAAAATTTTCCTGTGTAAGGTTCTGTGCCTGTCTCTGAAATCCTGGGGCTAGAAATATGATGTAAAATGTGCTCAGTAGAAATGAATGGAATTACAGTAAAATAAATAAATATATAACTTTAGCTGGTAAATAATGCATATTTTATGCACTCACTGTAGCATGGGGTTAATTTGTAGTTCATTTATATAACAGAATATTTAGAATTCAAAAACAAAAGAATTCACTTTTGATTTTCAGAGAACTGTACTGAATAGAATTTTGCTTAAAACTATGACCTTACTCAAATTCCATTCCAGTATTTGTCTGATGGTGCATCTTTTATTTGCTTTAAAAATTTGAAGTAGGCTGCTGCAGAATCTAGATAAATGGGCTGGTTAAAAGCAAGGTATTTTGTGTGATACATTCTAGTAACGGAAGTCCATGATTCTATTTACATATAAAAGACAACAGAGGCTATTTAACTGCATTAGCTGTCATTTTTTGGCATATGGCTTATTAACTAAGCATTCATATTTTGCCTTCAAGTTTTTTCCCATTTCTGTATTTTCCTTTGAGAATAAATACTACACCAACCCATAATGACACTCATAAGTATTTCCTCTTGTTACAAAATGATATGTCAAGATTGAGAAATACATTACATTAAATTGGTTTAAAATGGAGAATAAAATACAGCTTTCAGGCACATAATAAATTAAAGTATAGCTTTATCCAGAAGCTACCACAGGAGGTGTGTTTATAGTGTACCTTTGTATTGGTAAAATTGAAACCTATTTGTATCACTTCAAAGAAGCATAAATTATATCTCTTCTACCTTAGTGTTGTATTTAGCTCAGAATAATTTTTTTTAAACTGTTTTTATTTTCTTTTTTTTTAACAATCGGATTCCACATGTGCAGATAATATCCATTGTAGGAGAATACCAAAGTAACATAGGATTTGGCATATATAGTCAATATAGGGTGTGGTAGTATGCGTTGCTTGTCTTATATCTGGTTGTCTTGGAATTCAGGAGCGGTAGGGTAATTGGCTGTCTTACCCTTGGGTGTGCCAAATTACCATGGGTATGTTATGGAAAGAGTCCGATTGATACTTAAATCAAACAGTCAAAAGGAGTATGGTATGAGGCTTCTAGTAAACCAACATAAACTATATACATTTAAGTTCACCGGTTCTGGACAAGATTATTGAGGATACCTGTTTTCTGTTGTGTTGTACTGGATCCTGGGAGGCAGCAATGGTTTGTTTCATCCTGGAGTCGTTATGGTGTGTAGTAGAGGATTAGTGCCTCTGAGATTCTCTTGATCATAATAGGTTGTATGTTTGAATGTGTCGACTGTCAGTTGTCTAATATCTGGGGGGAGGTTCAAAATGTAGGTTGACCATGTGTCGAAAAATTGTATGGGTTGTTTTGTTGGTTGATGCCTCGAGCCAGTCCATATGAAAGAGGAAATGTAATTTGTTTTTAACCAGGTTTATAGAAGGTGTTGTAGTTTATAGCCATTCCTAAGTATGGCTTTCCTGGTGGCTGCGGCTAGTTTTCCTGCTAATATTTTGTTGGTTTTAGTTATCTGTTGTCCTCCTTTTATTTTGCTAAAGAAGGCCCATTCAATGTCTGGTGTGAAGTTTTGTTTTGTTAGTTGGTGCCAGTAGTCATATACTACAGGGATTGAGTAGCTGGGCATTGGCAGATATTCATATGTCTTTTATGGAAAAAAGGAATTTTTAGATCTAGATGTGTAGGTTTAATAAGTTTAGAGGGGTCATGTATGATCCCAGGGGGTGCAAGTGAAAGAGCACTAAGGGGGGAGGAGCTGAACCCTTAGTGCTCATTGGGGAAGCATCTATGCCACCCTGCCTACTGCGCTCTGTGCTAAGCGCAGGTGAAAGATCCATTACTCAGTGAAGAGAGCAGCGTCAGGAGGTGCAGCTATCCCTGTGCTTACCACCTCCCTTTAGTGTTAAGGACAGGGGCCCAATGTGGGCTGCACCTCCTGCTGCTTGTTACCTTGCACCTCTGAATGATGCACAAAGTATTGTGTTCATGCTTTACTCAGCCCCCCTCTTGAAACTAACTCTGCCTAACCCAGGCAGTGCTCCATTTAAGGAGCATTCTGCGATTTGCACAATGCCTCGAACAAACCTAACATTGTGGCTGAATTCCCAAGCCTTTGTCTTGTATAGCATGTCAATCCACTTTGTACTCAGCAGCTTTTTTTTTTTAATATCTTCAAAATAGGGAAATGATGTTCACTACAACCAAAAGTGAATTTCAATGGAGCATCCTCAACTAGGAACTAGGGGAAATAATGTGCCTTAAGGGTTATTTAAGTTCTAGGAATTGAAATGCCAAACTGAATGTGCCTTGACTCTACTCATAAAGGTACTTGTACCTTTAAATTCTCCTTAGAGGAGAGTACCAGAATACTCCTACAACCTGTTTTGTTGAACTGCACATAATTTTTTACATGCATTTCACCTGCACCTTCGCATAAAATTGATTTGCATCAAGGGATTTGGTCACTAATCACTTTCTATAAGCACTGGAAGCCATTGGCACATGGCTTTCAGTGAACTCTAAATTTCCAAACTCGTACCAACATGTGAAAAATGCAAACAGGAACAAAAAGAAATGCTGCACATAGAACAATGAAAAATTTTGACCATGCCCATTTTTGTTTCCACATCCAGCTAAATACCACTCCCATTTTACAAAATGTGGCAGGTTATGTAAATTTTTAACACATTTCTGGGGGTTTTGTTTTATGTGTTATTACAGTTTTTCTAATGAAGGTGAAATTGCCCTTTAAGATGCAAGTCTCATTTCCTCCAAGAGACCTGTTTATCTTATTATTTACAATTGTATCTAAGTGCAGGTGTTGAGTATTCGGGGCTCTCTCCCACAAGCCTCCTTATCTAATTAAGTTTGAGAAACTTTGTATTTTTTGGGGTTTTCAGTGCAGGAGATCAAAGGAAAATGAGGGACTTCTCAATAAGAATCCAGGACTGCGGGCTGAGCTGTTAAAATCGGGGCTGTCCTGCAAAAATCAGGACAGTTGGGAGGTATGCAAACTGGTTGTGTAGCTTGCAGCAAGATATTAGAGGTCATATATAAATGCCTCAGATGCAAAATAACTAAGGGATTTAACATTAGACCCTTTAGTGCTCATTTAAAAAGTATATTATTATTGGTACAGCGCACAGCAATGGCAGCCTTGTTCTTATTACCTGCCACAATAATGAATATAAACAAACAAGAAAGATTACACAAGACAGCATTATTACTACTATTCTTTATTTCTATAGCACCAACATATTCCACAACACTTTTCAAAGTGTTATACGTTATACGTTATGCACATTTGTCTCTTTACTAGTTGAGCTTGCAATCAATGATCCTTACCACTTTTACACAACAGTGAGACTTTAATCAGGAGCAAATTAACTTGTCTGGATGTTTGTGATGTTTTTGGAGCATGATGAAAATGATTCTGAATGAAGTGTATGAATTAGGGATGCACCGAATCCCGGATTTAGTTCGGGATTCGGGCCGAGTCTGAGTCAATCCACGGTCCTGGCCAAACCGAATCCGAATCCTAATTAGTGTACATTAGCATATGCTAATTAGCATTCGAAAGGGTTACATTTGGGGGGGTGATTTTCACCCTTTCCAATCCTAATTTGCATATGCTAATTAAGGATTTGGATTCTGTTCGGGATTCGGCAGAATCCATCAGGGTGGGTTCGGGCGAACCCAAAAAAGTGGGTTTGGTGCATCCCTAGTCTGAATCAAAGAAATATATCTTTAGAGTAATAACTCTGCCCATAGATAATTGCTACAATGCATAAAAGAAAACGTTCTTGAGGTAGCATAGTTCTTATATTATAGCATTTACACGTTAGCTTTAGATAGTCACTTCCTTACTGTACAATATGGTATGTTTTATTCAGTCCTAAGTTGTTAACAGTGAAGTTGTGTAAAGGTTACTAGGCATGTGGGAAGAATTCACTTCTATTTTACTGGGTCCGAGGAACATACAGGTCAAGATTTACCACCCATTTAAATGTAAGAGAACTGCATCAAATGAAAACATATATACAGGATCATTTTGTGGGAAAAAAATCATTAACTGAGGATCCTTTAGGATTACCCAGTTTGAATTGTAATCTTACTCATTGTTCTTTAACAGACATGTAAGGCAGTATCAGTTAGTAGAGATGTAGCGAACTGTTCGCCGGCGAACTAATTCGCGCGAACATCGGGTGTTCGCAAGTTCGCAAACTTTTAGCGATGTTCGCAATTTTGGGTTCACCTTAGCTGGAGCTAAATTTTGACCTCTCACCCCAGAGCCAGCAGATACATGGCAGCCAATCAGGCAGCTCTCCCTCCTGGACCACCCCCCCCCCGACCACTCCCTTCCATATATAAACCGAAGCCCAGCAGCCATTTTACATTCTGCCTGTGTGTGCTTGATGATTTAGCATAGGAAGAGAGCTGTGCAGGGGTTTGAGGGACAGTTTAGGTAGCTTTGCTGACTAGTAATCTACTTTCTACTGCTCTGTATGTAGCTGCTGTGGACAGCTGTCCTGCTGATCTCATCTGCTGTAACCCAATAGTCCTTGTAAGGACTGCTTTTATTTTCTGATTACTGTTACTCTTCTTTTCATTGTGTACTGCAGCTCTATCTGTGTGTGTTGGAGAGAGACATAGTAGTGCACCAGCACCAACCACACATTCAAATAATTTTATTTGTGTTTTTTTACTTTGCTACTGTAATTTATAGAGCCCAGTGCTATTAGTCTAGCTGTGTTGGGGACTGGTGTGCTGCTCCTAGTAGTTCACCACCTGCACCAACCAGAGATCAGTTTTTATTTTTATTATTATTCTTTATTTATTTATTTTATTTATTTATCTTACTGTTCTTAACGTGTCCAGTGCTGTTTGCTGTTGTTCATAGTAGTGCACCAAACACGTTACACATAGTAGTGACATTGCATTGCAATAAAATCACCTGAGTGACATTTTTCCACCAGCAATAATATATTCCGTATCCACTACTGTATACGTTGCCATTGCAGGCCTTGTTGCCCAGTGTCTTACCAAGTGCCACCTAGCTGTGTGTGCTTTTTCACATTCCGTCTTAAAATAACAATAATAATTCCATGTCCAGAAACATCACCCAAGTTGTTGTTGTTTTGTAAAAATAAAAAAAATGTCAGGCAGAGGCACTAGGGGCCGTGGTGCTATGATATCCTGTGGCCCTAGGAAATCGGCCAGTGTTCCGAAGGCACGTACCCTGAACTCCAAAAATGCTGGAGAGGTAGTTGACTGGCTTACACAGCACATCCCGTCCTGGAGGTGACAAGCAACTAGTAAAAACTATTATTCGCTCACTTGACGGTATCATTCAAGCTCTTTGCGTTTTTTTTGCGTTGCAGTAAACGTGATGTTTTGTCTTTGCTTGTGAACCGGCTAGTAACCTTTACACGACTTGATTGGCATGTAGACGCCGGACGTTTAAAGCAGTTTATTACACAAGTTTAGAAATGTAGTGTGATTTCTGCCCTTTACAGCACAAAACGCAACGCTGTGTCAACAACGTATTTTTCAGATAAATTTTTGCCCTTGATCCCCCTCCTGCATGCCACTGTCCAGATCGTGACACCCTTTAAAAAACTTTAAAATCAGTTTTCTGGACAGAAATGGCTTTTCTAGGTTTTAAAGTTCGCCTTCTCATTGAAGTCTATGGGGTTCGCAAAGTTTGCAAAAGTTCGCACTTTTTGGCGGAAGTTCGCAAACGGGTTCGTGAACTTTTTTTGTGAGGTTCGCTACATCTCTATCAGTTAGTTTGAGAATAATTGGTCACGCACTTGCAGGAGCTATTGGTTCTATAATACAGACAATTTTATGTGTCTATATGTTTCAAATATCTTATATAAGGGAGCACGTTGGTTATCAGAATTATATATTGTGGTATATATAATCTTAAAATACCAACTAAACAAGCAAAAAGATTTAGAAAGAAACAAGGATATATGTCTGTTACTTAATAGATCAAAGCAATGTAAGATGTGACTTCAGTGGCACTAACACAATTTCACAATTAGACATGCTCCTGCAGACCAACACTCATACAATATTAAAATGTATGATTGAATGACATGAGATAATTAGGTGTGGCTGGTGTCTGTCTGTTATAAAAGCACCTAAAATTTTTATAAAATTGAGTTCTTTTAATCACTTCTGATCATATCTCCTGTAGTGATGAGAAATTCTGCATTTCGGCATTGGCAAATTTTTCGCGAAACAGGCACAAAATTCATGGCACATCAAAAAAAGACGCGTTTCACCAATCTTTCACCATTTTGCCAGAGACCAAGAAAGAGGCAACATTATGTTTTCATCCCTTGAGTCAATGCCCTTTTATGCAAGACAGCACTTTATTTGCTTTATTAGCCACAGAATGACACTGCCTGGAATAAGACAACTTGTTATCTACAAAAATCCCCAGATCCTTCTCCATTAAGAATACCCCAACACACTACCATTTAGTGTATAACTTGCATTTATATTATTTCTATCAAAATGCATAACTTTGCACTTGTCAACATTGACATTTTTTTGCTGCCCAGTTTTCCAATTTTGTCAAATGGCTCTGCAAATTGGCAGTATCCTGCATGGAACTTATACTTTATCATCAGCAAAAATAGAAACAGTACTCTATATTCCCACCTCCAGGTGATTAATAAACAAGTTAAAAAGCAAAGGACCAAGGACTGTCCCCTGCAGTACTCCACTAACAACACTGGTCCAATTAGAAAATGTTCCATTTACCACCATTCTTTGTAATCTATCCTTCTATCCAATAACAAATGTTATGTTTTAGGCCAATATTCCTCAATTTTATCATTAACTTTCTGTGAGGTACTGTATCAAATGCTTTTGGCAAATTATATGATACCGATACACTTAACATTAACCTTGGAAACAGTATACATGAATGTTTTATCTTGGAAAAGGTACCGTAAAGAAAATTCTGAATCAAGTAAGTCCTTGTTCTAGCTTTATAGGAACTAATGGAACAATATTAACAGAATCAAGATCATAAAACAATGTTATTTGTAATCTTCCTTCAGCATGTTACAGTTGGAGATTCGTTATCACTACTTGCCTGGTCTTGACAGTTAATTATATGCCTTTTCTGATAGTGAACAATGATTTCTTTTATATGTGTCATTTATCACTTTTATGAGACAGCTCCCACTTTATATTATTATGTAAGATGTGGTTTCAGCAAAAGTTGTCTTCAAGACCTGTTAATATTAGGAAATCTGTAACAATGTTAATAGTTATACAATGTTGAGATCCAGTGTTGAACATTATAGCAGCACATGATGGATTTTGTGGCAAGACCCATAAATCACTGTGTATATAAAAGTAATTGCAGTTATACTACTAATTTTGAACTCATGTGTTGAATACATTAGTGGTATTCTAAACAATTGATATTTTGCATAACATAAAAAACAGCATTTTCTTTAAGGCTTAAAGGCTTAGTTGAACTATATCATGGCCCTTGAAGAAGATATCAATCTATGCATTCAAATAATGAGGATAATGAAACTAAAGTGTAAAATTTACCAAAAGCCTAGTCACCTGTTCCAACCAATCACCAGGTAGCACCTGTTTATAAACAAATATGTGACTGCTTAATATGGGTTACTGCTCTGGGAAAACTTTGTGGCTTTTATTACATTTACCCAAAAAAGTAATAAGTTCAATATAGTAAAAGGTGTCAATATGTTATAAATATTATATTATAAATATATTATAAATACATTATTATAAATAGTATAAACAATATTAGTATAAATAGAATTTAATATTATAAATATTATAAAAGTATTAATATTACAAATGCTTTTTCAACATTACTATATATTGAGAATTAATATATTTTATTTTTTAATATTTTTTATTTTGTACAGCAATGTTCTTGGGCAAGGTACTAGGTGATAATAGTCTACAGAATATATGTTTTGTGTAATTGTCGAAAGGACTGTACACTATACAATTTATGATGGGTCATGTCATGGCTTGGCAACGTTTGGATCAACTAAAATCTAAAGAGTAATTATGTGATTAACAGACAGACATGTATAATGTACCTGAGGAACACTTTGAAGCTTTTGCTATATATGTATAAAAACTTGTGTTCATCTCTAATCTAAAGTACAGTCAAATTAAATAATTATAGACCTAAATAAACAAACAGGTTTTATAATTTTATGATTTTGTGGTATGTTGCCATGACAAAGACTTTGTAAATATAAGACTTAAAGGAGAACTAAAGCCTAACTAAAGAAGTAGGGCATAAATGTTGTACATTATGTCTTGGGCTTCTGTTTGACAACCCTTTAGCAGAGAAGATTTGTGCCTCCAAAGAGACTGTGACAAGTTTGAAGTCCTTTATCATTGTTGCTTTTAAAAGCTGAAACTTTAGGCTGGTGCACATTCAGGCATTTTTAGCCATATGCATTTTTAGAGGTCATGAGTGTTACTCATCAATCCCTTATAAAAAGCAGTAGAGTCAGATCAACCAGATTTTACTGATTTCTCCCATTCATAACACTTGCCAGTATAGGTATCTCTTATCTATAAACCCAATATCCAGAAAGCTCAGATAGTTATAAGTATGTGGATCTGTGTGTTTTTCATCTACATGCCCAAACATACAGGTATACCCTTTAGCTGGCTGCTAAATGGTATTGGGAAAATAGTTACATAGTTAAGTTGGGTTAAAAAAGACCAAAGTCCATCAAGTTCAACCCCTCCAAGTGAACCCTAACATGCACACATAAACCTATACTGACCTATCTATACAGTCTCCATTAATATCTTTCTTAAGGACTGGAGCCCAAAACTGTACTGAATATTGAAGGTGAGTAGTGATGAGCAAATCTGCATTGTCAGGAAATTTGCGAAACAACAAGAAAATTTGCGAAATATTATTAAATATTATTACCCTTCCCTAAACTTTGGGTATATTTCAATCCTGTAAGCTAAAACAAAAAAAGTTTATTGTTAACAAACTAGCTGACAATCAGACTAAAGGGGAGTGTGTCAGCTGATTTATTAGTAAGGTTGAACTTAGTGAAGTCACCCATATTATTTTAGCCTAAATTACTAGTTTTTGAAAAAAAAAAGTACCGGTAATAATCATTTAATTTACATTTTATAGATGCACATAATTGCAGGATGTTAAGGATAGCACTTTATTTTAGGGTGTAAAATAGAATATGTTTTCCTAGGCTGTGATTATATTAAAGAAAATAGATTTAGCTCATTTGTTCTAATTACATATTGTTAAGCAAATTATATCTTAAATGTTTAAAGCATAGAGGTTATATCATTAATGAAATGCTAAGTAACTGTACTGAGACAATCAGATTTAAATTAGAATATTATTTTTTTTAAACAAACAAAAATAATCTTTGCTGGATAACTAACTAACTCATCTAAAATATATAAGAAACCCTAACAGGAAATACTGTGACTTATCACCAAGTCACATAATGCACTTCATTATTCATGAAACATCTAATTTAATAAATGATTATCAACAGATTAAGAGTATAGACAAATGTGGTTGGAGCTCTGATTGAGTCTGGCTGTGTTGGATAGATCTTTCTATAACACTAAATTATAATAGTAATGTAGTTTAAAAAAAAAGCAAGACGAGAATTATGGAATTATGGCAATCCTCACTTTATTGTGTTACAGATTGGTTCAATAAAAATGTGAATAATTATTAATGTCATATTTCAAGTTGAAATGCAGAGAAAATATTGTCCGTAAAGTGTCTACTACCAAATTAGTTGCTAATTGTTTACCTGTAAAAAAAACTGTAAGTTGACTTTTTTTGGCAATTGAAAATGTCCAGTTTAACAATATATACACTCACCTAAAGGTTTATTAGGAACACCTGTTCAATTTCTCATTAATGCAATTATCTAATCAACCAATCACATGGCAGTTGCTTCAATGCATTTAGGGGTGTGGTCCTGGTCAAGACAATCTCCTGAACTCCAAACTGAATGTCAGAATGGGAAAGCAAGGTGATTTAAGCAATTTTGAGCGTGGCATGGTTGTTGGTGCCAGACGGGCCGGTCTGAGTATTTCACAATCTGCTCAGTTACTGGGATTTTCACGCACAACCATTTCTAGCGTTTACAAAGAATGGTGTGAAAAGGGAAAAACATCCAGTATGCGGCAGTCCTTTGGGCGAAAATGCCTTGTTGATGCTAGAGGTCAGAGAAGGGTATTAGTATGGTGTTCCTAATAATCCTTTAGGTGAGTGTATGTATAATAAGGTTTAGCTTTTAATCACATTACCATGTTTCCAAGATCTGCTTTTACCAATGCTTTTGTAAAGTTTTATGGGTCCTTACAGCTGTGCTGTTTTAGTAGATTTTGGAATTTGGGATAATCTATTGTCAACAATGGCTTCCATTTCTATTTTGATCTACCTTTTTTGTATCTATCTCCATAAGATGACTACAGAATAGTGGTGCAATATTTAACACTAATTGAGTGGGTTTCCTCAAGGTTTCCTCTGGTTTCATCTCACAATTTGAAAAACATTGTAGCTTGTATACATTGTGGCAGGAAACATGCAAAAGTAAAAAAAAATATTTAATAAGGGATTTCTTTAGATACTGTATTATCATCATAACTTCTTTTTATTTGAATTACTAATTCAGCTGTGCATTAAGAATGTAGGAAAATGCAATTTTTATAGAAATCTTTTTCCCCTCTCTATATTCTTTTTGCTCTTTGATTCACATAGTAAGATTCCAATAATGTGTGGATGAATATGTGTGTGTGTGGATGAAATGTCAGCTTGTGTAGGCTGCATAAATGTAGCCATTTTCAAGGGTTACAATTTCTACTGAAAGTTACTGAAATTAAACAGCTAAAGTCAAGAACTGCTGATCTAAATGAAATGACTTGATAGCTAAGCACTTGGAAATTCAAATTAATTAGCCAATCTGTCAGTATTGCTCCTTTTTATTGCTTTATTATATCAGGGCAAAATGAAACCAAATTCCTTCCTTATTCAAGTGAAACTCTTAAGGTTGTACAGTATAACTCCTAAAATATTGTGAATTTCAAACATATCATATTCACAAGAAGTCGTTTTATTAAGCAAATATTGTTTTTGACAAGTATGTATTTTGTACTCTAAGAGAGATTCTAAACTTGCAGTCATTTTTCATAGAAACCCATCTTGGAATACACTGTTCTGTCATTGACTTTTGGACTTTTGTAGACAGCTGATACATTTATATTTTTCGACCAATTTAGACCATTACCAAAGGACCTACCTTATGCCTGTAGCAAGCAAAGGAAAAATTGTATGTATTAATCGGAGTGATGCAGCTTTATTTTATAGAGAATTCTTAGACATCATTGTTTTGTGTCTCCTTTAAGTTATGATTTCAATCATTTTGTCGGACCTGTTAATAAGGTGTCAACATCCTTTCAACTTTGGAAGAGATGCTTCACATACAGTAAAGGTAATTCCAACTTCAACAGGAACTGTTTTTGGCTTCTATGTGGACCATTATTTATTGTAGTCAAAGGAATTAGTACACCGCAAAAGGATTCTTAGTAATGTTGACATTGAGGGTCCACATGTTAAGTGCCTTTATAAAAGATCCAATACATACAAGATTAATGTAACTTTTATATATAAGTAACTTGCATGAAAAACAAATTTCAATTGTTTTCACGTCTCAGAAAAAAAACATCAGTATGTAGTATTGAAAATATACAAAATACCGGGATTATACAGGGGTTTGTAACAATTAATAATGGTTTCCATCTCTTTAAATATACTGTAAAAATTCCGTTATTAGCATACTCCCTTAAATCTGGTGTCTGGTTTTTTTTTGCGTTAAAATATTAAAATGTTAGTTGGAACACTTCCATCAGTTTAATAATACATTTGTCTTATGGAGCCTTTCAGTCTCTGTCGTCACCAGGCGACCCTTCAAGGGATGGAATAATGAGAAGTACTGCAATGTATTTTTTCCCTTGTGGGAAGGCCTGTCAGCTTTACAGCTGCCTGTACAGACAGCAATATGTTGTTCTTTATTTGGGTATTGACTGGGAGAGGGATATAGTTAAACAAGCAGTGCTTAAAGATATTTAATGTGCTTTGTTAAAGAATAAAACACAAACAACTGGATGTGGAAGTGTACATGGAAGTGTATTTTCTGTCATGTAATTATATTTAGAGGAATTAGGACATTTGATGGACAACTTAATAAGTTAGATACCATTAGTGATGATAAGTGAATTTTTTTACCATCATGGATTTGTGGCTAAAGTCTGCATTTCGTCATTGCAAATTTTTCTTACAAAACTGGTGCAAAATTTGGTGCAAAAAAGATTTGCCAAAAGATTTGATGTCATGACGTCATTCTCACGCTGGAACCAGTATTAAATGTATGTTTACCAATGCAAGGAGTCTGACTGGTAAAATGGGAGAGCTGGAGGTACTGGCGTTGGAGCGGAAATATGATGTGATTGGAGTTGCTGAAACTTGGTTGAATGAGTCTCATGACTGGGCTGTTAATATTGGGGGGTATACATTGTTTTGGAGGGACAGGGGCAATAGAAAAGGAGGAGGAGTGTGTCTGTTCATTAAGCAGGAATTAAAAGCAAATATTAAGGAGGAAGTGATGGGGGTAACAGAGGGAGCTGAATCCTTATGGGTTGAGCTTCTCACAGATAGTAAAGAATCTACCAAACTAATTGTAGGGGTATGCTATAGACCCCCTAATGTAAGCGAAGAGGAGGAGGCCCAGCTCCTGTTGCAAATAGAAAAGGCTGCTAGTTTGGGGCAAGTGATAATAATGGGGGATTTTAATTACCCTGATATTGACTGGGGCAATAGTACTGCCAGGACAGTAAATGGGAACAAGTTTATAAACTTGCTGCATGACAACTTTATGTCACAGGTTGTTGAGGAGCCAACCAGGAACCATGCTATACTAGATCTAGTGATCTCTAATGACCCAGAACGTATAGCAAATGTGCAAGTGGTTGAACCCCTGGGTAATAGTGACCATAATGTTATTTCATTTGATGTTTGGTGCAGGAAACAAATTTACACGGGGGCAACAAAGACACTGAATTTTAGGAAGGAAAATTTTAGCTCCTTAAGGGCAGCGCTTCAGGGCATAGATTGGGGCATTATGTTTTCTGAAAAAAACACAGAGCAGAAATGGTTGTCATTTAAAATGATATTAAATCATTACTGTTCTCAATTCATTCCATTAATAAGAAAAAGTAGAAGTGTTAAGAATCGCCCTATGTGGCTTAACTCTGAGGTAAAGAAGTTAATAGGGAAAAAAAGGAAAGCTTTTAAGAAATATAAGTCAGAGGGGACAGTAGCTGCGTTTAATGATTATAAACACTATAACAAGTGTTGTAAAACAGCAATCCGGAACGCAAAGATAGAAAATGAGGAGCGCATCGCGGCCGAGGCCAAGACTAACCCCAAAAAGTTTTTTAAGTATATTAATAGTAAAAAGATGCAGGTTGAGGGTGTGGCCCCATTGAGTTATAGTAACAATATGGTTACAGCGGATACAGAAAAAGCAGATGTGCTTAACCAGTTCTTTTCTTCTGTGTATACAGTAGAGGAGCCAGAGGGCCAAGTCCCACCCAATAGCTTCACTGTTGCCTCAGCTCCAACTACACAGTGGTTAGCACAGGATATGGTGCTTAAAGGGTTACACACAATAAATGTAAACAAGGCACCTGGGCCAGATGGAATACACCCTCGGGTACTGAGAGAGCTAGGGGCAGAATTGCAGTGGCCCTTGTTTCTGATATTCTCAGACTTGCTTTCATCAGGCATGGTACCTAGGGATTGGAAGAAGGCAAATGTCATTCCCATATTTAAAAAGGGAGCAAGATCTCAGCCTGGCAATTATAGGCCTGTAAGGAGGCCTGGAAGGCTTGTTAAGGGATCACATACAAAATTATGTAGTGGAGAATGGCATTATGAGCAGTTGAAAAAAGACATACGTCCATCACGTTCAACCATAATGCCTATTTATAACCTGTCTAACTTCTAGTTGATCCAGAGGAAGGCAAAAAACCCTATCTGAAGCCTCTCTAATTTGCCGCAGAGGGGGAAAAAAATCCTTCCTGACTCCAAGATGGACCAGTCCCTGGATCAACTTGTACTAAGAGCTATCTCCCATAACCCTGTATTCCCTCACTTGCTAAGAATGTACCATTAACAACCACCCTCTGTACCCGATCATGTAGCCAGTTTTCTATCCATGTGCAAACGACTTCACTAAGACCAATAGACCTTAGTTTAGAAAGCAGTCGTTTGTGGGGAACGGTATCAAATGCTTTGGCAAAATCCAAATAGATTATATCTACTGCATCCCCACTGTCCAGCTTCTTACTTACCTCATCATAAAAAGCAATTAAATTGGTCTGACATGACCTGTCCTTCATAAAGCCATGCTGATTACTGTTCATAATGGCATTCTACACAAATTATAGACATATGTAAAGTTTGGTTCACTACCCTCTTTTACAGCTACTCTCAATTTGTTACTAGCCCTACTTTTGAATGCTGCTTTGCATTCTGGGTGTTCAGTTTTTTAGTTCAAAGTTCCAATTAAGGCATTTGGTCAGGACCTCACTTTATGTTATAGTAAATAACTTTTTTGCATTTTTTTCCTCAGTGTTTTAGCTTCATAGCACACCTTCAAACATTTTGTTAGTTTTAACCTGACAGGTAATTTCTAAACAACATTTATAATTTCTAAGATTTTGTTGTTTTCTATTTCTGCAAGAAGTGAATGTGCTTTTCATTGGAATTGCACAGAACACGTTCAAATAAAAAGCTACTCCAGGGTTTTGGTATCTACCACATTTATGTTATTTTGCTCAAACAATGACTGCATTTACTGAATGCTTCATTTAAAGAAAATTACACTTCTGTCTGATGAAACTCTAAGCAAGATCATTGTTCTTTGTCCTAATATTGCATTAGATGACTCAACTACTCTAAATCACTATATACCAATGGATTCCTTTTAAGTTACAAATCTGTAAATCAATATAAAGCACATCATGGCTCTGCATTATAGCTTCCCTACGTATTGTAGAAAAATATTTTTAACAACAGAATAAATGCCTAAGTTGTTTTAAGAATAACTGTAAAACAAGTCACTGTTATGCACAAGGGGTTTATTACACTGAAATATGTACACAGAATTAATAGCAGTACTCTACCATTCTGGGAAAACAACCTGGTACGCTGGGAAAAATAGAATAGTAAGTTAAAAAAGAGTAGTCTCCTCAGGTGGGTATTTCTACAATATTGCCTTTTTGACTATTATATAAACAAGGTGTTTTATCTTTAAAATTTAACCCTTTTATTACACCTGAGGTAGAATCGACATTGCTAACACTGTAATTACAGAGTACCTACTGAATAAGATTTGGAGTTTCCAGGTTTAATTTAATTGAATAAGGAATTTATTTGGCAGGTAGAAATGTAAATGTAATGGCTTGATGTTTAACAGATTGAACTGGGAAATGCAGAATTATTAAAACTTTCCCAGTAATACCAGTGGTCATTTTGATGAGTTATAGTTTTTATAAGGCAAGTAAGATAAGACAATCCTATGTACTTTTAAACTTGTTTTTATAATTCAAAATGTACATGTTAAGTACAATGTAATGCAATTTGCAAACGGAGGGTATTTATATTGAGTGGTGAAAATGTTATTTTCCAACAAAAAATGTTTTGGATTACTGGATAACTGCACGTTCCATTTACATGTTAAAAGTACAATACTGTTTCATATGAAGCTGATTAAAGCAAGTTTTTCAAATTCTTGAACAGTTTATTCAAATGTTATCTCTGTTATAATAATGTTTCTGATTGTAAGCTTTTTTGAGCAGGGCCCTCTTATTCCATTTTTATTCTGTATCCCTTGTTTGTTAAATTATTTAACAACACCTGTTTTTTTTATAAATTTATGTAAAGCACTGATGCTCTGTAAATATTAGATGATACTGACAACGAAGACATGAAATGACAATTCAAGTATGTGTTTCCCGCCATTGGTAAAAACCATCTAAAATATTTTTATTAAATAGAACAAGACATAAATATGTATAGCTGACTCTTTCCTCTAAGAAATTGACAATCTGCTTTGATTCTAGAATTCCTTGATGATATTTCTTTTAAAATTCAGTATACATTTCCCATATATAAAAAAGAACCATATATAAAAAAACAAAATTGAGTGGATAATAGGTTTTCCTGATCAGGGTCGGAACTAGGGATAGGTGCAGATGTCTAGGGCGAAGCTGCAGGTGCAATTCTAAAGAAAAATGATTATGTATTTTCACAGCAGAAAGGGGTGTGCACAAAGGGTTTTTTTGCTGCTGCTGCAGTGGTGGGGGCAGTGATAAGTGGTACTTGCTTGGGCCCAAGTACCTCTTGGACCAGCACTGCTCCTACTCAGGGTCCCATATCTGCACTATTTTTTTTTGTAATTGTCATACAGTGTCCTTTTCATACATGTCTCATAATCCCTTTCTCCTTCGACGTTCTACTTTTAGTAGATTTGAGCTTTTGTGGCTTTGTGAAAGGTGTAATTACATTATTTTGTATGATTAAGTAAATTATTAAGTAGCTTTAAACAATTATGTTATTACATACATCTCTTTTATTATTTATTTCACTATCATGTAAAAAGTGATGTATGCAGTATTTATAAGTATGTTGAACTTTTTCTGCATATGTACTTCCAAAGTGGGCCAAGAAACAGAATTCTTAGAGAACTGTATGTGTTTCTGGTTTAATAAAAAAAAAAAACAAGTACTTTTGTTAAAGCCTGAGGACAGATTTTCTTTTAAGCTCAAGGTAATAGCGCATGGATCTTTTTTGCTAGTGTTTCACCTGGGGGGGGGGGGGGGGGGGGGGGGGGGGGCACCCAAAACCTCTCTTGCTACCTCTCATTTTCCTAAATGGATAATGGCAGACATCAGTTATTAGCGAACTCACAAAATAAAAATGTGGTTTTAAAATCTAGAAACACTTCCTATAACTTTATTTCTTTGGTGAGAAATCTGGAAGTTTTCCAAATTCTATACATTTATAGACAAGAAAATATTTGCTGAAAGAAAATCCTTTTCAAAATAGAATAAAAAGAAGTAAGCTCTAAATCTAGTCTTTTATCTTAGTATGCTAAACAGAGGGAAAATTAAGTTTAATGTTTTGGCAATAGATTTTTACCTAACATTTGCAATGTTATCACAATGTTAAAAACAATTAAAAAAATATTTCTTGACCTAGAATAAATAGAAGAAAATAAATGCTATAAGTGCTGTCTTAATGGATTCCAGTTGAAGAAGCAGCTTAATAAAGCTATAATTTCCCATCAATTCACACTGACATTCACATATTTACCGGACAAGGAAAGGAAAAATATATTGACATTCAGTGCCAGGTAAGCCAATACTATCAACCCATCAGACAGACTTTCCTAGTCATGAAGGACATAATGAATATTTGATAGCATACTCTTCCCAGAAATGTTGGTTCTCTATTGCTACACTTTCTGTGAATTGCTCTTGCTTGTTTTGGTGTGTCCTATTTATACCTAGCAGAGCACTTTTCCCTTGCTGTGTACGCTACAATTTTAATTCAGAGCCATGCTATAATGTCAATCTCAATCTTCAGGGATTCCACTTACTACCAGCTGTCGTGAGCCATCAAATTGGGTGACAGCTAAGACAGTTTAGTCATCGGTATACCCATTGCAGACAGATTGCACAGTTCTTAGCATACTGCAAGACCTGTATATATTAAACTGCAAAATGATTGCTGTTTTCCTGTATTGCTTTACTCTTAACAACTTTGATGATAGGTGTTGTTGATATGTTGGGAATTCCTTATATATAGATTTTTTACAGTTGTATCTGTGTCAGTATTTTTGTGTCAATTAACTACATGCAGCATTCAGTGCTTTTGCAACCAGAATTCCTAACATTTTTATTAAGATCTAATCAAAAGGAGAAGGAAGAAAAAGGATCGCTCACCTGCATTAAGCCCTGGCAGGTGCAGTTTTCTCCTAACATTGGGCACCCCCCAGTAATTTAGCCTTTCCTTTTCCTTTAAGAAATGCAATAAAAGGTTCAAAATTTGCATTAGGTCTAGTAACGCACAGCAAAATAATTTGTTATCAAAGAGGTAACTAGTTCTTAGAAACTAGTACAACTACATATCATTAGTAAATGCCAGTATTATGGCATTAATGCCAGTGGTTATGAGTTACTAGAGCTAGTGCTAACATACTATTTTTTAATACTATAACTTTAATACATTTATTACATAATCAAGTAAAAACACATTCCTTCTTTATGAAAATATACATGGTGGATCTCTTAGTTAAGACAATAATATTATACATCATACAACAGGAGTTGAGCAGGTCAAATTTATTTTAACCCAAAAATAACTTTACACCACTAGTTCCCTACTTGCACCCAATTAGGTGCAAAATGAGAATGACTTATGGCCAATGTGCAAAATCATGAATATTTATTGTTCCACTTTAATTAATTAGCCATCATGTATGCATTTTTGCAGTTTTAGGGATGTTCAGTATTTTAATGAAGGTCTAACAGTCTTTTATAATGTCTGTTAAATATATATCTGTAATGTTTCATTTGAAATAGGAGATTTACTATTTTTCTGCATCATTTCATGTTGAGACACAAGTTCCTAGGAGTCTATCTCACTAAGATTTATAGCTCTCCACAGTAGCAATATGTCTGACTAACATATCAAAGTCTGCTTATCCAGCTTTATCATACTTACACCGAGGTCAAAGCAATAAGGCTGATTGTCAAAGCAAAAATACACTAGAGAAATGATAAACTATATGATAAGAAATAGTTATATAAAAATGAACTGATTCTAAGTTGCCCAGCAAAATATTGATTTGGTAAATGTGAAGTATCTTGAACATCCAAGACAAAATAACAGACAAAGGTGAATTCAGAGAGTAATTGAGACCAGTCTATAACCTTTTTCCCTTTGTACGAAGTCAAACACCAGTCAGACTTCAGTTTATCACTTTTTTTTTTTTTTTTGCTTAAGAATTAACTTAAGCATTTTAAGTGTGAGGTTTTTCAAATTGCTTTGATGGATAAAAATCCCCTTTATGGTGCTCCAGGAAAAAACACAAATAAAACTATATATTTAGCACAGATGACTCACCGTGTCCTATCCCATTGCTACCACAAAAATATCTGTAAAGCCTTTTGTAAATTAATAAGTGACAAGACATTTCTTCTTGTGGGCAAGGACACATATAAAAGATTGTCCACTTTCCTCTATCTGCATTTTGTTCACATGTGCTGGAAAGCAAACAACTTTTATGCTTACCACTATAGCGCCATTGACAGGCCCACAGGCTGAGGAAAGTGGATAATCCGCTATGTGTGCCCTTGCCCTAAAGAGAGAAGAGCAAGCTAATTTTAGACATAAGGATGTATGGCTGCACAAACTGAACTCAGCAACTGATCTATAACACTTCTCACAGATCATAAAAGCATGCCATTAAAAGAATGGAATAAAACCTTCACATTGTTTCCCCTAAATGTCAACGCTTCCACTTGTAGGTGAGCTGGAAACTGGGTGAAAGGAGGATTCAAAGTACTGTCAAAATCTTCCAAGAGCAAAGGAAGGTGCAGCTAGGTGGCACATCCCTTAAATTGTGCTGCCCTAGGCTTGACTTGCAGATCTCACTTTATAAAAGACTTATGCTGTGTGTACATAGTACTTTCTATACTGCTAAAAGTTTTAAAGTAAAAGTTCCTGCTAGAAGTTGTAATAATTGAATAAAGCTGTTAATAAACTACTGTTGAACCCTACTGATTCCTGACTACAAAACAAAACAATATTTTCTGCTTGGATTCAAATATTTTTGAAAATTACATACTTGCTGCTAACTAAGGGGAGCTACTTACTGCTACATGTCTATGAAGATTCTCATTCATTCAGGTCATGATATACAGTATCTAGTAGAATTAAGTCTAAAACAACTGGACTTCTCTGAGTTTTTCTTGAAAAGTCATTTGAACTAAAGAAGCCACTCGGATGAGTGGTGAAACGTTTTCAAGAAAAACTCAGAAAAGTCCAGTTGTTTAAGACTTAATTCTAATAGATACTGTACTTACTGCTACGTTTGCTTTACTTAGTCACTCCCTAGAAACAGATGGTATAACAAGTGTATATCCTATACATCTTTTTTAAAAAGAACTTTTTTGCTCTAAGAGTAAATGTGGTTGCTGAACAATTTGCATTCTGCCACTGGATGCAAGGCAAGTGGGAAAAGCACATTTTCACGCAACTACCTTTTGATGAAAATGGTTTTATGCGCAAAGTTACCACCTGTACTTGGAGACATAAATGAGCCCTATGGTCTAAATATAGAAATCTATGTATGTTACACAACTGATAACTAGTATGAACATGCAAACACCTCTTTACAGATAAAAGGGCTGATTCACTAAAATGCGTTGATTTTATCGCACACTTTTTTGTGTTAAAATAGACGCAAAAATTAGCGCGCGATTCACTACAGTATGACTGCGTGCGTTAAGTTGCACATCACATGCGTTAATTTGCGCGCAAACACATGCGTTAATTTTAACGCATGCGTTAATTCACGCGCCAAAATAACACTAACGCATTATTCACAAACACTTAGGGGCTGATTTACTTACCCACGAACGGGTCGAATGGAGTCCGATTGCGTTTTTTTCGTAATGATCGGTACTTTGCGATTTTTTCGGATTCTTTACGAATTTTTCGGATCCAATACGATTTTTGCGTAAAAACGCGAGTTTTCCTATCCATTACGAAAGTTGCGTAAAAAGTTGCGCATTTTGCGTAGCGTTAAAACTTACGCGAAAAGTTGCGCATTTTTCGTAGCGTTAAGTTTTAACGCTACGAAAAATGCGCAACTTTTCGCGTAAGTTTTAACGCTACGCAAAATGCGCAACTTTTTACGCAACTTTCGTAATGGATACGAAAAACTCGCGTTTTTACGCAAAAATCGTATTGGTAACGAAAAATTCGTACAGAATCCGAAAAAATCGCAAAACATACGAAAAAGTCGCAAAATGTTCGTTTTCAAGTCGGAACTTTTCCAATTCGGGTCGGATTCGTGGGTTAGTAAATCAGCCCCTTAGATGTGCTAAATAATATTTATATGCTACTATTTATATGCTACTATTTATATGCTACCATTTATATGCTATTATTTATATGCTACTATTTATATGCAGCGACTATTTATATGCACTATTTATATGCTACCGTTTATATGCGGCGACTATTTATATGCACTATTTATATGCTACCATTTATATGCGTGACTATTTATATGCACTATTTATATGCTACCATTTATATGCAGCGACTATTTATACGCGGGGCGTTGATTAGCGCATGTACCGTCCAATACCGCAAAATAGTCTTCACGACTAAAATAATGCATGCAGTATCGCACGTAAATTAACGCACGTATGCTTTTAGTGAATCGTGCGTTAAGTCGCGAAAAATTAGACGCGCTAAAGATTTTACTGCATGCTATAAATAGCGCACGTTTTAACACACTTTAGTGAATCGGCCCTAAAGAGTGCTATAAATGAAACATGAACAAGTGTATCCAAGCCCTCTTGGCCCTTATTGTTTAACAACAAGAAATCACAAATTAGATAATATAAACTACCATTATTTGTATATTTGTCCAGAAAGTTCCAAATTACGGAAAGGCCATCTCCCATACACTCAATTATAAGCAAATAATTCTAATTTTTAAAAATCATTCCCTTTTTCTCTGTAATTATAAGACAGTATCTTGTACTTGATCCTAACTAAGATATAATTAATCCTTGGAGGCAAAACAGTCCTATTGGGTTTATTCAATATTTAAATGATTTTTAGCAGAGTTATGGAGATCCAAATTATGGAAAGATCCCTAATCTGGAAAACCCCAGGTCCCGAGCATTCTGGATAACAGGTCTCATACCTGTACTCTGAACTAACACTCTGAACAAACACAATGGATACAAAAACTGCAGAAGTTATATAATATTAGTATCATGGGTCATGCACTTACTTTTTCTTTTTACAATGCATGAGGATATCACTTGATTCTTTACATGAAATCGACACTAGTGGTGAAATGCAGCGGTGCAATTTTTATACTGGTCTAATAAGCTATAGAAATTAATGAGCAGGTCACCTTTTCTAAAGTAAATGTCTTATTAGTTGATATAGTTGATATTAACCCTGGCAAACTAATGTGTTTCATTATATATGTGGGTTTTATACTGTAAATCCAGCTATGTTTTATCCTTTGTATGATCCAGCTTTTCAACCTAAATATGAGGGCTTTCTTTTGATGTGTGGGCTCAGCACTGACAGTATTGAACTGCAGACAGACTGTAGAAAGCTTGACATAGGAAGATGAATGTCTCTCATAATACTTATTACTGTGCTATAGACATTGTCTGAAATACCTGATAAGCAATCCAGTGTCTTTTCATCCTCACAGATTTGCCTGAGAAGATTTCAGTGATCAAAAAGTTGTGTGTGCCAGTACCCCCTGCTCCACCAAATAATATTCTTAAATGTTAACATATAAAGTGCATACCTAAAATAAAGCAGAGGGTTATTTTAATGCACCATTGTAATTGAAATGTTACCAGCAGTTTCATCTATTTTCAAGGACTGTGGATACTCATTCTCTCCCCTCCCTATAGACTCCAAAGCTGAAGAGAGCTGAAATGAACACTCAAAACATTTGTGGGTAAAAATCGACCACAGCTTTGTTTAGAGCATCATTTTGTAGTCCTTGCCATCTGTTTCCTCTTGTAACAATGACCATGTTATCAAAAAAACTTTAGCACACTTTATAACTTTTCATCCAAATGCCAGGCATTGCGAATCCTGAAGGATTGGGTGCCAAATTCCTTGCTATTCAAACCGAGGTGGTCCAAGCATCTTTTATTGATGCTGGTAAACTGGTAACATCTAAGTGCGTATCCTTACTCATGGGCCAGGAAATTTGTACCCAGGTGCCTCAAACCTGCGAAGGTTTGTACCACACAAACTGGACATGCGGGGCTGAAGATAACGAGGACTGCAAAGGCTTGTAGCCAATTACCAAACATCTGACCTATCATATCTTCTCTTCTTGTCCACTGAGGGTTGATCTAATGAGATCAGGGACAATATATCAACATACTCATTACGCCAGATTTTATAACTCATTTCAATGGACAAGTGACAACCTAGTGGTGACTCACCACAAAAGTACGTACCTTTTAGAAGACAAGAAGAAGAGGTGGGGTCAGACTTGGAGGCACAACCTAACTTGTCCATAATTTCATGAAAAACCAATAAGATCCCTGTGTTATCACTGGCTTGTTGGCACCATGCTCTGACACAGGAAAACTCACCGCCCAGAGTACGGTCCATCCTGCTACAGTCAGAGCAGGTCTTGAGGAATGGCCCAATGTACTGTGTAACCAAGGTCTGTCTATATGTCGGCCAATGTCAGCAGGACTGGAACTGCTGGATAGGCTGGATTCAGATAGTGAGGTGGACCATGTGGAGGCACCCCTCTGAACGTCCTTGCACCTGCCATGTTTGGTAGCCAGCCGAGGAACCAGTGGCACCAGCAGAATTGCGGTGCTTGCACTCCCAAAATCCTGGGATTAAGAAGCCACTGGCACCACAGAGGCCCTCTTGCTGAGCCCATTCTGTGTCTGGGAGCTGAAAGCGAGGTTGAGTCATAGCTCTGAACAATATGACCTCGGGAGGGAGTAGTGTGTTGATCCTGGGGGAAGGTGAAGGGCTGAGTAGAAAAAATATACTCAATGTCATCTAGGGGGAGCCCACTCTCCTTAAATTCAGATTTAAGGTAATATATTAGGGGGCATAGTAGTCATATTATTTAATGTTGTCCAGCCTGAAATGGGCTGGTATATATGGGGGGGTATAAGTGATGAAATGGGTGGTGGTGATGGGTGGGGGGGTTATGGCCATTTATTTTGTGTGACCAGGTTCTTACTGTGGCTGGAAGTGAGCATTAGCAGTCAAAAACATTAATTTCCTATCATGTATTTCTCATTCAACTTATTTACCTCTTAGGGGCATAATGCATAAAGGGATTAAGAATACAGACAACTGTTTTCCACAGCCGAATGAATCATAGCAGTGAGGAAAACAAGCTTAACAAAATAAATGGTTTAATTTGAAACTCTCATTATCTGTTTTACGAACGGTACGAGTCAATACCACTCGTAACAACATAGCGCAAGTAAATAAATCAAGCCTTTTGTCTCCAAACAACTAAACAGTGTCTTTACATCTGAATAATTCCCTTACTAATCATTTGAAAAAGTGGGGCTATTTATGAATGCAAGAAAAACTGCTAGGTGCAAAAGGGATTACAATTCTCTATTCTTTTTAAAATTGCATTGCTTTTTTCAATAGTCAGGTACAGATGCACATTACATAATTTCCAGCAGTGCCATAAGCAACTTTAGTGTGCAATTCATAAAATATGAGCAGGGGGTGTTTCTGGGCCATCCCAGAACAGCCCCCTCACTCTGCTGCGCTCAGAAATTCAACATCAGAGTGGCTCGCGGAGGAGCTGCCTCACTAGTACAGAGCACCTTAAAAAAAACTCTGTTTCTGCACTGCTCTGGAAGCTTTACATTGGGGAAATCTTGCAATCCTACAAGCTCAGGTTCTGTTGTAATCAACTGTGCTCTCATTGGATCTTTCTTATTGTAGCTTCTCCAATCAGATCACAGCTCTCTTGACAGACAGTAAAATTGACCAATAAAGACACCAATGTAGGCAGGGCTGGGGAGATAGGCACTGCAGAAATGAAGACTGATAAGAAGGATCTGCAGACTGTAAACTGTACAAACTGTAAAGAACCTCACCAATTCTGAATTTTTGCTGCAAATTTCATCCCACTCCCACAAGTACTACACTGTTTATGTTTTAAAGGCTGAATCATTAGTTGAAATTAAATAGTTTTTTGTCACCTGCCATCTATAATATTCCTAGTATCCTTGCTCCAGTCCTAAATTAACTCATTACCCCTAACAAAAAAAAATAATTGTGCTTTAATCTATGTGTTGTTGTTGTTTTCTGCATTTACTTTTTTTCTTAATTTTGTCATTGTTTTGTTCATTTCTAGGAGCCCTCACTGGGAAACAAACCAATGTTGTGTTTTAGTGCCAATGTTATAGTGTGAGGGCATGCCTCAATATCTGGCATCAGTACCCACTGCATCTCACAGCATATAATGTGCTGGTTTTGTAAATATAGACTGCATTTCACTGTATGTAATGTGCCTGGGATTTCAGTACCCACTGCCTTTCTCGCTATAAAACTAACTAAAACACATTTAAGCTTACTGATCACAACACAGATGGATCGAGAACCCCTCACAGAAGTGCATATATGAATACTTTTGCATCCTAAGCATTTTGGGGTGAAAAAAGCACTTCCCAACACCCACCAACACTTCTGCAGAGTATCCCTGGAAGTCAGTGGGAACCGCAAGAGGTTGTTGGGAGGTTCATTTTTACGCCAGCAGCAAATCCACTAAGCCTATGTGTCCTTAGCCTCCCCAAACAAAGAAACTTTTTTTTAGCATACAGAGTAGCTTACCACTTGATCAGGTGTTCTTTAGCTGGACTGTCTCCCTTTAATAAATATACATCCAAGAGAATAAATAATTTGGGAAATATGCTAAACCTACAAGAGTTTTACAACCTGATAACAGAGGTGATCCACACAGTGGTTTAACAAATACTTAACAGCATACTCAACAGGGAGCCATTAACTAAAACCTAAATAGATTGGGCCCACAGTGTTCCAAAACCTGAAGGGGCTCCAGTTAATGCACCAACAGACATACTATGTTGTATACACTATTTTAAGGAAAAGGAAACATTTTACGAGAGCAGAGAAGTTAATAATATCACTTATGAGGACTATAGAATCATGGATTTCCAAGACATTTCCAGACTCACTTTAATCCAAAGAAAACAACAGAAATCCCTAACGCCACCCAATACAGTTGGAGCTGCCCATTCTGTCTGATTGCCAGGAAAGATGGAACACAATTCACTTTAATGACTGAGAGGGCTATATCTCAACATCATGCTTTATCTAGTAAATGTTTCCCACAAACAATATGGAAAAGGTTACAGAATTTTTATGAAAGTTTCTATTGTCTTATTTTGTTGTTCTTAGTTATCTAGGCTTTGTTTTTCTGAAGTCACCCAACATTGCCTCATGTATGCTGCATATGTTTTCCCACCAGTGATTTACTATATTGCCAGTAGGAAAACATTTGCAGAAGATTAGTCACCAACGCTAGAGAAGATATATTGTGAGTAGCTCATTTTCTCATGTGCCAGTGCCCTAAAGTTCCAAAAATACCTGATCAGACTTACAATGCTGTCTACACAAGCAACAGCCATGCCAAGAAAGCAAGGGGAGTCATGATCTTAATACATAACACTGGACCTTTCAAATTCAGTGTCTCCAAACAGGACACAGAAGGCAGATATATAATGATCAAGGGAACACTTTGCAACACAAAATGTTTCATAGTTAAAATGTACGCTCTAAATGCAGGACAGGTAATTGTATTACACGATTTAAATAATTTGCAGAAGGCGTTGAGGCACAATAATCAACATTCTGATTGAAGTGTTTTTTTGAAGAGTTTTTTGAAACCACAAATAAACTTATTTCCACTAAAACCAAGACTAAAATTTTCCACTAAAACCATGTCTAGTCATTCAATAAAAGAGTTGAATATAAAAAGCACAAACAAAACAAAAAAAACATGAAAACCTCTAAGAGTAATGTCCCACAAAGAGATTAGTCACCCACAATAGATCTCTGCTACCACAGGGGACTAATCTCTCTGTGGGACATTTACACTGATTCTAAATTTTCATAAGAATTTTTGTGCACTTACAAACAAGAAACCAGAAGACCTCTAAAATCAAGATTGTTTAAATTTGCCTAGGACATCTCCCATTGGCTTGTTGGTAGAAGGCAACATTAATTTTGCATTAAATCCAATTAGTGACTTGGAAAAAATATAATGTTTCAGGTAAAAAACAGGTTTACCCACTACTCCAAATTTTTAAAATGCTACAGATTAGAACACAACTTTGTAAACCAAAATTGGACAGACTACTTTTTCTAACCATACACTAGTGTCAATAAAATTCATTCAATTTTTAATCAAGGAGGGAACTTGAAAGAGAAAGACAAACTGGGGTTAGGTAGAGCAATCTGAGATGACACTTCTGGTAATAAACTTTCTATGGACACAAAAAGAGAACCTTCCAGCAAAAAATTACAACACACCATACTATATCTGCCTCCTTGAAAATATGGTACAATATATAAAACAAAATATTTTAAGTACACCTTTCCCTCTTCAAATACTAATGTTAAATATGTACTTTCCTCCAAGTCTAGAAATAAAAGGGTTCACCGGATGAAGCATATGTACACACAGCAGACCCAAGCTAATAAGATACTTTGTCAAATACTACAGAGAGATTCCTTTACCTGTAGTGCAGAAGTGTCGGGGTATACACCCAAGAGATTAGTGGAATTATAACCAACCGCATCATTACAACTACATGGTAGGAAGATTTAATTGACGCCCAAGTTAAGATCAAGACACTACTTTCCATGTTATATACTATACTATAAATATATACACACAATGCTATAAAATTCTTATCACGGTGATGGGGCAAAACAGACTCACCAGAGTAGATGGGAAAAGCAATTTAATATTAAGATTCCCCCAGTTCACTGGAAACGTATCTACACCTCAATCCTTTTACATCATATAAGCCACAAGAATTTACCCATAAGTTTATATTGAGATGGTACCTGGTAAGACTGAAACAAATGTTTCCCAATGCATAAAAACCTCTGCTAGAGATCTCTCAAACAGTAGTCACCATAGGTGATCTATGGTAACAATGGTGTGCATTAAAAAATATTGGAAGGACACAATCAATATAATGGAAATAATCACTCAGGAAAATGTAACAAAATTCCTACCTAAACACATACTCCATTATGACCTGCAAACAACTTCAGTGATTACAGGCAGAAAAAGCTATAATTTCCAAAACAATAATAGATACATCACCACCCACCAGTCAAAAATGGACCCTACTCCTAGAAGAAACTCCAAAAATGGAGGAAAATGGAGGGCTCATACACAAAAAAAATTGGTCTCCATGAACAGAGATCCTCAAATTAAATAAAAAATAATTTAAGCCCTACCTTTATTCTATACATGTTCCCACCCTTAAAACATTTGAAAGGGAAAAAGTACTCTCTCCAAGCCCATACAGCTAAACTCAATTTCTTAGCCAGCTTATTTAATATACTATTTTGCTAAGAAAGTAGAAACCATACAGCTCTTACTTCATGTTCTGTTGTACTTGACACCAAATGTTTTAATGTCATTACCCTCTTATGTACAATTTGTTGCGCAAACAATCTGTACCCCCTTCCCTATTCCCTTTTATACCCCCTTTTTATTAAAATTTACCAAAAAAAAAAAGAGACAGTAGTTTGTCTTCTTCTATAATATGTAGGCAAAATAAAAAAAAATGTTAACTTTATGGGAATGCGAAAGTTAAAATTATATATTTTAGAAGGAGTGCTAAAAATATAAGCCAACACATATAACAGCACATATATTAATCAAGAAGATTCATTGACCAAAATGCCTGTCTGCTTTTCTTGCTAAGAGCAAATTTCTTCAAAGCCTGGAATAAATCCAACTGTTTTATTATAGAAATATAAATAAGTAAATGTACCACTTTGACTTCTCAGGTTAAAATAACCGTGTATAGCACATCAAAATTGTGATCCCCCCCCAGGCTCACACAGTGGGTGATGCCAATAACTTCCAGTACCAAATCCTTAATGTGGTTTTAAATGCCGCCTGAAGGGATGGAGGTTCTTTATGACTCATTGGATGATTGCCTTCCCTATGTAACAGCTTGGTACATCCTTTGCTGGCTCACAGAATCACATTTTACTTTTAAATGGCTGCAGAAAAACAGACTGTTGTCAACTGATGTGTTCTAGTTTGATTAGTAACTCTCTTCCCTTTAAGATTCAGTGGCGGAATAGCACATTCTCATATTGTCATTAGGATGTTAATTAGTCAGGCTAATCTAATAACATCATTAACTGTAATGTGAGTTATTAATTAGCAATCAAGTAGGAGATTTATCTTTAACAGCTCTAAAACCTTAGGCAAAATATGGCAAAGTAAGTAGGTTTTTTTCTCCCTGAAAATAAGATAGAGGTACCAGAGACACAGCTTATACAGTGCACATAGGGAAAATAACAATTTCAATGGAAAAGGGTTTGAAAATGGTCTATTTAAATGGAGTGACCTGCAATGTTCCCTCAAAACAATTTTTTTTAATGCAACCAGTGGACCAGTGTACAGGTGTAAGTAACATAGTAACATAGTAACATAGTAAGTTCGGTTGAAAAAAGACATACGTCCATCATGTTCAACCATAATGACTATATATAACCTGCCTAACTTCTAGTTGATCCAGAGGAAGGCAAAAAACCCCATCTGAAGCCTCTATAATTTGCCGCAGAGGGGAAAAAATTCCTTCCTGACTCCAAGATGGCAATCGGACCAGTCCCTGGATCAACTTTTACTAAGAGCTATCTCCCATAACCCTGTATTCCCTCACTTGCTAAGAATCCATCCAGCCCCTTCTTAAAGTTATATAATGTATCAGCCAGCACGACTGAGGGACTGAGGGAATTCCACAACTTCACAGCTCTCACAGTAAAAAATCCTTTCCGAATATTTAAACGGAACCTCCCTTCTTCTAAACGGAGTGGGTGCCCTCGTGTCCATTGGAAGGAACTTCTGGTAAATAAAACATTAGAAAGGTTATTATATGATCCCCTTATATATTTATACATAGTTATCATGTCACCTCTTAATCGCCTCTTCTCCAGTGTAATCAGACCCAACTTGGCCAGTCTTTCTTTTTAACTGAGACTTTCCATACCCTTTACCAGCTTAGTTGCCCTTCTCTGGACCCTCTCTAACTCAATAATGTCCCGTTTGAGCACTGGAGACCAAAACTGAACAGCATATTCTAGATGGGGCCTTACCAGAGCTCTGTAAAGGGGAAGAATAACACCCTCCTCCCGTGAATCTATACCCCTTTTAATACAGCTCAAAACCTTGTTTGCCCTTGCAGCTGCTGCCTGGCATTGCTTGCTGCAGCCAAGTTTATTATCTACAAGGACTCCAAGGTCCTTTTCCACTATGGATTTGCTTAGTACAGTCCTATTAAGGGTATAAGTGGCTTGCATATTTTCAGGGCCGGACTTCCAGTCTTGGCGCCCCGAGGCTGCCCCCGCAAATTGCGCCCCCCCCGCGAGTGTGCATGCGCGAACAGCGGGTCACCGCGCGCATGTGTGGAAGGCCACACTTGCATACGGAGCAGTTGGGAGAAGTCCCCATTGCTCCGTATGGGAGCAAAATTTTAAGATTTTGGTGCGGCGGGGCAGCATGCCGCCCTAGGCCCGGGCCTTTGTGGCCTCTCCACAAAGGCAACAGTGCAGATATTGGGTGGAACTTGGCCCACTGGCTCCTCTACTGTATACACAGAAGAAAAGAACTGGTTAAGCACATCTGCCTTTTCTGTATCCGCTGTAACCATATTGTTATTATAACTCAATGGGGCCACACCCTCAACCTGCATCTTTTTACTATTAATACACTTAAAAAAACTTTTGGGGTTAGTCTTGGCCTCTGCCGCAATGCGCTCCTCATTTTCTATCAAAAAGTGCAGCACCATTGATACCTGTATATGTCCCTGAGCTTTGCTGTTCGACCCTGTAAAAAAAAATTCATACTGAGGGGGGAATGTAATAAAAGCTGGTAATGAAAAAAATATTTCCAGTGTGAAAATGCACAAACACATTTGCCTTTGCCCTTGAGCAGATTTAATATAGCTTTTGCGAAGGCAGAAACACTGTTTAGCAATGACTTCTGAAAAACCTTGTGACAAATGTGTTTCAGGAATTTTTCACGTTTCACAAATTTTCTAGCTGTTTCGCAAATTTTATGGCGAAGTTAAACTGGACAGATTCGCTCATCACTAGCTATATGCATCAATTATTTCATAATTTTTCATATTATTTTAATCATTGTATTTCAGTGGAGGAATTTGTGGTAAATACAAGTGCACACCTTAAAGAGACTATTAGCATTTCTAGTACAGGTATAGGACCCATTATGCAGAATGCTTGGGACCAAGGGTATTCCGGATATGGGGTCTTTCCGTAATTTGGATCTCCATATCTTAAGTTTACTAAAGAATCAATAAAACAGTAATTAAACCCTATGGGATTGGTTTGCATCCAATAAGGATTAATTATATCTTAGTTGGGATCAATTACAAGGTAGTGTTTTATTACTACAGAAAAAAAGGAAATCAGTTTTAAAATTCTGTATTATTTCATTAAAATGGAGTCTATGGGAGATGGGCATTCCATAATTCTAGATAAGGGGTTTTCCGGATAAGGGATCCATACCTGTTAAGGGTGAGCCATCTGAATAATGTCTAGATCAAACTGAATGAGCAGCCTGCATAAGATTTGTAATAGTAGTAGAACACATTATGATGTTGATTAATAATGGAACTGCATAACAATGATTTGTTTATTAAGTCCTAGCAGTAAAGTGTACCATTTTAGTTCATACAGCACTATACTGAGTGGCAGTATTTCAGAGTTAGCTTTTAATTGTTTCTTTCTGTGACAAATGTTTGTAGAAAACGCTTTCTGGCATTTTGAGTAAGCCACTTTAGAACCTATAAATCCATGGCTAATTTGTGATTCAGTGAAGGGTCTTGTACTAAGACAATAGTTTGGATTCTTAACTATTCACTGCTCAAGTACTAAATTGTCTTTAAATCAAAACAAGGTGGCTTTGCACCTTGGAAAAATGTGCAAAAAATTAAATTATTAACAGATTATATTGTGAGCTCTACGGGACAGGGACCTCTTTCCTCTTGTCTTTTTGACACTGTATTTGTATTAAATTGCATTTATTATTTTAATTATCCTTATTTGTTCTATTAATTTATTGTTTAGCTATACAGTGCAGAGTATATCAGTAGCATTATAAAAATAAAAATCTAATTATATACATATGAAAATAACGTTTTAAAGCATTGAATAGCGCATAAAAATATAAATAACTTTTTCACAGATTGGCTAGCTCTAAGGTGCCCCTAAGGTGGATATTACTTTGCTTAGTTATTGTAAGCATGGTAAGTTGCTGAACATTACATTTTTCATTATCTTTTTTTGCATTCCCTGTAGAAGCAAAAAGTGCAGGTTAGCAACACCACAGTACAATGAATAACATGTATTTGTTAAAATTATTATTGTGTTAATTTGCTATAATTATTATTGTGTTAACTTTGTATTGTATTATTGATATGTTGATAAGTTTGCTTTCTAATGTAATTGATGCTTCAACAAGTGCATAATATAAGCAAAGCTAAAGGCAGTATCTTACTGAATATCTCAATATTCATTGTCACTATTAAGCATTGATATGTATACATTTCAAGCACTAACACACTTATTTATGAAAAAACAAGAATAAGTAAATGAAAATGGTGTAAAGTCACAGTGAAAAATCATGTATGTAGTCCAAATGTGGATCATTAAATAGAAGAATTTTCCCTAAGTAGTTCTCCACAAATTTGTGCAAAAATACAAATGCTACGTGAGCCAGTTTGCCAACACGACTGAACATAATAAAAACATTTATAAAGAATATATATTTTTTTAACTCATATTGAAAATTTAATTGCATTCATGAAAACATAGCAGGTTCTTGTCATTTTATTTAGCACAAAGACTTATGCCTGAGGGCACAACCTGTGGGGCACAATGCAATTATAGAGCTTTGAATGCTTGTTTGGAGAATTGAGAGTTGCAGGAATGGGTTGCATTTCATGGACATTTGTATTTTTTTAACTCAGAATAACTACATTGTTTGGTTATATGTAAGCAGTGCAGGAAAGAATGAAGAACACATAGAAAATTCTCTCAATAGTGAGAGTCAGCTCTCTAGGTATCCAGATAATTTGATGGGACTATGGCACTTTGGATCACAGAGGCTTTATACTTGGTGGCTTTCTCTACTGCCAGTTAGACAGTGTAGTAGATAGGACCACTCATGCAGACATCATTAAACTGCCTACCTGCTACATTCTCGACCAGTAAATATTCTTAAGCACATGCAGGATAGAATCATATATATTTTGAAGTGGAAAATCAGACATAAACCAGACTGGAGGATTGGAATGACCCTCAAACTTTACTTCACATAGTTAACTGTTGGTTGAAAAACTGAAAAATACAACACCTTCCAGAAATACACATAAGCACTCCTTAGAACAAATTGTTGCAAAGGTAAACTTACAAAACTCAATGTTAGCGAAACAAATATTATTATTACTATAAATTCTGGATTGAGACCCAGTGTCTTAATATGACAAGATTTGTGCTGATGAAACTAATTAATTAATTTCTGACATAGCTTTACTAATCATTTTGGGGTTAAAAACCTTCACATCTAAACATCATTACCTCTACATTTGAAAAATCCTTTACAACAATAGCGTGGATGTGGATTATTAAAACTAATGGCATGGAGGAAGCCTCCTTTCAGTACAGATGAGTTATGATGTGACCTTCCTTAAAAATCTCAATATCAAGGAAATTATATTAAGCACAAATCTATGCTTACAAGAGCTTTTGATATTTTATATATTTTTTATATATGTTTACTTCTACACACAAGAGGGAACCTTTTTTAAAAGGAGAGAAACATTGGCAAAAATCTCCATGTCCGTATCCACAAATGCAAATGCAAGCTTGCTCTAGTGTAGATGGAAACAACTGTGCAAATAAGATAATTTGATAGAACTAAGAGATAGCACTTTGGGTCACAGAGGCTTTATACTTGGTGTCTTTCTCCCCTGCGAGTTCGACAGTGTAGTAGAAAAGACCACTCGTGTAGACATCATTAAACTGCCTACCTGCTACATTCTTGCCCAGTAAATATTCTTAAGCACATGCAGGATACAATCATATAGATTTTGAAGTCCTGGAAAATCAGACATAAACCAGACTGGAGGATTGGAATGACCCTCAAACTTTCAGTCAACTGTGAAAATACAGCACCTTCCAGAAATACACATAAGCACTCCTTAGAACAAATTGTTATCCACAAAGCAAATGGCAGCTTGCTCTAGTATAGATGGACACAACTGTGCGAATAAGAACAAACGTTTTGTGTATTGCATTTTAATGGCTGCTATTAGATGCCCAATATTTGTACCTAGCACTTTGGTTACCATTATTAAATGAGATGGTAAAAAATTCCAAACACAGGGCCTACAATTAATCCAAGTGCTTTAATAGATGATAATATATATCAATACACAATATTTATGTTATAGTTTACAATGCATCTACTTCCACCCCCATGACTGGGGCTCCAACACACTGTGCAAGAGAGTGGTTTAAACTGAAGTTCTTTAAGCCATAAAGACTAAAGACATAACTGAATAATGCAAAGACATCAGTAAATATTAATCAGTTTATTTAGTCACTATGACAGTTAATTAGCCTGATTAAGTTAAATAGGTCTCAATGTACTTGCCAATATTTTTCTTTCGAATGCATACATCAGTTGTCTCTGTTGGAAATCTTCCAGCATGCCTGGTAGAAATAATGTAAATATATGTCCTTAGAATTTCAGTTTATTTTGCTAGATTAAACTACATTTCTGCAAAGAGTATCCACCTTTTTGCAAGGGCTGTATTACGAAGATAGAATATTGAAGATGAAAGGTGTTCATACTGCCATTTAATTTGATAATATTCACTGAGGGTTTGGTGTTTTTTCTTGAAATAAGTGTTTGATCTGTTTTAACACATTGTATTAAGACACTCTGACCTTAATGCAATGAAGAAGCTAACCTGTAATCTCATGAGAACACTTCTGTATGATGCAATGGAGATCTCTTTTTTAATGTGCTGGGTTAGGTGATTCTGATTCTCACTAGGGGAATGTCACAAATGAAAACCCTGTAAATTTATTGTTTAAATATAAAACAATTACTATAGATCAGAGTAATCCGAATAGATATTATGTTTAGAATCTGTTTTTGATATTAATGTAAGAGAAATCAGTATGTTAAAACCAAAATGCTGCTCTCTCACTGATACATTTAATGAAGCATATAAGACTGCTAGTAATTTAATGTCATTTTGAGCAGTAAATATAAGCATATCAGGATCCAAACCGTTAGCTGAATGTAACTGATAACAAATTAGAACACTATTTAAAAATAAACTTCCCCCTGATATCTTGCCCCCTTCCTGTGATCTTCTGTGAGAGTGGAATATCAGTGTAAGTGCAGGCGTTTGTACTAAATCTTTCACATGAATGCTCTCTCAGCACCTGAGTGATCGCTGGCAGCCTAAGTGCTCTGTGAATTGCCGATCTCTTATCTACGGACACTTAGGGGCACATTTACTAACCCACGAACTGGCCGAATGCGTCCGATTGCGTTTTTTTCATAATGATCGGTAATTTTGCGATTTTTTTCGGCATCTTTACGATTTTTGCGTAAAACGCGAGTTTTTCGGCGTCTTTACGATTTTTGCGTAAAAACGCGAGTTTTTCTGCGTCTTTACGAAAGTTACGCAAAGTCGCGATTTTTTCATAGCGTTAAAACTTGCACGAAACGTTGCTCCTTTTAAGTTTTAACGCTACGAAAAAGGCGCGACTTTGCGCGCAAGTGTCAACGCTACGAAAAAATCGCAACTTTCGTAAAGACGCCGAAAAACTCGCGGTTTTACGCAAAAATCGTAAAGACGCCGAAAAACTCGCGTTTTTACGCAAAAATCGTAAAGACGCCGAAAAAATCGCAAAAAATATGAAAAAGTCGCAAAATGTTCGTTTCCAATCGGAATTTTTCCAATTCGGATTCGAAATCGTGTCTTAGTAAATCAGCCCCTTAGTGAGGTAAGCCTTGAAAGATTTAGTGGAAGCATAGATACCTGTACCCTGCTATTTCTTGAGCAGGAGTAGAAAGTCTCCCAAAATCTGAAGCATCTTGATGTCCTGCTGCCTGTTTGCACTAAGGAGACAGCAATGTACATGCTATTGCAGAGCTAAAAAATGCCTCAACCAAAATGTTATTTGTTATACACAAAGCAAATTCGCTCATCACTTTATAACATAGAGGGCTTGTTTATATGCATAAGTTCAGTGTAATTTCGGACTCAATTCTCCATGTTTTTTTACCAACAAAGCAGCATGGCTCCAGGGATCTCCTGCCACAATTGGCAGGGTTAGTGCATTTTTGCGTATTTATTTTCAAATAAATTATCTTGCAAACAATTATTATATAAGGTGAAGCCTAAAAGTTGAACTTCACTTCCTTTGAAAACAAAATCCTAAAAATAAGGAGACAGGACACAAATTAATTGAATTCACTTCTGTTCTGTAGATTCTTTTAAAGAGTTGGTCTGCATAACATATAATCCTCATATTGGATAGTCATTTATAGATCAGGTTAGATCAGTGCTGCAGTTATTATTGTGTAGTATGCATTACATATCAGATCTGATTAGTAATCAGTATTGTTTCTGCTTTTAAGTAAATTAGCTGCAGTATATTTATCTTGTTATAACTAACTTGCATTGCTGACCTGTAATGGACAAAACATGGATCAATATTATTGGTTTTGGGTTAAAAGTTACATACACAGGCACATTTTTTTTAATGGTACAGTATATTTCTCACAGTGCAACACAAAACCCTTCCCCAATGTAGTGAATATAGTGGCTTTGCAAAATATTGGACATATCGATACATTATGCCATTAAAACCTGCTTCATTTTTGTATAACAGAGGTAACCTTACTTTTTGAGACATATTAGGGTTGATTCACTAAAGTGTGATGATGCTTATCGCATGCTTTTTTGCGTTAAAATTGACGCACAAAAAAATGCGCGATTTGCTAAAGTATTATCGCATGTGTTGTCGCATATCGCGTGTGTTAAATAGCGCGCAACCGAATGCGTTAATTTTACCGCATTGCGTTAATTAGCGCACAGAAATAATACTAACGCATGATTCACAAACACTTAGGGGCACATTTACTAAGACACGAATCTGAACCGAATTGGAAAAATTCCGATTTGAAAACGAACATTTTGTGACTTTTTCGTATTTTTTGCGATTTTTTTCAGCGTCTTTACGACTTTTCGGAAATTGTCGCGACTTTTTCGTTACCAATACGATTTGCGCGAAAAAACGCGAGTTTTTCGTAGCCATTCCGAAAGTTGCGCAAAATCTGCCGATTTTTTCGTAGCGTTAAAACTTGCGCGAAACGTCGCACCTTTTAAGTTTTAAAGCTACGAAAAAGGCGCAACTTTTCGCGCAAGTTTTAACGCTACGAAAAATCGCCAGATTTTGCGCAACTTTCGGAATGGCTACGAAAAACTCGCGTTTTTTCGCACAAATCGTATTAGTAACGAAAAAGTTGCGACATTTTTCTGAAAAAATCGCAAAATACCGATCATTGCGAAAAAACCGCAATCGGACGCATTCGGCCCGTTCATGGGTTAGTAAATGTGCCCCTTAGACGCGCTAAATATCGCATTAGTCTGTGCGAAAATTAACACCTACTTGGGCAGGCGGTAATTATAGAAAAGTACAGTTCATGAGCTTTTGGCAACACAATAAGGACTTTGCAGTGGGATTTATTCAAGTATGTGTTGGCCCTAGAGTGATGTAGCCTCCAGTTTGCAGGGAAATGGTCATTTTCTGAAAAGTAGTTTTATGAAAGTAATGGCATGTATGGCTAATATGGCGTGCGTTCTTTTGCACGTGGTGACAATTTGTGCGCGCTGCATTAATTAGCGCGCGTTGCATCAAATACTGCACGAAAATAGTCTTCGCGGCTTAAATAATGCAAACAGCGTCGCATCTAAATTAACGCAAGTATCCTTTAAGTGAATTGTGCGTTAAGATGCGAAAAATTAGACGCAATAACATTTTTAACGCATGCTATAAATAGCGCTTGTTTTAACGCACATTTGTGAATCAGCCCTATTATGTTTTAAAGGTAATCTCTTTGGTTGGTTTCCCTTTTGTTCAGAGCATGTTGAGCATGCATGAAATTTTCTCATGGGGATGGGCCCAATAAAGTTAGAAAGGTACCATATGGAGCTAGTAGGGAAGTTTTAGAGGCATGGTTTTTAACTATGGGTTTTCTTGTCATAAGTCTGTGGTTCCTCTTGAAGTTGAATCTACTGAATCTACTGAATTGATTGAGAGGTACCAGTATGAGACCATTACAGACTGTACCGTACATTTTGAAATTGTTGAAAAAAATGTATTGCATGGTAATATCTTGTGCCAGCCATGTTCACTATGAGTGATAGTTAGGGTGTTACAAATTTGCATTTGTCCTGAATGTGGTTATAGTGCATCAAATTAATATATGTTTTCTAATCTGACTGAAACCCATAGTGGCTCACCCTTAACTTTAACATTAGCGTTGGCTATTTAGTGTTAAGTCATTGCTTCATATTGTGAAAAACCTCAAACCATTTTAAAGGGATTTTGTGATGATTTTTATGGTGTACTTTTTATTTCTAAATTACGCTGTTTACATAGCAACATATGTATTTTTTTAGTTGTAATATTGGTGTGTAGGCAGCCATCTCAGTGCATTGTGCTTTCAAAAGGAGCCAGCGCTACACATTAAAACTGCATTCAGATAACCTATTGTTTCTCCTACTTCCATGTAACTGGAGGAGTCCCAAGCCAGACTTGGATTTCTTACTATTGAGTGCCATTCTGATATCTACTGGGCGCTGCTATCTTGCTACCTTCCCATTGTTCTGCTGATCGGCTGGGGGAAGGGAGGAGGGTGAAAATTAAGTTTTTTTCCCTTAGAAGTAAGGGGAAACATGCATACGTGGAAACAAGGGCACAGAAAAATAGTTTAGGGTATATTTGCCAAAAAGTGCTTTTAAATAAAGTATGCGTAATTAGAAACTAATCTCTATAGAAAATATCTTAAATAAAACTTTTAGAAAAAAAGTATTTTTGAGGCACTTAAGCCATTTAAGTGATTTTTGAATTTCAGTTATTTTCATTATCAGCATGCCAAAATTCAAAAGCTACACTTCCCATTGCCTTTCTTGTCACACCAAGTTGTAGTTACCGTATGCTTTTTGTCACTACTCTGCCTGTTATTCGATTCTGGTATCAACTACAGGAATAGTGTTTGATAGCCTGCCACCTTCTCAAGTCTTTTCTAGTCATATAGCAAGAATTCTTTTTATATACTGCACAAGATGCACCACCATAAGAAATAAAGAACTGTGCTTTGTGATTTTCTGTTGGTTCTTCACTGTGTGCTCAGGAAAAACAGCATAATAACGTTAAGCAGAACAGATCTGGAGTGAGCAGACAGCTAATAACCGTAATGATAGGTAACAAATGTATATATAATGTTGTTATCCTGTAAAAACCTTGACTCAGAACATTTCAAAATATTAGTAGTGATGCTGTAGCAACAATAACAATGTTCTGACCTGTGGCATACAATAATCAGTGTTTACCAAGTCATATGCCATTGTCATTAATATCCAAGTCTGGCTGAAAGTCTGGATTTGAGATGATACTGGAAAATGTTTCCAACACATATTAAATTAGAAAATATTAAAATATTCCGTACTGTATACTAAAATAGCTAACAGCAAGTCTCTGTACAGTTTGTTTAAACTATAATTTTAAATTAATATTAATTTTCTAAATGCATTTTATTTATTTAAACATTTCCCTTCTATTCTCATCTATTTTTTAAAACTTTATTTTTTTATTTACAATCAGCCAGAAAATAATATAGACCTCAAGACATTAGGATAGGGTGTCCATCTCAGGGAAAATGTAGGGAAGGAAGTAGAGAAGTGCTTGAAAATATAGCTAACAGCTTTAATTACAATTGCATTAAATCACTGACTGTAATCAAATATTAGGGTAAGCCTACATGCCTTACCCTCAAAACAGAAGGTCTAAATCAACAGACTGTCATTGAATGAACAGTCTAGATTAATAGAAGAATACACTCAAGCTTTAAGTACATGGGGAAGGTTGAGACACTAGGAGACAGATTTTTCCAGCAGAATTGTAATGCAAAAAACTGGCCCTCTGAAAGTGAATTCTTTAGTAACCAAATAGAGGTGTGGGATCTATTATCTATTTACAAAGGAGAAAATAATTTTTTGGTTTGACTATTTTTTTTTTTTACTTTAGAAAGCACCTAAATATGTGTACAGCTACCAACTCCCCCCCCCCCACCCCCCCAGTAGGACATTGCTATGGCCACAGTAACAATCCTTCATTTTTAATGCATACTGATAACTTTTCTGATGTAAGTGATTACCTTTGTTTAAAACAATGTAGCATAATGCATCTCAGTTTCAGATGGCAGAATGCATCCACCCTCAACTGGAACAGTTTACAAAACTTTAGTGACCTCCACACTATTAATAAGAAAATGAAATATTAACACTATGGGGCATATTTATTAAAGCGCGTAAAATGATTTAAGCCGTTTTTTCGGCGTTAAACGCAGCGTAAACCTAAAGTTACGCCATTAATTCCGCGGTTCGTCAACTGCATCTTTTCCCGCCGTTATTCGCCATCGCGGAAAATAGCACAGCGATCTTATTCATTTACGCGTGTACGCCGGCGGCGTAAGCAAATTTTACAACGACGGCGTAAGCAAATTTTATGGAAAGTAATAGAACGTGCATGCGCTAAATTACATTCACGCCTTCGCGGTCATCGCCATAAGAAAGAACGCTGTATACACAGCGGTTTTACGCAACGCAGAAATAGCCGCCAGTACTTAGTAGCAGACTGATCAATCATTCAGTTAAACAGAAGGTCATTCATATTTAAGATATACGAACCAACTGATATTTCTTTCTGTTGCTTGGATTCCTGGTTTACATTAACAAGATTAATTGCTAGAATTACTAAAAAAAAAGTTAGTGAAAAAGCCTGTGTTTTAATTTACAAATCAGCTGAAAATTTACATTATGGGGCATATTTATTACAATGTGTAAGCCAACACCAATGGTGATGTTGACTATAGCAACAAATCAGATTTTTACTTTTGTTGTCTAACTTGTAGATGACCGTTCAAATCTAATTGCTGATTGGTTGCTATGGGCAACATTACCTGTGATGTTGGTTTACACACTATAATAAATATGCCATGTATTCCTAAGGGGATTTGATTTAGAGAAATGCACATTTTTTAAACCAAGGAAAACCAATTTACCTTTATGCTGATATAACATACCAAAAATGTATAAGTTGATTTATCAGTTTAAGTTTTGGAATGTTTATGTTAAATTATTTATACCAAAATTGTGAATGAACAGAATCATTTCATAACTATTTTCGATTAATCAGCTCCAAACTGTGGCTGAGTACAAGATTACTACCTATAGTTACCATCATCAGTGATTCCTATAACTAGGGCAGTGGTATACATATTAAAAAGCATCTTTTTAGCCTGAATTCTGCATGTTATAATTATCATAAACCATTTGATTTTTCCATTATGTTTCCAGCCAGTTTACTCAGTTCAATGAAGGGGCTTTTAGCACTATACGTTTGCTAGAGAGAGTCATATCTTCCTTAATAAAGGGAAGATTATTATATGTTTTAGTCAGGCTGTCATATCCAATATGCTATATAAATAAAAGTAATAGAACTCCCCTGTTTGTGTGACTTTTTGGAAAAAAGGTTGTGTCATTAGTGTCAACATGGAACAATCTAACTTTCGTTATTAAGGAGTGAGCCAAACTGTGTCATCTTCAAAAATATCTATCATGTAATGGTGAATAGCAGCTGCACAAGAATAGAACTCCTGTCACATAGAATGACCCCATCCCGAGGATCTGTTCTGTCTGTTAAATTAGCAGATTCTTACCAATAAATGTCTGCTGAAAACAGCATGAAGGTCAAGGAAATGACTGGTTTTGTATAGTTTCACAAAATATTTTTCGCAAGGTGATGACAGAGTATGTAACTGTTTTATACAGCAAATTGTCTGCATTGACAAAAGTGTGTATTCTTTCCCTGTTGCGTTATGGTTAATATACACTTACAGTTTTCCAGACACACAGTAATAAATGTTATAGCTGGAAATAGATGGTATATAATAGGAATTGTGATACTAGTAGAACTTGTGAACCATGACAAAGTCTGAAATAAGCATTATCATAACCATTGCAATTTCAGTACTTCAAAGTACTTCATAATTTTATGAACAGATCTTTGCAATGAACCAGCCAACCACATGCCTCTCCTTTCATGAAATCTCTTGTTAGTCCAGGCACTGGCCTGTGCTGATGATGTCCTGTGATAATAGGTAAGTCTCTGTATGTGCTCTGTGCAGTTACATGTCTGAAGTTGGACCATGAAGGAGTGTGGTGAAAAGTGGTCTGCCAATTGTGTTTTCTTTACTATTGTAGTAATGGCTGCTTTGATATAGGCAAATAACTAGTGGGGTGTGGGGAGCTATGTATCAATACCCCATTAAAATATCAAACAAACAAATCAATGTGTTTTTGTTTTTTTGCAGCTGTTTGATACTGTGGATGAGGTTAACATGGCTCCTCATAAAGTATCTTTTATATTGCTCTACACATTGTTAACCATCATCTCCTAATTCAATGATTCACTGTTTTGAAGGCAAAACAACTAAATGGTATAAACAGCTATTAATATTCAGCAAATCAAATATTTAGTGTATATCCGAGAATGATTTTATTACTTGAGATTCAAAACCCAGAGTGAGTGCACTAGTTAAAATGGAAATCCATCATTGTAAATTGCAGTACTCTTGTAAGCGATATAAGGAGTCAACCATCTCTACTTTGAGGAAATATAACCTATACCCTGGGGTAGGGATGTGTTCACATAGGGCCAGGGGTAGTTTTTGTAGTTTCTGTCCCCTAGCCTTTATAGTAGGAGAGAGCATATGGTTGTGCTGCTAGGGACTCCACTCCAGGATGGGGGTGGATGCTGCTTTTGAGTCTAATGCAAAAGGCCTCAGTAATAAGATTGAGCCCTGAAGTAATAGATTCTTATTGAAGTCAGGAAAAGAGGACCCTGTTATTAAGGTAAAGCTAGTGGCAGGTAACTCATGCTATAAAACATGATTTATCAGTGTTTCAATTTTAATTTGTACAACAATTCAAATAATTTTGTGCTAAAACATAAATAATTCAGAATTTCACATCATCAATTCAAAATTTCACAACACATAAAATACCGCCTTTCAGAATCCCATAGAGATGAATAGAGAGCTGGAGGATTGAACTCTGTTGAGTTTTAATTTCATACTTTGCTAAATCTGCCCCTTCAATTCCACTGCTCTCTATTCATTTCTATAGGATTTTATAGGTGTATTTATCAACAGGTGAAAGTTAGAGTCTCTTGAAAAAAAACTCTATAAAAATAAATGGAGATCGGTGTAATTTTTTTATTTATACACTTTCATAAATCTGCCAAGTGTAGGGACTCAAGGAAGACTTAAGGGCTTGTTTATGAAGTGCAGGAGCAGCTGTGGTCACTCAAAGTTTGCAGCAGTCATTGCATGAGTTTATGCCTCTTAATTAATAATACTTTTGGCCAAAGCCTCTCCTTGAAATTTCACATTCTGGCACTAAAGAACCCCTCTAATTTGTTCCAATTAAATGCTCACAGGGCACTAATTGACACAAGGGAATCCTGGAACTACTGCAAGAGTAATGGCGGCTCCAGGATTCCCACTGCATGCTGCATCAAAACCAGCTGAGTGCAGATGTCATTTTAACTTTAAACACATATTGTTTTGCACTTTGCACACTGCTTTAGAGATTATAAATGAACCCCTGTATGAACCCCTCTTTTCTTTTAGATGCTATATTAAGCTTTTGTGAGCAGGGCCTGATCTGAATTAGACCAGAAGGATAATTCATTATAATTTTCTTTAATGAAAATTGTTATAAATCAAATAGAATCAGTTTAAACATTTAAATCAATGTGTATTGAATTTGGTCATTTGAAAAATGATGGATGCTTTCTGGAAAACCTTATGGGGCCGATACACTATTATTTCTAACACATTGCGTTAATTAGCAAATAGAAATAGTACTAACGCATGATTCAAAAACACATATGATGCAAAATATTGCTTTAATCTGTGCGAATGTTAACACCTACTTGGGGTAGGCGGTACTTAAAGAACATTGCGGTTCATGAGCTTTTGGCAACACAACATGGAGTTTGCAGTCAGATTTTTTCAGGTATGTGTTGGCTCCAGAGTGATGCATCCTCCAGTTTTCAGGGAAATGGTCATTTTCAGAACAGTAGTTTTCAGAAAGTAATGGTTACGTGCTTAATATCATGTGCTAATATTGCATGCGGCAAAATATATTGCGCGCAGCGGGAAATAACGCACGTGGCGGAAAAATAACGCAAGAAAATCGCTCATCGCGAGTTAAATAACGCAAAGAACATCCCTTCTTAATTATGACAAGTGTACTTTAAGTGAATCAAGTGTTAAGTCGCAAAAAATAAGAAGTGATAAAATTTTTAACACATGCTATAAATAGCACTCGTTTTATCGACCTTTAGTGAATCAGCCCCTATATGTTTTCCTTATATCTTTCCATTAACATGCTTTTACATTCATCTGTTGGGAGTTTATTAACAGAATTGTCAAAAGACAATACTGATTTGCAATAATAAAAGAATCACAGAAAATGTACAAAAAATGCATTAATAAATCTTTTAGATATCTCTTTGGTATTTATTGTATCTAGTTATCAAACCCTGCTAGAATACTAATACACATTTTCGAATCGATCAACTAATAAAATTGGAAGTGAGTTAAACCTGACAATTGTATTCATCTGAATCAAATGAAATATACATAATTTATTTGATTGACAAGTATGACATTTGATGAATGTAAAAAATTACACTTTACTACAAAAATATATATTTTTTTTATGATGAGTGATTCTGTCCTGTTTTGCTATATTGAAAAAAAACTGCAAAAAAATTGCAACATGGTGAAAAATTTTCTAAACGCATTGAAGTCAATAGACGACTTTTTTTTTTTACACACGACAATTTTTACGAGCAACAACTTTTTTTCTTACTCCAAATACATTAAAGTCAAAGGGCATTTTTTTTCTTGGTGACTTTTTTGCCTCTGCAAATTTTTTTGTCGCAGCAAATTTTTGCTGCAGTTTTGTGAAAAAAATGTGCTACTTTCAAGTAGGATGAAATGACAAAAAAAAATTGTGAATGTGTATGTATTAATAATTAGTTATTATTAATAGTGATTATTCATTCTTTATATTATAAAATTATCATTTGCAAATCCCCTAACTATTCATCAGTCAAGTTTTTGACAGAAAAACTCCCTGTTCTGTGCTCATAATTTTGTGTCAATTAAGATTAATGTCAACATTATTTATGTTTCACCTTGGCGTATTGCTTTTGTATATATTTTGTTCATTTTAAATTCACTATTAGCAGTAGCTATATATATATATATATTTTTTTTTTTTTTTTAAATAATCTGTAACCTGAAAACAGCAAGATTCTTTCCTGACACAGTGACACAGTGAATATTTCTTTTCTTAAGCTGCTGTTTCGTTTTAGGTGGTAATTGCATTATTGAATAATGTATTGGTGTTGACATTGCTGTTGATTCTGTTCTGGTAGGGAGGACTGCAGAAATATTCTTTCTGTTCCCAGAAAAAGTGTGACTAATGCAGCTCACATCAAAATGATGACTGTCTTCTAGCTCCTCTGTATGACTCACAAGAACAGCAGTGATCTGGAATCATAATGAGGACTAAGAATAATGGAGTCCTAAAATTTAATGAGATGGTTTATGTAAAAAGTGTTCTGTCACTTTATGTCAACCTGTTAGCTGACAAAATATTCTTTTGTTTTTAACATTCAGGAGTACAGATAATATAAATTGGTGTAATTAACTGAGACTGCAACCAAGCAGTGTTAACAGTTCATAGTTTTGTTGCCTTAATCACAATGTCAACATAATATCAGAGTGTAGAAACTAGTCTGTAATATAGATACAAAGAGGAAGAATACAATCTTACTTTCTGTTTTGTTAGAACTGAGTTTCCTAAGATTATTTTGTATTTTTTAAGTTAGAAATGTGTTTGCAGTGTCGGACTGCGAACCCAGGGGCCCACCAGAAAACCATAGACCATGGGCCCACTCTCCAAACTATTTTTCCTCCTTTCCTCACTTAATTCTCCAAGTTTCTTTTATTTACATGCTAACATCTATCCTTCCATGTATTTCTCCTCTTTCTTCCCATTCAGAAATAGGGAATGACCATGAAGCAGGCCAAATGGTGAAGAGCAGGAGGGCCCACCAACCTCTAGGCCCACCGGGAGTTTTCCTGGTGTCCTGGTGGGCCAGTCCGACACTGTGTGTTTGTGTAAATCAGTTAGTGTAAAATAGTTGCTGTGTTTTTTTGTCTCTTTTTAGAATGTGGTCTAAATTATGCTTGTGTTTAGCCCAAATAAAATATAAGTAGAAAGCGGCTGAAGAGACATGTCCTTTAGTATGAGTAATAAACTGTATGTTATTGTCCTCTTTCTACACTTTTAGTTGGTAGAACTAGGACATTGTGAACTTGATGAGAAAAGGCTGGAAGCTAAGTTTATAAAAAAAAAAAAATAAAGACAATAAGAAAGATTGCTGCTAGCAGTAAGTCACTTTCTGGCTAGGTTGCTAAGGAATTAACAAAAGAAAAACCTAATATTTCACTTGCCTAACAGCATCACCTATTTTAGTCATATTATCTGGGGATCCTGTGGAGTTGATTAATGATTACAGGCTGTTATAACCATGTATAAATCATGTGATATATATAATGTTGTTTAATTATTATATATTACACAGATTGTGTGTATCTGTGTTTTCTACTAAATGTAATTGGACATATATTAAAAAAATAGAGCCAGAAAACCTCTTAGAACCATCATCCAGTTAGTGATGTAATTATGTGAGAGGATTTGCACCCCTTCCTGTGCTCATGCATTTGCTAAACCAGTGCAAGAGCAGCATCCCAACTCCCAACCTTAGTGCAGCCATTGGATTAAGCTGCACATGTTGGGTGGTGAATAGTGATGAGCGAATCTGTCTGCTAAACATTCGCCAAAACGCCGATGGTGAAATGTGGAAATTCGCTGCAAATCCATGCCTGGCGTAAAAATTCACTTATCATTAGTCGTGAAAGAAAAAATAAAAAACTGAAACAATATATTTTTGTACATAGTGACCCCTGTGTTAGCATATACCGTATTTTTCGGACCATAAGACGCACTTTTTTTCCCCCAGAAGTGGGGGGAAAAAGTCCCTGCGTCTTATGGTCCGAATATAGCCTACCGATATACTTAAAAAAAATGTTTTTACTTGACCGTGTGGTCTCCGCAGGGCCCTCCTCTATTTGCCGGCGCTTAGCTATGGCGCTGTGCGCATGCACAATGACGCGCATGCCCATATGCATGCGCGTCATTGTGCATGCGCCAGAGCTAAGCGCCGGTAAATAGAGGAGGGCCCTGCGGAGACCACACGGGCAAGTAAAAACATTTTTTTAAAGTATATCGGTAGGCTATATGCTGGTACAGATGGGGGCAATATGTTGGGTGAAATATGTTGGGTGCTGCTGGTACAGGTTGGGTTTTAATGCACATAAAATATTTTAGGACACTTTGTTTCAGAATCTTTTTTTCTTCATTTCCCTTCATTTCCCTTCCAAAAAATTGGTGCGTCTTATGGTCCGGTGCGTCTTATGGTCCGAAAAATACGGTAGTATATAAAAACTATTAATTACATGAAATGGTAAGCTATCTATATAGCTAGAAATCTATATAAATAGAAATCTATAAATGGGTGTGCTGAATGCAGTGACAAAATACCACTGTAGCAACCAACGTAAAAGATACTGTACATTGATATTTACTGATATTGATCTATAAATGTATATGCATAGTTATTACTGTGTAATAAAGGGGGTGAACCTTTATTAATATTAATAATTTGTATTAATTAACATTAATGACAATTATTAATACATATGCAGGATCAATGATTAAACCTTCTGATAGACTGTTAGTGAGCAATAACATACACGCACACAAGTAATAATAGAATTAAATAGATTTACTTATCTTAGTATGATTATAGTTACAAGCATAGCCAGTTCTGCATCAATTCAGCACAATCGGAGAGCCCCACAACCTTTGGTGCAAGACCTTCAGGTTCCCGATAACCAAGCAATGATCCAAATGTCCCGGCACTCGTTCAGGAGTCCTAGGCGAAGCTACTGACACATGGTGGAGGCTCCCTTTTATACCAGAGTTTTTAGCAAACCCCCCAACACCAAGTGCTGACTTGTGCAATATTATGTGCAAACTTTTGTCATGAGACACAGTAGGAAGGAGATCCCTGCCCCGTAGAGCTTACAATCTAAGTGCATATATATATGTAGCCCACTTTCGCAGATTCTGTGCTGCTACCTGCTGATTACTTGTTACTTGGTGCTACAGTAGTCCTGAGCCCCCGCTTACTATGGGGGTTAACAGGGATTTCTCCCTTTATGGCGTGCCTCCACCCATGAATGATCTTGTGGAACTATAATCCACACCCTGGGAACTTAGTGGTATACTGTAACCCCTCAATGGGATCCACTTACTCCTGGCTGGATGCCCCACCCTAGGGTGATTCCTTACCAGCTTGTAGGTGATCTGTTGGTTATGAAGAATATTCAGACACAGTTGATTATGTGGTGAAACAATTGAGCTGCTTTATTGTGAGCAGAACCTCTCCAGGAGTGGCATACAATTCAACAGCAGGGCATATACTCCTTAACTTCTCATTGAGAACCTTTTCCTGTTGGGTAGCCCATGGTACTCTCGCCAAGTGCTCCCTTCTAGGTGATCCCCCCGGTACTCTCGCCAGGAGACACTCTCTCTTAGAGATCTCCCCGGTACTCACGCTAGGCAGGCTCACCACAGGGACCCACCCCGGTACTCACGCCCATTAATGTCCATAATTTTGGACATCCCTACATATACATATATATATATATATATGATAAAAAGCGCAGTACAGACTACTCTCATATTTCTAGTTGACATCATGCATATAAAGATCACTACCACTACCACAACTGGTGCATAAACCAGTTAGGGTTCCTTTCCCTTTTATAATGGTACTCCAAGCATCAACTTTACATTTGATACCAAAATGCTAGTGTGTAAAAGATGAAGTGTGCATGTGCGAATGTGACAATTATGGTGACAATTATACATCACAACATGGTGGAATCAATATGTGGTGACAATTCTACAACAGACAGCATCACACGTGATGACACATCAGTCAGCAAAATAAACAAAAAGAAAATGTACATGTTCACCCAGCCACCATAAGGTGCTGATAAAAATATATCATAAAAACGGTAATAAAACCAGTTAAAAGTAAGTCTCAGAACTACTGGGAACAACAATTAGTAAGGTAAAAAGCATAAATAAACCATAGATAGGTTTAAATAATGAAATAATAAAAAGAAGACAAGAATTCTTCTACAAGCAGCAGGTATAACGATACCTAAACGGCAGGTCCAGATCAATGTTTAGACCTTAAAGGGCCAAACTATTTAATCTAAAAATCCAAATGGTTTTTGCTGTCTTAATTTATAAAATGTCCCCCACACTTCAGATTAGTAGCGGATATCTGCACCAATCCTATAAAGGCTAGACCACTGAGATCACCATTGTGCTGTTCCTCGAGTAACGCTATGGTTTCTTGCATGGGTGCACTTTATCTTTTACACCTCAGCATTTTGGCACCAAATGTAATGTTGATGCTTGGAGTAGCCATTATAAAAGGGAAAGGAACCCTGACTGGTTTATTCACTTTTCCCTGAGAAAGCGTAATGTCTACCATGTGAAACTTCTGATCTTTATATGCATGATACCAACTGGAAGTAGCCTGTATGCTATGATTTTTATTCTTTCAATAAATATGTAACACTATGAAGCCGATTCACTAAAGGCTGAAAAAACAAGTGTTATTTTTAGCATGCGTTAAAAATATTATCTTCTTCAGATTCTAGCAAATTCCATCGTGTCACCACAGACAATCACCAGCTGCAATTTTGTTTAGTAAGGCCTACTCCTGGGTGGTGTTAAGTTTCACAGTAATTATCACCACATTTTATGCTTTTGACGCCTCAAATATGTTTGTGAATTATGCGTTAGCATTATTTCTACTAGATAAATAGTGCAATGCGATGGAAATAACGCTTTGCGATAATTGGGGTTATTGTGCATGCAATATAAGTAGTAATGCATGCGAAATTACTTTGATGATCGGTACATAATTAACAAACGCATAAAACTATGTGTTATGCGTTAACACCTTTAGTGAATAGGCCGTTATATGAGCTTTTTATCATCTTTTGTATGATGAACTTGGCAAGTTATTAAGGCACCTCATTTAAGTATCTGCCTTGTGAACGTAATTGATTGAGACTTGATACCTTATTTAATCTGGTAAATTGTTTGACTCACTGCATGTTGGGTGAAGGTGAATCAACTTTGGATTGACCTGGTCACTTTTGTATGCATTTATCCCCCTTAAATCTTTTTGCTACGGTATCATTTGTTTTAATGGGTATATGTGTTTTACACCATATTATTTATTTTTTGTGCTCCCTTGTAGCTTGGCTAATAGAAGACAATGGGAGCAGTCCAAGGCAAATTATAACAATCTTTATTTAATTTGTGGTTTTAGAGGTTTTTGGGGATTTTTTTATTTTTCATTTCTAAGTCCATGAAAATTCTAATGAAAAAAATTTGAGGTGTCAAGTTCTTTTCAAGTAAGGTATCAGTGTTTGCAGATGACACAAAACTCTGCAGACCAGTCAATTCTATCCAGGATGTGGCATCCTTGCAGCAGGATCTTGACAAACTGGCAATCTGGGCAGCTAAGTGGCAGATGAGATTTAATGTGGATAAAAGTACGGTCAGGCACCTGGGATTTAAAAATATGCAAGCCACTTATACCCTTAATGGGACTGCACTAGGCAAATCTATAATGGAGAAGGACCTTGGAGTCCTTGTAGATAATAAACTTGGCTGTAACAAGCAATGGCAGGCAGCAGCTGCAAGGGCAAACAAGGTTTTGAGCTGTATTAAAAGGGGCGTAGATTCACAGGAGGAGGGGGTTATTCTTCCCCTTTACAGAGCACTGGTAAGGTCCCATCTAGAATATGCTGTTCAGTTTTGGTCTCCATTGCTCAAATGAGACATTATTGAATTAGAGAGGGTCCAGAGAAGGGCGACTAAGCTGGTAAAGGGTATGGAATGTCTCAGTGATGAAGAAAGACTGGCCAAGTTGGGTCTGTTTACACTCGAGAAGAGGCGATTAAGAGGTGACATGATAGTTATGTATAAATATATAAGGGGATCATATAATAACCTCTCTAATGTTTTATTTACCAGTAGGTCCTTCCAACTGACACAAGGGCACCCACTCCGTTTAGAAGAAGGGAGGTTCTGTTTAAATATTCAGAAAGGATTTTTTACTGTGAGAGCTGTGAAGTTGTGGAATTCTCTCCCCGAACCAGTCGTGCTGGCTGATACATTATATAGCTTTAAGAAGGGGTTTGATGGCTTTTTAGCAAGTGAGGGAATACAGGGTTATGGGAGATAGCTCTTAGTACAAGTTGATCCAGGGACTGGTCCGATTGCCATCTTGGGGTCAGGAAGGAATTTTTTCCCCTCTGCGGCAAATTAGAGAGGCTTCAGATAGGGTTTTTTGCCTTCCTCTGGATCAACTAGCAGTTTGGCAGGTTATATATAGGCATTATGGTTGACCGTGATGGAAATACGTCTTTTTTCAACCTAACTTACTATGTTACTATATTTAACTTTTTGTAGTTTTTCAATTCGGAAACCACACTTCAAATCTGGTACTTTCTTCTGGGGATGGGTTATAAAGTTTCTCTTTGATTAGATGAAAGAGAAGAAGATAAGTGATAATTTAAGAGAAGTGGTAGAATAGCTAGTAGCTGGTAGAGCATTTACGTGCAATAGGCAGTAAGAGCATTTCACTTTTCAAGGATCTGTTTACCAGTGCTATACTATTAGATCTGGGTCATTGATTTGAGTTCCTTTTCTCACATTTCTGTCCTCTAATTGAAGCCTGCAGGTGATTTTCAAAAGCAGATAATGAGTATTTATAAGAGTAAATTAGGAAATAAGTCATTCTGGCTCTTGGCAAAGTGAATTGCTTTCCACAAGACACTTAGAACTTGTTTTTCAACTTCATTCTTGTTTCATTTGTCAATAATGATGTTTGCTTGTTTCTATTGGTCTACCTTATTCATGTCAGGATTCCATTTCATTGGGTTGTCTTACATGAAGAAAAAGCTACTGGCTGAAGGATAGATTACAAAGAGTGGTGGTAAATGGAACATTTTCTAATTGGACAAGTGTGGTTAGTGGAGTACCGCAGGGGTCAGTCCTTGGTCCTTTGCTTTTTAATTTGTTTATTAATGACCTGGAGGTGGGCATAGACAGTACTGTTTCTATTTTTGCTGATGACACTAAATAGTGCAAAGCTGAAGTTCCATCCAGGATGCTGCCACTTTGCAGAGCGATTTGACAAAACTGGAAAACTGGGCAGCAAACTGGAAAATGAGGTTCAATGTTGACAAGTGCAAAGTTATGCACTTTGGTAGAAATAATATAAACACAAACTATCTACTGAATGGTAGTGTGTTGGGGGTATCCTTAATGGAGAAGGATCTAGGGGTTTTTGTAGATAAAAAAATTCTAATTCCAGGCAGTGCCATTCGGTGGCTACTAAAGCAAATTAAGTGCTGTCTTGTATAAAAAAGGGCATTGACTCAAGGAATGAAAACATAATTTTGCCTCTTTATAGGTCCCTGGTAAGGCCTCACCTTGAGTATGCAGTGCAGTTTTGGGCTCCAGTCCTTAAGAAGGATATTAATGAGCTGGAGAGAGTGCAGAGACGTGCAACTAAATTGGTAAAGGGGATGGAAGATTTAAGCTATGAGGTTAGACTGTCAAGGTTGGGGTTGTTTTCTCTGGAAAGTAGGTGCTTGCGAGAGGACATGATTACTTTGTACATTAGAGGGGATTATAGGCAGATAGGTGATGTTCTTTTTTCCCATAAAAACGATCAACGCACCAGAGGTCACCCCTTTAGATTAGAGGAACAAAGCTTCCATTTGAAGCAGCGTAGGTGGTTTTTCACAGTGAGGGCAGTGAGGTTGTGGAATGCCCTTCCTAGAGATGTGGTAATGGCAGATTCTGTTAATGCCTTTAAGAGGGGCCTAGATAAGTTTTTGAACAAGCAGAATATGCAAGGCTATTGTGATACTAATATCTACAGTTAGTATTAGTGGTTGTATATATAGTTTATGTATGTGAGTGTATAGATTGGTAAGTATAGGTTGTGTGTGCTGGGTTTACTTGGATGGGTTGAACTTGATGGACTCTGGTCTTTTTTCAACCCTATGTAACTATGTGAGGTATGGTGACCCAAACCATGGAAAGATACCTTATCTGGAAAACCCCAGGCATTCTGAATAAAAGATCATATACAAGAACTGTAGATATTTTGAAGATAACTCAGCAAGTCTAGTTGCTTAAAGGTAATGGCCAAGGTAATTTTCTTTCGCATTGAGCAATGGCACCTGAGCCTTCCCCCAAGTCTAAGAAGCTTTCCAGGCACCATGTTTAAATGAGAGAAAGAAATTGGCAATATGAGAGCCTTTTTGTGTAAAACAGTTCTAGCATAAGTTAGGGCAATGTATATACTATTGCAGAGCTAAAGCATATTAACTTCAATATAATTTTCCATTCCTATTAACCCCACTGAATTTTTAGAAATGCTGTGGTTTCAAGAGAGAAAAGCTGCAAGTTCACGCATCAGTAGTAATTGCACACTTTAGTTGCCCAAATGAAATCACCTTTTGGGGTGAAAAAACTCTTCTACATTCTCAATGAATAACATACGAATTGCTGTGTAGCCCAAAAATGCAGCAGTGAGCACTGTAGAGTTGGTGAGTATACCAGCAAGGATACAGCAATTTCATGTGCTATCTCCATTGCTTATACATTATAGGGCATGTTTATCAAGGTGTTTAAAATAATGCCACCTTGATTAACACCACCCTCTGACACAACAAAGTTCGCCCTATAAAATCCACTGTATTTTTTTGTATTTATTTGCATTTAATGCTATACTGTGTATCTATTATCTATTATTATCTTAATAACCCCTTGTTTGTATTAATGTAATCTACTGTACAGTGCTGCATACATAACTATCACTTTATAAATAAAGATAAACATACATACATACATTTATAAAAAGCAACTGTCACTTGAAAAATGCCTTGGAAAAACCGTTGCTTGACATTGCAACTTTTAAGTCATATTTTACACAGCCTCTTGCCTCCTGAATTTTTCGATTGACATAAATTTAGATTTTGTCAGGCATGAGGTGGTATAAAAGAAAAACATAAATCATTGTGTTCACGTGTCATAAAAGAAAATTTATACATTTACAGACACTAGTTCTTTTTAATGTATCATTTCAGGGTATGTGATGCACTACATAATATTGTTGTAAGAAAGAAACACACAGGTTTATAAATATGCCATTTATTTTTCATACCATTTTTTTACCCTTTTTCTAATTTAAATCCAGTTATGCAACTTGTTAAATAAGCCAATAATAGTAGCATTTTAGTTTGTAAATACAAGTGAAGACCTTTAACGGTTATGCATAGTGATGAGCAAATTTTTTAGAGAAACTGTAGCGAAAATTTTTTCTTGACAAAATTTTTGTTGCAGCAAATTCTCTAGTTTGTTGCAACAAAAAATTTGCCAAGAAAAAATGCCTATTGACATTTTGACTAAATGTATTTGGAGAAAAAAGTTGCATGTGTAAAAAAAAAAGTCTTGTGAGTAAAAAAAAAAAAGTTACGTGGTAGAAGTGAAAACATTTCTGCAGTTTTGCAAAGTTTTGCCTAGCAAAATCACACAGATTTGCTCATAACTAGTTATGAATAGTACAAAAAGAGTGCATTGGCTTTGTTCAAATCTTTGTTTTAACAATCACTTGATATATTTGCAATTTGTCTTATCTTTCTCCGTTATAGGGTTAATGTAAATCCATGTCAAATTGTACTTTTTTTCAGTTCCTTCTTAAAAAACATTGCTGAGATGGAAACATTCTGTGAACTAAATACCTTTTTAAATGCTTGTTTTTCTTCTACAAGCTTGTTACAGTAACTCATAAGGTTTAGAATTCATCTTTGTGAATATTATTTTATTACCAGCAATTTACCAATTGTGAAGCTTAAAATCATTTCATTGTCAAATTCAATATTCATTTTGCCTGAAAAAAAGTTTATTATTTAGTTTTATGAGCATTGCATATAATCAATAAAGTGTAAAAATTTCACATAAATTAGTCGGTTTAAGAAATGTCATTTTTCACAAGTAAAGATGCAAAATGCATTTGTCCTGCATCCCTTATGTTCAGGAATGTAATTTACAAAAACAAATAAAACTATTAACAGATATTCTTATTCTGTGGCTATGGAATAGATTGTGCAGTATAATTTATATACTTTGTTGAACCACATTGATTAAGCAGAATGTTAGATTTATGGAATTCTTTTAATTAATTGGACCAACTGTTCAAATTTTCAGATGGATGACCTTGTGTCTGCGGATTTTTTGTTGCTATTTTCTGACTTTCTTTTATCTGTTATTTAGCAGTATTTACTGAAATTTGTACTATATAAATATTTTTATTAAAGATCATCAGTAAAATAAATGATTAGTTTGTCACACACACAAACACCAGTATCAAATATTTTAAATTAGCACAAGGCAAATATAATGAATAAGTAGACATAAAAAAAATTGTATACAATTTATTTGAAAAACTACATTTGCTATCTTTCACAACATATTTGACATCTGTGACCTTTCCAGTGATCCATACAAATAATCTACAGTAACAACAAATAGATGTGCCCGACTCTTGGGAGTGAAGATAAAATAAGTCCTATTTATACATATGGATTGTTCCTGGAAAAGACAAAAGAATAATAGTGAATGAATGACAGTAAAGGTTGTTCTGTATGCATAATATGTTGGGCTAGTGCAATGTAAAAAATCACGCTTATAATGCACCACTTACCACTAACAAATGACACACACATAGATAAATAAACAATAACCAGACTTTGTTACTTACAAGACACAATTTTGTTAATTGGCATGTAAAGCCATTTTTTTTAAACTTTGTAATATATGTCTGTTAAAAATGTTGTACCGGTTTTGAGATACAAAAGATTGTTTCTGAAGCTTTCTTTTATCTCCCTTGCAGTTTAGCGGCCGCTAAATCGTTCTGCTGGCATGTGATTTATTGGAAGCCCCTCTGTTGTTTTACTGTTAGACAGACATCAAGGGTGTTTAATCCTCACATATTTACATACTTGTTCTAGAATTGCTGCCCCTCAGAGCACCAGAGAGTAGGATGGGCAGTGATTGCTGAACTTCAAGGGGGAACATGCTGCAGTGAAGCTCGCTGTGTGGCCTGGCTGATAGAGAAAAGTTAATCTTTAAACTGTCGGTAACAGGCTACCCTTGTGGTGGTCCAGAGTCTGGGAGAGGCCCTGGGGTAGACAGTAAGACTACAGTCTCCTCTGTGAGTAAAAAATGTTCTTTATCTTTGGTGCTATTTGAAGATAAGCAGTTGCTTAATGTGTTTTTGAATTGAATAAAGTAAAGGCAACGTCTTATTTTCCAGCATTTTTTGTCACTGTCTCTTCTCTGCAGAAGAAATCAATTTGCCTATCATTTTAAAAGCCACTTTTCCCACACAATATAGATAGACTATTCTGCTATTTGGGCTGCTCAGAAAAGTTTAACAAGTTTGTAAACAACACTATAAAATACTGACTACCTGTTAAGCCATACCTCCCTACATTTTAAAAATGTAAAGAGATCCAAAAAGAAATGGCGTAGCACAGCAAAATGTTTTTGACCATGCCTGTTTTTGTGACCCCCTAATTACAAAATTTGACAGGTTATTTAAAATTTTAACACATTTCTGGGGGTTTTGGGGACTTGTTTTATGTGTTATTACAGTTGAAATTGCCCTTTAAGCTGCAAGTCTCAGTTCCCCCAAGAGACCTGTCTAGCTTATTAGATACAATTTTATCTAAATGCAGGTGTAGCTTGTTAACTTTCTGGGCTCTCTGCCAACAGCCCACTTATTTAATTAAGTCTGAGAAACATTGTATCTCTTTCAGAATTCAGTGCAGGTTCAGTGCAGTAGATCAAAGGGAAATGAGGGACATTTCAGCTGTGGGCTGAGCTGTCAAAATCTCTACTGTCCCGCGAAAATCGGGACAGTTGGGAGTTACGGAACTTAAGCCAGCAATAGAGATACAACAATCCTGTAAATAAGCACTGACTCTATTCCTAAATTTGCTAGAAAATACTTTATTCTAAAACAAGAGTGTTCTTAATTCCAGCAATTACATGCCGGCTGTCACTATTAAAAAATGTTTAAACAAATTCCCTATCCACAGTTCTTTCAGTTATCAGGATGAAAGTTACAGTAAATGTTGCCACTTCAAGCAGGGTCCTGGTATAGCTTGACATTCCAAGGGAGCCCTTGAATTATAAATGTATCCTAACAGCTTATTAGCATTGGGCCCCAGTATGTTTAAGAAAATCCATGCCTTTATTTTGTTGCTTCAGAGCATGCAAAAGAGGTGTGTGTTATTAAAATAAAAAAAAGGATCTGAAACAGCAGGCTGAAAATAATAAATTATTTACTCTGTGTAAATGTGACATAAGAGTTAAGTGAGTTCTGTGTGATTAAGAAAGACAGTAGCCTCTGGTCTTAACAAAGAATATTGATTCTGCTTGATTTGGCAGAGAATCGTCAAGTATTTGAGGAGGTTAAAATAGCAATTCAAGGCAAACTTTGATTTTTAATTTATAGTTGTTTTGTGTTCATTTTTTTTATTTGTTTTTAAAACCGTCTCAATATACTGTACTGTACTTTATCCTATATATTATCTTCAAGCATTTCTATAGATTAAGCTTTTTGGTTACTCAGTATTTCTTACTAACCTATATATCAATAATCTACCCTGTACCTTAATCAGTTCACTATCTATATTTAGCTCTGCACCATTAGCTTAAATAATGGTGTCCATAAGCCATCTGCTATCTGTCTATCTCTCTGTTTCCATGTGACAGTGTATCGATCTCTTTCTTTGGTTTTGAAAAATGTTTATTTTTTTAACATACTGATTTTCGACTTATTCTTCCGCTTTTTCTTATTATTATTATTCTTAGCGCCCCCCCCCCATTTTCTAAACGCTACTCCTCCTACAGTTTTAGGGGTACAACACCCAAACTCTCCACACTTCTTCGCCCTATAGCGGAGCAGGTTGCTTGTGCTTTTCTAAGCGATCCTGCCCCCCATCTTCTTGTGGCGCTGCTCTTAACACCCCAATTTTCCCATTGATTTTGACAGGGAAGATTTTCAAACTGCTGCCACACTAACAGCTTTGAAGCGACATCCCCACCAACAGCCAGTCAGATTTCACCTATTGAATTTTATTGGTTTTATGCCACGGCGCCAAAACCTTACACTGTCAGTCACTGGGTGACTACGTACTCAAGGGTAGAAAAAGTGGGCGGGGCCACAAAAGCCAATCAGATTTCACCTATTGACTTTATACGTTTTAAATTTAAACTGCTGCCATTCTTTAAATATTAATACTAAGGTCCCCAAACTTTGCAGAGCTAGTCACCTGGTAACTGCGGTTCAGAGTTAGAAAAAGTAGGCGGAGCCATCAACAGCCAATCAGATTTTACCTATTGGTTTTTAATAGGAAAATTCAACCTGTTGCCATTTTCACAGTATTAACACCCGGCTCACTAGGGGACTGCATTTTTTAGGTTTTAAAAAGTGGGTAGAGCCACCAATAGCCAATCAGACCTATTGAATTTTTTTTGTTTAAATTTAAAATGCTGCCTTTCTCACACTATTTATATCAGGGTTCCCAAACTTTGCACAGTCAGTCACTGGCTGACCATGTATTCAGGGTTAGAAAAAGTTAAACTTTCCAAAGCTAGTCACTGGGTATTTGCGGTTCAAAGTTAGAAAAAGTGGGTGGAGCCACCAACAGCCAATCACATTTAACCTATTTACTTTCAATGGTATAGTGTAAAATGCTGTCAGTCCCACAATTTTTATGCCAGAGTCCCCAAACTTTGCAAAGTTGGTCACTGGGGGACTGCAGTTCAAAAATAGAAAAAGTGGGTTGAGCCACTAACAGCCAATCAGATTTCATCCATTGAACTTTATTGGTTTAAATTTAAAATGCTGCCATTCTCACACTATTTATGCCAGGGTGCCCACTGTTTGTCACTGGGTGACTTCGACTTCGAAGGTTAGAAAAAGTGGGCACACCACCAACCACCAATCACAATTTACCTATTGACTTTTATTGGCTTAAATTTGAACTGCTGCCGTTCTTTAACTATTAATCCTAGGGTCCCTAAACTTTGTAGAGTTAGTCACTGGGTAACTGCAATTCCAGGTAAGAAAAAGTGGGCGGAGCCGCCAATCAGATGTCACTTGCTGCCATTCAGACACTATTAAAACCAGGGTCCCCAACTTTGCACTGTGGTTTTTACTATATAACTGTGGCCCAAGGTTAGAAAAAGTAGGCAGAGCCAACAACAGATTTCAATCAGTGACTATTCAGTTATTATTGACATTATTTTATTTACTACTTTATTTACAACTTTACAGCATTTTTATTTAGTTTGTGTCTACAATACATGAGCAAGGGTTACATGTTATGCTTTTCCTGGGTTCAGACAGCTTTTAGGAGAGCCTTTTTAAGTCCTCTGTAAGTCCTATTCTCTTACCTGAGAAAACGGTGTGGTGTTATCTTACTAGCTAAACCTGCATACACAGATTTTGCTGACTTTATTCTTGCTTGGACCTTGTCTGTGTGTTTTTTTTTTTTTTTTCATTTCTGGTTGATTTGTCTGACTTGTCTAGAGCTTTAGGCACTGCTGCTGCCCATCTTGACACCTGACCTAGTTTTCTTGCCTCTTGTCATCCCTGCTGCCAGCGCCAGAGCTTTGTCAGTAGGTGTGCCACTCCCTTGTTGCACCAAGTCCTAGTAAGCAGTATGTTTTGTTCAAAGAATCAGTCTGCTGGCTTGTTTTTTTTTTCACTTTTCAGCTGTTTGGTACCTCAGCATTGCTCTGTATTGCACTACATTTGCTATTGTTATTCTGCAAATTATATCTTTATAGACAGTGTTTTGTGATGTCTGCAGTTATAATCCCCCTGTTGTAAAATAATATTTTAAGGATATTAGAAGTCACCTCAAAGTTCCATAACCTGTATTAAATAAGGTGACTTATCATATCCTAATATTTCATAATAGGTGGTATATTATTCATTATATTATTTAGCAGATCATGAAGAATGTTGGCTTTACTGAAATTTGCAATTGGGTGTATGTGTTTAAATTAGGGATGCACCGAATCCAGGATTCGGTTTGGTATTCAGCCAGGATTGCCTTTATTGGCAAGTTCAGTTTCGGCCAAACCAAATCCAAATTAGCATATGCTAATTAGCATTCGGAAGGGTTAAATGTTAGGGGACGATTTTTAACCCTTCCCGATCCTGTTCTGTGCGGTATTCGGCCGAATCCATCAGGGTGGGTTCGGGGATTAGGCTGAACACAAAAAAACTGGGTTCGGTGCATCCCTAGTTTAAATAATGTCATTTAATTTGTGCTTCCTTTAATATAATCCTTAAAGGAGAATGCAAGTCAAAATTTAAAAAGCATACTGCCCAATAGTCCTCCTATTGTTTAGTAAAACCGCCACACTTTTGGCTCACCTAATCAAATATTTACTCAGTCACACTTACTTCACATTTTCTAGAACAGGCAGCCATCTCTAAAAAGGTATTCTCCCTTCATACTGCACATGTTTCATTCCCTCCCCTCTGCCAGATCCGCTTCTGATTGGCTGGTGGGCATGTGTAACACAGAACAGGAGACAGGATCAAGTTACACACATGCTCAGAGAATAGGAAGGCTGCCGCTGGCAGCCTACAGGAAGGGGAGAGAGATATCAGTGATGTCACTGTAGTCTTCACACTGCTGTAGGCTGCCAGCACCATATCTCAGAGAAGCAAGCAGGGATCTGGGAATTTAGATATGCAGTAAGTACTTAAAAAGAATGCCATTAGACTTACTTTTAATTTATATTAACCTTTCATTGTCCTTTAATAGTGTTTCATTGCTGGCTGAGAGAAAAAAACTTCCATTACTGCACCAATGCTTGTTTTTTAATTGCTATTATAGCATAATATTTGATTTTAAAAGGAAACTCAATGACTGAAAGATCTTTACTGATATTTTTGTATTGAAATGTTAAAACTAGAGTAATTAGAATACCAGGAATCTTTTAAAGCAGTCAGAATTAATTATTCAAATTAAACGTACCTGAAGAAAAATGTAATTGACCTTTGATGAATTCCATTTTTGCAGCTGCTATAGAATTTCTGAATTAGAGTAAATGAAGTACCTGTGCAGTCATTTGTTTCCTTTTTTTTTCTTTGCTATTCTAAAAACAGATGCCACATTTTAATTCTCTGTTAATTTCCAAATAAGCCAGTGAACAGAGGATTCTCTTGCTGGAACATGGCATTCTCTTTATTTATGCTCTAGAGATATATTATTCTCATGACAATAGAGGAGAACTGAGATTTAGATCAAGAACAAAGAACCTAGAAAGATACACATCTAATACTGCAAGGTGCTATTTTTGGAATGTCACAGTGTGTCACTGTTCTTTATAATGTCTGATGGAGTAATTCTGCCTTGCTTTACAAATTTTCACTTAAAATGTAAAAATGCAGGATAGAACAGTGTATGACATGATTAATCTGTTCTAGTTGCTGCTTAGTTAATAATCTCTATCATTACATTCTAAATATTTTGCCATCTATCTGTTGCAGAAAGATTTAATAGACACACTCTCTGTATATTTATATTTTGAGCTACAGTAAATATTTAATTGGGAACCTTTTATACTTTTATTGGGGCAAAACCACATAAAGATATCATTATTTAAGGAAAACTATATCCTGAGAATAAATACTTAACAGACAGTTTATATAATGCCATTCTAACTGTAACAGGAAAGAGTGTGGGAGCAAAAGACAGATCTCTGGCCATTCAGTAGCTGATGTAACCTAACATGTATGTGTGCCCTTGTATGGCCCTTATGGTACTTAAAGAGATACTGACATTAGAAATCAAACCCTTTTTTACATCTGAAGTTATAACTGACGGGTTGGCAAAACAGTCAGGTTTAGGAACTTCAAGTAATAATTGTTTATAAAAGCAGCCCTGTCAGAGAAAAATTATCAACATGATCTATAGGAAGAATCTCAGCTCCCATTGCAAATTAAAAAGGCTACTAGTTTGGGGCAAGTTTTAATGATTTTACTGACTGGAGCAACAGTACTTTCAGGACAGTTGATGGAAACTCTGAAAAAGCAAACATGTGTAATCAGTTCCATTTGTCAGTGTATACAATACAGTGTTTCAAGACCCACTGGGTAGAGGTACAGATGGGTCAGCTCAGACAGTGGCTGACATAGGATATGATAACAGTGTAACATTGTAGATTGTAAAAATCATTTTACTCAATATTTATATGTGCAAGGGACTTAGTGCTTAGTTCAGTTTTACCCAAGCAATGTTTTCTGATTTTTTCAGACTCATGTCCATCAGGTATGGTACCTTTGATATACAGCGGTAGTGTCAGGGAGGTCTCTGATCCCATCGATTGATGTGAAGGACAAGGAACAGATAAAATGATGTCTGTTAGCTTTTCCATCAAAACAGACTGCATAGAACAGATTCACAAAAACTTGTGGGAGAAAAAGTGTGCTCAAAACTTGGGCATTGAAAGTAATGTATAGGTGTTTGCAGATGATGTTTATGTAGGTTAATTCATTCCATACAACAGGGGTCAGGAACCTTTTTGGCTGAGAGAGCCATAAACACCACATATTTTAAAATGTAATTCCGTGAGAGCCATACAATATGTTTGGCCACGGATGCTGCGGGGCAAGGTAGGGTGGGTCCCAAGGATGCCAGATGCGATGCAGAGGAGGGCGTGACCTGCGCTCGGCAGATGGAAGACGTGTTCTAAGGCTTAGAACACGTCTTCTATCCGCCGAGCACAGGGGCAAGGTAGGGTGGGTGCCAAGGATACCGGATGAGATGCGGAGGAGGGCATAGCCTGCGCTCGGCGGCTAGAAGACGTGTTCTAAGGCTTAGAACACGTCTTCTATCTGCCGAGCGCAGGCCACGCCCCTCGTTATTTTTTTTATTTATGATTTGGCAGAGAGCCAGATGCAGCCATCAAAAGAGCCACATCTGGCTCCCGAGCCATAGGTTCCCTACCCCTGCCATACAGGATGCTTCATCCTTGCAGGGGTAACTGGACAAACTGGAAATCTGAGCAGCTAAGTGGCAGATGGGATTCAGAGTTGAAAAATGTAAAGTATTGTAAAGAAAATACAGACTGATACCCTTAATGAGACTACATTTGGCACATTAAGCAAATCCTTGATAGTGAGTGACATAGGGACACATGTCAATGCTAACCTTGGCTGCACCTTCAAAGGAAAAAAATGTGCAGAGCTGTATTAAAAGGAATTTAGATTCTGAAGCGTTTGTACTTGATGACACATTAGATAACTTTAAGAATGGGTTTAGAAGCATAGAGCATAGGTTGAATACTACTGTAAATTTAAAAATATACTTCATGTTCTACCCTTTACTATAAATCAAGGCTAACCTATTGTATCATTTTGAAACTTCTTTGTTCTTACCCTTTACTTCCTTTCCTATTCTGCTCCAACCTTCCCTTCTAACTATCCACTGTTACTCTTTCCCTTCCCCTTTCCAGCAACTTCATGTTTAATCATCAATCCTCCATGTATCCTAAGTAAACTTCATCCATTACGCAACAATGATTTGATGTACATTACAAGTTGATAACTGACTGGATGCAAACTTGAATTCTTTCAATACAATTTTAAGTTACAAAAAAAAGCATACAGCATATCTTAGTTAAATTGTGGATCAATGAGCTTCTAAATTAAGACAGAACCAAAATGGCTGTGCTACTTTTTGAATACAGAATACATTATTTTTCTTTGTTGTTTAATAATGAGTGGGGGGTCGGTATTTCCTTAACAATCAAATAAAGAATTAGTAATGGCTTATGATATTTGTTTTGTATGACATTTCATTATAATACAATTAAGGATTTGTAATTCATAGAAATACTATGTCATAAGCCTAAATTACACTATTTAAGGGTTAAATACTACTTAACCTTGGGTAACTTGGCATAAATTGGAATTTATAGTTATAATTTCCAGGGAATAAAAATGAATCCTTTTTCATAAAGTAACATTTTAACCAGCACCAAGTCATACTGTCCTTCACAAAGAGGCAAATAATCATTAGCAAAGCATCAGCAGTATTGCCAAATAACATCTGCAGAAGCTTATTGTGGGTAATTTCTTACTCATTTTCGAACAAAGCAAAAAAATATTTTATTGTATGTGTTCTTTATAGCCGAAATTCCAACCGATTACATCAATGAAGTGCAACATCATTGTGTTCTTAATGCCGGCAATAAAATAAAGAATAATAATAGCATTGCTTTTGAAATACAGAGCTGCAAAGTGTTGCCTAAAGGGAATCAAATACAATGCCTGAAATTAGCAGGGGCTCTGTGATCACTCAACTTGCAGTTACCATTTCTGAAGACTTTAAATCTCACTCATAAAACATCCCTGTAGTTGGCAGAACTCGTTGTTTGAAACATTTAAAGATGATAATACAATAGCATTGTTTGTGTTCACCCTGTGACAGGTGAATACAAACACCATAGGGGCAGATTTATCAAAATGTAAGTTTAGAGTTTTATACAAAAAACTCACCCACATTCTATTCATTCCTATAGGATTTTCAGAAGCGTATTTATCAACTGGTGAGTTCTAACATTCACCCATTGATAAATCCACTTCTAAAAATCCCATAGCAATGAATAGGACGTGGGTGAGTTTTTATGTATTAAGCTTTAAACTCACATTTTGATAAATCTGCCCCTTATTGTCAGCTTGTCCTTTTGCTACACACTTTCAAGGGGAAGTTAACCCCTTTATTGTTTTCTATTTCACCCAGTTTCAGGGGGCAGTTAATCCCATCATTGTTTTTATTTCACACAATTTCAAGGGGAAATTAATTCCATAACTGTTGTCTTTTTCACACATTTTCAAGGGGACGTTAATCCGATCATTGTTATCTATTTTACCAAGTTTAAAGTGAGACTTAAACACGTTATTGTTTTCCAAGAATGAGCACCAATGCTCCTAAAATGGCTGCTGGAGCAATTGGGGAAAAATAAAGAGGATTTGTTGAAACGAACGGCCACTGTTAAGTATATTTGTGTGTTACTTGGTTAGATCAGGGAGTAGTGATGAGCAAATTTTTTTGCCAGGCATGGATTTGCAGCGAATTTCCGCATTTCGCCATTGGCAAATTGTTTTTCGAAACTTCTGTGAAAATTCGGTGGGGAAAAATTTGGTGGGGAAAAATTTGGCACCAGTAAAAAAATTTTGGTCTCGTCTATGCACTTCACCTTTTGCCATATAAAATAAATCTGGCACGAGGTGCAAAATGTAGACACCATGGGCAAAGGGATTCTGACATTGGAAATTTTGAAACATTTTTTTTTTACATCTGTCATAACATTGTCTTTGTATGTGCTTTATAATTTTGCTGAAAAAGTATTTCCCCCACCTATTTACCTATCTGATCCCTCTTGTTCCTCTACAAGGAGGCTGTCATATTTGTGCTGCAGTAGTCCATTAGTCTAACTGACAGGTCAGAAAAATATTAAGGTTTAGGAACTTCAAGTAACAATTACTCACAATAAAAGCCCCATCTGCAAAAAACAATCAATGTGACCAATAGTTAACTTTTAATGTACATTCAGATTTTGTAATTTTGTTTTTTAGTGTCATTGTCATTGTATTGACACAGGCCACTGTGGGAACCTTGGAATAACTACCATGTTTAGGGTGGGGGTAACTGCAGCATACCCCAGCTTCAATAAGTACTAGGGCACGATTCAGTAAAAGACGCAATGGTAATTAGCGCAACTATTCGGAAGTGCTAGAGCACACGTGCTAGGGTGTACCTTAGAGTAGCACAGCAGAGTTCATAGGCACCACCTTCTGGATCTTGCGATCCTCTTCTTTCCTTTGCTGACAAACTAATCTTTTTGACACATGTGCAATAGGAGTTAATCCCGGACTAGCTCCAACTATGCAAGAACCAGACAGCTCAGTGTCGGTAATCTTGCCAAACGAAATCCAAAGATTAAGAAGATGGTGCCTGGGAAGTACCCTGTGCTAAGTATGGGGGCTAATGGAGGACAGTCTATAGGGTGCTTAGTTCCCTTTAATTGCACTTTGCTTCTTTATGCCCCGGATAAAGTTAATTAAGCCTTTTTGATTAGGGTGTCCCCTTTACACACTCCTTGAGTTGTTATTCGTATTACTGTGGAATGAATGATATATTGGCAAAGTCATTTATATCCTAGATGTGTTTAATTTATTATTTTTATTATTATTTGTAGTAGTGGTATATTAGTAACTGGTTCATTGTTTTTTCTTAAAACACAACACTCTCCACCAAAATTTCGCAAAACAGTCATCATCCTTATATTTCATTGCCTCCTCAATATTATGAGCTTTACTTTTTGTTAACCATGTGTTAAAGTGTAAAACATCATACCTACAGAATAATTTATTTTGTATAATTTGTTACATTCATTAAAGTGGACCCGTCACCCAGACATAAAAAGCTGTATAATAAAAGTCCTTTTCAAATTAAACATGAAACCCAAAATCATTTTTTTATTACCACATCCAAACCCATTATAAAAGCATTTAAAAATCCCAGCTGTCAATCATATATTGCCTGCCCCACCTCTATGCCTTAGGCATAGAGGTGGGGCAGAGAGTTACTTTCACTTTCAATTCAGAACTTTTTAGATGTTGCTGCCCTCCTCACATTCCCCCTCCCTCCTCACCATGTAATTATGTAACCAGTGCATGGACATGGGTATCAGGTCCCCCCATACTGGTACAGAAACAAAATATAGGCAGGATGCAATGCCTGCTTTGATAACAGTGTCCACAAAATGGCCCCTGCCTGCTTGCTGCAATTGTGAATTCCAAGGCTGAAGAAAATAAGATTAAAATAATTTATATAGTGTAAGTAAAGTTTATTTTGCTTGCCAAACACAATAGAAAACAATTTGGAATTATTTCTTAAGGTGACAGGTCCCCTTTAAATGGAAACTGTTAAAAAAAGTAAAGATGCAGAAAGCTGCTTTTTCTCAGCAAAATACAGCAGTGATCAAGGTTTCTGATTGGATTTATCTTAAAATCCTAGATATTTTCTACTTTGAATAGTTCAGGGTTTTTATAATTGTAGCCTCCGAAGGTTTAAAATATGCATACAGTACAATTTCCAAGTGAACACAATATAGTACAATGCTTTGCTAGGTACAATGCTATTTCAATTAACAAAACATTTATAGGAACATCACTGAAATAAGCTACTACCTACCATTGGTGCAAAAATGTTTTTTTTATGTAAAATTATTAGCTTTGGTTCACGTTCTGATTGTGGCAATTTTGCCACCCAGTAGATGAACTGGTGCATAGGTAGGTGACAAAATGATCAGAATTGATTCCTTTGAATTCCGTAACAATCAAAAGGACCCTTTAAAGAAATCAGTTTAATTACATGGCATTGAAAGCATATTTTTCATAAACTCTTTAGCCATGCGCCTTAGGTCATTCCTGATACATTGAATCTCATTAAAATGTTACTTTCCTCTATCATCTCCTAGAGACAGTGAACTGACAATAATTATCTTCCAAAAGATCCAAAGCACCTATTCTAACAAGCTTTTTCTATGTTTACAGAACCACAACCTTCTATAAATTATTATGCCATCAGATAAAAAGAAAGCCATCTATAAGTAGTTTATCTGATTTCTCCTTGCTTATCTTTAATGAAATAGGAACAGTGTTAAACATTCTTACAGTTTCTTTAGCTAGTAAGGCTAGACTGACGTGTGAGCTATTAGATATCCTGTAGCCTGAACTTGTATCTGCCACTGATTGTTCGAGGATAATCCATCTTCTTTTTTGTTTATCTTTCTCCTTAATTTCTCCTGACAAACCCTTTCTGCAGGTATTGATTGCATCAGTACTACATGTAATATCAGCACAAAAAGAAGAAAGCCTTTGTTACATGATGTCTAGGGGGTCACTGCACTTACTGTTCTAAAAAGTACTTTTATCTTTCTCCATATTGGTATAAAAAACATTTAGAGCAAATATAAGAATATATTAGTCTGCTCTCTTCCAAATATGTGTTGTGTTAATGTGTTTTAAATTTATTTTCCTTGTAATTTGGTACTTATTTTAACTGATATGAGTACATGTAGAACATGTTTCAGTTGCAGTCTAGTTATATTAAATCTGAGTCCTTTATCATGAGGTGTTTTTATTAAATTTTCCACCGTTTGTAAAAAAAAACCCCACATGCTTACAATAACACAAAAGCATGGATTTTGGGAAGACATACTTCAACAACATACTTCTGACCTCTATGTGAATAAATACATTCTGTAGATTCTGAATCAGCCATGGCAACAGGAATGTTTTTTTTCGATTATTAAGATTATTCTTGGAAAAATAGAAAAAGTAAATTTGTATTTGCCAGAAGACCAACATGACCTTTCGTGATGCCATTTATTTATGCTACAGTTGAAGTCTCACATTAATTCAAAGACTATCTGTTAAGTTAAACATGAAACTAGCAATAAGATATGGGCAAGGTGCCAGACAATCTTTTATTCAGTCTAAAAATGTAATAAAAACCTAACAGGACTGAAGAAAATGAAAAATAAAAAAACTTTGAATTGAAAAGTTCTTATAAGGGGTCTTTTTTTCTTTCTCTCAGTTGTCGATGAATTTACTGGTTATAGACCAAGATTTCTTCCATTGTTGACGTTTTTATGCTTTTAGATCCACATGGGAATCCCTTTGCTAGATAACACTGGTATATTTACAGATATATACAGATATTTAGAGCAGAAGAAAAGTTTTAAGAAGGGAAGAAAGTGGATTTGTATTTCTCTTATAAAGCTACATATAGCTGTCCTTTGGAGCTCCAGGAAGAAGCTGATTTTGCTTTCTAATGGTTACCAAAGGCAATTCAGAGGTGATCAGGATTCAATGAGTAACTGATCTAAACTCATAACGGGACTTACTGTTATATGCTGCAGTGTGGCATCATTGAGTAATACTTTTAGATGTCCCTACTAGTGATGAGCGAATCTGTCCTGTTTCCCCTTGCCTAAAAATTTTCGAAATGACAGCGAAATTTGTGGAACGGTGAAAAATTCGCAAAACATGTTTGATGCGTGTTTTTTTTGTCGCCCGCGTCTTTTTTTGTTGTCCGCGCCCATTTTGATGCGATTATGCCTTTTTTGACGTGCAACAAATTTTTTGGCAGCGAATTTTCACGGAAGTTTTGCGAAACAATTCGCCAATGACAAAATGCGGAAATTCCCTGCAAATCTATGCCTGGTGAAAAAATTCACTCATCACTAGTATTATGAATATTATGTTGAATATTTTTCAACACAACCTTTATTTTTCATGTGTTCCCATACTTATTTTATTTCTGTTTGTTTCCTCATAGATTGTAAGGTCTTTGGAAATGGGACCTCACTACCACTTATTTATTCTCACTGTCTATGTTATAATTATGAATCCACTTGTTCTAAAATGTGAAACTTGCTATTGCATAGACTAGTAAAACCCAACCAGTGATTCAGGAGCAACATGTTGATTATCACCCACTTTGATATTGCTCCCAGTGGCCTCAAAGTAGGTGCCCATTTTTACATTTCTGGCTTGGAGGCAAGTTTTGGAAGCACAGAGATACAGTTTTACTCCAAGAAGAGCTGCCTATAGGCTGACAGTTCACATGGGGCTATCAAATATCCAATCACAAAGGCCAGTGTTCCTAAAGAATAAATGCAGTTCAGTGGTTCCATAATAAAATCTGACTTGATAAATTCATTATTTAATACAGATTATGTTATGTGTGTTTTTACCCACAAATCAAACAGAACAGATTCCCCATCACTAAGTGAGTGTTAGTATTTGTCTGCATAGACAAAATATAGAAAAAATAAAAATAGAAAAAATGCTCTACAATCCTCCAGCAGTTGGATTATTGCTATCTTGTGTCAGACCCGGATTTTGGGAAGGTTTATTTTAATGGATAAGAAGTCTGACTTCCCTCCTATCTTTTCTAGATCCAGTGTCTCCATAAGAAAGAAGTAAAACAGGCACAACTTTTTTTTTTACACTACCGCAACTTTTTCCTCACTCTCAAAATTTTTGCGGGACCAAAAAAGACCTTCATAACTCTGAAGATATCTATTTAGTAGATTCAAAAGTCATTTAAAATAAATTACCAAATGTGTTGCCTAAAAGTCATTTTATCTACAGTAGAGTGCGTTGTGGCGACTCTTAACAGACCACTATTTCCTTCAAGTGTCTTTTGCAAAATATTCACAGCAATACTCATGCAGCTAAAATCACAGGGGAAACACAGTAAGCATCTACACTGTAAGCATATACAGTGTACTCTTTCTAAAAAACAGTTCTCTAACTGACACCAGCCTAAAACCATGTATTTTACACTGTATGCGTTTTACTTATTCCAAATTACCATATATTGGCATTCTTACAAATCCTGGGATTTACAGTACATAGAGAATGCAAAACACAGAAACAAAATTCACAGTAAATGGGCTTCTACTTTTGTATGGGCAGGTTTTGATGTAACCATCTAATTTTAAAAGATGTGAAAAAGGTCTCCCTAGGGAAATCTTTCATGCAAAGAAAGAGTTGCTGTAATATTTTAGCATTTGATTTTGTAGTAAAGTCAACAAATGTTGTACCTTTATGTAAAGAACTGCCCTCAGGGTTCTCAAAGATAGAATTTTTTTTTTCAATTAGCAATTACATTTATATTGCATCTGTTCTTTTTACCACCAAGGTTTAAAAGGAGTACTGTTTTCTAATTCAGATGCATATCTATCATCACATAGGAATGCTATAATCTGAGCTTTTTTTTTGCATTGCATATGATGATGAATACCATCTACTCTTTCATGAAAACAAAATATAATCTTCATTCCTTATTTGGTTATTATTATTATTATAAATTCTGTGGACTGACTATTTTAATGGTGCAGGTGTAATTTATGGTATTCGAATTTTGTTACAGTGAAGTAAAGGCTCATAGCATAAAATAGTAAGTATTATACTGTTAAAGATTTTGATTCAGAAGAAACATTAAATATTCTTTTTTGTTATGTAATCTTTCTCTTAGCCATATTACTGATTGCATATTTTGATATGTTGGCATTTTGATATGATAGTTCTCATTTTACAAAGACATTCTAATATGCTAATTTTGTTCTTGTGTTTGGCCACCTGGGTGTCCTTACACCTCTAGTCATTGATCTTGCTACATAAAGGAGAAGGAAAGGCTAGTAAAGAGTTAATCTCAAGATGCAAGCATACCTTCAGTTGTCTCAATAGTGCCCTTAAGTCTCCTCATATTTACCAGTTCAGATGATCAGAAGCCAAACAGGAAGAAAAAACGCTGAGCTGTGTAAAGAAAGTTCCCATAATGCCTCACTCCTGCACAGACACCCAGACCAAGTGAACATGGTCAGTTAGTTAGACTATGGGGCACATTCATGAAAACGCGAGTTCGAATCCCAAATGGGATAAATTCAGATTGGATACGATAATTTCTTAAGATCGCAAATATCACGAATATGCTTATGAAAAAATCGTATTAGTCACGATAATATCGTATTGGCGATCCGAAAGTCACAAAATTTTCGTATCCGAACGATCATAAAATGCAGGAAAACCTTTCCGACTTTGAATCCTTCTGTGCATGATTTTGGAAGCCTCCCATAGGAATCAATGGCACTCTGCAGCTCCAACCTGGCCCAAGGAAAGTCATGTTGAAGAAGCTTAAATGAATCCGAGACTTTCGTACTTGGCGCAACAATACGATTTTGTTGCACAAATTTTGTCGCAAAGTACGAAAAAGTCGCACAGGTATGAAAAAGTCGCCGAAAATAGGCCGATCGAACGCTCGGAGCATTCGTGGATTAGTAAATGTGCCCCTATAAGTCAGCTTCCTGCTGATTGGCTCAGATCCACATTCCTAAGGGGGGGAGTGAGTTCTAAGCATTCTTGAGGGAGGGGGGGTGCAGGAGAGAGGAGACAGCAGAAAGCTGCATGTCTCTGGCACATGAATTACCAGACACAAGAAATCTTTTTACAGAGAAGTCAGTGCAGCATTTCTGTGAGTGCTTATGGCTGTATTTACATAGACCTTTCTGATAAAGCTTACTTAGTTTTTACCTTTCTTTCTCCTTTAACATTTTTGCCCTGTTTTGTTTCTGCTTTGTTCAGTAGTTTTAACAGAAAGGCCCCTAGTAAGGCAGGTCAATAGAGATGTAGCGAACTGTTCGCCGGAGAATTCGCACGAAAATCGGGTGTTCGCAAGTTCGCAAGTTCGCAAACTTTTAGCGATGTTCGCAATTTTGGGTTCGCCTTAGCTGGAGCCAAATTTTGACCTCTCACCCCAGAGCCAGCAGATACATGGCAGCCAATCAGGCAGCTCTCCCTCCTGGACCACCCCCAGACCACTCCCTTCCATATATAAACCGAAGCCCAGCAGCCATTTTACATTCTGCCTGTGTGTGCTTGATGAGTTAGCATAGGGAGAGAGCTGTGCAGGGGTTTGAGGGACAGTTTAGGTAGCTTTGCTGACTAGTGATCTACTCTCTACTGCTCTGTATGTAGCTGCTGGGGGCAGCTGTCCTGCTGATCTCATCTGCTGTAACCCAATAGTCCTTGTAAAAGCAGTGTATTACACAAGTTTAGAAATGTAGTGTGATTTCTGCCCTTTACAGCACAAAACGCAACGCTGTGTCAACAACGTATTTTTCAGAGAATTTTTTGCCCTTGATCCCCCTCCTGCATGCCACTGTCCTGGTCGTGGCACCCTTTAAACAACTTTAAAATCAGTTTTCTGGCTTTTCTAGGTTTTAAAGTTTGCCTTCTCATTGAAGTCTATGGGGTTCGCAAAGTTCGCAAAAGTTCACACTTTTTGGCAGAAGTTCGCGAACGGGTTCGCAAACTTTTTTTCTGAGGTTCACTACATCTCTACAGGTCAACTGCTGTTAAATATGCCTCATTAGTATCTGTCAACACAAGGCACGTTGACACAAGGCATGTGAAATTAGTTAAGATATGGGCTATGGCATAGGATTGGTGGATTTTCAATAAGGCTGGTGGTGGCTAAGCCTCCACAAACCTGCTTGGTACCTTTAAAAAAAACAAAAAAAAAACCTCACTCTGTTTCTGCACTGTCCTCCAAATCTTCTCCTGTTCCTGCAAGCTCCATTCTGCTGTAATCAGCTGTGCTCTGATTGCATTCTTGTGGATTCTCCAATCAAAGCACAGCTTTCTTAACAGACAGTAAAATTGACCAATCAAGGCACAGATGCAGACAGGGCTTGAGATATATTACAAACTGAAGGCAGTGCAGAAATAAAGACTGAAAAGAAGAATGTGCAGACTGTAACTTTACCTAAGAACCAACCCTAAACTTTTGCTGCAGATTTCATCCCACTCCCACAGATACTATACAGTTCTAAAGGCTGAATCACTAGTTGAAATTAAATAGTCACCTGACATCTATAATATCCCTATCACTTATCCTAACAGATGGATGGTAAGATTTTAAATATAGGTATGGGATCCGTTATGCGGAAACCCGATATCTAGAAAGCTCTGAATTACGGAAATCCTCTCTCCCATAGACTCCATTTTAATCAAATAATTCAGATTTTTAAAATTGATTTCCTTTTTCTCTATAAAAATAAAACAGTGCTTTGTATTTCATCCCAACTAAGATATAAATAATCCCTACTGGATGCAAAATAATCCTATTGAGTTTGATTAATGTTTTATTGATTTTTTAATAGACTTAAGGTATGAAGATCCAAATTATTGAAAGACCCTTTATTCGGAATACCCTTGGTCCCGAGTATTCTGGATAACGGGTCCTATACCTGTACTTGTTTTTTGCATTTTTTTTTTTTTTATTGTTTTGTTAATTTCTAGCTAGTTACAGTGGAGTTCTTGTGAGACTGCATAGCTGGGAAACAACCAGTGTTTCAGTGCCAGTGTTACTTGGACTTTGCTAAAGCGTTTGATACAGTACCTCACAGAAGGTTAATGATCAAATTAAGGAATATTGGCCTAGAACATAATATTTGTAATTGGATAGAGAACTGGCTGAAGGATAGAGTACAAAGAGTGGTTGTAAATGGAACATTTTCTAATTGGACCAGTGTGGTTAGTGGAGTACCGCAGGGGTCAGTCCTTGGGCCTTTGCTGTTTAACTTGTTTATTAATGACCTGGAGGTGGGCATAGACAGTATTGTTTCTATTTTTGCTGATGACACTAAATTGTGCAAAACTATAAGTTCCATGCAGGATGCTGCCGCTTTGCAGAGCGATTTGACAAAATTAGATAACTGGGCAGCAAACTGGAAAATGAGGTTCAATGTTGATAAGTGCAAAGTTATGCACTTTGGTAGAAATAATATAAACGCAAACTATCTACTGAATGGTAGTGTGTTGGGGGTATCCTTAATGGAGAAGGATCTAGGGGTTTTTGTTGATAACAAGTTGTCTAATTCCAGGCAGTGTCATTCTGTGGCTACTAAAGCAAATAAAGTGCTGTCTTGTATAAAAAAGGGCATTGACTCAAGGGATGAGAACATAATTTTGCCCCTTTATAGGTCCCTGGTAAGGCCTCACCTTGAGTATGCAGTGCAGTTTTGGGCTCCAGTCCTTAAGAAGGATATTAATGAGCTGGAGAGAGTGCAGAGACGTGCAACTAAACTGGTTAAGGGGATGGAAGATTTAAACTATGAGGTTAGACTGTCGAGGTTGGGGTTGTTTTCTCTGGAAAAGAGGCGCTTGCGAGGGGACATGATTACTCTGTACAAGTACATTAGAGGGGATTATAGGCAGTTGGGGGATGTTCTTTTTTCCCATAAAAACAATCAACGCACCAGAGGTCACCCCTTTAGATTAGAGGAAAGGAGTTTCCATTTGAAGCAGCGTAGGTGGTTTTTCACGGTGAGGGCAGTGAGGTTATGGAATGCCCTTCCTAGTGATGTGGTAATGGCAGATTCTGTTAATGCCTTTAAGAGGGGCCTGGATGAGTTCTTGATCAATCAGAATATCCAAGGCTATTGTGATACTAATATCTACAGTTAGTACTAGTGGTTGTATTTATAGTTTATGTATGTGAGTGTATAGATTGGTAGGTGTGGGTTAGGTGTGCTGGGTTTACTTGGATGGGTTGAACTTGATGGACACAGGTCTTTTTTCAACCCTATGTAACTATGTAACTATGTAAACTATAGTGTCAGGGCCTGAATATCTGCAAACAGTACCCACTGCATCTCACTGCATATACTGTGCTGGTTTTGTAAATACAGACTGCATCTCACTGTATATAATGTGCCTGGGGTGTCAGTACTGACTGCCTCTCTCTCTATAAAACTAACTTAAACACATCTAAAGGGCTGGTTCACTTTTAAGTTAACTTTTAGTATGTTACAGAATGGCCTATTCCTAGCAACTTTGCAATTGGACTTCCTAATTAAATTTTTATAGGTCTTGAATAATTTGCCTTTTTCTTCTGCCTCTTTCCAGCTTTCAAATAGGGGTCACTGACCCCGGCAGACAAAAAGTATTGCTCTGCGAGGCTACAGTTTTATTATTATTGTAATTTTTTTATTGCTTGTTTTTCCATGCAAGCCCTTAACTAATCATATTCCTATCTCTTGTTTAAGCCACTAACTGGTTGCTAGGGTAAATAAGAAATGAAATACCAAATGGAGAGCTGCTGAACAAAAAGCAAAATAACTGAAAAACCATTAAAAATAAAAGAGGACCAGTTGCAAAGTGTCTCATAATATCAATGTCTACATCATATTCAAAGTTAATTTAAAGGTGAACTACCCCTTTAAGCTAACTGATCACAAACACAAACGGATGGAGAACCCCTCACAGAAGTGCACATGTGAATACTTTTACATCCTAAGCATTTTAGGGTAAAAAAAGCTCTCCCACCTGCACTTTTGCAGTATCCCTGGAAGTCAGTGGGAACCGCAACAGGAAGTTTGAAGGTAATTTTTTTACACCAGCAGCGAAGTTGTGAAGTCTCACATTAGCTTTAGATTAGTCTATGTATGGCCCATCTTAACCCTTTGCCTATGGGCTATGGTAGTGTTTTAGATATCATCTGAGGTATAGGCAGGAAGCAGAAAGTAGGGTTGGCACAAGGGCTAATGCTTAGATTTTAAAGAACATACTCAGATGTGCTAAGCTAACAAATGTGAAAATGCTAGAGCCTAATTCTGAGAATTTGATGCTTATGGAGGTGAACTGTGGACAAGACTGTAACCCTTAAGCTTTCCAATATCTTGGGTAAAAAAAGAACAAATAATTAATGTAAATTGGTAAGTGCTTAAAAGTGTTCTGAGCAATTCATCCATTTATTCAGGGTTTACATATCCTTTAAAGCCATTGATTTGTCTCAGTAACATAAAGAAAGCTTTTATGGGTACATAAAATTACATACAATACATATAATACTGTACAGCACATGAATGTATACATTTACAAAGATTTACATAAAAGCAACCAATAAGAGATACAAGAAATAAAATGGGCCTTGCACATTTATTTTATTGCAACCATATAAAAATATTATGTACAACAAAGTGCAATACTGGAGTGAATAAAAACTACACTATCCCAATACAGTATGCTTTAACGGGTTAAGAAAGAACTGAGCAGATTAAAGGCCAAAATTCCAGGCCATGCTATTGAAAACACATTTGAAAGTCTAGGAAGATAAAATAAAATTGTTTCATTCCTGCCACTGACTTTTAGCTGGTTCTGTTGGTTTGATCTTTAAGCATCTGAAAGCCTGCTTCTTTATAATGATTCCAAGCTCTATTGCTCACTGACTCTTGGTTTTCTGTGAACTGGGTTACAGGAGCTGATTAACAACTTAAAAATGAAATATGAATTTTTAAGATAAATGTTCAATACTTGTAAGCTAATACCATGTAAGAAGCAATTGTTATTCACAGAGAAACAGGCAGTAAATCCTTCATTATTAACATCCCTTCTTGGGAACCAGTAACAAATGTGAATAATATCTCTGTTCAGTGCTAGATTAAGTACTAGTCTGACATCCCTATTTTCACTTTAGATATATATATTTAGGGTGCCTGTGTCTGAATTTTATATATATATATATATATATATACAGGTATATATAGGAATTTTTTCAATAAAACCACTTTTTCTTTCGTATCAAGTCCCTATGTGTGCAGCACTCTTTCTATTATATTTTTGTTTTTGACCTGCACCAAGGGCATTTGGACTTGTATAGGGTGTGCTCCTCCCTGTATTCTATATATATATATATATATAGTATATGTGGCATTCTGCTTCAGCTCTTACCTCGGGTGCAATTTAAATGATTTAAATATCCAAAAAAAGACCTGCAACACCGAGTTATATTCCAAAAAGATCAATCATGTATTTAAAACGCATGAACAGCCAACGTTACGTTTCGGTCCCCATTGGGCACCAAGGACAGCACTCCTAGGATTTAAAGAATAGTGAGCAAAATGTAAATGTAAAAATTGAAAGGTTTATTACTCAACCTTTTTGAGGCTGAAACGTCAAGTAATAAACCTTTTTATATTTACATTTTGCTCACAATTCTTTAAATCCTAGGTGAGACCGAAACGTCGAGTAATAAACCTTTCTATTTTTACATTTACATTTTGCTTACAATTCTTTAAATCCTAGATGAGACCGAAACGTTGAATAATAAACCTTTCTATTTTTACATTTACATTTTGCTCACAATTCTTTAACCCTTTCCCTGCCAACGACGTAACTCCTACGTGCTGGCATAAAAAGTCGTTAGACGCCAAGCACGTAGGAGCTATGTTTTCTTTATCTTGCGCTCGTTCTTTGCACTTGCTGCTTAATCTGAGTGCAGCGAATGAGTGCAAGATAAAGAACCCCCTAGAGAACGAGCACAGGTGGGGAATGAGTGGCCCCTGGGGCGCGATCACCCAGGGGCCCCATAGGAAAAGCCAGATACATAGATTCTATGTTCCTGGCTTTTCCTGCTCTCCCCCCTCCCTTCCTGCTCCACCCACTCACTGGATCCATCTGAGAAGACTGAAACTGCTGTCCCTGCATCCCTCCCCAGGTTAGTGCCACATACACACACAAACACACAATCAAACACTTATTACACACTCACATACTTACACACATACATACATTTTGGGGGGTTTCACATGTTCACAGCACTTACAGCACTCACACTTATTTGCACATGCACACACATTTTGCCTAGTGTACACACGCACACACCCAATTTTGTGGATTTTTTTTTTATTGCATCGTTTTTTTTCTTGCCTGAAAAAAATGTTTTATTGCCATTGTGGATAGTGTATTTGCTAACCCCACTGTGGAATACCTTTTGTGTATTATGTTGGTGTTTTTATTACATTTTCTGTGATTTTGGTGCATTTTTAGTTATTTTATTGCCTTTTCAGTTATGCATAGTTGTTGTTTGCTTGTCTTTGTCTGTAAAACTAATTTGCCCAAGCCAAAATGCTCAAACTGTGATTCTGACTGCAGATATCACTAAAAAAACATTGATTTTTTGGGGGATTTTAGCAATTTTATTGCATTTCACGTTGTTCTTTGTTACTTGTCTTTGCATATGGACATTTTGTCTGCTGTATTTCAATTTGGCTTCCTCTGTACACCACATAGTTTGGTAAATCTATGCATATTGGGCATCAAACTGTTCAGTTGACCCCTGGCATTCATATTTAGAGTGTTTTATGTTGGTATGTTACGAAATGTGGGGTACATAATGGGGCAAAATGCAAGCTTTGTGATGTTTTTCAGAAATGTTATAAAAACTGTTCTGTTTAGCATAGCTGTGTAGTTTGGTACTTTGCAGAAGAAAGATGTATTTGCCCATTTTTGTTTTGTCAGAATGTGTATTTTTGGAAAATATATGGTTTTCTAGGGTCTCCGTACTGTTAGGGGGTCTTATGGCATATAATACACATACCGGGTGCAAAAACTGCACAAGCCGGAGTGTCATTTGTGAAAATTCATATGCACTATTTTTATTTGGGTGCCCCTGTACGTCACATAGTTTGGTAAATCTATGTATATAGGGCATCAAACTGTTCAGTAGACCTCTGGTGTTCCTATTTGGGGTGATTTGCCTTTGTATGCAAGAAATTGTGTGAGATAAATGTGGCAAATTGCAACATTTTTAGGCCATTTTCTGAAATGTCATAGAACCCACAAACTTTAGGAAAGCTTTGCTGATTGGTACTTAGGTGTTAAAAGGACTCTTCACCCATGTTAAATTTGTCAGAATGTGTACTTACCAAAAATATATATGGTTTTCAGGGGTCACCCTACATTTCTGCAGCTTCTATCCTACATAAAACTGCCATGTGTTTATTTATTAAGTAAAGGTAAGCCATGAAATTAGTGTGCACAAGGTATATTTTGGGGTCTCTAAGTGCCATTTGCTTTGATAAATCTATGTACAGTGGACATCAAACTGTTCAGCTACCTAATGACCTGTAGAAAATAAGATGCTGCATATTGGAAGTTTTGAGGTGATTTTTGGAAATGTAATAAAAATCGTCAAACTTAGGAAACCTTTGCGGCTTGGTACTTTGGAGTAGAAAGACATGGGTACCCATTTTAGATTTTGGGGAATGTGTACTTTCCAAAAATATATGACTTTCTGGGGTGAGTGTACTTTTTACTAGCTTTATCCCACATAAAATGATGTAAATGTGTTGATTTTGCGGAAGCTGAAATTACAGAAATGATTGATCATATGGGGCTATGTTCACATTGGGGCCCCTACATGCCACATACTTAGGTAAACCTATACATATTGGGCTTTAAACTGTTCAGTGGACCCCTGGAGTTCAAATTCAGGGTGTTTTGCCTTGGTACCTAATGATACGTGGGGGATAAGATGCTGCAAACTGGAAGCTTTGAGGGGATTTTTGAAAATGTTATCAAAATTGCCATCTTTAGGAAAGTTTTGCTGCTTGGTACTTTGGAGGAGAAAGACATGGGTACCCATTTTAGATTCAGGGGAATGTGTACTTTCCAAAAATATATGACTTTCTGGGGTGAACGTACTTTTTACTAGCTTTATCCCACATAAAATGATGTAAATGTGTTGATTTTGAGAAAGCTGAAATGACAGAAATGATTGATCATATGGGGGTATGTTCACATGCTACATAATTAGGTAAACCTATGCATATTGGGCTTTAAACTGTTCAGTATATATATAATTTATATATATATAACTTATATATACAGTATGTATATACTGTATATATATATATATATATATATATATATATATATAGAAAATAATCATCTGTGGCCAGCACACCCTTCAATGTTTTATCAAAACATTTTTTATTGTAGATATATTGTTAAAACCAACGTTTCAGTCCTCATTAGGACCTTTCTCAAGGATAAAAAACATTGTTTTTTATCCTTGAGAAAGGTCCTAATGAGGACCGAAACGTTGGTTTTAACAATATATCTACAATAAAAAAAAATTTGATAAAACATTGAAGGGTGTGCTGGCCACAGATGATTATTTTCTATACATACATAATTTTGGCTAGCACCCCGCAGAATATTGAGCCTTGGAGTGCGGACACCATTTGGATTGATATATATATATATATATATATATATATATATATATATATATATACCTATACTGTGTTGATACAGTTTAAGATCACAGTGATAATGCATTCTAATTATATATACGTCATTATTGCAGGATTGTGTTCTGCTCTTTGATATGATTTGATCCTGACTCTTTAAAAATATTTGTAGGTACTAATGTTATCTGAATTTGCAATATGACTTTGCTAGAGCCTTACTCCAATTAATGTCTTCTGGATCATTTAAATTGGCCAAAATGATAGTCTAACGTGTTTCTGATGCTTTTTCTATATTATTAGCAACACTTATCCTGGGGAGGTTCATAGTATAAACCAATGATAACAATGATCTTAAAGGGAAACTATTATGAAAACAAAAAAAATATATAACCTTTAACCCTCAGAAATAAGAAACTTTCTAAATATGGTTACGGTAGGATGCACAAATACACAGAAAGAAATCACCAGCGCTCGGTCTAACCCACGCTGTAGTGTTGACCAGCTGCTAGAAACACACTATTGTGCCAGCGCTCGGTCTAACCCACAATCTGGAGTTGACCAGCTGCTATAAACGATAAAAAGCCATTAATTATACACAAAGAGAAAGAAAGTTTGCCAGCGCTTAGTTTGCCTTTAAAAATATTTTTTACAAAAAATGAGGTGTTAGTACCACACTTTGGCCAAAATATGTAAGCTTACGTGCCACGTCAAGGCCCCTCATTGTACGTGAGTCCTAAATTGTCTAATGACTTTGAGTCTGTAATTAAAATAAAGTCCCCCAGAAAACAATGTGACTGAGTATTAAGACCTATTGCACCTACTTTTAGCTCAAAAAGGCTCTAGTGGAAAAGCAGGGAGCTTTTAAGCCCCAGCTCATTAGCACACACATGAAAGTGATTCATTGGTTTAAAGGCTACATAGCAGCTAGAAGCAAAATTTGGCTACAATTTGTACACAAAACACAGAAAGAAATCGCCAGCGCTCGGTCTAACCCACGCTGTAGTGTTGACTAGCTGCTAGAAACACACTATTGTGCCAGCGCTCGGTCTAACCAAGCTCAGCCCTTCTTTTCATCTTCCTAACACTATGGGGCAGCTTTATCAATGGTAGACAATGACTTCTAGAGGAGAAACTTGCCAGCTTTTACTTTGCAACTTTTCACATTTTTTTCTGTAATAAATCCCAACTATTTGAGGTTTCAGAAATTACTTGCATGTATTTTCACATTGATTTTTGAAAAATAACCTCATAAAGATTAGATTTTTCTTCTGTGTGAAAAAATAATAATACCACCCCCCCCCCCAACTTGGCTTTCTTTAAAAACTGTAAAACAGTATTTCTACAAGAATAACAGTAATAAACAAGTAAAACTTACAACAGCTCATTATAATTTTATGATCATTAAAATACAATACTGTTCGAGACTAGTAGATTTAATATTCTGTTTAAATTGCCAGTTTAAATTGTTTCCCAACGCATCCGCTGCAGATGACATTAACATAAGTAAAGCTGGGATTTTTATTTCTACCCAGATAAATCCTTATTCTAGGAGTTAATACAAGACCTTTAAAATATAAAATAGAACAGTTAGATACTGTTATATTAATAAAAAATAAAGAATTAAAGTGTGTTTGCAGGGCTCTTTATAAACTGGTGTTTGTAAACCTTTCAAGGAGGATTCTATTAAAGCGAATGGTAAACCAATATACATTATTAACCTTAGACCTAAAGCAGTGCTAATAAACTAACTATTTCCAGTAAATAAGAATCAGTTTTGCACAGTAAGTAAGAAAGTGTGAATTTCTGTTATTGTAACTTTTGTCTATCGACTTCTGTTGTCTTTTTTTTTTACATTGTACTACAGTACGTACACATGTATTTTTGTGGGCATATGTCTGTTGGTATGGAATGACTGGAATATATATAATATTAATTTGAGACTTTCGTTCACACATACAAAGTATACAGATACAAAGTTCTGCCAAACTGGGTGTCAGTTGTTAGACTGGGGTATCTTTTCCCTTTTTTATAGCACTGCATAGACAGGTGATGTGAGTCTAGGGAAATGCATGTATAGACAGCGGGTGAACATCCCTGCGCTGTTGGGATTTCATTGCTTACATTAAAGCAATGTTAAAAGCAAGCTCCCCATCTAATTAGTCTGCTGCTCTGACCTGTGGCAGGCTTGTGAGCCAATATTTTGACAGCCCTAACCTATTTTTGCTGGGAAAATTCCTCTGACAGCATTCAGGGCCTTGTGTTTCAGTTTGACTGTGCCTGCTCTTTTAGGGTACACTCTTAGCAATTCTGGGAAGTTTGTTTGCCAATTGCTGAATGCTCTCTTAAGCCTCAAGCAACACTGACATAATTAACTGAAAAATGAGAATTAAAAAGTAATAAGGAAAAAATAGATAAACTGTGAGAAAGCACAGAGGTATATAGGGTTGCCACCTTTTCTGTAAAAAATACCACCTTCCTATATTTATAGTTATTTTCCCTATTAATAACATTGGCATTAAGCATAATTTTTACTCTGCCAGGCTGGTAAAATACCAGCCAGGTGGCAACCCTATGTATATAATGTAATGTAATAAAGAGTGATGGAAATTAGTAAGGTCTGGCACCAGATATGTCCATCAAAAACTCAGGACTCAACTTGTCCTGTATTTAAAATTGTAGCACTTGCAAAAAATAAGCATATGCAATTAAAACTCATTACTTTTACCATACATGAATGTTATTTATAGCAAGTCAACTGAATCAAAGTCTGAGGGAGGTTTGTGAGCAAGTAATAATCTATGGAATGGAATGAATAAAGTAAAAATTATTATTAATAATAACGGATTTTTTTTTTTTACAAAATATTCCTAGCTATGCAATTATTATCCTAAGACCATATTTAATAGCCTGTTTGAAAACTGCTTTAGAAATATAGAATGTATTTTAAACATAAATAAACTGGTGTTGTGAGACATCTTGATTAATTCATGTTGCAAATAAAGATAGCTTTAATTAGACCATCCACACAATGGCCATATAACACTGAGCTATTCATTCAGCCCTTTAGAGTGCATTACCAGTGTGGGTCTGGCCCCTTAGAGAGCTTAAAGGAGAAGTAAAGGTAAAAACTAAGTAATCTTTATCAGAAAGGTTTATGTAAATACAGCCATAAGCACTCACAGAAAAGCTGCACTGAGTTCTCTATCAAAAGAAAAACAGGATTTCTTCTCTTCTTTTCTATGAACATGTTCTTTAGTATCAGACTTCCTCTCCTTCAGGGCATGGGCACGGGTCTGCACAGCTCTCTCCCATTCCCCCTCCCCTTTTTTGCTCCCCCTCCCATAAGAACTCATAAGAATTTACTCCGCCTCCCATAAAAATGTGTAATCTGAGCTACCAGCAGCTAGAGCTACAGTACGGACGCTACTAAGACCGAGTCAAAATGGCAGCTGCTATCTTAAACAAATGGAGAGAGCTTCTAGGGCTGTTTACTCAGGTATGGTACGGCTTTCTGCAGAATAAATATTACATTCTAGGTGGCACTAATGTGGCTAATCTATTGGCAGTAAAATGCCAAAATGACTTTCCTTCTCCTTTAAAGCAGTGGATAGGCCCAGTCTCAATAATTAAGGTATGGTGTTAAGTTTCCTTGGAAAGAGTCACTAAGAAATGTAATTAAGAGTCACTAAGTAATGTTGCTGGATAAATGACATACAGGAGTAGCATCACCTTAGAATGAAGCAAGGACAATAATGGTGAAGGAAGAAGGACAATCCTGACTTATGAGACAAGGGCTAAAAGAAGGCAAAGAGCTCTTCTCAAATGTTAGATATGCACCAGTGCATAAGAGTGATCTAAGAACAAAGGTATTTGCATGCCTCACACTAAATACATAACCCTGACTTAACCGCTACTTCTTAATGTCCCTGTGGCCAACTATGCATCCAGGACCAGAACCACCATATATTAACATTTGTAGTCTATTTTATTCTCCTTAGATCTCATAAGTGGAAGATATTAGAACATGGTTTCTCAGAGGGTATGACTTGTGAAGCTGAAGAACCAGTACCACTTTTATTGCCAGAAGATTGCAAGCTAAGTGTTTGAGGGAAGTAGTTGGGATACAGAATAAATGTGCTGTAAAACAGCTAAGTCACCAAACATCTTCAATACTGGTTGAGGGCAGTGAAATTTCCCAGTGCTGTAGATGTAAGAAACAGATTTCAATACTTGGATTTAAAAGTATTTTGCATCTATCAGTGGCCTTATCCTGTGTATCAAACAGATTAGGAGTCACACACACTTTAGACCTTAAGCAAAAGGTGATTAATTTATTAGCTACATAAAACAATAATGTTTCATGGGACAGGCTTTCTTTCATTGGATAATGAAAAAAAATTGTGTACAGATATTTAAAGGCTACCAACCTTGGCACAGTGAATATACTTGCCCTGCCCGTGTTTATATTTATAAATCTGGAAGGCTGGTGCAAGCATAATTGCGAGGTTTTTGTTCGCAGTGCAAATATCCTTGAAGCTTTTTAAATATGCCATTTTCGCAAATTGTGAATATTTATGTTCACACTCTGCCGAGTTACGCTACAACTGTATTCTCTAAACTGATTTTGCAAATTGTGAATTTATATTTGCAAAGAGAAAATCGGTGCTATATTCACGCATAATGAATGCACACAGGGGGCATCTCATCTTAATCTCATTTGCAATTTTTTGTGTGCAATTTGCTTTTCACTGGGGTTCGTGTTTTGTAGCAGTGCAAAATTTAAGCTTTTAGGAGAAAACTAATCAACCATTTGCGGAAAAAAATATGTGCTGCTCCAACTTTATAAATGACCCCCCATGAGTTACTACCCTGGAGCAAATTTGCCAAGTGACATTGGATGGCATGATGCAACTACATATAAAACAGATATAGACCAAGAGCCTTACACTAGCAACCCATTCATAAAAATTTTTAATATCTTGCACAACAAGATAAGAACCCTGGAAACACTAGTAGTAGACCAGGAGCTGAAATATCAAATCTTTAAAACCGAGTACCTTTAAAGCAAACGTGTCACATGGGAGATGCACAGTGCATGCAGCACTGGTGTTTATGCGATCTTATACTGAACTGTGGATTGCTAATTAGTAATTAGACATACAGGATCTGTATTTTATGTATGTCCAGCTTTAAATAAAGAAAGTGGTAAAAATAACAGTAGTTGTGCTGCATAAATATTGTATAAGCACCCATTCAGCTTTTTAATTCTTTTGATTAACAGGATGAAAATCTGGTTTGTGCTTATCACAGATAATTTTCAGGGCATAGATATCAAGCAGAGCAATGTTTGGGTCTAAAAATCAAATATGGTTGTAAAAAATAGACATAAAAATATATATGCAGTCTTTAAAAAGTGCTATTAAATGAGAGCATTATATTAATAAAATAGGCTAACTCTTAGAATTTGAATCAAGGATAAAGTGGTGAGCTGTAGAATGTACTTTGGGGAGTTAATAGTGGGCTTTGGGATCCATAATGAGCTTTATGCTGTTTTGTGGGCACCAGGAACTTTTTTATTTCAATGTACTGAAGTGAGGTGTCTTATGACAATATAAAATGCATGGGCCACTGCTAAGCCAGTGTAATATGATAAGTTATTTGCTATAGCAAACAGTCTGGCCAGTCCTACACTCTTAGTGATTCTTAGTGAATCAAATACAAGTAAGTACAGGACTGCCTTTGACGTAGTTGGCCAGCTTGAAGTATATTGCAATATATGGAATACCAATCCTTGTTTTTCTTAATGGCGAGGGCATTTCTTGGTTGCTTAATGTGCAGAATGTCCTTATATATAGTAATAATGGGTGAGTGTAGAGGATCTCCTGTTGTTGAAGGTAATTGTTTTGCCAGTGTAAATTTTTAGGGGGAACTAGTCACTGTAATATAATGTAGTGGTTATTACACAAGTGTAATTTGTCGGTCTTGCTCTAGTCCCAGAGGACAGTGTCAGTGTTCTACAGTATACAGTATGCTTTGGACAATTTTTATGATGTTTTTACGATGTTTATCTGAGAGGGAGAAGTTAAAGCTCTGGAAGTTTCAGAATTCTAATCCTTTAAACTGCTGTTGTTACCTTTTGGCGATCACTGTTCTACCAACATAATGTGCTGTGGTACCAGCTTTGCCAATGTAAATGACTGGGTTTCTCATCACTGTTATTTATGACTGAAGAATTTGTCACTTTATTGCAAGTCAAGAAGGGGTCTGAAATAGACTTATAATAGCTTTTGCTCTTAAATCAACATGATACAGATACAAAGAAGAACAACAACACTTTCTCTACCAGTGGGCCTAGGATTAATTTATGTTAGAGATACTAAAAGAGTTCAAACAGTAACGCTCTGATGAAATGCTCACCAGTGCATGATTTATTGAACTGTGCCACCAACCTCCCAAGTGCTTAAGTTATCCTTCTCAATATCATCTCCACGTATTCTTCCATTGCCTTTGCTGTCCTCTATCTATTCATCTTTTATAGAGCAAATGTCACATGTGGTCAAGTAAAGGTTGTTTGCCTAGTCTTTTCTTTTCAATGCCTAGCAAACAATTTTCTATTTGATTTAACCCCTTTAAAAAAATGTGCAAAGGCAGTTAAAATAGACTACTCTCTAAACTGTATACTAGTGTTATTGGCATGTATTTAATTCATCTGACATTTCAATGTAAACTTTAACTGGTCAATTTAAATGCTTAGCAGGCAGTGTTCCTAAGCAGCATTCTTTAATGAGACTGACAGAACAAGTGTAAATATAACAAATGAGTTGAATTAAAACTCAATTATTAACATTAAAAACCTGTGCAACTCTTTTAAAATATGTTCAGTGAATCTCATTTTTGCAATGTGATAAATTATTGTATGCCTTACAATTAATTATTATATTCAGGACTATTAATTATGAAACTGTCAATAGTCAAAACAAGTACATAAGCAAGTGCAAAAATGCATTTCTGTTAAGCTGTCAGGTAATGTTTTAATCAATACAAAGGAGTAGTGAGCAGTTTCAAAATGTGAACGCCATAGCAGTTAATTGGGTCGTAAAGTGGTTAATCACTTTTCTCCAGAGAATATAATAACTTTTTTTGTGTAAATAAGCGCTGAAATTGTACTTGTCATACATTCCCAGTACTGTTCCGAGCCAGAGAATTACAGAGCTTTAGGTATAATTAAAGTTCTATCTACTCTACTTTTAGTTGCAACTCTGTTTGAAGTGCAAATAAAAATGAGTTTATTCATCGCCATTGTTTTTCTTTTTTTTATTCCTATACAAAGCTGTGACACTAGGTTCATTTTGTCTTTTTTCATACAAATGTATTTGCATACTTTCTTCCTACTGTAGCGAAGATTAACATATTGCTTTCTGCATCCCCTAAAAGCTTCTAGCTGTTATTAAAATTAAAGCCTAATTATTTTTATTTACATGAGCTGTATATTTTGAAACATTTGTTTTGTTTCCCCCGCAATTTTTTTTTTTTTCTAAAGCAACTGCAATAATATGTAACCAGTCCAAGAAGAGAGTTCAAAATATTTCCATGGTTCACTTTCCTTCCTGGCCAGTTTTAAATTGAGTAAACAAGAGCTGGGGGCTCAGTTACAAACACATACAAATCTTCCAGTTTTTTACCCACAAGCATTTTTGGCCAGAAAGCAAGCACCAGTGTAAATGGTGTCTTTTTTTCCAAAATATTTTGCAGATGCATTTGAAATAAATGTTGAACTAATGAATCGATCATGAACAATAATAGTGGTTATTTTTTTACTATCTCAGTAAATTTTTGATTGACATTTGTTTAGTCATGCATAACTTACACGCCTATGAGATTTCTCATGTCATAGATTTTCCTTCTGAGGTGGAATACTTGAATAATTTAATCCAAATTGTAAAATGTTACAACTAGCAGGTTTTGTTCCGTGTAAATTCAAAATCTGATTAATTCAACTAATTACACACCACAGTACACACTCTGCTAAACACTTTAATGTGTGATGAAGAAAATAATAATTAGACTGTTGTATCATTAAACAGCAAAACGCAATTAAAAAGGCAAGATGTATATACAAAGATAAAATTATGCAGCTGTATTTTTTTCAATATTTTTACTGCCTAAAAACAGAGCCTAAAAAAACCCCAAATTACATTCTCGACAATTGCCCAGTCACCTTTTTCAGTTAAGAATTGATTACCTATTGTCTATATTGAATTTTTATGTGATTCATTTAGGCCCACAACCATCAACTGCTATATTCTCACTGCAGTATGTGGGTCAGCCAGTAGTACAGGTATGGAACCTGGGGTTTCCCAGATAAGGGGATCTTTCCATAATTTGGATTTCCTTACCTTAAGGATACTAAGGTAAAACATTAAATAAACTCAATAGGCTTGTTTTGCCTCCAATAAGGATTCATTATGTCCTAGTTGGGATCAAGTACATGGTACTGCTTTATTATTACTAGTGATGAGCGCACCTGCCCTGTTTTGCTTCACTGAAAAATTTGCGAAACTGTAAAAAAATTTGTGAAAAAGCAGAAAATGCATGAAACGCAAAAAAACGATGCACATCAAAAAAAAATAATTTTGACACATGTAATTTTTTTTTTGTTGATGCATGCAACAAAACTGTAGAACATTGATAGAGAACAAACAAATTATTAAAGTGTATTTATAAAACGGCAACATATTTCATAGCGTTGTACAATAAATGGGTGTATACACTGAACATACATGATTGCACACAAAAACAACTAATAACTGATACAAAAGAACAAAAAGAGCTTATACTCTAAAAACATTTTACTATTAAAATGAAAAAACTTACACAACAGATGTCAATGCATTCAAAACCACCAATTTTTAAAAGACTCAGGAAAAAAGTGTTATTAAAAGAACATACTGTTTAATTCCCCCTCATAATGAAAAGTACAAATTTATAGGCTAAGTGTGACAATCTTCTTGAAAACCAAATTGCTATGGGTATTGCAACAGCCCATTTGGTCATTTTACTATTGTTGTATTGTGCGGTACTTAAGATCCCTGTAGAGCATTATGAATATAACCTTCAAAGACTCAAGGTGAATGTGGAATTATAACAGTGTACAGTGAAGGTTCCTTTTGACTCTTGGGATTCTCCACTTAATGCAGGTTGAGCACTACATTACTTTCTTGCCTAAAGGACGTGTTTCATTAACACATTTTTCAAAGAAATTCTAGTGGTAATATCAATAATCTTTAAATATTGCAAAAACAAACAAAATATGACACTATGATGCATTGTGTATTACAGTGTATATAATCATGTGTTCTGCCCATTATTTCAATGTAAACACATTGCAGTTTGTATGATTAATATCAACGTGTCTCTTTACAAATTACATCAAGCTTCCAGCAGAAATTTCAGTGTGCTTGTAGGCAGGAAGATCTGGAACACAGTTGAAAAATAAAAAAAATACAGGTTACTTTAGATACTCTCCAAAATATGTAAGTAATGTATATTTTAAGATAATCCAAATTTAATTTACTTCCATGTTGATTTTCATGGGTTATTCAGCACATAGGCTCCAACCTGCTGGTCACTCACCAGTGGCCAGACCTGACAATTATCAAAGAAATAACTACATTGTAGTGTTTAATATATTCTTTTTACAAATATTGTTACAGATGCATATATATATTTACATTTATATTTACATATACATTTATATATTTAGAAAATTATTTGTAAATTCCTTAACCCACCCTTTCATTGCAGTTACAGCCAACAAACCTAAGTTGAGTGTCACTGACAGAATAAACCTGCTCTAACTAGCTGATTCCAGAGCGAATCAGCAATATGCAATGCACTACTGACAAAGAGCATGGTTGAGCTTTTTGCAGTAGCAAAAATGTTTGGTTGAGCAAGTACATTAAAAAACCGTTTTATCTCGGTTTCACAAGCAGCCATTACATTTTGAGTGCAAGTTTATGTCCAAAACAGCTTCCTTTAACTTTCAGTTTTTGATTTAATTTTAGCTATGTTTCATTTGGTCTTCATTATTTACATTCAATTAATCATGTATTAATTATTTCTGTGCCCATTCTGCTTATTTCCAGACTGCAATTGCAGATTTTGCGGATTTCATTTTATTGTTATACTGTTTTCCTTTCCATTCTGGCAAATCTCCTATAAATCTTCCAAACTTTTGCCTGGTTGCCAAAGTCTTTAAATGTTGTCAACTACATAGAAGTTGAAATTTTATAGCTGTTAAAAATCTAAAGCTAGTGAGTTGTAGAACAAAAAAAATGACATTCTATAGCAGTTGGAATTATAAACCCCAAAAATCACAAAATAATCCTTACTGCAAATTTACTTAGAAATAACATGGCCACCAATGGACCAAAACAGGAGCCATTGTGGCCAGTTCTTCCCATACTAAATTAATGAACATAGGCACGTATTTGGAAAAAAAGACCACAGCTTTATTATCAATTAACATCTTAATTTACACAATATGCCAATAGCTGCTAATGAAGTGCAACAGGCACAAAATGATAACTTGACCCTGGAGTCATAAGCCGGAGTTTCACTGAAGCAGTGGGCTACCGGCGGTCCCTTGACTAAACTCAGCAGCTTGTGGATCCACCAAACCAGACCTGTTCGAAAACTGCCACTGACCTGCACTGCTTAGCAGGCAGGATGCCCCAACATGGACAGGGCTTCTTCTATACCATTTTGAAAACCATATTTAGTATGTCCAAACCAATGTAATGGTCTGTTGTCTTTTTCCAATTCCATATGCTTTATTGAAATACCACCAATTCTGTATAAATGCAGAAACTGTAATATTTAACTTCCTTCTGCATCTTTCAATTGCTTTGGGGTCTCTGGCACCTCTCCATACTGACCTTTTTACTACCTCGGACCAAATAACAATAAGTTCTGGATCAATGACATGCAGTGTGCTAAATCGTACATTTTTAATATTTACTATATCATTACCCCCAGCATGGATAAGCAGTATATTAGGCCACTTTGACATACTCTTAAGCTGTAGTACCTCTGGAATATTCCGAGACCAAGCAAACCCTGGAATACCTCTCCATCTAATGTGAATGTCCGGTGATGTAAAACCCAACTGCCTTCCATGTGTACGTCTTTCAGCCCTTTTTGCTGCCCATTTTATGCAAAGGGCCCTTATACTGTAAGTTGGTCAACAACAATTTTACTGGATACATGTATCCGCCCATTGGCCATAGTGTTACTAATCTCCCTTTTGAATCCTGGTCAGTTTTTGATTTCCTTAGATTTATAACCAGGGGGCTATTGCTAATTGTTATATTAGAAATCATCAAACCACTTGGCTTCCTAACAGATGGTGAAATGATTTAACTAATGCGGAATGCCCCAAAGAATATAAGTGAAAATGCAGTTTGTCATTCTTGCAAATGCTTAATAGTTTGTTTACGATTAGTTTGTTTAGTTAAGATATCAAAAGACACCGATTTTCTTCCATCAGGTCTATTTCTTTTCTTTTCCATCCCTTTGCCATTTTTGTATAGAAAATTATTTTGTTATATCTCTCCAGTGGAATAACTTGCAGAGGTAAGACAGTGCAGCTAAGTACTTTTCAACTGACCCACCTGATATACCCACTTCATATAAACCAAGCAAATACACTATGGATGCCCGCTTCCGCATCTGCAACTGACAGCCAGCTCCTCCATACCCTGCAATAAGCCGCCCAAGTATGTGGAGATAACAAATCTGTGACCAGACACATCATTTGATGGAAGCAAGCATACATAAATGGGATGGTACCTTCCGACCTTCTCTCTCGGCCTGTAGAGCCAACCTACTGAACTCTTAAAACTGCAAATGAGAGAGAGTGTCAGCAATACAATTATCCACTTCTGGAACTTTTGTCCGGAACCATATGTTCTGTGATAACACAAAATCCTTAACAATATAACACTAGATCCCTAAGGAGAGATAATACTAGGGGGATGAGGAAGTCTGGGGATTTATCACATGTACTATACTCTGTGGTTGGAAAGTTGGTCACCCCACAAACCTAAAGGGAACAATTCTAAAAATGTATGGTTCCTGTCCACTCATGAGGCAATTGCTCAGCACACCCCGGAAATATGCCCTTATGCCTGTTGCATCAGTAAAGAGCTGTAGCTCTGCATTGGATATATCATTTGACTGCCAGCAAAGTTTTGCCACACACCTAAATCACAAATATGCTAATATATTTGTGAGGTGCTTTTGTCAACAGTGACAACCTCCTGCAAAAAAAGCTCTACCCATGGGAATGACTTTGTAAGCAAAAACAAGGTGTTGTAACAGTGTATATGTTTTAAAGAAACATTTTAGCCCTTTTTTGTTCTATCTATCAAAATACAGAGGGTTGACACTTTCTCAGGAGGTAATCAGAATAGTATTTCTTGGGAATCTATTTCGATTCCCATTAATGTTATCTTCCATACTAGCCCTTTTTTCTTCAGCTAAAGGTACACCAAACTCAGAGGGGACAGCATGAAATGTATTTAGCAGTGATTTACAAGTATCTGCATGTGATGGACCTACAAATACAAAATCGTCCAAATAATGTAGAATGGTGTTTATCATGGGGTGACATGCTGCCATGTCACCCATTCTAAAAAGGAACTGAAAACTTCAAAATAATAGCAAGATAGGAATGCTAATATCCACAAAATAATAATCCAGAAAATGGCATCCTAGCAGGTGAAAATATTCAGGATGCACTGGCAATAGGCAACTTGTCAGATTTTGCCATCAAAGCCCCTCTGTCCTCCTTCGCTAATTGCAGAGCTTTGTCAGAAGAAGCATATTGGGCTCTAGACTCCCTATCAATGCCATTGTTAACGGCTTTTTGGGACTAATCCAAGAGGTGACACCTTTAGATTATAATAGGGTGGCTCTGCAAATGGACCTGCCTTTCTACCAGTTGAAACCTCCTTCCATATGAATGTTTAATTAATTATTAAATGTTTTAAACATTTTTTTGTTATCTACTGTACCTGCAATAACATAGGTACAAGCCTCAGAGCCTAAAGGATTCATCAGGGAGAGCTATTTTTTACTGTTTTTATACTGGTACTATTGCATTGACTGTTACCGTCACCTGTTTGAATAAGTTTGTTTTTTAATTAGGTATCATATCGAACTTGTTTTATTGCAGCCAATAGTACCACAGTATTAGCAGTTAGAAGGGGCCATTCTGGAATGCATTAACAAACAGGAGCTATACCATACCCAAACCCCAATGCTATGCCTATAACCACATATCCCAAGAGTATCTTTTTACTAACAAATCATTCAGATAAGAGCATAATCAAAATTCAACAAAATAAGCACACAAATACTTACAAAACTGAACCTAATCTGAACATTGTTTATGAACACTAGTGGTGATTCACTATGAGAAGGGCAAAATGCAAAAAACAGGCACAATACATCCTTCTTTTAACTGTGCACACTGCCTCCCTATGCACTCTGTTTTAGAGTTGTCGCAAATACCATTTTATAGACTCACAATCATATAAACCATTGCAGTGAAGTTTTAGCCACAACTTTTGGACACTCAACCTATAAACTGTACTATGGCTGGGCTACATCTAGACAGAGTTGTATCTGCACTGTGATTCTGAAGCAAAGTAGTTGCTTGCCTGTAGGACATCTGCAAATCTATTTAGGCTAATAAAATTAACTAATGCAATTATATTATCTAATTGTTCAGGGGGGTATTTACTGCATTCGGAAAAAATCCCATTACAACAAAGTTATAATCAATAGAATGGTACAAAGAAATGCAAAAGCAGTACATGTATGGGATCCCTTATCCAGAAAGTTCTGAAGTACAAAAAGGCCATCTCCCATAGACTCCATTATAAGCAAATAATTCTAATTTTTAGAAATGATTTCCTTTTTCTCTGTAATTATAAAACAGAACTTTGTACTTGATCCCAACTAAGATGTAATTAATCCTTATTGGAGGCAAAACAAGCCTATTGGGTTTATTCAATATTTAAAAGATTTTTAGCAAACTTAAGTTATGGAGATCCAAATTACGGAAAGATCCCTTATCCAGAATACCCCGGGTAACAGGTCCCATACCTGTACTTGCAATAAGCATGTTCTTAAACTCCTTTTTTGCGACATATACAACTTCATTTAACTATTTTCTAGTGGAAAAAAGTAATTTCAGGATTTTATTAAGAAACAAACTATAGTGTGCAGTTGTTTGTGAAGAGAAAGAAATCCTTGCCGAACACCAGTTACAGCAATACCAAGTCAAAATATTCTTGTATCACTTAATGGAAATCCTAAAAGTTTACCATCCAAGCTGCAGGACACTTTGATTCCTGCAATTACAGACTTCTGAATATATTATTCAACACAGTCCTGAGAAGGATAATAACACCACACTTTATATTCAGGAACCTGCTGCTCCTGTCATTATTCATACCATTAGTACTGCATGCTTATGTCAAATACATTAGGTTTTCCTGCCACCAAGTGTCTCTGTACTTCACATACTGAAACTGATAAAAGATCCAATGATAAAGATAAGATAAAGCACCCAGAAATACAGGATGGCAGTGTAGCAGGTTATATTAAGGAGGAGAAGTGACTATTAATGTAAAATGGTGCAAAAGCCTACAGCAACCAATTAACAATGAGCCTAGGTCTGCATAATGCAGTTAGAATATGCAGTGACTAACACTTATGTGTATAACATGTATATAAATCCCTCAATACTATAATATGGATAGTGATAATTGATTTTTGTTAATGTATAAAATGGATAGCTTTTATTGTATTATACTGATCAGTTTTTAATATAGTTACAGCTCAAGGTGTATACTATGTTTGCTGTTGTCTTTGTTTGGTTTTGTTTACCCATAATAGAGTATCAGGGGCTGGGACGCTATGTAAAATATAATTAAAAAACATTTAAAATAGTACAAAGATAACAAATGATAACAATAATCAAATGTTTAAACTGAGAAAGTAGAGGCAGGGCACCGTGTTGTATCATCTCTTCATATAGCAACAGAACCATTTTGGAAGTGAGGAGACCAGTTGGTGTAGTTTTGAAAGTGAGGTGTTGTCTGATATGGTATTTTAGCTTCTCAACAGTTTAAGGTCTCCTTTGTCTTATTTCCTGTTTCATAATGCACCCAAGGGGATGAGTGATAGGTCTGGACTTCAGGCAGGCCAGTTCAGCACCACACTCTTCTACTACAGAGCCATGCTGTTGTAATACATGCAGAATGTGGTTTGGCATTGTCTTTTTGAAATTTTAATTTTAATTTGTCACACCACAGGGCAGTTTTTCACTTTGCCTCAGTCCATTTTACAATATAAATGAAAACCTATCAACTAGGGGCAGATTTATCAAAATGTGAGAGCTCACCAAAGAAAAATTCACCCACTTCCTATTCATTTATTCATTCCTATGGGATTTTTAGAAGCATATTTATCAAATGATAAAAACTTGTGACGTGATTTCATGTTACTAAAGTTAGATTTTTTTATGATTAATTGCAAGGTATGAATACTCTATTTAGTATAGGTATGTTTAATCTCTGTATGTTAAACCCTTGTATACATGATGTAAGCTCATATATTTCTGCACAGTAATACAATACCGTGTAACGCCCAATAATTCTTCCTAGGTAGTTTTAACGAAGCATGCACTATTTACAATACATCCATTTATAAATAACTATTGTATTTGTGAGGCTTTATTTAAAAGACCAATAAAATAGTAGCATGTGTTAGAAACTTTAAACTATGAATCTCACCTGCCTCCTCCTCATCTCTCAGACATGAATCAACATCTCTGGGTGAAAGGAAGAAATAAATCATAAGAGATTTTTATTTTTGAAAAGGGTACAGTCTAGCAAGCTGTAGACTTATTACATAGACCCATCAGTGGATTTCTTCTAATCTAATAGGTTAAGAAACACAACAGATGAAGTTTAAAAATGCTAAAAACTACAAGGAAGCAAACAAAATAAAATATATAGCATGGTATCTCAATATAAGCCATAGAAATACCCTTGGTGAATCTTAGGGGCACATTTACTAACCCACGAACGGGCCGAATGCGTCCGATTGCGTTTTTTTCGTAATGATCGATATTTTGCGATTTTTTCGGAAAATTGACGCGACTTTTTCGTTACTAATACGATTTGTGCGAAAAAACGCAAGTTTTTCGTAGCCATTCCGAAAGTTGCGCAAAATCTGGCGATTTTTTGTAGCGTTAAAACTTGCGCAAGAAGTTGCGATTTTTTCGTAGCGTTAAAACTTGCGCGAAACGTCGCACCTTTTAAGTTTTAACGCTACGAAAAAGGCGCAACTTTTCGCGCAAGTTTTAACGCTACGAAAAAATCGGCAGATTTTGCGCAACTTTCGGAATGGCTACGAAAAACTCGCGTTTTTCCGCGCAAATCGTATTGGTAACGAAAAAGTCGCGACAATTTCCGAAAAGTCGTAAAGACGCCGAAAAAAATCGCAAAAAATACGAAAAAGTCACAAAATGTTCGTTTTCAAATCGGAATTTTTCCAATTCGGTTCAGATTCGTGTCTTAGTAAATGTGCCCCTTAGACTCTAGGGACACTCTGATTATGTGTAAACATACCACCATATAGCGGTATAGTCAACAAAACCAAATGTTCCCTAATGGTCAACTGAAGTCTACCTACTCACCAGACAGATAAAGGCTTAAGGCCATTCACATGATCCGAGCATATGAGCAGCAATATATTTAACCACACACAGCCAGTTGTTAATGTTAGTCCTATAGGAGAAAAATACATATAATATAATGTGTTATATTATATTGTATATTATAACTGTATGTTATTTAATATAGAATACTTACAGAAATACAGTAAAATCTGCATGATATTTGAGAGCGACGGTTTCCACACAAAATGTGTATAGCTGATGGTGGGCTTAATGTGTGACTAGTAGAAGAGGTTCAAATTTGTTTTTATTGAGCACTAAATGGTGGTATATACACATGATCAGAGTGAGCAGATACGCCAATTCACAAGAGTGTTTATCTAGATTCCTTAACATATTATGCTATATATTTAATTTTGTGCTCATCCTTGTAGTATTTATAATTTTTAATTGAGCCCAAACAGAGAGAAGAAGGTGAAGTGAGCTGCAATCATCTTTGCACAATATCCAGAATACATAAAGTGCTGATCATACATTTATTCTTCAACAGATTAGTTTGCATGCCATAAATGCAACACACTACGGGTTCTGGGGCTATTCAGAATATAGCCAGCCTTATCATTTTCAGCATCATACTGCTAATCTGTAGGGCACAGTGCTTATACAGTAGGAATTAAACAATCAAAGTTTTCACAGATGACCTGAAGGATTTGGAAATAATAATCTGAGGAAAGCAGATATAAAATTCAGATATGGGACCTCTTACCCAGATTGCTCAGGGCCCGGGGTTTTCCAGATAAGGCATCTTTACATAGTTTGGATCTCAATGCCCTAAGTTTTCAGAAGATAATTTAAACATTTTATTAACCTAATAGGATTGTTTTGCCTCTAATTAGGATTAATTATATCCTAGTTGAGATCAAGTACAAGTATTAATACAGGAAAATGGAAATTATTTTAAACATGTGAAATGTTTAATTAAAATAGTGTCTATGGGAGATGGCTTTTCCATAATTCAGAGCTTTCTGGATAATTGATTTCCATTTAATTAATGGATAATTTGAATTCCATTTCCAGCTATACACTTTTATGGTAGACTTCAGCATTGTACCAAAATAAACATTCTGCTTTGTCATACATAATATAAATTATTTACAACTGTTCTAATGTCAATACATACATTATACTGTCTGTATCCCATCTGTAACATGGCTCATATACTGTTTTTAAATGTTATTTTTAAAAACCTGTATGTAATTGTAACACGTCTATAACTTTACTTTAATCTTATAAAAACTAAAAAAAAAACATATTTCTTATGGCACATTAACTCTTGGAATGTGTATATTTTAATTAGATCACTATAGCTTTGGGTATTATGCTTGTTAAAAATCATCCAAGCCAATCTTATAGGCATTAATAGAATCTGCCATTACAACCTCACTGCCCTCACTGTAAAGAACCACCTACGCTGCTTTAACTGTATGGAAAAGAACGGAAAGTTCTGCTCCTCAATCTAATGGAGTGGCCTTTTGATCTTATGTAAAAAAAAAACCATATCCACTGCTTGCATTCTAAAAGGAAAAGGCGTTGTGAACATTTGATTGCATGCTAACCAAAAGTAGAATATGCTATCTTTTAACCATTCAAAAAAAAGGTATCAAAGGTAACAAAAGAAAATGTCATTCTAAGCATCCTTCCAATATACATTAAAATTATATATATATATATTAAATATGTTCAGTGTTTTTAAAGGTGCAATTACATGTACAAGTAGTGATTTTTCACCAGGCATGGATTTGCTGCGAAATTCCGCATTTGGGCACTGGCAAATGTTTTTGTGCAACAGCCACAAAAATTTGTCACAAAAAAAAAATTGGCACAGTGAGGAAAAAGTATTGGTTACAAATACACTGCGGCTGCAAAAAAAATTGCGGTCACATCGCGTCAAAAAAGTTTGAGTGGTAGTTTCGCGAAAGAGAAAATGGGACAGCATTACAACATTTTTAAATTGTTTCATACATTTTTAATAGAGATTTGTTTGCTAACCCTACCATTGCCATGTTTGTATTTGTTAGAGTGAACGGATTAAATGCAAAAGTCAAAAAAGTAAAAGAGCAAAAAATGTATTCACAGAGCACAAACATTTCATCAATTTGTTTATTAAATGTTTTGCATTTCTGTGTGCTGGGATGCAAGCTTCAAAGAGCACTCTGAATAAATTACAAGTGATATTTATGAAATGTTAAAAGTCACAGGCAACCTTCTTTAATAATTGCACTGAGATTTACATATTTTCACAGAAAAGATATTTAATATGTTGTAATATGACCTCACTGTTATCTGACTAAAATGCTTAATTACTAAAGATCAGTGAACCCCTGTGCACATCTCTGGCATTTCACATTAATAAGGAGATTGCACACTGCGCATAGTGTGTGAAGGCTTGATATTTGTTACAACAAACTAAAAATTGGTCTGAAGATAATCTTCATTTTTCATTGATTTTTAAAATAATGCACTAAATTGTGGATATTTGCAGATCTGTACAAAACAATAATGGCTAAAGAATTTACCATATAAAAAAGTAATATACTGTATAACTATATACTGAAAAAGGAAACTTTCTGTAATTAGCAACACCAGACCTTAAGGGGGCCATTTACTAACCTTCGGGGAGGAAGTCCTGATTCAGATTTTCAAAGCAGCATAATACAGGGACTTGGATTTTATTACACACTAGTGATTTAATTCACAACCACTATGTGAAGTACAAAATCTGATGCCAGTCTCCGTGTTATTTTAACCATCATTTTCTCACAATTCCAGCATCATTGCTGCTATTCAAGTGTTGCATCTGCTGCAATTGCACCTGATGCCTCAAAATTACATCTTTAAGGTAGCAGTAACTCCAGGCATTCCAAGCGTTAGTAGGCACACTCATCAGAAAAGTGGGACATTTGCAGTGCTACTAAGTGCACTTTGAAGAAATAGTGTCATCTATTCTTGCACAACTGCAACTGTGGCTGATAAACAAGCTCTTAAAAATCCTTTTTTTGCAGCTCTGCACCCTCAAGCAGTAGAAACTGCAAAACAAGAGTACTGAGAGAAATTGTATAATAATTGTGTATATCATTTAGAAACACTGGGAAATATTGCTCCAGTTCAGTAAACCTGACAACCAGTCAGTAAGATATGTTTACATTTTTGTACCTGTAGTAGACTGATCAATACTAATTTCTAATTGGTTGCTGTATGTTAATACCAGGTCCAGAACTAGGGATGGGCACACTAAGGGGCCGATTTACTAATCCACGAACAGATCGAAAGCGCCCGAATTCGTTTTTTTCGTAATGATCGGTATTTTTCAATTTTTCCGTCGCCGTCGCAACTTTTTCGGAAATTGTCGCGACTTTTTCGTAGCCGTTACGACTTGTGTGAATTGTCGCAACTTTTTCGTAGCCGTCTCCAAAAAATCGGAAAGGTTTGCCCGCCGTTTACTAGCGCTCAATACGAAAAAGTCGCAACAATTCACGAAAAAGTTGCGACGGCGACGAAAAAATAGCAAAAAATACAAAAAAGTCGCAAAATGTTCGTTTCTAATCCGATTTTTTCCCATTCGGGTTTCGTGGATTAGTAAATCAGCCCCTAAGTGTACTCTTTCCACCCACCTCCTGCCCTAGCTTGCTCTGAGTTCAGAAATAGGCAAGTGGGAATGGTTCAGAGTGATCTGCAGCAGAGCATGTGGGTGGTTGAGATGCTGGCATGGAGAGTGCATTTGTGGTCAAATAGCTCTTAGCCCAGCATTAGTGATGAGCAGATCTGTCCCGGTTTAATTCAACGAAAAATTTGCGAAACTGTGAAAAAATTATTAAAACAGGAAAAATGGTGTTGTTGAGCGCAATAAATTATTTTGCCACACGTCATTATTTTCCGCCATGAATTTTTAGTGGCTGTTTTGCAAAACAATCCACCAGTGGTGAAACATGGAAACTGGCCACAAATCTGTGCCTGGTGATAAATTTCAATCATCCCTACCCAGCTCTATTTATTACACAAATACGCTGTGGAGGCCCCACTGAATGTTATTATAATTACTTCATAGAAGCCATTAGCAGAATTGCTAACATATCCTACAACATTTTGGCTCTTTGCAAAGAGTTAAATGTTCGCAGGTGCAAGCTTTTTAAATTTAATCAGTTCACCACTGATAATTGAATTTTGTTTAAATACCCTTGATTTTTCAAATTATCTGGTCACTTTAATTGAAATTAATGTCAACACAGATTGACACAGTATTTAGATTTCTAATAACTGTTCCTTTTGACTGCATTAAATAACTAATTTGTTCCAAAGTGACAGGGAATGTACTCCAGCATAACTCTGCTTCCGTAGTGTATGCATTTGTTACATTTTGTTGCAGGTACATTACAGATATGCATTAGTTCCAATATAGTCTTGTCTTAAATTAATTTGAAGAGAAATTTGAACAGAAGGGCATAAAATGTCCATTTTGATTAACTAGTATTAATTTTTATCTTAAATTGTAAGTTAGTCATCATTATTTCCATCATGATCATCATTTATTTATATTAAATAATACTATAAAAAACAGGGGTAGATTTTAACAGTAGGAGAAAAGGACCTTACAATCCACAAGGCATGGTGAACAAATGGTTTTCTAGGGAGTGCATTTGGGTTGCAGAAAAACAATAAAGTCAGTCTTGGTGAGTTAAATTTTTAGGTGTAGTGAAATACAGAAGGACATGACAGATAGACTATCTGTGATTTGTGAATAGTACAAAATGAGACAGGCAGTAAACATGTATAACTCAATAGGATAACTATGGAATTAAAATGTAAAAATTTTTTCTAATTCACTGAGAAATGTTAAGTCATAAAGAAGTGAATTACACTAGGAAATACGTTATGTTCAGTAATTTTGATGAAATATGAATTGAAGTGGGCTAAGTGTGGGGTTGTGAGTGAGATAATAAATTCTTATATTTTTAAAATGTATGTGCTTTAAATTGATGATCTAGGGATTTCTAAACTTGTCCTAGACCTACTTCCATACGCCTCCTGTCATTTAAATGCAAGCTCCACTTTAATATGCTGTAAGCATATAAGAAATAAGCTTGATGGCTATGAATGTATGTGTTAAACATTTGGATATGGTTCTCTGCTGTGGATATGTACTAAACTTATCCTGGTCTGCAAGGGGTCACTGCCATAATGACTATTGGTAGTCGCTGTATATACAGTAGAGTTTCAAAAAAATATATACCAGCTCTTTATACAGTATCATACTTGTATATACACAATGATGTATTTGTATAGCTGTAAATACAGTAGCCAGTAGGCATATAAATGTGATTGTGTATATTTTGTGATACATTTAACAAGTAAAAAGAAACAGCAAATGGCACTCAGAGCTGCAAAAAGGGAATAAACCCTTAAAAAGTTTATTGCGGTGATGCATCGTTTCGGGGCAAAGTGACCCCTTTTTCAAGCATGAAAAGGGGTCACTTTGCCCCGAAACGTTGCATCACCGCAATAAACTTTTTAAGGGTTTATTCCCTTTTTGCAGCTCTGAGTGCCATTTGCTGTTTCTTTCTACTATTGGTTTTTGGGTGGGTGCTTATCCCCCCAGCAGTGAGCACCGGGCAAAAAGTATTCTGGAGTGCTAGGGTGTGCGGAAGAGGTCTCTCTTGTGCACATTTAACAAGTAACTCATTCACACATCACTATTCCTCTCTTCCTTTTTTGTGACATTTTTAACAGTTTGGGCATCAGATCTGTTATTCGGATGCATGCATGCAAGCTGATTGCCATGGCAACAGATTAGCTTAATTTTCGGTTCTGTATTTAGACATACTGTACAAATATACCATATATTTTATATTATTCTGTGTATATATACCATTGTAAAAAGTGCAGTGGCAACAATTGTCTACATTTCATTCTTAGAAGCTTAACTAGGACATTACTTTAGCATAGGTCTTAAGGTTATATTGTAACAAAAAGAAAGATTTTAACAAATTGTCAAGCAAAAGTGTTTCCTTCAGTTCAGATTACTAAAAAAGACTGCTTTTAAGTCGGCCTGATTGTAAGTGGCTTTGCAAAGTCTTTTATGTCTGTCATTGTAATGTCATTTTTGTGTGTATGTGAGCCATTTGCATGGCTTGCAGAACTAGATAATTTAAAGGCAAATGGAACGTGCAGTTCTATCTTTTATAGCTAATGCATGATAAGCAATATATATATATAGTGATGCACCGAATCCTGGATTCGGTTCGGGATTTGGGTCGAATCCAGCCTTTTTTTGGAGGATTCCGTTTCGGCAGAATCAACGGTCCCGGCCGAACCAAATCTTAATTATAATTAGCATGTATTAGTTAGCATTCGGAAGGGTAGGGGGAAACAATTTTGTAGCATATGCTAATTAGGATTCGGTTCACTATTCAGCAGAATCCATCGGGGTGGGTTCCAGGGTTCGATCGAACCCAAAAAAGTGGGTTCGGTGCATCCCTAATATATATATGTCATCCCATTATATACTAAGCTAAATGAACGTCAAAAATAACCTTCTATTCATTTTCACACAAAGCTGAAATACAGAGGACTGATGGTTACAGTGCTGCCAACTGCTATTTTGTTACTTTTTCATTTAAACCTTCCAAAGTCCATTAAAAGGGGGTGAAAATGTCAAACAGTATTTAATCAAAAGAAGGAGGTCATCTGGCAAGATCCAGAAGTGCAAAATGTTTAAAAACCTACATAAATATTTTGCATTTGTATTAAAAAGGGTCACTTAAAGCCACTACTGGCATTTATACAAACCCCTTAGCCAACCTACATACAATACAACACAATAAGGGTGAGGGCAAGGGCAAGGTTGTATAGAAGGTTTTATATTTAGAATATTCTCTACCAACCATGAATGTATTTTTTCCCAGTTTATTAAAACATTCAAATTTTTAGCCTCGTTGAAAATGAATGGAACAATGTGATTCTCACTTACGTTCTTATGCACTTGAGTTTTTTTCAGTAAAAAATGATGTACTGCTTGAGGAAAAAAAGTAACTTGCATTTTGCTGGATTATTTTTTTCATGCTCATGTTTTTTAACTCAAATTTTAATAAATAAAGGGCCTTATTTAAGATTTGATAGACTCATTGAAAATAATGGACAGAATGTGATTTTTTTATGTTTTTATGTGATCAGGTTTTCAAGATTTGAGTCTTTTAATAAATAAGCACACATTCGAGGTTTACAAGCTTTTTCAATGAGAAAACAAAACAAATTGAAAATTCATATTTAGATTTATTGATAATTCCGCCTCTGTGTTCAGCTGAACTGAAAGTTCAAGTCACGTGAGTTTAAAACTGGGACAACCCAATGCAACATATACAGTATTTGTAGAGCTGATGCTATTTCTGCTTCTTATTTTTAAAAAAGCAAATACATATATTTTTGTCAGTATTTTATATATATATATATATATATATATATATATATATAGTCAAATGAAAAGCAATGGCATGTTGAAAATTTGTTTTATCATTCTGAATTCTTTTAGAATCAGATAAATATCCACGTTGCAGTGGTTTTAGTTTTTCAGGTAATCACTGCACTATTCATACAGTATATGTCTTTAAACAGTATGTGAAAAATACTGATACAAATTATGAGGCACACAAGAATAAGCATCTTGGGGTTTTATAAAATCTCTCTTGAGGGTTTTAAGGTAATTATCTGTTTATCTGGCTTATTTAAATGTGTTAAGTGGTTATTTTTGTGAGCGAGCCCTTAGTATTTGTGGAGATCAGAGACATTTTTCTGCTTGGTTAGTATTACTTTCAGACACAGGGTTGCTTATCCTTGCCATTAATAATCAATAAAGCATGAAAATGTGCAGAAGCTATCCTTTCAATACAGATGCAGTGTCACTTTAGTTTTTTGCTGCCTGTATATAGAGTATTGTAGTCAAAACAAACCAACCATTTGATTGGTTAATTTTAACTTTTAACCTTTTTACATTTTTTAATAGGTTCAACAATACCATAAATCATTCTAACATATTGTCTTTAATCATTAATAATATTGCAGTTGGAAAGCTAGTGTATTTTGTTACAATTTAGGCAGCTGAAGCAGAATTTATTTGAAAGTCTCACCACTAAATTTAAGGTAAAAGGCTAAAAATGTTTGTTTTACTTGCAAGGCTTAAGGGCAGATTTATAAAAATGTCGGGGAAAAAATCATTATTTCCTAGTATTTTTTTCCTGATGAAAATATATAAAAAAAATTGTAAGTTTCAGAACTTTCCAATGGGGAAAATTTACCAAAGGTTGAATTGCTCTTATAGGTATAGTTTAGTATATAAAGTTTTATCATCTCAGCCAAAAACTTAAAAGTCTGCTTCAACTAGGTGAAAAGAAAATATTTACATTTAGGAAATTTATGGGAAAGTCATGCAACTTTTTTACTTCTAGAAAATAATGATAAATATGGGGACATTTCCTGAAAATTGATATTTTTCAAGGGTGATAAAATGTGGGTAATAAAAGTTTTTAATTTCGACATTTGATAAATCATCACATTAGGAATAAGGCTAGGTACATTGTAATGGTCTGACAAACTATTTTTCCCCCCATGGGTTATAAAATGTGCAAAGAAAGGAAATCTGTCCCTTAGTTATATTTGCAATAATTGCAAAATCTCTGTTTGAGTGCAGTGCAGAACTAACTCCTTCCTTGGTGCTGAAAAGCAGTCTTTTCTACAAGAGCAGGAGAGTTATGGTCTATTACCCAACCCTGGTTTATAATAAAGAGAATACCCAAATTATTTACCAGTGCTAGTAAAGGACATTGAGGAGTTAAAAGGGTACTAATTCTCACCCCTGCTCAGCTGCATTGAGCACTTATACCCCTTAAGAAAATAATGTTTTTGACTTCTCTATGCAGTAAAATGCATTCAGACAAATAATTAATCTTATTTAATAAATGTGTCAATTTGTTAAAAACTTCCCTGATTATAAGAACATTTTCCTGAAATGATGTTTATGCTAATATAAATAATTTGTATTTATTTTTTTATTCCCAAGCTTAGTACTAAGAAACATACAATAGACCCAAGTGTCAAATCTATATTATAGCTGCTCATAACATAAAGTACTGTCAGTATATACACAATATATTAAATCGGAAGCACTTTTACAGAGACATAAAACTTGTGACATATAATGCAGTCTATCTAGAAATATGATCAGTTTGGCTATCAGCTGCTGCAGAAATACTTTATATTCATGGTATTTCCTTGCTCCAGGCATTCCTTTTGCCCAACTGTTATCAGAAGTGACAAAGGAAAAATACTTTCTTAAACAGATTCTAGTGATGTGGCCTATTATTATCTGGTGTGAACATTCTTATATGCCTTCATGAGATCATGCATAATATCAAAAGACTTTTAATGAAAAGTTTTTTTATGAGCTTAACATTCCTGATGATTAAAAAGCAGGTTTGGTGTCAATGGTGTAAATAGATATTTGGAACAGACTGAGGGTCCAGCTGTCAAGTTTATAGAAATTTCAATGCTAAAATATCATCCTCCGTAAAAACTAATCTTGATGGCAGTTATCCTTTTGTTAAATATTGGAAGCAATGTCACCTTTTCTGAGATCTCAGAAATACTTATAATTACCAGTTTGTAATCTGGATCTTTCCTTGTTACATTTAAGTTACTGCAAAACAGCAATATACCTTTCATATATGTTTCAGAGAAATAAATGTCATTTAATCATTTGTTAAATAGAGATTTAAAAAAAAAAAAAAACTGTTTGAAGGTTGACAACCATTACCATATGATTTACAACAAGACACTCAAAAACTGTGTTTTGTTATTATATCCAAAACAAGTGACCAAAAGGAATATATTAAAATGGTACCCTTGTACAGTAAAATAGGAAATTAAAGATTGGTAATTATTTTACTATTGAATAACTGTTTTAATTCACTAGTAGAAGTGCCCAAAGTCACTTGTATGAAACACCGTGCTCTGTTTCTGGCCCTGTTTAAATGCATAATTAACTGTTTTTCAAAGAAGATTTCAAATCTCATATTAAATCTCCCGTGAAAGCAACAATGAGCAATATTTTCCCAAAAATATCCATAGGATAATTATAGTTTTCTTATTTTCCTCATACTTTTGGGCCAGTCCAAAGTTACTGCATGAGAAAAATTAAAAGATATTGTAAATGTGGACTAATATATCCTGCACTAATAATTATTACTAATAATCACACTGATTATTCTATGGGGCAGATTCATCAAAGTATGAGTTCGAAGTCTGAAATGGGTAAATTTCGGATTAGATACGATAATTTTTTATGATCGAAAATGTCACGAAAACGCTTATGAAAAAATCGCAGTAGTCACAGTAATATCGTATAGTCACAAAATTTTCTGATCTGAAAGATCGTAAATGGCGGGAAACCCTTTCTGACTTTGATCCTTCTGTGCATGTTTTTTGAAGCCTCCCATACGACTCAATGGCACTCTGCAGCTCCAACCTGGCCCAAGGAAAGTCAGAATACCGAAGCTTTAATGAATCCGAAACTTTCGTACTCAGTGCAACAAATAAGATTTTTTCGCACAAATGGTCACGTTAATTGTCGCAAAGTACGAAAAAGTTGCGCAAATTAAGGAAAAAGTCACAAAAATATGCACAGTGAGAAAACTTTTGGAAACAATCGTACTTTGATAAATGACAACATTCTAGTCTCTGGAAACCTGTTATCCAGAAAGCTCTGAATTACAGGAAAGAGTCAATTGTTAGCAATTTTTAAAAATGATTTATTTTTCTCTGTAGTAGTGATGGGCAAAATTTTTCGCCAGGCATAGATTTGCAGTTAGTTTCTGTCTTTTGCCATTGGTGGATTTTTTCATGAAACGGGCAGAAAAATTCACCACACAACAAAAAAAAGGTGGACGTGTCAAAAAAAGATGCACGTCAAAAAATCTTGTTGCAACAAATTTTTTTTTATGCGCAACATTTTCCACGGCGTGCAAATTTTTCCAAAGTTCTGCAAATTTTTTGCTGAAAAGGGACAGATTCACTCATCACTAACTTTACCCTTTTTCCAACCCACCTTAACTATTTAGCTATGTATCTTTTTCAAAGTGTACTAGTTCTCCGAGATATGAAGGGCACCTTCTTACAGCTGCAGTTTTCTGATCTCTCTTCACATGTGTTCAGAACAGTCCAGCATTTTGTCTTTAACCATTTCTGGGTGTTTTTTTTAAAGTTTGAATTAGGTTACTGTCCTGCTGAAGGACCCATAATCTAATAAGACTGGTACATTTAATGTGCACAATTGCAAATTCTTATTCACAGTGCAAAAGCTTTTTAAGTATGGAATATTCGCAAATTGTGAATATTTATGCGCAAACTCTGCATCCAAGTTACGCCACAACTTTGGGGATGGAAAAAATATTTGCAAAGTGAAAATTGGCGCTATATTAGTGCACAATAAACACACACAGAGGGCATGCTGATGCAAACCACAATCTCATTTGCATATTTTTGTGCACAATTTGCATTTTACTGCGATTCTCAAAAAAAAAAGGACATACGGTCACAGCAGTGCAAAATGTAAGCATTTAGGGGAAACCACGTGCTAAACAACCATTTGCGACCCCCCCCCCCACCCACTGTGTTTAATATTGTACTCAAAAGATCTCATAATGTTAAAATGTCATCTCATCTGTCTTTCTCCCAGAAGGATATCAGCTTTAGTATGTGTTTTGAAAAATGCTAGTCTGGCTTTCTTATAGTTCTGTGTTGGCAGTGGGGGTATTCTTTGGTCTCTTACCATAAAGAACCCCCTTTCAGTGAGTTTGCAGATTGAATCTGTCTAGCACTTGTTTTACAGCCATTTGCACAATGCTTCTTTGCAATTCTGACTGCATGATTGACTATTCTGTTTGGAGATATACATAGTTCTCAAAGTTTTCTGTCTCACCTCCACAGACAGTTTTCTGCTCTTCTTTCTTTTCTCCATGTGCAGTGCAGTTTGATGCACAGAGACAGTTTAAACTTTGAATGTGTTCTTCTTGCAAGCACCTGCAAGATGAATTTACTTGCATGTTAAACAAGAATCACCTGCTTGAAATCTAAATATATTTTAAAATGTTCTAAAACATGCTGTTAATTGTCATATACATTTTAGGAATTGTGTAAGATTTAGTCATTTTTTTAAAAGAATCTTTTGTGTTATTCCACTGCAAAGCTTACCAAAATAGCATACCTGAACAAGTCACTTCATGGAAGCACCAGGAACTATAGTAAAAACCATAGCAATGATTGGCACCATCTTAGTACATGTACATTGTGTGTAATACTGTTGGCATCAATTTGATTGCATTATTTTGGTACACCATAGATGTGTGTAACCCTATTGACACAATCTGTTCCATCTTGGTACTCCCACACCATGTATAGTCCCATTGGCGAGATAAGTGGCACCATATTGATACATTTGTTGATACTTAAAAATGTGTTGGTACCATCTTGTTTTATTCATCGGGGCTTTTCAAAATCACAATTCAGCTTTTGTAAAGCATCTTTAGTAAAGTAAACAAAAACATTTGTCCCATAGAAAACTTGTGCTGACCAAATGAATCATCCACTATTGCTGCATGAGAATGTAATCTTGTATCTTCTAACCTTAGAGCAAAACAGGTACTTCCTAAGTGGGCTCAGTTTATTCTCTCTCCTCCTGCCACTTCCTAAGGAAGGGGCTTAGTGTACGTACCCCCAGGTGGCTCCTAGACAGCCTTTAAGCACCTAAGGGCTTGGTTATTCTTCTGCACTTGCTTCCTCTGGAAGGATAGGAAAAGACCTGTAATTAATTAATAATGGTACCTGTCCTGTCCTAAAAAGGAACCATAGAAACATAATGCTTTGTGCTTTCTATAAGACATAATGGCAAGTGGACTTCCTGGTTGTTTGAAAGAGAGCAGAAACAAATAGACTGTAAATAGTAGCTGAAGTCAAAATAATTTAGGATAGCATTTCTGTAAGCAGCATTCATCTGTAAGCAGCATTCAAATGCTCATGCATTTTCATTTTACATATATGTATAATTTATAAATGGTCTTTTAAAATATTTATTCCCTTTCAGAATTTAACCCTTTTACTGCCAGCCGTTTTGGTCAAAGCAGAACTTGTATTGCCAGACAGTATTTGAACATTTTGCACTGTTTCACTTTAGGGGCCTTTCCTCGGGGGGACTTTTAGTTTACCCAGGAAAACAATATATCGTTTTTTTCAACCTAAGCTTTCAAAATATGGTAGAATTTTTGTGTAATTCCAATTCTGTAACAAGATATAGGCTTCTAAATGTCTAAAAATGAAAAAAAAATCAAATTTTCCATAGGAACACCTAAGGTCTACTGAACAGTTTGATGTCCAATATGCATAGATATGCCAAAGTCTGTGGTATTTACTGAACCCAAAATGAAAATAGCGCATAAGGATTTCTCGCCTGCAAGCTCAGCTTTTGCATACAGAGCCCCCTGTCAGTGTATTATGTGCTTCCCCTAACTATGCAGAGACCCCCAGAAAACCATATATTTTTGGAAAGTACACATTCTGACAAATCCAACATGGGTAAAGAGTCCTTTCTACACCAAAGTACCAATCTGCAAAGCTTTCCTAAAGTTATTGGTTTTTATGACATTTCAGAAAATCGCCTAAAAATGTTGCAATTTGCCGCATTTATCTCACACAATTTCTGGCGTACAAATACAAGTCACCCCAAATAGGAACACCTAAGGTTTACTGAATAGTTTGATGTCCAATATGCATAGATATACCAAAGTCTGCGGTATGTACTGACCCCAAAATGAAAATAACGAATAAGGATTTCTCGCCTGCCAACTCAGCTTTTGCCCACAGAGACCCCTGACAGCGTATTATGTGCCGTAACCCCCCTAATCCCCGTAAATATACAGAGACCCCCAGAAAACCATATATTTTTGGAAAGTACACATTCTGATGAATTCAAAATAGGTAAAGTTATTTTTGTACACCAAAGTTACACATGGCAAAATTATGCTAAAAACAGATTAGGAACACTTATACAGGGATAAAAATGCGATAAAACCACAAAAATTGTGCAAATCAGTGAAACAGCAAAATAATTCACACGACAGTGTACGTTGTAATTAGTGGTCAGAATACCTGATCCAATAGTCACGCTGTCAAAATAAAAAGTTTTTAGGTAAAAGAAACTAAAAACAAAGTGAAAAAACAAAATGAAAAAAAACAAAAACAAAGTGTTTGTGTATACATGTGTGTACATGTGTAAAAGTTGTGTGACAGTGTATAAGTGTGTATATGAGTGTATAAGTGTATATAAGTGTGAAAAATGAAAAAGAAAAACCAAAAAAAAACGACTAAATTGTGTGCTGTAAGTGTGTGTAAATGTATGTAAGTGTGTATAAATGTATGTAAGTGTGTGTGTAAGTGTGTAAGTGCAAAAAAAAAAACACCTTACCTGTCCTGAAGCACCAATCGCTTGACTCTGTCCTCCAGGCTGCAGGATCTCAGTGGGCGGCGGCATTGGGGGGAAGCAGGAAGCAGCAGACGCGATGCAATCGCGTCTGCTGCTTCTAGGATGCCGCCACTGCAGAGAGAATCCTTCATCTGTTGACGACGTATGGGACATGTCGTTGGCAGTTAAGCCCTTTTTCTGCCACAACGTATCCCATACATTGTTGGCAGTAAAAAAGTTAGACTATTTGAAAAGTCATGTGTTCTATTAAGTTAGCTCAGTTGAAGGGGACTAATGTAAGTGTAAACTGTTATTAGTTCTGATCAGACAACTAAAAGTAAGAAAATAAATTAAATATATGATTGGTTGCTATATAGATCAATACATGGATGCAATTTAGCACCTATGTGAGACCATTGTCTGGAATTTGTATTGCTCCTTAAAGTAGTGTATTGCCTGCTTTCCTAAAATCCTTGAAAGAAAATAATACAAAAATTATAACAAATTATATTTTCCTAGCATTTTTCTTAAATTCAGTAATTAAAGACAGACATAAAATACTGGCCTGAATTTATTAAAGATCATACACCAAAGGGTGCTATTTTGCATATTTCTTACTTTTAAAAATACCTGCATTTGCAGATATAGTTCTTTACCTCCTTTAGTTACACTGTTATGTTAACATTTTTACTATGTTTTCTTTTTTTGCTAGCTATGCTAAATCTGGTTTAAGTTATTTTCTTTTTATACTTGTAGCAATAGGTTATACAGTGCATACCTTCATCTTAAATGTGCATTGTTCCATGCATAATATGGAGTTTGGATGGGGTAGGAAGATGTTATTTATTCTCTGTGTTTGTTTACATTTATAACGCTTATCTAGCCATTTGATTTGTTGTGGCAACTTAGTTGGTTACCATAGCTCATATGTCCATGTTTTTTAAGGTTGTTACTGTTTTTATCTTTTATTTAATAATTATTAAGCATACCTTTTGCAGTAAATGATGAATGTTTAATTTTAATTTCCTGATTATCACTGAAACCATGGTAATTATGATTTTAAAAAGCAGATCATTTTTAGAAGTGCTATTTGAGGCTCCTGTTGTATGCCCCGTTAAATTTCTTTTTGCATGAAGAAGAAAAACTTTCCCAGCATTTTTATGGTGTCTTGCTACTACATGAGTATCATTGTTACTGTCTTAGATCGAAATATAGCTATTAAAATGGATATTAGTTTTGAAATGGCCTTTAAAATTACAAAACCATGAACAGTGCTGTATTTAGGCCACCCTAGGCACCAGACCTAAATACACCCCTAGAGTGCAAAAGTGGCATCACATGCAGCTTTACTTTTGACGTGACACGCACCATGTTGCACACCCTACCCCCTCACCCACCCCCCCCCCCCCAGCCAGGGCTGGGACATTTTCTTTTAAAAAAAACTATTAAAATTACTGAATGAAATTATCACCCCTCTAATCTGCACTCTCCATAACATTCTAAAAGCAGATAAATAAATCCCAATATAAGGATGACCCATTTCTGTCTCATTCCTTAAGTTATTATTTAATTTTACTTTCATGTATCAGTTTAAGCATTTTAGCTTGGTTTGGAAATTTCTTTGAAAATATGAATATATGTGTTTATTCATTGGGTTTTTTTCAGTGATGCTTTGTGCAGTTTATCTTCCTTTAATCTGTGCAGCACAAAAACTGCTTTTAAATTGGATCATTTGCATTGCAATATATTTATCAAAGGACAATATATATATGTCAAAGGACACAGCTATGTCAATAAAAACCCAGCGCAGGGAAGGGGACTCCGTTCAGTCATATGCAGGGCTATCTTTGCAGGTTTACAAAGATAAGCAATGCACCAGCCATTGAAGGATTGCACTTTTTTCCAGCATGAGTGACAAAACTGACACATTCTTTAATGAAGAGGGACCATGTTTGAATGAAACATAACCTTCATTGTCATTTTGTAAGGGACTTTAAATTAATGCATAACACTTATCTATCTAATATGATGCTACAAGGTATGGGTTCTAGACAACTGTCCCATGTACTCAAATAACTGACATATTGCAATTATCTTGCCAAAATATTCATTTGGTCATCACTACCTACTACCCTACTCCTCAACAACTTAAAAGTCTTCAGAAGAATATTTTACAACCAATGAAAATATTTTTAAACACTTTTTAAGACAAGATTAGTCCAATTATACTGTGAAGACAAAGATTTCTTTGTGTTGGGGAGCCAATGATACAGTACATGAGCAGACATTGTGAAGAGTTGCCTGGGGTACTTTAAAGAGAGGCAGGGACGGATTTCTCTTCTGGGCCCCCCCAGGCCGCCCCTGTTGGTGCCCCCCCATGCGCATGCGCAAACGCTCGCCCCCGGTGCGCATGCGCGAAAGCAGCCGCGAATGCGCATGCGCTGTTTAAACTCCCATACGGAGCAGTGGGGAGAGGTCCCGACTGCTCCGTATGGGAGCCAAACTTAAAAATTTTCTTGTGGCGGGGCGGCATGCCGCCCCTAAGCTTCTGCCGCCCTAGGCCCGGGCCTTTGTGGCCTCTCCACAAATCCGGGCCTGAAGAGAGGGTCAAGTGACAGTGCTTGTTGCTGTAGTATATGTATTTATATTGCAGTAGCAGGACAATGTCACAAGTTGGAAAGAATTTGGGGGAGATGGGACCCTTGGGACAAAAGCTGAGATAATGATAGATACCCTCTAGTGTAAGGACAGGCATATAGGAGAGAGAAAACAAAGCTGTTTCATTACCCTGTTTGTTAAGGGTATTAATTGTATGAAAAGAGAAAACTGAAATCTACTAAATGAATCCCATGCTATTAAGCTAATTTTGCTGCAATAGCAATTGTCTCTCCTTGGTACTATTTGGTCATGTTTTTCAGATAAATATTATTTTTATTAAATGTATTTATAAAATAGCATTTTTACTATGGGGGTTCATTTGTTACTCTCATATTTAATTAGATCCTGGTTGTCAAGGGTCATACTAAAAAAACTAAAATGTAAAATGTATCTCACAATGTCACTTCCCCCATGGACATAATGCCCATGACATATTAATGCCAAGAAGGAATTAATATGTCACCACTATTCTATTGCTCTAAGGCGCAAGACCAAAGTGTTGCAGTATACTTAATTAAATCTGTCATATCATGCAAGCCTAAGGGGCACATTTACTTACCCACGAACGGGCCAAATGCGTCCGATTGTGTTTTTTTCGTAATGATCGGTATTTTGCGATTTTTTCCGGAAATTATAGCGAGTTCTTCATTACCAATACGATTTGCGCGAAAAAACGCGAGTTTTTCGTAGCCATTCCGAAAGTTGCGCAAAATCTGGCGATTTTTTCGTAGCGTTAAAACTTGCGCGAAAAGTCGCGCCTTTTTCGTAGAGTTAAAACTTAAAAGGCACGATGTTTCGCGCAAGTTTTAACTCTACGAAAAAATTGCGACTTTTCGTGCAAGTTTTAACGCTACGAAAAAATCGCCAGATTTTGCGCAACTTTCGGAATGGCTACGAAAAACTTGCGTTTTTTCGCACAAGTCGTTATGGCTACGAAAAACTCGCGTTTTTTCGCGCAAATCGTATTGGTAGCGAAAAAGTCGCGTTAATTTCCGAAAAGTCGTAAAGGCGCCGAAAAAATCGCAAAAAATACGAAAAAGTCGCAAAATGTTCGTTTTCCAATCGGAATTTTTCAAATTCAGATTCGAATTTGTGTCTTAGTAAATCAGCCCCTAAGAGTCTAAGATTTGAAAATTCCATTAGCTAAATGGGAGGTTGTTTTAGATCAGATGAAAAAAAAAAACAATAAATATTCGAAAATAAAAGGGGCATTTACTTAATACACCACAGTTGTGGGGCTACAGGTTTCTCAACAGTCAGTTGCTCTGAAAATCCCATTTACCTTCCAAATACTTTTTCAGTTGTTTTTTTTTTTCAACAGAAATAAAGACTATGTACAATGTTTATATTTTTTTACCATCTTCATTTTGCCATTTCATTTTGGCATCTTGGTAATCCAGGTCTGAACTCTTATTTAATACATTTCACTGCAGCATCTATGGCATGATAGTAACTATTGTATTATAACAGCTGCCTTTAATGAAACTCTGGTATTATATAGGAAGCGCATCTGGATCCTTCACTCTCTAACTTTTAAAGAGTGTCTTTTAGTGATTAGTGTCTTTTAGCTTCTGTTTCTGATAGAAAACATAAACCAACAAATGACACGTAAACAAGCCTTAACAGTACAATTTTGTTTTTGAGACACATCAGTGCCACTTGAATGTGATTCCAAAAAGATTTTTAGAACAGCAGGTAAAGAAGCTGAAGAGATGTACACTGAGTAATTTATTGTAATCCACACAGTTAAATGACTATATTAAAATATAGCTTAAAAACTAAACAATAATCTCATATTTGTACATAATCCTTGGAATGATTACTGTTCTAAATTAAGTTTCAACAAGTTTGACATGTTCAAATAAAAAATATATAAAAATTATATATTTGTGTAATAGATTCTACTTACAAGCATAAATGTTCGGGGCAGTGAGGTTAGATCTGTCAAGGGACGTAACATTTAGTTCCACAAATTCAGAGTTACCTAGTAAAGCCATCTGCAAGCAATTAGAGTTCTCTCTAGATGACATCCCTGGAGAAATTAGTTCAAGTCTACTGCCAGAAAGTGCCTTTAGGATAATGGCCTCACAGATAATTACTGGAATAAACTTGCACTATGTACACTGAAAACAAAGAGAGCAAAAGCCAGTGGAAACAGAGCCTGCCTCTGTTGGGTCTCAGAAAAGTATTTTGCCATAACTTCCTTTATTAATCATTTTTGTCTGTATGACTGCTATGCTCTACAAAAGACAATGGGAGAACAGAAATGTCCTCCAAGCCCCTGGACAACACATTTTAGGATATAATACAATAGCCCAGAGAAGGACATCTCCACTGTCTTTTGAGAACAGGCTTGTAAGAGAGCCTTCCCTATAAAAGGTTCCCAGTGCTGTGAATTACCTCTTATGTTTTGACTTTAGCTCTTAGGATTCTAGACAATGATACGAATGATATAATGATGCAAATTCTAGTTTGTTATTCTCTGTAGCCCTTCAATAATAGAAACATTTTTTCGACAAATGTATAGATCTAATTTTCTAGATTTGCATAATACATTGTTCTGTAAATACTTTTACTGTCATGTACAGTTTACAAGCATAAGTAGCTTAATTAGAAAATGCACTGATTAGAAATCTTTTTCCCTCTAGTCTACAGCTTATTAGTCACTCAGACGTTAATGGATGGGTTTGTCAGTGGCACATCTCAAGCATATGCACGCTAGATAGCTGAAGAATAGAGAGTCAATTGCCAAAACAAACAAATAGTATCAGTTTTATTTTAAATGTCTCCAGCAGTTTATCTTAAGTAGGGTAACTGGGATCAGCAGTTTAGTGATATCTGGTTGCTGAAGTATGTCTGTAGCTATTTGCTATACTGTAGCATTCTAAAATAATAGTTAAAATAATGCTTATGCAATAAGACTTCATTATGCAGAATTCTATTAACTTTTTGTTTGTTTTGTTTTATTAGGAGAGAGACCTTATCATGACATTTAATATTTCAATGCATCGATCCTGGTGGATGGAAAATGGACCAGGTTGTATGGTTACAGCAGTAACTCCTGCTCCAGACTGGGCACCAGAGGACCATCGGTATATTAGCATCTCTGACTGTTTTCTAGAGTACCAGTATATAGAAGTGGCACATAGCTCTCTCCAGATCTTTTTTGCAGTAAGTGAAAGTCCATTATTCCTATTGTTTTTTTTCAAGGTGGACAGGTTATAGCTCAGCTTGTATTGTGCTTTTATTGTGGGCTGGTATGGGGTAGTTGACCTAGCTTTATTTGAAATCAGCTGTTACTGATCTTTGCCAATCTTATATTAATAATTTGGTAATTTAGGCAGTTATGTAATAAAATGCACTAAGTTTGCCCAGGAGCAGTAACCCATAGCAGCCAATCAGCAGGTAGAATTTACTGGTCACCTGTTTAAAAGCAAACATCTTATTAGTTGCTATGGGTTACCGCTATTGAGCAAATTTAGTGCATTTTATTACATATGGGGGTTTGAGATTAGAGATTTTTACAGATTACAGCACTGCCTTTACATGTCACTCAATATGATCAGTCATGTCTTGCTGCTGGATAAACTCCCTGTGTAATTAATCCTAGAGATCAGATTTATCAAAATTTGAAATTAGAGCTCACCATGGCAAATTTCACTATTAATTTCTGTGGGATTTTTAGTGGCATGTTTATCAAATGTAAAACCCTAACTTTCATTCATTAATAAGTACACCTCTAAATATCCCATAAAAATCTGCTCTTCTATAACACCACCCTCTGCCAAGCTAAACAAACCTACTTCACTGCACTCAATAATTCCCTCTCTAAAAAACCTGCACAACTCTTCTCTACCTTTAACTCTCTGCTGTCCCCTTCTCCGCCCCCTCCGTGTCACTGCTCAAACCATTGCAGAGCACTTTAAAAATAAAATTGACACCATTCATAGTGATATTGCACAACTTTATCCCCATAACCATTCACCTCCCTCCCTACATGCTACCCAGTCTCTTCTTGGCTCCTTCTCCCCAGTGACAGAAGAGGAAGACTCTCTCTGGCTTTCTCTCACCTTACTACCTGCCCACTTGATCCCATTCCTACCAAACATTTACGTGATGCCAACCCCTGTCTTATCAAAGCCTTAACTCATCTATTCAATCTCTCGCTCTCTACTGGAATCGTTCCCTCCCAACTGAAGCATGCACTTGTAACCCCATTCTGAAAAAACCCTCCCTTGATTCCTCCAATCCCAGTAACCTCCGACCTATCTCTCTGCTCCTATTCATCTCCAAACTGCTCGAACGCCTAGGGGCTGATTTACTTACCCACGAACGGGTCGAAATGAGTCCGATTGCGTTTTTTTCGTAATGATCGATATTTTGCGATTTTTTCGTATGTTTTGCGATTTTTTCGGATTCTTTACGAATTTTTCGTTACCAATACGATTTTTGCGTAAAAACGCGAGTTTTTCGTAGCCATTACGAAAGTTGCGTAAAATCTGGCGATTTTTCGTAGCGTTAAAACTTGCGCAAAAAGTTGCGCTTTTTTCGTAGCGTTAAAACTTACGCGAAACTTTGCACCTTTTAAGTTTTAACGCTACGAAAAATGCGCAACTTTTCGCGTAAGTTTTAACGCTACGAAAAATGCGCAACTTTTTACGCAACTTTCGTAATGGATACGAAAAACTCGCGTTTTTACGCAAAAATCGTATTGGTAACGAAAAATTCGTAAAGAATCCGAAAAAATCGCAAAACATATGAAAAAGTCGCAAAATGTTCGTTTTCAAGTCGGAACGTTTCCAATTCGGGTCGGATTCGTGGGTTAGTAAATCAGCCCCCTAGTGTACAACCGACTGACACTATTCCTCTCTGACAATAACCTCCTGGATCCCCTACAATCTGGTTTTAGACAACAACACTCGACCAAAACTGCTCTAACCCGACTAATAAATGACCTCCTATCGGCTTAAGCCAAAAAACACTACTCACTACTAATACTTCTCGATCTCTCTGCTGCTTTTTACACTGTGGATCACCCTCTTCTCATCCAGTCTCTCTGCTCTCTTGGCTTTTGTAACACTGCCTTATCCTGGTTTTCATCTTATCTCTCAGATTGATCCTTCAGTGTCTCTTACAATGGTGCATCACCTTCTCCCTTGCCTCTTTCTGTCGGGGTTCCTCAAGGCTCTGTCCTGGGCCCCTTACTATTTTCTCGCTATACCTCCTCACTTGGCAAATTAATCAATTCTTTTGGCTTTCAGTACCACCTCTATGCTGATGATACTCAGATATATCTTTCCTCTCCTAATCTCAACCCAGAGCTTCTAACTCGTGTCTCTTCCTGCCTGTCCGCTATCTCCACTTGGATGTCCCAACGTTACCTTAAATTAAACCTCTGTAAGACTGAACTGGTTCTCTTTCCCCCATCCAATGCCCACATTGTTCCCGAGGTATCTATAAAGGTTAACAATTCCACCATAACCCCATCTTCCCAGGCCCGGTGCCTTGTGGTTATCCTGGACTCTGCCCTGTCCTTGACTCCTCATATCCAGTCACTTATCAAATCATGTCACTTTCACCTAAGAAATATTTCCAAAATACGATCATTTATAACCCAAGATGCTGCCAACATTCTTATTCACTCTCTTATAATATCTCACCTGGACTACTGTAATTCCCTATTAATTGGCCTTCCTCTCCAAAGACTGTACCATCTCCAGTCCATAATGAATACTGCTGCCAGGCTCATACACCTCTCCAACCGCTCCTCCTCTGCCGTACCACTCTGCCAATCCCTGCACTGGCTTCCCCTACCATCCAACCCGCTTGTTACACTCCTCTACTGACCTGCTCCTCAATTCCTCTCTCATTCCCTCCTCACACACTTGCATTCAAGATTTGGCAAGGGCTGCCCCCCTTCTCTGGAATTCGCTCCCACAAACTGTCAGACTTTCTCCCAATCTCTCTGCCTTCAAGAGATCTCTAAAAACGCATTTATTTAGAGAAGCTTACCCTAATCTAGTTTAACATAACCTCAGTGTGCCGCTAAAAGCAATAACCTGTGCCACACCTCTCACAATTCATTTCAGTCATGCCCATTCCCACACCTTGTGTCTCAACCCTTTCTCCTTGTAGATTGTAAGCTCTTTTGGGCAGGGCTCTCTTCACCTCTTGTATCGGTTATTGATTGCTTTATATGTTACTCTGTATGTCCAATGTATGAAACCCAGTTATTGTACAGTGCTGCGGAATATGTTGGTGCTTTATAAATAAATGTTAATAATAATAATAATAATAATAATAATAAAAAATGAATAGAGAGCGATAACATTTTACTGTGTGAGCTCTAGTTTCACACTTTGATAAATCTGCAATCACTATTGCAATCTGCAGTATATTTTCTTATATGAGGGTGCAATTGGTAATCAGAAGAGCTGAAAAGCTCTAGGTTGTTACTTGAAAATGATAAATTTCCTTCTGTACTGTCCAGCTCTTCTGCACTGACATGTATTGAAATTCTACAATGATAACTAGTAAAAAACATTTAGCTCTTTCTTCTGGTATTTTACTAAGTTGTTGTCAGCATTTGTTGTCATGTAAGGAAAGAATTGAAATCTCTTGATACATTGTCAAGGGAAGAGTAGTAAAGTGAAGAATAATAAATGCTAATAATGTTCTAAAAAATAAGACAAGTGGGGAAAAAAGATTAACTACAGTACGTGCAGCAAGGTAGACAATGTAAGCATAATGTAAGCACAATGCATGCACATAAAGTAATGCATTTCAGGCTAAAACCTTTTTTTGGCATGGCATTTATAGTTATTTTGTCTTTCTGGCACAAAAATAGCAATGATCTCTTAATGTATGGAAGGAATTCCGAATGCATACAAGCATTCTGAATGTCTAATAAGACAAAAAAACCAGACCGTTTAACTGAAAAGACTTATTAACCTTAACATAGCACTGTTTTTATGCACATGGTAGTACCAATCACAAATGGATTTGTGGCAAAATTCCACATTTAGCCATGGGCTAATATTTTCATGAACCTTCTACAAAATCAGCATTACTGACTAGACGCCCATAGATCCCAATGTATTTTAGCTGAAGGTAAAAAAAAACCTATGGAAAAAAAGCAAAAAAACACCTATAGAATCTAATGTATTCTTTTTGGAAAATGTTGTGTTGAAGAAAAAAGTTTTGAAAGAAACTTGCTGTAAAAGATTGGGCATTGATTTCAACACATTTCCCAAATTTTTGCCATTTTGCAAGTTTTCACATGGTTTCAGATTTGCTCATTACTAATTGATAATAAATCGCAGGGTAAACTCCTGATAGCAGGAGACAAATAGAAACAGTGTTTCAGCTTACCAGGACTTGGTCCCCCACCAAGCCCAATAGTATTCCTAAAACAGTGCTCTTTAAGCTGTGTAGCTTACTGGAGGCTTGTTTATGCTGTTTAGGTATAACTGCACCAAACACTTCTGTGGTTGCGATCTTTATTAATAAACTATAGCTGAAGTGTATTCTGGTAAATAAACTAGAGAAAAAGCAGCATGCAAGAAAACGATAAGCATTACCTCAGAAATGCAATAATCATGAAACATTATTTCATTTTACACTAATTTCTGCCAAAAGGTGCCCACTGAGTATAAACAGGCAGAACACCTGAAATTGGCTTTTATGATTAAAATGTCCCCAGCTGACCACTTCAGTCTACTTAATAAATTCCACCAAGAATTCGTCCTGCAAAAAAGTGCTGAATTTTCATTATTGTATATATCATTTATATAGAGCAAAATGCCTGCTTTCATGGAAGTAGGAAAAGTAAGTTGAAATGAATAATTAAATTATGCCTATACAGCTTTTTTTTTTTTTAAAGTTTTTCTTTAAAGAAGAAGTGAAAACTAGCATACATTTTCAGTTTGTATTTATTCACTTGACTCAGTTCTACCTAAACCAAACCAGAAATAAACCTGGGTCAAGAAGATAGGGTACAAGAATACAAAAACACTAGTAAATAAACCACAAATATAAGACTTAGAAGTTTAAGAATCAAAGCCAACACAGATGCCTTTTTATTATGATGCCACACTACATGATGCAAGTCTTAACACTCCTTTTACAAGTATATATGACATCCGGTCTACCAGCTGAAACAAATGTTTAATGGATATGGAAATTGTATAGAACAGTATCTCTTAACCTATTTATTTCAGTGGATCCAAATGTAGTGACTAGCAATGTTAAAACATGGTTTTATGTACCCTGTTCAATTGCTATTTTCTATTCTAGGTGAATATGTCTCTGTATGTATACTGTGTTTCTGCATACAAAACTCTATTTTTAAAATAATGAAGCCAACTGTTAAGCTAGTTTGGTCTAAGAATTTTGCATTTTCTTTCAGTAATAAAAAACATATTTTCCATACATAAAAATAATACAGTGTCATAGTAGCTATTATTTGTGTAATTCTGCAGATAAGAAGGCTATGGCTACCCACATACACACCTACATTTTCTTGTACTCCAAACCCAATAGAATTTTGTTTTTAGTTTTTTTGTTGTTGTTGTTTTTGTTTTGCCAAAGCAACAAGCCATTTCAGCAGTGTTAAGCACATTAAACCCATTTCCATTCAGATACTGTACTACTTCATTAATTTGATAATTGCATTGTAAAGCTTCCATAATGAGCAGGCATCATGTTGATAATGACCCTGCCAGAATTCTATAACCCCAGTTCTAGTCTTTGGCTTGGTCATGCAACTCTGCTATGGCCATTATGCTGTTAGTACATGTCTTTAACTGGAAGTTTAATTAGCAAAGAAAATACCTATTGCAAAGCTTTATTACCATCATTAACTGTCTTTCCAGCTCCTAGTTTTGCTAAATTTTTCCTCCAAGCTGCAACATCACAGAAAATGTGTTAACTGCCAGGATTTAGTCTCTAATATAGTAATAAAGCAAAACAATTGAATGTATCTTCTTTTACTACAGCATCAATATTGTGTATCCCACTAAAAGCAGGAATAATCACTAGATAATGTCTCTGCCTGGGTTGGGATGAAACAGTGATACAGCCAAGACGAGAGCATGTTTAACAATGAAAGGGCAATTACTAATCACCAATGTAATTTGGTTCTGGTAACATATTTTGAAATATAAACCAACTGCCATTTTCACTGTATGGTGGGGAAGAAAAAACAGCAAATAAAGAGTAAAAGGCCATTGTTTTGTCATGTATCATCAGATTATTAAAAGTGTATCATCTTTCACATTCAGACAGTACAGTGATCAGTCATACCTCCAGGCAAAGAAAAAGGATAAAATAGAAAATCTTTCTTGGTGGAATTTTTGGTACTTTCATTTTGTTTCTTCTGTTTGTACACATGAAACAAAAGTATTATTTTGTACAAAATGTTTCTTAGTTAAGTGTCTACATGTACAATTAACAAAACAACATGGTCTAAACTCAACCACAGATTAATAGTTTATGGCCAGCAAACTGCTGATGTGACACAGGAAAAGGTGTTCTTTGATGTTAGTCATAATATGGACAAAGCCCTACATTACTGGCAAGTAAAAGATTCTGGTACCTAAGCTGCCTCTTGCATGGTTGAATGTGAGCTTATTTTGTTTCCTTTATATGACGCCAATGTTAATTATCTTTTGTGTGACTTAAAAGCTGTGATTGCACTCACATAAGCGCACAGCTTAGAGGGAGCATTGCTTGCTACTGCCGTGCTCCTGCTCACCTAGCAGCTAGCATTTTGATCTTTGCCTTTTCTTGCAATAGTCCCTTTGACTGTAATTCTTTTCAATATGTTACCTTTCCATCTTTGCACTTAGTGCTATCTCTCTCTCTACTGTAGGTCCTGTTCAGTGAGCGCCAGAATCCTAACAATATACTCTAAAACAAATCAGTAGCCCAATTACAGCAGGAAACCTTAAAAATGTATCAGTATTACTACCAATTATCGCACAAACATCCAAAACAAGTCAAAGAGTGCAGATGTTCGTAGGCAAGGGAGCCCTGTACATAACTCTTGCAATACAGGTATGGGACCTGTTATTCAGAATTCTCGGGACCCAGGGTTTTTCCGGATAAGGGATCTTTCCGTAATTTGGATCTCCATAACTTAAGTCTGCTAAAAATCATTTAAATATAGAAGAAACTCAAAAGGCTTGTTTTGCCTCGAATAAGGATTAATGATATCTTAGTTGGGATGAAGGAGAAGATACAGTTTTAATATTACAGAGAAAAGGAAATCATTTTTAAAAATTCAAATTATTCGCTTAAAATGGAGTCTATGGGAGATGGCCATTCTGTCATTCGGAACTTTGTGGATAACGGGTTTCCAGATAAGAGATCCCAAATCTGTACAAGAAAAGGGATCCTGATTTACCTTGGGACCACAGGCACTAGTGGTGGTGGTGCACTAGTAACAAGTGTGCATTTTGCATCCCATGGGTTGACTGTATTCTGCCCCCTACATGACTGATATTTGTACAGGTATGGGATTTCCTAACCACGGTCCATAGAGCCATTTTAAGTAAATAATAATTTCTAAAAACAAAAGTTGCATCATGGCCATTTTGTGCCTTTTTTAACTTGTAACCTGCTTTAGTAAATAAACTGTATTTGATAATATGCACATTAATAATGTTCATTATCATTATCAATAATTTGATAATGTGACATTTGTAACACCAAAATGAAACTGACAAAAAGGTTATGCATTTTTCACATCTTAATATTAAAATTAAAGTCCTTTAATGGTTGTACATTTTGAAATATTAAGTGCACAAGTCTACCTCTAGATCATTTGTGGTTTGCATAAGATGACAGATAGCTGGACAGACAGATATCCTTCTTCCCAATGAAATTAATTGTGTTCTTTGTGCACAGTGTAAACCAGATCCATGAGGAAAGACTGATTCATCTATTGAAACTAGATGCATGTACAGTATACAGTACATATATACTTATTAAAAATCTTTCTTGTAATCCTTCCTGATTCATTTTCCTATCTCTTCATGAATATGATTTCATGTAGATATAATTACTGTGTATGTGTGTCAGACCTTCTGTTATGAATAATTTACATAGTGCAGCGTAACATTTTAAAATACATGAACATCTCAAAATTAATCCCATATAAATGTTAGTGTCAGTGCTACCATAAATGAGCAAGCTGACACAATGCTTATTTGGGGATTTACAAACACCATCAGACGCTCTGCATTGTTTTATAGTTAACTGAATCATTAAATTAAATTGTTTGGGAATTTGCTTTGAACTATAATTGAACTGGAAATCCAATGGAGTTGAACTGTGTTATTTCTACTTATGCCTTAGTTACACAAAAACATTTTAAGGAGCAGGATCTGTGTATATACAAATATTAACTACATTTTAGGTAGTTGCAATTTCTGCTAGTGTACATAAGTATAAAACAGAAATATACACTAAAGGGCTGATTTAACAAAATTCAAGTTTGTGTTTCTTTCACAAATCGGGAAATGGCAAAAAAAACACGATCAAGAATATATTCAAGAATATTCTTAAGGACTATGAATAGTTGGTACTTACTAGAAAAAATTCATTAAAAGTCACCTGAAAAAACTTGGCAAGTAAGAGCTAGCAAAGTTCAATAGAAGTCAATAAGAATTGTCTCTAACAACTTTATTTATTTTCCCAGTTTATTAAAACATTCAAGTTTTTTAGCTTAATGGAACAATCTTATTCTCGGCAGAGTGCAACTCATTTTACCAACTATGAGCCTCCTTTGCTAATACCCCATGTTCAGTCTGGTCAACGGTCTCTGTTAGCCTCGCAAAACTATACCACCACTGCTTTTTCTTCAAAGTACTCCACAACACACATACTGCTGGATTATAGCCAACACTTGGCCCAGAACCAGATTTAAGACAGAATTACCATAAGTAGTGTCACTTACTCCCCCCAAAACATGGCTTACTCTAAACTATAATGGGGGACATCTGGAATGACAGCTGGGCAATACCTTTGCAACAACTGCAACACAACAGACAACTCCTGCCTACACAGCAGGTTATATACCACAGACTTGCAACTGCCAATGCAGAGCAATTTCAGCGCACTGGGATATCAGTGGCCACCTCTCCCATTGTAGATAACCTTGCTAGCACCCAGTCAAGAAAAGTAATATCTCTATTTTATACAAACCACTGTATGTAGACACAGAAATCTGGGCAAGGGATTCATGGGAGGAGGATTTGGGAATGAGTTGTGATGAGCAATGGGAGTGTGCATTAAGCACCACGAGACTAGTCTCTTATTCATACAGGCACAGCTTATTCTAGTTATACCTAATATACAGAGCTTACTAAACTGTTCAGAGGTTATATGTCATGAAAGCTCATGCCCTAAACCCAGTGGGAGGGCAAAGGGACCACATAACCACCTACTAACCCTTGCAATATATATGGTGAATGTTCTATTGCTAGCACAGGGGATCTTTGGTAGTGTACAATGTAAGTGTAAGGAGTCCAGGGCAACTGGCGCCTGTTCTTACCTCTATGCATGCCAGTCCCTGGGCTCCTTCATGTAGGCGCTTATCCTGCACGTCAATCTTCAGTGTGTTCCGGCTTGCACTGCCGATACATGCGCATGCGTAATAACACGAGGCACTGTGTTGTGATGTCAGTGGACGCACTTACATCACTTTTGGTGCCAAATTTGAATTTAAAATCTGTTTGTCTGCTTGTTTCAATTGCCCAAGCTGGTTCTCTGTATTTGATTCCTTGCTAAGCCTTGTCTTTTGATTGATCCTCTGGTTTTGACCTTTTTCCTGATTATTAACTCGTGAATCTCCGCTGCCTACCACCGACGTTTGCCTGACATGACTTCACCTCTGCCTGATCACTTTTGTACTGCATTTACTGGAATACTTTGCCTATGTGTAGGATCCCTGTCAACTCCGCCGCAGAAAGTCCGGGGTTGGCATTTACTGGAATACTTTGCCTATGTGTAGGATCCCTGTCAACTCCGCCACAGAATACCAGGGTTGGCAGGGATTTCCTGCTACACCTAAGAGGTTACTCCTAGCACTTTGCTGATGGTTAAAACTTACTCTGTTAGTCTTGAATACTTCTATGTATAGTCTTGGTTTATGTATGAAGTACTGTGCCTTTTATTCTGTAATGTTTTTTCTCAATAAAGGATGACTGGATGACTTCTTGGACAAGCACAATATCTAAGTCTGCATTGATCTCTAGATCTACGGTTAGTTTAAAATTTATTTAACAACATTGCCTTTTTGCTATGTAAATTGAAGATATGAGCAGAGAATAGTGAAGGTCTAGGGAGGCTTAGCCTCACCATAAAGAGACCAGCTGCTGTATATTCATAAGGATGTCCAGTGTAAAACATTTTATTAGTAGCTTCTCCAAATATTTTCCTCCCCTCCCCTGCTTGAAGATTAAAGAAAATATATAGAAACAATTTTTTAGATATAGATGATGGGCATAGAAAGTAATATAAAATAATGTTTTGTACGTCAGTACCCTCTCTCTGTCCACTGAATGTGTGTTATCAGTCATCATTCAAATATGCTTTGAACCACAGTTCAATGCATACATAAGTTAACAATGATAGTATAAGAGTAGATGCCTAGAAGCATTAGTTTTGTGTATGAATGGATACTTATACTTGCAGAGATGATTAATTTATTTTCCCACATGAACAGCTGCCATTTAACTCAGAAAACCAAGGCTTTGGAGGAAAAAGTCATTTTTTTTTTAACATAAATCAAATTCCTTGATGTCCTACATGACTGATCACTGTATTTACTGAGAAAAGAAAACATTCATTACTATTTTTATTTGCTAAATATATACAATATATTACAATATAATATAAATAAGAATATATAAACAAATACATTGTGTATATTTGTAAACCATATTTTGCAGTTTATCTTTAAAGTTTTCACTGTGTAATTGTCTGCGAAGTGAATAAAAGGTTTTTATCACTAAGCACTGGTTGAATAGCCTAGATTTTTTGCCAGGACACATTAATGTTAAAATGTTTCTATTAATATGGCAGACTATAGCTGGCCTTTGACTGTGCCTGTTATTGCAAATCATACCTGGACAGAGTGGAGAATAAGATAAATCCCCCAAAGGAGAGAAATAACTAATTTGTAGTAAAGCAAACTAGCTTCTAAACTTTGTGTTGCAGTGTGAGCATATTTTTCAAGCTATTAATAAAATAACATACAGCTGTAATCCAAGAACAGAGCTGTATTGTACCAGTATAGGATATGGAATACGTGCATTTTTGTTTAACAGGTACAGTATCTACCTTTGCAAATGATTAAGCCTGGAATCATGCTTAATAGAAAAAAAAAATAATAATGTAAGGCAATATCAAGGTAGGAGGTTGATGGTGAGCAATGATCTCAGTAAGCCATTCTGTAATTATACACACAAATATATTCTGGAGTGCACAAAAAGTTTTGCATGGAAACACTATTGAAACACAAAGACCGATCCATTGCTTTATGTGGCACTCATAAGAAGACTTTTAAGTTTACAGCATCAAATAATTAGTACACAGCTTTAGATAATTAGAGGGAGCACTAAAGGTAAAACTATTTAATTAAAAATACATAATGACAGTACATTGCATTTTTTACATTAACAAGGAAAGGAGGCAAGATACAAGAAGTGACGAAAGTTGAGGATTTTTAGCAGGCACAGCTTTTACTATAGATAGAATATTGGGAGTTGTTAGTGTTTTGACACCCAGGTCAAGATGTCCCTTCTGCCATTAGCAGAAAATGTATGGTGGTTGCAGATATTGTTTCCAGTCTATTTTTCTATACAACCTAAAGCTATTATTGTACCCATCACAATTTGTCAATTTCTTGCCTACAAATTTGTTAGCATGTGAGAAAGGTCATAGTGACTATTAGTTTAGTACCTCAGTTGATTAAACTGATGATTTTGGCAGATTGAATTCCCTGTTCCCTAGAGTTTTCAGCTTTGTTCCCTGAGTCTATGGGATATCATAACTCGCACAAGTTGTTAACATCTGAAAAGATCTCTCCAGGTTTTGTAACCTATAGTAGGCAATAAAGTGGTAGCTTTCTAATGATAAACCAGTAAAGGGTACATGCTACTTCCTTTCTTTGAGTCAATGGAACAGGGAAAAAGTTGCATGTTATAAATTACTCAGTAAGTTACATGGCAAGGTCATCATTATCAATAACACAGCATGCCTGTCATGGCTCAGGAAAAGTTAACCTTTTTTTGCCTGGTACAGTTTTGAGATTACATTTTTGGCTCCAACCATGGCAAAAAACAGATGTCCGCACATTGCTGGCATCGGAGAGTAGCCTCCTCTCCTCAAAGATACAGTATATACTTTTTTCCCCAGTGCTGCCTCATCCTCTCTATATCTTATTCTTAATGACTCCTCTCCAGGTGACATCCTTTATGCTGCTGTATATTCGGCTGCAGCTGCTCTAAAGTTATTCTTGGTGGGGCCTGTCACTCAAGGGTCCTACGGTATTCAGGTCCTGCACGTGTAAAAGCTGTCTGATAAACTGGACAAACACAAAGCAATGTTTGTTTTGGTTAGGCCTGTCATTTAAGGCTCCTACAGTTTATTTGATAATTGCGCAGTGACTAGCTTTTACGCAGTATTGCAATTTTTTCCATGAAGTGAAATGCCACATGTTTGCTCGTTACTTGTCTTGGCTTTGCAATAGTTTCCCACTGAACTTCATTCAGCAGGGCTACAATTTTCCAGTTTGACACCCCTAGCCTGACTTCATCACTGGTAACAGTTTCTTCCTTTTTTGGGGTCTTGGTCTTTTTTTGTCCTGTGGTTTAGAGCACAGTGAGTGCATTGGTATTCTTGTATCCACATATCTTCCTATGTATAGTATTCTGCCCATCTGAGACACCCAGTTTTAATTATGACTACATAGTTCTGGCATAGGTTTCATATAGTTAAATCTTTTCCCCCTTTCTTTATTTTTGCATGTGCCTTTAAAAATAGAATTTAATATTTTTCTTGCACACACTGTAGGTGGAGGTTAGAATCTGATCATAATCTATTATATGCTTTATTCACAGAAACTACATGCCTTTTTACTTTCTCATACTTGTTTTAGACTTGATAGAGGACCCAAAATAGTTAGGAACTGTGGTCTCATAAAATAGTCATTTATGATTATATTTTGTCCTATGTTTTGTAAACATTGTTCAGTCAGTGTATTCATGAGTTTAGTCTTGCTCCTATTGATCACAAAGCCCATGTTAAATATGAGGGTCTTCTCCAAGGTCTGTGGTTGTGAAAATATTTGATCTGTTGTTGATTCCACACTGGTATTCTCCAAGTTGTGCTTGGGTTTATGGTTTAGCCATTTGTTCAGGAAGAGTATGTCTTTACTTACCTCTGTTTAAAATTAGCCCTAATGTTTTGTGTGTAAATGTAAGTCGTGATTTATGATTTATGTTGTTGACTAATTTTCTATTTCTTTGGGATGAATCATAGGGCAACAATGAAGCAGCACCGACTCAATATTGTGCCATTCCTTAAAGCTATTGGCATGTCTTCTAGCCTTGCTTTTCACAGTCTTCCCCCAGGTCTTTCTAGGTTTTGTCCTGATGTTCCCGAGATATTATTTATTTACCATTGTAGAGAAGAGTATATAGGTATAGTTATATAAGCTCTGAATTAAAAAAAAGTCTCAATGAAAAGCCATTGTTTATGATTTTGTGGGAAACTGATATTCATAATGCAGTGTAAAATTACTCAACAATAGGGACACGTTTGTCATACAACACAGAGAGAAAGACAAATTCTCCTGAATAATTATTTCCCACCAATTAGTTTTTGCATTGTTTAGCATATTGCAGATAAACTTGAAGCTAATTCCAGACAGTAGTAATGATAGTAGGATTTGTGTATGACACGTGTATGATAAGATGACAATGGTATTAGCCTGGTTCTCGCACACAATCCATCAGCCCCTAGATACCTGTTGGGGTATTTAATCAGCAATGAAGAAAATTAGGAGCCGCATACACATTGCTGTATTTTTACAAAAATGTGAGTGTCAAGTATGATAATGTTTTGAGTGGCTGAACCTCCCTTCATTAGAGGTTTGTCAGGAACTGATTTTCTAAAGCAAACACACAACTTTTAGCAGTGAAGGACAGCAGCACATTATATACAGTATAGATAGATAGATAGATAGATAGATAGATAGATAGATAGATAGATAGATAGATAGATAGATAGATTTTTGTATATAAACTTACTCATTACTCATTTTTTGGTGTTACTGTTCCTTTAACCATACTCTATATTCTGGATTCTTGTTGCTGGATCTTGACCTGACTTCCCGACCTCATTTATTAAAATCTGCCTGCTCTGCCCTGTTTCTGGATATTGACCATAACTTTTGCTTTACCTTTTGTTAACTTGCCTTGGACTTTGCTTTTTTCCAGTACCAGCATTGCATGTTTTGCCTTCCCAGTCTGCAATCAATACCAAATTTGCATGTCTAGGTTTCCCATTATCTACATTGCCTGGTTTATTTATCTTTCCTGTCATGTCTAAATGTCATTGCACCCCTGCCAAATGGTTTAAAATTTAGTGGTTGAGCACAACTTCCCCCTTTTTTGCTAATTGTAAATAAAGACTGTGAATCTGTTCTGCCAGAACCAGTCTAGCCTGTCCTGTCTGTTCCCCATTAAAGGAGACATATTAGATAAATAGGGAAAACCCCATTTTTGTAGGCAATTATGAATAATATATGGTGCTTGTTATACTTGCTAAACATTAATCCTATCTGTAAAAATGGCCCCTTTATTGGAGCTCCCTCTCACTTCTCTGCCGTGTGTGAAATGAAGAGTGGGCATGTCCTAACAGTCCCTGCCAGAAGCACAGTAGGAGGGGGATAGCCAATCACAGCCCTGCAGTCACACAGGCACAGATAGGCTTCAGTTCCCTATCAGGTCAGCCTAGCTGCTGATTGGTTCCTATCCTACAGTGCAATGTACTGAGAGCCGCTGGCCCTGCACATCCAGAGACTTCAGCCAGCAGGAAGTGGAACAGATGGGCGGGGCTAGTGGGGTTTCGGTGGAATTTCTCAAAAAATCAGTTTGAAACATATTTTTAAGCACAATCCTTCTATATCTAGAGGAGTATAATTCCCTGTCACATTCATAATTTTTATAGGATCTGTCTCCTTTAACAGCTTTCTTCTCAGTCCTCACTAACCTCCCCTGGCAACCATTACACCCACCTATCTTTACAAATGGTAGCATGCTTGTTTTCAGATTAGTTGGTTTTCTTTGAGCTTTCATTACTATTATTAAATAATAATTTAAGCACAGAATAACAAAACTGCACTGCGCATTTAAGATGAGGCCTTAACCAGTGGTGTAAATAATACCCCTGCAAGACCATGCCATGCTTCCCCACCTGCCAGCCAACACTACTCGCAGCTCCCCAGGCAGTTGACCACATACCCATATTTGATTTTGTTTATTGAAGTTTAAGCAAGGCAGAGGAGCCAGAGAGACAAGCAGTGTTGTGAAAGAAGAAAAGTGTGTGGTATTCTGCGTATGGATGTCTGGGGTTAATGAGTGTTCAGTGGCCATTTTTGCAATGTCTGGGGTTAATGGAGTGCTCATTGGCCATTTCTGCAGTGATCTTACTGGCAAGTTTCAGTTTAGTCCTCTGTAGTCCTCTGCAGGGGTTGGAGGCCCCCAAGTCTGTCTGCAGGGGGCCCTAAACTCTAGTTACACTACTGGACTGAACCGTGCTCTATAAAGGGAAAGCATTACCCTCTCTTCTCATTAATACAACATCAACATTAAGACAACATCTTCCTGGCCTTGATGTTAACTTGCATTCATGCTGCCGGCTCCTATTATTGTGCTCGTCCTCACTTGGCTTTATAATTAAAGTAAGGAAAATACAGATGCTGTATATAAAAAAATTAGGGCATTTATCCTCTGCTTCTCAGATAAAATAATAGAAAGGGATTTACAAGGATTAAAATAACAATTCTCTCAACCTTGAGGCATTGATAGCTGCTAAGGCTTTGCAAAGTTATAATTTGGCTAATATCTATAAATCAATAGTTAATGTGCTGTATACAGCAGTAAGTAAAGTCCTCTCATTGTAACATATGTCTTTGTAACTATTTATTTTTAAATAGGTGCCAGTTTAATTAGAACAAAAAAGAAAGAAACACAAAAGCACAGTAAATGGTATATTGAAGTGAAAGCCCCTGTGGTTCAATATCAATTAACATGGATAATTAAACTCAACTAAACACCACTTTTTACAAGCGTGAATATAGTTTCAGTGCACTTGACTTACATTGTAATTCTTTGCAACTTTTCCTCAACATGAAACAACTTTAGAAGATTACAGAGGAATGGCAAGAGACCATAATCAACAAAATACACAACTTAATAATCATGTGGACGTGGGCTTAACTGAAGATCCAATTCACCAGAAAGGTCAATTGTAAATTAAAATTTTCTTTAATCTGCAACTTCCAGATGTTGTTGAACTACATTACCCAGCCTTATGAAAATGAAGCATGATGGTATTTATAGATTTCCAATAAACGGACAGACATGATTTATAAATCATTTCCCTTTATATATAAAAATAATGATGTTAATTAATTAAAATATATGAATTGGAGCCAAACCACACTGCACTTGGTAGAGAAAAGGAACCAGTACATTATCTACTTTATTAAAACATGGTCTGTGAGACCCTCTCTAGGGATATAGCGAACCTCAAAAAAAAAGTTCGCAAACGCGTTCGCAAACTTACGCCAAAAAGTGTGAATATTCGCGAACTTTGCGAACACCATAGACTTCAATGGGAAGGCGAACTTTAAAACCTAGAAAAGCCATTTCTGGCCAGAAAACTGATTTTAAAGTTGTTTAAAGGGTGCCACGACCTGGACAGTGGCATGCAGGAGGGGGATCAAGGGCAAAAATTTATCTGAAAAATACTTTGTTGACACAGCGTTGCGTAAAACCGCAAAGGCAGCTGGCAGACCTAGCGGAAATACGTGGCGTTTTTTGCTATTTCACACTATTAGCACCATGGAAAGGGGATTTGCTGAAAAACGCCATGTGTGGCTTGTGCGGCGTTTTTAGGCCGAGAAAAAACGCAGAGGAAAAACGCCACGCGAACCCAAATTGCGAACATACGCGAAAAGTTCTCGGACTTGTGAACTCGCGAACACCCAATGTTCGCGCGAATTAGTTCGCCGGCGAACAGTTCGCTACATCTCTAACCCTCTCTAGAATAAAAAAACAAAATGCCAGTGAAAGTGTGTAATATAATAGCTGTCAAATGCAAACTGGGAAAAAAGTGCACATGAATGGCTGAATCAGGGTGTAGAGGGAGTAGAATCAGTAACAGGCAGGAGTAAGGACATAGAGGACAAAGAATCACTAACAGGCAAAAGCAGGACAGAAGGAAAAGAATCAGTGACAGGCAGAAGCGGGACAGAGAGGGTGACAACCCAGTAAATGGAAGGAGCAGGTGTTAAAACAGTGACAGGAAGATACAGGCAGAGTAGGCGTAGAACCAGTGACAAGAAAGAATTGGACAAAGTGGACAAAGTGGACAAGATGGAACTTTTACAATGATTAACATCCAAAGCAAGATTTTTAAAAATTAATAAATTGCAGATTTTCCATAATACTACATGTTCTGTCCTCACCACGTGTTACCCTGAGGTAGTGTGTAGCTTGACATACAACTAAACATTCTCACACTCCAATTCAGCTATGAAAATGGTTAAAGACTCATGGATGAGCCTTGCAGTTCCTACTTGCAAGAAGATGGAGTTGAGAATCCTCCTGGCTATGCCGATCATCATTTCCCAGGCGCCTCCCATGTGAGAGGAGTGAGTTGGGTTGAAAGTCCAGGTGCATCCTTCATATTAATGTTTGATGAGATTTGCAGTCTTTTGGCTGCCCCAACAAAGTTAGTGCCTCTGTCAAAGCGAATATGTTTCACAGTGCCTCGTATTGCAATAAAGTGTCTGAGGGCATTTATGAAACTTGAAGTGTCCATTGATTCAATGACCTTGATATGGACAGCTCTGATGGTCATACCAGTGAATATTACAGCCCAGCATTTTATGGTTTCCTCTTGTATGTCGCATGGAAACAGTCCAGGGACCAAATATATCTAGACCAACATTAGTGAAAGGTGGGTCTTGGCTAAGTCTGTCAGTGGGAAGATTGGCCATCTTTTGTGATTGTAACCTCCCAATGAGTTTACGGCAAGTGATGCACTTGAACATTGCACTATTCACACATCTTTTTGCTCCAACTATCCACAAACCAGTTGTTCATAAATCTCCTTCTGTAAATAGTCGACCCTGATGTTTGACTTGAGCATTATAATTATTCTCTTCAGACTGCACCTTTGAGACATCCTGCTACTCTTAAAAGTCCATTCTGGTCAAGGAATGGGCCAAGCTTTTTCAAAGCACCGTCTTCTGCAATGCAGTTGATCTCTTTAGAATAAATCTCGAGTTGTACAGTGTGGAGAATGATATTCTTTGATTGCTGAAGTTCTGCTACTGTGTAGACATTTTTACAGTGATACCAAAGATGTGTACCCTCATTCGGTACTCTGTGGTGTCCTTGCAAGAATCATTGTCTCTGTACCAATAAAATTTCTGGAAATTTCTGTCTCTCTTACAAGAATACAGTGGAAAATTTGTTGAATGTCAGCAATAAAGGCAATAGAGTCTTTATGGAAACAAATGAGTACTCCCAGAAGTTTGTTATTGAGGCCAGGGCCAGTTAGGAGAACATCATTTAGGGAGACACCTTTGAACTTAGAACTGCCCTGGTTTCTTTGATTGATAGACTACAAATATTGGTAGGTACCAGCATTCCTCGGTGTTAGTGAGGATGGGCGCTAGCTCTGCATGACTGTTCTCAAATATTTTTCCCATGAAGGTAAATAAGTGGTCTTTCATTCCTAGTTTCTTTTGAAAGCTGTGCTTGAGAGAGGTGAAACGTTTTAGGCAGGCGTTGCTTCCGAGGTCTAAAGAGTAGAGGTGCGACCCAACTGTTGGCATTTTAACTAGCCCCTGCTCCATTATTAATAATAAGAGTTTATCCTCACTAGACATGGCTACCTGATTATCCTCTTTTGATCTATGAAACACTGTGCATCCTACATTTTGGAGCAGGATTCACCAGGATTTCACAATTCCTGTGCATTGTGAACTGACCTCTGGTGTAGTTGTAGCAGTGTCACCTTCCTCCCCAACATACTTGCTGGTGCCATTGTTGTGAGGTAAAACCCATGGGTCTGGCCCAGGGTGTAAAGCTGTGTTATGATGTGTGCTGTCACATTCTGTGACCTTACAGACCTTTCTGGTCCTTCTGTGGACTTCGCCCTGAAGGCTCTGCATTTCAGGAGAGGATGAGGCTTTTGATGCAGGGGGCACTGCTTACCAGGGTCTCTTTGTCTCTTTATGCACAGAAACAGCAGATCTGTGGGAATGATCTAGAAAGGAAGCATTCATTTTGGGAACTGTTACTGCTGCTTTGCGAGCATTAAGCACTAAAGGAGTGGTATGTGGCAGACTAAAGGTGGCCATACACGCACCGATATTATCGTACGAAACCTCGTTTCGTACGATAATCGGTGCGTGTATGGCATGTCGGCGAGTCGACCGATATCGCAGGAAGCTGCTGATACCGGACGACTCGCCGATCGGACCAGTTTGAACATTTTGATCGGGCGCCATAGAAGGCGCCTGACCAAAATTCTCCCTTCAGAGCTGAATCGGCAGAAGGAGGTAGAAATCCTATTGTTTCTACCTCCTTACCTGCCGATTCAGCCCTGAATGGTGTGTGGCGGATCTTACGATGTTTCGTGCGACCGATGGTCGTACGAAACATCGTCAGATCGCCACATGTATGGCCACCTTAAGATCAAAACTGGGGTCATTTCTCATCTTGGCTTGTTGGTGTACAAAGTCCACAAGCACAGTGAAGGAAGTAAATGGAACATTTTGCATTTCTTTGTACTTAGACCCATGTGTCGTCCAACGCTCCTGCAAGTTGTTGGGCAACTTTTACACAATGGCTGTGTCAAGGAATGCAAGACCTGGTATGTCGCCTTCAGATTTGGCTACTTGAAGTTCCATTAACAAGTCACTTAGATCTCTAAGTGTTTGGTAACCTTTATTAGATATTTTAGGGAAATCGTCAATTCTCTTGAAAAGCGCATTCTAAATTACCTCTGCTGAGCCATAACACTCGTTGGGCCCGATTCACTAAAGTGCTATAAAAGGACAGGTGTCAAAATTTAGAGGCCATGTTCTTTGCGTTATTTAACTCACAATGATTTTTCTTGTGTTATTTCCCGCTGCGCGCAATATATTTTGCCGCTTGCTATATTAGCGCACGATTTTACTCACGTAACCATTACTTTTGGAAAACTACTTTTCTGCAAATTACCATTTCCCTGAAAACTGGAGGATGCATCACTCTAGGGCCAACATATACTTGAAAAAATCCCACTGTTAAGTCCATGCTGTGTTGCCAAAAGCTCACAAACCACGAATTCTTAAGTACCGCCTGCCCCAAGTAGGTGTTAATTTTCTCATAGACTAATGCGTTATTTAACGCATTTAACACTTCATATGTGTTTGTGAACCATGCGTTAGTATTATATCTATGCGAGAATTAACGCAATGCGAGGTAAATAACGCATGCTTTAAAGCCTTTTGGGCGGTCCTTAAACTTTACAAGCCCTTTGGTGCAAAGAACTTGGCAAAGTCCATTGTAGCCTGGTTGGCACTAGGGTAGGCCGGTGGACCAGCGTAATAGCGAGAAGGTGTTGTGTATTCATACCTGTCTGGAGGTTCTCCTTTTGGTTGATTAGTGACATACTGTTTTAACATAGCAGAGTAGGCGGCTTGAGGGTAACCCACAGGTTTAGATACTTGGTTGATGTAACTGTTGTGGTAAGCGAGATCACTTTGCTAAGTGTTGTCTCTTTGGTGGACTTGTGACTTGCTGCTGTAGCAATCTTGGTTTTGCTCCCGGGTAGCACATTGATCTGGTTCTTGTTTGGAGTGCTGGTGGACATACTCAGAGATGTGTCTTGACGCTCAATCTCTAGATCTGGCATCCTGCTTTGTCTTTCACTGTCAGAGTATATGATTGCCTCTAGGGCTTCTGCTTCAACTTCTCTATGTTGAGTTTCTCTAGAAATGCTTCTAGATGACCACTTTTCTTTTCTGCTTCCACCCATTTAATCTCTATTTTCCTTCTAGGTTCTAGGCATGCTCTTTCTGCTTCCAGGTGTGCCCACTACATTTTTGCCTTCATCTCCTTTTCTGCAAAAGAGGCGCGGGCATTGGCTGCTTCTGCTTTTGCGTGGGCAATGGCGGCAGCGTTAATAACAGATGAGTACTGGGAGGAACCAGAAACTTGTTACCTGGTTATAAGTGAAGATGTCCGTTTCTGGGACATTATGCTGTTGTGGGGTATAGTTGAATGCAGGTAGCTTTGATAACAAGGTAGCAGGCCTCAGTGTATTCATTATATCTTATTGCAGTTTAGTGGGTGTATACTACACTTATATAGCTGCTTTCTTGCTGTGCTTGTTTTATAGCCTGCAATGAAGCTTCTGAACTGCTCTACCTGCTAGATAGCCACTGTTTCACTGTTCTGTCCTCACCACGTGTTACCTTGAGGTAGGGTGTAGCTTGACATACAGCTAAACCTTCCCACACTCCAATAATAGAGACCAAGAGTGAAATCTATTAAACTTTACTGGAGGCTTGTGGAAAATTAGGTGAAACTGTAATGCAAATGAAATAAACACAATGAGTATATGGCAAAATATAGTAACACAGAAAAACAGCTGTAACATAAACATATCAATGCTGGAACAAATTATATGCCACAGTGAGGTGCTGGCTCAGTGCAGGTTTTATGTCCATAATGTTTACTAGTGATGCTACCATGGGGGAGAAGGTGGATGAAGTGCGCTTCTTCCACAGCATGGGCTACAAAATGGAGTCTGGACTCCCACAATGTATTGTAATAGATCGCATGTTAGAAGTATGTTGGTTCCATAGGGTCAGAGGCTACACAGAAAATTGATACCTGCTTATACAGCAAACAGCCAGCAGAGGGAGTTCACTGCTAATTAGCAACAAAATTGATGATGGAAGCTTATGCTGGAGACACAACACTACATTTATTGCATGACATTTTTAGTTTTCATACACCACTTCTATTTTTCCATATAGCCTGTGCAAAACTACAATTCCAAAATAACTGTAAACATAATTTATTCATATTGCACCTTTATATTGTATGCCTGACAAAGGGGTACGCCCCCGAAACGTTGCTCTCTTGAATAAACACGCAGGGGCTAAGCCCCGCTTGCACCATACTTGTTGTGTTGGCTAAAATTTCTTATTGGACTTTGTTGGGAGCGCCGACTCTCTGGGCCGTGCACCAAGTACTAAGCATTGGAGGAGGTAAGGGTGTGCTGGTGGAACTTTTTCCACCTTTATATTGGACACATTGGGCTTCTTAATAAACTTCTATGATATTGGAACTATTTAACAGGCAAACATTTATGAATTATGGCCCACACTAAGTCCATTCCAAAATTCTTTTAATACTTTTTCATTAAAGCCTTCCAGCCTACACATTAATTCTTGTTTTTTCCTCTCTTTACTTATTTTTTTAACATTCAACAGCTCTACTAATGATCACTTTGACAAATCCCACTCTTTAACAATCCTTTCTAAAACATTCTAAAATCTAGTACCATTAATCACAATTGGTTTCAAAAAGCATCCTCTACCATATTTTATAAAGCTACTTTCCTGTTTATCTTGATTAAAACATTTTAAAAACATTCGCAGAGCAATCGTTTGGTTGCGCCCCCCACTACTACTGCAGTTTCCCGCCTTAAACCTTTCTGCCTTGCTGCCCCTTACATTTGGAATGCCCTCCCTGATTTCCTCCGGAGAGAATCCTCCCACAGTCTTTTTAAAACTAAGGTTAAAGACTACCTTTTGGAGCACTCGCCCAGCACCTAATCTGGGAACTGGCACTTATTTTGTAGTGTCACCCACTGTGACCTACAGCACTTATATTTGCCTATTTGTGTCTGTTAGTTACCCTCCCATATAGATTATAGATTGTAAGCTCTACGGGGCAGGGAACTCCTTCCTCTTGTGTCCTCTACTTTTAACTTATTGCAGCTGTATTTATCTGTATCTATTGTTATACTTTGTATTTATCTATTATCTTATTAACACCCTGTTTGTATTAATGTATTCTACTGTACAGCGCTGCGTACATAAGTAGCGCTTTATAAATAAAGATATACATACATACATTTGTAAATATTTTAATTGTAAATTTTTTTCATATGTTTGGAGTAAAGGTTCTATAGAACCAATAAAAAAGGGGTGACAAAGGGCACCCTTGCCTTACACTAGATTTAATAACAATAGGATTTGTCTTAAAACCATTAACTGAAACCTCACTAGTTACATGTTTCTAAAAAAATTTAACAATATTAATAAAAACCTCAGAAAAACCAGTTCTAAAACATAAAATCACTTTGTTGTACACCTTCTAAAAGTCAAGTGATACAGATCTCTATCTGCTGCATCTGTCAAAAAAACTTCTTACAATAAATAAATACTCCCATACTGCCCTGGGTTAATTAACAAATTTTACTATGTTTTTCTTTCTATTTGCAATTATTTTAGCTATACACTTATAATCTACATTCAGCAATGTGACTGATCTAATAATTTATTTTTCTCTTTCCCTTTTTTTATACATAATTGTAACTATCCCTCTTTTTGTGATTGAATATGTTTACCATTTTAAACAACTGCATTAATCATCTCTAAAAAATCATACTTGGTTCCCAAAACTTTCCATAAAATTCTATGGTCAGTCCATCTACACCAAGAGATTTTCATTTTGAGAATAACACTAGAATTTTAATTTCTTCTAATTGTATTTCCCAATATAGTTATAATATATCTTCTTTATTTAATTCCTTTTCTATAAAATCAATAAAATCCTTAGCTACATTTTATCTCTGCAAGTTAATTATTATAAAATTCATAATCAAATTCAATTGTAGGTAAAAATACTTTGCATAAAATCTCACCCATGTTCTCTTCATTAGCTATCTTTTCAATAAAGCTTTTTTTATTTTTTTATGCATTTTTTAGGAAAGAATCATGTATTTTTATCGTCTTTTTCTAGTTCTCTTACCCTTGCGTTAAAAATTATTTCCTTACCACTTTTTTCTAACCTCACCTATCTCTTTTCTAATATCTTCCATTTTATCCTCTGTCATAAAACCAATCTTTTGTAACATTTTTATAGTTTTTACTCTTTTTTAAATTCTTATATTCACACATACTTCTCCTTTTTATTCTCAATTCCTTTTTTAACTAAAAAGTTTGTAGAAGTTTTTCTTCTTCACCCATTACCACCCCGTTGTTATAGAAAGATTTTTTTATATATATTTTTGTTACCTTAAATATTGTAAAATTTCCTACAACATCCCTTCTATCTAAAATGCAGTTAAAGTATCAGCACACTTTTGCCGGTCCACACCCTTTTAAACAGGTGCATAAATAATAAAAAAAAAAACTTCAATATAACTTGATATTTTACCTTTACTTAAAAAGTGCTCTTCTGGGCTTATTTTAAAAAATTGAATGAACTCAAAAATATTATTACAGAATTAAAAAAGCCCGTACCAGAAATACTGCATTCCACTTCCCCTAAAATACCATACTGCCAATCTTTCTTGGCCCTTTCACACTCATATTTATTATTTAAACTACATTCTTGCAGTGTTATCAAATCAAAACCTAAGGAGGATGAAAAATAACTGCTCTTCTGATGTTATTTTTCAGACTCCTTACACTAATGGAGGATAATTTAAGCTACATCAAGTTACATAATCTTTATTTCCAATTTCTTATCCTTACAACTCCACTGATTAAGTTTTACTTCATACAATAATGACTTCTGTTTGTTATTCAGATCTTCCATCCCTACTTCCCTACTTCACTTTGTTCTTCAATCAAAACTTTTCCAGTCATGTCACTTATAGAATCTTTCTTTCTTCTTTTCTTATCTTTCCTTTCTACTACCTGAGAAATATCTTCTTCCTCTTTTTCTAATTCTATATCTTGACTCATTTCAGTTTCTCTGTAAAACACACTATAAGACCTGTAAGATGTAAATTGTCTTCAAACGTTAGTTCAGTCATTATCACACTCTTAAAACTGTATCCTTAGACCTTCTATTTGTTTTTCTTCTATGGGCATTTCTTTAGGCTTCTCTTTTTCCCCACTCTTCTCTTGCCATTTTTCCTCTTTTCAAAGCCTCTGCAAACTTCAGGACAATCCTAATACAATCCCAACAGACATGTCCTTCCTTTAAAGGAGAAGGAAAGTCATTTTGGCATTTTACTGCCAATAGATTTGCCGCATAAGTGCCACCTAGAACAATATATTTATTCTGCAGAAAGCATTACCATACCTGGGTAAACAGCCCTAGAAGCTTTCTTCATTTGCTTAAGACTGCAGCTGCCATTTTCAATAGCTTCCTGTTTGCAGTCTAGCCCTTATAGCTCAGATCACACATTCCTTGGGGGAGGGGGGGTTCTTAACATTCTTATGGGAGAGGGGAGCAGGAGAGCGGAGTGGGGAGAGAGCTTCCCCCACTCTGGCCATGGGAAATAAGGATTTTTCTGAGAAAGGAAGTCAGACACCAGAACAACATGTTTACAAAAAAGGAGACAAGAAATCCTGTGTTTCTTTTGATAGAGAACTCGGTGCAGCATTTCTGTGAGTGCTTATGGCTGTATTTACATACATTACCTTTTCTTACTTAGTTTTTCCTTCTTCTTTAAACAGAGAGTACAGTATTTCTCCTGTGTACAATCTTTAGCCTCATGTCCAATACCTATGCAATTTGTACACCATTTTATCACCTTGCATTCTTAAAGGTTATGGACGGACTTTTTGCAACGTTGGCTATACTTAGGCATTCCCGGGTAAAACAAAACCCCTCTCTCTGGCCCAATTCTAAATAGAATTTATGGTATGTGGAATTAAAAACCACTTCATAAAAATCCCTCCTAGGAAATTCAGGCAGGCTGTAGATCTCTAACAAAGCAATTCGACCAATTGTCATCAGCATTTTCTTCACAATAATATTCACACCTTCTGGTTCCCTCTGATAACAAGACCAGAAAGTGTTTTTATCCATCTCCATCTTCCAAACAAGTAAACTTTTCAGGCACCTTTACCTATCAGCACTTAAAAGCAGAGTATCGGGTAGTAGGCAGCAAGAGCTAAGAGGATTATGTTAAGGAAGCAAACAGACAATTAACAAACTTCAGACATTATTGCAAGTTAGTTAGTGATCCCACAGGTACAGTATATTAAAGAAAGATAATAAATATTTTCTTACAGATGCATGTTTATCAGGTATTATTACACCAGAAGTTGAACGTTTGTTATGCAAAGAAAATCCTAGAGTTCCAATTTTTTACCTGTTACCAAAAGTGCACAAAACACTGGTTAACCCTCCTGGTAGGCCCATTGTCTCAGGTGTGGATTACACCCACTAGCAATTTATGTAGATACATTTCTACCAAAATTGGACACATGTCTAAAGGATATTACACACTGTTTGCAGGTGCTTGAAAGTACTAATGTTCCCATTGAATCTCCCATACTATGCACTATTGAAGTGAAGGATCTATACACCTCTATACAACATGGTGGGGGTATTGAATGCATCAGGGAGTATCTAACAAATGATAATTTACTAACGCATGAGGTCAATTTTTTATGTGACTGTTTGGAATTTATACTGAGATGGAACTACTTCAGGTTTGGGGCAGAATATTATTTACAGTTCCAGGGTACAAGTATGGGTGCTAACATGGCACCAGCATACGCTCATATTTACATGCATCAGTTTGAACACAAGTATATCTTACACCACCCAAGGTTTAAACAATACATTGCAATTTGGCGGCGTTATGTGGGTGATATGTTCATGCAGGGTCCCAGGATCTCTTAACAGAATTTTATGAATTTTTAAATAATATTCATGAAACCATACAATTTATTATTACAGGCACAGAAACTGTTAACTACCTAGATGTGCAGGTGACATTTACTGAAGGGGGTTTTATTACACACCTTTTTTAAAAAAAATACACTGATAGAAATAATATGCTAAGAAAGGACAGTTTCTATTCAATGGGGGTGTCAAGAGGACTCCCAAGAAGCCAATTTATAAGGGCAAGAAGGATCACATCCTCAGACTCCTTATATGTTAATCAGGCTGATGATTTAATTAAGAAGTTTTGCAAGAGGGGATATGGAGAATCACAGTTGCAGTCTATTAAATATGAAGTTTTTAAACAGAATAGGAAAGGGTTGCTTAAGGAGAAAAAAAATCACCCGTACAAAGCAAGGGGTACCATGTGTAACAACTCATAACTCCATTCAACTTTCTTAAAAAGGGTAATTAAAAAAACACTGGCCCATTTTACAGAATGATAAAACTTTTGGGAAACTTTTTAAAGAGAATCCACTTTTCTGTTATAAAAAGGGCAAAAGCCCAAAAAAGTTTTTTACAATAAGGTTGGCACATTTCCTTGCTGTAATTATGGCCATTGTAATGGTATCATTAAAGGAGATATTTGTAACCACCTTAGCAAAGGTTTCAAAATTAAGCTGAAAGATTTTGCAACTTGTAATTCTGAAGGGGTCATCTATTTACTTAAATGCCCTTGTGGCCTTGGGTACATAGGTCAGACTGCCCGGACCTTGAAAGTCAGACTTAGGGGCACATTCATCAAAGTACGACTGGTCCAAATACAAAAAAATCGTATTTTTTTTAAAGGTTACAACTTTTGCGTATTTTCTGTGACTTTTTCGTACATTTGCACTTTTTTTTCGTACTTTGCAACAAAAAGCACAACAAAATTGTATTGCCGAGTACGAAAGTTTTGGATTCATTCAAGCTTTGTTATCATGACTTTCCAGGGCCAAGTTGGAGCTGCAGAGTGCCATTGAGTCCTATGGGAGGCTTGCAAAATCATGCACAGAAGGTCAGCAAGGTTTTCCTGCATTTTCCCATCATTCAGATATGAAAAAAAATTTACTTTTCGGGCATTATTCGCTCAGATACAAATTTTTCGTATTTTCAAATACGAATTTTTTGTACTGTAAAAGCACAATACAAAAAAATCGTATTCGATACGATTTTTTTGTATCATGCTTTTTAAACGTATGGAAATCGTACTGTGATACATCTGCCCCTTAATGAACACAAAAGTGTAATAAGAAATTATAAACCAGAGAAAGAAGAGGGGGATACTAAAGAAAAAAAGAAAGTAAAAAAAGAGACACTTCTTGCTATTCATTTTTTTTTATATGAAACATAGTATTTCCCAACTTAGATGGCAGATTGTCGAAGACTATGCAGATAATGATTTTAGACCAGCTTTGTTAAGACTGGAAGCCTATTGGATATGGCAGAGTGATATGCTACATCCTTCAGGCTTGAATGAAAATTATAGCTTGACTTGTTTTTTGTAAGTTTTGTGTCACAAATTTTGGGGCATTTTTTCACAGATAAGAAAATGCTGGTGGGGAATAGCACCAGCATCCCCCACCCCCCAGATATAGCACGGGAGTTTTGCTAAATGTTTTTTGTATAGTGAAATGTATAACAGGGTTAAAGACCCGGATGAATGAGAATCTTTACAAACATCTGCTATATGAAATTGAAGTACAGGTATCGGACCCCTTATCCGGAAACCCGTTATCCAGAAAGCTCCGAATTACGGAATGCCTGTCTCCCATAGACTCCATTTTAATCAAATAGTTCAGAATTTTAAAACTGATTTCCTTTTTCTATGTAGAAATAAAACAGAACCTTGTAATTGATCCCAATTAAGATATAATTAATCCTTATTGGATGCAAAACAATCCTATTGGGTTTAATTAATGTTTTATTGATTTTTTAGTAGACTTAAGGTATTGAGATCCAAATTACGGAAAGACCCCTTATCCAGAATACCCTTGGTCCCGAGCATTCTGGATAATGGGTCCTATACCTGTACTAAAATCATGGCAACGTTTAGTTTTAAATGTTTTTCTCTCTGTCATTGGTTGTATGGTCTCCACTACTCATTTTATTAGTGAGATTTATCAAATGTCAAACTGGCAATCCCACAAGCTTTCTGCCAGATTCCTAGCCATCTGATCTGTTCTGAAATTTGATAAGTCTGATGAGCCAATTCAATCGATTCAAACAAAATCACTAATAAAAGTTAAGGGAAAAATTAATTGATATTAATGAATTTATTATATCTAGTGATGAGCACATTTTTTTGCCAAGCATGGATTCACAGCAAATTTCTGCATTTCACCATTGGCAAATTGTTTCAGAAAAAAATTTTGCGCAGCAAAAAAAATTGTGGTTGCGCCAAAAACAGTTGTGTTCTAATTGGGCAGTTGCGGTAAAAAAAACAAGTTTCATGAGTTTCCTGTTGCTTCGCTAATTTTTCTGCGATGTGAAACAGGACAGATTCGCTCATCACTAATTACAGTATATCCCAGTATTGCTATGGGTTACATACATGCATGTATGTTTATATTTATTTGTAATAGTATGGTTTTCATTTGTTGACATTATGGATACCACTCTCACTGTTCTCCAACTTGTGAAACTAGTGATAACTACATGTAATATAACATTACATCATCTTTTCATTGATTTAGCAAATTAAATGAAAGTATATCCATGTGACGTGACAGATGGGAGTAGAACATTATAAGAAAAATCATGTCACCATGTGGGCACTTTGCTAACAAAGGATTGTTGACTGTGCATCTGATTCAGTTTTTTTAAGTTCACCAATATTTAAGTAATGCTACCCTTAAATTTTGTCCAAGGGGCACATTTACAAAAGCATAAACGCTCGGAGCGTACATTCGAACGCCCCAAGCGTATTTTCTATGAATTTTTCAGGAGTCCGCACGACATTTTCTTACACCGCATTGACTTTTTCGTATGCCGCACGACTTTTTCGTATGCCGCACGACTTTTTCGTACGCTTTTGCGAAAAAATCTGAAAGGTTTTTCTGCTGTTTACAATAGTTCGGTACGAAAATTTCGTGACTTTCGGATCACCAATACAATATTATCGTGACTAATACGATTTTTTCGTAAGCATTTTCGGGATATTTGTGATCTTCAGAAATTTTTGTTTCCAATTCAAATTTTTCCCATTCGGGATTCGAATTCGTGGATTAGTAAATCTGCCCCTTAGTTTCTGCGTTCTGTGACTTTTTTTGGTGGCTCTAGTTTTGGTCAAAGGAAAACTGAAAAGGTATATGCATTCCTTAATTATTAAGGTCTGAGTTTAAGCACCCTAACCCCTATAATTTTTTTTTATAACTTGAACATCTATAAATTACTAACTAGACTACTATTATCATTAGTAATTGAATACCGAGACAAAAATATTGAGGAAGTGTGTGATAGAATGCTTTAATAATGTTCAGAACTGTGCATAAATTGAAAACTCCTATACCAGATTGTATGTTGGAATTCAGTAATTGTCATTTATTGTACAATCAGCCACATAAACAGCTTTACTTATTATTTTCATATGTAGATCTAAAGTTCCCTGTTGTTGTTTTTCTTGTATTCGTTTGTTTCTTTAAAAATCCTAAAAAGGTTATTTTGAGTCAATATTTTGTTATTTTGAATCTTCTTGTCATATATTCAGTCCTAGGTATCCTGCTGAGTGAAAATACCTTATTGCCTTGAGCTGTCATTCTAGTAGATGTCATTTATCTAAATCTGTTTTTACATTTTAATACCCCTTTGAGGTCTACAAATCAAACAAAAGTTTAAAAAAAACACACAAATACATCAGATTAATATCTTACAGTTCTTTTTCTTAAATAATAATTGTGTTTAATGCATTGTAATATTAAACGCAATGTTTGCACAACAAATGACGCAGAAGAGATGTACAGCATGCAGTATGCCAAGATGCTTAGTCATTATGCCTGGAAGAATAGGTTACAAACACACAAGATTTTGAAAGGTGTTGGCATTAATGTAAACATTATACTTAAAGTTCTCTGACAGTATGGGGGATATTTACTAAGCAAATTTGAGATAAAGAATTCTGAGATGAGAATTTTTTTTTACTTTAGATAATTTTGAGATTTACAAATGAGTTTTAGCAAGTACAGGTATAGGATCCATTATCCAGAATGCTTGGGACCAAGGGTATTTCCGAATAAGGGGTTTTCTGTAATTTGGATCTTCATACCTTAAGTCTACTAAAAAATCAATGTGACTTTGAAGGCCAGAAGAAAAAAATTTAAGTAACTCAGCCCCTAAGACTTAGGGGCTGATTTACTTACCCACGAACGGGTCGAATGGAGTCCGATTGCGTTTTTTTCGTAATGATCGGTACTTTGCGATTTTTTCGTATGTTTTGCGATTTTTTCGGATTCTTTACGAATTTTTCGGATCCAATACGATTTTTGCGTAAAAACGCGAGTTTTCCTATCCATTAGGAAAGTTGCGTAAAAAGTTGCGCATTTTGCGTAGCGTTAAAACTTACGCGAAAAGTTGCGCATTTTTCGTAGCGTTAAGTTTTAACGCTACGAAAAATGCGCAACTTTTCGCGTAAGTTTTAACGCTACGCAAAATGCGCAACTTTTTACGCAACTTTCGTAATGGATACGAAAAACTCGCGTTTTTACGCAAAAATCGTATTGGATCCGAAAAATTCGTACAGAATCCAAAAAAATCGCAAAACATACGAAAAAGTCGCAAAATATTCGTTTTCAAGTCGGAACTTTTCCAATTCGGGTCGGATTCGTGGGTTAGTAAATCAGCCCCTTAAGGTTAGCACTAACCCTGTAAGAGATCCTGACTGGTATATTTGCTTGCTTGAGTCAACCTGTTATATTAAGGGTCAGATTTATCAAAATAGGAATTTGGAGCTTAATACATAAAACCATAAAAAAATAATAAAGTGCATTAAAAATCCATGTTCTAATAATTTCTATGGGATTTGTCAAATGGTGAGTTCTAAATCTCACCCATTGATAAATATGCATCTAAAAATTCCATAGGAATAAATAGAATTTTAATAAATCTGCCCCTAAGTGTGTACTATCTGTGTCACAGCTTTTTAGGGGTTGTTCTTCACACTGCACTTGGTGAGTTAAGTGGCAAGGGGGGCCTGGAGCCTTCATCTTTGACCCCTCTTGGGGCAGAAGACCCCTGTGTTTGTAAACTTATTTATGCCTCATGTTCAGAAGTTGGCATAACGTGTACTGTTTGATTTATGTAATAAAAGCTGTGGACAGTTTTCTGCCATACAATAGTAAAAGATTTTATTTGTAGTTTATGGTGCTGGGGGGGGCCACAGCTCGCTAGGGATTTAGGTTGGCTTTGATTCTTGGCAGCTGTTGTGTACCACTAGAGAGAGCTGCATGCCTAAATGTTGTTTCAGCTAATATGTATTCTCTCTGTTAATGTGTTGTTTAGCCTCACTTCCCTCTTGCAAATGTCTGTATATAGTTAGCTATGTTAAAGCAATAATAAAGAAGTTGTATAAGCAAGTGAGTCCTGTGAACACAACAGCAGCCAAGTGTTTGAGTGCTTGTTCTTTGAGGTGTTAAACATGAATGGCAATGTTGAGCTCTAACACTTCCACAATTTAATTAACCCAAACCAAATTAATGGGGGATATACTGATTCAGAAAAGCTCTTTATTGTTATGAATTGTTCCATCTCAGAAAACAAATCCTAAATTTGAAAGAATTATTTTTTTACAAAGTTAAGTATGGTTGAAAAAAGCACAAAGTTCATCATGTTCAATCCGTCCAAGCAAACCCTAGTGCCCATACTGTATATAGACTTGTCGAGATCATGTAAAACTCAATGGCAGATTTTTTTTTGCTTTTATGATTTTTTACACTTTTTTGTGCAACAGCTCGAAAAAAGTCGCAGTTTTAACGCGACATGTCAAAAAAATCAGACTTTGTAAGACATTTGTAAGACATTTGTTAAAATAAGTTAATTCAAATTTATAAAAAAAAAGAGAAATGTTGGAGTTTTGGTAAATCTGCCCCTAATTGTAGATTGTTGTATCAGAATAATCTTGGATACTATGCGTGTTCAAGAATTCATCCAAACTTAGAGGCATTAACAGTAAGAAAAACAGTGTGGAAAACAGTGTGGAATTCATGCTTTACCCAAATTATCTCCAGGCATGTACACGACTCTGTAATTATGATCATCTGAACAAAGTCTTTCTTGACCTTTAAAATATACACCTATTGCCCTCTAATTGTTTCCCCTACCAGAGGTGCGGGCTCTAGTGCCCACATTCTGGTTGGCAAAAACATCTGGTTTTTTTTTAAAATACAGCCCCCGCTATTGCTTGGCTGCCGCACTGGGAGGGAGCTCCCGATGCTGGGGGGCAAGATGTTTGGCAGTGTTGTCACAACATGGCTGCCCGCACAGGGACCTCCCTCCTGGTGTGGGCAGCCTAGTGTTGGTGGGGCTATTTTTTAAAAAAAACAATTGGGAGAAACAATTTGAGTGTGATAGGTGCCCTTTAATATACAATGTTTTGCAGAAAGTTACTATTTTTAGAAAGGAAAAGTGATGATCCTTTTCCAGAATTAATGAGAGATATAACATCTAACATTGTGGAGGAGTCTGATGTTTCCATTAATTATAGCAAGATCAAGGCCAGATCTACTTTCAGTCCTGCTAATAATGTTAGCCATACTGCTGATATTTTTCTTGAAGCAGTTGCTAATGATTTCATTAATATGAACATTGATGCTAAAGTTTTAATACTTACTGTTCATAAGAAACAAGCTTTGATATTGAAGATATTCATTCCTGGAATTAATTAAGATTTTTAAAAAATCAGATAATGGTTACAACACAGGTATTTGTCCTATGCAACTTTACCTGATGTATATTTATATTTTTAAGAAATTTAAAAAAAATATGATGGATTGAGACAATAAATGATTACAATATACAAATTACTGAGGCTAAGGATTAAGATAATTACAAAGACACAAAAAAAAAAGATGTCCTTTGGACTGGGATGCTAGGGGCCCACAAGAATACCTTACACCATAGGTCCACTCTGCAAACACTTTTTACTCCTCTCCTTACTTACCTTTTTATTCCGGGGAGGCTCATTTATCAACATTCTCATTTTCATGGTTTTAGAGGTTTTTGAAACCATGACTTGGGGGCACATTTACTAAAATCCATTTTTTTTCTGGGCTTAAAACACAATATGGTAAAAATTCAGAGTAACCACGATTATTTCTGAAGCTCTAAAATGTCTCGAAAATGCTTTTATTGTTTGTACACTAATATTGCAATTGTGTTCCAAAAGTTTTCATGCCGTAAAAGAATGAGAACCTTTCTGGCTTTGATGCCTTCCATGTCTGGCTTTGAAAGCCTTCCATAGGACTCAATGGCACTTGACCGAGGAAATTGTAACCAAAGCGTTAACAAATTCCGTTTGATTTTTTCGTGGAAATTTTAAAAAAAACACAAAAAACTTTTCACATACATTCCAAAATGTTCTATCAGTTAGAAAAAAGTTAGAAAAAATACAAAAATATTTAAAAATTGTTTAGTAAATGGGCCCCTTAAACTCATTTTCTTTAAAACTACAAATGCCAAGTGATTGATTAAAACAGCCCTTTAAAAAAGCATGAACAAACGAACAAAAACCTCTAACCTCTAATACCACAAAGCAAAGAAAAATCTTCCAGGACACGGATTTGTCACAGATTTGTGAATAAATGTCTTTTGTTTACATACTATACTCTTATACCCTATATACACAAGATAATATACAGTGAAGATGGAGGAAGAATGTGAGGGCTAGAAGGTAAATAAGTGTAAGATTTTTGACTATATATATAAATATATATATAATATATACTATTAATCACCCCTCTTACTAGGGTTCCGGTTCTTTTGAGAAGCAGACAAATAAACCACACCAATAAGTGTTTATTAAAATTAATATACTGAAAAGCAAATCCATGGATTGTTACAATTAAAGGATTAGTTAACAAAACAATATATTTACATTATTTACAGTTACAAATTAATAACAAAGTCTACATCATCCACTGGTCTCTAGCCCTCACATCCTGCCCGGTCACTTCTGATGCTCTCCCCATGTACTCCTCCCAGGTTGTCCCTTGACCACTGTCCAGTCCACATTTATACACCTTTTCAGCCACTGCCCCCACACACCAACTGATCAGATGGGGTTGATAAGAAGCACTCCTTGCCCATTGTTCACTAACTGTTGAGAAGGTTTCTCGCATACAGTAATGAGATTTCCGGCTCCTGGAGCAGACGTGCTGTCCCACCACCATCCACAGAAAAACCCTTTGATATGGATATTTGGCTTCGGGGATATTTGAACAACTGGTTTATAGTAATCAGTAGTAGAGATGTAGCGAACTGTTCACCGGCGAACAAATTCGTGCGAACATCGGGTGTTCGCGAACGCGTATGTTCGCAAACTTTCAGCGTATGTTCGCAGTTTGGGTTTGCGCCGCGTTTTCCGCCACGTTTTTTATCGTCGCAAAAGTATTTGTACAATATGCCGCACAAGTCACACATGGCGTTTTTCCACAAAACCCGTTTTCATGGTCTTTAGCGCAACATAGCAAAAAAGCCGCGTATTTTCGCAAGAATAGCTTGCGTTTTTTGCGCAACGCTGTGCCAACAAAGTATTTTTCAGAGAAGTTTTTGCCCTTGATCCCCCTCCTGCATGCCACTGTCCAGGTCGTGGCACCCTTTAAACAACTTTAAAATCAGTTTTCTGGCCAGAAATGGCTTTTCTAGGTTTTAATGTTCGCCTTCCCATTGAAGTCTATGGGGTTCGCAAAGTTCGCGAATATTCGTGGGTTTTGGCGTAAGTTCGCGAACATGTTCGCGAACTTTTTTTTTTAGGTTCGCTACATCTCTAATCAGTAGAACTCCCCCATACGGTGTGTATAACACATAAATATGTATAGAGACACAAGCACATATGTATATACCACAAATAATGGCACCCAAGATGAACGATTTCTTACAAGTTGCATCAAATAAGTTGCATCAAAAACAGCACATACATTTTTCAGCAGTTTTGCATATTTTCCAGGGAAACAAAATGAGGCAGATTCACTCATCACTATGGATAACATATTATTTTTTAAAGGTAAGATTAGAAATATTATACGAAAAAAAGATTCTTCCAGTTTAATAAAAGTGCAAACCCACAAAACTAACCTTTTTCCACACAATGATTATTTTTTGCAGAGTAGGGGGTGTTACAATGGATAGGTGAAAAAAAAGATAATATATTGTGTGGGAGAGATAAAGAGATACCTGATATAAATCAAATACCACAAACCTGAAGTACATAAACACAATGTCCATTTTTATTCATAATATTAATGTGAAATGCTTTCAGATATGATGGAAAAAATGTGCTTAATGATCTTAACTAAGCTGAGGTACTATTGAGAAAATGTGTTTCATAGAGTAATTAGCGAGGTAGAGATGAGCTGTAAAAAGAGGCATTTGAAGTAGATAAAAAAAGTGAGCAGAAAAAATTGGTTTGGGCTTGGTGAGGCAAAGTTATAGCAATTATATAAAGAACTCTTCAGTTTAGAGGACAATTGTTATCTCTAAGTGATCAAACTCATCTTCCTCATACAAATGAGGAGCTCTTGAGCCTCAATGCAGAGAGTGTGACTTCATGATTCCTTTTTAGTTCTGAGAATTAGAAGAGGAATGTGTCTAGTGTGTCTAATACAGTTTAATAATGTACATTTTGAAGTTAGAACTGCTGCAATTTAGTTCACTGCTCAGTAATAGAACAAACATTCATATTTTGGAAATACTTTTATGTAATCATTTCGATATTCATGTAATTGAAATATTTTTGTATAAATAATCTAGAGCTTCTACCTTCATTAGCCTGAAGCCTTTCTTCAGCTTTGATCATTTTGCAGAAGCTTAATCAAGCACACTTAGAAAAGTCTAGATAACATCACAATTGAGCAGAAATAAGAAAATACCTTTTGTTATCCTTTAGCCTCCACTACCCTCTGCATACACTCCTGGCCTGACAACACCACTCATGTGTTATAGATTTTTGAATTACTGACTTGATAAAAGCAACACTTAATTTGCTGAAACTATTTCCAGGTTTATCACAACACATTTATCACCTGATATAAAATTATTTTATAGTGAGGAGCCAAGGAAAAGGAAACCAAAAAAGTCAAAAATTAAAATGCAGTATTTTTTTTAAAGCAAATTTGTCCTTATACAACAGCAATTTACATTATCTCTCAGTTGTATTAAATTGTTATTTAAATAAGATATGGATGATTTAAAATGCAATTAGTGGAATCACAACAACAGTATTGAGTTCTCAAACTATGATTTGAAAAATTAATGTAAATATATGACAAACTTTTTATCTGGTCCTGTTACTTAAGAAGTTGCATGTTGTTCCATTATTCTAACAGGATTGGCCAGTTAAATTGGAATCTTAATAGGCTGATAGTGAGCTACATGATTGTAACAAGTAATGTGTCTATAAACCTATATCAATCATCATCATGGTGGTTGCTATGGGATATGGCAACTGGGGCCAAATATTCATCTGTTTTACTTTGATGGTTTCAAATGCAACTGGACCTGCAAAATCTCTCTTGGAACCCAACTCTCCAAACCTAGGAGATGGGGATGTTACTTTTCTGGAAATAAATATGCTGCATGTCTATATCTGTTATCTTTCTTCTATATTAATAACATTTGCATTGACTTGCACTTGACTTGACTAGTTGAGTCCGTATGAAGTCTTTGTGCCAGCTTCATGCCTTAATGAATGGCATTTATAATTTCCCTGAATTTTTAACAGTAAAAACAGTACACTAATGCAAGAGAAGAAGAGTTTATGCATCCTATTCCATGATATTCTGGGATGCTTATGAAAAATGTCATTCCCTGGTAAACAGAAAAATAACTTTTCCTGGCAAGCCTACAAAAGTACCCTACCAGCAAGTGTGTGTTAGGTCTCATAATATACAAGGTTTGCAGATTGATTCCGACAGTTGCCTAGTGTCAACCTCCATGTGCAAGAGAAAGCTAGTGATAATTTAAGCAAAAGCAATGTGGTCACCTGCACCCCACATGCCAAATAAATTACAGTTTTCTTCTCACAAATAAATAAAGTTTGTGTTCAGATCTTAGACCCAATATGTCTACACACAACAACCCTGTTATATTTACATATGTCTCATGCGTCCAGACTTCTCCCCACAATTGACAGACCTCCTTCAACCTAGCTCTCAACTTTACCCTCCTCACGTACGGGCACTCCACAATCTCCTCCTCCCTCCCTGTGAATCACAGACTCCTCCCTTCCCACATAGCAGCTCCCTGCCTCATGCCCTCTCTGTGTCAGACCTTCTTCAAGCAGGCACAAGCTCCTCCACCGATACTTTCCAACATGAAAATTACAGGCTGCTCTCTCCTCACATGCTCCCCCAAATACAGAGCAACAAAAAAGTAATAAATTTTTTCTTCCACCTCCATCAAGTCACATACAGAACCGAAACCCATACAGATAACAGATGAAGGGAAGGTTCAGCAAATGGATCAATTCTGAGGTGAATATCTCATAAACTGCACTTTTTCTGATAATCAGTTATATATCAAAAAAAAAAATTCTGAATGTTTTATAAAGGTGAACAACCCTTTAAGAGATAGTAGGGCTGATTCACTAAAGTGTGATAAAACGAGCGCTATTTCTAGCATGCATTAAAAATTTTATTGCGTCTTATTTTTCGTGTCTTAATGCACAATTCAAAAGGATATTTGTGTTAATTTAGACGCAATGCTGTTTGCGTTATTTAAGTCGTAAAGACTATTTTCATGTGATATTTGATGCTTTGCGCGCTAATTAACGCAGCGCACTACTTGTCGCGTGCTAATTAATGCATGTGCACTACTTATCGCGCACGCCATATTAGCCATACACACCATTACGTTCGTAAAACTACTTTTTTTGAAAATTACCATTTCCCTGCAAACTGGAGGATGCATCACTCTAGGGCCAAAACATACTTGAATAAATCCCACTGCAAAGTGCAACGTGCGATAATTAACACAGCGCGCACAAACTGTCGCCGCGTGTAAAAAAACGCACGGCATACTAGCCATACACACCATTACTTTCGTAAAACTACTGTTCTGAAAATGACCATTTCCCTGCAAACTGGAGGCTGCATCACTCTAGGGCCAACACATACTTGAATAAATCACACTGCAAAGTCCATATTGTGTTGCCAAAAGCTCATGAACTGTACTTTTCTATAATTACCGCCTGCCCCAAGTAGGTGTTAATTTTCGCACAGACTAATGCAATATTTAGCATGTCTAAGTGTTTGTGAATCATGCATTAGTATTATTTCTGTGCGAGAATTAATGCAATGTGGTAAAATTAACTCATTCGGTTGCTCGATATTTAACGCACGCGATATGCGACTTAACGTGATAATACTTTTTTGCGTCAATGTTAACGCAAAAAAGCATGCGATAAGCGTTATCGCACTTTAGTGAATCAACCCTAATGTCCTAGAATGTTCCTAGGAATGTCCAGGTTTTCTACGTGTTAATGTTCCTCCTATTGACCGTCAATTGTTTTTTCATTCTATCATCCTCTTTCTTCCTCCAACGTACACCACATAAAGTTCAACCATTTGTACATGTGTTATTACACTGCACCAACATAAGTTTACAGATATATAGAGCTGTTTTATTTGTAAGTCATTTATATGTTAATTAAATCAATTTCGCTTAGGCATTATAAAATTCTTAATTGTCATATTTTTCTCTGGGAAACATCAAACTGCATATGTATGGTTAATTTCAATGCCTCCTAAAACTAACAGGAATGTCAGCTGGCTGTCCTGTCAGCACAAGCCAACAATATAAGGAAACTGTTTGAGTGCAAAATATCAGTGATGTGTGTCATCGAGCCATAAGGCTGCTAAATGTATCGTTGCCCTTTGATGTGTTATTCCAGCTTACTATTCCTGTAGTTTATGCAGATGCACTACAATTCTGCTAAATTACTGCAAACCCATTTAGATTTCCCAATTCTTCAGCATTTAGAAGCATAATTTGATTTGCATAAGGGAATAATGCTTTTACAGTCAATAATTTAGATTCCTTTTGCAATGGTCATAGAAGAATAATTTAGTTTTAGAAATGACATTAAACTCTGTAAATTGAGCAATGCTGAATGCTCTCTGCTTTTCATCAGTAAAGCTTAGGAATGGAATAGCATCATTTTCTGCTAACCCTCTTAGCTTCTGACCTGTGCTATAAAAATGCAAATAAATTAAGAGGTTTTAAAACTGATCAGGTCATCATTACTGGAGGAGGGCCCAACAGCAAATGAAGTTGGCTAGTGGATTTATACAAAAGGTTAAACCATCTTTTGTTTTGTTATGTGTGAATATTGGGTATTAAATTACTGTTTTGCAGTTTTACTTTATATATATATATATATATATATATATATATATATATATATATATATACAGATAGAGTATGTGCAGAGAATAGTATGAAAATAATTTTCAAATATATGTTCACTATATTTTACTGTATAAAATACTATTGCTTTCTATATATATATATACTGTATATACACTATATATATATATATATATATATATATATACACACAAAGGATGGCACACCGCTACATAACATACCTCGGGTGCCCGGTAAAGGGTTCCAATAGTATAAAAAAGACCAGCAACTCCGGGATTTCTTGTGAAAAATAAAAACATATATTCAAAGTAGCATAAACAGCCATATATATATATATATATATATATATACCTATAGAGTTAATATTCCATATAGCAGCGCTGTCCAACTGGCGGCCCGCGACCCCCCTCTGTGTGGCCCCCCACCTGTCTGGCTGCTTTGATGGTTACCTTTGTGTAAGCTTTAAATGGAATCAGAGTTGAGATTAACTGGCCCCCTGCATGGTTCACACCTCAGATTCAGGCTGTAATCCCCCTGTATTGTTTAAAAAATTAATCCCCTGTGCTGTTCACACCTTTTAGTTTTTGCATTGTTAACCCCCTGCAGTGTTCACACCTCAGGCACAGGCTGTAATCACCCACATTGTTCACCTGTTCACACCTCTGTAGGATTAGTGCCAGCATTGTGTGTATTATATGTACTACCTGCCCTATACTGCCTGTGTGTATGGCACATGCAGGCAGGCAAAGCATGGCACACACAGACAGCATAGGGCAGGCAGAGTATGGCACACACAGCAGCATAGGGCAGGTGGGGTACAGCAGGGAGAGTATGGCACACACAGGTGGAGTAGGGCAGGCAGAGTATGGCACACACAGCAGCATAGGGCAGGTGGGGTACGGCAGGGAGAGTATGGAACACACAGGTGGAGTAGGGCAGGCAGAGTATGGAACACACAGGTGGAGTAGGGCAGGCAGAGTATGGCACACACAGGTAGCATAGGGCAGGCAGAGTATGGCACACACAGGCAGGGTAGCGCATGCAGAGTATGTCCTATGCTGCCTGTGTGTGCGCCATACTCTGCCTGCCCTATGCTGTCTGTGGGAGGTGAACCTGGCAGGGGTTTGTTGTGAGGATTTGTTAGCAGTTGGATATAGCCATTAAATGGTCCCTGAGGTATGTAAGTATGAGCTGGGGGGTTGATGTGATATCCACAGGGGAGTAGGAGGCATATAGATGTAAGGGTATGTCTTAATATGACATAATATAATTTTTTCACATATGAATGATGGGTGATATCCCCACAGTGAGCACCAACCATTTGGGTTTATGCTGCATTACCACCGTTAATGTGGGCATAGTCTTAAAAGCTCTTGTGATAACATGGGTGGGGTTTAAAGTGGGTGTGGTTTAAAAAAGGGAGTGGTCAAACTGGCTTCCATTAGCGGCCCTCCCCTATGTATGCTAGAGAAATTCCGGCCCTCGGCACCGCAGAAGTTGGACAGCACTGCCATATAGCATTAAACCCTACACTTTCTTATTTCACTGTTAATGGGCAGATGCTCATGTATCTCTTTTGCTATTAGCATATTATGAATTATTGGCCATAAGCCTTATGACCACGTCATACACACTCTAATATAGTGTTCAGCAGGAGGTGAGTACTTTCTCTTTGGCCTGCATCTGTTGAACCATGTGTTCCGCTAAGTCTTGGATCAACAAGGCCATAGTAAAGCTTCATTGCCCTAAAGAAGCCTATTCTAGTGAAGTCGGGGAGCAGGGACCCTGTGATGAGGACTTAGTAAGTGAAGGTTATCTTTTTGTGGTAAGGCCCTGTCCCCTCTGCTCCAGATGCATGGATATAGGATAAGCATGCATGCGGTGTCGTAGTAGGAGGGGGTGGGGCAAAGTAGGACACTGGCCTATGGGCACCCTCAGTGGAAACCCAGCCCTGGTAATAGCACTTTCTAGGAAAGTGATAGTTAGTTATAGCTAGAAAAAACAGTTCCTTTGCTCCAACAAGGAGAGATAGTTTGTAGTATTCTCCTTAACAGGCTCTGCTGCCTTAGTGAAGAGGCTGCAGTAGTGACAAGGGTATCAGGCTCAGATCGAATCTTCCTGATCACACTTAAGGTGGAAACTAGTGATGAGCAAAATTTTTCACCAGGTATAAATTTGCAGCAAAATTCCACATTTCACCATTGCCAATTTATTTTTCTCGAAACTGCTGCAAAAATTCCTTGCGACAAAATTTTTGCTAAGAAAGGTCGCGGTCGCATCAAAAAAAGTTGCAGCTGCATCAAAAAAGTTGGTGTAGCCGCATTTTGCTAAATTTTTGCCAGATTTGCTCATCATTAATGAAACCCCTAAGGACTTTCATGCTACTCTCCACAGTGGTGCAAATTAAATTGTTTTTTAGTTTTGTTGCAAGGAGCCTTTGGCATTCTTATTTTTACGTAAACATCTGCTTTCTTACATCTGGCAGTGGGAGTTGTAATTTAATTTAACACCATCCATACAAACTCTTCCACATAGCGAAGGCCCATCCTAAAAAAGAGAGTCCAATGTACCTCATGCTTCAATCCATCCTACCTGGACTTGTCCGTGCGGGAAAAAGTCACAGAAAAGTCACAAAACTTTTAATTTTTCGATCTTACGACAGCATCAAAAATCCAAAAACTTCTCAAATAATCTGTGTACACTCTATATGGGCAGTACATAATCAACTGAATCTCTACTAAAATCAATTTAGAATTAATACTGTAAGTAATAGTCTATATAGATACATATATATGTTATTTTGGAAACAACCATTTAGGATCTGTAGCAGAAGCTATAAACAGGTATTAGCAAACTGCATTCCTTGGAATGGGAGACCCTTGTCTGTGAAGCCTTATTTAATTGCTTTAGACTCCAACAAATGAAATGTTAACCAATGTAAAATGTAGGATTTATTTAAGTAAGCAAAGCATTAATCGGCATCAATGTTTTTCATGTAAAATGCACTAAAATAAAACGCTGGCAGGTACTAATGGGTTTATAATCAGTATCGATATTGTTTGGACATTAAACATACTGGCCACTTTTAATAAAACTCTATAAATAGCAGTCACATGATTTGCAGTCATCTGCAAAAATCTAACATTTCATATTTTCTTAAACATAAAGGTTTTTTTCTTATTACTGCAAAAAGTAAATAAAGTATAGCACATAAAACATAGTTCAGCTAATTTATCTGTTTTTTTTATGATTGCACCAAAGTTCCAGTTGATGTCCTTTGCACCATCCTATGGGCAAATCTTTGTATTGACCTTGAATATATTTACACATGCAGATCATACTATATCTGAGGTGACCTTTTGCCAGTAGAAACAAATCCATTATGTCTAGCCTTTATTGATAGTTTCAACTTTTCAATCTTTAATTATTTACACTCTCCCTGAGGTTTGGGGCTGTTTTTAACTGGGAAATGTACTCCTTTTGCCTCTCAAAAGCATAAATGGAGTCATTTATAAGTGAGGCACACAACAGTAATGTTTGTACAGCAATCTCGCTTAAAGGTGAAGGAAAGGTAAAAATCACTGGGCCGGCACCCACATTCATAAATAATATACAGTTTTACAGTTTATACAGTTATCTTTGCATTGGCAGTAAATTAGGTTCTAAAATGCTGCTGTGGGAGCTAAGATTTGTGGGTAGATGAGTACTAATGCCAATGCATCTATTATAACCATAACATGCAAAGCCCTGCACTTTGCCCCCTTCCATGTCATAAGCAAACAGAGCACTGTAGGCAAAATAAGTTATTTTGAAGCAGCTTAAGATAGTGCCTGACAGCCTTACTGAACAAGTACAAAGATATGGATACTTTTAACAAGGGTAGTGCAGGGAGGGAGCAGGGCTAAATAAATGGACCGGGTGTTGGAATAAGGGATTCATTCTTTTTTAACTACAGTACCTACATATATTACTAGTGTCTCATTCAGTAAGCTATAGTGATATACCAAAGTATAACCTTTTCAGCATTTCATGACCTACTATGTCAAAAACCACACTTTTATAGCTATGATAAATATCTCAGGCAAAGGAAAGTACAAGTATTTTTTTTACTTAATATTTAACTGCTTTCAATTAAACAAAAGGTTATTTTTGTAGACGATTAAAATGTCCTCCAAGTTCAGTTTAATTGTTTACACTTTTCTCAATCCATTCTGAAATTCATTTCATTACTCATGCAGATGTTCTCACACAGCGCCTATTTTAGTTACAATAATACATGAAATTAAACATTTGTTTACTATTTTTAATATTTGCAACATCAAGGTACATCTATCTGAAGCCAACACTAAGATAAAAATAAACATAAAAAATGACTGCACACGTTGTTTCTAATAATTAAAACTAATTGCATTATACATAAAAAGAAAAAAGAAACAGTTCAGCCAAGCAGTATTGTACAGTTTTTCAAATTTACAAGACCAAATGGAAAGAATATTTCTAAAATCTCACTTAGTTCTTTCTTTCCCTTTGCAGTCAATGCTTCCATTATTTTAAGGAAATAACCTTAAAGGAGATATTTGATTTAACATTCATATTCAGTTATATTATTCATCCTTCCTTAAAATATGCAAGGGTGCAGAAAAAAACACTTTGAATGCTTTTTTCCTCTTAAAAGAGTGATTATACTCTCTTCTGGTGCAGACTGAAATGGGAGGTAGGAGTGTCTCTTCCTTCTCCCACAGGAAATAGTCATAGTGCTGACTGAGCAGGAAAAACCCATCCCACCTTCCTGCCTGTTTCACTCTATCAGTTCCCAGCCTGCACATAGTTGTCTTATGCTGCTTCCTGACCTTTTTTTGGAGTTTTTTTCTATGTAATGTTCTGTATCTATGAATCCATTTTATATAAACACTGTTCAAAAAGATGTACAGTTCTGCAATTCCTCAACAACAGCAGTTATATAGAGTGATATAAGGGTTGATTCCCTAAAGGTCGATAAGCACTATTGCATGCTTTTTTTGCATTAAAATTGGCGCGAAAAAATGCGCGATTTTCTAAATCGCATTTATTGCATGCATTAAGTCGCATATCGCGTGCGTTAAATAGCGCGCGCATTGTGTTAAGTCTCGCGCAGAAATAATACTAACGCATGATTCACAAACACTTGGACGCGCTAAAGATCACATAGTCTCTGTGAAAATTAACACCTACTGGGGCAGGCGGTAATTATAGAAAAGTACAGTTCATGAGCTTTTGGCAACACAATAAGGACTTTGCAGTGTGATTTATTCAAGTATGTGTTGGCCCTAGAGTGATGGAGCCTCCAGTTTGCAGGGAAATGGTCATTTTCAGAACAGTAGTTTTCCGAAAGTAATGGCGTGTATGGCTAATATGGCGTGCGTTTTTTTGCGCGCGGCAACAGTTTGTGTGCACCGCGTTAATTAGCGTGCGTTGCATCAATAGCATCGCGTCTAAATTAACGCAAGTATCCTTTTAGTGAATCGTGCATTGTCGCGAAAAATAAGACATGATAAAATTCTTACCGCATGCTATAAATAGCGATCGTTTTAATGCACCTTAGTGAATCAACCCTATAGTGTTTTTACACATACATCAACATGTAAATATACTATATCATTGGAAGCAGAGCGTTACAGAAAAATCAACACTGCAGTTGTAGTTGTAGAATTGGAGAAGTTGCAGGGCACTATATAATTGGATGCAGGGAGTTACAGAACAACTGCAGCTGTTGTGGAATTGGAAAAGGTACAGGGCGTTACAGAAAAAAAACACAGTCCTCGTGGCCCACACTGACCCAGACCTTCTGCTCCCTGCTGCCGTTGATTCACCACTACCTTCCCTACCTTTACTGTGGCAAAGTATGCAAAGGTGCATATCAGGAGGAGGAAGGGGCTGGTGGTTAGGGATGTAGCGAACCTCAAAAAAAAAGTTTGCGATCTGTTCGCGAACTTCCGCCGAAAATTGCGAATATTCGCGAACTTTGCGAACCCCATAGACTTCAATGGGAAGGCAAACTTTAAAACCTAGAAAAGCCATTTCTGGCCAGAAAACTGATTTTAAAGTTGTTTAAAGGGTGCCACGACCTGGACAGTGGCATGCAGGAGGGGGATCAAGGGCAAAAACTTCTCTGAAAAATTGACACACGCCGTTTTTCGAAATGATCGGTAATTTTGCGACTTTTTCGTAATTTCTGGCGCTTTCGTAAAGTTATCGTAAGTTTTGCGACTTTTTCGGAGCATTCATAACGTTATCGTAAGTTTTGCGACTTTTTCGGAGCATTCGTAACGTTATCGTAAGTTTTGCGACTTTTTCGGAGCATTCGTAACGTTATCGTAAGTTTTGCGACTTTTTCAGAGCATTCGTAATGTTATCGTAAGTTTTGCGATTTTTTCGGTGCCGGCGAACCCAAATTGCGAACATCACGAAAAGTTCGCGAATTTGCGGACTTGCGATCACCCGATGTTCGCGCGAATTAGTTCGCTGGCGAACAGTTCGCTACATCTCTACTGGTGGTGGGTGAGCGGGTAGCTGGGGGTCACTGAGGGGGTGTTGGGGCCCCTGGGGTAGCAGCCCCCTTGGGTCTCTCACACTCTAGTCTGACCCTGATTTTATCTTATATATTTCCTTGTGCCAAATACATTGTGTGTTTTTTCTTATATATCATGCTTTCACACATTTTTCTGGCTAAACAAAACACATTTAAAATTTGTACCACTTGTGAAAGGAAAGATCAAGCGACAAATCTGTATCAACCGAAAACATTTGCTCATCCATACTACATAGCTACTGTATATTTATTGGTTACCCACTTAGGACTCTGAGTGTGAAGACTATTGAGGCATAACTGGAGGCTTATGGACTTTGATACAAACACCACTTGGGCCCTGATACAAACACCTTGGCTAAAACTACCAAAAGTAGCTAATTCCCAAGATGCTATCCACTCAAATCTCTTAAGCCTACCTTGGAATGTTGTGGTTAATCAAGAGGGAAAATATAACATAATTCATATAATATCAAAAGAGTCATCACTTATTTCAGCCTTTCCCTTTTTCAAAACATATTTCTGGGTAGCAGACTATTTGCAGCTATTTTATACTGTTTGTTTTGCCAGATGACAAACTCATTTGTGTGCATTTTATCCTGAAAGGCCAATTCATGTGGATTTTGCGCAAAAAAGGGCTTGTATTTAGAAAACAAAGGAAAGCACAACAGACCTGAGGTGAAACAAAATGATCAATCGCTTTCAGCCAGCACTAAAGTGGTACTAGTTATGTTGCAAAGACAGACTATTGCCTTGAGTGTTCAAAGAGATATTTATTGCACAATAAAATAATTTTCTCTTTTGTGATTTTGTTGTGCCAACATCACAACTTAATGAATAGCCCCTAAGCATCAGCTTCATGTCGTAATGTTCACTTGCAATTCAAGATGTTTTATAGGATAATATACCATAATGTCATTTTCCCTATTATAACACTGTAACTTGCCAGTGATAAACTAGCCCTGAGGCTTTGGAGCCAGAACTGAAAATGGTAATTACTGGGATGAATAAATTCAGCAAAGCAGTACAGAACTAGTGTTACCTTTTTACTTTTAAAAATTCAGGGAAATTCAACAAATATGAATTGATATTTAGAGCATATAGACAATATGGCTTTATCATGGTCCCACTTATGGTTCAGTGGAACTTAAGATATTTTATTGATATGAGATATGTTTGCTGAATTATTCCTTGAAATTGCTCAATGAACAAATCCTATTTACTTTAAGGTATTATTGGATATCTTCACATGTCTTTTATAAGAATTCATTTGATTCTGTTAGTAAGATAGAGAAAATATTGAGCAAATTACTCTGAAAATCAAACTTTTAGTGATCACATACATCCCTGTTGCTTTTCATGGTGTAACTATATATATTAACTGCCCCCCCGCTCACCGCTCCTCGCTGCGTCCTCTTCTGCGTCGCCATAGCAACCAGATGCTAGGGGGAGCGCTTCTGATGTGTGCACATGTGCAAGCTAAAGATCTGGTTCTGGTCGTAGCATCTGTGCAGGAGCATTGCATTATGGGAATCTTCTCTATCCAGCTCAGCGTTTTTTCTTCCTGTTTGGCTTCTGATCTGATTAAGGGCTTTTTTAAAGACCAAATACATACAGTATTTGATATCTGAAGGTAACACACAAACAATGTGACTATATAGAATATCAGTGATGCATAAACAAATGGTTGGTGTCCTGAAAGCAATAATTGCTCAACATACTGCCACATAGCTAGACAGCATACTGATATTTTAGGTCAAGTATATACAGGCACAAAATAAATGGTAACACAAAGTCAAAGGCCTATTCTTTACCTACATTGCATTTTCTTTATTGATTTGTTTCTACTGTCGTATTTTTCTACAGCCAAAAAGTTTGCCACCCAAAACCTAGTATTTTTAAATATAAAAAAACTGGATTGTGGAAAACAAATAACATTCTATGTAAAGAAAAATAAGTAGGATGAAGAACTAACTTGCCCACTTTTACATGATGAATGATGCAATTCATTTTCCCAGCAAAAAGTTGGTGAGTGATGAGCAAAAGTTCCCAAAACACATTGAAGTCATCAGGCGACTTGTTTCTAGGTGCATCAGTTTTTACAAGTGACAACTTTTTAAATTTTTTACGCACAACTTTGTTTCCAAAGGCATTAGTCAGTGGGCATTTTCTCACTCCAAATTAATTAAAGTCAATGAGTATTTTTTTTGTCTCAGGAACATTTTTTCTTGGTGACTTTTTTGTCTCAGCGACATTTTCTTAGTGACTTTTTGTCTCTGCAAATATTTTTCATCACAAATTTTTTTTTTGTGGCTCATTTTTGAATTCCATTTTTTCCCATAGACTTCAATAGAGTTTTAACATGAGATTTGAGATGAGATTTTTTTTTTTATTAAATTGCATCTCAAGTTAATCTCATCCATAAGTTTTAACTTGATAAACCCTTTTCTCACTGAACTGACTCTGGCCCAATATGTGAAAACAGAGGGAAAAAGAAATACATATCTACATCATTTTACAAATAATGGGCCAGATTCAATTAAGTGAGACAAAGGTATCTTGTAGTATCTCATGGACAAGATTCAATTACAGAAGCAAAAACCTTTCTCCTGTGGATCAGTGTGTGGGGCATTAAAACTATTAGTGCTTCAAACCTAATATAGAAGCAGCAGCTGGACGGCATACCACCCCTAAAGTCCTGCCGCTCTAGACCCAGACCTTTGTGGCCTTGCCACAAATCTGCTCATTTACCCATAAAGCTAAGCAAAGTGCATTGTTTTTTCATCTTTTCAGTTCAGCAGGTAGTAAGAACAAAAACAAAACCACAAAAATCCAATTGATATTATATTGAAAGATTAAAAGAAACAAGCCGTTTCAGAGCGCTGAGACATGTGGTATGACCCTTAAAGGAACAGTAACACCAAAAAATTAAAGAGCTTTAAAGTAATAAAAATATAACGCACTGTTGCCCTGCACTGGTAAAACTGGTGTGTTTTCTACAGTAACACTACTATAATTTATATAATAAGCTGCTGTGTAGCCACGGGGGCAGCCATTCAAGCTGGAAAAAAGGAGAAAAGGCACAGGTTACATAGCAGATAACAGATAAGTTCTGTAGAATACAATAGTGTTTTATCTGTTATCTGCTATGTGCCTGTGCCTTTTCTCCTTTGAATGGCTGCCCCCGTGGCTACATAGCAGCTTATTTATATAAATTATAGTAGACTTTCTGAAGTAAACACACAACTTTTACCAGTGCAGGGCAGCAGCACATTATATTTTAGTTACTTTTATACACTTTCATTTTTTGGTGTTACTGTTCCTTTAAATCTAGTGCTGACTGTTAGTCACTGCTGAATCTAAGCGAGGCAGGACAGGGAAGGAAGCATACCTGTACATTTTCTAAGAACAAACTTAGCTAAGATGTGTCAGCTTTGTATAAATGTACTACTTGCACACCCTAATTTATGTTTATGTCACTCTTCAAGCTTTAAGTTTTACCAGTTTTTAACAGATTTGCTTATCTCATGAGAGTTCATAATGTACTTTACATGGTCCTTTTACCATAAAACCAATAGAGAAATAACTGGCTCTGTAAATCTTGAATTCAGAACATACATATTTTTACCATTGTCTTAAACATTAAAATGTTGTGCCCCAGATTTCCTGTGACAGATTATAAAGGTGGTCATTTTGCCAGAAAGCTTAACGTGAACAAAATGACTGGCATATTGCAAATGCAACTTTTATTACAGTTTCTCACAGTGTCACTTCCAAACAAATTGTCTGGTTAAGTTGCTGTCATTTAAGTTTTGTTTTGGGAAGCATGAAAAAGATTTAAAGCTTAAATAATGACAGTACAGATAATTAGTTTGTTTTGTGTCAAAACATACAATGAAGTTGGGCTTTTAAAAAAATCATAGTTATTTTTTACTTTTCGTATTCATTCAAGCTTCATTATCGTGACTTTCCTTGGGCCAGGTTGGAGCTGCACAGTGTCTTTGAGTCCTATGGGAGGCTTCCAAAATCATGCACAGAAGGATCAAAGTCAGAAAGGTTATCCTGCATTTTCCGATCATTCGGTACGAAAATTTCGTGACTTTGGGATCACCAATACGATATTATAGTGACTAATACGATTTTTTCGTAAGCATATTTGTGATATTTGCGATCTTAAGAAATTATCATATCCAATCCAAATTCATCCCATTCGGGATTCGAATTTGTGTTTTCATGAATGTGCCCCATAGTCTAACTAACTGAGCATGTTCACTTGGTCTCGGTGTCTGTGCAGGAGTGAGGCATTATGGGAACTTTCTTTACACAGCTCAGAGTTTTTTCTTCCTGTTTGGCTTCTGATCATCTGAATGGGAAAAATATGGTGAGACTTAAGGGCACTATTGAGACAACTGAAGGTATTAGCCTTTCCTTTTCCTTTAAAAAATACCCAGCAATACAAATATTTCTCATATGCTGTAACCACCCAAGATCATTGAACGCACCTTAGGCACAAATAAAATTAGATATTAATTTATATTCCTTCAGCTCCTACAATCCCACATTAATTATTTCCCCAGCAAATAAATATATGGATCTTCAGCTTTCCCACCCCTAACATTACACTTCTTTCCGAGTTGACCCTATACTATCTCCCACATGCACGCTCAGGGGAGGGAATTGGGCAGGTGGTGGGGGCCCCGGAGGGCCCTGCACCCCCCAGTCTGACCCTGCAGATACACTTTTGACTGATTGCTACTTCATCCCATACATCCTTAGCCTTAGGCTATTAGTTTTTTTTCCCAGCAGAGGAGGAACACTTATGGATATTTGGTTGTCCAGTTGATAATGGGGTTTTACACCATAATTTAAAGTTAGTGGTTAATTATCAGCATCACCACAAACCTATTCTCCCCACCCCAGAAATAAGATTTTATTTTCGCTCAGACAGTTCCAACACATACTGGTTATTTTAAGATATCAGTGTTTTTTGTTATTAAACTATAACCACTGAAGGTAATGTTAATGTATGTTTGCTGTGTTGAGGAGATATCAGTTCTATGCAATGAGAACTGTGTACAACAGGCAATTTACAGCTGTATGCTTTTCAGAAACCTTTCATCTGACAAGCAGCGTTTAGTATCATGTAGATTATACAGGTGTATTTGCCTCACTTCCCCTGTAGTTGTAATGCTGCTAGAAAGTCAACATAGTCATTGTATTGGTAATTATTTAGTTATTTTAGTCTAATTGTACATTGATCAATCAAATGCACTCTTTCTTATGCCTGTGGTTTGCTTTATAAATTGTCAGGTTTTATTTTAGAAAAATACAATATTTCTGTTCCCAAAAGTATTTTTCTGTGTTTTTACAAGCACAGTTTTATTCAAAGTCATGTTATTTAGCCTTGTGTACCCGCTTTAAAAAAGAGCATTGAAGTGAAAATGAAGAATCTTTTCTTGAAGCATAATAGCATTGGAAAAAGGGTTTTTCAAAGAGGCAAATGTCTTGCTCTCCATCATTGTCAAAAATACACTGGCTTCACTTCCACTGAAAAAAAGAGGACTGAGAAAATATCATAAAGACATAAAATAGCCTCATATCCTAATAATAATTCACTGTTTTTTTAAACTTTATGTGTAACCAGCATTTTGCAGAATATAATAGGGAAACACTGTAATACAAATTAACTTAAATTAGATGGCAGGTTAGACACTAGACACTAGCAAAGTGTAAAGAGCCAATTTACACGACATTTTATTACACATAATGCAGTATTTTCTCCAAAAAAAAATTCCAGGATAAAATAGGGCATGCACGGGTTGATTCTACTACAACTTGCATGTAAAACAGCCCCTACCACACCAGACTAGCAGCAATTTCAGGGTTCCCTTTTGTCAATGTATATACAGTATTTGTATGTAGTTTATCAGAGCAGGTCCGGCAGGAGGACTGCTGCTGTCAACAAGTTGCTAGGTGTTTTCCTTTGTAAATGGCATCAGTGCAGACTTCAGTAATTCATTTTAGCATTTTGCACTTGAGATGTTAAATGAGGAATTTAGAGTAAGTTTACAATAGTATGTTAAACAGTATGTTTAACATAAAAGTAATATAGAGGGGTGCAAGTCTATAAAATGTTCAGCTGGAAAATCTAACAGGTGTATTATCTAATAAGTAAGAGCAGTTTATAGTTGTGCCGAAGCCAAAGTTTCACCTAGCCTTTAACAGAGTATAGTACAGTACTAGAGAGACAGAAAGATAAAAAGAGAAAGACACTGATGCATAGAAAAATTCTTAACAAACTGTTGGAGCGAGAGACTGCTTTAAATGTGTCCTTCCTAGCCTCCTGGCATTTCATGGTATATGGTATATTGCCATCTGCTGGGCAAAACTGTTATCTAGTTAGAGAGAGTCTCTAGAAGTGCACTTACATTTGTATGTTTCTTCCAGACTTGTAAAGAGTGGTGGAGAAATGTACTATTAGGGTTACTGACCACTCAAGGTAAACACTAGTAGACATAAAAACTCTAGAGGCCTAAATGTAGAGGAGAAACATATTTAATAAAAGAAAAAACATGTGAGAGACTGCTGAAAAAGACTAGAGAAAACACGGAGGGACTGGGGAGCTAGCAATATGCTAATGACCCCCACACTTAAGGGTTAATTCACCTGATCCCGTGTTCCCGCGTATAGCAAAGCATAAGAAGGAGTCTCCTCACAGGTTTCCTGCCCCATCTCTTCCGCCTGGCTTTCCTCCCGCGTTGCACTCCTCTCCCCCCACAGCTGCAACCGGAGCCGCATCTCCCTCCTGCCCACCCTGTCTGAACTCAATTTGGCAATAACTGTTTGTTTAATAAAAAAAATTATATATATATATATATATATATATATATATATTGAAGAAAAGACCAGCAACACCGGATCTATTGCAAACAATCAATTATATATTGAAAAATACATGAACAGCCAACGTTACGTTTCGGTCCCCGTCGGGACCTTTCTCAAGGCAACCATGCTTTCCAACCATATGACCCATTTATACCCATAGTGACCAAACAAACAGGAAATGACATCAACCATAAAGTGACTATTGCAGTAAAGTGAGCAGTCAATGCTGCAAAGTGATCTGTGCAATAAATAGTAATTGTTGAAATATTAAGAATAAATACAGAACATGATGTTTAAAATATCATAAAACATTAATAAAGTGATATAGTGAAACAACCTGTCTCCTATTTAGTGTGATATATTACTTTACATCGCATAATGTGCAAATTATCTATGTGCATCATAAATTTTTCAAGGTGACCCCCCAATAATACATTATTGGTGTACCCTACTATATATCTCACAGTGTTATCAATACATAATTAAAACCATCATATCCATAAAATCAAATGTACATGAATACGCTACGCTAACTGATCCAGGAAAATTATTTTCCTGATAAATGGGGGCCCCCATTTATATTTAGAATCTATCTAAAGCAATAATATTACCTAGTCACAAATTATATTATCTTATAGCAAGATGGAACAACCAAAAAAATCACAAAGTTAATGACCATATATACATATATGAGAATATATCAACTTGATCATAATAAACCAAATTTATACAGAAGTATTCACAAAAAACAGTTCAAGGACAGAGAGCTATTCAGACCCCTAGGAGCCACACAGTCCAATTCATACGTCCAAAACGCTTCCCTTTGTAACAAGATGCGGTCAATGTCCCCACCTCTTTGTGAGCCTGAAATACAGTCAATTGGCATACACTTGAATGATGATACTGGATGCCTAGCATGTAACCAATGCTGTGCCACTGGTTGTTTAGATATGTCCTGTTTGCCCTCCTTCTTCACAGGTTTAGGGTCCAAAGCGGCCCTAATAGTGGCCCGGTGCATATTTATCCTTTCTTTCAACTGCCTGCAGGTTTTCCCGCAGTATATTAGCCCACATGGGCATTTAATAATATACACCACATTGCGTGAAACGCACGTAAGCCTGTGTCTAATGGTGTAGGACTTACCAGTGTGTGGATGGTAGAAAGTGTCCCCCGTTATTAAAGTGTTACACATAACGCAATTACCGCACTTAAATACTCCCGTTCTGTTTATATGAGCCTGCGTAAAATACTTGCTTACCGGGTCCGCAGGGGACAAAAGTTCCTTTAGATTCTTATTCCTTTTGTATCCAAACCGGATCCGTTTGCGGTTAATTGCTGTCAGTTCTGCATCAGTTTTAACTATAGGCCAATGCTGTAATATAGATTTTTTAATCAGCGGGGTATGCACATCATAGGTGGTCATATAACATAAAACATCATCATCTGTATCATTATCGCAATCCAATTTATGTCTCAAGTTTGTCTCTCGATCTAATGTTTCAGCCCATGTCTTAGTGTTACCAATCAGTGTAGCAGGGTACCCCCTTTCTAGGAATCTTGTTGCCATGTCATCCAATGCCTTGCGCCTTTCCTCTTGCTTACTTGTTACCCTAACAATCTTTTCTTCAATATTTAAATTCTTTTACTGTGCACCTGGGATGAGGATTGAAGCGGTGTGCCACCCTTGGTTCGATATATATATATATATATATATAGGCAAACAGAGTACCGCACACACAGGGACTTTATGAAAAAACAAAAAAGGTTTATTGAAAGGGATCTCTTTCAATAAACCTTTTTTTGTTTTTTCATAAAGTCCCTGTGTGCGCGGTACTCTGTTTGCCTATTGAATTTTTTAACCAGCACCGAGGGCATTTGCTTGCCTGAAGGGTGTGCTCCTTTCTGTTTCTGTATATATATATATATATATATTTTATATAAACCATGGTTCGTTATACTTGGTTTGGCATTTGGTTATAAAACAGCTATAAGTTCATTAAGATGTTTTGGTACATGTGGAAATACAGATGGCAAGGACTAAGGAGGAAGTTTTTTTTCTAATAAAGCTGTGGCCGACCTGCATCCCACTCATGTGTCCTGGTGTTTTTTGCTTTGGTTCAGTTAGCTTATTTTCGGGAAGGGAATATGTCTATATAAAATACAGAATTATCCAAAAACCCGTTATCCAGAAAGATCCGAATTATGTGAAGGCCATCTCCCATAGACTCCATTTTAATCAAATAATTAAAATTTGTTGAAATTATTTCTTTTTCTCTGCAGTACCTTTTGCTTTATCCCAACTAAGATGTAATAAATCCTTATTGGAGGTAGAACAATGTTATTGAGTTTATTTAATGTTTAAATTAGTTTTTAGTAGACTTTAGGAATGAAGATTATGAAAAAACTCTTCTCCGGAAAACCCTAGGTGCCAAGCATTCTGAATAACAGGTCCCATGTCTGTATATCCATATATTTTTTGTTTCTGAAGTTCAAGAGCAACAAATACAAGCATACATTTTACTACTTCTTTCACATATATTTTTGAACATTTGTACTGTATATAAATTATGTTTACCTGGATTTTCCCCTTTTAAAATACTGGTTGTACTTTTGTACCTTTGCTATGGCTGCGTCTCTTGAACAAATAGGATACATTGTTTGCAAGGTCACATTAAATAAATGACAAATGAAAGAAACAGGTTAAATGAGGTGCAGATGCAGCTGTCTCATTTTGTATTCTCGGAAGAATGCAGGATAATTCCCACGATAGCCAGCCAAATAAATTCCTGCATCTACTTCTTGAAAGGACGAGGCAGATCATCTTTCTGACACAGTGGAATCATAGGGGAAATCACATCTATTCTAGGATTTGACAGATGAGCATCTTTGTTTCAGAGCTATCACCCCCTGCTTGCTGTCTAACTACTCTGCAATAAAACATTGTACTTGTTTCAAACAATAGAGGAACATATTGCCAATGGTTTAAAAGTTAATGTTAAAATTCTGCACCACATAGATATATGTGTGTATATATATATATAGAGAGAGAGAGAGAGAGAGAGAGATGTGTTCCGTACTTTTTAGCCATAGAACAATGGCCATAGCCATAGAACAATACTAACTAATATCAATCACTAAATCCTGCCTATACACACACACATATATATATATATATATACATACTTGTGTCTGGCTTCAATCACTAAATCCTGCCTATACACACACACATATATATATACATATATATATATATATATATATATATATATATATATATATATACTTACTTGTGTCTGGCTTCCAATACTTATTTTGTTACATTCATTATTGAATGAATATTTAAATATAGATTTAATACAGGTGCATGGTGCATTCATTTCAAAGTGACCCATTTTTCTCAAATATGATGACCTCAAAGAATAAGTAGTTTTTTTTCTAACCATTAGGTGAGGGTCAGTGTCTTTCAACCACTTATGGAAAAAGGGTATTGTGGGAGAAAACAATCAAGGAAGGTGCTGATGCCCAGGATATATGGCTTTGGGTCTCTTGGTATAGGGTGTCCTATAATTTTAGAGAGCAGCTGTAGAATTTTCTACCAATATTTAGGGAGATACAGCTCCCAAGTGTGGGTATTGCACTGTAGTGAGATATACACATCTATTTTGTTTAATCAAGCTTTGGTATAACAGACTCAGTTGAAGGAACTTTGATCCACAGTGTTTCCATCTCCTTGGGTACCATTAAAAATTATTGACAAGCAATTAGGCATCTCACTTTCTAACTGAAAGAATGGAACACTTGCCAAGATCTCATAATGTTTTCTCCCTGAATCCATGAGACCTTTAAATAGCTTGTGTCAGAAAAATCTAACAGGGAATTCTACAGTTACCTGCAGGTCCCTCTCTCTCTTTACTAGAACTGTTAGAAAACTGGTTTCTTGGGAGAAAATGACCTGAAAATGGTCCCATGTCCCAGTTTTTCTTTTTGTTGAATAGATGCACTATTCCATGATTATCTGAAAAAACATATTTAATACTATTAATAGCCTGATAACATTTCTTGTGCAAAAAAAGAAATGTATTTATTTTTAAAAATGGTTTTATAATACATCAAATGACAATGCAATTTGGTTTTTATAGTTTTTTGTATTTCTTTCCTTGCTGTTGGATGCAAGGAAATTTGTTAAGATTTTAAAAATTTGCAAAATTAAAATCCTGTAAACCTTTGGCTCCTGACACTTGTTTTATCTATATAACCAAATTACAGCACCTTCAGATGCTCAGTCATTACATTCTGAAAACTTTAGTTACAGACTAAAACAGATACACTTTTTCACAAACTGCTGGAAAAAAAAAACACATTAACTTTTTTTTATCATCCAGTTTTTGGTAATTATTAACTGTTTTACTACTCTTTACAAATTGTACACATAGGGGCCTATTCATTAAAGTATGATTGAGTCCGAATGCAAAAAAATTTTTTTTTCTACGATATCTGCGAAAGGTTTTTGCGCCGTTTACAAATAGGAAAAATAATTAGACATTAACCAGTTCAAAAGTAGAAAAATAAAAACTTTTATTTTAACAATTAAAGGGAAAAAACTGGGAAAGATAAAACTTAGGGCTTGCTGCCCTTGAGTTCTCGCACGTCCCTCCTGAGTTCACTCATTTCCCCCCGGAGCTGGGCCAGCTCGGCCTTGATGTTGGCCAGGTCCTCCTGCAATGACCGGCGTGATGGTCCCTCGTCTGCAGGAGAACCTGGTGCCCAGCGCTTGGCCTGGGGGCGTGGGGGGAGAACTCAAGGGCCTGGGGGGAAACTGGGAGGAGGAATGAAGGGGGGGAGTGTCCGTGGCCTCGGGGGACCCTGGGGCCCCGGGGGCCTCTTCGACCTCGGGGTCCGCTGGTGCTTCTGGTGCTGGGGCCTCTGGTGGTCGGGCCTCGGGGGCCGCTGGTAGTCGGGCCTCGGGAGCCTCTTCGGCCTCTGGGGCCGCTTGTGCTGGGGCCTCTGCTGGTGGGGCCTCGGGGGCCGCTGGAACCTGGTGGGCCTCGGGGCCACAGGAGCCTGGTGTGCCTGGGGTTGCGCCTGGGGATGAGGCGCCAGCTGAAGTTCTGTGAGATAGTATTGCAATGTTATTTTGTGTAATATATTATACATATATATATACATTCATACACCATCATAAATAACGGGGCACCTCACAACAACATTTTTTGGGCCCCCCTCCTCCCACGCCCCCTATTGCCACTCCCCCTGTGAACCCACACATCAATACAAAGGACACACAGACATTGTTAGCCAGGGCCACCTAAAACATTTGTGGCCCTTCCCCAAATTACTCACACTATGGGCTGCTCCCTGCTGCTTCCCCCCTGCTTTAAACTTATTTATGCATATGTATTTGAAAATAGATGTGTATATATATATATATATATATATATATACACAATAGGAAGTGCTGAGTGGGAAGCTGCACACCATAAGGAACAATAATACCCGGGTGCCTGTGGCAAAACAAAATCTAGACAGGCATGGGGTAACGGCACACACAGGATTTTCACAAGGAGTCACGAAGATGTGAAATAATATTCAGAGGTTTATTGTGACCAACGTTTCAGTTCCTCACTGGCATTATGGTTGAACGTGATGGATGTATGTCTTTTTTCAACCCAACTTACTATGTTACTATGTTTCTTTCGTCATCCCTGACATTTCTTACATTTGTACTTTTAGTTCAAATTACTTGCTAAATCTTTTCCTGAACATATTCTGTAAAAGCATAATAAAGTACAATAATTACCTTCCTCAATTTCAGCGATCAGATCTGAATTCCTACGCTTCAGGTCAGAACATATGCGCTGGAGCAGGCAGAGGTCCACATCAATTCCAAAGCCCCTGCGCAACCCGGTTTGGAGGTCGCGCAGGATGGCCCTCTTCATCTAGTGGACCCCTAAGGGCCCCAGCGGCGGGTTGTCATATCCTGAGCGTAGGAAAAAGCTGACAATATAGTGCCTCTCCCCTGGTAGCAGATCAGAAACCCCAGGCATGATGCTCCTCTCAGTGTGACTGCAGGTTCAATGACACAAAATGGCCCCAAGTCGCACATGTCATGAGATTACAAAATCGCTACAAAATGTCCGCCAGTCGCGAGATTACAAAGTCGCGACAAAGAAATCGCCAAAATATACCTAGTAATGTATTTTGTGTGACTAAATATTTACAGCTACAGTACTGCATATTATGGCGACTAAATATTTACCGCTATAGTACTGTATATTATGGCGACTAAATATTTACCGCTATAGTACTGTATATTATGGCGACTAAATATTTACCGCTATAGTACTGTATATTATGGCGACTAAATTTTTACCGCTATAGTACTGTATATTATGGCGACTAAATATTTACCGCTATAGTACTGTATATTATGGCGACTAAATATTTACCGCTATAGTACTGTATATTATGGCGACTAAATATTTACCGCTATAGTACTGTATATTATGGCAACTTAATTTTTACCGCTATAGTAGCGAAATTCTATACATGCCAAGACTTTAGTAAAATTTGGTAAAAAGACACATACTTGAATAAATAACACTGTTAAGTCCATATTTTATTGCCAAAAACTCATTTACTGTACTTTTCTATAATTTATCGCCTGCCTGAAGTAGGTGTTAATTTTCGCATAGACCAATGCGATATTTAGCGCGCCTAAGTGTTTGTGAATCATGCGATCGTATTCTTTTCACCTCAAAAAATTAACGCATGCGTTAAAACTAGCGAATGCGGTATCGCGAAAATTAATGCATGCGATATGGCGACTTAACGCACGTGATAATACTATGGTGAATCGCGCGCTAATTATCGCGACTAATTTAACGCAAAAAAGCGTGCAATAAATTTTATCGCACTTTAGTGAATCAGCCCCATTGTCTTAACTAACTGCAAACTTACTATACTCCTTACAACTCACTTTCCTGTTGCCATCCACACAAAATGCCACAAGACAGTTTATAACATGCCCTCAGTCAGGGCAGGTGCCTATATACTGTATATACTCAAGTATAAGCCTAGTTTTTCAGCACCCAAAATGTGCTGAAAAAGTCCCCCTCGGCTTATACTCGAGTTGGGAGCCATGGGTCCCTCTAGACTAGTACCCTCTGTCCTTTGTGTGCAAATTAGGCCCCCCATAAAACAGACCCTCCAGTGCCCTGGCCTGCTCCCAAATTCATCTTCATCTATCATCCTCACCTGTCCCATTCTGCACTAGACATTGCACTTTATATTCTATATAAACTAAATATAGTTTTGAAGTATTTTAACTCTTTGTGTTTAAGCTTGGTTGCTGATTGAGCTAAGGGGGTAGTACTCTTAAGGTATCATTGTTGATACCATGTTGTTTTTGTTGACCCTCTTCTCCACTTACAGAGCTAGCTTACTGTTTTTCTTTTAAATAAATATTGAAAAACATATACCTCACTGATGCCTCATTAAATGTAATTTTTTCAGTATTTATTTTGATTATTGAAACTTAGCAGTAGCTGCTGCATTTCCCACCCTTGGCTTATACTCGAGTCAATAAGTTTTTCCAGTTTTCTTAGGTAAAATTAGGTACCTCGGCTTATATTCGGATCATGAGAAGTAGCTGTCATGAGCAGGAGCTATAAAAATGGCACTACCATCAATTAAAATGCATATTCTCTTAGGCATTGAGTTGTCCTGTTAAATGTGACTTGAATGTGTGAGATACACAATCTTTCTTCCAAGGATGATGCCCAACAGAATGCATTTTTAGTAGGCAATACACAACAAAAGATTTTTTTATGCCTTTGCAGGGCTTTTTTGTTTACAAAGGTTTTTATTAGCTCCAGTGTTCTGATCCACAACAACCAATGACTTTAGTTTATAGGGCTTCATTTGTGTGTTTGAACACATTAAATGATCCCTGTAGTTACTAATGATGGCTGTGTTAGTCATAGGAATCTTTCTACCAGCACTATTTCCCTAGCAAATCTTTTTTTAAACCTCCTCTCTGTTTTTCTCGTTTGATTTATCCCCTCCATATCTGTTCTCTTTCTATCTCTTACTATCTCTTACTTTCTACCATACTTTCCACTGATTTCCATGTAAATCAGAGAAAACAAGCAATGATATATTTAGTCTGTATTGGGCATTTATACTCTTGGTACATAGCTTTTTCATCTCCCATTAATTATTATTTCTAATAGCTAATGTATCTAGCACTGATGTGATGAGGTGAGCTGAGATTAATGAAAAAGCTTTACTTTCTTATATTTTATTTACGTCAATCTATAACCTTTGGATGGCCTCAAAACTACTGCAATAATCTGAGAGCAGACATATAAGCTAATGGCTGATCTATGACATAGGTTACACTTTAAATCTCTCTATTTGCTTTTCATTTGCATGATTAAATTGCTTTAAATAATAATACTTTGCCCACTTGTAGAAAATGCAAATGTTTCAATGGGTCAAAAACTCACTTTTTAGAACCCCTTCCAAAACATTAATGAAATGCATTTTATGCTACATGTTCATTTAGATTTGCTTGTCTATACTTAAACCTATAATCTTGCTGGTGGGGAAAGTTACAGGGTTTGATGTATAAAATCTTGCACTTTATCTTAAATGGCAAAAAGTTAATGCAGTGGGTGGGTCTTTAACTATTTGCTTAATAAAATTCTATTCTATTCTGGTTTTTTACCTTGAATTATATGAAGCATTTAGTATCACAGTTTAGTAGTTTGTTTTTTGGATCCGAACAATCGTAAACGGCGCGAAAACCTTTCTGGCTTTGGAACTTCAATGCATGATTTTGGAAGCCTGTCATAGGAATCAATGGCACTGTACAGATCCAACCTGGCCAAAAGATAGTCACGATACCAAAGCTTGAATGAACTCCGAAATGGACGTAGTCTTTGCAAAAAATACTACTTTTTCGTGGAAGTTAATTAATACCACGAAAAAGTTGTGCAATTTTAACGATATTATCGTGGTCATTACAAAAAGTTCCAAAAATTAGAAATAATGCGATTTTTTTCGGAAAAAAAATTGTGCTTTAATGAATGGGCCCCTATGGGTATTGTGACTAACTTTTGGCCAGGTTGAATCTGTAGAGTGCCATTGAGTCCTATGGAAGGCTTCCAAAATCGTGCATTGAAGTTTCAAAGCCAGAAAGGTTTTCGCACCGTTTAGGATCGTTCCGATGCGGAAATTTTGTGACTTTCGGATTGCAACCATGATATTTTTGTATGACCAAGAAAAGAATTTTCGCACATCAGAAGTTATCGTGGTTACTCTTAATTTTTCCAATCGTGCTTTTAATTAGTGAAAATTTGTGCTTTAATGAATGGGCCCCATAATGTACATTATATAGAAAACTAAAGTTAGCCCTTAGTTAATATCTAGGTCATCAAAGTCATAAGGTAGTACAGGTATAGGACCTGTTATCCAGAATGCTCGGGACCGAGGGTATTCCGAATAAGGGGTCTTTCCGTAATTTGGATCTCCATACCTTAAGTCTACTTAAAACTCAATAAAACATTAATTAAACCCAACAGGATTGTTTTGCATCCAATAAGGATTATTTATATATTAGTTGGGATCAATTACAAGGTATTGTTTTACTACTACAGAGAAAAAGGAAATCAGTTTTAAAATTCTGAATTATTTGATTAAAATGGAGCCTATGGGAGACGGGCTTTCCGTAATTCGGAGCTTTCTGGATAACGGGTTTCCGGATAAGGGGTCCAATACCTGTACTATAAATTTTAGCTGGAAAATTGTTATGGGAAAGAAGGACAATTAATTAACACATTTAATTTTTTTTACATCAGCTCATTATGCTGGTCTTATAATAATATAAGACCAACAGAATGTTCACAGAATGTCACAATATAATAATAAACTATCTGGACTTTCAAAAATAAATATAAATGTACTTTTTACACAGACATGACTTTTTGTTATGGATTATGACACCTGAAGAAAACTGTGGCCTTTATTTATGTATTCCCTTGAGAAATCTTTATTTGGTGCATTTCCCATTTAGCTTTGGACATTCATTTGATAACAGCGACTACATTTATGTTTACAGACTTAATAAAAAAATAACATACAGTTTTATACTTTTCTTTTCGTAAAATAATACTTATTATTCCTTCCAATACATATTCTGAAAAAGTCTTAAATAATAAAAATATATATTTTGCTCCCAGTTTATGTCTATCTTATTTTTCATACCTTCTGTATTTTTCTAGCCATGTGTAAGGTCACAGCATCCTTCCTTTGGCAAAGATAGATGCAGAAAACATGGAAGACCACAGCCTAAGGAAATCAAGATTTTCATATCTTTCTTGTTGTGCAAAACCCTTAAGCTCTGACAATAATTAAAATTACATTACTATTTCTCTCATGGTTTATGTGTTTGATGTCTCATAAAATTATTTTGCTATTCTAGGTTAAGCTATTGAAAGTTGTCAAGGTAGCTCTGTTCATTTATCATGCCGGTAATTCTTTTAGAACTTGTATTGATCCTGATACTTTTTCTCCACATGAAGCAAGAGGAAACTAATGGTGATTAAATAGATTCTCTGCATTTTTCAGCCTGCTGAGCTCCCTGTTATCAAAAATAAGTGCTGCGGGGTCGCAATAAATGTTTCATTCACTGTGCCCTCCATCTGAACTGGTAATTTTGGATTGTCTTATGCTAGCTCCTCATTTCAGAGATGATGGTGCTGCTGCTAAAGAAGCCACAAGTTCAGACCCACAAAAGTGAGTTGCAGAAAAGGTGAAGCGCACAGTTTCACTTCATGAATGAATTTGCAGCAAGGTTTCTGTATACAAATGTGCGGATTACAACTTTGTATTAGGATTTTAAGTTTTTTCTTCTAAAGAACACCCCCTTTGTCTGTTTGTCTTCACATAAGAAATTAGATATTTGCAGATGCCTAATAATTAAAGATAAATTCTAGTTCATACATGTAACAGGCTATCAGTGGTTGCCGAGTTCCCACCACCAAGGTGTGGCATAGGTCCCTTATGTTGCTTAGAATAAACAGAAGGCATTTTACTTTTCTTCACTTTTTTCTTTATTGCAGTGTAAATATCCACAGTTGACTGAAACAGTTTATCCTTGCGCTAGATCCAGACTCTTTCTTACAGCTGATTCACCAGCAGTTCCAACCCAAACATCTCCATGCAACAACATCCACAGGCATATAAACATATAGCAATGATGAAGGAACCCTCTCTTTGTTGTGTGTCAGCCCTCTGGGTCATCACACTGTACTAGTAATTGAGGTTCTCACTTTAAAGGACATGTAAACCCTACATTTTTCTTCCAAGTATGTTAGTTGGACACATCTCCTCCACCCACACTGCATCATTTGTACTGCATATGTTCGCCAGCACCATCACAAATTTCAAAAACAAAAAGCAGCTTTCACCTGGCGGCCATTTTCCCTCTGACATGTTCCCTCTTGCCAGTGACATTTACACCTGCAAACAGCAAATGTGCACTGCAAAGTTCATGTTATCAAAAATGCATGATTAAACAGGCAGGACCAACTTTGATAAAAGGTTCTGCTTGGATTGAGTACTATAACAGTTAAGCTGAGCTCTGGAGAGGACGTTTTATGCTGTGCACTCTGCTGTTTCTCAAGCAGAGTGCACAACAGGAGCAGAGTTTCTATCGAAACCAGCATTGCCATAGACTGTAGGGTGTGTTTAGTTGAGATGAACTGAGCATGCTCAGCTAGCCAACAGCTAAAGCAAATTCCTAAGGGAGGGGGTCAAGTGAGTTAGAGGAGGATAAGGAATCCTAAATGATTAAAGGAATACTGTCATGGGAAAACATGTTTTTTTTTTCAAAATGCATCAGTTGATAGAGCTTCTCCAGCAGAATCCTCCATTGAAATCCATTTTTCAAAAACACAAACAGATTTTTTTTATATTTAATTTTGAAAATTAACATGGGGCTAGCCATATTCTTTATTTCCCAGGGCACCACAGCCATGTAACCTGTGCTCTGATAAACTACAGTCACACTTTACTGCTGAGCTGCAAGTTGGAGTGACATCACCCCCCTCCCTTTACCCCCCAGCAGCCGATCAGCAGAACAATGGGAAGGTACAGTAGCAAGACAGCAGTTCCATGAAGATATCAGAATAGCACTCAAGCTTACTCAAGGTTCAATTTTAAGTGAACTTTTAATTTGTTATAGAATGTCCTATTCCTAGCAACTTTGCAATTAATCTTTATTATTTATTTCTTATAGTCTTTTAATTATTTACCTTCCTCTTCTGGAGGCTTTCCAGCTTTCAAACGGGGGTCACTGACCCCAGCAGCCGAAAACTATTGCATTGTGAAGCTACAATTTTATTGTTATTGATGCTTTTTATTACTTGTCTTTCTATGTAGTTTCTCTCCTATTCATATTTCAGTCTCTCATTCAAGCTGCTGCCTTGTTGCTAGGGTAAATAAGACCAGTAAATAAGAACAGAGAGCTAAATAAATGAAATACCATCAAAAATAAAAAATGAAGATAATTTGCAAACTGTGTCACTGTCTACATCATACTAAAATTAAATTAAAAGATGAACTACCCCTTTAACCTTTTAACAACCAGATTATCAGGTATTTAAATATTTTTAATAGGCTGTTTAGGGATTACATTTTTTGTGGGTGATTAACATGTCTTTTAACCTGAATACTATACACTAAATCCACATAGTCCTATAGTGGGCTGCACTTCTCAATACCCTCTATCACTAGCTAGCCCTGTTGCAATAACTGTGGAGTGGTCCACAAGTAAAAGAGGCTGTTCCTCTGTGCTCACCCTTTCTAGATGTTTCTTGTAAAAAAACATCTAAAAACAGAAACCCTGTACAACCCTTGAATTGGATAAACATAGTGTACTGAGACTTATTGGAATTGAACATTATCTTACTCAGGAAGCAGCCACAATGGATTTTCTGCCTGCATGCCATTCGCCCCTCTACTTTAAATGAAGAGAACGTAATATGTATTGTTTGCATGTCTGTGGTTTTCTGAAAGTAAGTTGGTGGGATGTTTGATGTTCATGATATTTAATCTTTCATGTACCTTTTTCCCTCGATACAAGTGTTTGTAAGCATCTTTATATTTTATGTTAATCCTAGGATGATTTTCTCAGTTTAGATATTTTATGACGTGCAGTATTTCATAATTTTTTGGATTCCTATTTTCGGATTCCCATTTGTTTTATTTTTTGGAACATTTTTAATTTTTATTCCTGAGCCCATCAGTGAGTGCATAGGTATGCTTGTCAACATTTTTGTCAAGTGATTACACATTTGACTGACCTGGGCATGCTCATTCTTTTGTGTATTCATATGCAGTAAGAAGTTGGAGATGACTTTATAGACCATGCTATTGTTTTTCTGCCCCTTTTTCTATTTTTCATCTGGACACATAGGGGCTGATTTACTAACCCACGAATCCGACCCGAATTGGAAAAGTTCCGACTTGAAAACGAATATTTTGCGACTTTTTCGTATGTTTTGCGATTTTTTCGGATTCTGTACGAATTTTTCGGATCCAATATGATTTTTGCGTAAAAACGCGAGTTTTTCGTATCCATTACGAAAGTTGCGTAAAAAGTTGCGCATTTTGCGTAGCGTTAAAACTTACGCGAAAAGTTGCGCATTTTTCGCGTAAGTTTTAACGCTACGCAAAATGCGCAACTTTTTACGCAACTTTTGTAATGGATAGGAAAACTCGCGTTTTTACGCAAAAATCGTATTGGATCCGAAAAATTCGTAAAGAATCCGAAAAAAATCGCAAAACATACGAAAAAATCGCAAAGTACCGATCATTACGAAAAAAACGCAATCGGACTCCATTCGACCCGTTCGTGGGTAAGTAAATCAGCCCCATACTGTACATACATATAATATACTAAATTTTCTAGAGCCACATTTTTTAAAGCTATATCTTTCGGAATAAAATTTTTTGCCAGTGTTGGGGAGTGATTTTGTCCTAGCTGGATTTGATCCAGTTTTATCTGTTTAGTCAGATAATGATGGTGGGTGACCTAAAATAACCAGTAATGCCACAGATCTCAGTGACATAGCTTTAACTGGGCTATTGTAGCACATTCAGGTTTTTTGTTCTTGAACTACTTGAATTAAATTTTGGCCTTAGTAAAAGATAAACTTTATCCCAAAATTTAGTTTTGAGATAAAACAGGTTTCTTACAGTATTTACCTTTAGTTTGCATCATTCATTTGTCCTTATATATTAACAAGAAGCTCAGGCTCACTAAAATGTCAGAAGTGGTAATATAGCCCATAACAATCTAAGGGGAAATTATATCAGTCATCAGTTAAAGTTAGCAGTAAATGCTGTCTTTACAGCACTGTAAATAATTATCCATGTATCATAAAAATAAATATAGGTCATAAACTTTATTTAACCTGCAGGATTAAATAAAGTTAGCTCTCTTGAGGGGGGGGGGGAGCAGGAGAGAGCAACACGGATGCTGGCACAGGAAAACAAAGAGACAAGAAATCCTGTTTATTTTGAAAGAGAACTCAGTGCAGCATTACTGTAAGTGCTTATGGCTGTATTTATATAGACCTTTCTGATAAAGCTTACTTAGTTTTTACCTTTCCTTTTCCTTTAATCGATGGCGATTCTAAGTGACTTATTAAAGTCTGTGTGGTTAAGTCAGTTATATATATGTGCTTATGGTGGAGTGATATTGATGCCGTCTGATTACTGCATTTACTCTATTGTGCAACAAAAGGAATTTTTCCTGGCATTGTCTTTCTCTTATACTGTTTTAAAATGTTGAGATTTATGGTCTTAGAAGTGATACGAGATATTATTCATTGCTAATGCTAACCATAGCAAACCACATTCATATCTTCCATATAATACATGTTACTGAGAACTGTGTGATAGCTTTTCATATACCGCCAATGTGTGTCACATGCACTGTGCTTACAGAAGCTGATGGGGACTTCCATACTTCCCTAGCTCTATAGAATTAAATCAAATACTGCTCCTGTAGCCCCTCAAAATGAAGATTTTCTGAATGAATTGCCTTTTTTATAATTAGCCTTAGAAATAAAAATTCTGCCTGTTTATCAAACTCTTGCATGAGAAATGCCTTTAAAGTTTATCGGTTCTTCTGCAGGCATTTCATCTTAACCAATCCTAATTATGTGTAGACTCTATTTCTGGCAGACCTCAAAATTAATTTTAGCTCTGTCTGTAAAAAACTGTAACTATATCAGATGGTATTCTGCATAAAGTGAGATCACTGCCTTTGCATGAATGGGATTTATTATCCAAAAATTGGTCAGCAAAGAAATATAAGAAAATGCTATTTCATATATGGGGTTATGTAATAAAAGGCACTAAGTTTGCCCAGGAGCAGCATCACATAGCAACAATCATCAGGTAGTATTTACTGGTCACCAAAAACAAACAGTTTATTGATTGCTATGGGTTACTGTTCCTGGGCGAACATAGGGGGGTGTTTACTAAGACTGGAGATAAATGGCTGTAGCAACCAGTCAGATCTTTGCTTTTGATTTCAAACTTGGCTGCTCATTAATTTACCTTGCACTTGCATCTACAGATGCATCTGAACTTGAAAAACATTTTTTCAAAAAAAGTGAATCACATTAGCATGTATTACACTTTAGTATGTCTCAGTTTAGAAACTGAGAAGGAATCTATTAAAAAGTGAAAAAATACATATTGTACAGGTATATCAAGAATTTACTTTACTTTACAAGCTATAAGGAAGGGTGCAATAAAGCATCTGTTTGTTCTTCCATCAAGTAATAAGTATTAAATGTGCTTCAAGCTGAAAATGCTGAAAGCACACATTTAGTGGCAATGGCATTTATCTTAAATCATAAAATTCATGTCTGATATGTATGTATGTATGTATAACTTTATTTATAAAGCACCACAAGGGTAGGTAAGCAGCCTGTACAATCTTACAAAATACAAAATTACACACAGGGAGGACAACTGTTATAATAAATAAATATAGATAAATGCACAGGGAATAAGTGCCATGTGGTATGAGACACAGTAGGAAGGAGATCCCTGCCTATATGTCGACAATCTAAGTGGTTGGGTAACATACAGGCACAAATTGGAAGGTAAGAGTGCACCAGGCATGGGCATTTGCCATTAAGCACTCCAGAAGGTAGCATCTGAGCTTTTTCTTAAAGAGAGTTAGTGAGTGTTCAGGGATAGAGTTCCAGAGGTAAGGAGCAGCGAGATAGAAAGGTTTAAGACGAGAAAGCACAGTGGGTGTGGATGGGGTAAAAAAACGGAGGCTCTGAGAGGAGCGGAGGAGACGACCAGGAACATGCAGAGAGACCAGTGAAGAAATGTAGTGAGGAGCAGAGGAGTGAAGGGCTTTGAATGTTATCAGAAGGATTCTGTATGCTATCCTTTGTTTAACAGGCAGCCACGCTAGAGAGCTTAAAGGAACAGTAACACCAAAAAATGTATATATTTCAAAGAAATTAAACAATAATGTACTGCTGCCCTGCACTGGTAAAAGTTTTGTGTCTGCTTCAGAAACATTATTAGAGTTTATAAAAACCCTGGTGTGTAGCCATGGGGGCAGCCATTCTAAAGAAGAAAAGGCACAGGTTATATAGCAGCTAACAGATAAACCCTGTAGAATACAATAGTGTCTTAACTGTTATCTGCTATGTAACCTGTGCCTTTTCTACTTTTTTCCAGCTTGAATGGCTGCCCCCATGGCTACACAGCAGCTTATTTATATAAACTATAGTAGGGTTCCTGTAGCAAACACTCCAGTTTTACCAGTGCAGGGCCACAGTACATTATATTTCAATTACTTTAAAACACTTTCAGTTTTTGGTGTTACTGTTCCTTTAAGTGAGGCTGAACAGGTTCCCTCTTCCGAGAAAGCAGGAGGATCCTGACAGCAGAGTTTAAGATTGATTGCAGGGGAGAGAGGTGGGAGTCTGGGAGGCCAGTTAGTAGGAGGTTGCAGAAATCTAAGCGGGAAAGGATAAGGGCATGGATTAGTGTTTTAGCTGTTACTTGTGAAAGAAAGGGGCATATCTTTGCAATATTGCGAAGGAAAAAACAGCAGGTTTTGGCAGTGTTATTAATATGGTTAGAGAAGGAGAGTGACTGGTCAAAGATAATCCCAAGGCAGCGTGCTGAATTAACAGGGTTGATGGTCATGCAATCAATAGTAATGGTTAAAGGAGGAGGAGGGCCAGGTTTGGGTGAGAAGACCATGAGCTCTGTTTTAGCTAGGTTAAGTTTGAGGTGGCATTAGATCATCCAGGAGGAGATAGCCAGGAGACAGTTAGCAATCTGGGTTTGAACATCAGAGTTTAGTGCAGGGGTGTCTAAATATATCTGGATGTCATCTGCATATAAGTGATATTTAAGACCAAAAGAAGAAAAAGAGGGTTGATTCACTAAGGTGCGTTAAAACAAGCGCTATTTATAGCATGCGTTAAAAACTTTATCGCGTCTTATTTTTCACGTCTTAACGCACGATTCACTAAAAGGATATTTGCGTTAATTTAGACGAGATGCTGTTTGCGTTATTTAAGTCGCGAAGACTATTTTCGTGAGGTATTTCACGCAACGCGCGCTAATTAATACAGCGCTCTACTTGTCACGTGCGCTAATTAACACACGTGAGATACTTATCACTTGCACGCCATATTAGCCATACACACCATTACGTTCGTAAAACTACTTTTTTTGAAAATGACCATTTCCCTGCAAACTGGAGAATGCATCACTCTAGGGCCAACACATACCACCTGCCCCAAGTAGGTGTTTATTTTCACACAGACTAATGCAATATTCAGCGCGTCAAAGTGTTTGTGAATCATGCGTTAGTATTATTTCTGTGCGAGAATTAACAAAATGCAGTAAAATTAACGCATCCGGTTGCACGCTATTTAACGCACGCGATATGTGACTTAACGCATGCGATAATAATTTAGCGAATCGCGGGGTTTTTTCGCGTTTATTTTAAAGCAAAAAAGCATGCGATAACGCTTATCGCACTTTAGTGAATCAACCCTAAGGTCTCCTAAAGAGAGAGTGTACAGGGAGAACAACAAAGGACCAAGCACAGAGCCCTGAGGCACCCCCACACTAAGCGGAACCGGGGTAGAGGATTTGTTAGCAAGAGCAACAGAGAAGGAGTGGTTAGAGAATAGAGAATTTGCATAAGGACAGAATGGTCGACAGTATCAAAAGCAGAGGAAAGGTCCAGGAGAATGAGAACTGAGTAGCATCCCCTTGGCCTGCAGTCTGGGGATCATTTGCCAGTAGTGATGAGCGAATTTTTTCGCCAGGCATGGATTTGCAGCGAATTTCCACATTTCGCCATTGGCGAATTGTTTTGAGAAACTTCTGAAAAAATTCGGCGCGGAAAAAATTCTCCACCCGGATTTTCTTTTTGTTGCGCGTCAAATTGGGTGCAGTCGCGTAAAAAAAGGAGGGGTTGCGTCAAAATTACACGCAGTCGTGTCAAAGAAGGTCGCGTAAAAATTGGGCACGTTAGCGTAAAAAAAGTGTGGGCCACAAAAAAAAGCAGGTGACAAAAAATCTTTTTTCGCCGTTTCACAAATTTTCTTGCTGTTTCGCGAATTGGCAAAGCAAAACGGGACAGATTTGCTCATCACAATTTACCACTCTACATAAGGCCGTCTCAGTGGAAGGCGCAGGCCGAAAACCAGACTGCATAGGGTCCAGCAGATTATGGGTGCGGAGGAAGTTAGTGACACGAGAAAAGACAAGACGTTCCAGGAGTTTAGAGGCTAGGGGCAGGAGAGAGACGGGACGGTAGTTAGAAAGGCAGGACAGGTCCAGTGTAGCCTCTTTAAGAATGGGTTTGACACATGCTTGTTTGAATAGAGGGAAAAGTACCAGAAGCCAGAGAGGAATTGAATATGTGGGTAAGAGCTGGAGTAAGGACAGGGGCACACTGTTTTAGTAGCGATGATCTGAAAGAGGAAAAGGCTCACTGTTAAATGCAAATACATCTAGATTTTTGGAAAAGATCAGAGACCAGGATTCAAAGTCAGAGAGAAAAGTAGCCAAGGATTTTGAAGAAGGAAGTCTGTAAACAACTGCCACCCCCACAGAAAGAGGGTGGAACAGCTGAACCGCATGCACCTCAAAAGAAGGAAACCTGAAAGTAGGAGGTATAGGGATTAGTTTAAAATGGCAATGAGGAGAGAGCAGAACGCAAATCCCTCCCCCACGGGCAGTAATGCAGGGAGTATGAGAGAAGGAAAGACCACCATAAGAGAGATCAATTATCATTCTGAGAGAGCCAGGTGAAAAGACTTGGAGCAAAACAGATCATGAATTAAAGTGGCTTTGTTAGTTACAGAGCGGGTATTAAGAATAGCACAAGAGAACGGGAGATAAGAAGAGGAGATAGTGGGAATTTGGGCCGGTCTTCTGCCGTTGCTCCCTAGTTCCTCCTCTTGTTGAATTTCTTGTTAAACTCCCTTTTCAGTTCACTTGTGAATGATTCACTTTGGAAGGATTCAATCTTGCGCAGCTACCCTTGCGCTGCTTTCCCAAATGAGGTTCTTAAGATATAGGGTGAGCAAGCTGGGCCACTCCTGAACACAGGACTGGGGAATCAGAGTTGATTGCAGCTAGTTAAATAACAAATCAAATCACTCAGCTGTGTCTCAGGATGAGAGAAGTGCACTGAACTAAAAAGTTTGTTTAAATGAGTTTACGATGGGGGTCATAAAATCCACAAATTGGTGCAGCACAGGAATAAGGGGCATTCAATATTGGGAATTGAGAATAGAAATAGAATAGTGAAGCAATTACCAATAAACTAGCAAAATGCAGTATTCAGGGCCACAGTGAAGATGGAAATAGAATAGTGCAGCAATTACCTGTAGAATAAGCAGAGAGAAGGTGTCAATTCCTAACTCACTTTTCTGTTCACTTGTGAATGATTCACTTTGGAAGGATTCACTCTTGCGCTGCTACCCTTACATTGCTTTACTAATCTAAAAAAATCCTTACTCCCATTTTTAATTATTGAAGAAAAATAAAGAGCTTATTATTTCAATATGTAGTCTACTCAGTTATAGAATGTTAATAAATCAAAGTGGAACTTAAAGCTGTCTTTAATATCCCAATATCTATATTGGGGATGTTCTTCTCATAAAAAGGATCAGTGCACTAGAGGCCACCCCTTAAGATTAGAGGAACAGAGCTTCTTTTTGAAGCAATGTAGGCGCTTTTTCACAGTGAGGGCAGCGAGGTTGTGGAATGCCCTTCCTAGTGATGTTGTGATGGCAGATTCTGTTAATGCCTTTAAGAGGGGCCTGGATGAGTTTTTGAACAAGCATAATATCCAAGGCTATTGCGATACTAATATCTACAGTTAGCATTGATGTTGGTATATAAGATTTATGTATGTAAGTGTATAGATAGGTCAGTATTGGTTTGTGTGTGCTGGGTTTACTTGGAAGGGTTGAACTTGATGGACTCTGGTCTTCTTTCAACCCTATGTAAGTATGTAACTATCTGACACATCTGACACAGCTAAAGTCTATTAAGAGTTCTTTTAAACACCATTTATTACCAGTTATTAGGCACAGGTAGATCATTGGAAGTACTCACTAAAATGTGTGGGTCCCACTGTACAAGGCCCTCAGAGTGGCTGGCTTTTGGGATCTTTGTACCCCTGAGTCCAGAAAATCCCAACCAGTGGCTTGTGACCAACATGTTGCTCTTCAACCTCTTGCATGTTGTTGCCAGTGTCCCCAAAGCAGCTGCTTATTTTTCAATTTCTGGCTTGACAGCAAGTTTTGGTTGAACGAGTACAAGATATACAACCTAACAAAGCCTTGTGTAGGCTGATAGTCTGCAGAGAGCCTACTAAATAGCAAATCACAACTCTTATTTGGGACCCCCATAAAATTTTATAATGCTCGTGTTGCTCCTCAAGTTAGTTTATATAGCCAATCACAGCCCTTATTTGCCACCCCCATAAACTTTTATAATACTTGTGTTGCTCCTCAAGTCCTTTTACATTTGACTGTGGCTCATGAGTAAGAAAGTTTGGGGACCTCTGTCTGGATCTATCCCCTTGAGTCCCTACACTGGCTTTTGACTAAGAGGGTGCTCATAGCATCTGTCTGCTTTGCTAACTACCCCAACCTAACTCTCACTCCGTTAGTGACATATTACAGGATCTAACCTTGTACTAAAACTTAGGGAACATCTGATACCCCAGCCTAATTCTGGGTATAATGCTTAAGGTGACTTTCCTTTAGTAAATGTAAACAATTTACACTCATACATTAAAATAACATTTTAGCATAGCATTTTAAAGCCCTTTCTCCAGCTATGTAAATGTAAAATAATGTTATGGCTAAATTAATTTCATAATTCTACATATCCTAAAGTGTTAATGTAAAGTCTGCTATATATTCAACATTAATATTTATATTACTGTGGATGATACCAGTGGTTGCCTTTGCTTCTTGTTGCCCTTACCTGTCATGTCCTGCAAATAAACTAAAACTTTGCTGTATCTTTTGCTTTATGTTTTTGATGTTTACTTCAGGGTGGTGACCCATTGCAATGCAACAAATATAGAAAGAGTATGGAACTCATCCTTTTTGCTGTCTGTTGTGCTGTTAGGTTTATGCACAATATGGTGCAATTGGTAAATATTCACCTGACTTCCAGAAAGAGAATGAGTGCAAGCCTCTACCAGTGAGCCCCATAAGCATCATAAACTAAGGGCAGTGCCACACACACAGCATTATCTCTGTTGGTGCAGACTGGCCTTTTCCATGCTGGCATATATCTACTCCAGCACAGAATATGCTGTGTCTGGCACTGCCCTAAGGAAATGCAGGACACTGGCAAGGAGATATTTTAGGTACTTAGGCATTATTCTTCTCACATTGAACTATTTACTTGTAAAACGAATTCAGTCCATGGATCAGCAAATCTAATTTTGTTACAGACATTTGTTACAGATACAGTAATATATTTTATATTTTAATTGCAATATTTCTTCAAAACTTAGTTAAGCAGCAAAATTTCAAATTTAGAAGTTGACAGCAGTAATGTTAAATATTTCCTGTACCTGTACCAGTATGGTAAGTTACAGTAGAGTTAAAATATATTTTGTATATTGCTAAGGCTAAAAGTGCAAAACTTTTTTAAATTTTTCTAAATTTAGGTGGCACTGCATATGTGATCAAACTACAGGTAAAGCTGACCCTTGTGGTATCACTTTGTTTTTATACATTTACCCTATAATTCATTTGTTAATTGCACATATAAAACAAAAGAAAATTTGACGAGATACAGAATTTAAGGAATTTAGGAAAAGGAAGGGTAAAAACTAAGTAAGCTTTATGAAAAATGATGCTCTGAGTCCTCAGTGAAAAGAAACACCACATTTATTTCCTTCTATTCTGTATACATGATCTTTTGTGTCAGAATTCCTTCTCTTAGAAAAATCCTTCAGGGCATGACACAATCCTGCTCAGTTTATCCACTCTTCTCTATCCCCTTCCCTCCTCTGCTGTAATCTGAGCTGGGAGATGTTCCCTGCCTGCATGGTGCTGCCTGGAAGTGAAGTCAGACCAAGCTAAAATGGCAGCTGATATCTTAAACAAAAAGAGAGAGCTTCTAGGGCTGTTTACTCAGGTATGACCACAGCAATAAATTTAAACAAATCATACATATTCTAGGAGGACCTTTCTAGAACTGCATGTACTAAAGGAAACTACTATGCTTTGTCATTTATCTTTCAAAGGGCAGCACCAAAACCTCACCAGTGTATGCCTGGTATATTACTATTTCTACCATGATGATACTGAATTGTGCACAAATCTAAGTCCCACGTAGAATGTCGCCACTTTGCCGAGAGATTTGACTAAATTGGAGAACTGGGCAACTAATTGGAAGATGATGTTCACTGTTGAGAAATGCAAGGTTATGCAGTTTGGTAGATGTAACATAAATAGTAGCTATACACTAAATGATAGCGTGTTGGGGTATCCTTAAATGAGAAGGATTTGGGGATTTTTGTTGATAGCAAATTGTGTAACTGTTGGCTCAGTGGCTACTAAAGCAAATAAAGTGCTGTCTTGCTTAAATAGGGCATTAACTTGATGGATGAAAACATATTTTTGCCTCTATATAGGTATCTGGTAAGGCCTTACCTTGAGTATGCAGTGCAGTTTTGGGCCCCAGTCCTGAAGAAGGATATGGGCTGATGAGAGTGCAGAGATGTGCAACTAAACTGGTAGTAGGGGTGGAACAATTAAACTGTAAGAAAGGCTGTTAAGGTTGGAATTGTTTACTGTGGCAGAACTGTGCTTGTGAGGGGACATTATTGCTCTTTACAAGTACATTAAATGGAATTATTGACATATAGCAAGAGATATTTTTCATTAGAAAAGTTTAACAAACCAGAGACCATCCCTTTTGACTTGAGAAACTGAACTGAACTTTAATTTGAAGCATCAAAGGTGATTCTTCACGGTAAGGACAGTGAGGTTGTGAAATGCCCTGCAGTGTGACATTGTGATGGCAGATTCTATCTAAATGCCTTTAAGAGTGGCATGGATGATTTCCTGAATAACTACAGTATAACATCTAAGTCTATTGTGATCTTTAGATCTACAGAAACTTTAATATATCAATATACATATGTATGAAAGTTTTCAATGATCCAGGTCATAATATACAGTATCTAAATCTAAGGCAACTGGACTTTCTGAGTATTCTTAAAAACATTTTACCACTTGTCCCAACGGCTTGTTTAGTTCAACTGAGTGGTAGGGAATTCCCTGGTCTTTTAAACCCTTAAGGGTCATATAGTCACCTTTAAAATGCTTCAGCTGAACTGAAGAACCTGAGAGGTGAAATGTTTTCAAGAATACTCAGAAAGTCCAAGGGCCTTAGACTTTTCTCCACTGGATACTGCATATTGGTATATATATTAAAGTGGATCTGTCACCCAGACATAAAAAGCAGTATAATAAAAGCCCTTTTCAAATTAAACATGTAACCCAAAGTCATTTTTTTATTAATACATCTATACCCATTATATGAGCATTTAAAAGTCCCAGCTGTCAATAATATATTGCCTGACCCTCTATGCTGGCATACTTTCACTTTCAATTCAGAACTCTTTAGATGTCACTGCACTCCTCACATTTCCCCTCCATCCTCACCATCTAATTGTGTAACCAGTGCATGGATATGGGTATCAGGTCCCCCCATACTGGCACAGAAACAAGATTCTAGCAGGATGCACAGCCTGTCTTAATAACAGTGTCCACAAAATTGAGCCTGCCTGTTTTCTGCAATTGTGAATTCCAGTGCTGAAGGAAATAAGTTTAAAATAATTTATATTATGTAATTGAAGTTTATTTTGCTTAACAAACACAATAGAAAACAATCTGTAATTATTTGTTAGGGTGACAGGTCCCCTTTAAGCATATATGTATACTAAACTAGTGGGGAACACAGACATACAGTATCTCCCAGCTCAGATTACAGCAGAGGAGGGAAGGGGATAGAGAAGAGTGGATCAAACTGAGCAGGATTGTGTCATGCCCTGAAGGATTTTTCTAAGAGAAGGAATTCTGACACAAAAGATTATGTATACAGAATAGAAGGAAATAAATGTGGTGTTTCTTTTCACTGAGGACTCAGAGCATCATTTTGTGCACTGAGGTTCGTTTAGAGTGGTTAATGGGAACTTTTGTCCTTTTCAACCCAAATTAACTATTTAACTATGTATGAGAGACATCTAACAGACAGAAACCTGTCTTCTAGCAGTGGCATAAATAACATCTTCCTTAAAAAGAGAGGCAGTGTAAAAACATTATTATTATTAACAGTTATTTATAAAGCGCCAACATATTCCACAGCGCTGTACATATGCAATTAATACAATAATATAGCAGTTCTGCAAACGAAAAAGACATGACATAATCAGTTCCCTAAGACCACACTTTGGGATAAACGGCAACATGACATTTGAATATAATAATAATAATGAGTTTAAACAGAGAAAGCAGAGAAAGTAAATCAGTGAGGAAACTCGGGGTCACATAAAACAAGCTACAGGCCTTTCATGCAATAACCATCTCTAAGTACTACTGTAGAGTAAGCACTGTTTTCAAAGTTCAGGGTCCTCTTTTCTCTGAATTTTTCAAGAAAACCTTGATTTTATTAGTTTGCTTTAAGGACATGTAAACCCCTCACACAAAAATTTAATCAGTGAACAGCCTCTTTGAAATCTTTCAATACCTGCCACTCTGGTTGTCCAGAGGCTATTAGTAAGGCTGCAGTATCCCCTTAATCACTTAGATTTGCTTCTCCTCCTGTAACCTACTCCACCCCCTCCCTCAGGAATTTGCTTTGGCTGTTGGCTTGTGGGCATGCTCAGTTGTTCTAAACTTAGATTACTAAACACGCCCCCAGTCTAGCAGCCAGTGAAGAGATGGCATTGCTGGTTCCCATAGAAACTCAGCTCTAGCTGTCTGCTTCAATTTTTTTCCTGAGCTCAGCTTTACCATTACAGTGCTCAAAGTAGAACTTTTATCAGAGACAGTTCTGCCTGTGTGAGCCTGTATTCTTGATGAAATGTATGCTGAATAAGAGTTTTTATGTGCGTGTATGCTGTTTGCAGATTTAAATGTATCCAATTATGTATCAGAGGAAAAATGGCCACCAGGTGAAAGCTGCTATTTGCATTAGGAAAATGTGATGGTGCTGGCAAGCGGAGGGGATATATGCAGTACAAATGATGCCATTTGGGTGGGGGAGACATGCCTAACTGATATACATTGTAGGCAAATGTAGGCTTTACATGTCCTTTAAGTAAACTGAACTAGAGATGAAACACAAACATGCTAAAATCACAATGTATATAAGTCACAGATGGCTGATTTATTTTATTATGTTTTTTGATATAATCATTTTGCTGTTTACAGTCATACTTTGAGTCTTTATTGCATTTTAACCTCTGTGATCCACTTACAACTTAGCAAGAGGAGAAAGATAAGATTAATAAACTAATACTTTACATTTGTTAATAAGAACTTTCACATGTGTTTCTGCAATACATTCTACCTATTGCGAAATCTATGTTGCGGGTGTCATTTTGTTTTGCATTTTCTTTTTAGAATGCTTCTTATAATTCTGGTCAAGGATTTAAAAACACGAAAGTTATTAGTTTCTGCTGTTGCTGCTATGGTGATATGAATCATTCAGAGACAAATGCTACTTGCACTCTGTTTTGCTGATGATTAATCTGTAGTTCAGTTCCATACTGTGCCAGCACACAGTGACTAAATGTCTGCCCAATGTCTTCATTATGTGTTAAGGGAGTTGAGGATTATGGAAATGTTATTCTATTAATGTTTGCTTGTAAGCCATAGACCTGTAACATCTTTTGAAATGCCTTAAGTATTTGTGCCATCAGTAAGAACTGTTGGGCATGCAGCCTATTTGCACCTATTTTTTCTTGATTTACCAGAATCACTATTCTGTTCCCTGTTCATTTCAGCATATCAAAATGACCCCTGCACATGATTCTTTTTTAATTTCCTCTATGGTCAATAGACGCACTTTATACAATTCTCAAAAGGAGGCAAGACCGAACCAGCAGACCAAGCATAACTACCTGTATGCGGAAGTGCAAGGCATCTACAACTGGGGTAGTACGTAAACGAGTCCTATACTGTTTTGTTTATATCCAAAACATAATGTGCACTAGTTACTCCAGCAGGCCTGACAATACCAAAAAATTGCCACAATGGCACAATGTTTATATTGTGGAATATATATACTGTAGCTTGCAATCATTTTAATAATATTTCTATAATTTCTGCTGTTAAGCAGCAGGCACAGTGCTTTTATACAAAGTACATACCTCCATAATGACTTTAAAGACACATTTTCTAATTATAGTAAAAGATAAAATATTATTTATACACATATAAACCAACTCCCACATTATGTACACATTGCCATCTGCCACACACTTTTTTGTACAATTATCACTACGGTTGCCATCATTTTATTGCTGAAAATGACACGATCTGAGGTTAAGGCACACAGGATCTTTTGTCGCTCGCAATAAATCTAAAGCAATGTGGCTGACAAAAGTTGGCAAACATTTCCTTCCCACCAGCAATAATGTAAATCCCAAATTGCCTAGTGAGGACACTTTGGGGCTGATTTACTAATCCACGAACGGTCCGAAGGCGTCCGAATGCGTTTTTTTCGTAATGATCGGTATTTCGCGATTTTTTCGTAAATTGTCGCGACTTTTTCGTAGCCATTACGACTGTTTCGCAAAATGTCGCGACTTTTTCGTAGCGTTACGACTTGCGCGAATTGTCGCAACTTTTTCGTAGCCTTCACGCAGAGTACGAAAGTTTCGGATTCATTCAAGCTTCAGTATCGTGACTTTTCTTGGGCCAGTTTGGAGCTGCAGAGTGCCATTGAGTCCTATGGGAGGCTTCCAAAATCATGCAAAGTCTGAAAGTTTTGCCCGCCGGTTACGAGCGTTCTATACGAAAAAGTCGCGACAATATACGAGCAAATCGTAACGGCTACGAAAAAGTCATGACTTTTCGCGCAAGTCGTAATGGTTACGAAAAAGTTGCAACAATTTACGAAAAGTCGTAACGGCGACGAAAAAATCACAAAAAATACGAAAAAGTCGCAAAATGTTCGTTTTCCAATCGCAATTTTTCCAATTCGGATTCGTGGGTTAGTAAATCAGCCCCTTTGAGTTACTTGCTGGTGGTAAGGCACTTTCATAAGATATGAAACACAAACCTTCTACACTTAAATAACAATGTATATAAATTCATAGTATATTGCCACCTGTAAGTGCCATATTTTCCAGTATAGATATACATAGATACTGTATAGAAATAGATATATGAAGTACTTTTTATTATTACATTTTTTTTCTGTCTACAAAATTATGACAGATGTTCTATTTAATTCTTCCTTTCTATGCCATTGCTGAGTAAGCCAAGTATTCTTAATGCCAATTTAAATGAATGACTAACTTTTTACATCAGATGTTTTTATGTAAGCCTGGTCGATTTTTAATGTGATTCATCTGCTCAATGGGCTTTGAACGGTGATTCTTTTTGTGCTTCTCTCAGATCTATAGAAAAAAGAACCAGATTTCCTTATCTGAGCTATACAATACTCTATAGCTGATGGAATATGGTGGCACACAGAGAAGCATAATGATAAAAACTACATCTGCCTGAGGCAGTGAAATACCAATAGCTTGATGAATAAACTACTCCATAGCACTCCCCAAAGCCTAAAAAAGAAAGCTTTAACACTACACTGTGTAATTCCTACAGAGTTATCCCACGCAGAATTAAGTCATTGTTTGCTTTATGCCTGTACTGAAACTTGCCATATGCTGCAACAAGCTTTCCTTGACACACTGTCTGTTTCATAATGGTCTTAATTACAATTTTGAAAATGTCAAAATACATATGATCATATGTACACTATATATATGTTTAGCTCTAAAGTGGCAAGTATAATCTAAGAGACCTACTCAATAGTACCTTAAGGGTTACTCCTTTTGTACTCACCGGTCTTGGATTACATAAGAGCTTTCCATATTTATTTTGCATCGTTCTTAATTTCAATACTCTCAAAATTAAACTGGGCTTAATTTTGCTTTGCTGCATTGCATACACAGTGCATTTATACAGAGTTGAAAGACTGACTCAGTCGTAGATATTTAAAAACATTAAACTCCCTACTGTGATTGGTAGTTTTGTTGCTTGTTTATGTGGGTAACCTGGTAAATGAGCAATAATCCTCTTGATTATTCAGTAGTAATATTATACTGTATTCTCAACAAAAACTTAATTAAAATAAGGGATACATAATCAGTCTAATATTCCAAAGAAGCAATTTTCTTATCAGCCAAAATATATCTGCACTGTTCACCATGCAGTAGAAATCTAATACAAAAAAAGCATTCCTAGTTGTTGATGAGTTTGTATTTTACAGCCATGCTATGCTTGCTTTTGCAGCTCATTCATATTTAAATGTGCTTTTTCTGCACTCAGTTACTATACTCCTTTTTTTGTTTGTCAAGTTAGTATTGTTATGTAATGCATGCATCATTTTAGCAGACTACTAAGTTGTATTAATGCAAACCTGCCCTAGATTTATGGCTAGATATGATTTCATATTTCAAGGGCCAATAACACAAATAGTATGGGCTACATGATGGCAAAGGTTGTTTCTCTAAAGCAGCTAACCTGTTGTATATATGAGTTCTTGAACAATCAGAATATCCAAGGCTATTGTGATACTAATATCTATAGTTAGTATTAGTGGTTGTATATATAGTTTATGTATGTGAGTGTATAGATTGGTAGGTGTGGGTTGTGTGTGCTGGGTTTACTTGGATGGGTTGAACTTGATGGACTCTGGGTTTTTTTCAACCTTATGTAACTATGTAGCTATGTAACTATGTAACTATATATGTGTATTATTATATTTTTTACCCTGGTGTTTGTCATTACTGCACATGGGTCATTCTGTGACATTTTGTGTCAACAATGTGAATGTCTGCATCATGAAGGAAATATCTGTTCTGTTTATACTAGAACCACTCTGCAAGGTCAACATACCTACAAAGGTATAAGCACTTTTGATAAAAACACACAGTGGAGTTCAAGATATGTGATAGTTATGATATGTCAATGAACTGCTATACACAGGAGCCAACCATCACAATTAAGTTAAACTGTAGCAACCCAACATAGCCTAGCTAACTGATGATTGGTTACTAGTCCTAACTTTGCTTGTGAAATGGTATGCTTATGTTAATTAACAGCTATCCCATCTATCTTAATAAAGACCAAATTAAAAATAAGTCTGAGCTGACATATAAGGGTTTACAAATACTATAGGAAGCTAGGTTATACAAAGATATTAAAAATATTTAAAATATGAATATTTATACAACAAAATGTCAGCTGCTTCACTTATATAAAATATCTAGATCTGCCTACCATACTACTACTCCATCATTGTGGGACACCCTTTCAAACTGCTGTTAGTAAAGTTTTCTGTGAAATATTGGAAGTTTGCTGCAGAACTGAGGATACCAGAAGTAATGGCTGACACAATATACTTGGGTGCCCTGCATTAACATATTATCTCATCATTGGATTATTTTCTTTGTGCAATAGATCAGTATGGAAGTCATACATTTAGAACAGTCACATAAAGTTCTCCAGTTCTAAAATGAAACACACAACTTGAATTCTTGCAGCTGATCTCACCATGCATTAGTGATTTTTTTAAAGCAACATCAAAGCATAAAAAACTGCCAAAAGGAAAGCTTCAATGATTCTCTTTTAAAGAAATCTTTACGATTCTTTTTAATGACCGCAGTCTAGGATTTTTTATTTTTATAATTTTTTTTTCAAAGCCCATTAATATTGGAGGAGTGGCTCATTTCACTACATCAAATTTTTGTTTTCTGCAGTTTAGTAGCGGATCAGTAGCCAAAAGGCAACAACCTACTTCAAAGAGAAAATCGTAACTATCATTTCATTTTGAAGGATTTTATTAGCAATTATATGTTGAAGTAGCCTAAGAGATTTAATACTTCTAAGTGGGTATACACTTGGGATTAAGCCTCCACATTTAGTGGGACATTACAAAATATATAAATAAAAAAATAATCAGGAGACCCCTTAAGTGAAGTACTGTTATCAAAAATGGATAATTTGCATCTGAAAATGTTGTGCAATGATAAATACTGTTAAGTAGGATTGCACATTATTTTTTCAATCATAGTTGTTTTTGCTACAGATATGCAGAAAGCGATTTAATAAAAAATATGCTGCTGTGTGTTACAGTACTGTAAGAAAAAATCATCAATAATAATTTAAACCAGTGCTTTTCAAACTATGAGACCAGCCTATTTGTAAAGCAAGCAATTATAGTGATATTAACTTTTTTCTTTAATCCGGCCTCTTGTTATCTATACCAAAGTTCAATGCTGAAAGATCTATAATTAGAACAACTGTGCGTATGGATCACCACTGTCTTCTTAGAGAGTAGCATTGCAATCAATATTCCTTGCCCTTGTTCTCTCTATGGTAAAATTTGGCATGTAGGTTTTGTTTTTTTTAATTCTGATTGCTGTGTTCCCAAGCAATAGCCATTTATCAACACTAGTGTGTTCCAAAAAAGACTAATTTGCCATTCCAGTTCAAGTGAAAGCTGGTGTCATACAAATGACCCTTATTTTCAGCTGTCCAGTTATAGTTCTTTCAAAGGTAAAAATAAGCAAGCAATTTTATTTGAAGGTAGCTGCAACCCTAACTGTATTTTTGGTAGTGAGGCTGGGTTCTCACTGTTATAAGTAGAAGATACATTGATAAAAAAAATTTAGAGGCTGATAATGTCACATTTTTATATACAGTACTTGGAATATCTTATCTGTACTTTTAAAAGATCAAAGGCTAGGGGAGGCTAAGCCTCCTCAAACCTGCTCGGCACATTAAAAAAAAACGAAATGAAAAAAAAAACCTCACTCCGTTTCTGCACTGTCCTGGAAATCTTCTGTTCCTGCAAGCCCGTTCTGCTGTGCTCTGATTGGATCTTTCTTCTTGTGGATTCTCCAATCAGAGCACAGCTTTCTTGACAGACAGTAAAATTGACCAGTCAAAGCACAGATGCAGACAGGGCTCGGGAGATATTACAAACTGAAGGCAGTGCAGAAATGAAGACCGAAAAGAAGAATCTGCAGACTGTAAACTTTACCTAAGAACCAGCTCTCAACTTTTGCTGCAGATTTCATCCCACTCCCACAGGTACTATACAGTTCTAAAGGCTGGATCACTAGCTGACATTAAATTGTTTTTGCCTGACCTGGCCTGTCCTAACAGATGGATGGTAATTAACTCTTTCCCCTGAAAAAGCTCATTGAGCTTTTATATATTTGTTGTTTTATATTTATATTTGTTTTTTGCCCCTACTAGTTTTTTGGGGTTTTTTTGTCATTGTTTTGTTCATTTCTAGTTAGTTACAGTGGAGCCAATGTGGTGTATCCATGCCAGTGTTATAGTGCCAGGGCCTGAATATCTGCCATCAGTACCCACTGCTTCTCATGGCATTTAATGTGCTGGTTTTGTATATAAAGACTGCGTCTCACTGTATATAATGTGCTGGTTTTGTAAATACAGACTGCGTCTCACTGTATATAATGTGCTTGGGGTGTCAGTACCCACTGCCTTTCTTGCTATGAAACTAACGTAAACACATCTAAAAGGGTGGTTCACTTTTAAGTTAACTTTTAGTATGTTATAAAATGGCCTATTCCTAGCAACTTTGCAATATGGTCTACTTAATTATTTTTTTTTATATTTCTTGAATAATTTGCCTTTCTCTTCTGCCTCTTTCCAGATTTCAAATGGGGGGCCAAAAAATTTTTTTTATATCATTTTTTATTACTTGTTTTTCCATGCAGGCCCTTTACCTATTCATATTTCCATCTCTTGTTTAAACCCCTACCTGGTTGCTAGGGTAAATAAGACCCTAGCAACCAGATAGCTGCTAAATTACCAAATGGAGAGCTGCCGAACCAAAAGCTAAATAACTGAAAAACCATTAAAAATAATAGAGAACCAATTGTAAATTGTCTCAGAATATCAGTCTGCATTATATTAAAATGAATTTAAAGGTGAACTGATAACAAACACAAACTTTTGCAGATCCCCTCACAGAAGTGCACATATGAATGCTTTTACATCCTAAGCATTTTAGGGTAAAAAAATCACACCCACCCGCACTTTTGTACAGAATCTTTGGAAGTCAGTGGCAAAAAGGTAGTGGGGAGGTTAATTTTTTATACCAGCAGCGAATCCACTAAGTCTCACATTAGCTGTAGGTCAGTCTATGTATGGCCCATATTTAGCCTCCCCAAACAAAAAATTCACCCTCTGCCTATGCCATTAAGGAATTATATATAAGGGTTTATTTAGCTGAACTGTACTGAAGTGTAGAGGGCACATATTTGTCCCTTTTAGCAGCTGTCACAGGCCCAAGAAAGCATTATACTTAATGTCTGCCATGGCAATAACTACCTGTATGACAGATAAGATAAAATTTTGCCAGGGTGCTTCGGCTTCCTGGCAGCAGCTCCAGGTTCCCTGTGTGGGCAGTAAAATCAGCACAATAGACGCAGCATACTTGCACCTACAGAATTGTCTGCACATTTGATTTTGAAGTGACACTAACTAGGTTTAGAAAATGTTCAGAACTATTGTGTCCAATTCATTATTGTGTCAGGCGCAATGACCCTGGAATTATAGGGAAAATTTCTGCATTTTGGGTAAAAAAAACATAGTGCACACTGCAATGTGGTCATAAATAAGCCCTTTTGTCTTGACCTCCTCACTCTTTGTTGTCAATGTTGTTAATATTGGAATATTATTAGGCAAGGTGTAAAGAGCAAAGAACAGGTGAATTTAGTTTCATACATTTCCCAACCATCATAAATGAGCCTCATAACATTCTTTTTGAAAAAGAAAAACTGTAATTGTACTTGAAATTGCTTTTGGGAGCATTTTATGAATATGGATTTTATAAAGTTTCATTAAACATGATACATTGGGGCTTTGTTTACACAACATAGCTTGAATAAAACTTCTAATTCAAGGGTTCTGGGTCAAAACTCTGGTGATTTTAATACTTGCTGCTATAATATCTCACAACAGAAACTTGCCTGGTGGAGCTCTTTTTTAAGTCTGCTCATTAGAGATCTCTGCACAGGATTAAGGCCCTTCTTGTAAGGTTCTATCCCAACCACACTGGGACACTTGCACAAGATAAGGGTATCTTTTTATTTATTTATTTTTATAAGGGTATCTTTATATTTTTTAGGGAGGCCCTTTTATCAATCTTCTAAATTGCATTCTTTAAGACAGGGTCATACTGGGCTGGGGTGGGACACTAGGAAAAGATCCACTGGGCCCTGACAACCCAGACCCAATCCCTGCCAGACATTGGAACCTTCTGGCCTCTGTTCTATTGCCCTTAAATAGCCACTGACTACATACATACAGACTACAAGCTTATTTTAGCAATTGGTGCTGGCCTTCCTGTAATTAGGATAAAGGGTTTCCTGATAATGAATCCTATACCTGTACCTTAATAATTTACATTTGTCATTTCCAATTTTAACTTATTTAGTTTATGAGAACAGTAACAGTAACGTTAAGCTGAATGTAGCACCCAATGATATTCATAGATGTCTTTAATTCCACCTTCCTCCTTTTAGAGCAGGCATCCTCAACTAGTGGCTAGTGAGCAACATGTTGCTCACCAGCACCTTGAATGGTGTTCTCAGTGCCCCCAAACCAGGTAGTTATTTTTAAATTCTTGACTTGGCAAGTTTTGGTTGAATAAAAACAAGATTTACTAACAAATAAAGCCTCCTGTAAGCTGATAGTGTGCATAGGGGCTACCTAATAGCCAATCTTAGCCCTTACTTGGCACCTCCATAAACTTTTATGATGTTTAAGTTGCTCTAGAAGTCTTTTTACATTTGACTGTGGCTCACTAGTAAAAAAGGTTGGGGATCCCTGATTTAGAGGGTGTTTTTCCTTTCCATTCATCTCAACCAAATCTCTTTTGTCAGGGAAGTAGCAGATGTTCCCTCTGCTGGCTTTAGAAACTATATATACAGTAGCATCTGCTATGATCTATAGATTCAGAGCTCACGCGCTATTAAAAAGGGCCAATCGGTAAAGTGAAGCAGGAAAACCCTACCAACACCAGTGCCCCTTTGGCCCTGAAACTTTCTGCTGGAGGACCTACAGGGATCCTAAACACCACAAATAAAGCACCATAACATACAGACAAGGGTCAGACAAAGGCATAGTCAATATCAGGCTTGAGAGTTAAGGGGGACAGCCAAAGTTCAAGGTCAGGAACAGGCACAGAGTCAATAACCATAGTTATATTATAAAATAGTACAAAGACTTGGACTAAAAGCCAGCTTGGGCAATCTGTGTACAAAGAGAGTGTCCTTTTAAAGCAAAACGTGCCAAAATGGTCCAAAACCAGTACTGCGTCAATACACACTGATGGCTGATATTGAGACACTGTCTGGTGCATCAAGATAAGAGACAGCCATAACATCATATGTTTTCCACACATGCACAGATGGACCCGAGGGACATACGTAACACTTTTGCAGAACATACTTAATTCTGTTACAGAAAAGACCCAATAATAGTAAATATTTTCTGAGTTAAGCAGAGCTAGAGGAGCAGTAAGTAGGTAGCTTATTCTAATTCTCCTGTACTATTTTGATGATGTGATAATTTACACTGTTGACAAAGCCTGGGGCATGGTGTTCAGCATTATTCATCTTGTAAAGCAAGAATCACCAATCACAAATATAAAACATGCTTCCCTTTTTCACTGACTTTTAGGAAATCAAAATTGATCAGTGAGCTGTAACAAAATATCTGTTTTGCTGGCTGTTCTTTGGCAAAATGAGCTATTGGAAGACAAATGATAATCTGCTTAATTAGTCCTGAAAAATTGCTCTTGCTTTTTAGTGCCATGCATCCATCTAGAACTGCCATGAATTATCCAGTATTTATGTTTTCAAATGTTAATCCTATACATGTCTTTCCTCTTTTTCAGCTTGCTGGGTTTATCTATGCTTGTTACATTCTGAAATGTATTTCAGAAGAAGAGGACAGCTGTAAGTATAGATTTCATCACTCAGCTAAAAAGAATTTGTGCCTGTTTAGAATCCATTACTTTAATACCAATATGAAATATAAATGTTAGAAGAGTGTTACCCATTGCAATGAACATATTTTTTTCTAAAAAGAACAAGTAAATGAAATATTTGGTACTTGTACATTTCCCTCACAGATAAACATAATATGCATGAATTGTGAAATACAAGAGCTAGAACTAGCCATCATTTGAAAGTAATGTGCAGACTTGAACTAAGAACCTAGCAAGCAAAGAAATGTGGTGTCTAGTAAGCAACCTTATACAAGCTTTCAGGGGCATTTTTCTGAAAGTGCTATGTATTGGTAAAATTAATTTACTCTGGAAGTTAAAACAAGTGCAGTGTTTTATGGGGAGTCTTCCTCTGCTGTCTTTCTGCATTCCTTTAATGCCAACCAGCTCCTGTGCCATTACAGGCTGGAAAAATTGGATTGGCTGCAAGGTGGAAGTGTCTACAGCTTGCTGGGAACCCCAGGGTACAACAGGAAAAAGAAGAGGGCCCAAGGTTTGGCACGCAGACTACAGGGTGTTCAGAGGCTATAAAGTCATACCTTTCTGCAATTTAAGCCAGGGTTAAGTCGGCATTGATCAGAGCTAGAGCTGCAACTTAACAGAGAGATCTCAAGGCCAAATTGGTAGACGGTGAGAAATGCAAAGAGGTGTGTGAACTCCAGTGTGCACGTCCCTCTGAGCAACCCAATGAATAATCCCCCCAAGGGGGTATTGGCAGAGATACAAGTGTGTGACACCTATGTGAGGATAGATCTTGTGTGTGTGCCTGCCATGTGAGAGCAGCTACCAATTCCAAGGAGAGGTAGTGGTACCTGCGGTATAAGAGCTTTAAGGAGGGATTTAGGGTGCCAGGGCCTAAACTGTGCATTCACTTATCCAAGTAAGAGTTAGAGGAGAACTAAACTATAAAAATGAATATAGCTAGAAATATGACATATTTAATTTACTTAACTTATTGCACCAGCCACAAGGTTCAACATCTTTATAGTATTAATGATCCAGGCCTTCAAAGTTGTCACAGGAGCTTGCCATCTTGGCAACATTGTGCTAATCAGTGGTCCTCTGCCCTAAGCATTTGAATGTGTTTGGACAACTGACTGAGTTTGTTTGAAATGGAAATTTTAAGAAACCTAATGTGTTTTCAGGCATAGACCTTTTTGAGAGTTGGAGAAATTCCACTTTTATGTCTGTGAGAGATTGGACTGGCAAGAGAGTCTTCACAGTCCTGCTAAGGGCGTTGTTAAATCTTAGTAGATTAGCATAGTAGAATAGTAGATGATTGAAATTCTGGAGGTGACATTAGGTCCTGTAGGAAGCACTACAGGACTACATCTCCTCCACTCTACATACCAAAAGCTGTAGATGTCCAGAATGTGACAGAATGTGAGCTTCCTGTGAACTCCAGTGTGCAAGTCCCTGTGAGCACCTAGTGAGTAGGGGGAACATATTGGCAAAGTAACAAGTATGTTGCTCCTGTGTGAAGGTAGTTCTTGTCTGTGTGCATTCTACTTGGGAGCAGCCACTTTGGTACTTTGAAGATGGTAGCATTACCTGGTATATACAATATTATATATTTTGTATCAGGAACAGAACTTCACATTTACTTATTTTATCCACAGTTAAACTGTGGAACTGTTATATTCAAGAAGGGCTTTGTTAATGAGTTAAATAGTCAGCCTGTATCTGCTAATAAGACCAATCAGACCCCAACCTGTCATTGTGCCAGGTGTGTTTTAGATGCCAGCAGCATTTACTTTTTCAACATAAAGTTCAGTACAGTTGGAAAAACCTGTGTGCTTTTTCCTCAGTATATGGTCCAGATATAAACCAATTGCAGTGCTTAACATTGCGTTAAATTTTATGATCATAGAATTCCAAGCTTTTCAACCTCTTTATGGTACTCCATTACAGAGGGTCTTTAAAACCATCCACTGGAGTGAGTAAGGCATAACAAAGTTGACCAAAGAAAAAGGGAATGTTGACCTTCTCTATAAAGATCTTACATTTCTGTAGGAATCTATAGGGTTAACAATCCCTATAGCTTTAAACCCTATCTTCTTTATTTCCATTGTTACTGGGCAGATGCCCATGTATCTGTTTTCGCTATTTAGCATATTGAAACTCAGTTTGCCAATAGGTATGAAAACCTTCTGCCACACTTTAATTTAGTTTTTGGTTAGGGAAAGATCTTTCTTCTTGGACTTAATCTGTGTGGATGTGCTCCAGGAAGCCTGAGATTCACACAACCCAGAAGTGTTTGGCCCTAGAGAAAGCATCTCAAGTGAAGCCAGGGAGCAGGGACCCTGGATATCTTTTATAATAGCATGTTCTAGGAATGTCAGTTATAGCTAGCAAGAGCAGCTTCTTTGCCCCAATCAGGAGAGATACCAGGCAGCAGTATTCTCCTAAAAGATATGATGCTTTAGTGGCAGGGTGTGCAGTAGTGACAAGGGTATCAGGCTTAGATTTACTCTCCCTGATCCAGGTGTGCTGTATGGGATCTGGACAACTTAAAGGGGACATATTGAGTGAAAAACAATATTATGCCAAAGAATTGTACTCATCTAAATACAGATGGGAAGTACTTTAAACTTAAAAGATGATTTTCTATTGTTTACACCTGAGATGCTTTAAGAGGTCTCAATAGAATTAGGTTGCAGAGTTGGGGGAGGTAAAATAATAAGTGTAAATAGAGGCAAGGTAGTAAAAGTAGTACAGGTATGGGACCCATTATCCAGAAACCCATTATCCACAAAGTTTCAAATTACAGAAGGCAATCTTGTATAAAGAAAATAATTGTAATTTTGAAAAATGATTTCCCCCCAAATTACCTATTAGGGTTCATCCTTACGGGCACTTTGCCCTGGGCTTCTCTGTGATGGAGCACACCTTAAAGCTATATAAAACACATGTGGCTGACAAACTTCTAGAACAAAATAAGCAGACACCCATATTGCTCTATCCTTAGTTTGTGTTTCCACCAGGAAATATATTATATTATCACTATATTCATATACAGGTATTGGACCTGTTATCCAAAATGATTGGGACCTGGGGGCTTCCAGATAAGGTATCTTTCTGTATTTTGGATCTTCATACTTAATGGGGGTGATTTATTAATGGTCAAGTTTGTATTTTTTGCGCTTAAAAAACTCAATTTCAAGTTATGGTTTGAAACCTCGAATGTGGTATTTATTAAGTGCAAAAAACATGAAAACACGGATGTAAAAATTTGCCTTGTAAAAGCTTGCAAGTTTCTATAGAAGTCAATTGGAGCTGTCATAGGCATATTCTAAAACTTGAGTTTTCAGAGTTTTTATAGCTTGTAAACTTGAAAAATTTGAGATATTTTAATTCGAACAGGGTTTCCTTATTAATGAATAAGTGACCATTTGAGATGTCAGTTTATTCGTTTTGGAAAAACAAACTCGAATATATTGGGATATATTTTGTTAGCCTTTTCACTATTTTTGGAGAAGTTTAGTATGGTTTAAATTTACCTAGACATATACATACATGGCATTTTAAAGCTAGTTTGGGGGTTTTTTTGTAGTTCTAGTAACATTTTATCCCAGAAGCAACATCACTGTTTTATTTTAGAAATCAATATGAACATGGATCAAAAGCTGAGACCTAAGTAACCAATCAGCAATTACAGTAGTTTGATAAATGCAGTTCAGCTAGAATGTACTTAGCTAAAGGTAAATTCCTGTTTGGTTGCTATGGGTTACTGAGCACATTTTGCCAAGTTATTACTTAAACCCAAATCTTTGCAAGCACAAGTTTCATTTTTCATATCTTTTCAGAGAACATAAAGAAAGGGAACTATACACATACACAAGTAATACACATACCTTTTGTTTTAGACAGTCTTTTGCTATTTGTGCTATTTAACAGTAATGCTAAAACTAAAGAGTAGCCTTGCTTCAACATCATGAAAATTTCAGGTTACTTCAGTCAAAAAGGTGAAGTTCTAATCCCACCATTAATTCCCATTCTCCCACAGCACAATTAAGAGTAATGAAAGTTTCCTCTACTTACTTGTGCTAATAATATCCTGCTGAGCTGAATTTGCTTCCAATGGACACTAGGGATCAAAATGAGTAATTAGATTTCTTGTCTCTTATTTTCTTTCTTTCACTCTGTGCCATATAGGAAATAAGAGCTTTCTATTTTTCATTTGTATGACTTAACTGCAATGTTGCAAGTAATAAAATCTAATTTTTTTACATGAAGTTTGCATATTGTAAGTATTGTCAAGTTCACCTAGCTGCACCAGAAATAAGATGTAAATACCAGAAATATAAGGGAACGATAACTGTGGAAAAGAGATTTTTGAAGCGTATCATAAGCCACCATAAATCATGGCTGTACAGCTCCAAACAGGCAAATAGTTTTCTAATTAAAGGCTATTATTGTGGATTACTGCTCAAAACTATAATTGCTGTTGCTACACACTAGCTGCCCTTAAGTTCCCTAATTTTCTGGAAAGAAATGTAGAATACACCTACTGTGTTTTTCAGACTGCATGCTGCATGGATAAAGCAAAATGTTTAAAACAAAAACCTGACTTGTATTCCTTGGTGTTTATGCAATGATACAATGAAAAGGCCACTTGGGTGGCAGTGATATTTTTTATTCAGTTCACATCTGCATGGAACATTAAAACTTATTTTCTTATTACATTTCACGGAGTTTATCAGATCTATAATACCACCTGAGACTAAGCACAGTGACATAAAACCAGTGATAAAAGAAACATATTGTAGGAGCTCTGTTATAATCTCCATGCTGATTAACTTCTTGCTGTTTCCTTTCACACTTCCCAAAAGGTGCAAGATGAGCCATGGCTTAATGCTAGCGGGGGTTTCATCAGAATGTTCTTAAATATTGGAAGCTGTTTTATAAACATAATCCTTTTTTAGGTTTGCAGTTTATTAGTCTGTTTTCAAATAAATGAGAAATCCGTTCATATTATTTCGTCATGTTCGATCTTTTGAAAAAATATATATTATCCCTAAACTAGCTTGTCTTCAGAACATTATGTTGTTCAGATATGTACAGTATGTCTGTGTTGAAGGGTTTTTAATTCTATTCCTCATTTAGTAGGTGTCATACAGGTGCATAAATATGACTATATCATTAAAGTGGAGACAAATGAGGTAATTTACGAACCCAGGGGACGCAAGGAATGCACACTTGCTCCCTGGGGTAAAACTCAGCCCTGTCCTTAGCAGGTGGTAAGAACAGAGGCCAGATGCAGGCTGCTCCTCCCTACCTTGCACCTCTGCATGCTGCACAAGGTAGGGGATGGGGGGGGGTGGTTCTTCCCATACGCCTTTCACTTGTGTTAGTGAAGGAAGTTGCAAGTCTCTGTGTTCCAAAATGGAGCAAAATGGCCTGCAGCAACCTGAACAATGCACTACGCAATGTGCTAAGTCAAAAAATGTAAGATTGCTCACTTTTTTCACTTTGCACCCTAATGTGGCATTGTAAATAAGGCCTTAGATTTATTAAGTATGATTGACAAGTGAGGTACAATTTTAAGTAAAAAATGTGTGTTTAAAATGCAGTTGTATGAAGCTTAATGTATGCAATAAGTTATTTACAATAATGGGCCCAAATATTAGACACAAAGCAGATGTTCACAACTCTTCTTGCTCAGAACACCAATGAGTGAGTTATACCTAATAATAAGTAAGTAAGCTGCCATTTATCAGGTGTAAAGTACCAGGCTTTCTTTTCACATATTACCCATCCCATATCCTGCATTGTGGGAAAACATGGCAACATGCGCCAATTGATTAACACTAGTAATATATATATATATACTGTATATTATTGTACAGTATTTATGTACGGCTGTGCCTGTTAGTTGGAATGCCTGCAGAATATTTAAAGGTGGAACATACAAGTACTTGTAAAAGCTTGTCAGTGTTACTGCTAATAAACTAGGTAGCATGAATAACTGCAGTGGCAATTGTAGGAAGGAAAACTTGTCAGCTTTATATAGCAAGTTTGAATAGTAACCTCACACTAAGAACTAAAATATAAATACTTGAGTACTCCATTACATATTGAGTTACAGATCATCTAGATTCTCTAGGCACTGCAGAAGCCAATTTTTTAACAAGAATTAACAAGGATTATGAATGTGTTTTACTGGCACATAACCAAGGGAAGGAGGAAAAGAAAGCCTTTCCAAGCAAATTCTGCTTTGTGTAAAATATAAATTTAAGGGAGGATATTCAGCATGTCAATCCCTTCATAAACTTGCTACTCCTCAGTTTATTAATAACTTGAAACTTCTTGTACCATGTAAAACCATCATGCTGAGGGTGGGGAAAAGTGATTCAATGATGCAGTAAGTGCTTTGCCTTGACCCACTGTCAAAGTCAAGAACAAAGGATAGGGGTAGGGTCAGCCAGGATATACATGTTTCACTAGTAATATTATATTATGCCAGTTTTACTAGTGAGCCAGGGTTTTGTTACTGCTGATGAACTACAGCTCTTAGCATTCACTTTTGAGCTCTTTGGAGCAAATTAAAATCTTACGCTGAAAAAACTGCATAAGTAAGAATAAAAATTCACATCCCACAATGTAATATTATCATTTGACAGTTGCTGCATTGTAAATTTGTAACATGCATGGAGCAACTATAATATAGCCTTTCTCCACTGCCTCATGTATCTGCCAATCAAATATAAGCGATGAAGATTACATATTTATTGATTCTATATGGATGTGTGTAATGACTAGCCTGATTTATAATAGAAAACTAAAAATAATCTATTCATAATCTAGTGTAAATTATTAATTTACTACTTCAATTAACTCACAACTTCATACTTAGCACCCTTATACTATCCTCTAATCCATTACCACAGCTATTATTTGTGGAGCTGCCATTAGAATCCCTTGGTTCCTTATGCTCTGTAGAGGTAGAGTGGCATATAATATATAATTTTTCTAGTGGGAGTGATTAAAATTGTACCCTTACCCACTTAGTCCACCTAATGTTTACCCTGCTTGTTGCCTGACAATTGCTTTCACTGCCATTTCAAGAATATATATGAATAGGCAAGTAACATAAGTGATAGGTAGGCGTGAACTATAGAGGAAGCAGTTGTGGGGGGGCCCAGGGGACAAGGGGGCCAGGACCGCAGGGTCTGCTTCACAAAATCCACCCTCCCCGGACAGTTTTTACAGAGATAATGGAGAAAATTCGGCTCTACCCCCCCCCGCGCCCCACACGTTTACGCACCTACCGGATGCGGTGGGTGCTCAAGAGCAAGTATTTTTTTTTCCAGGGGGTCCCAGAGACAGCTTGTTAAACCACTGGTGATAAAAACCATGGTAATGAACCACAATCTCTGCAACGACCGTTTCCATGACCATAGAGCCAAAGTAAACCTTATGTTTCCTATGGGAACTAAATGATAATAGTAATAATTGAAGGGGTTTCCTGTGTATATCCAGTGTTTAGTACAAATGTTAAACGATCCAGTGTAATGACACTGCAGATTACAGATGCACATGGCTTGCGTGTTTATAAATTGAAAGAGAGATAATTTCTTAATCTCGGAGGAGTACAAGGTTTGTTTAAATAGGCAAGTAATTAGTTTAAAAACTGACACTTTTGTAATTGTAATTAATTTTAAGGTTAATATCCTTTGGAGCTTAAATCTTACTTAACACATTTACAAAGACATAAAATGAGGATGTTTCTACCAAGAGGCATAGTGTGCTTCTGGGATTCATGACAATTATTACAAGAAAATTAAGTTGGAAATAATACAGGAATTTTTGTTCATTTTTTGGAATAATGGATAGAAGTCAAGGAAAGAATCAGCTGGAAACTGTTAGGTTGACAGCACAAGATTTGCATTTTCTTTGTTCATAGGATTAATTGCAAATGTATCCAACAAAAGGACTGGATTTATACATGAACAGACCTGACATGGAAAGAAAATTGGATATGGATTGCTGCCTTTGCAGCTAATGAAGTTTAATGTTAGAAAAAAAATCCCCACAGGCTGTTGTATTATAACACGTTATTATAATGAAGAGAGTCATAAAGCTTTGCACTTGGATGCTATGCTTAATGGTAAACGCAGTCATTCCTTTAGGCAATTTTTGAAGATCCTATAAACTATACTGAACCATTGTACAATAAATTGAAAAAATATGCACAGAAAGTTACCACTTTGCAGGAATTTATTAAAGGGATACCAAAAACAAACACTTTTCAAGTTTGTATGCTGTAATTATTAAAGAATCCTCCTCCTGACTGCTTCTAGTGACTTTAATAGTATTCATCAGACTCAGAGCTTGACCAATCACATCACTGTATGGAAAACTGAAACTTTGCTTTCCTCAGGATTTCCTCAGGATTAATACTGTACCACTTTTTTCTTCCTAATAGTGATTTTTTGTTTTGTTTTATGTTTCCACAGTCAAAGTTTCCTTTGGGTTTTGTCTACCTTTGTCTTTTCTATCCACGGTATGACATATTAATATTGGTAGGTGAAAAATAAATAAATGCTTTTTGAAGATTAGAGCTGATGGATGAGTCAGCTTTGAATGACATCAGGAGAAATACTGCCTTCCCAACACCACATCAAAACATAACTTCACTACAAGAGGCGTAACAGCCATGCAAGACAAGTGTACCACTACTATGCCCTTAAACCTAAAAAATCCACTGCCTTAGACCTCTGCCCACTCTTTTTCAACAACGTCAGAGAGGATAACATGGCATCTAGCTTACGGACCATACAGATGGGAGGACGCAAAAAAAAGAAAAAATCACAAAACATGACCTCCATTTACTGTTCTTGTATATGAAAAATATGGTAAAAGAGGAACACAACAAACAAGCTTCAGAAATTAACTCTTTGGGAACAAGTGTTGGAAAACTTGAACGTCTGGAGGACAATAAGTAACACACGCATCAGGTGGACAAACAACTTGGCAGCCATTTACTCACAGCTCAAGCACATACACTAATCTTAGAATCAGACTTGCATGGATAATATCCATCTGCAATGCATTCCTAAGACGTTGACAGACCTAGAGAGCTTACTCATAGACATGATTCAGGATGCACAAATAGACAGATCCCACAGACCAAGCCTTAAAGGCATGTCACTCTAGGTCTCTAATCAAAGTTGAACATTTATAATATGGAGCCTTCAAAAACAGTATAAATTACACTGCTTTCCTCACCAACGAAAGATTAACCATCTGATTTGCGACCAGTTTTGATGCCATGATGAGACTTGCCTTCCCAATTACCAGCTCACTCTACACATGAGTCTTGTGAGATAAGTGACCAGCTTACTCATTTTGATGCCCATGCCTGCATGGGGCATTTCATACATGGCCCAGGTTCAGTGTTTGATAAGACTTCCTGTCACCAGATGACCTGAGCCCTCCCTATCACTCCAGGGAGCCTCTGTCCTACCATCACCCCCCATTAACCGGAATAGGACTCCTCTCTGATGTGTTAATGTGGACTCACCCCTCCACAAATTGTTTAAAGGGGGAATCACCAAGTATTATTATTTATTGTCACTTATAGATTCTTCATATAATGTTTTTTTCTTGCTTCTCTTTCTTTCCTCTCATCCTCTGATGTCTACACGCAAACTATCCTCCCAACACCCTTTTCCACTGCCATCCCTGGGGCTTTTGCCATCTCAAATCTCTTGCCACTATTTGAGTTCACCTAATTCTATTACAATTACCTGCTCATTAAATGAGAGGGAAAGGTACAATTACTGGGAGGGTGCTAAAATATTAGGAATCCCCCAGTTATTGCAATGACTTACCTGTTACCCCAGACCAGGGGCGGGCCGAGCCGACCGGGGGGGGGGGTGGTTCGCTATGCTCTAGATCATTGCCCCCACCTCATAATGACAAGTGATGGGGGCAATGACTAAAGTGAGCGGGCTAGGGGTAGGCAGGAGAGGCTGCCTGGTGCCCCCCAATCATTGCGCCCTAGGCAGCTGCCTCTTCTGCCTACCCCTAGTTCCGGCCCTGCCCCAGACCATTGCTCCTGTTAGCAAAGAAACTGCACCAGCCCAGGGTAATTGTGAGTGAGCAAGTCTCTTACTCATTCTTTTTATGCACCGCTTGTGCAATAGAGTAAAAAGCTAAATTTAAAAAAAAAAATTCATTATACCGCACATGCGTTGGCCCTGGGATTGTGAAGAAAGTAGACAGAAGGAAGAGGATTGCTTGCTTACAGGTACCGAGGGCTGGTGCAGTTTACTGCTAACAGGAGCACCAGCCTGGGGAACCAGGCAAGTTATTACAATCACTGGGGGGTGCATAACATTTGACACCCCCAGTGATTGTACCTTTCCTTCTCTTCAACTTCAACTCTCAACTTCAGATTAAAAGATAGGCTTAAACACCCCAGTATAGAGATGCACACCTGTCATGGGTTACTCATAGCTGGGGCACAAGCCCTAATCTTTACAGAAACTCATTTAATGAGATAAAGGGAACCAAACTATTGGCACAAAGGAATAAATAAATAAATTGGAACATTTTTTCATTGGCTAAGGGTTCTGGCACACGACAAATCTCCCTGTTCACGGGCAACTAATCTCCCCAAGTTGCCATCCCACCGGCGAAAATGTAAGTCGCCGGTGGGATGGCACACGCGGTGGCGCGATTTCGGCAAATCGACGAAAATGCCTCGTGAGGCAACTTCGGCGATTTGCCGAAATCGCCTGCGCAGTGTGTACCATCCCACCGGAGAGTTACATGTTCGTCAGTGGGATGGTAGTTCGGGGAGATTAGTCGCCCGTGACAAGGGAGATTTGTCATGGGTGACTAATCTCCCAGTGTGCCAGAGCCCTAAAAGTAAAACTAAAGGGATTGGCATATCCCCTAATAAACATATGCTTAGAGATAACAAAGCTGATAACATTACTGATTGGCACCCTAATAAACTCACTATAACATTGGTAGTAATTTATACTCCCAACAACAATCAGAAGTTTTCTGTTTCTTAGACTTGTTAGACATTGAAGTGGAGAATTGTGCTCTGCTAACAGTGTCTAAGGAAGACTCTTAGATGTTACAGGCAGAAATTACTGGGAAAGAAATCACAACAGTGATAAACAAATGTAAGCATAGGAAGGCCCATAGGCTTCACAATGTTAAATTATAAAAACTTAGCCAAAACCTACAATTTGTGTCTTTTAAGTAATGGCTAGTACGAAACAACCTAAACATACAGGGAGTTAAAATTAAACAGAAAGAATACGAAATATGCTTGTATGTGGACAATGTCTTTCTGCGGTTATAACTAAGTACATAGTTACAAAGTAACGTTGTGTTGAAAAAAGACCAAAGTCCATCAAATTAAACCTCTCCAATGAACCCCTAGCACACATAACTTATCCTGACCTATCTATACGCTCACATACTGTGTATAAACTATATATGCCAACTATTGTTGATTTTAGTATCCCTAGAATATTATGCTTGTTTACGAAATCATCCAAACCAGATCTCTTAAAGGCATTAAGAGAATCCGCCCAACATCTTCCAACCCCTTTAACAGTTTAGTTGCACATCTCTGCACTCTCTCCAGCTCATTACCAGGGACCTATACAGAGGCGAAATAATGTTTGCATCCCTTAAGTTAATGCCCTTTTTAATGCATGACAGCACTTTATTTGCTTTAGTAGCCACTCACTACATTTCCTGGAATTAGACAACTTATCTACAAAAATCCCTAGATCCTTTTCAGTTTAGGATACCCCCACCCACTACCATTTAGTGTATAACTCACGTTTATATTATTTCTACCAAAGTGCATAAATTTACACTTTTAAACACTGAACCTCATTTTCCATTTTGCTGCCTAGTTTTCTAATTTTGTCAAACTTCTCTGCAAAGTGGCAGCATCCTGCATGGAACTTATAGGGGGGAATTCACAAAAGTGGTGATATTCAGACAAAATAAAACTGGAGATAGATTTGTCAGATTTTCCACCTAATTCACAAACCTCTCAAAATCTCCACTTTTGTGAATTTGTATTTTAAACAGACTGTTTTCAGATTTTGTCATTTTCCAGACATTTTTTGTATGAATTTGCCTTTAACTCTTAGTAAATCTGTTGGTGCCATCAAACCCAGTCTCACAGATACATGAGCCTTGGGGTAAGGATTTTACCAGCAGGATTTTGCATTTCATATGCCATTTGTCATTTCACTTTGGGGACATTTCCTGAGGGGTAACTTTAGTTTGCCCAGGGAAACTATACATCATTTTTTTCAGGACAAGCTGGGCTTTCTAATGTTTTCTATATTTCTGTGCAATTCCACTTCTGTAACAAGATTTAAGGGTCTAAATACCTTCTTCTCTGGCCCCTACTCATTACTGGTCAGCAGCAATCTGGCCCACACACCAACATGCCTGGTGAATAGAGGTTCAACAAGACAAGGGCCCACTGGGTTTTTATCCAGTGCCCTGTTGTGCCAGTCCAACCCTGCACCCCAGTATCCCAGTTTGGGTGCAAGTGTGTATGTGCTGTTTGCTAATCACCAAGATGGCTGCTGGGAACAGGTGGGGGCCAATGCTGTCAAGCAGCTCTGTAGTTCTGGGCATGCTATGGGGGCACAGATAAGTTGGGGCAAATGTCAGTGAAGTCATTAAAGAGGGGGCACTGCTGTTGAAACTAAAAAATTTGCCTGGGAGGCTTTACTTTTCCTTTTAATAAAAATGTTTACAATATATTCACACAAAATTTTATTATTGCCTTACTGATTAAGCTAAAACTAGCATAATCATGCAAATGTCGGGTAAAAACGTTTTATATATAGGATTTAAATTAAACTTTTTTTAATCAGTGTTTTACTTGTTTATAAAATGTTAATGAGGCTTTTTGCACCTATTGTTCTAGGGTTAGACAGAAACTTGTCCCCTAACAATAGTCTACTAATCCCCATTAATATGGTAACGATCCCCCATGGGGCTCCTACCTTAGGTGTGGAGACTGGGTGAAACAAAACAAAACAGAAGAGCTTAGAATTGGTCTAACAGAGTTACACTGAGCTCCTCCATTTTGAAAATGTCGGGGAAAAATGTCGGGAAAAAATGTCGTTAAAATGTTGTATAAATGTTGTTTAAATGACAAATTCACAAAGGTGTCTGTAAACTGTTTTTTTTTTTTTCACCAAAGACAGAAAAGTGGCGGTTGAGTCGGAATTTAGGCAGATTTCTGTTTGTGAATCTGGAGAAAGTGTTTTCCACCAGTTTTTCCACCACTTTTACTCCAAAAAAGGGCCATCTCCACCTTTGTGAATTCCCCCCATAGTCTTGCATAATTTAGTATAATCAGAAAAAATAAAATCAGTACTTTCAATGCCCACCTCCAGGTCATTAATAAACAAGTTAAAAAGCAAGGTACCAAGGACAGACTCCCCTAACAACACTGGCCCAATTAGAAAATGTTTCATTTACCACCACTCTTTGTAATCTATCCTTCAGCCAGTTCTCTATCCAGTTACAAATATACTGTAATGTTTCAGGCCAATATTCCTCAGTTTTATCATTTACCTTCTGTGCTTTACTGTATCAAATGCTTTAGCAAAGTCCAAGTAGATGACATTAACTGCCATTTCAGCATCGAGGTTCCTGCTCACCTCCTCATAAAAGGCAATTAAATTAGCCTAGCATGATCGGTTATAAAACCACGCATAAGACCATGCTGGCACAAACTTATAGTATTTTGACTTGCAATGTATTCAAGTACCCGATCCCTTATTACTTCTTCTTTTCTTTTTACCTCATGAAATTTTGGCTGTTCCAGATAACTTGAATGCTTAAAATGCACATTTTTTCTTACCAGCTTCAATACGACCACTTTTACCAAACCATAAATGTTTTGCTTTGCGATGTCTTTCCTTGCTTACTGGAATGTATACTTGTTAAGCAACATGTTAAAGATATTCCATTTTCCTTCTGTGTTTAACCCTGTGAAAAGTCTTTACCAGTTGATACATTGCAGAGATGCCCTTATACTGGCAAAGTCTGCATGTCTAAAATTGAGTGTTTTAGTTACTCCTTTATAGAGCTGTCTCTGCAGCATTATCTCAAAGGAGGCCATGCTATGATCACTAGTCCCTTAATGCTCACCCACACAAATGTTAGATACAGTGAGTAACATAAGTATTTGAACACCCTGCGATTTTGCAAGTTCTCCCACTTAGAAATCATGGAGGGGTCTGAAATTCACATTGTAGGTGCAATTCCGCTGTGAGAGACAGCATTAAAAAAAAAAATTCAGGAAATCACATTGTATGATTTTTAAAGAATGTATTGCACTGCTGCACATAAGTATTTGAAAATCAGTGTTAATATTTGGTACAGAAGCCTTTGTTTGCAATTACAGAGGTCAAATGTTTTCTGTAGTTCTTGACCAGGTTCTGTAGTTCTTGACCAGTGGAGTAGAGATGGACTTTTTAAAGGCAGAGCAACAGGTCTTTGAGAGCCAGAATTCTTGCTGATTGCCAGGTGTTCAAATACTTATGTGCAGCAGTGCAATACAAATAAATTCTTTAAAAATCATACAATGAATGATTTCCTGAATTTTTTTTTAAATGCTTCCTCTCACAGTGGGAATGCACCTACAATGTGAATTTCAGACCCCTCCATGATTTCTAAGTGGGAGAACTTGCAAAATTGCAGGGTGTTCAAATACTTATGTTACTTACTGTATGAGTTTGGTAATATTATTTATCACCAGGTTCTTGAACTGCCTGAAATAAAAAGTTGTCATTTAACATATTTACAAAACTACTAGCTTTTTTCTGACTTGGCCACCCCATTACTCCAGTCAATGTCTGGATAGTTAAAGTTCCCCATGATAATAACTTGACCTAGTTGTGAAGCCTCCTACATTTGTAATGGTAACTGGGCCTCATCCTCCTCACTTATATGGGGTGGTTATAGCATACGCTAATGATAATTTTCTATGTAACCTGTATCCCTACTGAATTCTCTGCCCAAAGGGATTCCACACCATCCCCATCGCTGTCTCTAGTAATTTCTTTAGAATCTTGCTTTACATAAAGACAAACCCCCTCCACCCTTTTCAATCCCTCTGTCTTTCCTAAAAAGGGTGTAACTATTTCAATTTACAGCCCAGTTGCAGGTTTCATCCCATCTAGCTCTCCTAATTTCCCTGACAAGATCCGTGCATTAGCCAGCATGCAAGCATGCAGCGGAGGTTACTACTTTTCCCTCTGACATTAAGTAACGGAGAGTCAGATCTAAGGTTACTATTAGGCTGTAATGGAGGAATCTCCTTAGCTGGTAAACTGCATGCACCCTCACTCCTCCCCCATGACCCCTTACTAATCCCACTGCCAGATCAACACTAACTTCCCTATAATACTCTAGCTCACCCCCCACCCTTGCCTAGTTTAAACACTCCTCCAGCCTCTTAGCCATTATTTCCCCTAGCACAGCGAACCCTATTGCATTGGGTGCAATCCATCATGACTATATAAACTGTACCCCAAGGAAAAGGCAGTCCCGTGCTCTAGGAACCCAAACCCTTCTTTCCTACACCAAGACTTTAGCCACACATATAGCTCCCTAAGCTCTCACAGTCTACCTAAACTTGCACATGGCATAGGGAAAACTTCAGAAAAAATGACATTGGAAGACCATCCCTTAATCTTAGAGCCTAGATCCCTGAATTCTTTAAGGTCCTCCACCTACCATTAATTTTGTCATTAGTACCAATATGTACCAAGACAGTTGGGTCATGCCCAGCCCCACCCAATAATTTGTTAACCCGATCAGCCACATGTGGAACCCTGGCACCACGAAGATAGCAAGATGTAGGTGCGACAGATTACCCTATCATCTTTCCTAATAATTCAATCCCCTATAACCACCATCTGTTTAGGCCTAGCTCTGCTCTCCTCCCCACCACTACTAGAGAAACTGGTTTCCTGGCTGTTAGAGGGATCACCCCCATCTATAACTGCCAGTCCAGAGTTCACACTCACACCTTTTTCACACTATCGGTTGGGATGCACAAACCCTGGAGCAGCCTTCCTTTTTCTTTTGCCCACACTAGATTTTTAAACTGTTACTAAGTTGACTGCCTCATCATTCTGCTGCAACTCTCAGAGTATAAAGTTAATAATACTCAGACAGAAGCTCTTCCACGGCACATCTCAGCCCCACAATTGAAATTACTACAGCCTACAGTATATACCTACTGTATATACTACAGCCTATATACCTATATACTACAGTCTATACTACAAGTATAGCTTGAAATACCTAGGCATTCACTTAAGGACTAGATATGAATCCCTATATAAATTTAATTTCACTCCGCTATGGAGACACCTAACAACAAAACTCGGCACTTGGCAAAAATACAACCATTCATGGTTTAGCAGAGTAGCAGCAATAAAAACGAACCTGTTGCCAAGATAATAGTATTTCTTTGAAACTCTGCCAATACCAGGCAGCACTTAAACATTTTTAAAGCAAATGCCTAAGATTTATGTAAAGTAGGAAGCGACATAGAATATGAGCACAGATACTTGGATAAGGTGGACCTAATAAGACTGTACCAGTTTCAGGATTTGAAAATTACACATACTATCAGTTGTGGCATTATTTTGCCTCCCTGTGCCCAAGGTTGCTAAAACAAGACCTGACATATTTTGAACATTTGTGCCTACAACCTACAACACAAAAGGGCATGATTTAAGCATTGAACAGCTCCCCTTGAGTTTTGCGGCATTTTTACAAGAGTGCCTCTTTGCAGCAGGTATGTTGTTTTTGATACGGTCATGAATTTTTGGTGTGGGCACATTATTTTTTATGCAGGCGCACTTACGCCAGCAGATACCATTCCACACACATCACCTTGAGTATGCAGAGCAGTTTTCGGCTCCAGTCCTTAAGAAGGATATTAATGAGCTGGAGAGAGTGCAGAGACAGCAACCAAACTGGTAAAGGGGATAGAAGATTTAAGCTATGAGGTTAGACTGTCGAGGTTGGGGTTGTTTTCTCTGGAAAAGAGGCGCTTGCGAGGGGACATGATTACTCTGTACAAGTACATTAGATGGGATTATAGGCAGAGAGGGGGTGTTCTTTTTTCCCATAAAAACGATCAACGCACCAGAGGTCACCCCTTTAGATTAGAGGAACGGAGCTTCCATTTGAAGCAGCGTAGGTGGTTTTTCACAGTGAGGGCAGTGAGGTTGTGGAATGCCCTTCCTAGTGATGCTGTGATGGCAGATTCTGTTAATGCCTTTAATAGGAGCCTGGATAAGTTCTTGAACAAGAAGAATATCCGAGGCTATTGTGATACTAATATCTACAGTTAGTATTATTGGTTGTATATATAGTTTATGTATGTGAGTGTATAGATTGGTAAGTATAGGTTGTGTGTGCTGGGTTTACTTGGATGGGTTGAACTTTTTTCAACCCTATGTAACTATGTAATTATGTTATCCCCTCAGACAGGGACAACTGGAGAAATAGACCCTGTATCTAAGGAATCCAGTCACCATGAGGTATCGTCACCTTATGTACCCACCACTCCCCTGGTATTGGCTAATCCACCAACAACATGGCAACAGCCAGGAGACTTCTTGGAATGGCTAAAAAACACATTTCAGCCCCCAGCTCACCAACCAAGAAACGTAAGGCACAGGAGACCTTATCAGACTTATGTGACCCAGAGGAAGGGCCTTCCCTGGACACAATTTTACTTGAGCATGTCTTTAACCAACAAGATTCTGATCCTAGTAGTGATTATGATACAGAGCAGGTAATGTTTCCCAAGCCCAAGGTCTCCAAAAAGCTCTTCAAAGAAATGCTAGAGAATCAATCAAAGATGAGTCTGTCACGGTTTTAAAAGCTAACAAGGTACTAGGTGTGCATCAGAAAAAAACACATTTTTTCCCTATTTTTAACACACATCACCCAAATTATTGACAAGAAATGGCTGCAGCTGGACCACTGTTTTGCTCTAACCAACTTTACAATAGTTACCCCATCCCTAAGGAACAATGTAAAGCCTGGGAAAAACCATCCAAGGTGTATTCAGCTATAGCCAGACTTTTCAACAAACCACCTTCCCAACAGAGGAAACAGCATGCAAAGACCCCATGGATAGAAAATTGGAGTAACGGCAATCTTAAGACCAGCAACAGCGGCAACAACGTTAGCTTGCACAGCTAAACAATGGGCTAACAAAATTGCCCCTCAGCCATCTTTAGTTCAAGAACTTACGACTGATGTGGATAAATCTAAATTCTACTCTATCATTCCTAAGGCATTCTGTGTTTAAATCATCTGCCTAGCTCCAAGGTCCACAGCCAATTCTGTGGTAGCCAGACAAGCACTGTGGTCACACTAATGGTAAGAGGACACAGCATTAAAGAATAAGTTATTGCTCTTAAAATATTCAGGGGAGTCCTTATTTGGACCGGTTTTGAAACCCACAACAAAATCTAGAAATTATTGTTCAAAATTACCTTTAGTTCCTCTACCTATCGCAGCACCAACTTGGATCAAGAAACGCAACATAATAGGCCAATGGCAGCAATCCAACAGGCAACCAAGGAAGCTAGCTGCTTCAAAAGAAAACTCTGAATGACTACCCCCAGCAAAGCCCAGGTGTCGAGGTTGGAGGCCATTTCTCCCAGTTCCCCTCCTCTTGGGAGACACACAGACAACAGGATTTTACAGATTATCTGCAATAGCTATAAAATCCTCTTCTCCACTACCTCCAAGATGATTCATTCCCTCAGTGGTGCCTCCAGACAAAGAAAGAGCTCTGGACGAAGAAGTTCTCTCTCTACAACAATCAGAAGTCATCACCCTTGTGATTGCAGAAATTCAGAGGCTTTTAAATGTAAAAATATTTGCCTCCAGTGTATATCAGTTGGGCATGGTAGCCATTTTTACTCTTATACATAATCACTTTTAAATCTGCAAACAGCATACACACACACAGACCCTTATTCAGCATACATTTCATCAAGAATACAGGCTCACACAGACAGAACTGTCTTTGATAAAAGTTCTGCTTTGTTTGAGCACAGTAATGGTAAAGCTGAGCTCAGGAGAAAAAAACTGAAGCAGACAGCTAGAGCTGAGTTTCTATGGGAACCAGTAATGCCATCTCTTTACTGGCTGCTAGACTGGAGGGCGTGTTTAGTAATCTGAGCTTAGAACAACTGAGCATGCCCACAAGCCAACAGCCAAAGCAAATTCCAGAGGGAGGGGGCCGAGTGGGTTACAGGAGGAGAAGGAAATCTAAGTGAATGAGATGATGTTGGGCAACCAGTGTGGCAGGTATTGAAAGATTTCAAAGAGGCTGTTCACTGATTACATTTTTGTGTGTGGGGTTTACATGTCCTTTAAGAAGTCTTCTGGTATTAGAAAGTCAGACTCCTCACTCATCTCACTCACTCATATCACCTACCCACAAAGACTTAGCAATTACTAAAAGGACTATCACTAGGTGGCTGAAAAAGACAATCAATCATGCCTATGAACTCAACCACAAGCAAAAACCATTCCAGGTAACAGCTCACTCCACAAGGGCGCAGAGCACTTCCTGGTCCCTTCATAACTCAGCTACACCTGAACAAACCTGCAGAGCAGCCACATGGGCCTCGCCCAACACCATTATCAAGTTCTGTAAGTTGCATGTGCTTGCTTCTACCTTGGTCATATTTGGCTGGAAAGTCTTACAAGCTGCTGTGGCATAGTACCTGCCAATACTGTACCTTGTTGCTTCAGTTAAATCCATCCTGATTATATGGGACAGCTACTGTATATGTTATATTTTACAGATACAATAGTTTATGGAGAATATTGCCTAAAGTTGCCCAACTATAAAATGTACTTATTGTTTCCTTAATTTACTCTTTTAAAAGTTGGCGGGGTATCTTTGTATTGAATGTACAATATCCAACTTTTTAAGAAAAATATATTATGTATAGACTTACCAGTGTACTGTATATACCTATAGTTAAATTTGACACAGAATCTTGCACTGCTCATCTTTGCTTTGCTGGATATGAAGTGGGTTCCTTTTACTTTCTCTCTCTACAGTCTAAGAGCATTGCAATGTATGACATTTAAAACAACCTTTTAGAATTAAGTGTGTCACTGACATAAACGTACTGCTTAAAAAAGTCACAAAAAGCTGTTGTTCTTAAAGGACCAACCTGCATCCAGTGAATTTAATACCGCAACTCCATTATATAGTTACATAGTTACATAGGGTTGAAAAAAGACCAGTGTCCATCAAGTTCAACCCATCCAAGTAAACCCAGCACACTTAACCCACACCTACCAATCTATACACTCACATACATACACTATATATACAACCACTAGTACTAACTGTAGATATTAGTATCACAATAGCCTTGGATATTCTGCATAAGCTGCAAAAAAATTGCATCTTCCTTATTATAATTTATGCTTAAAATTGTTCAGTGTTGGACTGGCCCACCAGGATACCAGGAAAACTCCCGGTGGGCCCAGGGGTCAGTGTCCCTCTTGCTTCTATCTATTTAGCCTATTTCATGGTCATTCCCTATTTCTGTATGGGAACAGAAGCTTGAATAGATGGAAGATTAGAGTATAGTACGTACAGAAAAGAGACTAGGATAATAAAGAGTTTGAAGGAGGAGAGGAGGAATTAAAGTTATGAGAGTGGGCCCATTGTCCAGGGTTTTCTGGTGGGTCCCTGGCATCTCAGTCCGACACTGAAATTGTTACTGACTTTTATATGCATAAATTCATAAAATTTAAAAAATAAAAATAATATTATTTTTCAAGGTAGTAAAAACCTTTGGAGAGTACCACTGTCATTGGCTAATTTTCTACAAACACTACTTATCATGTACTGTTCTTCAGAGTATTTTTACTTTAATAAGTATAGGCAAATTTATTAAAATTGTACAGTTTTAAGGGGAATTGAATTGATGAAGTGCTTAATGGCTTCTATGGCTGTAATATTTCTCATCCTGCTTTTGTTATTGTACACTGAACAGTGCATTATATAGCCATCACAGACTCTCAGAAGATAGATAATGACACATCCCACCAATTAAAAATATTTTAAATGATTTATCTTTTTTATATGACTTCTGTTATAATCACATCTCTGTTTATAACATGAATCTTTTCTTTTGTACATTCAGGCAATTAGTTACTCTTACAGATTATTAGCAGCCTGTCAGATCTGCCCGGAAGTTTCTACCTGATAGATAGCTTAAGCATTTCTAAGGTCATACTGATAATGAAGACATTTTTCCTTTCTTACAGTTGATTTCATAGGTGGATTTGACTCATACGGTTATCAGGGTCCCCAGAAGACATCTCACTTACAGCTGCAGCCGATGTATATGTGAGTAATTCATTTTTTAGTTGTACTGAGAAAAGCAGGTCAGCTATTAAACAACTATTACCTAAATTATATCAGAAATTACCAATTAACTGTATTCCTTTTTTCCCCCTATAAGCTAACCTTCCAGCAACACTCTAACTATACATAGATACTAAGACAGATTTTACTTTTCTAGCTATTGTGTGTAATGACTATATGAAAAATGATTTGATTTTAAATAGACTTTAATATGATTTTATAATAGCTTCTTGACTAAGCCTGATAGAATAAAAACCAGAACACAGCTCAGTAATTTGTAACTGCCATTAGATATCTACATCAATGTATTTAATTAAAGTATATTTAATTCATTGAAATTGCTCTTTAGCAAAACTTACTAAATGCAGAACCCTGCCCCAAATTAATAAAAATGTAGCTTGTATATTGCTGTGTAGCTTCTTTCTGGAGTGCAGTAAATCTTCTCCTTAAGGATCATTCACTTTTTTTTCCTTACAGGTTTTTTTAATTATTTTAATTTTTTTTTTTTCATATACAAGTTGCACCTCTAGGTGTGGCCTTTTTATATAGAAGAGAATGTAGAGAATATTCAAAATATCATGGGTAGTAACTGAATGTGCTGCCATTAAGTCATATACAAGCATATAATGGCTGAGACTCTCTTGACTATGCTGGCAATTAATTGTCCCATGTTCATTATCTGATAACAGCTTGTTAAAGGAGAAGTAAAGTTTAACTAAGGAAGCAGAGCAGAAATGTTGTTTTTGGGTTTCTAGACCAGCCCAAGACAACCACAGTCCTTTAGCAGGGAACATCTGTGCCAAAATGCTCCCAGTAGCTCCACATCTTCTTTTCTACTGATTCACTGCACATGCTCTGTGCTGCTGTCAGTTACTGAGCTTAGGGGCCCACTTACAATATACTGTATATACTGATAATTTGCAACAACCCCTAAGCTCAGCTGCTCAAAACCCACTGAGAATCTGAATGTTACGTCTTACAAAATCCAAGATGGGGAGATCCTGTGACAAGTGTGAAGACCTGGATCATTACTGCTATAGATATGCTGAACCTCAAGGCTGGTGCAGTAAGTTTAGTAAATAAATAGTAATGAGAGAATCTGTCCCGTTTTGCTTTGCCATAAAATTCGCAAAAAGTCAAGAAAATTTGCGAAACGGCGAAAAATGCGAAACGCATTTGTCACACGATTTTTTTTTGTGGCCTGCGTCTTTTTTTGTCGCTGGCGTCTTTTTTGGTCGCCCGTGTCTTTTTTTTGTCGCCCGTGTCTTTTTTTTGTCGCCCTTGCTTGTTTGACGCAACCGCGCCCATTTTTATGCGACCGTGCCCTTTTTTTTGACGTGACCGATCTCAATTTGACACGCAACTTTTTTTTACACATGGCGACTTTTCACGGAAGTTTTGCATAACAATTCGCCAAAGGTGAAATGCAGAAGTTCCCTGCGCATCCATGCCTGGTGAAAAAATTCGCTCATCGATATAAATAAAATTTTAAGGGTTTAGTTCTTCTCTAAGGTATTAATCAGTAAACTTAAAAAAAAATTTTTGGCCAAGGATCGTATTGGGTCATAAATCAAATTCTTTCTTGATAGTCTACTCTGGCTCCCATGCAATCCTATTGTTAATATTGGGCCCAGGCATTTAAGTCAGCTCAGTTTGTCCCACCATATGGTGACCATATTATGCAATGCTTTGCTTATTTAGCAAACTTGTCAAATAAGCAGACCTACACATCGTGCCAGTTTAAGCAAAGGCTCTAATAGTCTTAATGAAACACAGATTAAAATAAAAACAGAAAGCACAAGAAGAAAATAAAAATGTATTATATACATGGCACTGTAAGAGAAATATGCACTGCTACAAGATAATTGCTCTCTCACAACAGAGCTAAAGCATTGCCTCAGAACTATAGTATATAGAATGTAAACCGCCAATATGCCCAACAATACATTTTCCTTTATGAATGAAGAATATACATTAAGGGACCGATTTACTAATACACGAGCGGTTTGAAAGCGTCCGAATGCGGTTTTTTCGTAATGATCAGTATTTTGCGTTTTTTTCGTCGCGGTTGCGATTTTTTCATAAGTTGTCGCGACTTTTTCGTAGCCGTTATGACTTGCGCAAATTGTCGCGACTTTTTCATTGCCGCCGCGAAAAAATCGTACTATCGCGCAGAGTACGAAAGTTTCGGATTCATTCAAGCTTCAGTATGGTGACTTTCCTTGGGCCAGGTTGGAGCTGCAGAGTGCCATTGAGCCCTATGGGAGACTTTCCTTGGGCCAGGTTGGAGCTGCAGAGTGCCATTGAGCCCTATGGGAGGCTTTCCTTGGGCCAGGTTGGAGCTGCAGAGTGCCAAAAAAAATCAAGTCGGAAAGGTTTGCCCGCCGTTTACAAGCGCTCAATACGAAAAAGTCGCGACAATTCGCACAAGTCGTAACGGCTACGAAAAAGTTGCGACAATTCGCGCAAGTCGTAATGGCTACTAAAAAGTCGCGACAATTCACGAAAAAGTTGCGACGGTGATGAAAAAATCGCAAAAATACGAAAAAGTTGCAACATGTTAGTTTCCGATCTGATTTTTTCCCATTCGGGATTCGGATTTGTGGATTAGTAAATCATGCCCTAAGTGTACCAAGCATACAGCATTTCAGCTGAAGTGTAATTAGTTATGCAGACAATTAATGTTGCATATACACATTATCCAAAAAGCTTAGTTTACAAGGCATAAAAATACACTTAGTAAATGTATACACTAATTATGCCCTTAAAGGACAACGAAAGCTTAATATAAATTAAAAGTAAGTCTAAAGGCATTCTTTTTAAGTACTTACTGCATATCTAAATTCCCAGATCCCTGCTTGCTTCTCTGAGATATGGTGCTGGCAGCCTACAGCAGTGTGAAGACTAGAGTGACATCACTGAAATCTCTCTTCCCTTCCTGTAGGCTGCCAGCGGCAGCCTTCCTATTCTCTGAGCATGTGTGTAACTTGATCCTGTCTCCTGTTCTGAGCTACACATGCCCACCAGCCAATCAGAAGCGGATCTGGCAGAGGGGAGGGGGGGAGGGAATGAAACACATGTGCAGTATGAAGCAAGGAGGGAAAAGAAGGGAGAATACCTTTTTAGAGATGGCTGCCTGTTCTAGAAAATGTGAAGTAAGTGTGACTGAGTAAATATGTGATTAGGTGAGCCAAAAGTGTGGCGTTTTTACTAAACAATAGGAGGACTATTGGGCAGTATGCTTTTTACATTTTGACTTGCATTCTCCTTTAACTACCTGGCATAGAGACTTTTTAACTGCTTACTTTATAACTTTAGCTGGCATGTTACCAAATTTATGAATAACCTAAAAATACTACTCTTCTAGCATTACACAGTGTACCTATTGAGGCTGAGAATGTGGTTTTGTTGCATAGTTAATTTGGGATAAAAAAAAAAAAAAGACAGCAGTCCATCAAGTTCAACCCCTCCAAATGAATCCAATGAACATTAAATATATATACTGTACATATATATACATTTACAAAGGATGGCACACCGCTACATATCGGGTGCTCTGTGAAGAGTTCCAATAGTACAAAAAAAGACCAGCAACACCGGGATTTCTTGTGAAAAAAGTTAAAACGTGTATTTAAAATAGCATGAACAGCCAACGTAACATTTTGGTCCCCTAGGGTTCACACAGTCCAACTTATGTATCCACCTGGATTCCCTTCGAAGAAGGGCCTGGTCTCTGTTGTCCCCTCTTGAGAGGGGGGGTTGGTAGTCGATGGCCATACATTCAAACGTAGGTAAAGGGTGCTTCATTATAAGAAAGTGTCTTGCAACCGGTTGGTCAACTTTGCCCTCCTTAAGTGCTTTACTGATAGCTGAACAGTGGTTCCCAATGCGTTCGCGTAGGGTGGTGATTCTCTTGCCCACATAGTATAGTCCTCATGGGCAAGTGATGATGTATCAGAAAGGTGTAGAGATGAAGTCTCTGTTTTATTGGTAGTCAGTGCCCTACGGGTCGCCCAGATTCCCTGATCATGAGGTATAACCGTGTACAAACTTTTGACATGCATAGTAACCAGAAGGCTGCCATTGGGGATATCACCCAGGTCCCTGAGTCTCTGTATGATGTGTGTGGAGTCACGTGTATAGGATTGCATAGATTTCACAATGGGTTGTAGATATGAATCAATATAGGTGGAGATTGGTTGGTACAGTGAACCCACAGCAGAGATAATGGGTCTACCTGGAGGTGCCGACAGAGACTTGTGGATTTTTGGTAAGGTATAAATAATGGGTATGCGTGGGTACCCCGTAGACATACTGTACCGTGTCCTCATCCAGCCAGCCCATATTAAGAGCTGTGAATAGGAGGGAATCCAGTTCTTTTTTAAATTTATAGGTGGGATCCCCAGGGTCTGTATGTATTAGTGTCCCTAAGTTGTCCCAGTAGTTCATCCCTTTAGTAGGTATAGTCGAGTAGCACGATAGAGCCCCCCTTGTCCGCAGGTCTGATGACCAGGCTACTGTCACCTTTTAGGGACTTAATTGCTTGGCGTTCTGTTATGGAGAGGTTGGGGTAAGACCTAGTCTTTTTGGCTATACATTTAGCCTCAAGACTGAGGACTTGCCAAACGTACGCACAGCTGCTGGGGTATTGGGAGGTTCGAAATTACTTTTGGCCCTAAACCGGGGCCGGCTATCATGGAGTTTTAATTTCCTCTGGAACCTATAAATATCAACCAGGGTGTCAAAAGTGTCAAGGAAAGTACTGGGTACAAATGGAAGGCCCTTAGACAATACTGATGTCGCATTTTATACCTTTGGCAGACCCTCTGTATGGTAGACTTTTCCCCAAACTAATATGGCCTCTAAGATATAGGGACATTGGGCTGGATCTACCTGCTTGGCTACTACCAAGCGGTTGTACCCCCATGGGTCTAGGAACAGAGTGCTGCCATCGCTTATAACTTAAGGGGAGTGAGGTGCTCCGTCCGGTATGAGGTGTTGCGGCCGCGGGCAAGATGCGACGTTTCCACAACACTGCCACTTGGTAACAAGCTGGACGTAGCCTGACGTCCTCCAATAGGGTGAATCCCTGTACCTACGGGTCTCTTTCCATTTGGGCTAAGTAGCGTGGAACGAGTAGCTTCGCATACAGCGGTATGGGTAAGGGATGCCGACAGGGCATAATAATGAGACCACACATATGCTTGAAACACGTTTTACTTTATTCCGTTTTTTACCCTTTTTTATGTTTTTACCTTATTTCTCTCCTCTCTCACTTTTACCTGTCACGCTACTTGTTGTGTTTATTACGGTTACCTAGCAACATGACCCCTTGGCGCCAAAATGCGCAATTTAAATGCTAGTTTGCACGCTGTCTTGTATTCCCTGATGATAGCAAAAGAGTGACGTTTTGGGAATCATGTCCTTTTCTCAAACCATCTAGTATCTAGGGGAAGTTGTGCTCAACCACTCAATTTTAAATCATTGGGGGGTACAATGAGGCTGTGACCACACAATACTTAGAGACAACAACAAAAGATCCTCTGCACTCACCCATTACCAATATATATATATATAGGACATTAAGACATTCTGTGTATTAAGCTACCAAATATGGCCCCTTTTTTTAAGCAATACAGGGATTGTTTGTCCATATATTGCAATATACTTTAAGCTGGCCAACTACATCAAAGCCATCCCCATCTGGCCAGTCCTACACTTACTTTTATCTGATTCATTAAGAATTCTACTGCTTAAATATATATTTAATAAAGGGACTGAGTTTTACCTGCAACTTACTTGCTTTCAAGGTTAAAACCCCCAAATGAATATACAGGTATATACAGACCTATTGATACCCTCAATTATACTCTCTATAAAAATATATATATATATATACATTTCAGTTAAATGTAGATCTTTAAATCACTGCAGACTGCAGCAAGAACTCATCCAAGCCCCTCTTGGGGTGAAGACACACACAGAGCTACTAGTAGCAGCTACAAAAACAGACAATGCTGTTCATTTACTGATAATGTCTCTATGTGTGTTTTAGCAGAGGCTATTCTCGGTATTGTCTTTGGCAGGGTATTTTCTGATGTTTAGTAGCTGTGACAAGTAGCTGCTACTAAGTAGCTTTGTGTCTGTGCCCTAATTCTTCCATTCCTTTGTATATAATGAGATTTTGCATGACAACATATGACATTATTTGGGGCTTTTGAGAACCAAAAAGCTGTTCCATGGCCATGGCGAACGCGGAACCAACCCTACCCCCCCCCCCCCGTGTGCGCACGCACTATATAATGTTTATGATCTTAATATACTGTATATGTGGTATGTGGTTGAGCAGTGTATTTTAAGCCTACCATTTCTGGTGCTCTGCTTTAATTTTATGAGCCCCTCCTATAAATTTTCACATTCCTATTTTACAAAACCATAGTGGTCATTTCAAATAAAGGCAGTGAGCAAAGTGCAAAACATGGGCTCAATGCGTCCTTCTTTTGAAGTAGCTTTGATGCAGGTCTTTGTGTTCCATTTCAGAGAGGAAAGACCTGTGGCTGTCTGTGTTAGGGTGCATGCCTCATGTCCCCCCTAACTTGCAAGTCCCTCAGACAAGACTGGCCTGCACCCATTGACACTGCAGTCTGTCCTCCCCTGTTCTGGCTGCAGTCTGCACCTTGCATTTTGTAAAAAATTACAATGCAAGGTGCAGGCTGCAGCCAGAACAGGGGAGGACATTTTTGCTGAATGAGCACTCAGGGGCACATTTACTAAAATGTGTTTTCTGCCCTCGAAACGCGATATAATAAAATTTCAAAGTAACCACAATAATTTCTGAAGTTCTAAAATGTCTCAGCAATGCTTTTATCTTTTGTACAAAAATATCAAAATTGCGTTATGAAAGTCACAAAATTTTTGTGCCGAAAACTTGTGGAATTTTAACGAAATTTTGCGCATACATTCCAAAATGTTCTATAATTTATGTGAAAAGTTCATTAAAATTCCACAAGTTTTTTGTGGTTTCCGTTTAATTTCCACAAAAAAAATCGTACTTTGCGCAAAGAATACGAACATTTCGGAATTCTCTTTGGTAACACTTTCCTCGGGACTACCTTTTCACCAGGTTTGATCTGTCAAGTGCCATTGAGTCCTATGGAACGCTCCCAAAGCCAGACATGGAAGGCTTCAAACCCAGAAAGGTTTTTGTGGCGTGAACTTTTCGGCACAAAAATCTTGTGACTTTCGCAATTGCGATATTTTCATATGAACGATAAAAGCATAGTCGAGACATTTTAGAACATCAGAAATTATCGTGGTTACTCTGAATTTATACCATATTGTGTTTTTTTAAGAAAAAAATGGATTTAAGTAAATGTGCCCCTAAATGTTAGTTTACTACCTCCCCACTGGTGATCTTGGAGTTGTCAGGGGCACATTTCCAAGCAATTTTTCCCCAATGATTAAAAAAAAGCCACCCTGCAACCATGGGGTTTGTCTCCTCTATAGTTATAACAGATCTGGCACACATAGCAATCCTGGGAGTTTTATCTCCCTGGTGCTATAGAGTTAGCAGACCTGCTTGCTCTATAGTTGTAAAGACTCCCCCGCCAATCTACTACCTGTGGGCGAGGAGCAGGGGACATGGTAGGGGAATGGATGAGCAAAGGGCTGGGTAGGAGTTGCTGTGCACCAGGCCCCTCTAAAGATTTGTTTGTGTCCTTAGCCCACAGCCTTGTGCCTCTATATGGTACTGATACTATTCTGTACCTTCTAATATTCTAAAAGGAGGGACAAAATTAAAAAAAAATATGAATATAAAAGAGGTAAAAAAAAGATAAAGGTGGAAAACTAATCTTTTTCGTCAGGCATCAATTTGCATCGAAATTCTGCATTTCACCATTGCAAAATTTTTTACGTGAAACTGTAGAAAAATTTTCCAAAACAAATACAATAAAAAAAAAACAAAAATACCCATTCAATTCATGTGGAGTAAGAAAAAAATGCCCATTGACCTAAATGCATTTGGAGTAAATAAAAACACTCTTCAGCTGACTTCAATGTATTTGGATTGAGAAAAATACAATTGGAGTGAGAAAAAAGTTGAGCATGTCAAAAAAGTCGCACAGTAACTACAAAAAAACTACTCCTATTGACTTCAATGCATTTTGCAAATTTTTTACCGAAACGGGACAGATTCGCTAATCACTAAATGAAACAGCAAAACAGATAAAGAAGACAGAGAGCAAGATATATTATAAAGGGTAAAAAAGGTCCTCATAACTGTAGTAGCCAAGAGAGTAGTCCTTAGACTAATGTGCTGACAAATGGAGCTTTGTTGTAGTTTAATTATAGTCATTCAAAGTGGGTCATTTCTGGAACTGAAATGTATGGTACTTCTTGGGAACATTGAACTTCATTTTATTTCCCATTAATTTAATTATAATGCGTTGGTAAGTGATCTGCAGGGCACAGTCTGCTTAAAGAAACAAGTCGGTAAACTGATGCCTGGCTATTCAGCATTTTAATTTAGATACATATTTCATATCTGCTAAGAAACCAGGGCAGTCACCAATGTGCATCTAAATTAATTGTTTATCAGCCCTAAGGGGTACACGTACTCTACCAATGTGACTAACTATTGTATTAAATATATCAGAGCAACTGTGTATCTGCATGTTTAGTTTTACTGACCTGATCTCTTTTCTTCTATTTTTCTACAGTTGCCAGAATTTTTTGCTAGGGTTGGCCAGTACTGTATAGCAAGTACCTGTTAAAGGGGTTACTTGTTCCTAATTTCACTTTCTTGCTCATAGGAGTCAGATCAGAGAGGACCTGAGGAATCAGTGTGGCTGGCCTGCAGGAGATCCATAAAGTATTACAAGAAATGTGTCTTCATTTATTCCTATTGCCCAAGCACTAGTGACAATGAGGTGAGATATATTGTGCCTACAGGGGTTAGTCATATTACAGAACTCACATCCAATAGGGCAAAGTAGTAGATGAAAAGATCTCAATTGTCCCAAATCCCATAGCAGCAAATAATGTTTGTTTTAAGTAGTGATGAGCCAATTTTTTCACCAGGCATGGATTTGCAGCGTATTTCCGTATTTCGCCATTGTCGAATTGTTTTACGAAACTTCCATGAAAATGCGCCGCGGAAAAATTCGTTGCACGGATTTTTTTTGGCGCGCATCAAATTGGACGCGTTCGCTTAAAAAAAGGGTGTGGTCTCATCAAATTGCGGCAAAATGGGTGAGGTCGCAGCAAAATTGGGCAACAAAAAGTGCGGGCGACAAAAAAAAATAGCCACGGCTACAAAAAGTAGATGCGGACAAAAAAAATTGCCAAAAAAATTGCACAACAAATGCATTTTGCAAATTTGTCGCCGTTTCGCAAATTTTCTTGTCGCTTTGCAATTTTTATGGCGAAGCAAAATGGGACAGATTCACTCATCACTAGTTTTAAGCATTGGAATAGGAAATAATATTTGCAGTAGACAATGATAAGAGACAGCCATGTTTTATAGAGAGACATTAAAGGGCCCATTCATTAAACTACAAATTTTCGCCAATTAAAAGCACAATTGTGCGATAATTCTTTTCATGGTCGTATGAAAATATTTTGTATCTGAAAGTCATGAAATTTTCGTATCCGAACAATCGTAAATGGCACAAAAACCTTTCTGGCTGTTAAACTTCAATGCATGATTTTGAAAGCCTTCCATGGGACTCAATGGCACTCTGCAGCTCTAACCTGGCCAAAAGAAAGTCACGATACCAAAGCTTGAATGAATTCTAAAATGGTAAAAAATACAACTGCAAAAATACAACTTTTTCGCTGAAGTTAACGAAAAACAAGAAAACGTCGTACTATTTTAACAATATTATCGTGGTCATTACAAAAAGTTCTAATAATTGGAAAAACATGAATTTTTCTGAAAAAAAAAATTGTGGTTTAATGAATGGGCCCCTTAATCATAGTTTACCTCTGCATACTTAGGAGGAGGTTCATGAAAACATGCATTATTTATAATTGTTCTTACTATTTCCAGAGAGAAGTTATCTTCACTTGAGTACTGGAGTACTGGAGTACTCAAGTGCTTTAGCATTAAGAATCCGAGCATGGATGCTCCACCACCTATGACAGTTGATGAGCATTTAGGTTTCTTTGTTTGTTACCCCCCTCCCCTAATAATTCTGGAACCAATGGGTAGTTGTTATAGCAGGTATAATAAAGGTATTGGTTTATTAAACCCCTAAAACCTTTGGTTTTTAGTCTACCAGCCTAAAGGTGGCCATACACCTTACAATTGCGATTTCATTCCATCCATACAGAGCTGAATCATCAGATATGGAGGTAGAAACAATAGGGATTCTACCTCCACCTGACGATTCAGCCTTAAACACAGATTTTGTGCCTTCAACAGTGCCTGAGAAAAATATTTTGTCCCACCAAATCGACAACCGATATCTGACACTTATGTTGTCTCGTCGATCCACCATACACGCACCAAATATCGTATAAGATGAGGTTTTGCACGATAATATTGGTGTGTGTATGGAATCCTTAAGAGATATATGTTTGCATGTGGTATGGGCTCTGTAAAATGGCCATACATTAGCTGGTTTTCCAAGTCAAATCACTGGCCTACATGCTGTTTATATGGATAGTGGACCATTGACCATACATGAAATGGTAAAATGCTATTGTTTGGCTCATTTTGGTTGATGGCCTGACTCTAACCATTATGTGCCGATTTCCTATGAGCCTCCTGACAAGGTGCAACAGTAGTTCAAAGGTTGTTTTAACAGATAAAATGCAAAGGGTCGGACTGGGGGTGCAGGGCCTACCACGGCTTCTGCCTCAGGGGCCCCTGCACCCCCAATGGCCCCGCCATGGCCTTCACACACCTCCCTGCCGGGGGCCCCTCACCCAACCGGCCACCTCCCCCAAGCGCGTTTAAATTAAACTTACCTGCAGAACGTCATGGGAGGGAGAACGAAGGATCAGTGAAGTGCCCTGTGGGGATCGGGTCTGGCCCAGCGGTGGCCCAGTCTGACCGTGGCTAAAGCTGACCACCAGGTAGACATGGCCTGACAGTTGGGCAGTATGGTAGAAAACATGGGCAATATATGCTCAGTATTACTGAGAATAAGCTGTAAAATAGGTATCTTGTGAGTTCAAAGCTAGGATTGTTAACAGTGTAAGGGGTAACTCACACTCTTTATTATCTCTGGAGGTAAAAGCAAAAAATTATTTATGTGCAGCAGCACAGCAAATGATTACAGTAAATAGACATTATTAAGTTACATTAAATGTAGGGTTTCTCATGTAGTTACTTCCAAAAAAAGAAAAGGACTTTCTGCAAGATCCCTGAAAAATGGCACCCTGAAGAATCTTTTAACATTCTGCTTGAGATTGATTTCTATTTATAAGGCCATATATATTATATTTGTTGGTGCTCCTGGACAATACCTGTTTATTTTGTTTGTATAGCACCGAAAAAACATAGTGGTAGAAACAAAGGCCCTTGGGGATTGGGATTAGGTTGTTATGAAGCATATAAAGGTATTAATATTGAAATATGTATGCATGTATTACTGATATGACTGACAATTTAGACCAGATGAAAAAACTGATTTATTCTTCCCGACGCCAACCATTTCCTTTTTTTATCTGTTCTTGTCAACACTCCTTGATCTACACTGTAGGCAAACCTTTGGTTCTGTGATGCTGGGACACTGACTATTTTGTGATTATTATAAAGAGAATACTATTAAGGGAGAATAGGTGCTTTTTGTCTGTTTATGGAAACTGATTTACTATACAGATTTAGGATGAAGAACAGTTTTATGTTAATATTTGAGGAAGTACAAAGATGGGAGAAAGCAAAGAGAAAAAAGAAGAGAGAACGAAAATGCTTTAGGAAAATACACCAGTATTTTAATTGGCGCATAAATATTTCCCATTGACTTTGACAGTTTACGCAAGGACTGAAGTGGTGTAAAAAATTACCATCAAACAGAGCATTCAGGCTGCGTACAATTAAACACACGCCTTGATAATTTCACCATATTTCACTTATACAGCATCTTTTCAGCCTTAATCGTTTTACACAGTATGATAAATAGGCCCCTTAGTGTACTTATGTCAGCCAATTATGGGTTAGTCACACAATCACTGAAACTGCTCAGGCTAAAGGCACTGCGCACTGCTGATGGTCAGTCCTCTAGCTGGTTGCAAATGACTTATTTACAGTATCTTGTTACTACATGTATTATTAGCTTTACACAAGGAGTTTCAAATGACGTGAAATTGCTTAAAGAGTCAGTTGAAAAATACTCTTCTGAACACTGTAAATGAGACCGTCCTGCATAGAGTACGGGGGGACCTAAGTTTTAAAGGGGACCTTTCATCCTAAGAAATAATTCCAAATCCTTTTCTATCTTGTTAGTTGACAAAAATAAACTGTACATACACTATATAAATTATTTATATTTTGTTTCATTCAGTCTTGGAATTAACAATCACAGCAAGCAGGCAGGCACCATGGCAGGCACTGTTACTAAGATTTTGTATCACACCAAAATCTTGTCCATGTGCCAGAATGGGGGTCTTATGCCCATGCCTATGAACAAGCTACACAATTATAAGTCTTGAGGAGGAAGGGGGGACGAGTGCTGTGCCATCTAGGATGTACTGAATGGAAAGTGAAAGTAATTGACTATGCCTGGGGCATAGAGGTGGGGCAGCAAATATATCATTGACAGCTCAGATTTTTAAATAAAATTATAACAGGTATTATTTTAATAAAAAAATGAATGTGGGTTTCATGTTAAATTTGCAAAGATGTATTATTATACAGCTTTTTATTTCTCAGTAGGAGAAATGTGTTTGCATCCAATACAGTGTATTTTTTTTAACATATAGAAAAAGGAAATCAGTTTTTAAAATTAGAATTATTTCCTTAAAATTGGCTTTAGGGGATTTGAAGCTTAATTCAGGGTTTGTTAGATAACAGGTTTCAGGATAAAGCATCCAATATCTGTTTACAAAACAGATCATGTAATACTTTATAATGATGGGTCCCTAAAATAATGATTTTGCTGTCGGATACACTAATTTATATTTAAGCTGCTGAATCTGTCACATTTGCATGTGCTCTTTGGCATTAAGATGGACAGTAAAGTGGGTCTAAGAAGTATAATAATATAACAAACATATACTGTTTTTTTTATTTTAAAAATATAATTTTGTTTCTTTATTTTCTCCTAGGTCAAAATGAACCAGCAAATTACCTGAGTATCAGATTAAAGACCGTTGTTCCCCTTGCCTTTTTTATGGAGATATTCCGTAGGATTATCTGAAGAGGAAGAAACAATTCCATGCAACAGATCTGTTTCCCTGGATATAAGAACAGCATTGTTCTCATAGTGCCCAGATGGATACATTTATTGTAAAACCGAATTTCCTGACACCAGTGAAAGCCTCAAACTGCTTAAGAACAGATACATTGGCACCCTCTTCTGGAATTCTCTATTATTATTTTTCCTTCCTTTTTTGCACTGCTAACCCTGTAACCATTGAATTTTTTAGAGATTAACTTGGATAGATTGGATAGATCAGAATTCAATGAATACTTTACACAATGCTCAAAGTGCCATAATGACTCCTCATTGCAAGGCAAGGGGATACAAGAGGAGTTGTTGGTTTGTTTTTGGGGGTTTTTTTGTTGTTTTAAATTTTTTTTTTGCAGGTCTGTATCATAAGAACAAACCATGCCTGCACATTGCCTTAACCCAGCCAAAATGTGATTGTCAGAGGACGATATACGGAGTAGCAGGAGGTGTCATGGTTCAATTTAATGCTAACATTAGCCTGCCATTCCACAGAACTGATCTGCTGACTGGATGGCATTCTAATCAGACTGCTATGCTAATGTAAATCCTTCAGAATGACAACAGCTCTTGTTTACTCTCGAAATCAAAGTGTGCAGAGTTGCCTTTTAAGTAAGGTTTATGACACTGAGGCCCCTTAGCTCAGAAAACATCTGTCACCATTTTTTTGTTTGGGTGCTATTACTGATGTTACATTAACTTGGCGGAAAAAGTGCAATGAAAAAATATGGCAATACAATGCCCAGAAGTAACTTTTTTTATTCATATTTACACCAGTAGTTAGCTTCATAATAACAATATTAGAAGCTCTGTACTCCAAAGCCTTTAACCTGATGACTTGACACAGGAGGATATACTTTATCTGTAGGCATGGTAACATAACTGCTATTGCACTGGGGAGAGTCATTAAAGTATTTCTTTGCCTTCTGGTTCACTTGCAACCATCCCCAAATTAACTGGCATAGTTATGTAGCCCATGACCAGAACTGGTTTAATGTTAGGGCAAACTAGACATTTGACCTTGACCCCACACTCAGAGGGGCCCAGAGGATGTCCTTTATAAAGAATAAATTATATATATATATATATAATTACATTGTGTAATAATTGTTAGATGCTTTCAGTATTTATATCAGGGGTATTTAATATACAGGACTCCAAGTTCTTGAACTGCAAATTTCAGAATCCTTTTGATAGCCAATGTCAGAATGATTCTGATAATTGTAGCTCAACAATGGCCAAAAGACCATGGTAGGATCATGGCTGACTTAAGTGGTTTTCCTCTTAAGCTGGGGCCCAGTCTTAGCTGCATTGTATGGCACCCCTCATTTCTGTAACTATGGCCTCCATTATATAAGAGGAAAAGCTGCTTTAATGGTTTATACCTTTTATCCACTGTTGGTGTTAGTTTTTATGTAACTAGTTTTTTCTTTTCTCAAAATAAAGTGAGGACATGTTTCTAATCAGTAATACCAACAAAACATTTAGAACTAACTAATATTTTTTACAGTACCTAATTTCAGTGTAAGATATAGTGTATGTGAGCTCTTTTTACACTACATTAGAAAGGTTTCTTTTGTGGATATCTGGAACAATATTTTTTGTGAAGTCTGGGGATTTTGTTAGTAGATTATTAGAATGCATACTGGTATTTTATCTTCCTGTACTTGTGACTATAAAAAATGACTACAGTGAACTTTTTTTGGGGGGTGGGAGGGAAGTTTATTAGAGTTATAAGATGTGTTTATAAATTATTGATTTTGAACTTGATTAGATAAAAAAAATACCAAATATCTTGCTTCTCAATTTCTTCATTGATTTGTGAACTAAAAAAATATAACATTTCAACAGTGACTGGAATTTAATACCAAACTTCAGGGGTCAGTGTTAACCTGTCACTAAAAAGCAGCTCCCAAAATCTCTGTGGACTGGCTAAGACTAAAATTTGGATTTATGTGCCCCAGGTGGAGAATATACAAGCTTTCTTAAACTTGCTGCGTGACCAAAAGAATAATCCACACAATGGACCTTCCGTATGCACTGGTGGTGTCTGCCATATGAGACATTGGACACACTCCAAAAAGGGAATCAATTTCTTTCACTCTTTCTATTCCAAATATATCCCTACTTGTAGGAAAGCTAAATACATTATATTCCTACATACAGTTTGCACACCATGCTTATGAATACATACAGATTCAGATAAATGAATACAGGGACAGGTATGGAACCTGTTATCCAGAATGCTTGGGACTTGGAGTTTTCTGAATAAAGGGTCTTTATATAATTTGGATCTTCATACTTAAAGTGCTCTGTTTATTATGCTGTGTAAAACTAAATTTACCAAACTGTAAAAAATGTGTAAAAAATTGTGTGTTTTACATCTGAATGACAGATTTGACCCTGTTATTTTTGCCAGTCTCTCGCTAGGAAAAAAATGTCTCTTTAAAGGCATAAAACAGTTGTACTGTTTTTATGCAGCGATGCATGACGATGTGTGACGAATTTTGTTGCTGTTTTTTTACACTGCATAATAAATCTGACCCTAGGTCTACTAAAAAAATCATTTAAATTACCACAAAGGATTCTTTTGCCTTCAATAAGGATTAAATATATATTAGTTGGGATTAATTACAAGGTGCTGTTTTGTTATTACAGAGATAATGGTTCTGAAATATTTAATTAAAATAGAGTCTATGTGAGGTGGCCATCCCGTAATTTGGAGCCTTCTGGATAACAGGTTTTTCAGATAACAGCCCCCATACCTGTATTATCCAGATGCTTGGGACCTGGGGTTTTTTGGGTAATGGATCTTTCCATATATTTATCATGCTGTGTAAAAAATGGAGTGAAGAATTACCGGTGATGTTGCCCAGGGCAACCAATCAACAATATGATTTCAACACTAAGAAAACCAAAGCAAAGCATCTGATTGGCTGCTATGAGCAACATCACCAGTGATTTTACTTCACTTTTTACACAGCATGATAAATATACCCCTCAGTCTACAAAAAGCATTTCAACATTTAATAAACCCAATAGGTTTTCCACCAATATGAATAATAGGTTTGCTATCATCAAATACAAAGTACTGTTATATTAAAACAGAATAAAAGAAAATCATTTCCAAAAAATGTCATTATATTCTTAAAACGGACTATAGGACTACAGGAAATGGCCTTCTCATAATTTAAAGCTTTCTGGATAGAGGGTTTTCAGGTAATGGGTGCCATATCTGTACTTTCATTTAATGGCATAATTCAGGATATTTACAGAGTTTGTCATACAAAAGTGCTTTTCTTGATTAAGAACCGAGGAAGACATTTTCAAATAAGAAATTGAACATTTACATTGAATTCCATAAAGCCAAATTATCAGTATAAGGTGGTTTTATTGTTAAAGGTTCAAAAAAACTATATTGAAATAAGGAAATATTATCTTAATGACTAATTTATGACTGGTGTTTGAAAATTGTTCTATTGAAAGTAAATACGTGAAATGTGATTGGTGTTGGTGGCTTCACCCACTTTTTCTACCTTTGAACAGCAAATACCCAGTGACTAACTTTGGAAAGTTTAACAACCCTGGAATTAATACTTAAATTATGGCATCAGTTTAAATATAAACCAATGAAATTTAATGGGTGGAAATGGATTGACTGTTGGTGGCTCTGCCCACTTTTTCTAACCCTGAATACGTAGTCAGCCAGTGACTGACTGTGCAAAGTTTGGGAACCCTGATATAAATAGTGTGAGAAAGGCAGCATTCTGATTGGTCTGATTGGCTGTTGGTGGCCCCACCCACTTTTTAAAACCTAAAACTGCAGTCCCCTAGTGACCCTGGTGTTAATACTGTGAGAATGGCAGCAGGTTAAATTTCCCTATTGAAAATCAGTAGGCAAAATCTGACTGGCTGTTGTTGGCCCCGCCCACTTTTCTAAACTTGGAATTTAGTCACCTAGTGACAAACTGTGCAAAGTTTGGGGACCCAGACATTAAACATGTGAGAATGGCAGCAATTTAAATTTTCCCACTGAAAACAATGAAAGAAATTTGATCGGCTTTTGGCGGCCCCGCCCACTTTTTCTAACCTTGAGTACGTAGTCACCCAGTGACTGATTGTGCAAAGTTTGGGAATCCTGGCATCAAACCAATAAAATTCAATAGGTGAAATCTGATTGCCTAGTGTTGGCTCCACCCACTTTTTTTAAACTAAAACTGCAGTTCCCTAGTGACCAACTGTGAAAAGTTTGGGGTTAATACTGTGAGAATGGCAGCAGGTTGAATTTGACTTGGTGTAAATCCAACTTGCTGCCATTCTCACAGTAATAACACCAGGGTCCCCAAACTTTGCAGGGTTGGGCACTAGGTAACTGGGGTTCAAGGCTAGAAAAAGTGGGCGGAGCCACCAACCACCAATCAGATTTTAACTATTGACTTTCAATGGGGAAATTCAACCTGTGCCACAGTCAACAACAGCCAATCAGATTTCACCTACAGACTTCATATATTTAAATTTAAACTGCTGCCATTCTTTAAATATTAATACGAAAGTCCCTAAACTTTCCAGAGTTAGTCACTGGGTTCCAGGTTAGAGAAAGGGGGCGGGGCCACCAACTGCCAATCAGATGTCACTCGTTGACTTTCAGTGGGGAAATTTGAATTGCTGCCATTCAGACACTATTAAAACCAGGGTCCCCAAACTTTGCACAGGGGTTTTTACCATTTAACTGTGGGTCCAAGGTTAGAAAAAGTGGGCGGAGCCAAGGACAGATTAGATTTCATTCAGTTACTTCATGTTTTTCAACCCAACATGAAATTTGTTCTCAAACTTCCCTTTCTAGTTCTCATTAATTTTTGGCATATAATATATATCTAACCAAAGATCATAATGTGTACCCCTCTAAAAATAACGTCAGAAATTTCTACCCAAGCATAATTCTGCAGGTGGAGAAATGCCTAAACCTGATGATAGGTTGTTTCCATTACACTCAAACAGAGAAAAATAGGAATCAGCACTTGCAAAATGGCTCTTGGGGGGAAACCCTCCCTATGTTCCTCTACATGAGAAGAAATTGGATAACTTGTTTAAAAGGCAATATGTAATGTAAATATTTTCGTACATATTTCCAAGCAACACAGTAAAAATAAAAACCACAAAAGATAAAAAAAATATAAAATTGCATTTCATTTTTCTTTTAATATGTAATTTAAAGAGCCTTTGATCATTGCTTTCAGTTCATGCTTCAACTACATCTGTTGGCATGGTTTGTACATGCAGACGTTTGTAGTAGTTGAAGTTTTGGGTTTGGGAACCCTGGCATTAAACCAGTAAAATTCAATAGGTGAAATCTGATTGGCTTTTGCTTCCTTCGCCCACTTTTTCAAACCTAAAACTGCAGTCCCCTAGTGACCAACTGTGAAGAGTTTGGGGACCCTGGTGTTAGTACTGTGAGAATTGCAGCAGGCTGATTTTCCCAATTGAAAGTCAATAGGTAATATCTGATTGGCTGTTGGTGGCTCAGCCCACTTTTTTTTTCTTTTTTTTAAACTTGAATACGTAGTCACCCAGTGACTGACTGTCTAAAGTTTGGAAACCCTGGCATCAAACCAATAAAATTCAATAGGTGAAATCTGATTGGCTGTTGGTGGCGCCACCCACTTTTCAAAACTAAAACTGCAGTCCCCTAGTGACCAACTGTGAAAAGTTTGTGGACCCTGGTATTATTACTGTGAGAATGGCAGCAGGTTGAATTTCCACCAAGTCAATAGGTAAAATTTGATTGGCTGTTCACAGCTCCACCCACTCTTGGGCATCCAACAATCATCATATTTTAATTCGGGCTGACCCCATGACTATGTGATTCAAGTTTGGGGAGTGTAGCCTCAAAGCTGTAAGATTGGCAACAGTATTAATTTCCCCATTAAAGTCACAGGGTGAAATTTGATTGGCTGTTGTTGGCCCCTCCCACTTTGGGTAATCTAACAAATGTCACTGTTTCATTCGGGGTGACCCCATTTTTATGTTATTCAATTTTGGGGGGTGTAGCTTCAAAGCTGTAAGTGCGGCAGCATTTTGAAAATCTTCCCTGTCAAAGTCAATGGGAAAATTGGGGTGTTTGGAGCAGTGCCACAAAAAGAAGTGGGGCGGGATTGCTTAGAAAAGCACAAGCAACCTGCTCCGCTATTGGGCGAAGAAGTGTGGAGAGTTTGGGTGTTGTACCCCTAAAACTGTAGGAGGAGTAGCGTTTAAAAAATGGGGGGCGCTAAGAATAAGAAAAAGAAGAAGAAGAAGCGGAAGAATAAGTTGAAGTCGAAGAACAGTATGTTGGGTTTTTCAACCCAACATAATCATACAAAAAGTAACAGGCCTTTCAGGGTGTTGAGAAACAATTACTTTCTTGAAGAAAGTAACAAAGGTTTCAGAGAGAAAAAAAAGGTCTTAATGAATTAACACTTGCAAAGCCAACACGTTTTTCTGGAAGCTAAATAAAAAAGTTGCCAGGTCCTGACATCATTTTAGGTAACACACATCTTTACTATCCACTAACACTGGGAGAGTTCTGTTATAAAGCCAGCGCTAATAGACTTGCTGTCATTTAATAAATGTCTTTGGTTTTGTTGGCTCAGCAGGAATTTGATGTGAGAAAGCTGTTTATTGCCAAGGTTTTTGTGCACTATTAAAGCTTACAAAATTCATCTCATGTTGTGTTCCTACTCTCAAAACACTTATTATACGGCTCTTTCACAAATAATATCATAAATACTATCTAAGTGCCGAAATACAAATTCATTTCTGTAAGTAAACTTGTGATATTGATCTGTCAGTATTTTGGAAAGTGTGTGGAAATATAATACCCCAAGTCATGCAGATTAATGCATACAAAGAACACTGTATTGGGTTGACAATTCATTCATCCTTAAAGTTTTCAGTGGAGTAAATACACAGAATATTGAGTCCTGCTCAGTAGCTGATATCAACAGTGCTGCTGTGAGAGATTGACTTTTCTAACAAATCTTCAGTGGGAGGGGGGGGGACATAGATGTCTAGTATGTTATTGAAAGTTCCCCCTAATTACTGGTGACTGGGCACAAATATGTATTTTGGGCCAACGTATTTTTAGCCCTTAGCGTGCAATTTTGTACTCTGAGTGCACAGTACATACAGTGTCAAACTGCACAGTTTCTAGGCCCGGATTTGTGGCGAGGCCACAAAGGCCCGGGCCTAGGGCGACAAAAATTTAGGGGCGGTATGCTGCCCCGCCGCGCCAAAGTTTTTTACTCCCATACGGAGCAATGGGGACCTCTCCCCACTGATCCGTATGAAGTTGAAATTGACGCCTGCGTGAATGCGCATGCGTGTGCTCATAGGGGGCGCGGGAATGAGTTGCGAACGCACATGTGCATGGGGGGGGGGCGATGAAGGGGGTTGGCTTCGCTGCGCGCGGATCAGAAATCTGGCGCTCACAGTTTCTTCTTTTGGTGCTGGCCTGGCTTGTTTTTGACATACTTCCTGGATTCTTTTCATGGTTTGTTGCTTATTTCTCTGCTTTTTGTAACCATTTTTCAAACTTCCAGCTGTAGTCTCTCTGTCTGTTCCTTACCAGACACACATTATTATGCTGTACCCATACTTAAACCCTCCAAGTGAAAGTTTTTCTATGCTAGTAAGTGCATAGTCTTCACTACTTACATCCTTACTACTTACCTGTGCTTTCCAGTCCTTCAGCTCCTCTCCTTCAAGTTGACAACTTGAGGGCAGGGGTACACAAGGAGATGAATCGCCCCACGACAAATCTTCATTGTAGCGGGCGACTAATCTCCCCGCAATGCCATCCCACCGGCTAGATCTCCCCTTGTACCCCTGCCCCAAAAATTGCACTTTGCAAACTTGATTACATTTATAAGTTAGCCTTTCTTTGGTGTATCTTAAAAGAGACTGAGAGAGACTTGGATATTAAGAGGGGGAATCAGAGGGGAGCAGAGCAGACCTGTGAGTGAAAAAAGTATTGCAGTCGTTCGGGACAGAGTAGCTTACAAATTGTCCAATGAGGGAGGCATTTCAGGTTTACTCTGCTTACATTCTTTTCAACCATTGTTTGCTTAAGCCTGCTTGCACAACTACTAGCACAGAGCTCTTACTCTTGAAATGGGCATAGACTCATTCATTAGTTTAGTGACCTTTTTCCCCGATATGCTTACCCTGAGGTGGGCAATATTAGACTGTTTTGATTGTTTAGCACGCGGCCAAAGATCAGATCACCTTGCCTGGATACAGGCTGTCAGACGAGGACCGCATCAGTGTGACAATGCGTAGCTTGTCCTAACAGATTTTTAAACCTGCCCAATTCTGGGCAGAACCTGCCCACATCTGGATGATATTTGTCCAGATATTAGTCAAGTAGGCTTGTCTAAATGCCCTATACAAGGGTCAATAAGTTGCCGAATTTCAATTTTTAGCAGCCCATGTATGACCACCTATAGCCACTTAGCCCCACTTCCATCCAGCTAAATGATCCTTCAGCAACAATAGGAGTCGCCTGTGGAAAGGCCTTTGCATTTGCTTTGGTTTTCCAAAGTTCCCACGAGTTTAAAAATTGAAGCGATCCGAAGGCCTTTCCACCAGCCACTCCTATTGTTGCCAATGGAAAGGGATTTTGGAGCAGTTAGACACATGGAGCTACTATGTGTCTTTACCGTAACAGTAAAGATCAAAGCTTTCAAAGTTGTCCACAGCAGATCTCTTTGATCTTGATTTTGTGCAAGTGGCTCAGCACTGCGTCATTGTTCTCTAAAAAAACACTGGCAAGAATCAAGAAAAGTGGCGAGGTCAGCAAGCGAGCAGATCTTTTCCCAATATGGCAATATTGGGATAAATATAATGGTGGGCATAGGCGGAGTTGAATTGGGGGCCGACAGAAAAATCAAACGTGTCTGATGGAGATCCAATTCTGATGGCCCAATTTCAGGCCAGATGTCAGACAGGGAGGCCTATCGGTGGTGCCCATACACAGGCAGATAAGCTGCCAAATTGGTCTTAAGGGCCAATATCGGCAGCTGAAATCTGCCCATGTATGGCCACCTTTAGTTAGGGGCCAGATTTATCAAAATATGAGTTTAAAGCTTAATATTTAAAAACTCACCCATGTTCAATTCATTCCTATGGAATTTTTAGAAGCGTATTTATCAAATGGTTCTAACTTTCACCCATTGATAAATACGCTCCTAAAAATCCAATAGAAATGAATACAACATGGATAAGTTTTTATGTATTAAGCTCTAAACTCACATTTTGATAAATCTGCTTCAGGGTTGATTATTATCCAATTCTTATGCTGAATGCATGCAGTTAGTCCCTAAGCTCAGACAACTGAAAGAATCCCAGAGCATGTGATGTGAATCAGCAGAAAATAGGATTTGGAGCTACTATGGGCATATTTGGAGGCACAGATCTTTACTTCTAAAGGACTGTGGTGGTCTTGGGCTAGTAAAGAAGCACAATATGTATAGTGTAAAATGGCGACACTATTTTTTACTCAGCTTCTTTAGCTTTCCTTTAACATCGTATGTTCTTACAAATGGTATGATGGTTTGTTAGGTCTCAAAGTTCTGTCCAGTGCAGGATTTCTAATTTGCGTGCCCCAAGGCTGCCCCCATTCTGCCCCCCCACACATGTGCAAACACCCCCCAGCTGCCCCCCCCACCCCTCGAGTGCGCATGTGTGAATGTTTAAACTCCCATACGGAGCAGTGGGGAGTTTTGTGCCACCCTAGGCCCATTTATCCTCATTATAACCTTTCTGTTTAAATCTCTAAATCATTTTATTAGTCTGTAGATTACTCACAATTCTTCTGACCTGTACAGGTACTAATTTGATATTTGATATTTTCATATACTTGTGATGGATTAGAGGCAACAAATTCAACAATACACAACCATAATGAACAATGAATAGTGAACATTTCATTCAACCAAATATATTTTTTTCAAACATATTTATGAAATTTTGACAGAATGCCAGTGATAAATGTGCACTCATACATGTTCCTTGTAGCTGAAGAAAATATTTATTGTCATATCTGAATACATTTTTGGCTGACATGCCCACCACCAGCTAAACATTATATTGAGAAATGCATTTAATGCCCTTGTTGTCACAAATAATACGTCACATCAAGATGGACATCAGGTCATGCCCAAATTCAAAACCTACAGTATACTTTATAATAACATGGTAGTGCATAGCCCTGTCAAGCCATTCAAGGCCATCAAACCTCATTGTTACAAGTGTTCAGTAGTGATGAACGAATTTTTGCCCGGTTTTCTGTGAAAAATATAGTTACATAGGGTTGAAAAAAGACCAAAAAAAGTCCATCAAGTTCAACCCTTCCAAGTAAACTCAGCACACACAAACCTATATTTACCTATCTATACACTCACATTCATAAACTATACATATAAACATTAATATTAACATTAATACTAACTGCAGATATTAGTATCACAATAGCCTTGGATACTATGCTTGTTCAAGAACTCATCCAGGCCCCTCGTAAAGGCATTAACAGAATCTGCCATTACAACATCACTAGGAAGGGCATTCCACAAACTCACTGCCCTCACCGTGAAAAACCACTTACGCTGCTTCAGCTCTGTTCCTCTACTCTAAAGGGGTGGCCTCTGGTGCGTTGATCGTTTTTATGGGAAAAAGAACATCCCCCATCTGCCTATAATCCCATCTAATATATTTGAACAGAGTCATCATGTCCCCTCACAAGTGCCTTTTTCCAGAGAAAACAACCCCAACCTCGACAGTCTAACCTCATAGCTTAAATCTTTCATCCCCTTTACCAGTTTAGTTGCAAGTCTCTGCATTAATATCCTTTTTGAGAACTGGAGCTCAAAACTGTACTGCATACTCAAGGTGAGGCCTTACCAGGGACCTATAAAGCGGCAAAATTATGTTCTCATCCCTTGAGTCAATGCCCTTTTTTATACAAGACAGCACTTTATTTGCTTTAGTAGTCACCAAATGACATAGCCTGGAATTAGACTTGCTATCTACAAAAAAACCCAGATCCTTCTCCACTACTTTTTAGTAAAGCGAATCAGGACAGATTTACCCATGTTCTGTTCCAAGTCAGCTTCATCCACCTGGGTATTCTTGACTAAAGCATATGATCATAGTATTTAGCAGTGTTTTTCAACCTTTTTTGGGCAAAGGCACACTTGTTTCATGAAAAAAATCACGAGGCACACCACCATTAGAAAATGTTAAAAAATTTAACTCTGTGCCCAGCAGCAGTGCCCCCCTAGTACACTGGTGCCCAGCAGCAGTGCCCCCCTAGTACATTGGTGCCAAGAGCAGTGCCCCCCTAGTACATTGGTGCCCAGCAGCAGTGCCCCCCTAGTACATTGGTGCCAAGAGCAGTGCCCCCCTAGTACACTGGTGCCCAGCAGCAGTGCCCCCCTAGTACATTGGTGCCCAGCAGCAGTGCCCCCCTAGTACATTGGTGCCCAGCAGCAGTGCCCCCCAGTACATTGGTGCCAAGAGCAGTGCCCCCCTAGTACATTGGTGCCCAGCATCAGTGCCCCCCTAGTACATTGGTGCCAAGAGCAGTGCCCCCCTAGTACATTGGTGCCCAGCAGCAGTGCCCCCTAGTACATTGGTGCCCAGCAGCAGTGCCCCCCAGTACATTGGTGCCACATTGGTGCCAAGAGCCAGCCCCCCTAGTACATTGGTGCCCAGCAGCACTGCCCCTATAAGTCAGTGTGCCCCGTGGCCCCCCCTAATACATTGGTGCCCAGCAGCATTTTACTCTTCGGCGGCTTCAGCAGCATCTTCCCCTCATGCGCGCCGCCTCTGCACTTCTGCCTACACGCGACCGCACACAGGCCCTTTTATAACGTTGCGCCCCGTGCGTACTGACGTCACCCGTACACACGGGGCGCAACCAATGACAGGGCCCAGATTTTTTTTTTAAAGTAAAAATTGCGGCCCTGCCTACGGCACACCAGGCAACATCTCGGTTGAAAAACGCTGGTATTTAGCATAGTATATAGCAGTGGTATCTGCTACATATGTTTCCATTTCTAAACAATAGCCTGTAAAATGTAATAATATAGCCAATGGCCTTAACAGGCAACCTTTTTCTGAGACAATAGAGTGACCTGTTGGTTTAGGCAAGTTTTTATATATTTTTTGAAGCAGGTAAAATAAAGTTGTTTTTGGATAGCCAGTGATAAATAAATAGTCCATGTAATTCAGGTGTATTGATTTCCATAGAAGCACTTTTTTGGATGTTTCAGTAAACGCAAAAGTTAATTTCATATAATAAGCAATGTTTTCCAACTCTGTTTGGTTAGGTTAGCTCCAGCCATACATTTGTCCAGTTCCATGTCAACAATGGCTTCTCCTTTGCCTTTTAAAAGACTGTTTATTTACTTTAAGGGTATGGGGGGCTTCCTGTTCTTGGATGGAGAAATCATGATTATAGTTACATAGTTTAGTTGGGTTGAAAAAAGACCAAAGTGCATCAACTTCCAAGGGAACCCAATGCACACACATAGATCCATACCAACCTACCAATCTATACACTTACTTTCATAAACTCCACTTCTCTGCACTCTCTCCAGCTCATTAATATCTTTCTCAAGGACTGGAGCCCAAAACTGCACTGTTTATGCAAGGTGAGGCCTTATCAGAGAGCTATAAAAAGGCAAAATTATGTTTTTATACCTGCAGTTCATGCCTTTTTTATGCAAGACAGTAATGTATTTGCTTTTGCAGCCATGGAATAATACTTCCTAAAAGTAGACAAGTTATTATCTACAAAAATCCCCAGATCCTTCTCAATTAAGGATCCCCCAACACACCACCATTTAGTGTATAATTAATTTAGTGTATAATACACATTTACAGTGTTTCTACAAAAGTGCATAACTTTTCACTTTTCAACACTAAACCTCATTTTCCAGTTTGGTTCAAAGTTTTCCGATTTTCTGCAAAGTGGCAGCATCCTGCATGGAACTTGTAGTTTTGCACAATTTAGTATTATCTGCAAAATTAGAAATAGTACTTTCAATGCCCACCTCCAGCAAAGGACTAAGGACCAGCCCCTGCTCTACTAACAACACTGGTCCATGTCTATGAGATTCTCATTTATCCAGGTGATGATGATGAAAGAGAGGATGCAGATACAACAGCTCAGATTACTACATGCAGTTGTCACAAGAAAACGTATCGATATAGGTGAAAGTTTCAAACTTGTAGGAAGAAAGGTCTGTACATGAGCTTGATGCAAAAATATTTTATTCCAGCAGATGGGGCTATGAGACCATAACTAAAATAGCCCAAACCATATATTTAATTTTATATTGTACCAGTGATTTTTTTGTATAATTTGCCATGGTTATTCGCTTTCAAAACAACCTATTAAAAAAGTGTATCTAGCAATTTCAAAACAGTAAACTGTAATTCTAATGTGATCTACAGACATTTTCATTTGCACAGAAACTTTAAATTTCCCTTCCACACATTTTTAGAATTATTAGAAACAGCAAAGTTCCTCTTTCCACTTTCTTATCCAAATGCTCCTCTTCATTTCCTTCCTCTTTTCATTCCACACCTGGTTTCCACACACACTTGGCAAGGGGACTCCTCAATTGACCCTTCGCCTTGAGCCAACCCACTGAACCCCCTTGTTACATACCATGCACGTTTTTACATGCTCTCCTTTCCGTATCTGCGTGCGTACTTCACGTGGTTACATCTATGTGTGCGCTTTGGCACATTTCGTGCACAAACGGACACATACACATTTAAATAGACGCAGTGGCCTACAGCCCAGTGTACAGGGGATTACATATTTAAACAATACAGGGGTTTAAAGCCTGAATCTGAGGTGTGAAAAATGTAGGGGCAGTTAATCTCAGTATTGATATCATTTAAAGCTTTCACAAAGGTAAGCAGTCACAGCAGCCAGACAGATGGGGAGCCACACAGAGGGGGGCCACAGGCCGCCAGTTGTACAGCACTGCCTTAAAGGGACACTGTCATGATTTTTATGGTATACTTTTTATTTCTAAATTACACTGTTTACATAGCAAATAATTTACTCTACAATTTAAAATGTTATTCTTGAACCAACAAATCTATTTATTTTTTGGTTGTGATTTTGGTGTGTAAGCAGCCGTCTCAGTGCCTGATTCTGAACTTTCAGAAAGAGCCAGCACTACACACTACACACACTACTGCTAACAGGTTACCTATTGTTTCACCTACTCCCATTTAACTGGAGGAGTCGCAAGCCAGGCTTGGATTTCTTACTATTAAAGGTGGCCATACACGCACCGATATTATCGTACGAAACCTCGTTTCATACGATAATCGGTGCGTGTATGGTATGTCGGCGAGTCGACCGATATCGCAGGAAGCTGCTGATATCGGACGACTCGCCGATCACACCAGTTGGAAAATTTTGATCGGGCGCCATAGAAGGCGCCTGACCAAAATTCTCCCTTCAGATCTGAATCGGCAGAAGATCCGCCACACACCATTCAGGGCTGAATCGGCAGGTAAGGAGGTAGAAACAATACGATTTCTACCTCCTTACCTGCCGATTCAGCCCTGAATGGTGTGTGGCGGATCTTACGATGTTTCGTGCGACCGATGGTCGTACGAAACATCGTCAGATCGCCACGTGTATGGCCACCTTTAGTCCTATTCTGGTATCTACTTAGAGATGCTATCTTAGTAACTTCCCATTGTTTTGCTGATCAGCTGCTGGGAGGGGTGTTGATATCACTCCAACTTGCAGCTCAGCAGTAAAGTGTGACTGAAGTTTATCAGAACACAGGTCACATGGTTGTGGCACCCTGGGAAAGCCCCATATGAAATTGCAAAATTAAATATGAAAAAATATATTTGCTGAATGTGTTAGCTGCCATACTAAGTTACTGTACTTTCTCCTATTAAGGGTAACATCATATACGCAGGGTCTGTAATTTGCAGGGTCCACAAAAACGCACAGATAATTGACCTATTCTTATGCATAAAATTGGCAATATTGCCAAACAGTACCTTGTGAAAAGAACCACATACATGTTAACAGCTTTAATCAATTCCAAGGTAAATAAATAAATTAGCAGTACAACAGACTTATAATATACACTGAGAAAGTCCGAAAGGTGTAATTAAAAGGGGTTGCTAGATGATTACCAAATGTTATACTGATAAAGGTGAAACTGCTTTTATGCCTATACAACTAAAGACGTAGCTCCATGAAAGTGAAGGTGAACATTGTGTAGGCACTATATGATATAGTCCCAAGGGGTGCCAAATGATAACTTAAATGTATAGAAATACAGTAAACCTACCTACAGCTACAGCTTTCCTTTGTGTGCTAGGAGTAGAGACTCCTAGCAAGCAAAGTAAAGCTATAGTGAGCAGGCCTTAAATGATATAATCTCTGGGGTTGCCAAATTCTATATCTATGCACAGATATGATGGAATTGCATTTTTCTCCCATTTTTAAGTCATATACAAACTGAGTGCTGTGAAACAAAAAGAAACATTTTACATGAGCTTTTTTCACAGAGGCTGCTTGATTACAGCCCAGGTATATATAAATTCAGTAGAACTGTATCTGCCCCAGGCACATCAAAAGTAAAGCATAGTGAGCTGGCCGAATATGAATATGAAGACTTGCAGCTTATAGGGCATTTTTTTGCAGCAAATCTGTAATAAAACAAGATCAAAAAAACCTCAGAAATGTGTTCAAACTTTAAATAACCTGCCATATTTTGTAGTGGAGTTGTATTTAGGCGGTGTGGTCAAAAATAATTCACCAGATTAGAGACAGAGAGGGGGTGCAATTTTTTCCATAAAAACAATCAACCCACCAGAGGCCACCCCTTTAGATTAGAGCAATGGAATTTTCATTTGAAGCAGCATAGGTGGTTTTTAACTGTGAGGGCAGTGAGGTTGTGGAATGCCCTTCCAATTTATGTTGTAATGGCAAATTGGAATGATTGAACAAGCATAATATCCAAGGCTATTGTGATACTGAAATCTAAAATTAGTATTGATTTTGGTATATATGGTTTATGTATGTGAGTGTATAGACTGGTCGGTATTGATCTATGTGTGTGCACTGGGGTTCATTTGGAGGAACTGAACTTGATGGGCTTGGGTCTTTTTTTAACCCAACTAAACTATGTAACTATGTAACTATCTGAGCCTTGCCTGTTTTGCAGACTATGGGGCTCATTCATGAATACACGATTTTTTTTTTTCAGAATTTTTTTTTTTATTTTTTCTAATTTATAGAGCTTTTCATAATGACCTCAATAATATTGCTAAAAATTGCACAACTTTTTCGTGGTTTTGTTAACTTCCATGAAAAAAGTTGTTTTTTTTTTAAAAGACTACAACCATTTTGGAATTCATTTTGGTATCGTAATTATCTTTTGGCCAGGTTGGATCTGTACAGTGCCACTGAATCCTATCGAAGGTTTCCAAAATCATGTGTAGGGATCTCCAAAATTGGGCCCCTAGGATGGGTTCTCCTTTGACAGGCACTAGAGGGTGGCCTTAGGGAATTGGACACCTAAGGGTGGTCCTAGTTGTTTTTGTGTTAAGAAAGGGAGTATCCCTGCAGTTCAGGGTTATGGCCACAGGGTGGTGCACACAGTATATAAGGCTGTGCAGCCTTGTGCAGCCAGGTCTTCCTGCCTGGGACCCTCTGGCAAGAGGCCAGCTACAGGCCAGGAGTAGTTAGTAAGATAAAGGTTATAGGCCGCTCTAGGAGTGGTAGATAGGCTATTTAGCTGGGCAGCTTGGCCCCTACAGGAGATTTAATGAGATTAAGATCTCCCAGCACTCATTGCTGGAGTCAGGGAACCAAGTGGTAGTAATAGGTGATTTGCCTAATCCGGGGGATAGCCAGGTGATATTCCGGGGTGAGGTCTCAAGGGGGTGTCCGCTTGGCGGGAGTACCGGGAAGTGCCCTAGAGAGGGGCTTCTGGCGTGAAGTACCGGAGGGAATCCCAAAAGAGGGTCATCTGGCTGGAGTATTGACGGTATCCCAGGAGAGAGGGTCCCCTAAGGAAAAGAGTGTTCCCTGACGTGTTCTGTAACTCCTGCAAAGCCTATCTGTCATTCATTCTGCAAATAAAGAAATCACTTGGTTCGGCATAATACCAGAGTGCATTGTCTTACTATCTGGAGGATCCACACTGCCGGGTAAGCAACTACCCCAGGGAGGGGGCAAGGTGCCAGGAGTGCTGGGAGTCCCCAAGCAGAAGTGTAATATCAAGTTCTCAGGAGGGGAGTTATAGTTCAAGCTATCCCTATCCTGGGTGGAGGCACGCCAAATAGTACAGCAACATCTGTTCCCCATAGTAAGCGGGGCTCAGGATCCCTGTAAGCGCCACAAGATCTCAGCAGGTAGCAGCACATTCGCTAAAGTGGGCTACATTTGGAGGCACTGCTGAGAGCTGAAACAGTAAAGAAGGAAGGGCCAATAACTGAGGTGAGGCCTAGTGTGAGTGTGGAAGCCTGCCCTCCGTCTGGGTTAAATTTTGGGCCCCCCTGATCCGTGTCCACAAGGGATATTTGGCGCCAAATAGAGCAGGAGAGGCTCTGGGCCAACTGGATTGCAGGGTGGTGGCGCCAAAACAGAGCCAGGAAGAGGCGCTAGATCACGCGCCTGGAGGAGAGAGGTGTGCCATACTAAGTGTCGTTGCCGCCCATTTGAGCGTGCGACCAACCAAGCAGCAAAGAAAGTGCGCCAAGTGTGAGGGCGTGACTACAGCCGGTGACGTCACCGCGGCCATTTTGAGAGAACGCACTTTGTCTCAGGAGTATAGGAGATACTGCGGGCTGAGAAGCGAGAGCATGTCTGATCCCAGCAAGCCAGCGCCACCTGGTGAGACAGCCCCTACAAGGGATGAGGAGCCTCCGGAACATGACCGCCTGCTTGTGGATGCCGGGAGACGTTATGCCTGGTCAGGCAGATTTGCTGAGAAGATAGTGAGTGACTGAGTTAAAGGGGAAGTAGCACCTACAGTTTTGGTGTACCCCTCAGGAGGGACTTGTGCTTTCCCAAGAAGGGACTGTGGGGGTGGGTGAGGGTTACCTGCACCACAGCCAACCGGCTGGTTGGGAGGCAAGGACTGCTCCTGTTTAAATTCCCAGAGGGGAATTCTTTTGTGTTGGCCATGGAGGATGCCAGGCCCAAAGTTGACCCAGGAGGGTCCGTCAGTCAAGCTGAGGACTGATTCAAGTGCCCAACCTGTTGGTTGGAGGTATCCCAGGGCACTGATTGCCTTGGGACATGGACTCCCTCAAGGAGAGGTGGAGACTTTGATCTTTTCAGTTATTTGAGTATGTGTAAAGTTTCTTACAGGGACAAAGACTGTGGGAAATGTAAAATTGTGTTTAACATTTCCTTCCAGGTAATACAGGTTTCTGCGCAGACACCGTGAGGAACTGTTGGAGAAGTAACCATGGTATAAGTAATGTGTTGGTAAATTGTATATGGTTTTGTAAAAGGTATGTCAGCCAGGAGGTGACATTTTTCTTGCAGGGGGAGAATGTAGGGATGTCCAAAATTGCACCCCTAGGATGGGTTCTCCTTTGACAGGCACTAGAGGGTGGCCTTAGGGAATTGGACACCTAAGGGTGGTCCTAGTTGTTTTTGTGTTAAGAAAGGGAGTATCCCTGCAGTTCAGGGTTATGGCCACAGGGTGGTGCACACAGTATATAAGGCTGTGCAGCCTTGTGCAGCCAGGTCTTCCTGCCTGGGACCCTCTGGCAAGAGGCCAGCTACAGGCCAGGAGTAGTTAGTAAGATAAAGGTTATAGGCCGCTCTAGGAGTGGTAGATAGGCTATTTAGCTGGGCAGCTTGGCCCCTACAGGAGATTTAATGAGATTAAGATCTCCCAGCACTCATTGCTGGAGTCAGGGAACCAAGTGGTAGTAATAGGTGATTTGCCTAATCCGGGGGATAGCCGGGTGATATTCCGGGGTGAGGTCTCAAGGGGGTGTCCGCTTGGCGGGAGTACCGGGAAGTGCCCTAGAGAGGGGCTTCTGGCGTGAAGTACCGGAGGGAATCCCAAAAGAGGGTCATCTGGCTGGAGTATTGACGGTATCCCAGGAGAGAGGGTCCCCTAAGGAAAAGAGTGTTCCCTGACGTGTTCTGTAACTCCTGCAAATCCTATCTGTCATTCATTCTGCAAATAAAGAAATCACTTGGTTCGCCATAATACCAGAGTGCATTGTCTTACTATCTGGAGGATCCACACTGCCGGGTAAGCAACTACCCCAGGGAGGGGACAAGGTGCCAGGAGTGCTGGGAGTCCCCAAGCAGAAGTGTAATATCAAGTTCTCAGGAGGGAAGTTATAGTTCAAGCTATCCCTATCCTGGGTGGAGGCACGCCAAATAGTACAGCAACATCTGTTCCCCATAGTAAGCGGGGCTCAGGATCCCTGTAAGCGCCACAAGATGGCGGCACATTCGCTAAAGTGGGCTACACATGCATTGAAGTTTCAAAGCCAGAAAGGTTTTCGCGCCATTTGCGATCGTTCGGATCCGAAAATTTCATGGCTTTCAGATTGCAACCACAATATTTTCATACAACTGGGAAAATAATTTTCGTAACATTTTCAAACATCAGAAATTATTGTGGTTACTTTGAATTTTTTCCAATCGTGCTTTAAACCACCCAAAATTTGTGGTTTAATGAATGGGCGCCATGTGTATTGCTGCCTTTCCTGACCTTTTTGTCTGTTTTCAGTCATCCTTTCCTGTACCTTGCTCAGCCTTGTTCAGACTTGTGAGTATGCAGGTTCTCAGAACATCCACCACATAAAGTTTAGGGGCCCAAGAAGGGGGTCAGTGAAGGGTGGTTCTGGCAAGGGTTCTCCCACTTCATGGCAGGGTTTGACCGCACAAGCTTTACATTCTGTTTCCCTCAAATAAAGAATACTATAAGACCTTTTCTTGGTCTGCTTCCTTTTGCTTTAATACTGGTCTATTTCTATTTCCTGGTCTATTTCTAATTACTGTACCCTTCCTAAGTCTTCTCTACTACCTTCAACAATTCTACCTTCAAACATTTATCATCTACATTCTATTCTTTAATGATTTCCTTTTGCATGTCAACATTCTTTGTTACCATTTCTTCATTGCTCCCTACCTTTTCCAGTTTACAGCACTATATAGTTTTACTTATCCATGTCCTTGACCATTTCCTGTTCCTGGTTAATTTCTAGTTTCTCATCTGTTTCCTCTACTTGGTACTTTGCTACTAGTTCCTTTACCTCTTCAGTTTCCTATTCAATTTCCTAAACCATGCTTTCTTCTCCTTTATACTCTATTTGTGAAGTATATCTGTCCACTTGAATGGGCACACCTAAAGTTCCCCTGAAGAAGCCCGAAAGGGTGAAATTTGCATTGGGCGCTCACTCATGACTTCCTGTTTATTTTGTTAATTGTGATGGTGAGAATTATTTAAGGATCTATGTCCAGCCTGAATATTTTCTTTGAGATTTATATGTTAGGGGATAAGTTCGGTTAGGACAGGGCAGGATTCGGACTTATAGGAAAGGATACTTGGGCAGGGATCTCAAAAACAGGAACTCATAACGTCAGATGGCCTGGATTAGGAGAAATGACAATGAACCAGCAAAAGGGTATGGGGGAGATTGGCTCTAAGGAGAACTATACACCCCAGGCTATAAAAGCCCCCTTAACTAGCCTGCCTTGACCCCCCCCCCCATCTTTCCCTTATTGCATAGTTTCTAACTTCTATGTTTCTAACTGTCCCTATCGCTAACCCTAAACTAAAAGAGCAGAGTAGCGCAGCTGAGTACCTGGTCGACATCTTCGGGTCTCGCATGTGCAATTTAGCAGATTTCCTGCTACCACCAACTGCACATGCGCAAACAGGGTTCGTATCAGTGGAAAGACCCGAAGACTTTTCGCTTGCAGGGAAGATGTCGGCCAGATATAAAGCTGCGCTACTCTGCTCTTTTAGTTTGGGGTTAGCGATAGGAACAGTTTTTAAAGTTAGAAACTATGCAATAAGGGACAGGTGAGGGGGGGGTCAAGGTAGTACTAGATAAGGCTGATGCGACACTATTTTCTAATTCTCTCGGCGGCTGAAAAACTCACGATATCATCATCCATAGAAATAACTTGAAAAGACTCGAAGCAAACCACACAAATCGTAAATACGCTAGAAAACGCCTTAGCACGGATTTTTCAAGCGTTTGCCGAAATACGCCAGTATTTGCACAGCAAGCTATTCTTATGTATACACAAAGGCAGTTGCCAGACCTAGCGGAAATACGCAGCGTTTTTTACTATTTTGCACTATTAGCACCATGGAAACGGGATTTGCTACATCACTAGTACTAGGATGAAAAACGCCATAGTCAGGGGCTGTGTGACTTGTGCTGCGTTTTTAGGCTGGGAAAATATGCAGCGTAAAAACAACAGCCTAAGGGGGCTTTTATAGCACGAGGGGTATAGTTCTCCTTTAAATAGCCCATTAATTGGGCTATTGTCTGCAGCTGGATGATGGGTATGGGTAGGGAATACTGACAGGAGGAATATTCATCATGGCAAGTTATAGCCAGCATGCCTCCTGTGGCTCAATCGGGAAGAGCACTGGTCCCAGGTTTTAGTACAGGGATTTCATGACAACAGTATAATTAAGATGTACTTTTTACTGTCCTTGTGGATGTAGCTGCAAAGTATAATACCTGGGAATCAATTGGTTAGAGAGTGAGCTAAACAGAGCCCAGACCCATGTGATTGTACTCCTCTACTTTCCACCTCCTCCACGTATGCTATTTTTGATTAATTTTCAAAAGCTTGTTGTTATAATTCTGAATACAGCAGCTGCTGTTGTTCACTAACAAGGTCTTGTCTTCCTGCCTGTCATTCAGAGGGGAACTCTATAGTGGGTTACACATTCACATGCTAAAAAAAGACATCAGCTGAAATGGCATGACTTTGTTAGTCATACATCAAGGCTTAGAGACTATACTTTAGAAATTGTACTACACAAACCTTTCCCACATTGTGTCTATATTTGAGTTAAGTTTGATCCAAAATATTTTTGTAAATATATATACAGTGTATTTCCTTCATCCAAGTCATGATATACAGTAGCTAGTGTAGATAAGCCTAAGGCAACTGGACTTTCGGAGTACTCTTGAAAATGTTTCACCATTTTTTTTGAGCAGCTTCTTCAGTTAAGTTAAGGGTAATTAAGGGGAATTCAGCTGAACTGAATAAACAGCTCTGATAATTGTTAAAATATTTTGTAGAATAGAAAAGCCTTAGACATTTGCCTCTAGATGTGTTCAATAAATGATAAGTAGGTTTCAGAAAGGGAATCTATTAGTCATATCCCACTGATAAGTCCTGAATTAAATATAAGAATAAACAGCAAAGATTTCAGTGGAATAAAAACAACAACATTTATAACTCATAACAAAGGCATACTATACCAAAACATGACCAGGTGCATCCTAATCTCCTAACGCGTTTCGCACCATGTGGTGCTTCATCAGAGGAGGTGATGAAGCACCACATGGTGCGAAACGCGTTAGGAGATTAGGATGCACCTGGTCATGTTTTGGTATAGTATGCCTTTGTTATTAGTTATGTTTTTGTTTATTTGAGCCAATAAATGTTGTTGTTTTTATTCCACTGAAATCTTTGCTGTTTACTCTAGGGGGCTGATTTACTAAGACACGATTTCGAATCCGAATTGGAAAAATTCCGATTGGAAACGAACATTTTGCGACTTTTTCGTATTTTTTGTGATTTTTTCGGCGTCTTTACGATTTTTGCGTAAAAACGCGAGTTTTTCTGCGTCTTTACGATTTTTGTGTAAAAACACGAGTTTTTCGACGTCTTTACGAAAGTTGCGCAAAGTCGCGTTTTTTCGTAGCGTTAACACTTGCGCGCAAAGTCGTGCCTTTTTCGTAGCGGTAAAACTTAAAAGGCGCGACGTTTCGCGCAAGTTTTAACGCTACGAAAAAGGCGCAGAAAAACTCGCGTTTTTACGCAAAAATCGTAAAGACGCCGAAAAAATCGCAAAAAATACGAAAAAGTCGCAAAATTACCGATCATTACGAAAAAAACGCAATCGGACGCATTCGGCCCGTTCGTGGGTTAGTAAATGTGCCCCTAGATGTGTTCATTTGCCTTTCTGCTAATGCTAACATGTGCAACATGGAACAAACTATACAACGATGTGCTTGTTTGTTTATTTATATTTGTTTGGTTATTTTTATCTACATTGTGTATGAATATTTATGTACATATACTTAGTGACCTATTTTTAATCTTATAAACCTGTTTAGGTACTTATCCAAAATCTCAAGCCTGTCTGTACAAGATTTTGGCACACATATATATATATATATATATATATATATACACAGCCAGTTGTAGGTTATTGATAATATCATTATGCAACACAGGTCACATACTTTACATATATGCAAAGACAACACCTTTGAAAATGATGTCATTTTTAAATATTTCCTGTTATGATAAAAGCATTGTGAAGCTTGACACATGGCTCTAGAAACTGCAATTTTGGCCTGCATGGAACAAAACACTACAATATTTGTTATTAGCAGTAACCTATTATTTTCCGATATACTAAAATTTTATTCAAGTAATTTGTCATAACTTGTGCCATTAATTCCAAACAATTTTTTTTTTCTAGGACAAATCCATTTAAATCTGTTAGTTAATCTATGTTAGTTACACTAAACATTTTTTCACCGCTGAAAAAGTACATGATTCTGCCAACTGTCAACTCAGTTCCAGTGGAACACAGGAGAAATCCACCTCAGAAGAACGAAGGGCAAAATGCTTATGTGTAATAGCTCTTATTCATTTATGTATATTGAAAAGTTACTAAAAATAGCATCTTTTACTATGCTAAAATTGTTTTTGGTGGTGAACACCTTTAAAGTAAATATGGACAAAGTTTTTCACTTGAATGGAAAACAGTTGACAGCACAAAAATGCCACTGATACCAGAACTGGTAATATTGTGCTTTTCCCATTTAAGTGAATTAATTTCAGGGCACCTTTTGCATGTGCTGCCTACAGACACGACCAAGTTGCAACAGTTGAACTACATTCTCTAGAATTGTTCTGGACTCTACACACAAATGGAACATGGGTCAAGTAGTATTGCCTTGACTGCCTCTGTTTACTGGGTCTGCTATAGCAATCCCAGCTTTCTCTCTCCTGATGGCAGCCCTGCACTAAAAATCATTGGTTCCAGGTCACTGTAATAAGAACAACCAGACTTAAAGGAACAATAACACCAAAAAATGAAAGTGTTTTAAAGTCATTTAAATATAATGTACTTTTGCCCTGCACTGGTAACACTGGGGTGTTTGCTTTAGAGACTCTACTATAGTTTATATAAAAACCCTGCTGTGTAGCCATGGGGCAGCCATTGAAGCTGGAAGAAAGGAAAAAAGGCACAGGTTACAAAGCAGGTAACAGATAATTCCCATAGAATACAATGGTATTTCATCTGTTATCTGCTATGTGCCCGTGCCTTTTCTCCCTTTTTCCAGCTTGAATTGCTGTCGCCATGGCTACACAGCAGGGTATTTATATAAGCTATGGTAGGTTTTATAAAACAAACACGTAACTTTTACTAGTGTAGGGCAACAGTACATTAAATTTTAATTACTTTGATATATTTAAACTTATTGGTGTTACTGTTCTTTTACGTAATTATTTGATGTTTGTTTATTAATTATAGCTGGCAAGTCACTGAGTAATAAATATTTTAACATATCTTAGTGACTACATACTCTTGAATAACTGAAAAGTAGTCAAAAATATGTAGGTAACACCAGTGATGTTGGCTTACAAACTATAATAAATATGCTTAGGGGCTGATTTACTAACCCACGAATCCGACCCGAATTGGAAAAGTTCCGACTTGAAAACGAACATTTTGCGACTTTTTCGTATGTTTTGCGATTTTTTTCGGATTCTTTACGAATTTTTCGTTACCAATACGATTTTTGCGTAAAAATGCGAGTTTTTCGTATCCATTACGAAAGTTGCGTAAAAAGTTGCGCATTTTTCGTAGCGTTAAAACTTACGCGAAAAGTTGCGCATTTTTCGTAGCGTTAAAACTTAACGCTACGAAAAATGCGCAACTTTTCGCGTAAGTTTTAACGCTACGAAAAATGCGCAACTTTCGTAATGGATACGAAAAACTCGCGTTTTTACGCAAAAATCGTATTGGTAACGAAAAATTCGTAAAGAATCCGAAAAAATCGCAAAACATACGAAAAAATCGCAAAATACCGATCATTACGAAAAAAACGCAATCGGACTCATTTCGACCCGTTCGTGGGTAAGTAAATCAGCCCCTTAGTGTTCATTTCCTGGGACCCTGCTGCTGCTGCTGCTTGGACCTGGGGGAGCAGTTTCAACATGTGTTTTTGAAAAATGCTTTGTTCCCAAACACAGGGCCGGATTTCCAAATTGGGCGCCCCGTGGCAGCCCCCGGTCGCACCCCCCCCCCCCAGTGCGCATGCGCGATACAGGGGGAGAGGGGTTTCCATGCGCGAACAGGGGAGGCGGGGTGCCTTGCGCGCGCATGCACAGTGGGCCAAACTTGGATACGGAGCAGTATGGGTAGAAAACTTTTTAGATTTTGGTGCTGGGTCACCTAGGGTGCTCGGCCAACTTGGCCCGCCTCTGTACATGGCTATGGCACCATGGGAAATGAGGAATATGGCTAGCCCCATGTGACATTTCAAAGTTAAATATAAAAAACTCTGTTTGAGGTTTTGAAAAACAGATTTGATTACAGGATTCATCTGGAGAAGCTCTATTAACTGATGTGTTTTGAATAAAACATGTTTTTCCATGACTGTATTCCTTTAAAGTAGCTATGCTTGACTTTGGTTGAAAAGGGTGACATTTATTAGACTAAATACGATAATAACTGATCTTCTCTAACCTGTTTCAGGTTTAGTGGGGTGAATACGGTAAGTGAGGCAGGAAAGATGCAGACTAGCTCCTCCCCTTGGCTGCTGGGTGTGAGAGGCAGACAGCCGTGCAATCTGGGGTAAGTGAGTGTTGCACAGGGAAGTAGAAAGCTGCGACTGCGGGGCAAAGAGGCACAGGCAGTGCATGGGGCTGACGCCTGAACCCGTAAGAGTCTGCACTGAGGGAGCCATTGGTGCCCTTGTCACTTACAAATCACGGAGGCAGAGAGAGGCCCCTGGAGGGACCCGGAAGCAAAAGTGACCTGCGCTTTGCGTCTGCAATCAGCTGGCCCCGCTGTATGGGAATGGGGGATCAGCATGAAGAGCCGCACAACACGGGCAATACTGGCAGCAGCGAAGAAGAGGCAGACGAAGAGGAAGAGGAGGATGGAGGGCGTGAGAGAGGACAGATACCACCTGCAAGTGACAGAGTTTCGGCGATCGCATATGACGACCGGGAGCTGGCTACTTCTGTGGACTGTGAGGAGCACCGGGTCGATAGTATTAGTGCAGTGCACTATGAAGGGCCACTCGCCTCCTGTTATCCGGATACTCCCCCTTCTGATAGGGACATTGAGGCCGTGGGGTGCCAGCCTGGAGCTGGGACTGTGTCACGGGCACAGGGGGGTGGCTCGATAGCTGTTAAGACTAGAAAGAGGTGCAGCGTACTTTGCACGGTGTATTGCGTGGAGAGCGATTTGTCAAGCGATCTGCCCCCTTTGTACCATATTGATGAAGGCAGCTTGCCTGAGCTTCCCACACGGGCTTCCCGTCTCAGTAGTACCGGCGAGTTGGCCCTTAGCCCCACCAGCCTGGAGCTGGAACTGTCTCCCATCTTGATCAGCAACGTGGGGGACTCAGCGCTCAAAGTGATGATGAGCTGTCGGGTGTGCTTGGAGGACAGATCTCTCAAACCCCTGCCCTGCTGTAAAAAGCCCGTCTGTGACGAATGCCTCAAGAGATACCTGAGCTCCCAGGTAACGCAACTGCAATGGTGGTGGTAGGCCTGTTTTCTACAGTCGCATGTGAGTAAAAGTGCTGCTACTTGCTGCTGACTGCAGTAGCTGAAGTTGGAGATGCTATTTCCAGTTTATCCTTACTAGGAGTGATTTTAATATCCTTATTCCCATATTCCATAATATCCTTATTACCATATTCCACATAATACTGTATTATACATACACATATTAACCAATACGAGTGGCAGAGGGGGCTCTTGATTTTTAGAAATTAGAGTTTATTTTTGGCTCTGGAAACTTTGTTAGCAACTCTTTGTGCTGTCCTGCAAACTAAGCAGTAATGAGAGGTTTAATCTATTATGACTACTCGTTTAAGTATTACACTCACTAATGTAAGAAAATAAATCATAGTTGGACAAGGAGGACAGAGGACCTGTTCTATGAGTGATGTGTTGTAAAGATACAGAAATTACATGTATGTCAATAATGATGCAAGAACAGCCCCAGTGTCACAAACATCATAATCTGCCCCTGCGAGAATGGAATATATTTTCTGCTGAAGTAATGGGGAAGTTTTTCAATATGAAATGCGTCACTTCAATTCTTAGGGTAATTCTTCCTCATTCCCCCACTCTTTGTGTCCTGTCAAGCTTGGTGTTCGTTTTTCTATTATACAGAACTGCAACCCTTTTTTTTAGAGATGCATTTCTTTTGATAATTACTCTTATCAAAAGGAATAAACTATGATGCATGTATTGCTTATTGTTTGGAGTGTAACATAGATAACTGCAAGCTTTAATTTTCTATTAATCTTAAATTTGATAGGTTTAATTTTGTACTGTAACAGATCAGTGCGTTCTTAAGAGAACTATGTATATTGCACAAGTCTGTCATAAGACCATCCTGATAGGATTGCTATTTCCAGACTTTTAAAAGAAAATCTAAATTGTTTTGGATTAAGAAACACTTCTCACACCCCTGCCCCTCTCCTGTATATGACAGGGTCACTTCCTGTATGGCTTGACTGTTATCTTCATACTGCTGAGAAAACAACCTGTTCCACTCACAGGGTATGTTGTGTGATAAATGCAGAGGATGTGGGCATTTGTTTTTCTTTCCATTGGTGCAATGCATGCATTGCTTTTCTGAAGGCAGTCATTACAAGAAGGCTTTGGCGATTGTAGCTGATCATCCTAGCAATGACTCATTAGAATACCTTATAGAGAAACTGAGTATAAAACCAGCAAGAGCTGTCCACATGTAGAAATTAGTATATAAGGAACAGCCACATTATCCAAGAATAGCTTTAGCTTTGTTAAAATGTAGCAAAGAAATGTTTGCAACATATTCATCTTCAAAAGGATACATATACTGAAAAAAACACAATCTAACTTTTCATTGATTGAATACATGATTTATGGAAATATCTCTTAATGGGGCAGTTTACTGTCTTGTTTAACATGAATGTAATTAATAGGGCTTATTCTGAGCAAACTTGCCATTTTAATCTAAAAAAAAAAAAAAAAAAAAAAATGCTCTGGGTTCTGTTATTTCTTTTTGCTGGGATATTGATGGTACTCCATGCTTGGTTTCTGGAAGTAGATAATTAGATTGCCAGTACATAAATGATTATCTGTGCAATCTATATATATAAGGACCACATAATGCTTTAGTGTCCCTATTTGCCATGTTTAGTTAAAATAATGAAAACTATTGAACTGTTGTGATTAAAACAATAGGCAAAAAGAGTGTTCAGTACATGCCCTGTATGTTTAAATTACGTTGAACAAGGCAGTATATTGCCCAAGGGCAAACTAAGCGGATTGAGCGCTTTCCTCAGCAGGCAATTTTTTATAGAAATGGAGAAAAGCGGATCCACTCTTACGTACCCATCCCTCCCCCCAACTCCAATTACAGGCCTGGCAACGCGTTGTGTAGAGCTACATGTAGTACATATCAGCACAAAAACGTGAATATATGCATACCGACGCCAGGCCTGTGTTTGGAGCTTTGAGTGTGTGTGCGTAAGAGCTGATCTGTTTTGCACTACACCTATAAAAACCGCCTGTGGAGAAAAGTCGTAAGTCAGCTTAGTGTGCCCTTGCTATAACCATTTTGCATAGCCAGTGACATTATAATGTCAGCACTCTTACCATTCAAGTATTGTAAAGCCAGTGAGCCCTAGAGTGACTAAATAAGAGGTCTGAACTGAAAATTGCCTTAGTGCATTGCATTTTAGTTGTGATTTTTCTTTTTTTTTATATCACCATTGGTTTATTAAGGAAATAACTCTTAAAGGCACAGCACAACCCCTTTTTCAACATTGATGCAATAAATGCTTGAGCTGAACATATGTATTACCTTTTTCTAAAATAAGGAAACATATATGGTTTTTATTATTCCTTGTTCTAGACAGGGCAAAATCTAAAAATAATACTAAAGCCTACTTTCTGATCCCAAAGAAAAAATCAAACCAGCTGTCCAAAGCCTCTTTATAAATAAACCTCCCCCCCATTCCCCCAACTAATATAATTTAAGAAAAAGAGCAGCTCCTTATACAGAGGCTTCTCAATGGACTGCTGGTATTGTTTGATTTTGATCTTTTGGGATCAGGAAGTAGAATGTGGCTTTAGTTTCATTTTCAAATGTTGCCCTTTTTCAAGCAAAGCTAATGGAAATAATTCATTACAAAATGCTAATTAGCATATTTATACTTTTATTTATTTATTTTTTTGCACCATGCTAACCCCAAAAGTTATGGCATTACTTTGCTTTGCATTAACTTCATACTTTGCCTAATCCATTTTATGCCTCTTTATCAAATTGACTTGCAAGGATTTTACTCACTTGTATGTTCACACAAAATAATTAAATAACTTTACTACATAACTACACATGATTTTACATAGTTTACCATGACGTTAAAATATTAACATTTAGTTTTTTTTGCATTTTTTTACACAATATATAAATTTGACCTTCACTACAGTGCTTTCCAACATTTCTATGGATAGCCATTGAGTATCACTATATAAATTACTTCTAGGTGTCTTGGAATTCACAATTGCGGTAAGCAAGCATGTGACACTTTGTGGGCATTGTTATTAAGACAAGTTTTGCCTCATCCTAAAATCTTGTGTATGCGCTAGAATGGGGGAACTAATGGATATGTACAGGCTACACAGTGGGCAGTGGCCCACGGGGGGATTAGTACTGCGGTTAAATCTCAGCTACTATGGGCAGCTAATCTCCCTGAAATGCCTTCCTACAAGCAATAAAGGGAATCGCCTGTGGGAAGGCATATGCAGCACAAAGTTTCCTCCATGCTTCTATAGGGAAATAAGTTACCTGCGGTTATTCTTGGCTACCATGGGTCGACTAATTTTCCTGCAGGCCATTGCCCTTAAAGACTGTGAGGAGTGCAGTGACATCTAGGAAAGTGTTGAATGGAAAATGAAAGTCATTGATTGCCCTGCTTCTATGCCTGAGGCATAGAGGCAGGCCAGGCAATATATTATTAACAACTCTGTTTTTTTTAAATAGAGGTATGGGACCTGTTATGCAGAATGCTCGGGACCTGGGGTTTTCAGGATAAGGGGTCTTTCTGTAATTTAGATTTCCATACCTTAAGTCTACAAAAAACTAATTTAAACCTTAAATAAACCCTATAGGATTATTTTGCTTCCAATAAGGATTAATTATATCTTAAATGGGAATATATACAAGGTACGTTTTTTTTTCAAAAATGTGAATAATTTGATTAAAAGGAGTGGCCATTAAAAGATGGCCTTCCCATAATTCGGAGCTTTCTTGATAACAGATCCCTTACCTGTACAAGTTTGGATGTTTTAAAGAAGAAGAAAAGTTACAGTAACTGGGGGGTGCTAAATGTTGGGCACACCCAGTGATTATAATCACTTACCTGATACCCCGGGCAACTGCTTCTGTTAGCAGAAAACTGCACTGACCCAGGGTTAATGTGACCGAGGATCCACTTCCTTCGCTTGTCTGTCCTTGGAGTCCCGGGCTGGCGAATGTGTTGTAGAGTGAAAAAGGCGAATTTCTTGTTTAGTTGGTTTTTCACTCTACGTGGTAGCAGTGTGAAAGCAGGAGAAGGAATTGGATCACTTGGCAACCCCCAGCGATTAGACCAGTGATCCCCAACCAGTGGCTTATGAGCACCATGTTGCTCACCAACCCCTTGGGTGTTGCTCCCAGTGGCTTCAGATCAGGTGCTTATTTATGAATTTTGGCTTGGAGGCAAGCTTTAGCTGTATAAAACCAGGCATACAACCAAACAAAACCTCATGTAGGCTGCTAGTCAACATAGGGGAACTTTTTGCATGCTTGTGTTGCTCTCCAACTTTTCTTTATATTTGCATGTAGCTCACAGGTCAAAAGGGTGAGGACCCCTGAATTAGACCTTTCCTTTCTCCTTAATTTGAAAAGGACTATTATTGCACAACTTTTATGTTTAGGGCGACAGGTCCCCTTTAAGAAGGTGATGTTATTTAAAGAAGACTGTAAGTCATAATCAGCTGGCTGGGGGGAGCTCATGAAGAACCTTATTTGGAAAAAGGTTGAAGATCCCTGTGAGGTCCTGTACCATGTGGTTGGTCCTCCAAATAATTTTAGCAGAGCCGCAGCTATTATTTCATCAGAGACGGAAACTTTATTTGTCAAGCACAGAACACAGAAGTATTTGGTAGCTCAGAGAGATCTCTCTAAGGCTGACCATTACAATCTCTTTTAACATTTATCATCCTCTTAACTGTGCTACTGCCACCACTGACAGGCCCAGAACACATTTCAAACAATTATATATTGCAGGGATGCAAGTAAAGAAAGTATATAAACAGGGTTCTTTACTCTGCAAGACATATCAGTGGTCAAAATATTTATTGTAGATCGAACAATCTGGTCACATTCTTTGGCTCCCGTGTAATTTGACCAATGTGCTTGATTTATGATAAATATTAACATCTATATTTGTATCTTTACTTAAAGTAGCATGTTTCATATTTTTGGATAAGAGTACCACATAAGAGCAATTATGACTGCTTCCATTCATGTTAATAAACATATAAATCGAAGATAAATCATTATCGCATTAGCAGAAAGTTGGGGTGAGCATTCTGCGGCCATATCAATTTGGATGAAAATGTATGCATTTTTTACCTTTTCCAAAAGCACCAATAGTATATCTTGGCTGCTATGTACTCTCCTTTGGAGGGTGATATAAACATGCAAAACAGGTGTTCAGTCAGGGTTATATTAAAAGACATACTATTCTATATGAGATGCAGGTCATGCACTCTGTTTCTTGTAGTTTCTTCTTTGTTCACTCTTTTGAATTATGCAAGCTGAAATATATGGGTAGGTGGAAAACAAACGTGCCTACTTGCCTTTCAACAACTACAAGCTTACAAATTTGATACCATACAGTAAATTAGTATAGTAAGTTAAGTTATATAAAATGCATATGCCCTTTTATCCTCACCCTGTTATATATTGGTATATATTTTTAAGCCAGCAATGGATTTTCCCATTTATTAACAAGATTTTTCTTTTTTACCATGCTTCTTAAAAGGAACTGTATTTACCTGTATTACACGCAAAGTGTTTTTTGTCCTTGTCACTATTTTAAGGTGAAAGTGCTCCTTTTAACAATGAGAAAGATGATTGTCTTATTTTAGACTCTTTTTTATTTTTTATGTGAGACTAAGTGCCACTGTTTCTACTTAAAAATGTTATGAATAGGAGTGCTACCTACTTACAAACATTGAATTACATGGAAAAACTTGTTACAAAAAATATTTTTAGAATCTTCAGTGTTTACTCAAGTACAATTAACAGAGAAACTGTTTTAAAAATAGCTACATAATTGGCAGTTTTAGCCCTTCCTTTCTGTCTCATGGACTTTAAATGGGGATATATTGCTATTTAATTCACACTTATATAACTTGTATATTACAAGTTATTATTGTCTACATAATATTAAGGCTCACATACTAGGGTCAAATTCACCAGGTTCATTTAAAGAAATTTTAAATATGAATGAATAGATTGATGAAAGGATAGATAGTTAAAAATATCTGTGTATATCTCAAATGCATTGTCTAAGCACAGGCAGAACTAATACATATTAATGTTTTTAAAAGCAGACAGATTGCTAAAAGGGGAATTGTAAAGAGTAATCTATTTTAGAAATGGCACAGTGATTATATTTAGAAAACTTTAAATTTGCATTGAGGTAAAACTTATTACATTTTCATTCAGTTCCCTTAATTATTTATCTTACTATACTGCTGCCATGTATCTTATTATGCAGGTACAAAAATAGAAGCTAAATGATACAGTGGTTGCATAATGTATCTGTAATAGCAGCTTGACTCTTTTTTAATGACCTGTTTATTGTATTTTATCTTTAGATTTACGCAGAAAAATACTAGTATTGATGGATATGATGAAACAAGAAGGGTCTACATTTCTAAGGCAGGGTGTGCGATTGCAATCTTTGCACTAGAAGAGACAAATTTCCAGTTTAAAAAACAGAATATAGGCTGTTGAAGGTATTGGGACCAAACTTTTTGCTGCACTCAGTAACCTGTGGCCCACTGCCACCTGAGACAAGTTCCTTAACTTGCCTTATAGTAGGTAGCACCCCTAGGTGTTAGAAAAATGTGCAAAAGTTAAGAAATAATCTGTGTCAAGACAGAATGCTGTTGAATGTATTGTCAATGTGTACACTTGTCAGTTGGCTTGAGAATTAATGTGAAGACAAGCGGAGCTACTTGTAGCAGCTACTTGTTGTGGCTACTAAAATAGACGATGCTGATCATTTACTGATAATTGTCTTTACATGTGTTTTAGCAGAGGAATTTCTCATTATTGTCTATGGCAAGGTATTTTCTGGAGTTATGAAAAAGTTGTTGCTACTATAAGCTCAGTGTGTCTTCACCCCAAGCATGAGGCTTTAGTAAGTCTAAAGGCATTCTTTTTAAGTACTTACTGCATATCTAAATTCCCAGATCCATGCTTGCTTCTCTGAGATATGGTGCTGGCAGCCTACAGAAGTGTGAAGACTACAGTGACATCACTGAAATCTCTCTGGCCTTTCTGTAGGCTGCCAGCGGCCTTCCTATTCTCTGCGCATGTGTGTAACTTGATCCAGTCTCCTGTTCTGTGTTACACATGCCCACCAGCCAATCAGAAGCGGATCTGGCAGAGGGGAGGGAATGAAACATGTGCAGTATGAAGGGAGAATACCTTTTTAGAGATGGCTGCCTGTTCTAGAAAATGTGAAGTAAGTGTGACTTACTTGATTAGGTGAGCCAAAAGTGTGGTGTTTTTACTAAACAATAGGAGGACTATTGGGCAGTATGCTTTTTAAATTTTGACTTACATTCTCCTTTAATCCACCTTCTGGGGCCTTGCCCTAACAGAGATTGTTAGATAAGCAAATGGACTTAGTGCATACTATACCATTCAGGAGCTGCAGGCAACCCCTCTGATATTGGTCAAATCACAAAAAACATAGGAAAGGGAAAAGATTGTCTAAGGGGGGGCTGTTCTATTTCATTTATGATTTGGCCCTTGTAACCAAATTAAAGATGCTTCTTTGGGTAGTCTGATTTCCATAAATCCAATAAGGAGCACATTCATCCAGTTGTATAGGTGGATAGCAATACAGTATACTGCAGCTTTTATTGTGTACTGTTGTCCTTATTTAAAGGAACAGTAACACCAAAAATCAAAGTGTTTCAAAGTAATTAAAATATAATGTACTGTTGCCCTGCATTGGTATAAGCTGTGTGTTTGCTTCAGAAGCACAACTATAGTTTATTTAAAGAATGCTGCTATGTAGCCATGGGGGTAGCTTTTTAAATTGAAATTTGGCTAAATGGCACCAGTTACATAGCAGATAACAGATCTACCCCCATGGCTACACAGCAGCTTATTTATATAAACTACAAAAGTCTTTCTGAAGCAAACACAGAACTTATACCAGTGCAGGACAGCAGTATATCATATTTTAGTTACTTTAAAATGCTTTCATTTTTTTGTGTTTCTTTGTAATTGTATAGTTAAAATCTGACACACAAAACCTTTGTCAAATAAGTAACCATACCTTTTAATTAAAAACCATAGGTAATACAAAACCAAAGAAGAAAAAATTCAAATAACTGAAGATTTTTTCCAAATAACCAAGGTGTTAAATTATTAGGAAAGAAATATTCATGGTAGAGCTATTCATATTGTAAAGTGCTTAGGCTGAAATTTATCACTATACACATCATCTAAAACTGCATTAAAACTTATTAACCTAAAAGATAATAGATATCTTATAATTACTAATTATTATGATTACTTATTGTTGGTCCTTGCCAGGTAGATAGATTGCAAATATATAACCCCCTACCTTTCACCCATTTTTGTGAGGAAATGTAAATTATGTGGAGAGTAGGTAAAGAAATAACATTCATATATTTTTCATAAAGCAAAAGGAAAAGAAGGTTTAGCGCAAGCTCTATTCATTAAACAAGTTACTTTAAGTGTGTTAGAAATGGAAGTTTGTAGATTTCTCCTATTTATAAACTCCGTTTCAGTTAGCAAACTATAAAGCTAATTTTAGACATTTTACAAATAACAAAAGAGTAGATTGCAAATTCCCAGTATAAATGAAATGTCAAAATTAGATAAGGCCTTTTATTTAAAACCTGCAGGGCTTTAGTCATTTTGGTTCGTGCAGCATAGTTTGTTTTTTCAATTACATACACACTGATCAGTGTTGTATTGTGAATGGAAAAACTGACCTTTAGTCAATGAAATGTGAGTCAAGGAGCAAAAAAAAGAAAATAATAGAAAGGGCAGGGCTCCTGTCAAACAAGTTCTCAAACTTAAGGTATGTCATTGTAGGTGCTGCTTTGTTGCAGTTTAGACCTTGGGTTGGGATTATTCTTAGTGAAGGTTTGAAAATAATGTTTTGCCTATTAAATCAAAACAATTAAAGCCTGTTTGATTTAATACATTTGTTGAAAACTTTTTACTTTGGTTTGTAGACATTTTAAAAGTAAAATTTTTAATGCATCAGATAAACAATTTAATGAGCTAATTTGTAAAAAGCAGGATAAGCTATTTAAAACACCAAAAGTACACGCAACTCCCTTTTAACCCTCGGACGTGTATTTCCATTCTTTAATATTGTTATTTTGTTTTTTTTGTTTTCTTTTCTAATTTTTAAAAAAAAATTAAGCTTACTCTTATGCTATGCATTAGAGTCCGGCAGCGGATCAGATACCTGCAAGAAAAGCAGGTACTCTTCGGGTTGTGAGTATGATTTCGGATGCGGGTATAGATGCAGGTAAAGGGTCGAGTTGTGGGTCTTATCCATATTTTTTATATTACCTATATTATCTATATTTTACTTTTTCTAACCCTGCCAACTTCTGATGTTGTCTTTTACATATGGGATGGCATATGCGGCACTGCGATTTCCCCCGAAATCTTGGAAGTTTCCTCTCAAGGCAGAATGATTTACATTCTCGCCGGTGGGATGGTATTTCGGGGAGATTAGCCGCCCGCGACACGGGAGATTTGTCGCGGGCGACTAATCTTCCTGTGTACCAGAGCCCTAAATAGTGGCCTATTTATTGCAGAGAAAAGGAAGGTAGGTATCATGCATAAAACCCCTTGCCTGCCATTTGTGTTAGATATATTTAAATGCCTTGTGCACCTTATCCTTAAATGTAGGGAAAAGTCCTGCCGCAGCTTCCAGTGTATATTGGAACACCTTATCCTTAAACCAGTTGGAAGTCTAATTTTGATTGACCGTTTTGTCTAATACAGCCTTTGGAGGGGTCCTTTTGCCTAGAAGATTTGCAGGATTTGTGCTGAAGTCAGTTATTTTGTTATTCTTTGTGCTGGAATTAGTTATTTGAGAAACAGATGCTGTGAGGGTGATAGTGAAGAGTAACTTGGTTATTTCAGAAACAGTATAGAATTTTTAATTTTATTATATTTAGAAAATGTCGTATTTCAGTATGATGACATGTATATTAAATTTTTATTTTTGCGGTAGTTCACTTTAGCAGATGCAGGAAAACATTATTATTGAGTCTTATTTAAAGAATATCTAGGACAGCAAATAAATGTTCTTCCCAAATTGTCTGTCCCGCTTACTGCCACTTCGACCCCACAGTGAAGGTTTATATAAGTAAGCAGGAAAGAGACAGCAATTGTCTACACCTGTACAGGACAATATCCACAAGGAATTTGTATTTGCCTTTTTCCTTAATTTTTTTTTTTTCCACACTCAAATATCAGGTTAATTGGCACCTAATAAAATAAGCCCCAGTATGGCGTAAATGTGATAAGAGACTTCACTGGGGCAGAGACGGTTACGAATGGTCAAGGTTGAATGTAAAGTTCTTTGAAATATGTAAAATTTTTAGTACTGAATAAATCTCTGCATGTTAATTTGGCCACACAACTTATGCCCCATTGCACGTCAGCAGCACATTCTGTGATTTTTTTACAGAAAAAGTGATTATCCACATGCTATTCAGTGAATTTCTATGGTACAAATCAATTGCTTCTTTAAATTTGTAGTTATAGATGTGGAATAAAATGTAGTCACAAGTACTACACCTATTGCTAAAAAAAGGTGATTTTTCTGAGCGCAAATTCACGTCCATATACAATGGAGTAGGGAGTTACTGCAGACAATGTAATCAAGAGCATTTTCTCGTGATTGTGCTATTTGTGTTTTACCTGCGGTGATTCTTACTACCCACAATGGAAAGAAATTTGCAGGTGTTTTTTCACTGCAACAAAATGTGCGTGGCAAAATGCTCTTTTGCGAGTTCATGTGACTAAGGAAAATAAAGCAATGCGAATGCCTTCCCACCGATTATTTACTTTATTGCCAGTGGGAAGGCATTTCGGGGAGATTAGTCACCCAAGGTAGACAAGGTTAACCACGGACAACATATCTCCCCGTGGGCCATGCACTTTCAGATCTCAACAAAAAAGGGCATTGCTGTGTTTTGCTAACTTTAGCAGATAACAAATTTCAAATAAAAATGTATTTTTATTTTGTGATGTATCTGTATTAAATTTTTGCTTTAGTTCCCTTTTGTTTAACCTAATACACTTTACAATATTAATCTGGTGGTGCTTTGTGATATTACCTAAAGATTGACAAAAATATGTTCAGTCAACATCATTCAGCACTGAGAACACCTGCTGTGTCTGTTCCCATTAAATACACCACAAATCAACAATAGTTTGTGGAGGGATCAGTAACACAAGCTGCCTTGTCTGTGGTAACTATGGATTAGTGACATGGGGAGAAGCCTTTTAATTACAGTTGCTGGAGAATAGTTAACTGCTAAACATAAAAATGCGTAATAAATATTTAATAGCTTTTAAAAACCGAAGTAAATAAATCATGTTGCTTTCTTGTACATTAACCATTTTGTGATGAAATGTTCATGTTGTATACAAAATGTTAAGGTGGCGATACATGCACCGATAACTGGTGAGTGTATGGTGGGAGACTAGGTGACCAGTATCAGTAAAAGACTTGGATATCGGTCGCTGTGTCAATCTGGCAGGACTGAAAATTTTTGATGTGCCTGAACATCATAATGTTAATGCTAAATTGTCAGATAGGGGTAAAGAATTCCTTTGTTTTTATCTGCATATCTGCCGATTTAGCTCTAAAATAGACCTTTTTGATCAGTTCAGCTTTTCCTCTGGGTGTTGGGATCAGGTACAGGGTACTGATTTATTATTACAGAAAAATTTGAACTGTTTCATTAAATTGGACTCTATGGAAGATGGACTTTTCATAATTCAGAGCTTTATGGGTAATGTGTTTCTGGAAGACGTGTGTGTGTATACGTTGGATAAACGTTGGATAAACAAATAAGCATTATTTCTTTTTCACAGTACTTTTAAGCCCTGTGAGCTTTATATGATGTTCTCTATTACTTTTCTGCGGTGTGCATCCAGTCATTCCCTCCAATAAATGAGTGCTTATGATCGCTACATAGACAACAAATTCATATTTTTGGCAAGGAGATGGGCAATCTTTAGATATATGGTAATAATGCTGAACCCTAAAAGTTCTCCTTAAATAAGGGTGGTGCAGTACAATTTCTAGATGTGAAGGTTTTTAAATGTGGCACTAGAGTGGGAAACAAGTTAATCCATAAACCAGCGGATCAAAATACCATTTTACATTAGACTAGTTTTCATCTGTTGAAGGAACAGTTCAGTGTAAAAATGAAACTGAGTAAAATGGAGAGACTGTGCAAAATAAATAACAACCACATACTGGTAGAAATATAAAAATCAAACATTGCATCACATGCACCAGTACACAAGTAGTATACATTATTACTTGCCCATGTGGGCTTTCTTATGGGGAAAAGCATGAAATACTCTTTAGAGAGTGGGTTGGCAACCATCGTCCAACTCTGAGAGCTGCTTTTACTGAAGGAAAAACAGACATCCCTTCCTATAAACATTATTTAGAAAAGGGTCATACTCCATGTACTTTTCGTTTTATGGGTATTGACTTAGTAATTGAACCAAAAAGAGCAGTTTATTGGTCTAGAATTCTATTACAAAGAGAAATCTGCTCTTTTTTTTTATCAATCTTTGTAGCTGTTGATGGCTATGTTTTGTATATAACTGAATATCTCATCCATGAAGAGGAGGTGGCTGACGTTTGAACTTGCAACAATATCTAATCCATCTGATTATCTGGCTGAGGGGATCCAAGCCTATGCCGAACAGCAGCAGGGACATTACTGAAAGATTTTATATTTTTATATAAACACAACTGGGCAAATTGCATTTGGGCAGTAATTCATGGCAACCAATTAAATGTTTGCTTTTAATGTTTTACCTTAAGCTGGTTAAAAAGGCTAATGAATGATTGGTTGCTATGGGTTACTGCCCAGGTGCAAAATTGCCCAGTGTTTATAAATGAGCCTCAACCTCTTTTACATAGTAAGTTAGGTTGAAAAAAGACGTACGTCCATCACGTTCAACCATAATGCCTATATATAACCTGCCTAACTTCTAGTTGATCTAGAGGAAGGCAAAAAAACCCCATCTGAAGCCTCTCTAATTTGCCGCAGAGAGGAAAAAATTCCTTCCTGACTCCAAGATGGCAATCGGACCAGTGCCTGGATCAACTTGTACTAAGAGCTATCTCCCATAACCCTGTATTCCCTCACTTGCTAAGAATCCATTCAACCCCTTCTTAAAGCTATATAATGTATCAGCCAGCACTACTGATTCAGGGAGGGAATTCCACAACTTCACAGCTCTCACAGTAAAAAAACCTTTCCGAATATTTAAATAGAACCTCCCTTCTTTTAAACTGAGTGGATGCCCTCCTGTACGTTGGAAGGACCTACTGGTAAATAAAACATTTAGAGAGGTTATTATATGATCCCCTTATATATTTATACATAGTTATCATGTCACCTTGTAAGCGCCTCTTCTCCAGTGTAAACAGACCCAACTTGGCCAGTCTTTCTTCATAACTAAGACTTTCATACCCTTTACCAGCTTAGTTGCCCTTCTCTGGACCCTCTCTAATTTAATATTGTCCCGTTTGAGCACTGGAGAACAAAACTGAACAGCATATTCTAGATGGGGCCTTACCAGCGCTCTGTAAAGGAGAAGAATAACACCCTCCTCCCTTGAATCTATACCCCTTTTAATACAGCTCAAAACCTTGTTTGCCCTTGCAGCTGCTGCCTGGACTTTGCTTGTTACAGCAAGTTTATTATCTACAAGGACTCCAAGGTCCTTCTCCATTATGGATTTGCCTAGTGCAGTCCGATTAAGGGTATAAGTGGCTTGCATATTTTTACATCCCATGACCTTACATTTATCCACATTAAATGTCATCTTCCACGTAGCCGCCCAGATTGCCAGTTGGTCAAGATCCTGCTGCAAGGATGCCACATCCTGGATAGAATTGACTGGTCTGCAGAGTTTTGTGTCATATGCAAACACTGATACATTGCTTATACCCACCCCTAAGTCATTAATGAACAAGTTAAACAAAGTGGACCCAATACAGAACCCTGAGGGACCCCACTGAGAATCTTACTCCAAGTAGAGAATGTACTATTAACAACTACCCATCCTGTAGCCAGTTTTCTATCCATGTGCAAACGACTTCACTAAGACCAACAGACCTTAGTTTAGAAAGCAGTCGTTTGTGGGGAACGGTATCAAATGCTTTGGCAAAATCCAAATAGATTATATCTACTGCATCCCCCCTGTCCAGCTTCTTACTCAACTTATCATAAAAAGCAATTAAATTGGTCTGACGTGACCTGTCCTTCATAAAGCCATGCTGATTACTGCTCATAATGCCATTCTCCAATACATAATTTTGTATGTGATCCCTTAACAGGCCTTCTAATAACTTGCCCACCATGAATGTCAAACTTACAGGCCTATAATTGCCAGGCTGAGATCTTAATCCCATTTTAAATATAGGAATGACATTAGCTTTCCTCCAATCCAGAGGTACCATACCAGATGAAAGCGAGTCTGAGAATATCAGAAACAAAGGCCACTGTAAAACTGAACCTAGCTCTCTCAGTACTTGAGGGTTTATTCCATCTGGCCCTGGTGCCTTGTTAACATTAATCTTATGTAAACCTTTAAGCACCATATCCTGCGGCAACCACTGACTAGTTTGAGCTGAGCCAACATTGCAGCTATTGGGTGGGTCTTGGCACTCTGGCTCCTCTGTTGTACATTGAATAAAAGAACTTGTTTAGCACATTTGCCTTTTCTGTACCAATTGTAACCATATTGTTACTATAAATCAATGGGGCCACACACTCTACTTGCATCTTTTTACTATTATACTTTTTGGGGTTAGTTTTAGCCTCTACCGCAATATGCTCCTCATTTTCTATCTTAGCCTTCCGGATTGCTTTTTTACAACACTTGTTGTAGTGTTTATATTAGTGTAGTGTATATTAATTAAATGCAGCTTCTGTCCCCCTTTTTTTCCTATTAACTTCTTTACCTCCAAATTAAGGCACATAGGATGATTCTGAGCACTCCTACATTTACTTATTAATGGAATAAATTGAGAACAGTAATGATTTAATATCATTTTAAATGACAACCATTTCTATTCAGTGTTTTTAGCAGAAAACACAATGCCCCAATCTATGCTCTGAAGCATTACCCTTAAGGAGCTAAAATTTGTCCTCTAAAATTCAGGGCCTTTGTTGCCGCAGCGTATATTTGTTACCTGCACCAAACAAATAAAATTATGGTAACTGTTACCCAGGGTTTTAATGACTTGCACATTTGCTATATTTCTGAGTCATTTCAGATCACTACATCCAACATAGCATGGTTTCTGGTTGGCTCTTCAAAATCTTGTAACACGTTTATAAACTTGTTCCCATTTACTTTCCTGGCAGTACTATTGATCCAGTCAATATCATCAGTATAATTAAAATCACCTGCCTCAAACATTACGAAAGATCACAAGGGTTCACTAGTCACAGAGGAAACAGCGCTTTGAAAGTCCCCATAATGAAAGTGTTAAACGGTCTGTACCCATAGGTGAATTTCTAAGAATCCGTAGGAATTGTTCATCAGAGAGTTTCTTTGAACTAAGAGCTGGTGAACTGAGAGATCTTCTTAAGTGTAGAGAGGATACAGCAATATGAAGGGGTTGGAAACGTGAACTCCAAATGGGCAGAAATGCTTAAACCTAAACCTCGGACCGATATGGTCAATAATTTATTATTATAATAATAATAATTTATTAGCACTTTTTGTAACCAGTGGCCAGAAATATTGAATATACTATGCAAACATTGGCATATACTGAAAACGGACCCACATTATGGAAATACTTAGGTGAAATTTCCCAATACACACCTAGGCACACACCCAATCTAAGTGATGTGTTAGTCAAGAGTCATTTTATCAATTACAGAGGCAATAAACCCAGATGCTGTAACCCTGGCACTTTTGCTTGGGGTACCTGTAACATTTCCCATCATATCATCAATATTAACAACTTTACCGTCAGGTTCAGGAGAACATATAGAAATGGCCAATATGCAAACTGTAGAACCACTGGGGTAATTTATATGATTATCTGCCCCAATACGAGACTAACAAACTGCTTGTGAACACTGAGGCTTTGAACACTGATGACAATAAAAAAGACTAAAGGAATAAACTCTGTTAGCAAGCATTTTTATTGCAAACACAATGGTGACCCAGAAGAATTACTAGCAACAGTCATTGAAAAAGTTAGTTTAGGTATTAGAGGTGGAAACCTGAACCATACCCTATTATCTAAAGAAAGTAGATGGATATACGCTGTCTCTCAGAGAACTAAGTGAGATTCTATCCCTGCATACTTATATTTACGTTGTATTAAATGAGGCATACATTCTGGTAGTTCGACAATTTTATAATACAGGTATCGGACCCCATATCCGGAAACCCATTATCCAGAAAGTTCCGAATTACGGAAAGGCCATCTCCCATAGACTCCATTTTAATCAAATAATTCACATTTTAAAAAATGGTATCCTTTTTCTTTGTAATAATAAAACAGTACCTTTTATTGATCCCAACTAAGATATAATTAATCCTTATTGGAGCAAAAACAATTCTATTGGGTTTAATTACTGTTTAAATAATGTTTAGTAGACTTAAGGTAGGAGATCCAAACTATGGAAAGATCCCTTATTTGGAAGACCCCAGGTCCCGAGGATTCTGGAAAATGGGTCCCACACCAGTACTCTCATGTATGGGATAACCTTTCCTAGCTATTTACTAGAAAATAGACTTTTCTACGCCGTGCCTGCATTGTTTGTAAGATTTTAGTTGTATCTCATTTGTTATTTTGTACAAAATAGGTGTTACAACATTTCATTTTGTATACTTGGTATTATATGAGTGCCAATACATGTTAGAGAACCCATATCGATACAATGTAGCGTTTTCACCTAAGGGAAAGTGTAAGCTGTAGCTAGATACTCGTCAGACATAAACCACCCACAATCTGATGTCATCAAGAAGAGGCGGGGGAAGACGCATAGAGCTTGCGCAAACCGGCAGCTCCTAGCCTTTGACAAAGCCCAATACGGGCAAAACGCATGTCAGGCAATTCTAGATTTAGTTCTCTAGGGACTGTGAGGGTGTGAATTTTGAGGCTGGCGCAGATAGTGTGGACAAGTTGGAGTAGCTCAGAGATCTGTAGGGCAAGGTTATGACAGGCAGGGAAAATCAGACGGCAGACTGCAGTTGTGCTGAGCGGAAGCTGTAGTGCATAGACAGATACGTATGGCAGTCTAAAGTTTGCATGCTGAATACTTACCAACTTGGGAGAGGGTGTTGAAACCTCCACATACTACTTACACTTATGCCAATCCAGACACTATATAATGCCATTATCACACCACTACCAGCCTTGTCCCAACTTGTTATATTCATGGCCAATGTCATATAACTGTATGTAAAGGGTAATATTCATATGGTAACGAGGTCAGAGCAACAACTGTGGAGGACTACCAGTGATACTTGACCCCAGTATTTTACCATCTTGGCTGGTACAAATGATGCTTGACACCAATTTTATTAATAGGCAAGAAAGGTAAATACCCTATTTGTTGTATGAAATACATGTAATGTATTCATGATTATTTGTCTGTAAATTTGGAAACTAAATTTGTTTGCCTTAAGTAACATTTGATTCTAAGGGTTTTTCATTTTTTCATGTCAAATCTGCTGTAAATTAAATGCATGCCCTTCCCCCACTGTTAAATATATTGCCAGGATTACTGTACTTGCTGAGCACTGTCACAAGGTTTGTCTGCCGTGCAGTATGCAAATCCCTAAATTAAGCTTAAACTACTTTCCCAGAAAGGAAAGGCCATAGTACAATCAGATGGCTTGGCTTTTCAGGATTATCCCTTGTTAATTATTGTAATGATGTCTGAGTAATATATTACAAAATGTGCATATGTTTGCCTGGCTCCCACTGCTATACTAAAAGCCATCAGCTGCATATATTAGTGGCTTGACTTTACTATATAACAAATAAGAAAGCCAAACCATAATACAGGTACCAAAATTCTGCTGCTGGAGAAGTTAGTCTGCTTTCTGTCACTTATTCCTGAAATATAACTTCCAGCATCTTGTTGAGAGTCATGAGAGGATACTGGGAGCTATAGCTGTTCAAAAATACATCAAGGAAATTTCATCATCATATAGGAGCATGCATTGTTCTGCCTCTTCCTACTTCTGTTAATAATAATAATAATAATAGAAACTACCATACGGCTTGCAAACATCAAAAACTGTGAAATTATTTGCTTGGCAAAAAAAAGCTCAGTTTAATGTCCTATTTTAGAAGTTCCTTGTTTAAATGAGAGATTATACTGTGCTTGCTTTCATAAGGTGATTTGTGGCAATTTCTCTCTTGCACCCATCTGCTCCAGTCTGTCCCATGCTCAGTAAGCACTGAGTACTAAGGGACTGATTATCAACATTTGGATTTATCATTTTTGGGGCTAAAACCCGCAAATTCAAATACGGGTTTCCAAAACTCTGTTTATTGTGCTCAAAAAAATTAAATGTTAAACTTAAAGGGGAAGAAGTAAAAACTAAGTAAGCTTTATGAAAAAGTTAAATACAGCCATAAGCATTTACAGAAACACTGCACTGAGTCCTCTATCAAATGAAACAAAGGATTTCTTTTATTTTTTTGTGTACATGTGTTCTTCTGTGCCAGACTTATTTCTCTCAGAAAAAATCCTTCAGGGCAGGGGCATGAGTCAGCTCAGTTTGCTCCGCTCTCCTTCCCTCTCTCCCACCTCCCATAAGAAACCATAAGAATGCACTCCCCCTCCCTTAGGAATGTGTGATCTGAGCTTTCAACAGCTAAAGCTGCAGCAAGAAGCTTCCAAGACCAAGCTAAAATGACAGCTGCTATCTAAACAAATGGTAAAGCTTTCTGCAGAATGAATATAGTGTTCTAGATGGCACTAATGTGGCTAATCTGTTTTTTTTTTTTTTTTTGAGAGTTTGTAGAATGTAGAAGGCATATTTGCTGCATTCAAGTTTTTTTTAATAAGCACACAGTCTAGTTTCATATGTATTACAGTTTATTTGAATTAGAAAAAATTAACATTCTAAATTTGATAAATTGATCTCCTGGGTTTTGACCTAGAAATTTTTAGTTTTTACTTTGTATATAATATCTGCCAGTATAAATGTTCATCTTAACCACACTGTGTGTACCTAGAATAATATTTCACATATATCTAGTGGTGTCTGTATTCATTTTAAAAATTCAAATATGACCAAATTAATTTTTAGTAGTTGCATATAGTATATTTTTATTGTTTATTAATTCATTTTAATTCACACTGCACTCTTTTAACTTAAAGGAGAAGGAAATGGGGGGAAGGTGCTCCAGGCTGGTGAAGTTTTCAGCGAACAGGACCACTGGCCTGGAATCTCAATTAAGTGATTATAATCACTGTGGAGTTCCTTACAAATTGCCCCCCCCCCCATTATATTTTTCCTTTCCCTTTAAAATGTGTTCTAATATCTATGTGCTTGCTGTATGTTAAATATATATCTGTGGGTTTCTTTCAGGTAGGGAATTTTGTAAATCATTAAATTTTTGCTGGGCCAAAGCATTGTTCATGAAAAATGTAAAGGAGGCTTAGTTACCGAAATTGAATTAGAGTGTTTTTAATTTTTTTTCAAAATTTTAAAAAAGTTGAAAACTCGCCATATTTAAATGTGTACTTATTTTTTAAGAAAACTCAAATCTTGATCACATAAAAACATGAAAAGATAACTTGAATGCAGTGAATCACTTCTTTTTTAATTAATCTTGAAAATCGAATTGAAAAATACCTTGAATTTTGAAAATACAACTCCCGTTTACTTGATGTTTACAGAAACTTGATGGCTTTTAGATGCTGATTTTTTTTGTGGAGTTTTTTGTGCTTAATAAATCTCGAATGTTTTCATTTCAAACAGTCAAATTCACTGTTTTTCCAGCAAAAATATATGTCCCTAAGTGTTCTGTTAAAGATAACATTTGAGGTATTATATTCCTTAAACGGATTCTTCGGTTTCCTTGCAGGTGCAGCTAGGACAAGCAGAAATCAGATGCCCCATAACTGAGTGCAATAAACATCTGGATGAATCTACCATTTTGTATAGCCTGCCACATGATGACATCATCAAGTATAAATACTTCCTGGAACTTAGCCGTGTGGACTCGAGCACCAAGCCCTGCCCACAGTGCAAGCACTTTACAACATTCAGGAGTAAAACCCACATTCCAAACCTCACCAAATCTGAGAACAAGCTAAAAGTGAGCATGCCTCATGCATTTTTGCTTGAATTTCATTTAAAATGTTTTATTGCATAAGGCTTACATTAAGGTGCCTTTTCCTAGCTGATACTTGTGTACTAAATCTGTATAAAATAATAAGTTACTGGGAGTAATACACTACTGTAAATGGGCAGGCACTGCTTACAATAGTACAATGTGTGACACAATAATACAGCCTACCTGCTCAGGTACCACATACTGACATGCAGTATCAGAAATGTGGGTTACAAAAGGAACATGATAATAGTTGGTTTTATTCTGAGCTTTTTTTATGTCCCTATTTAGTAACTGTTTGGGGAATGAGAAGAGGGGGTAGGCACAGACAACACAGAATACAAAAAGTAAAAGTGTATATTCCTATCAATATTACACACAAATGAGTACATATGGTCAGACAATCATAGGTTTAAATATATTATGATTAGTGCCACATAAAAATATATACATTTCCACAAGTAAAATATAGAAAGTAGCCTTATATACTGTGCTGTGATTGCAGGCAGCCAGCCAGTCTTTCCAGTTATGCAAAAGTATGCCTGCAGATATTCATAAAATGTAGATTTCTCTGGGTTCTTTGCCTGCATCTGTTCCATCATAAATGGTGTGCCAACTTGAGCATGAGATGTCCTTTAGTGTTTTGATTACCAATTTTAGAATTACCAAGTTAAGCGTTCTCTAAAATTTGGCAAGTATAGGTTTCCCCATATCTGTATTTAATTACATTATGTTGGGTTGAAAAACCCAACATACTGTTCTTCAGCTTATTCTTCCGCTTTTTCTTCTTATTCTTAGCACCCCCATTTTCTAAACGCTACTTCTCCTACAGTTTTAGGGGTACAACACCCAAACTCTCCACACTTCTTTGCCCTATAGCGGAGCAGGTTGCTTGTGCTTTTCTAAGTGATTCCGTCCCCCGTGTTTTTGTGGCGCCGCTCCGAACCCCCCAATTTTCCCATTGATTTTGACAGGGAAGATTTTCAAACTGCTGCCACACTTACAGCTTTGAAGCTACACCCCCCAAACTTGAATAACATAATAATGGGGTCAGCCCGAATGAAACAGCAACATATGTTGGATGACTCCAAAGTGGGAGGGGCCAACAACAGCCAATTAAATTTCACCCATTGACTTTTATGGGAAAACTTAAACTGTTGCCAATCTTACAGCTTTGAGGCTACACTCCCCAAACTTGAGTCAGATAGTCATGGGGTCAGCCTGAATGAAAATATGATGATTGATGGATGCCCAAAAGTTGAGCTATGAACAGCCAATCAGATTTTACCTATTGACTTGGCGGAAATTCAACCTGCTGCCATTCTCATAGTAATAACACCGGGGTCTCTAAACTTTGCAGAGTTAGTCACTGGTAACTGCAGTTCCAGGTTAGAAAAAGGGGCCAGAGTCACCAACCGCCAAACAGATGTCACTCATTGACTTTCAGTGGGGAAATATAAATTGCTGCCATTCAGACACTATTAAAACCAGGGTCCCCAAACTTTGCACAGGGGTTTTTACTATATAACTGTGGGTCCAAGGTTAGAAAAAGTGGGCGGAGCCAACGACAGATCAGATTTCATTCAGTCACTTCACGTTTTTCAACCCAACATTAAGTTTGTTCTCAAACTTCCCTTTCTAGTTCATTTTACTATTATACAGATGGACTTAACTGAATCAGATTTGTAATGAAAATCTAAATAGTCCTGTTCAGATAAGATTTAGTAAAGCATGTAAAGGTTCATCTGACTGCTGAGGTTAGATGCAGCATTCTTCAACTCCGTCATCTATTGAGTTTTATAGAAATGAATGATTATGACCCCAACCTGACTAAAAGGACTTGCTAACTTTGTCTAACTGAGTTGCAGATCAGTGGCAGGGAATTCTAAAGTAGCTACAAAAAGCATAAAATCTGTTGTGCAATGTATTGTCTGTGATAGTTGCTACCAAATATACTGTATATCAGGGCTGTCTGGCTGCCAGCATTGTGTTACTGTATGCTGCCTGTTTGTGCCATACTCTGCCTACTCTACCCTGCCTGTATGTGCCATACTCTGTCTGCCTTATGCTGTCTGTGTGTGCCATGCAGTGGCAGGCATAGTATGGCACACATAGGCAGGGTAGGGCAGGGAGAGTATGGCACATGCAGGCAGTACTCTGCCTGCCTGTGTTGTGCCATACTGTGCCTTCTGTGGTACCGAGGGCCGAAATTTTTCTGGCCTACATTGAGGAGGACCAATAATGGAAGACAGTTTTTGACCACCATTTGGAAATAGTCATTATATGGTCCCTAAGGTGTGTAATTATATGCTTGGGGTTGCTGTGCTATCCTCAGGGGAGGAGGAGGAGGAGGCAGCATATGGATTTATGTGTCTTAATATAATTCTTTCACATATGAATGAAGGGTGGTATTTCTACACCAACCATTTGGGTTTTTGCTATGCTACCACCATTAATGTGAGTATGGTCTTAAAGGGGACCTGCCACCCTAAGAAATAATTTGAAATTCTTTTCTGTTTGCTAAGCAAAATAAACTTCACTTACACTATATAAATAATAGAACACTTGTTTCCTTCAGTCCTGGAAATACACAATCACAGCAAATAGGCAGTGCCATTTTGTGGACACAGTTATTAAGGCAAGCTTTGTATCACCCCAAAATATTGTGTATATGCCAGATTGGGGGACCAGATGCCCAGACCCATGCACTGGCTACACAATTAGATGGTGAGGAAGGGGGAAAGTGTGAGCTGTGTATAATAAAATGGACTTTTATTATACAGTTTTTTTATGTCTGGGTGACAGGTCCACTTTAAAAGCTCTCGTGATAACATGGGTGTGGTTTAAAGTGGGTGTGGTTAAATAGGAGGGGTGGTCAACACTGTCTTCCATTATTGGCCCTCTACCACATAGGCCACAAAAATTCTGGCACGTACCACAGAAGTTGGACAGCACTGCTGTATATTGTTATACCATTACACTGTATATAGTATACACTTAAACCGTGTGCCTTAATGGACATGTAATGCCTACATTTCCTATCATTTGAGCATGTCTCCCCCAACCAAATGGCATCATTTGTACTGCAGATATCCCCTTCGTTTGCCAGCACCATCACATTTTACTAAAACAAATAGCAACTTTCACCCTGAAGCCATCTCTGACACATCATCAGTTACATTTAAATCTGCAAACAGAAAAAATGCACAACAACCCTTATACAGCATAAATTGCATCAAGAATGCAGGCTTACTCAGGCAGAGCTGTCTTTGATAAAAGTTCTGCTTTGTTTGAGCACTGTAATGGTTAAGCGGAGCTCAGGAGAGGAGGTTAGGAGAAAAAAATAGCAGTTTGCTAGAACTGAGTTTCTATGGAAACCAGCAATGCCATCTCTACATCTCTGCTATAATGGGGGGGGGGGGGGGGGGTGGTTAGTAATCTGAGTTGGCAAAAATTGAGCATGCCCAGGAGCCAACAGGTAAAGTAAATTCCTGATGGAGGGGGCTAGAGTGGGTTACAGGAGGATTACTGTAGATTTTTGTGTGTGGGGTTTACATGTCTTTTAAATGATTATGGTTTGCAGTGATAAAGAAAAAATGATTCAAAATCATTTTGTGTTTTTTGTTTTTTTTCTACAAAATCTGCTAACCTACTAACATCTCAGTGTGCTTTAATACATAACTTATAATTGTCATTTTGTAAAACTTGCCATTTGTTCACAAAATCATAAAATCTTATTAAAACATACTTCAATTGGGTTACAATAACGAGAATGTATTATCTAAAGCCCAAATAAATGCTTTGGCTGGTACATTTAATGGATCAAACATACAGTTGCAAGAAAAAGTATTTAAACCCTTTGGAATTATATGGATTTCTGCACAAATTGGTCATAAAATGTGATAGGATCTTCATCTAAGTCACAACAATAGACAATCACAGTCTGCTTAACTTTCTCCATTTATAGACAATTTGTCTTACCATGGACTGATGAACAGCAAGGCTTTTGGAGATACTTTTATAACCCTTTCCAGCTTTATGCAAGTCAACAATTCTTCATCATAGGTCTTCTAAGAGCTCTTTTGTGCGAGGAATCATTCACATCAGGCAATGCTTCTTGGGAAAAGCAAACCCAAAACTGGTGTGTGTTTTTTATAGGGCAGGGTAGCTGTAACCAACTCCTCCAATCTCATCTCATTGATTGGACTCCAGTTGGCTGACACCTCACTCCAATTAGCTCTTGGATATGTCATTAGTCTAGGGATTCACATACTTTTTCCACCTGCACTGTGAATGTTTACATGGTGTGTTCAATGAAAACATGGAAACATTTAATTATTTGTGTGGTATTAGTTTAAGCAGACTGTGATTGTCTATTGTTGTGACTTAGATGAAGATCAGATCACATTTTATGACCAATTTCTGCAGAAATCCATATATTTCCAAAGGGTTCTCATACTTTTTCTTGCAACTGTAAATGCAATTAGAGAGTAGACATAAAACACATTGCAATAGCATTTAGGACCTAAATTAAAATGTACATACATTGCAATAGGATATCTGTAGGCAGACTTACATATCTGCTGCTGTTATTTATTTAAAGCTTTGTTATAATGCACTTAAACTGGACTTTAATTTGCAGTTTTTTGTGCTCACTAAACAGAGGCTGTAAGCTGCCAATAACTACATGAGCAAGTGGCCAATTCAAACACTACTTTAAGAACCAATGCACCTGCTTCATGTTTTTAAGCCATTTAGATGTTCTTTGCAAACATGGATTGGCAGTTCTAGGTTTTTCCTACTTAAATAGAACTGTAACAGTGGCTTTTGTGATAAGATTACCATATCACAATAAAAATTAGAAGCACTTTAAAAAAAAATCCAGCTCAAAGGGCATGCATTTACTTTGCAGTTACTTCAGCTTTGTAACTTGAGTGTGTTACAGGTTTAATACACTGCCTGGTGAGGTTGTAAAATATAATTCTGTAAATATCATCAAATAAGCCATCATCTTGGAAAGGCCCAATATTCCAGGCTTAAAAAATGTATATATTTTATCATACAATTGTACACCAGTTCTTTAAGACAAGCATAGGAGGTTCAAAGGAGAAGGAAAGTCATTTTGGCATTTTACTGCCAATAGATTTGCCACATTAGTGCCACAAAGAACAATATATTTATTCTGCAGAAAGCATTGCCATAGCTAAGTAAAGAGCAGCATAGCTTCCTGTTTGCAGCTCAAGCCCTTATAGCTCAGATGACACATTGCTAAGGGAGGGGGGAGGGAGTATTTAGCATTCTTATGGGATGGGGAAGCAGGAGAGAGGAGAAAACTGTGCAGACTCTGGCCATGGGAATTAAGGATGTTTCTGAGAGAGGAAGTCAGATACCCAAGAACATGTTTACAAAAAAGGAGACAAGAAATCCTGTGTTTTTTTTCTATCAAAAATAGAGTGCAGTGTTTCTGTGAGTGCTTATGGCTGTATTTACAGACCTTTCTGATGAAGCTTGCTTAGTTTTTACGTACAGTAGTTCTCTTTTAAAAGAAACAGGATTTCTTGTTTCTTTGTTTTTCTGTGCCAGAGATAGGCAGCTCTCTCCTCTCTCCTGCTCCACCCTCCCTCAAGAATGCTAATAACCCCCCCTTAGGAATGTGTGATCTGACCCAATCAGCAGGGAGCTTCCTGATAGTCTTACTATCTGCGCATGTACACCGGTCTTGGTGCAGGAGTGAGGCATTATGGGAATTTTCTTTACAGAGCTCAGCATTTTTTTTTTCCTTCTGATCATCTGAACGGGAGATATATGGGGAGACTTAAGGGCACTATTGAGAGAACGGAGGGTATGCCTGCAGCTTAAGATTAACTCTTTATTAGCCTTTCCTTCTCCTTTAAGCTCTTTGTGTATTGTGCCACTTCTTCAAATCTTTAACTTTGAAATATGGCATGCTGACTGATTGGTAAAAGCTCTAGGATATTTACATTTGGGTTAGATGGGTATAATTGTGTTTTATTTATCACTATGTAATATACTCCTGCTTCAGACCTTTCTGCTATTTATATGGACACTCCAGTTGTTGACTAATTTCCTTTAAAGTTAGGATTAGATTATGTAATATAGAAAATGTTTTTAAAGGACATGTCAACCCCAAAAATAATTGTTTGCCTAATAAAAGAAAACATAATTCCAAGCAATTTTCAAATGTGAATTTATTGAACATTTTAGTGCTTTAAAAGTTATTTGTAAATATAATTGCTATTGAAAGCATAATTTGTTGAACTCCTGGTTGTTACTTTTAAGTTGCAAAGGCCAGTCTCCTCCAGCAAGACAGGTCTGTCAGTCTGCTGGTTTGTGTTATATTGTTCAAATGCCAGAGCCGCCAGGGCAGAAAATAGAAAAGGACTGGCAGATAAGCTACCGAATCAGCCACATACTTTATAAAGGGCAAATGCCCAAAATGTGGTGAATAACATTTTTTCATTATTAAAATTGCTTTTTTGAGTGCTCCTTCTAAAAAGAAATAATTTAATAAGATATTTTGTTCTATTAATCTAAGTGCTTTCATTCAGAACAAACCATCTAGCTTCCTGGATATGCAGCCTTTCAAAGCTTTTAATGTACCCAAGCCTAACTACTAAATTTATAGACATTTTTACAAGATAACATTTCACAAAACATCTGGTGAGTAAAATAATCTGAAAACATAGACAACACAGAGACCTTAGCATTGTCCTAGATTGTTTAAACCTAAATTTATACTCAGTTATGTTTGTCAATGTTAACTTGTTTTTATAAGCTTTAGGAGCTTTGGCAGTCATCTTTACAATATAAGATTAGAATTGCATTTGTGCCCAGATTTAGTTACTGCTGGAAGACATTTCTCTGGATTAAATGACTGGTAAAATCTTACTAAATAGGCCATATAATTATCAAAACTGTGATTTATATTTTGAAATTGAGATTGTAATATATAAGGATATGGGCAAGAAACCTCAGATCTCTTCTGTTTGTAACAATATATAAGGTGTGGTAGTGAGTTTTCTAAGATTTTATTTGAATACTTAAATTTTCTTATTAAGAGGCAGACATAAATTGATGTCTGCCAACTCAAGGATACATTGACATCTTAACTTTTTACCCAACATAACCATTTTCTCTCTCTTCACAGATACAGTGCCCGTCTTGCCAATTTATTTGGTGTTTTAAGTGCCATGCTCCCTGGCATGAAGGAGTTAACTGCAGAGAGTACAAAAAAGGTGACAAACTTTTGCGTCACTGGGCCAATGAAATAGAACATGGACAGAGAAATGCCCAAAAATGCCCACGATGTAAGGTGAGTTACATAACTGGAAAATTACTTCCTGGTAATGCATATAGTGAAATTTTCTGTTTGTTGAATACTCAGTACTGGTTATTTTTTTTTATTTAAATTAGCTGTTAATATTAAGGCAGTGTGAGGTTATACCAAGTTATAGTTCTCTTATCAAAACTATCAACAGAAAGTAAGTTGGTTTCATTGCAAATTGTGTTTAATTGTTCAGTTATAAACCTTAGTGCAGGGATGCTTACACATACTACAAAAAAAATCTATAAAAATAATTAAAAACTAATTTATTTTCTAAAATGCCAAAATGCTTTTCACTCCGGAATCAACCATGAAATGGAAACATCCATGTTTCCTTCATATGTTCCAGTGCCACCTGGATTTTAATTGATATTTGCCTGTGCAGTTCATCAAAAGTTCTATATCAGAGTTCCTTTTAATTTCCTTATGACTGGCTTACACATAGGGGTCGATTCACTAAAGTTCGTTAACGCTTATCGCATGCTTTTTTGCTTTAAAAAGCATAAGATAATTAAGTCCCGATTCATCAAAGTCATTTCGCATGCATTAAGACGCATATCGCAATGTGTTATTTACCTTGCATTGCGTTAATTAGTGAATAGAAATAATACTGATGCATGATTCACAAACACATATGAATCATTAAATGCGAATATTAACACCTACTTGGGGCAGGCGGTACTTAAAGAGTTCCTGAGCTTTTGGCAACACAACATGGAGTTTGCAGTGGGATTGCATCACTCTGTGTTGGACCTAGAGTGATGCATCCTCCAGTTTTCAGGGAAATGGTAATTTTCAGAACAGTAATTTTCAGAAAGTAATGGTTACATGCGTAATATTGTGCGCTAAATATCGCACGCGGTGAAATATATTGTGCACGACAGGAAATAACGCAAGAAAATCACTCATCGCAATTTAAATAATGCAAAGAACATTGCATCTTAATTATGATGCCTGTCCTTTTAGTGAATCGAGTGTTAAGTTGCAGAAAATAAGAAGCAATACAATTTTTAACGCATGCTATAAATAGCACTTGTTTTATTGACCTTTAGTGAATTGGCCCCATAGTCCTTACACGTAGCGGTGCCATTTGTTACATTAGAATTAATATTAAAGAAGCTAGGTGTACACAATATAGTGTACTATATTTTTACAGGACGATTTAGTTCTTGGCCACTGGATGAATACATGAGGATATATATGTATGTATGTATAACTTTATTTATAAAGTGCCACAAGGGTATGCAGTGCTGTACAATCTTACAATATACAGAATTACACACAGGGAGGACAGTGTTATAATAAATACAATAAATAAGTATAAATACACAGGGAATAAGTGCCATGTGGTAAGAGACACAGTAGGAAGGGGGTCCCTGCCCCATAGAGCTTACGATCTAAGTGGTTGGGTAACATACAGGCACAAATTGGAAGGTAAGAGTGCACAAGGTATGGGCATTTGCCCTTAAGCGCAGGACTGGGCAAAATAATGTTTTAGTGCTCGAGAAGGTAGCATCTGAGTTTAATCTTAAAGAGAGTGGGGGAGTGTTCCCTACGGAGAGATTCAGGGATAGAGTTCCTGAGGTAAGGAGCAGAGAGATAGAAAGGTTTAAGAGAAAGCGCAGTGGGTGTTGATGGTGTAAAAAGACGGAGGCTCTGAGAGAAGCGGAGGAGACAACCAGGAACGTGCAGAGAGACCAGTGAAGAAATGTAGTGAGGAGCAGAGGAGTGAAGGACTTTGAATGTTAGCAGAAGGATTTTGTAAGCTATCCTTTGCTTAACAGGCAGCCATGCCAGAGAGCTTAAAGGAGACATATTGGATAAATGGGAAAACCCCTAATTTTGTAGGCAATTATGAATCATATACGGTGCTGGTTTCACATTATGCTAAAAATGAATCCTATCTGTAACAATGGCCCCTCTATTGGAGCTCTCTATAGATCATATCACTTCTCTGAGTTTGAAATGAGGGGTGGGCGGGTCCTAATGGTCCCTGCCAGAAGCACAGTAGGAGGGGGAGAGCCAATCACAGCCCTGCACTCGCACAAGCAAAGACAGGTTTCAGTTCCCTATCAGGTCAGCCTAGTTGCTGATTGCTTCCTTTCCTACAGTGCAGTGTACTGAGGGCCACCGGCTCCCCAGCTCATCCAGAGAATTCAGCCAGCAGGAAGTGAAATGGATGGGCGGGGCTAGTGGGGTTTTGGAGGAATTAAGCACAATCCTTCTATATCTAGAGGAGTACAATTCCATGGTACATTGTTAATTTTTATAGGATATGTCTCCTTTAAGTGAGGCTGAGCAGGTTCCCTCTTAGGAGAGAGCAGGATGATCCTGGCAGCAGAGTTTATGATTGATTGCAGGGGAGAGAGGTAGGAGTCTGGGAGGCCGGTTAGTAGGAGATTGCAGTAATCTAAGCGGGAAAGGATAAGGGCATGGATTAGTGTTTTAGCTGTTACTTGTGAAAGGAAGGGTGTATCTTGGCAATATTGCGGGGGGAAAAGCAGCAGGTTTTGGTAGTGTTATTAATATGGTTAGAGAAGGAGAGGGACTGGTCAAAGACGACCCCAAGGCAGCGTGCTGCATTAACAGGGTTAAGGGACATGATGTAAATAGTTATGGTGAAGGGCTAGGTTTGGGCGGGAAGATCATGAGCTCAGTTTTAGCTAGGTTAAGTTTGAGGTGGCGTTAGTTCATCCAGGAGGAGATCGCCAGGAGGCAGTTGGCAATCCGGGTTTGAACGTCAGAGGTTAGTGCAGGGGTGTCTAAATATATCTGGATGACATCTGCATATAAGTGATATTTAAGACCAAAAGAAGAAATAAGGTGTTTTTGATACTGTCAACCATTCTGTCCTTATGCAAATTCTCTATTCTCTGGGTATCCGGGATCAGGCTGCATCCTGGTTCTCTTCCTTTCTTTCTAACTGCTCCTTCTCTGTTGCTCTTGCTAACAAGAGAGAGTGTACATTGAGAACAGCAGAGGACCAAGCACAGAGCCCTGAGGCACTCCTACACTAAGCTGAACCGGGGTAGAGGATTTGTTAGCAAGAGCAACAGAGAAGGAGCGGTTAGAAAGAAAGGAAGAGAACCAGGAATGCAGCCTGATCCCGGATACCCAGAGAATAGAGAATTTGCATAAGGACAGAATGGTTGACAGTATCAAAAGCAGAGGAAAGGTCAAGGAGAATGAGAAATGAGTAGTGTCCTTTGGCCTTGGCAGTCTGGAGATCATTTGCCACTCTACATAAGGCCATCTCAGTGGAGTGCGCAGGCTGAAAACCAGACTGCATAGGGTCCAGCAGATTATGGGTGCAGAGGAAGTTAGTGATGCGAGAAAAGTTTAGAGAATGGGTTTTACACATGCTTGTTTGAATAGAGAGGGAAAAGTACCAGAAGCCAGAGAGTAATTCAATATATGAGTAAGAGCTGGAGTAAGGTCAGGGGCATATTGTTTTAGTAGCGATGAGGGCATAGGATCCAGGGAGCAGGTAGTAGGCGGAGAGGAACGGAGAAGCTGAGAAACTTCAGACTCTGTTACGAGATCAAAGGAGCTGAATACGGAACGAGGTGATTCTGGAAGGCTGAGATTACTGGTATGTGAAGGTTGGGAAAATTGTTTGCGAATAGAATCGACTCAGCAAAGTTCTGGGGTGTATGTTCAGATACGATTGATTCATTAGGTGAAGGATGAAGTAGCGAGTTAAATATGGCAAATAATCGCCGTGGGTTTGATTTATTATTATTTGTGTGTGTTATAGTATACTTGCTTGGCCTGAGATAGGGCAGTATTGAGACACACCATAAGAAATTTATAGTGGAGGAAATCTGCTTTTGCACGAGATTTCCTCCAAATGCGCTCAGCGGATCGTGCACAGGATCGCGTCTGAGGGTTAAGCCAAGGACGGGGATTGTTGGCACGACTGCGTTGTGGCTGCAGGGGGGCATGGGTGTTTATTGCGGATGATAAAATAGAGTTGTAGGTATTTACCAGTCAGGGGCGCTTCTGCCGTTAGGCGGCAGAAGCGCCCCAGTTACCAGCACTAGCGATCTCACCGCCCCCGGACCCGCTCCTGCGCTCAGAAGGTAAGCGCTGGGGAGCGGGGGGCATCCAGGAGCCGCCTCAGGCCGCGATATGTCCAGAATCGCCCCTGTTACCAGTAACTCAGGATCAGAGGAAGCACAGAAAGAGGAGAGGTTAGAGCTAAGAGAGTTAGAGAGAGCAGTTATATCGACACTTCGAGTGTTGTAAATCAGGGTTTTAGGCTGGGCGTTAGAAGGAGGAGAAGGAGACGCATGCGAGATAAAAAAAAGAGATAACATAATGATCTGAAAGAGGAAAAGGCTCACTGCAGATAGATCTAGATTTTTTGAAAAGACGTTGGATCACCGCACTCACAGGACTTGTATGAAGCAAAAAAAAAATGGTGTTTAATTCAATGTTTTTCGGCTCAGACTCAAGTCGTCTTAAGAAGTGCGGCGTCTTGGAGCTGAAACGTTGAATTAAACACCATCTTTGTGCTTACTAATTATGTTATGTTAACCATGCACTCAGGCAGTACCTGGAATTCTCTATGTGCACCATTCCTGGACTTTTAATTTATTATTATTTTAATATTATATTATACTGATTGCAAACATCCTAGTGAATAACAAAGTTTAATATTTCATATAAAAAAATAATAAAATGAGAGTTTTAACATAATCCATTCTATAAATAATCTATGACCTTTGTAGGACTGATTATATACTCCACCCTATATCCAGTTTAAAAAAGGTGTTTTCTCGGATCCTCCCTTCAGCTCTTTTTCCAGTGTCACAATGTCTACTAGTGTCACTAGTGTCACAATCTATCTACTCATATGTGGGAAGAGAAATTGGGTTTTCCTGTACTGATATAAGATCTGTTATCCGGAAACCTGTTATGCAGAAATATCCAAATTACAGAAAGGTCATCTCCCATAGACTCCATTTTAAACAAATGATTCTTATTTTTAAAAATTATTTCCTTTTTTCTCTGTAATATTCAAACAGTACCTTGTACTTGATCACAACGAAGATATAATTAATATTTATTGGAGGCAAAAACATCCTATTGGGTTTATTTTATGTTTAAATGATTTTTTAGTAAAAAAATTCTGGATAGCAGATCCCATGCCTGTACTAAAGTTGCTCCTTATAAATGAAGTCTAAATTAAACATTACAGTAGAAAAATAATAAACTTTGAATTATGGGAGGCCATCTCCCAATAATTATTTAAAAATGTTTTATTTTTTGGTAATAATAAATAGGATCTTGGACTTGATGGTATCTAAGTAGTAGAAATTTAAAGGATTCCACCCTGTATATGCCATACTGTTGCATACCTTTTAGTTGTCCCATTGCTGGGGGAGAGTTGCAATTTTCACTTCAGAACCCACAGTCCTGTATTGTAGTTTAAATGTCCTGTGGTGTCACGCTGGATTTGAAAGGGAGAAAATTAAACATTGTGATGCGTTCCACTGTAGAAAGCACAACAGTCTTTACATTTTTTCAGTAGTTTTAGCTAGGCAAAAAGGGGCAGAGAAAAACAAATAGCACTGGAAAAGAACAAATTTGTAAATTTATATTTTTCTTGTGCAGGTGTAGGTGACCTAATGTTTTTACCCATTTACGCAGTTGTCTTTCTTGCACGTGTGGAGTTAAAATAATACTCCTTGCCCATTTCTGCAGTGATCTTACTGGCAAGGCATTTTTTTTCTATGGACCTGCTTATTTGGTGACCTCAGAAAACGAGTGGATCATTACGTGTATGGTCAGTTTTACTCTTCACTGTCTCCCCTTTCGCAGTTTTTCTGTGTACATGCAGACTTCCTACTAGAGGCAAAGGCAACTCTAATATATAATTTGTGAGAGCTTGGTAGTTTTCAGAAACTAATGGATACGTGGGTAATAACGTACGCTAATATTGCGTGCTACGAAATAACGCATAAATATATTGCATGCTTTGAAATATTTCTTAAAATTATGTAATCGAAAGATAAATAAGGACAATAAAATCGCTTCATAATTCAGACAAGTGTCATTTTTGTGAATTGATTGTTAATTCTTCAAATCTAAGAAGTTATAATATTTTTAATGCATGCTAAAAATAACACTCGCTTTTTTGGCCTTTAGTGGATTGGCCCCACGTTGTCTGTAAAAAAAAAAGTGACCTAAACCTTGCATTTAGAGACAGAGACTGATGAGGGGATATTGATTAACTTGATTATTTTTGAATTTGTTTACTTATTATATTAAAGTTTATTTAAATCAAATAAAGCTTACAAATTGTGTTTATAGATGCCCTTTAACTGCTTAATATATAATGTTATCTTCACATACACAGAATTTCACTGTTCATACTAGAAATAATCCTTGCAATTAAAAAACTTAAACGGGATGTAATGCAGTAGAACAGCAGTGTGTTTTTTAGACTTGTTCACTATTAACCTTTAGCTTGCTATAGCTTTTTTTCACTTGTGTTATTTCCAACTCTATGATTCAGCCAGACTTGCTGATAAAAGCTTCCCAGAATGATCCAAGGCAGTGTTTACAGAGTAACCATGTTTATTGTCTCAAATATAAATAAGCCTTGGGTAATTACGTGACCAAAAGCTGGAGAAGTACCTCTAACTGTGTGATTACAATTGCAGTTAAAAAAAAATGCATTGTCGGTTATGATTTTGATCTTGTATTGGAACCATAAACAGGTGTCACATGAAATCATTTTATGTAAAGAAGTACATCCTTGCTTTTGTTTTTGTCAAAACTGGGGTCATTGCAATTAAAGAAAATCCTTAACCCTTTCAGTGCCAGCAGAATTTCATATTTCGGTTCCCCTCAGTGCCAGACTTTTATAAACATTCTGGGCTCTCTCATTACGGGGGAGGGGGGTAAATTACCAAATTTTCAAAGCATTACAACAGAATACAGCATACTTTAGATTCCAAAGCCAAAAATTCTGGAACATTAGGTTTACCACAGGAAACCGTATATTTTTGAAAAGTACACATTCTGCTGAATCCGAAATGAGTAACTATGGGTTTCTATAAAAAATTATGAAAATTCAAAAAAAATCACCTCAAAGCTTCCACTTTCAAGCATCATATCTCCCACATAGCATTAGGTACCAAGAAACACACCCTAAATATGAAAGCCAAGGGTCCACTGAACAGTTTGATGCCCATTGTGCATAGAATTACTAAAGTATCTGGAATTTAGAGACCCCAAAAGGAAGTTAGTACATACAAATTACCCCGGGGATCTCTTTAGCTCCTGAAAATTCAACACATTTACTGCATTTTCTGTGGGGTAAAAACACAAAAAAATATACTGACCCCCCAAAACCATATATTTTTGGAAAGTACAGATTCAGGCGAAATTAAATTTGGTACCCATGTCTTTCTACTCCAAACCAAAGAGTCGCAATGCTATCCCAAAATTGCTAGTTTTGATGAAATACCTGAAAATCGCATCAAACCTTCCACTTTCAAGCACCTTATCTCCCACATAGCATTATATACCAAGAAAACACATACTAAACATGAAAGCCAAGGGTCCACTGAACAGTTTCATGCCCATTGTGCATAGGATTACTAAAATATCTAGCATTTAGAGACCCCAAAAGGAAGTTAGTACATACAAAGTGAATACGCTGCAATATAAGATACCGGCATGTGTAGTATGTGCCATAAGACCCCCTAACAGTATGGAGACCCTAAAAAACCCATACATTTTCCGAAAGTACACATTCTGACAAAACAAAAATGGGTAAATACATCTTTCTACTGCAAACTACTAAACTACAAAGCTATGCTAAATAGAAAGGTTTTTATTTTATTTCTGAAAATCGGCACAAAGCTTGCATTTTGCCCCATTATGTACCCCCACATTTTGTACCATACAAACATAAAACACTCTAAATATGAAAGCCAGGGGTATACTGAACAGTTTGATGCCCAATATGCATAGATATACCAAACTATGTGGTGTACAGAGGAAGCCAAATTGAAATACAGCAGACAAAATGTCCATGTGCAAAGACAAGTAACAAAGAACAATGTGAAATGCAATAAAATTGCTAAAATCCCCCCCAAAAATCACTAAAATCAATGTTTTATTTTGTTTTTGGTGATATCTGCAGTCATAATCACAGTTTGAGTATTTTGGCATGGGAAAATTAGTTTTACAGACAAAGTCAAGTGAACAACAACTATGCATAACTGAAAATGCAGTAAAATGGCTAAAAATGGAATAAAATAAATAAAAATGAACCAAAATCACAGAAAATGTAATACAAACACCAAAATAATACACAAAAGGTATTGCGCAGTGTGGTTAGTGAATACGCTATCCGCAATGGCAATAAAACATTTGTTTCAGGCAAGAAAAAAAACGATGCGATAAAAAAATAAAAAATTCACAAACTTGCATAAGTGTGTAAGTATGTATACACTAAGCAAAATGTGTGCAAGTAAGTGTGAGTGCTGTAAGTGCTGTGAATGTGTAAAACACCCCCAACTCCCCCACAAATGTATGTGTGTGATTGTGTAAGTGTGTGTATGTGGCACTAACCTGGCTGAAGATCGCAGGAGGGACCCAGGAGCCGTCGTCTGTCCAGGATCCAGGGAGGGGGGAATGTAGGAAGGGAGGGGGGAGAGCAGGAAAAGCCAGGCACGTAGAATTTACAGTGGATATAAAAAGTCTACACACCCCTGGTAAAATGTCAGGTTCCTGTGCTGTACAAAAATGAGACAAAGATAAATCATTTCAGAACTTTTTCCACCTTTAATGTGACCTATAAACTGTACCACTCAATTGAAAAACAAACTGAAATCTTTTAGGTGGAAGGGAGAAAACCAAAAAAACTAAAATAATGTGGTTGCATAAGTGTGCACACCCTCCTCTAACTGGGGATGTAGCTGTGTTCAGAATTAAGCAATCACATTCAAAATCATGTTAAATAGGAGTCAGCATACACCTGCCATCATTTAAAGTGCCTCTGATTAACCCAAAATAAAGTTCAGCTGCTCTACTTGGTCTTTTGTGACATTTTTTTTAGTCGGATCCCACAGCAAAAGCCATGGTCCACAGAGAGCTTCCAAAGCATCAGAGGGATCTCATTGTTAAAAGATATCATTCAGGAGAAGGGTACAAAAGAATTTCCAAGGCATTCGATATACCATGGAACACAGTGAAGTCAGTCATCAAGTGGAGAAAATATGGCACAACAGTGACATTGCCAAGAACTGGACATCCCTCCAAAATTGATGAAAAGACAAGAAGAAAACTGGTCAGGGAGGCTACCAAGAGGCCTACAGCAACATTAAAGGAGCTGCAGGAATATCTGGCAAGTACTGGCTGTGTGGTACATGTGACAACAATCTCCCATATTTTTCATATGTCTGGGCTATGGGGTAGAGTGGCAAGACGAAAGCCATTTCTTACGAAGAAAAACATCCAAGCCAGGTTACATTTTGCAAAAACACATCTGAAGTCTCCCAAAAGCATGTGGGAAAAGGTGTTATGGTCTGATGAAACCATGGTTGAACTTTTTGGCCATAATTCAAAAAAAATATGTTTGGCGCAAAAACAATACTGCACATCACCAAAAGAACACCATACCCACAGTGAAGCATGGTGGTGGCAGCATCTTGCGTTGGGGCTGTTTTTCTTCAGCTGGAACTGGGGCCTTAGTTAAGATAGAGGGAATTATGAACAGTTCCAAATACCAGTCAGTATTGGCACAAAACCTTCAGGCTTCTGCTAGAAAGCTGAAAATGAGGAGGAACTTAATCTTTCAGCATGTCAACGACCCAAAGCATACATCCAAATCAACAAAGGAATGGCTTCACTGGAAGAAGATTAATTAGTTTTGGAAGACCTGAATCCAATTGAAAATATGTGGGGTGATCTGAAGAGTGCTGTGCACAGGAGATGCCCTCCCAATCTGACAGATTTGGAGTGTTTCTGCAAAGAAGAGTGGGCAAATCTTGCAAAGTCAAAATGTGCCATGCTGATAGACTCATACCCAAAAAGACTGAGTGCTGTAATAAAATCAAAAGGTGCTTCAACAAAGCTTAAGGGTGTGCACACTTTTGCAACCACATTATTTGAATTTTTTTGGTTTTCAGTTTGTTTTTCAATTGAGTGGTACATTGTATAGGTCACATTTAAGGTGGAAAAAGTTCTGAAATTATCTTTGTCTCATTTTTGTACAGCACAGGAACTTGACATTTTACCAGGGGTGTGTAGACTTTTTATATCCACTGTATGTGTCTGGCTTTTTCTATGGGGCCCCAGGGGACACTCGTTCCCTGCCACTGCTCGTTGTCTCGGGCCTGGGGAATGAGCGGGGAGCAAAAAAGCTGCTTACAAACCGCTCCTCCGCTCCCAAACCCGGAAGTGCTGCAGGACATAGAATCTACGTCCAGTGGCACTTAGGTACTTTTATCCACAGGATGTAAAGTCTACGTCCTGTGGCACTTAAAGGGTTAAATGTTTCAACTATTATGAATACTTTATTTACATACAAGGCAGTAAAATGGTCAGAACTTTTACTTTTGCCCACTGGCAAGGTTGTGCTGTTTACAAATTATCAAGCATCACATCAACCATCTAACATTGATTTGTATCATACTGTAGGTCCCACATCACCCTTTCACTGCACTTACACAATTTTAATCTTTAATTGAAAAGGAGGAAACAAGAGCTCCTTTCTGCTATTTTACGATCTTATAAGGAACCAATCCATGAACTTAATAGTATAGTTTATTAACAAGACTTCCATCATATTTGTGCTTGTCTAATCTAAGCGGACATATTAAAATAAAGAATGATGGGTTATTAGATTTTGCTGTTGTGTATGTGAAATTTTTTAATGGAATGTCCAATATACTTTTGTTTTTAGTGTGCAAAACACTGTTGAAAAATCAGCCTTATATCTACATAGAATAATATTTAATTAGAAAAAAAAAACTTCTGGCTACTACTGACCAAGTTGTGCTTCTGTAAGGAAGTATGTATTCTTAGAGTAATAATGGCCTGCACTTAGTCACAGTGACCTTACACACAATGCTTGTGGTCTTTTCTCTTGGATCAGAGGACAGTTTGGGCTTCAACATGTGTGGCCAAAATGCTTATTGCTTGATTATTTGGCCCATGGGCAGTCACTACTATTGAAAACTCACTGCCAGTGGGATAGCATTTTGGTAAGATTAGTCACCCACAGTATAGAAGACTTATTGTTGGCGATAAACCCTTTCACTGCCAGCCGTTTTGGACAAAGTGGAACTTCTACTGCCAGTTTTTGAGCATTTTGCACTGTTTCACTTAAGGGGCCTTTCCTCGGGGAACTTTTAGTTTACCCAGGAAAACAATATATCCTTTTTTTCAGGACAAACTAAGCTTTCAAAATTTGGTAGAATTTTGGTGTAATTCCAATTCTGTAACAAGATATAGTCTTCTAAATGTCTACAAAATAAAAAAAAAAAAAATCATATTTTCCATAATATAAACACAAATACCAGAAACAAAAATTATTTTATGCACAAAAATACAGCTGATTTGGAAATACCAAATACTATATATAAATACAGTTTTATGGAGATTTCTCACTTGCATAGGTCAAAAACTCCCAGCAGTACACTACCAAATTTCCAAAGCACTGCTTCAGAAAGCTGCATACTTTAGATTTCAAGGCCAAAACTTCCACTAACAGAAGGTTTTTCCCAGAAAATTACACATTTCTGGAAAGAACAGATTCTGGGGAATCCAGAGTAGGCACAATTGTCTCTCTACTCCAAACTATCAAGTCACAATTTCCTAAAGTTATAGGTTTTTATCAAAATTTGTGAAGTTTTTAAAAAATCGCTTCAAAGCTTCCAGTCTATAGTATCTTATCTCCTACAGGTCATGAAGTTATCAAATAAAACACCCTATATGAATGCCAGGGGTCCACTGAACAGTTTGATGCCTAATATGTATAGGTTTACCGAAGTATGTAGCATGTAGGGGCCCCAATGTGAACATACCCCCAAATGATCAATCATTTCTGTCATTTCAGCTCCTGCAAAATCAACACATTTACATCATTATATGTGGGATAAAGCTAGTAAAAAGTATGTTCACCCTAGAAAGTCATATATTTTTGGAAAGTACACATTCCCCTGAATTCAAAATGGGTACCCATGTCTATCTACTCCAAAGTACCATGCCGCAAAGCTTTCCTAAATCTGGCAATTTTGATGACATTTCCAAAAATCCCCTCAAAGCTTCCACTGCAGCATCTTATCTCCCACATAGCATTAGGTACCAAGATAAAACACCCTGAATTTGAATGCCAGGGGTCCACTGAACAGTTTGATGCCCAATATGTTTAGGTTTACCTAAATATGTGGCATGTAGGGGCCCCAATGGGAACATACCCCCATATGATGTGTAATTTCAGAAAATCAACACATTTACATCCTTTATGTGGGATAATGCTACAAAAAGTACACATTCTGACAAATCCAACATGGGTAAAGAGTTCTTTCTACACAAAAGTAACAATCTGCAAAGCTTTCCTAAAGTTTGTGGTTTTTATGATATTTCAGAAAATCGCCTAAAAATGTTGCAGTTTGCCACATTTATCTCGCACAATTTCTAGCGTACAATTGCAAATCACCCCAAATAGGAACACCAGAGGTCTACTGAACAGTTTGATGCCCAATATGCATAGATAAACCAAAGTCTGTGGTATGTACTGACCCCAAAATGAAAATGGCACAAAACAGCGCATATGGATTTCTCGCCTGCCAACTCAGCTTTTGCACACAGAGCCCCCTGTCAGCGTATAATGTGCTGTAACACCCCCTAACTATACAGAGACCCCCAGAAAACCATATATTTTTGGAAAGTACACATTCTGATGAATTCAAAATAGGTAAAGTTATTTTTGTACACCAAAGTTACACCTGGCAAAGCTATGCTAAAAACAGATCAGGAACACTTATACAGGGATAAAAATGCAATAAAACCACAAAAATTGTACAAATCAGTGAAACAACAAAATAAGTCACACGACAGTGTAATTGGTGGTCAGAATATCTGATGCAATAGTCACAATGTCAAAATAAACAGTTTTTAGGGAAAATAAACTAAAAACTACAAAAAAAAGTTTGTGTTTACACGTGTCTACGTATGTAAAAGTAGTCTGACAGTATGTAAGTGTGTATGAGTGTGCAAAATGAAAAAAAAAAAGTGCTAAATTGTGTGCTGTATGTAGGTATAAATGTATGTAAGTGTATAAATGCAAAAAATAAAACACACACTTACCTGTCCAGAAGCAGGGATCGCATGGCTGGTTATCCTGCTGCAGTCCTGGTCAGTGGGCCAGCTCTTGGGGGGGAAGCAGGAAGCGGGGAGCAAGCAGTAGACGACTAGGGGTGTCTGACTCGCTTAGCTCACCCCTACCTGATGTTGATCAAATTTTTACAAACACAGTTACAAACTGGTAAGATCGGCAGTAGTATGGAAGTAGTGCTCCAAAAATCAGCATGCTTTAAATTGCAAGACCAAGAATTCCTGTTTACCCCAGGATGTAAAAGTTCACATTCTGAAGAATCCAAAATTAGTAACTATATCTTGCTAATCCAAACTGCCAAACTGCACTGAATTTGCTAAAATTTGTGTAATTTTAAAGTTTCTGAAACTTTTTAAAAGTCAGTTAAAAGCTTGCACTTTACTTATCTCCCACATTTCATTTGTTACTAACATAAAATATCTTAAATATGAATACCACAGGGTCTAAAATTACATACATAAATTACATGCATACATCTGCTATGCCAGTTCAAATTCTGCAAAATCACACACATTTATCGGTGGAAAAAGCCCTCCAAAAGCCACATTAACCCCCCAAAAAATGTAGACATTCTCACCAATCCAAAACAGCCAAACATTTACTACTCCTAACTGCAAAGTTATGACATTTCTGAAAACACCTCAAATTATTGTGTTTAAAATAAAATAAAAAGTCCAAAAATGGCTAGATTTATTAAAATGTGTATTATGTGTGTGTCTGTAGCTGAAGCTGCTGACCCTGACGCAAGGTCCCAATCTGCAGAATATTTCACTGCAAAAAGTGTGGGGGTGTTACGGGGGTGTGTGTTAAATGCAGACATGTGGTTGTTACGTCTGCTGATGAAGGGAGTGGTCTTGCATGCAGCTCAGCTGACATGACATCCCCTTGGCTCTTTGTCATTGCTCCCAATTAACCCTTGCAGAGAGAAATTGCTAAAGAATATAGTTAGTGCATTCTTATTACGAGCCTTAATGCTTGTCTGGCAGCATGCAGGTAAACTTGTCGGGCAAAGGCTTACACCTCAGTCATTTAGTTTGGTTTTCTCTTTGTTGTTGAAGTGTGTCGTGTCTATTTGACTAGATTGAAAAAGCTTTTTAAGACCTTTAGAAAGATGGTTATAGAAGCCTGAGTCAGAGAAGGGATTTTAAAAAATTGAAAAACAATTGGACATAAATCATTCCACTGTCTGGAATTTTTTTAAACAATTGCCTGGCCATCTTTGCAAGGTTAGCCACTGAAAGAAGTGGCTAAGAACCCCATAGGATGCCTATGGTTAATAAGGGGCAGAAGTTCTGAAAATACCCCAGTGCTGTGACTTGACTTACTGTGCTTCAATAAAGATTTTGGGTTTTTTTTTAAGTCCGGTGCATTGGTACTCTGTGACACCAAGGGAGAACCACAACAGTCAATAGTTTGAATCAGAATTTGTGTGAACTTTTTCGACAAAGATGTTAAAAATAGTTACCATACTCGCCTTTACTTTTTTGTATTATTTGAATGAAATTACATATTGATATGTCCACATATATAAAAAAAAAAACCACTTTGGGGTGTACTTATATTTTCACATGTAGATGGTTATACATCAAAGAAAATATGTCTGCTAATAGCAAATACAGTACAATTATTTTTGAAAAACTCAATTTAATTTTTTTTTTTTACAGGTCCATATTCAAAGAACAGAAGGTTGTGACCACATGACATGTTCTCAGTGTAACACTAATTTTTGCTATCGCTGTGGGGAGAGATACCGACAGCTGCGTTTTTTTGGTGATCACACATCAAACCTCAGTATATTTGGATGCAAATACCGCTACCTCCCAGAGAGACCCCATGTAAGGAGATTAGTACGAGGCTCTGTTTGTGGTGAGTGCATGGAATGCTGGGCCTTGTAACTGCATGTATATTTCTAAAGGGATCTTGTTTGCAAAATATCAATTTAGTGTACATTTTAAGGTTTAACCAATATAATAAGGCTATAGACAAACCACATTCTAAAGTATAGTCATGGTTTCTTAATTTCATGCTTATATATTTATATAGCGAAATTATATCACTTTTTCCTGCATATGGATTGTTAATTTTATTATTCAAGTACTATAAAAATTCTTAGGGTTTCCACTAGTTTTTTGTTCTTTGAACCTATGTTATCCTTTCCAGTTCTGCAGTGGATAAAACAAACTTGAAACTTTACAAGACTAATTTTGTTTTTTCTCTTTCAGCTGGAAAACTTCTCATTGCACCACTTCTCATAGTTTTGGGTTTGGTACTTGGAGCCTTGGCAATTGTAATAGGTGAGGATATAATTGTCCATTGAGTGTTCTACTTTTTGCCATAAAATTCCCATCTAATAATCTGTTCCAGCAAATATATGAATTGATATTTATTATTCTTAGGGCTAAAAATGCTTATTTTATTTTTATTGGATAACCTCTCCAATAGCGTGTAGTTTCTTTGTGCCTTCGAGAGAATGTTTCTGGCACATTTTGTTCTGCTTAGTGAAGCACTCATAGGAAAAAAGCAGACAGTTGTGTCTTATCTGCAGTTTTATTCATTTTGCTGTTATATTAATAAAATATTAAGCAGTCAGCAGGTATTTTCAATAGCACGTAACCTCTGTACACTTCAGAAGCCCTGTTACAAACAAGTCTTTGTTCACTTCCCTCTGTTGTGCAAAAGTATTTGCTCCTTATAAATTCCCATTGGTCAGAATGTTTTACTTTGAGAGCTTGGCTGCTTTATTTGGTTTTTTAATACTGAGCTGTTTTACTTATAAAACAGTTTAGGATTTCAGCTTGCAAGAGAAAAAAAACTTAGGACATTGATAGTACACCTATCAGAACTGTATTATTATGCCTGCCAATCATGACTTAATGACCACTAAGAGTAAGCCATTTTTTTTTTTAGGTTGGACAGCAACTTGATATTAAAGGAGACAGAAAGGCTAAGTCACTTGGGGGTGCCAAAATGTTAGGCACCTCCAAGTGACTTAGATCGCTTCTTCTCCTGGCAAAATCCGTCGGGCAGCACATGCGCAGTAGAGTAAAAAGCCGACTTTGTTTTTTAAGTTCGGCTTTTCACTCTACTTCGCATGCGCGCGCAAGCGAATAGGAAGTAGGAAGCGCTCGCTGCTACCCCGGGCTGGTGCTGTTCTCTCCTAACAGGGGCACCAGCCCGGGGTAAAAGGTAAGCGATCTAAGTCACTTGGGGGTGCCTAACATTTTGGCACCCCCAAGTGACAGCCTTTCCTTCTCCTTTAATCTTGTGTAAGTGTATTTAGCAAAGAACACTGCATTTAGTAGGGGCAATAGAAAACACTTAAAAATTCCTCTTTCATGTCTGTAACTATATTTTTGTGTCATAGTACTAGGAAATGTCAGTCTTTGTATGTATGTATATCTTTATTTATAAAGCGCTGCTTATGTACGCAGCGAATACATTAATACAAACAGGGGGATATTAAGATAATAGATAAATACAAAGTATTACAATAAAGACAAATAAATAAAAGATACAGATTGTGATAAGAGTCAAAAACACAAGAGGATGGAGGTCCCTGCCCCGTAGAGCTTACAATCACTTCAGTGTATGAGAGTGTCGCAATATTTTTTTTCAGCTAGGTCACTGTGTGTATATTTCCAGTGGGTCATGTTGTCTACTTGAATGTATATTTGATTGTGTACCTGATTAACTGTCACTAAATGAGCGTCATCTGTAAATGGTCGGTCATAGGGCTAATTTACCAATAGTGGGCAAATGTGTACCTGGTCAGTAATTCATAACCAATTATTGGAAAATTATACCTTTAGAATTATCAGTAAATACATCTTTTACCTTGTTCCACCATTTTGTGATGGTCTGTGTGCTCCCTCAGAGATCACCTGACAGAAAATTAATGCAGTTTTGACTGTAACAGAAAGAAGCATGAGAGTAAAACACAGAGCTCTGTCTGGGATTCGGTGCAACCCTAATATTTTTATAGAGACTTGTAATGTTAAGAGGTATAGTTTAAGCAAAAATATCATCATTGCCCAGGTGCAAATTTGCTCTGTGTTAATAAATTAGCCCTATTGTGTTTGTTACAATATATATATATCCATATTTATCATTTTGAACTTATATACGATTGCCTGTGTGTCATGTTACGAGTCATTGCATCTCTCTGCACATTATTATGAGTGTTTGCTACTTCGTCTGGCAGCGTTTATATCACTGCACTTACTAATGGATGTGAGGCTGTGAAAATATGTGGAGCTGTATGTATTGTGTGCCATTATATTTATCATTTTGCTTCACTGGATCTGTGTTTGCCACTGTATCTCTTTGTGTTGTTGTGTTTGAATCTTGTTCAGTTAGTTACCGTCTTAGTTGTTGTATTGAATCAATTTGTTTGTGATGTCATCTCTGTTAAGGTTTGGATCAGTCTGTCATGTACAAGTAAGGAATGTGCTACCTAAGCAAAGTTTCTTGTACAGGTATGGTATCCATTATCTGGAAATCATACCTTTTAAATCTACAAAAAAAAAACAAAACAAAAAGATTGTTTAGCCATCAACAATGGGAACAAGTTTATAAATTTGCTGCATGACAACTTTATGTCACAGGTTGTTGAGGTGCCAACCAGGAACTATGCTGTATTGGATCTAGTGATCTCTAATGACCCAGAACGTATAGCAAATGTGCAAGTGGTTGAACCCCTGGGTAACAGTGACCATAATGTTATTTCATTTGATGTTTGGTGCAGGAATAAAATTTACACTGGGGGCAACAAAGACAGTGAATTTTTGAAAAGCAAATTTAAATATTTAAAATTATATTAAATCATTACTGTTCTCAATTTATTCCATTAAGAAGAAAAAGTAGAAGTGTTGAGAATCACCCTATGTGGCCTAACTCTGAGATAAAGAAGTTAATAGGGAAAAAAAGGAAAGTGTTGTAAAACAGCAATCCGGAGGGCTAAAATAGAAAATGAGGAGCACATTGCGGCAGAGGCCAAAACTAACCCCAAAAAGTTTTTTAAGTATATTAATAGTAGAAAGATGCAGGTTGAGGGTGTGGCCCCATTGAGTTATAGTAACAATATGGTTACAGCGGATACAGAAAAGGCAGATGTGCTAAACCAGTTATTTTCTTCTGTGTATACAGTAGAAGAGCCAGAGTGCCAAGTCCCACCCAATAGCTGCACTGTTGCCTCAGCTCCAACTACGCAGTGGTTGACACAGGATATTGTGCTTAAAGGGTTACACAAGATAAATGGGAATAAGGCACCTGGGTCAGATGGAATACACCCTCGGGTACTGAGAGAGCTAAGGTCAGATTTACAGTGGCCTCTGATACTCTCAGACTCGCTTTCAGCAGGTATGGTACCTGTGTATTGGATGAAGGCGAATGTCATTCCTTTATTTAAAAAGAGAGTAAGATCTCAGCCTGGCAATTATAGGCCTGTAAGTTTGACATCCGTGGTGGCTTTATGAAGGACAGGTCACCAATATAATTGCTTTTTATGATGAGGTAAGTAAGAAGCTGGACAGTGGGGATGCAGTAAATATAATCTATTTGGATTTTGCCAAAGCATTTGATACCGTTCCACACAAACGACTGCTTTCTAAACTAAGGTCTATTGGTCTTAGTGAAGTCGTTTGCACATGGATAGAAAACTGGCTACAGGATCGGGTACAGAGGGTGGTTGTTAATGGTACATTCTCTACTTGGAATAAGGTTCTCAGTGGGGTCCCTCAGGGTTCTGTACTGGGTCCACTTTTGTTTAACTTGTTCATAAATGACTTAGGGGTAGGTATTATAAGCAATGTATCAGTGTTTGCAGATGACCCAAAACTCTGCAGACCAGTCAATTCAATCCAGGATGTGGCATCCTTGCAGCAGGATCTTGACCAACTGGCAATCTGGGCGGATGAGATTTAATGTGAATAAATGTAAGGTCATGCACCTGGGATGTAAAAATATGTAAGCCACTTATACCCTTAATGGGACTGCACTAGGCAAATCCATAATGGAGAAGGACCTTGGAGTCCTTGTAGATAATAAACTTGGCTGTAGCAAGCAATGCCAGGCAGCAGCTGCAAGGGCAAACAAGGGTATAAGCTGTATTTAAAGGGGTAACGATTCACGGGAGGAGGGTGTTATTCTTCCCCTTTACAGAGCACTGGTAAGGCCCCATCTAGAATATGCTGTTCAGTTTTGGTCTCCAGTGCTCAAACAGGACATTATTGAATTAAAGAGGGTCCAGAGAAGTGCAACTAAGCTGGTAAAGGGTATGGAAAGTCTCCGTTATGAAGAAAGACTGGCCAAGTTGGGTCTGTTTACACTGGAGAAGAGGCGCTTAAGAGGTGACATGATAACTGTATAAATAAATAAGGGAATCAAATAATAACTTCTCTAATGCTTTATTTACCAGTAGGTCCTTCCAACGAATACGAGGGCACCCACTCCATTTAGAAGAAGGGAGGTTCCATTTAAATATTCGGAAAGGATTTTTTACTGTGAGAGCTGGGAAGTTGTGGAATTTCCTCCCCGAATCAGTCGTACTGGCTGATACATTATATAGCTTTTAAGAAGGGGCTGGATGGCTTCTTAGCAAGTGAGGGAATACAGGGTTACGGGAGAAAGCTCTTAGTACAAGTTGATTCAGGGACTGGTCCGATTGCCATCTTGGATTTTTTTCCCCTCTGCGGCAAATTAGAGAGGCTTCAGATGGGGTTTTTGCCTTCCTCTGGATCAACTAGAAGTTAGGCAGGTTATATAAAGGCATTATGGTTGAATGTGATGGACGTACGTCTTTTTTCAACCTAACTTACTATGTTACTGTGTAACAATAATGTTTTATTATTACAGAGAAACAAAAGATCATTAAACATATGGACTATTTGCTTAAAATGGCCTCTATTGGAGCCTGCCTTCTTTTGGACCTTCCTGTTTAATGGGTTTACTGATAGAACCTATACTGGATGTTAACTACTGGCCAAATAATGTTTGTAGTAGTGTTGATATATGTTCAAACAACATTGCCAATAGCCTTAGCAGCAGACTTGTTCTGATCTGACTTTGATAATGCATTTGTATTCTTTGCTGAGTAAATATCATTGCTTGCTGTAATGGAATGCTTGTGTGTGTACTGAATGTCTGGAGGAAAAACACTCTTGTGTGTACAAGAAATGCGAGTGTGGGGAGTGTCTAAGGGTAAATAGAAAGTGTGCAGTAAGATTGGTCCAATAGTATTTGTCAGCCTTGCCATACGGGGATAAGGGAAAATGTGTAGTTGTTGTAGTCCTCAGCTTCTTGCCTTTGTTGTAACCAACCTAACCGTGCAGGGAGAGGGAGCACCCCAGATCAAGGAAGTTGATTTTTCTAAAATTGCAAAGAAAATGAATGCAACTGTAATGTAATGAAAGTGTAATTTTGTATTTTATAAGATTGTACAGCGCTGCGTACCCTTGTGGCGCTTTATAAATAAAGTTATACATACATACATAAACAGCTGCACACCTTGAGAAGGGCTTCTGATTAAATATATAATTTCAGTGTATATACCAACACACAAGGTTGCCTATAGATAATATGAATACATAGGTCACCATTGTATACAGTCAGATGTGATAGCATTAGAAAGCATGAATGTACCAATTTTCATAAATGGGTGTTTACAAACTCTAGTTTTCTCTTGTGCCTAGGGATTGGTTGCTGTGGCAGATGGGGCCATGTAGTGGGGCAGCCTTCTAGGATTAAATCCAAGCACCTGCCATGGGGCTCAATTTAAGGCGTTCAGCACTAACGGACTCTGTATCATAACAGATGGAAGCATTCTAATAAAGCTTGATATGACCTCCTTTTTAAACAAATTATTTATTTTGACTGAAACACTTTGAGTGTGCTTTGTGCTTAATGTTAACTAAGCTTGCATAAATCCAAACCAATCCTATTGGTGTTTTAAGTAGCCTTAAAAGTGAAGGAAAGGTTTGATCACTGGGGGGTGCAAAATGTTAGGCACCACCCCAGTGATTGTAAACACTTACCTGATACCCCAGACAGGTGCTCCTGTTTTAAGAAAACTGCATCCTGTGCAGTAGAGTGAGTAAGAGTAAGATGAACAAAAAAAAAAGCTGACTTTTTTACTCTACTGAGCATGCTTTAGAAGTAGAAGGAAAGGATCACTTACTCACAAGTACCCTGGGCTGGTGCAGTTTCCTGCTAACAGGAGCACTGGCCTGGGGTATCTGGTAAGTCATTACAATCACCGTGAGGGGCCTAACACCCCAGTGATTGAACCTTTCCTTCTGATTTAAGAAGTTATGTTCCACATTATGGAAAGATCCTGTACTTGGTTTAACTTTTTTCCATCAAAAATGTTCATAGGCATTAGATTCCTTGGTTTTAGTTACCAAAGAAAGGGAAATAACCTCCTACTTTTGCAGGAGCATCCAGGTATAAGAAGACATACACAATGTTTACTTCTACAAATAAAAAAAAATTGGCCATAATAACCAGGGCAGGGAAGTCTTTCTGAAGCAAACAAAAACATTTACCAGTGCAGGGCAACAGTACGTTATAATTTAGTTACTTTAAAACATTTTCAGTTTTTGGTGTTACTGTTCCTTTAATATACTAATGCAGGGCTGTCCAACTGGCGGCCCGCGACCCCCCTCTGTGTGGCCCCCCACCTGTCTGACTGCTTTGATGGCTTACCTTTGTGTATTACCTTTTAAATGGTATCAGTACTGAGATTAACTGCCCCCCTGCATTGCTCACACCTCAAATTCAGGCTGTAATCCCCCTGTATTGTTTAATCATGTAATCCCCTGTACTGTTCACACCTTTTAATGCCTTCATTGTTTTCCCCCTGCAGTGTTCACACCTCAGGCTCTGGCTGTAATCACCCACATTGTTCCCCTGTTCACACCTCAGACATTCCCTCTGACACATCCAGCATTGTGTCACTGTATGCTGCCTGTGTGTGCAATAGGGCAGGCATAGTATGGCACACATAGGCAGGGGTGGGCAGGAATAGTATGGCACACATAGGCAGGGGTGGGCAGGAATAGTATGGCACACATAGGCAGGGGAGGGCAAGCATAGTATGGCACATATAGGCAGGGGTGGGCAAGGATAGTATGGCACACGTAGGCAGGGGAGGGCAAGCATAGTATGGCACATATAGGCAGGGGTGGGCAAGCATAGTATGGCACACATAGGCAGGGGAGGGCAAGCATAGTATGGCACATATAGGCAGGGGTGGGCAAGCATAGTATGGCACACATAGGCAGGGGAGGGCAGGAATAGTTTGGCACACATAGGCAGGGGTGGGCAGGAATAGTGTGGCACACATAGGCAGGGGGGGCAGGCATAGTATGGCACACATAGGCAGGGGAGGGCAAGCATAGTATGGCACACGTAGGAAGGGGAGGGCAAGCATAGTATGGCACACATAGGCAAGGGAGGGCAAGCATAGTATGGCACACATAGGCAGGGGAGGGCAAGCATAGTATGGCACACATAGGAAGGGGAGGGCAAGCATAGTATGGCACACATAGGCAGGGGAGGGCAGGCAGAGTATGGCACACACAGGAGGGGTAGGGCAAGCAGTACTCTGCCTGCTCTATGCCTCCCCTATGCTGCCTGTGTGTGCCATACTCTGCCTTCCCTATGCTGCCTGTGTGTGCCATACTCTGCCTTTCCTATGCTGCCTGTGGAAGGTGAACCTGGCAGGGGTTTGTTCCTGGAGTTTGGCATTTTGAAATAGTCATTATATGGTCCCCAAGGGGTGTAATTATATGCTGGGGGGGTTGCTGTGCTATCCACAGAAGAGGAGGAGGCATATCGATTTAAGTGTATGACATAATATAATTCTTTCATATATAAATGAAGGGTGATATCCCTTCAGTGAGCACCAACCATTGGGTTTTTGCTGTGTTGCCACCATTAATGTGGGGATGGTCTTAAAAGCTCTTGTGATAGCATGGGTGTAGTTTGAAGTGGGTGTGGTTTAAAAAAGGGGAGTGGTCAAAACTGGCTTCCATTATCGGCCCTCCACCATGTAGGCAAGAAAAATTCCGGCCCTCGGTACCACAGAAGTTGGACAGCACTGTACTAATGTATTCCATGTTTATTGAAAGAAAACAACATATAAAGCATTAGATCACTGCCAGAGCTCAGCAATGTTAAAACTGTATGAAGATGGTTTGAAAGGCTCACATTGGAATGTTTTGTTTCTTGCAGGGTTATTTGGTTTGCCTATCTATTGTCTTTGTAAAAAACAACGGAAAAGGACGCGGACAGGTATGCCATGGTAAAAAGGGGAGGCATAATAAAGCTTGAAAGAGTCCTGCGGGAGCTATACAAAACGGCAGCAGAGAACATTCTTCGGAAGCCACATAGTAGCCTGGGACTCACAAGGACAGTTGTGGAGTTTCAGAGCTCCACCTTCAGTACAGTTCCCAGCGGCAAACTACAATGCCACCTGTTCCTGGTGCACTCCCTGCTGGATATGCCCAGAATTGCTGCTTATTTTTATTTGTATTTTTATTTTAGGACATTATTTTAATTGCATTCCTTACACGGAGATTTAGATATAGCAGCTGGTCCCTATTTCTTAGACAATCAAAATCCACTGATGAAAAACTTTCTTTATTGTCTTTATTCTTCTATAGCCCATCTATGGATTACCCAGAAAAAAATATGCATCTTAATATTGTCAGCAATATTAAGATAACATCTATGTGATTCAGAATTCCTGCTTACATGTAACAAGGCAAACATCTATTCTTCAACTGCAAGTTACACCCAGAATGCTGCATTTGTAAATGTCATACGCTGGTATAATGAACTAGTAATCTATTATCTTTATACCACATGTTTGCACACACACACTCACTCACACTGCCTGATGAATGGGCTCTTGGCTTGCAATTTAATTGCTAGGTGATGAAATGGAAGCAGCAGTTCCTTTTATCTACTATTCAACTTCATGCAAAACTGCTTGGTAATCCAGACAAACCGGATAGAATTGCATGCTTTTTACTTTAAGGCTTTTTACTTAAAGGGAACTGTGATTGCACTTTAATTGTAGGCAGTGTTTAAGACCTACTTGTCACAAATAGGATTACGTATTTTTTGCTTAGTTTTTGAGGTGTAAGTGGTTTATTTGGGTGCTTCCTCAACCTAATACCTGAATTCCAGCAAACAACTCAAGCATGCTGTTTGTCAGTTGTACACTGAAAATTGCCAAGTCATGCTGGAATCTGCTAGTTAGACCAGGAAATATCTGACAGCAATTCACAACAAAATATTAGGTGGAGAAACTCATAAATCATATCTCAACTATAAGAAAAAAATAAGACTATTTGTTAATTATTAACATCCACTACAGTTCATAGTACATTTATCAGAATTACCATTTCTCTATTAGGTGGATTGCACAACTAAACTATGAATATTCACTGGAAGCTTATGTTCCTGAACTGTGAACTTTGAAAATCATTAGTCCCACCTTCATCCCAAGACTCCAGCCACAATAGATAATATACCAGCTATAAATATGGCACATAGATTGTATTGGTGCACAAGTTTTTATTTGTGTTCTTTGTTCTATTTCTTCAGAGCTTATACCACTAATATACAAAGAGTTCTGTTCAGTTGAAGGGTAGGATTGTATTACATTCACCACTGATTAATTCCCCACACAGTTAAAGGGAAAATGTGCCCCACCCCCTTATTTACATAAGGTTATGCAGAAAAAGTGCATGAACAATGAACTTCCAAAAATAAAGGTTTTTTTGGGGGGTGGGGGGGGGGGGTTCCACAGACAAAACTGAGTCCACAAATTGAAACAGTGACACCTGTAGGAAGCATCTCTCTATTTCCATTGTGAAGTGTTGGATTGTGGGACTTAAAGTCCACCTGTTTTTCACCCATGTGCATGGTGCACAGATTCAGAGGGACTGAAGTCCCAGAATCCATCACTTTACAATGGATTTTTTTCTTTATATTTTTGGAAGTTTATAAAACATTTATGCAAATTTTTTACATATGTCAAACTGATTTAGCTCATGCCAAAATGGAGGTATATTTTACCTTTATAGAACGTATCTGACTAAGTAAGTTGAGAATAATTAGACTAATTAAAATGGTCTCACTCTGTCTGTGAATTGCAAAAAGCCAATTTAACAACAGAGAGCTGCATTAAAATTGCTTTTCTCACCTGCAGTTAAAGTTTGTTTTAGGCATTAGACTCAGGGTTTAGTTTCTTTCTTGGCCTTCCTTTTATGCAATGTGATTGCAAATGTAAATCTCTGGTATTGTCCTGTGATTACTTGGACACAGTAGTGTTAGAATTACAAAAAGGTGTAGTGTAAAATAACGAAAGACATTGCCTTTCAAGGAGAAGGAAAGGTTCATCACTGGGGACTGCCAAAATGTTTGGCACCCCCCTCCCCAGTAATTGTAATACATTACCAGATACTCCAGGCCAGTGCTCCTGCTAACAGAAAACTGCACTGCCTCAGGGTACCTGTGAACTTAAGCTTTTACTTTACAGCTTGGCTACCTTTAGTCCCTCCTTTTAACCTAGAAACATTGACCATACATTTACTTTACACAAATTTTTAAGTGGAGTTCAAGGTCTAGTTGAGGTTTGCACAGAATATTCATAACATGTTTGCTTAAATGTAAAAGATGCAATATTGTTTGCCTCATTCCAATATTCATATGTATAACAGCAAACTGGCATATAAGGACAGAACAATATATTCCCTTCCAGTTTACTATGCATTTACAGGGAATTGAAAGAAAGAAAATCAATACTTAGGCCATATTTTCCTTTTACGATATCACTGACAATAAATACCCCTCCCAAATCCTGCTACTTGCCAAATATGTATGTACATGAAAAGAGGAAAGTGAATTCAGTATCAAATAGTTACAGATAGAACTGCAATTCACTATATTTTTTCATTACAAAGACAAATGTACAAAATCAAGAGCTGTGCTATGTACCAGTTAAGTAAGCCATAAACATTGTTTAATCACTGAGATAATATGTGCCAATTAATTTAACCAACTAGAGATAAGAAACATCAAATGTAGAATATGTTTGGACTATTCTAACAAACAGTTCTGTATGATTATCATGCAGTGTAACAGTGTGGGATTAGAACATAAGGTGTTGGAAGGTAATGTTATTGCACTCAAAATATTTAAAATTTATAATGTTTTAGGGACCCAGGTGAGATTCTTTTCACAAACACACTATGTGCAGCAACACTTATAGATCATATTATCCTGTCAGTTACTACAGTCAATACTGTGTATTTTTAGACAGGGAAGGTTCAAGCTTTGCCTTACTGGCCGTTGAAGTACGGCTCCCAGCATCTCCCTGGAGCTGGAGACTGGGAACCGTCATTCAACAACAGATAGATATTAGCAAATTGGACATTCCTGCACTGGGTCTTCTGATGTTCTCAGGGCAAGTAATATTACTCACTAAACTAGTTTTCAATTAGTATTAGACATGTATAATAGTGCCAAACTGATGACTAAGTACAGAAACCTAACACAAAAAGTGAAAGTTTAACAAAGTAATTCAGATATAATGTACTCCAGGAAAAACTTGTTGGGCCCTGGTCTACATGGAACCTGCTGACCTAGGCGCCTGCCTGTAACAAAAGTTAATGAGAACTGAAGGTATGTGGCAGGAGGTGGAGTAGCCTCAGACGGACGATAGGAGGAGGACCCCTTGAACTGTCCCGGTGGGTCTAAGACGCTCCAATCCAAACCTGCTGTTGACCTATATTAGCAAAAGTTGTGTATTTGCTTCAGAAATGCTACTATAGATTATATAAATAAGCTGCTGTGAGGGTAGCTATTCAAACTAAATTAATGTTAAATGACAAAGGTTACATAGCAAATAACAGGTTCTGTGGAATACAATGGTCTTTTACAGAGCTTATCTGTTATCTGCTATGTAACCTGTGCCTTTTTTCCAGCATGAATGACTGCCCCCATGGTTACATAGTAGCATATTTATATAAACTATAGTCTTTCTGAAAAAAAAAACATACACCCTGAGCTACTTAGTGACAATACTGACAACTGCTGCTAAAACATGAGGCAGTTATCAGTAAATAATTAGCATTGTCTATTTTAGTAGCTGTGACAAGTAGCTGCTACTAGTAGCTCTGTGTGTCTTCACTCTAAAACACTTTTATTTTTTAGTGTTATTGTTGCTTTAATTCACACCTTTAAGGTTTGAAGTTGTTAGAGCAGTATAACTGCAACAGATGAAAAGTGTATAGCTACCCAAAAAAAACTTTCATTGCCAGATACACAGTCAGAGATAAACTGAAAACAAGATAAGCAGGGAATATGATAACTGTAAAATTGTTCTGCAGCATTCAGTGATTTTTAGCAAGTTGGTATTTTAGATGGTTTTGCTACCAGTAAGAAAAAGTATCATGAAAATTAACTTCCTGTGTATGATACCAAGGTTCTGATTCTAAGGGCACATTTTTCACTGTTTGAGGTTGTTTTTGCAGAATTTCCAGGATTTATCATGTGAAAGAAACCTAAACAATTTGAGAAAAAAAAAACACTTGAAACCTGATGAATTTCTATAGAAGTCAATAAGGTTTGTATCTAAAACTTTTACACAATTTAATGCAAGCAATCAAGAGGGAAAAAATGTGACTGTACAAAAAAAAAAAACATGTTATATACACAAGCAGTTGTCTCTCCCCCAAACTCCAAAACTAATAAATTGCCCTAAAGCATGCTCTTCGCAGCATAGTGGACAGGAGAAGCCTTGCTGCCTTGCAAAATGTGCTCCCCTTAGGTATGGTTGTGATGCCTAAATGGTAGATTGCTTCCGTTCACGTTAGAAGCAAAAATTAGTTCTTATATTAAGAAGCTTGTATTCCTGATACATTGAACTCTCAATGTAAAACATTTTAAATTAGGGATACACCAAATTCATTCAAGTGCTGGCACATTGATTTATCTGAATCCTGCTGAAAAAGGCTCGGATTCTGTGCATCCCTTATTTAAATGGCCCTGCACTTTCAGAGAGCAATGGCTTAAATGTAGGAAATTTACCACCCTGCAACAGGCTTTGACTTCTACAAACTACATAAATTCCTAATTTCAGTAGGTTTTTGGGGGTTTTTTTTAACTCTAAGAAATGTTCAACATAACATGGCATTTCCACGTAAATTGATTTTATTTTCTGGTTTGTGCTTTTTTTAATGATTTGGTGTTACATATTTGCACCTTGGTACAGAGCAGTGATCCCCAACGAGTGGCTCGTAAGCAATGTGGTCCCAGTGGCCTCACAGTAGGTGCCCATTTTTAATTTGTGGCTTGGACACAAGTTTTGGAAACTCAGAGACACAGCTTTATAAAAATAAATAGCCAATCACAGCCCTTATTTGGACTTTTTCATGCTTGTATGGCTCACCAACACTTTTTACACATGCATGTGGCTCACAAGTAAGAAAGATTGGGAATCTGTGGTATAGAGAGATTATATGTTTTAAGGTGGGACTGTAAATCCAAAGCAAATACAGCAATTTATCTTAAAATATACATTTGTTTAAATCATTTATCATTCCACAGCCAGTAGCCTAATCAATTTCTGCATTTATTTAATATAAAGGCTTCTGTATTGAAACAGTATGTTTTAATGCCAGTTTATATTTTTAAAGCACACTAATTGATTAGACCAAGGCTGGGCAACTTTTCTCACTGCAGCTGTTGGAAAACTGCAACTACCATATCCACAAACGAGTGCCACAGATCACTTATATCTTGATTACAAATATTTTTGTTACACATATTTTTGCATTTGGGGACTAAAAATAGCATCTGTGAGTTAAGAATATACCCACAGGTGCTTGTGATTTAGTTCAGTTCTATGATCATGAGCAAAGCATACATGCGGGAATAATCATCAGTGTTGAACATAGAAAGTAAATAGGTTTGATTATATTTTTAATCCCTCACATTGTCACAGACCCATATGGCAGAATGAGACCAAGATCAGTAATGTTGACATATATTGCAGAAAACTTCACCTAAATGCAACCTAATGTTAAAATAAGTGTGATTGTAGTCCCCAAATTGTGCACATCACCCTATTTAATTTTGCAACATTTACATATGGTTTAAACATATGCTTGGCAATGGAAAATTTTACACTGTTTGCTCTATTTTCACTTAAATAAATATCTGCCACATGACATTTGCTTGAGAATATTGGACTGTTATAGATCTAGCTATGTGATAGTGTAGCATTGATATGAAATACTATGGAGGCCAAAAACAAATGCATTTTTAATGTAATAAGTAAAAATTCCCATTTGTGTGTCATACTATAGTTTGGTACTTAGCAAAAAAAATCTGTTTAACGCAGGAGAATCCAGATACCTGTTTTGTAGCTGATACAATTTTTAAATAAGCTAGGTAAATTATAAAGCTCAAACAGTGACGAGAAATCAAATGTTTACACTTGCTGAGCATGTTGCTGTAAGGTCTTGCTGCTTTAATCCCCTTATATTCACATGCGTCCATTTATCTTAATATTTGACCGTAATGACAGATGTCATAACGCTAAGCTTTCATAATACCACCCTGCGTCTTGCCTGACATAATTTAGTGAGTCGGTAGTTTTACAAAGCTTTTTATTTACGTTAATAGCATATGTGCATGCGTTCCAGGGTAGGGAAGGGGGAACATTTGCAGTAGTATTGTTCCAAGTCATAAAGGTTTCTTCAATTTGTTTGTTTTAAAACATGCCATAACAATGAATTTGCTTGGTTGTTACTTTTACCTTGATAGATGTTCTTATGTATCCCAGATCATCCTTTTTCTTAGATTTGCTGTATGCAGCAACTTAGTATGGAACTACTTTAACTAGGAGCCAAAATAGGTGAGACCTTGTAATATACAATGTTTGATGGAAGGGCAAGCAAGGCCCTAAACTAGTTGCCATACATTAAACGAGTTGTCATACATTATTGGTGCTGCTGCTGCTATTGTCTCCAGAATTCTCAAGTATACCACTGCCACAGGAGATAGTATACCGGGTTTGGTGCTGGCACTTTTGCAGGATTATGGTTCAGTGTAACACAGTGTATAGTTGCTATATTATCAAAGTGACAGGCTGCCAATGATGAAGCCCCTATGTTTCCACATTTAACTAAAAAAAACATGATGCATAGCAATATACTTTTCACAGTGTGCCCTTAACTAGCAATTTTGGCAGCAGGCAAAGCAAGCTCTGTTGTTTACAGATTTTTATATATATATATCTGAAACTTGAATCTACAAATTATGATTTGGGTGCAGTTCGTTATGTAGCCGTTTGCCTGTGGAGGATTTGGTATCTGGCCAAACTTACAATACAATACAGCTTATTTACAATGCAGCACATGGTGTGTGGTAAAAAAAAAAATGCAGCAATTGGCCTTTTTTGCAAATAGCCCCTGGTCTCTTGAAGAGTTTTGGATGATTTTTAAATTTTTCATCTGGCGCTCAGTGCATAGTAGTGTCCCTCTGTTATAACAGTCCTTTGCCGTATTCTGGGGGATATGGACACGAGTAAATTAAGAAGGAACCTGTTGATACCACTATGTATGTATGTATTGGCAGTAAACCCAACTTATAAATAGTATACTTTCCTTTATGCTGTATGGGCTTAAATAAACATCTCCCATGCAGTTTAGAATTTATTTAAATTCTAATATTTAAAAGTGTAAAATATATTTTAATTGGAGAAAATTGTTTGTTATTACAGTACTGGTATTGTAGTATTTTTTGAACAAGAAAAAATATTCAAGCAACTTCCATTGCTGGTTATTTTTTCCCTTTCCCTTTTCCTTTTCCTTTTTTTTTTTTTTTTCTTTTTACCAAATGGTCAAAAGGACATATTGACAGTGTTATAAAATCCCCTGCTATGTAGTCCCAGCTGCCTGGCAGTATGTGAGAGTAGCTGTGCCCACTTAATGTTCTAAGCACCAATTGTAGGACAAATAGGGATCATCACTGACTGAGAAGCACTCTGCAAGGGTGAGTTTTGTCTCCCTCAGCACCAGCAACCATTTGTTTAATGATCCATTGTGTATTTTTCATGTGCATAAGAATATTGCTGCCAGACATTTTTTTCTTTGCCTACATTGCAAGCAATTTACTGTTGTGATGTTTTCTTCAAATGATCTAAACATCAAAAAGGGATTCATTCACAAAGTATTTGCTCTCTGCTTCAGATCACATATATTTCATCAATATTTCAGGTGCAAATTTCATTTCTTTTTTATTATTTAAGAAATTGTCATTGGAACTTTTATCAGTGGTATAGACCTTTTTAGTATCTCTGTGGGCTTTTTAATTACTGCTAGTACCGGTTATGGCACTGACAAACCAATAGTACTTGTAGACCCCAGTTGCTAGTATCTTATTGACTTAGAGATTTAGCATTGTCTGTGTGTCTGCATTATAGCATTTGGGAAACTGGGTAACTATACAATATATGACTCTTGTACTGTAATTTAACTCTTTGTTTAGCATTAAGTACACGGGCTGTTATTGTCTATGTAACTTATTTAATGATGTTAATATACAAAAGCTGCACTTTAAGAAATCATTTTCAATTGCACATAACTTAAACATGGCTTCTAGATAAAAAGATAACATTTGGTTTCTTAGGCTTCCATTTGGTGCTTTGTCAGAGTATGTGTATGAGGTGGATGTGTGCATATACTGTTGGTATAAACACACACATAATTGTTGCATACCTGTTTAAGTATACTTTAGTGCCTTATTTCTTCAATCAAATGTTTTTCAATAGCTGTCTATAACAGTGCCGAACATGGTTTAGTTTTTATGTTTCTGATAACTGTTTAGTTGGGCATAATGCTAGTTTTACTCTAGATACAATTACCATGTCATTTTACAACAAAATAAAGATAAAACTTATGGTAAATGCAAAACACAGGTTTAAGTGACTAGTCATTTGAATGAGCAAAATGGCAGGGTAATCTTTGAAAAATAAAGGTTCTTTTTGTATCCAGACGTGTATGTTTTATTATTACAATATTGAGAATATTACCATACGTTCTCCTGTATTGTACATGGGGCAGGATGGGGTACTAACAAAAACCCAATACTAACAACTATTATTAAATTAAATACATTAAAAAAACTGAGTGAATGTGATATTCTCCAGTGCAGGCACATGTAGCTGAAATAAGCATAAAAAGGTGAAGGTGCATGCTCTTGCGTTTTCATGCGTATTTCAGCTACATGTGCCTGCACCCAAGCGTATCTTATTCATTCCTGTGCAGGCACAGGTAGTAAGCGGATGGCAGTATTTGCGGCAAGAGCTTTTCCACTTGCCGAAAATATACGCCAGACACCTCGTCTGACATTAGCCTTAATGCCTGTGTGCCTTTCTTTTCTGCTGGTGGCAACAGAGCTGTCCCTAAAATCTGGAAATTCTGAAGCAGTATCAGTAGCGCAGCTGGTTACAACATTTAACTGATTTTTTTTTCCACCCACTGCACCCACACCATTCCATGACCCTCATGTTATTTGCATAAAAATTAACATTATATGGTGGGCAGATCATTATTAACATTTATTTATAAAGCGCCAACATATTCTGCAGCGCTGTACAATGTGTAATGTTATTCATACCACAATAGCTTTCACAAGACCACTAACTCAAAATGCCTAAAAATATGATGGCTTGAATTAGATACATATTCGAGGTGCATTGGTGCCCTTCTGGTGCACATTCTGGCATGTGCCTGTCAGAGAGGCTATGATTGCTGTGTTGCAAACCTAGGTTCAACATAAGGCAGGTATGGAGACATACAAGCTGCAACAGGGATTTTAAACGGCTTATATTAAAAATAGTGTGCAAAAAAGTTATGGATACTTATAATTTAAAAAAACAATTTTATCAAGCATAAACCTAAAATTGGATAAGGCAAAACAAACTCCACCATTTAAGGCAGAGTGATCCAAGAAAAAATCATTTACCTGGAAAACACCATATTTAAAGTATTCTAATATATTAATAATCGTATCCATTAATCAAATTGAATTAAAATCAGTTCAGCATAAATATTTAATGTGCACATATGCTGCACTTCTCACAACTGCCCACTGGATGGCACTAGCGCATTACTTGATGAGATGGCTTCAGCATTCCCTTTTAAGTACACCAAGTACATCTGTAGCGCAAATACGGAATCAAAATAAAAGTAATGTAAGGCAGTCCTTTTAATCACGTTTGGAAAGTGCGCGTTAAATACAATAAATACGTCCAAAATACTGCGCTAGACAGACAGCTCGATCGCTCGAGAGATATCCTTCGGTAAGGGGACTTAGTTGCCCAAAAACAAAATGGCTACTTTTGCTTTTTAAAATTTAAACGCATGCGTATTCTACAGAGAAGGGAAGTTTACGTTGCCTATAGTAACTATACAGCGTCCTGAAAGCTTTATAGGAGTTCGCTTGGACAAGAAAAACGAGTGGTCCGAGGGGTTCCTGCCTGTAGGTAACTGGATATAACTGCTGTGTACTCCCTTTAGAAACAATGTGCGACATGATAACTGTAAATACATTCTGTAGTAAAAGATGCAAAGATTGCTGCATGTCTAGGTATCTGTAGCAACAAATAAGCAGGTAGCACTTGTTGGTTATCTGTATTAAAGATCTCATTGGTTGCTATAGGTTTCTGCACTAAAACTTTACGCCTGTTATTGCATATGGGGATGCGATCAGTGTCGGACTGGGACCCCAGGGGCCCACCAGAAAACCTTACACCATGGCCCTACTCTCCAAATTTTCCTCCTTTCCTCACCCACCCTCTTTATTCTCCTAGTCTCTTTTATTTACATGCTAGCATTTATCCACATTTCTCCTCTTTGTTCCCATTCAGAAATAGGGAATGACCATGAAGTAGGCCAAATGGTCAGGAGCAGGAGGGCCCACTGACACCTGGGCCCACCGGGAGTTTTCCTGGTATCCCTGTAGGCCAGTCCGACACTGGATGCGGTATAGGGACAGTGTGTCATTTATAGAGTTGGGGGGGGATTAGCGGTATTTTTAGATCTGACCATTGCTAACATGACATTTATTTAGAATATTTGTATTTCTGTAGTGGTTGCATATATTCTGCAGCACATCTTTCAGATCCCAGCCTCAGTGAAGCTTAAAATCTTAGGTCCCTTTGCACACACTGTGGTCAGATTTATTAGGAGCCAGTTGCCTTGGTGTTTCAGAAGTGTGAAAGTAAGAGAGAACCTGCATATAGTGCTATGGCTTTAATTAAACAGATCTTATAACAGAGCCGATCCAGCAATGTCACCCTTGGTACATGCCTTTGCTGCTTACCTTTAATATAAATCCATACTGGTGGCTAATCACCATTGGGTTTACTTGATGTTTAAATGTTTTTTAGTAGAATTAACGTATGATGATCCAAATTACAGAAAGTCTTTTTTTAATTTCGAATCCCATAGGTCCCAAGCATTCAGGAATATAGTTCCAATACCTGTAGTTTTTTTTTATTATCCTTCCTCTGCTGCTTCTTTCCAGCTTTTTATTGGGGGTCATTAAAGGACATGTAAACCCCACATACAAAAATTTAATCAGTGAACAGCCTCTTTGAAATCTTTCAATACCTGCCACACTGGTTGTGCAGAGCTTAATAGTAAGGCTGCAACATCCCCTTAATCGCTTAGATTTGCTTCTCCTCCTGTAACCCACTCGGCCCCCTCCCTCAGGAATTTGCTGTGGCTGTTGGCTTGTGGGCATGCTCAGTTGTTCTAAGCTCAGATTACTAAACACGCCCTCCAGTCTAGCAGCCAGTAAAGAGATGGCATTGCTGGTTCCCATAGAAACTCAGCTCTAGCTGTCTGCTTCAATTTTTTTCTCCTGAGCTCAGCTTTACCATTACAGTGCTAAAACAAAGCAGAACTTTTATCAAATACAGTTTTGTCTGTGTGAGCCTGTATTCTTGATGAAATGTATGCTGAATAAGGGTCTGTGTGTGTGTGTATGCTGTTTGCAGATTTAAATGTATCCAATTATGTATCAGAGGGAAAATGGCCACCAGGTGAAAGCTGCTATTTGCTTTAGGAAAATGTGATGGTGCTGGCAAGCAGAGGGGATATATGCAGTACAAATGATTCCATTTGGGTGGGGGAGACATGCCTAACTGATATACATTGTAGGCAAATGTAGGCTTTACATATCCTTTAAAGGAGAAGGAAAGTCATTTTGACATTTTACTGCCAATAGATTTGCCACATTAGTGCCACCTAGAACACTATATTTATTCTGCAGAAAGCTTTACCATACCAGAGTATAGAGTCCCAGAAGCTTTCTTTGTTTGTGTAACACAGCAGCTGCCATTTTAGCTTGGGTTCATAGCTTCCTGCTTGCAGCTTAGCTGTTATAGCTCAGGTTACACATTCCTAAGGGTGGGGGGGGGGGGTGAGTTTTATGAATTTTTATGGGAGGGGGGAGCGGGAGAGGGAAGAGAGGAGAGAGCTGCCCAGACTCTGGCCCCAGGAATGAAGGATTTTTCTGAGAGATGAAGTCAGACACTGAAGAACATGTTTACAAAAAAAGGAGACAAGAAATCCTGTGTTTCTTTTGACTACTCAGTGCAGCGTTTCTGTAAGTGCTTATGGCTGTATTTAACATAAACCTTTCTGATAAAGCTTACTTAGTTTTTACCTTTCCTTCTCCTTTAACACCAGAAGCCATAAAACTGTTGCACTTTGTTACTTTAATATTCCAAATCTTTATAGTCCGGCCCTTTCCTCTTCATATTCTAGTTCATCATCCTAGTTGCTAGGGTAAATCTGTCGCTATAAACCAGAAGCTAAAATTCCAAACTGGAGAGCAAGACAGACCTGCTGAAATTGTGTTACATTGAGCCACCAGGGCAAAGAATAGAAAAAGACAGACAAACACTATTTCTAATAGCAGTTATATATACAAATAAGTCAAAAACCATTGCCAATGGTCCTGGCCAAACCGAATCCTAATTAGCAAATGTGGGTTAAATGTCCGCGTGAACATGAAAGTGAAAAAAATGTTGTATCCTAATTAGCATATACTAATTTGGATTCGGTATTCGCCGGAATCCCTTGGAAAAGGATTCGGGGGTTCGGCCGAACCCAAAAAACTGAATAAATTCTTGCTTATAAAGGCAAATCTTCAATTTGGCATCCAGGTGGTTTTTATTTTGGAGTAGTGCCCTCTTCATCATGGTATACATACATACAGTGGAGGAAATAATTATTTGACCCCTCACTGATTTTGTAAGTTTGTCCAATGACAAAGAAATTAAAAGTCTCAGAACAGTATCATTTCAATGGTAGGTTTATTTCAACAGTGGCAGATAGCACATCAAAAGGAAAATCGAAAAAATAACTTTAAATAAAAGATAGCAACTGATTTGCATTTCATTGAGTGATATAAGTTTTTGAACCCTCTAACAAAATAACAAAAAAAGACTTAATACTTAGTGGAAAAACCCTTGTTTGCAAGCACAGAGGTCAAACGTTTCTTGTAATTGATGACCAAGTTTGCGCACATTTTAGGAGGAATGTTGGTCCACTCCTCTTTGCAGATCATCTCTAAATCCCTAAGGTTTCGAGGCTGTCTCTGTGCAACTCTGAGCTTGAGCTCCCTCCATAGGTTTTCTATTGGATTAAGGTCCGGAGACTGACTAGGCCACTCCATGACCTTAATGTGCTTTTTCTTGAGCCACTCCTTTGTTGCCTTTGCTGTATGTTTTGGGTCATTGTCGTGCTGGAACACCCATCCACGACCCATTTTCAGTTTCCTGGCAGAGGGAAGGAGGTTGTCGTTCAGGATTTCACGATACATGGCTCCATCCATTTTCCCGTTAATGCGAATAAGTTGTCCTGTGCCCTTAGCAGAAAAACACCCCCAAAGCAAAATGTTTCCACCCCCATGCTTGACGGTGGGGACGGTGTTTTGGGGGTCATAGGCAGCATTTTTCTTCCTCCAAACACAGCGAGTTGAGTTAATGCCAAAGAGCTCTATTTTGGTCTCATCAGACCACAGCACCTTCTCCCAGTTACTCACAGAATCATTCAGGTGTTCATTGGCAAACTTCAGACGGGCCTGCACATGTGCCTTCTTGAGCAGGGGGACCTTGCGAGCCCTGCAGGATTTTAATCCATTGCGGTGTAATGTGTTTCCAATGGTTTTCTTGGTGACTGTGGTCCCTGCTAATTTGAGGTCATTAACTAACTCCTCCCGTGTAGTTCTAGGATGCTTTTTCACCTTTCTCAGAATCATTGACACCCCACGAGGTGAGATCTTGCGTGGAGCCCCAGAGCGAGGTCGATTGATGGTCATTTTGTGCTCCTTCCATTTTCGAACAATCGCACCAACAGTTGTCACCTTCTCTCCCAGCTTCTTGCTAATAGTTTTGTAGCCCATTCCAGCCTTGTGCAGGTCTACAATTTTGTCTCTGACATCCTTGGACAGCTCTTTGGTCTTTCCCATGTTGGAGAGTTTGGAGTCTGCTTGATTGATTGATTCTGTGGACAGGTGTCTTTTATACAGGTGACTAGTTAAGACAGGTGTCCTTAATGAGGTTGACTAATTGAGTAGAAGTGTCTAACCACTCTGTGGGAGCCAGAACTCTTAATGGTTGGTAGGGGTTCAAAAACTTATTTCACTCAATGAAATGCAAATCAGTTGCTATCTTTTATTTAAAGTTATTTTTTCGATTTTCCTTTTGATGTGCTATCTGCCACTGTTGAAATAAACCTACCATTGAAATGATACTGTTCTGAGACTTTTAATTTCTTTGTCATTGGACAAACTTACAAAATCAGTGAGGGGTCAAATAATTATTTCCTCCACTGTATCTATGTATTAGGATTGTCCCGAATCCTGGATTCACTTTGGGATTCGGTCCAAATATAAGCCTTTTATAGTGGGATTCAGCCAAAGCCAAATGCCTGGCTAAACTTAATTCAATCCCTTAAAGGAGAAGGAAAGGCTAAAAAAGAGTTAATCTCAAGCTGCAGGCATACCTTCAGTTCTTTCAATAGTGCCCTTAATTCTCCCCATATTTCACCTATTCAGATGATCAGATGCCTCATAGGAAAAAAAAATACTTCTGTAAAGAAAGTTCTGTAAAGAAAGTTCCAATAATGCATCGCTCCTGCACCAAGACCGGTGTACATGCTCAGTTTTTAAGACTACGAGGTAGCTCAGATCACACATTCCTAAGGGGGGAGGGAGTTCTTATCATTCTTGAGGGAGGGGTGAACAGGAGAGGAGAGAGCTGTGTGTCTCTGGCTGAGGCAAACAAACAGACAAGAAATCCTGTGTCTTTTGACAGAGAACTTAGTGCAGCGCCTGTGTGAGTGCTTATGGCTGTATTTACATGGACCATTCTGATAAAGCTTACTTAGTTTTTTCCTGTCCTTCTCCTTTAAACCAAGTTATTACCTAAGGTGCTAAGGAAAGTAGTAAGTATAACATTGAAAAAGAAACCATAGCATGTATAATCAGTTCAACAAAATATTTTTAAAGCATCAGAATTGTTTTAAACAACAGATTTTGGCAAACAAATGAACAACTCCCTAATGTTTCTTTGTCCTAAGTATGGTCTTCTAATTCTTTAAATCACAGGAATTTAAAAAGTTAAAGCGGTGGCTATAACACTTGGTTGTACAGAAGAACATGGAATCTAATATATCCACAGTTGAAGCAGAATATATAAAAAATCTTCAACAACAAATATATTTCCTTGAAATGGAGGCCAGTTTCCTATATCCTTTTCTAGCTACCGGTATATAACAATGAAAAAAAATAAAAACCTGTTTTACTTCGATATTTAATTAATATGTATAGGTATATTTTATCAGACTTAAACATTTGAATAATCACTGTCTACCTGAATATTTAAAATTGGAGGTCACCTTTCAATATGTCAATCCACCAACCATTTCCCTCCTCTTTCTTCCCGTAGCTTTACCGGTCGGTAGTTTTGAATGTACTAGAATAGGTACTTTTAAAAACAATATATGTTTTTCTGTAATAAGCTTATTTTTATGGCCACTGTTGGGTTTGCAGTTAGATCTATTTATATTTTGTACACTTTTTTGAAAATTTCTACTACTGTGGGTTATTGATAGAAATAAATATTTGGTTCTGGCAGGTGTAGGCTTTCCAAATCAGTTGTTTTCCTAGGTAAATTAAAAGTTTCCACAAAAATGCCCCTAAAGTGAAATATTGCAAAATATTCAAAAATCAGCTAGCATTTAATGCCAAGAAATCAGTGAAAAGTTTAAGCATATAACCAACTGCAGATGAATCCAGTGAGCTTGGGAATTCTTAAAAATCTAAAGAAAAAATGTATTGCTACTGTTTTATACATCAGTTTGCATCAGTTAACCCTCACTTAACCTTACCCTCTTAGATCACTAGTTGATAAAAATATTAAGGAGAGGGAAATATTGAGCTCCTTTAGCTTTAATGTCCCCAAACCAAAATCACATTTTAATTTGGGAACATGATCAATAACCCAAGTGAAAGCAAATATTACAAATTTGATGGTTTAGCTCTGCACAGTGAGAAAGCCACATGTTCATCTCCTTTTAATTTAACTACTTGAAACACACAGTAGTGGTTTATACCAAAACAAGCCTTAAACATCCATTTTTACATAATACTCTTTTAGCCACACCTCAGTTGTTGCAAACAATTTTCATGTGATAGGTTCCCTTTAAATACCAGCCTAGGTACAAGATTATTTAAGAATGAAATAAAGTCTAATTACTTCTGAGATATTTAGAGGAATAGATGAACATCTCCTGAAAATAGCCACTGAGAAGGTTGGCATAAGATGGTATAACAAGGCTACCCTTTGGCATCATCAATTTGTTTCAAAAACAAAAACATTCCGTATAGACCTGCCACATGGGGTTGGTATGTGATCTCCCCAGATGTGTGCACAATACAAGTCACTTTATAAGTCACCCTACCCCCACCCCTTTGATTGTAATAGCAAACACAGCCAGGCCAGTGCTCCTTTTTCCTGATAAACACTCAAGCTAAGAGCTCCCATTTTTTATTGTCCAGAGATTCTTTGCAGTTGCCCTGGGCAGTGTGCAGTAGAGTAAAAGTTAGATTTTATGATGCACACTATCCTTAACAAGCTGCAAAGTATCCCAAGATAAGAGACATTATAGACACACAGCCTCGGGTTGAAGGGGTGGCCCATTGCCACCTCTCAGTGTTTCTTGTCCATAAGTGTTTGCATTTGGTTCAGCTGAAAACGGAATTAGTTCTACAATCTGGCTGAATCACAAACAGAATTCAACATATTTATTCACTTTTATACTAAGACTGGATAATTGTTGACTTTGTTAAAAACGAGTGCATATGATGACTTTACACTAAACAGCCATTTTAGTTATTCTTTAACTTATTTTTATCACTCGTGATCAGACCAAAAAAGCCACGGATCTTCAACCCAGGCTCACATCTGAGACAGAGCACATGTTCAAGAAACTGCAGGTAATACTGTATCCTAAACAAGAGGGCAAGTATTACACACTTCTATGGTTCTAGATTTGGTCACCAATTGGAAACTCATAGCAAATTTACACTGCTAAATTATAATTGATACGGAAAAGTAAGGGTTGTTTTTTTTTCCCTAGGAGCTTCACTCTCAGTGTCATAGTCTTAAACTGGAGGTGAAAAGAAAAGATGCAAATTTACTAATTTTGCAAAGAGATTATGACCATGTAAGAGCCCAGGTCAGAAATTCAGAAGGTTAGTTATCTTAAGTTATATGTGCTTTTTATTGGCATCCACTGGGGAGCTTTTCTAATAGAACTCTTGCCAGCTTGATTAATTTTGACATTACCTTTGTTGTAGAAGGCCATTCTAAGGAAAAAGAACAGCTGGTTGGAGAGATTGTTCAGCAAAAGAAACTGAAAGATCTTTTGGACCTGCAGATATCACAAAAGGAGAGGGATATACTACACAACCAGCAGGAACTAGAACGGGAGTTGCTCAGCTCAACTGATATGGAACAGAGAGCACATGCTTTGCTGTCGCAGGTAGGCTAGAGAACCATTTCTCAATTTTTTTTTTTGCCAAAACCTGACAGGCTTATTACAGTCAGCACCCAGACCTTACCTGTAAAGGACCAATAGCCGAAGAGCGCAGCATAGCATGTGCGTATGATGTCATCATGTGTAAACCTGCACATTATTATGGAGATGCGTCACATAAATGTATACATCGTACGTGCATTCTATGCTGCGCTCTTTGGCTATTGGTCCTTTCGAATACAGGGGAGGTTCCACATCTGTATATAGTCCTCTCAACATAGCCTGGTGGATTGCCTTTAGTAAAGCTTAAGTAGACTGAGCGAAATGCATGTCAGGTATTTTAGTTGTTAAAGATAGATAGAGAAGCAGATAGGCGCCATGAATTCATCCCTAATGAAGATGTGAATATTGGGGGGTGGGTGTTGACTTGTTTAGTGATTGTGGGCAAGTGTTATTATATAGCTGAGTACTGAAAATACATTCTAGAATTGTGAGGGTTGTGTTTAGAAGAAACAGCAATTTGATAAACACACAATACCCTCCTTTTCTTTTGATATCTTTGATAGTTACTGTGATATAATCCCTTCAATGGGCCCCCTGATATACTACTGTATATGCATTGCACAGAGTTTCAAATGATCCTCAGGTTGCCAAGGTCACTTCTCTATACTAATCCTCCTCAACCTATTGGCTGCATTTGATATAATCGTAACAGCTAGAATGCTCATGCATGCTTTCATCCTATCCCGAGTAGATTATTGTAACCTGCTACTAACTGGCCTCCCCAGGCCCTTCCACTGCTCAAGTCCTTATCAGGGCTTCTTATTAAAACAAGGATAACTTACAAACTTCTCTTAACCTTCAAAGCCCTTCATTCCTCTGCACCTCACTACATCTCTTCTCTTGTCTCCATACATTCCTGGCTGACTCCTCCAATCCTCTCAGAGCAACATCTTGGTTGCACCCCCCACTACTACTGCCATTTCCCACCTTAAACCTTGATGCCTTGCCGCTCCTTACATTTTAATTGCCATCCCTAAATTCCTCCTGTACTTATTTGTATTTATTATCATACTTTGTATATATTTGTATTAACTTATTGCATTTATTGTTCTATAGTACAGCACTGCATACAAAAGTAGCACTTTATAAATAAAGATATACATACATACAAGCTTCCCAGTGGAACCATCCCACTGATCTACTTGTTGGAGGGCTCCAAACACCTAGAGGCAGTTTACTAAAACTCTAACTTTTCTCATTTTTTATTTTTTAAAAATTTCTAATAAACTCATTTCCATAAATATCCCACATTTACTAAAAAGTCTGAACTGGAATAGTACATGCAGGAAAAAGTCACAAATCGTTTTCAAATTGTCGCACTGAAACTTCTAAAAAAACAACATCAAAAATCCAAAAACATCTGAAGTTTTGAAGTAAAGAAGGATCCTCCAGGGAAGGGAAGGGACATCTGCCATTGACTTCTAATGATCTCAACAAGTTTTAGCTGGTGAATTGTCGGATTTGGATTTTTAGCAATTTTGTCTCATAGTAAATCTTGAAACTTAAAAAGTTTATCACTAAAAAATCCACAACAAATTCAGATCATTAGTAAATGGCTGCCCTAGTGTACCATAGTCCGAAGGGCTGCTAGTATTCTAATATTTTTCTGCATAGTTATACTTAAATTAGAGGAATACTTATGCTGACATAGTTTATTCCCTTTGTTAGTCCTTTCCTTACTAGAAAAACCATAGTAAAACGAATAAACTTTATAGAGGTGCTCTGAGTTAGCACAGCTGCAAAAAATATTACATCCTTTTATTTCTTTGGATCTCAATTCAAAGAAATAAAAGGATATAATTTATTGACTATTTTGTACATGTTATGGACAAGCCAAGTTGGTTCTTATTGCTGCTATGGCTGCGTTTTTCCATATTCACCTGTTTCAACTGTAATTTAAATCAGTATTCTGTAGGGCTGCTAAAAATATTTAAAAATTAAAAATCCCAGTAGAATTGTTTTGACAGCAACATGGATTTGTGCTAGTTTCATAATTATGAATACAAGGTATCCTTTTATTATTACAGTGAAAAAGGAAATTAAAAAACAATGTTGGCTTCAGTAGGAAACTGGCATTCCCTTATTTTAGAGCTTTATGAATATTGGGTTTCTGGATAAGCAATCCTATACTTGTATTTATATGTGTCTATATGTATGAAATATATGTATATGTATGAAAGATAATTGTTTGAGTGACTATTGATGATTTGTAAAACAATTACACGAGAAATAGAAATTGTCCAAAATATATTCAAATCAATTTCTAATAAATAAGACCACTTGGGCTGATTGAAATCTCTCTCTTTTTATTATAGTATTTGAGGTGGAAAAAGATATACAAGTGGTTTAGATCTTTTGTTGTTAGAAAATAAGTTTCACATGATTTGTGACAAACGTTGAACTGTTTGGTTTACAGTTTCCTTTTGTAAACATATCAAACCATTTGCAATATGTAGAAGGTAGAGCTATATATGAGAGCATTTGGTCGTGGCTTATATATAGTTAGTACTTCATGGTTACATTTACAAATATTTTGCAATACATAGATACAGCAGAGATCAAAACAACAGAAATCAATAGAGAATCTGCTATCAGAAAAGAGAACACAGCTGCTAAAAGTGAATTCAGCTATGCATGAAAAGGAGGAAATGTTGCTTAAACACACTGCAGAAACACAGCATCGAATCACTCTCGATCTAAGGTATGAACAACAGGTGAAACATCAAATCATACTCAAATTGAGGCACATACATTCCTAAAAGTGAACCAAGGATTTTACATAAGTTTATTTTGTCCATAAACAAGTAACTGAATTAACTAGTATAATTAAATCTAAAGCAACTGGACTTGTTAGGTAATCATTAAAGACCTTTCACTAATTTTGTTTTCACAAAATTTGGAGGGCGAACACTACAGGCCAAGTTGTATTTTTACACCTAAAAGACAAGGGACACTCCTTTGAAAATAGGAATGTCCAAATTTTGGACAAAGAAGACCGCTGGTTTGAAAGAGGTTTAAAAGAGGCCATTCGTGTTAAAGTGGAGAAACCATCCCTAAACAGAGGCGGGGGACTTCAACACCATCTGTCTGCTACATACAATGCTGTTCTAACATCTGTACCCCGGCAGTTACACAACTCTTCACACATCTATTCATGCAACTCTAACAAGTAACACCTGTTTTGAAGAGTTGCATGATACTTTGGTAATCCTTTCAGAGTAACTCCACAGCATTCAAACCTCTGTGAGTTTCAGATCTCACCTCTCTGAAGAGTTACAAAGTGCCATTGTGATTGGGTTAGTGGAAGAGTATATATGTTGAGGACTTGCCATACCAGTCAGTTGAACTGAAAAAGCTGCGTGGATGAGTAGTGAAACATCTTCAATGATTACCTAACAAGTCCAGTTGCTTTAGATTTAATTATACTAGATATACCATGACCCTGATGAATGAAAATCTTCATAGACAAGCAACTGAATTAAATAATTGTAACGTACCAAAAATTATAAGGAAGAGTTCTCAGAACTGTGGTCACTGAAGAAAAGGCATACAAGAGTATTATATTATTACAAGTGTATGCAAATATTTTCAGTTCAAATAATTGTCCCTTACTTTTTAGATGTGTGCCGATATTAAGGTGATATTAGAGGAAAGGGACATGCACTATATCCTTCAAAAACATACTTCTTCACAATTTAAAGGGGCAATACATTTGTTATTTTAGGAGTGAAATAAGTTTTCTTCACCAGCAAGTACGTGAAAAAGAGCTTCTGTCTGAGCAAGATTTCTTACTGAGAAGCAAAATGATGAGTGATTGTTCTTCCTTGGAAGCTGAAAACAATGCACTGCTGTCCAAGCTGCATGAAATAAATAAACAACTGGAAATTGTAAGACAAGTATAAATCTCATTTAATGATTCCAGCAATAGTGTTTTTTTTTATTGAAATAAACTAAATAAAAGCCCCATAAAGGGTTATTGTTCATGTGTGCTGTGATTTTGCACATGCATGTTAAGAATCCTCCATAGAGGGTTATTGTGCGTGTGCGCCACCATTTCTTCACTTTTTGAGCAACATGAACTGAAAGGGGAAAGATTTCAGTATATGCAGGTACTGTACAAGCAGGCTCCTCTGAAAAAAATACATTCTTGCTGTTTTCTTTGCTTGTCCAGAATGCTCAGGACCTGGGGTTTTCCAGATAAGGGATCTTTCCGTAATTTGGATCTCGATAACTTCAGTATGCTAAAAATCATTTAAATATTGAAACAACCCAATAGGATGGTTTTGCCTGCAATAAAGATTACTTATATCTTAGTTGGGATCAAGTACAAGGTAATGGTTTCTAATTACAGAGAAAAAGGAAATCATTTTTAAAAATTAGAATTATTTTCTTATAATGGAGTCTGTGGCAGATGGCCTTTCCGTAATTCGGAACTTTCTGGATAGCGGGTTTCCGGATAAGGGATCCAATACCTGTATCAGCTAACTTGCACATGCCTGGGGCACTGATTTTTGTGCTGGGGAAATACACATGGCTATTTGGGCAAGTAAGTTAGATGCAAGTAAAACTTGTGTTGTTGTCTAAACCTGCAAAAGCTATTGTTCTCTCTCACTGACACAACAGCCTATATATCCACAAGAATGAGTTGATAAATACAGCATACTCTCTATTGAGGCGGCTACATGTGCCCAAATAACGTAGCATCTTTTACTACGTTAATAACATTACAACAGTATGTGTTCACGAGGGAGAATTTTTGCTGCATTTAATGTTATCGTTATTTCATTATTAATGCAGGGTTGGAACCACCTATTTAAAAACCTTTTGCTTGGAATAGACAGAGTATAGATCAGGGGTCTCAAACACGCGGCCCGCGGGCCATTTGCGGCCCTCGGTACAATATTTTGTGGCCCGCACCAACGCCTTCTCAAAAGCAATGAATGGATCGCGATTTTATTGCGATTCAAGGGATAATGCAAGGCACGGCGGGCGGGAGCTGCTGATTGCGGAAATGACGTTATGCCATCATAACAGTTATTATGGGAAGACTTTCTGTGTGCACAATTAGCTGCTAAGGAGCTAATTGTGCACACAGAACATCTTCCCATAATAACTGTTATGATGGCATAACGTAATTTCCGCAATCAACAGCTCCCGCCCGCCGTGCCTTGCATCATCCCTTGAAAGCCAATTTTTTGTGAAATCCCTTATGCAGCCCAGCCTCATCCTGACTTTGCCTCCTGCGGCCCCCAGGTAAATTGAGTTTGAGCCCCCTGGTATAGATGGATATACACAACATTCATATGCTGCACCTGTCAGGGATAGAGAGCACAGTATTGAGCAGAAAACATACAAAATTAGGAGCTATGGTGGAGGACTGCAGTATTATAGAAAAGGCAAGTCTACAATATGCTTAAAATAAATTAAATGTAAACTTTCCCTTTAAGGAAGTAAAACATTTTATTATGAGGTAATTCAGTATTATTAAGTCTTGAACCTGTTTAAAGCCATCATCCAAAATAACTGTGCATACTCATACATATTTTTAAGCAGGGGATAGTAACATTGCTCCTTACACTTTTTTTCAGCAAAGAACACTTAAAGAAGAGGATTATACCCATGGTTCTTCCAGTTTTGCTCAGCTTCTTAGTGTAAAGGATAAAGAAGAACAGCTAGACAGAGAGGTCAAACAGCAGAAAGAACTTTTGAAGTTAGAGAAGGACAATTTCAAGTATATTATGGATCAGGTAAATATCTCAGGTGCAACAGGACTTACACACGGAGTGCATTTGGTAAAATTGGATTTAAATTTACAATTGTGCAGGGCACACACAGTCATTAATATGCAACATGCACAACAGCAATTAAGGATTTTTATAAATGTACAGAATGCTGCCTGAAAGAGGCTTTTGTACTGCAGTATAGTGTTCACCCATTATTAAGCAGAGAATATTAGGATTTCTTTTTAAATATGTACTAACTATTATCTTGTATACTGCAGTAATAGAATTAACATTGAATTTGGGCTGTATTTTATGTCTGTTACTTTAAGTGGGTTAATTACTTTTCTTGAACTCTCACATTGTTATAGTCAGTGCTCCTTCAGTCAGAGAACAGACTGACTTATATGCAGTTTGTGGTAATTTTTATTATTTATTACTTGTATGTTATTTTGATTTAGCCAGTTTGTTATCTAAATTACTTCATATTTGCTAGGGTCAGTAACGAAAAAATAAGCAAAGACAGGAAAGAACATCTGTACACTGTATATTTCTTTAAAAGCCATTCCACATGTGCTTTGTACTGTATGTAGCTTGTAATAACCTTTGTCATTTAAATTTAGCTGTCCATGCTCCAGAGTGGAAATACACTTCATAGCTTTACTGTTGCATCGATTAGTAGTGAGATTGATGAGCTGAAAGCCATGCTTACCAAAGAAGAGCAAATTAATCTGGAACTAAGAAAAGACAAGACTTTACTGGTTGATCATATTTCCAGTTTACAAACTCAGGTACTGCTTTGCCATGCTTTGGAACATTAAAAGCAATTGCTTTTTTAGATAACAGTGCCTAGAAGACATATAGGGCAGACTTATCAATATTGGTAAATTTTACTGAGCAGTAAGTATAGTTTACTCTATAGAGGAGTTGAATGCTATTCTGCTCTGTAGTTGATATGTCTACATATTCTTATGAACTGACTTAATATTAGTAGATCCATAGTTGCATAGTTAATTTTTGTGCTTTTTGGAACTGCTTTTATATTCGCTTTTGTTTCTCTTAATGTAACTGGAGGAGTAATGACATAGGAGAGCCAAGCTTGGATTTTTACTATTGAGTGCTATTCTTATATCTACCATTTTTAGCAATGCAGGTGTTAGGCTGATGCCACACCAGGCGTAGGGCTGATTTTTTCGACAAGCGGAAAAACGCTTGACGAAAATTCAGCCCTACGCCTGCTACTTGTGCCTGCACCGGAATGAATGGGATACGCTCGGGTGCAGGCACATGTAGCCAATATACGCACGAAAACGCGAGACAATGCGTTTTCGTGCGTATATCGGCTATATGTGCCTGCACCCGAGCGTATCCCATTCATTCCGGTGCAGGCACAAGTAGCAGGCGTAGGGCTGAATTTTCGTCAAGCGTTTTTCCGCTTGCCGAAAAAATCAGCCCTACGCCTGGTGTGGCATCAGCCTTAGGGAGCTGTTATCTTGCTACCTTCTCGTTGTTCTGCTGATCAGCTGCATGGGGGAAAGGAAGTGGGGGTTATATCAGTTTCCCAGGTCCCTTTATGAAGAATCTGTGCTAGTCTGTGAGGATACCTAGGAGTGAATATGCCCATCAAAGTAAATATTGTCCTTTTTGTTTTTATACTGCCTCAGGCCAGAACCAACTAATTTCCTGCAGTGTATATGCTTAGCTAAAATGCACAATTGCTCAGTGGCTAGTGCTTCTGCCTTGCAACCCTGGGAGTTCTGGATTTGAAAAAGAGTTTGTATGTTCTTTCTGTGTCCTCGTAGGTTTCCTGTGGGTACTACAGTTTCCTCCAACATTCCAAAAATATACAGGCAGGTTCATTGGCTCCTGATAATAAATAAATTGTAGAGGTTCCTTCAACAGGCCACACCAGGGAGTGTCACCATAGGCTCTTAGTTATTAAAACTTCAGGTACTGTTTGTCAAGTGATACTTTCTTGCCAGTGGGAGAACACTAAACTTTATATATGCAAAGTAGACTGTGACCGGGCTACATGTAGTGGTAGACAAGAAATGGAAATTAATCTGTAGGGCGGCTGTTTATTATAAGAAATAGGTGTTTTAAAAGACAGATGCACACGTTAAAAAAAACAATGTGTGCTTCAGCTATTAATTAATGCCAAATGACTAATCTCTGACTGAGATAACATCAGATCACATTTTAAGCATGTCTTGCCAAGCATCCTTCTGAGTAATATGTCAGTTCATTTGTATGCACACTATATTCACTAGATGGCAGTATAGTATTAAAGAAGAATGGAGTGCTTTTTTTTGGCTACATTTAATTACTTTTCAAAAACTTTTCCTTTTAACATGTTAAATAAGAATCAATTACATAGTTACATAGGGTTGAAAATAGACCAGAGTCCATCAAGTTCAACCCTTCCAAGTAAACCCAGCACACACAACCTATACTTACCAATCTATACACTCACATACATAAACTATATATACAAACATTAATACTAACTGTAGATATTAATATCACAATAGCCTTGGATATTATGCTTGTTCAAGAACTCATCCAGGCCACTCTTAAAGGCATTAACAGAATCTGTCATTACAACATCACTAGGAAGGGCATTCCACAACCTCACTGCCCTCACCATGAAAAACCACCTACGCTGCTTCAAATGGAAGCTCCTTTCCTCTAATCTAAAGGGGTGACCTCTGGTGCGTTGATTGTTTTTATGGGGAAAAAAGAACATCCCCCAACTGCCTATAATCCCCTCTAATGTATTTGTACAGAGTAATCATGTCCCCTTGCAAGCGCCTCTTTTGCAGAGAAAACAACCCCAACCTCGACAGTCTAACCTCTTAGATTAAATCTTCCATCCCCTTTACCAGTTTAGTTGCAGCCTCTGCACTCTCTCCAGCTCATTAATATCCTTCTTAAAGGAACAGTAACACCAAAAAATTAAAGAGCTTTAAAGTAATGAAAATATAATGCACTGTTGCCCTGCACTGGTAAAACTGGTGTGTTTGCTACAGTAACACTACTATAATTTATATGATAAGCTACTGTGTAGACACGGGGGCAGCCATTCAAGCTGGAAAAAAGGCACAGGTTACATTGCAGATAACAGATAAGTTCTGTAGAATACAATAGTGTTTTATCTGTTATCTGCTATGTGCCTGTGCCTTTTCTCCTTTGAATGGCTGCCTCCATGGCTACATAGCAGCTTATTTATATAAATTATAGTAAACACACAACTTTTACCAGTGCAGGGCAGCAGCACATACCTATAAAGAGGTAAAATTATGTTTTCATCCCTTGAGTCAATGCCCTTTTTTATACAAGATAGCACTTTATTTGCTTTAGAAGCCACAGAATGACACTGCCTGGAATTAGACAACTTGTTATCTACAAAAACCCCAGATCCTTCTCCATTAAGGATCCCCCCAACACACTACCATTTAGTAGAGAGCTTGCGTTTATATTATTTCTACCAAAGTGCATAACTTTGCACTTGTGCACATTGAACCTCATTTTCCAGTTTGCTGCCCAGTTTCCAGTTTTGTCAAATCACTCTGTAAAGCGGCAGCATCCTGCAGGGAACTTATAGTTTTGCACAATTTAGTATCGTCAGCCAAACTTGAAACAGTACTTTGTATGCCCACCTCCAGGTCATTAATAAACAAGTTAAAAAGTAAAGGAGCAAGGACTGACCCCTGCGGTACTCCACTAACAACACTGGTCCAATTAGAAAATGTTGCATTTACCACCACTCTTTGTAATCTATCCTTCAGCCAATTCTCTATCCAATTACAAATATTATGTTCTAGGCCAATATTCCTCAATTTGATCATTAACCTTCTGTGAGGTACTGTATCAAACGCTTTAGCAAAGTCCAAGTAGATGATATAAACTGCCATTTCAGCATCGAGGTTCCTTCTCACCTCCTCATAAAAGGCGACTACATTAGTCTGGCAAGATCTGTTACGCATACAACCATGCTGGCACAAACTTTTAGTATTATGTACTAAGTACCCTAAGACTTATCTCCCCTTCTAAAAGCTTTCCCACTAGTGATGTAAGAATAACAGGCCTATAGTTTTCAGGCTGAGAACGGGATCCCGTTTTAAATAACGGCACCACATTAGCAATTCGCCAGTCTCTTGGCACCATGCCAGACCTCAATGAATTCTGAAAGTGAAGAGGCTTGGCAATCACAGCGCTCAGCTCGTTTAATACCCTGGGATGAATCCCATCCGGTCCTGGACCTTTGTTTACCGTTACATGTTCAAGTCTCTTTTGAATTCCCTCCCGAGTGACCCATGCATCAGTAGTTATATTACTAGAACTGGGCATATTAAAAGGGAAGCCTTCATTAGCTGGCTCCTCAGATGTATAGACAGATGAAAAATAAGTTCAAAATTTCTGCTTATTCATTGTTCTCATCAACCATCTTACCCCCTGTGATAATAAGGTCCCCACCCCTTCTTGCTTCATGTTTTTACTATTCAGATAATTAAAAAATAATTTTTGATTCTTTTTACTCCTAGCTGCAATATCCCTTTCCATCTCTATTTTAGCTTGCCTGATAGCTTTTTTGCATGCTTTATTTGCTTCCTTGTACCTGATGAAACTTCAAACTGCTTTTTGATGCCTCTCCTTGTCTAGTTTAAACACTCCTCCAGCCTCTTAACCATTCTCTCCCCTAGCACAGCTAGGTTTAACTAGTTCACTGCTTCAGATAATCCAGTTATCTTGCTTATTACTATTGAAAATTGAATTTTAAGTGAGGGGACTAACATAAGCAACTGGATAACCAAACTGGACCAAATTTAAAAGAAACTGGAAATAATTACAATTTTTAAATGTGAGGGCATTCTGTATAGCTACTGACTTGAATAAAATGGCATTTAAACTGCAATATAATGACAGATGTTTGAATGTGTATAGAGAAGAACAAATTATGTCATATTGTGAAAAAAGCACTTCACAGCATTCTTTTAAAAAAAAAAAGTTTGGTGGTGAGCCATCTGAGCCACGTGTCTACATAAAATTTGCTCCATCTGTGTGTACACTATACTTGTGTGTGTAATAATAAAATGCCTAAGCTCAGTCAGAAAAAGACCTACTGCAAAATATATATGTACCCTAGGTAATACCAATGCAATTTCAGTTTTTGCTAGATCTGGCAAAATCAGTTAACATTTCTGGGAATAAAAAATGGAGGGGAGGGCCGTTCTGCATAATTTAATTTAAAAAGATGTCCTTCATTCTACAGTCACGCATGTTCTAGAATGATTTTAAACCACCAATACAATCCTCAAATTAAGGCTATAATTATTGCTTTCAGATTGCAGATAAAGATGCTGAACTACATCGCATTTTTTCACGAATAGAGGAGATCGAAAATGGCATGAAAACTCTAAAGTTTGAGCAAGAACTGCACAGATCAATGCAATCAACAAAATGGAAAGAGATCTCGGATATGGCTGGTTCTATGAAATCTCTGTCCAGGTCCTTAGCTGAGCCATCAGTTTGTGTTGGAAAACATTAACACCTGTGTAATAGCGATGATCCTAACCCATTATCTTTAATTCAGATAAATAACGCATCCTGCATAAAAAATGGGAGTGAATCCAAAACCCAAACCGTAATCAGCATGTTTTTTGAGCAAAATCCAAAACATTTTATTTGAAAAAAAATATTGTTGCCTTTGGTTTTGCCAGTTTAGATTTATAACAAATAAACATGTATATATGTTGTTCATGTGTTGTATACTGTATATATAAACATACACATTCTGGGTGTTTTAATGTTTATTTTAATTCTCAATAGTATGCAGGAAGATTTCTGAATGCTACCTCTGGTAGAAAGCAATGGTTGCTTTCTTGCAGTATTAATATTTGCCCTATAATCTGCAAGGGGTTTTCCAAACATTGCTTGTGCCCATTATCCCTTCTTTGCCACTTCTGTTTCTTGAATGTTAAAAAAATATGTTTTGGTTTTTTTTTTTTGTTTTCCATCTTCCTTCTTCAAGACTAGTGCTAGTTTACAGGCTCTCTTCTAGTGATCCACAACATGCAGAAAACTGACTTTACTGTGCCTGATCAGGACCAAACTTTTCATTGATGCTAGACTGAGCAGTAACAGTAGAAGTTCCATTGACAGCTAAAGGTGGCCATGCATAGACAGATTTAAGCTGCCGATTCAAGTCCTTTAGATGGAGCTTGGCAGCAGAAAGATCGGCAAGTGAGCTGATCTTCATGTTTATGGCCACCTTTAACTCTTAGAGGCAGATTTATTATATTGTGCGATTAGTGCTAACCACGGAATACTTTACTCACTTTCTATTCATATATATATACACTCCATATAAGCTCCTAAAGGTGGCTATACACGGTAAGATCTGCTTGCTTGGCGAGGTTGCCAAAGAAGTGAATCTTTTCCCCGATATGCCTACCTTGAGTGGGCGATATAGTGCTAATGTGATTGTTTGGCCCTAAGTTGGAGCAAGGACCATATCAATGAGCCGTTGTGGTCCTCAATCAAGCCTGACCGATTGATATCTGGCCAAAAATTGGCCAGATGTAGGTCAGGGAGACCTTCGGAGGGCAACCAAATCAGTCTGAATTACGCGAATCGGAAGCTTAGATCTGCCTGTGTATGGCCACTTTAAGGTGGAATTCAGGGATTCGCTTTCAGAGATAAGGTGCAGCAAGAGAAGGGAAAAAATTAAAAAGTATATGGCAGTGAATGTGGGTGGTGTGAAAAGAGGGTGGCTGTGAGAGGAACAGACAACCAGGAACACAGAGACAAAATGAAGAAATGTACTGTATTGCGGAGGAGTAAATGGCTTTGAAGATTAACAGAAAGATTTTGTATGTTAACCTTTTGCATAACAGAAAGCTATAATAAAGATTTTAATAGAAGATAAGCTGTTTTTTTCTTAGGGCAATGGCAAACATGGTGTTTTGTCTCTTGTGGCTTGATGAAAAAATGCCAGAAAATGCCTTGCCACTGTGGACAGAGAATTTTGTGCAGAGAATTATCACAGTGAAAACATTCCAATAGCTCAATACAATTAGCACCCACAATGTGAAGGAATCTTCTGGTGTTTTGTACAGTGAGCCGGCTTGTGATAAGTCTGTTATAAGCTATTTTTCAGTTCAGCTTTTGAGACCAATTTTAAATTTGGCAGACTCATCGAAATGAAGTGTAGAATGTGATTTTACACAGTTCCAGTTGTTTATTTCATGTTTTTTTAAGCGATCAAGTTTTTAAGGTGCAAGTTGTTTCTTAAATAAGTGCACATTCAGGACTCCAGATTTTTTTAAAATTTGAAAAAACTTTTGAATGTTGAAAAATCTGTCCCTAATGGTGCATTTAGAACGCCTAGGAAAGGTAATTGAAATGTTAACTTGTAGCTGAATTTCTTTTTCCACATGTATTTTGCCTAAAAGTAGCTCTCAAAGTATTGTACTCAACGTTAAAGGGGTGGTTCACCTCTAAATTAACTTTTAGTAGGTTATATTTGACTTATTTTTCTACGTCTTTTCAGTGGGGGTCACTGACACTGGCAGCCAAAAACTTTTGCTCTGTGAGGCTATAATTTTATCGTTATTGTTACTGTTTATTCCTTATCTTTATATTAAGTTTTCTCCTATCCATATTCCAGCCTCTCATTCTAACCACTGCCTGGTTACTAAGGTAAACAAGACCCTAGCAACCAGATAGCTGCTAAAATACCAAACTGAAGAGCTGCTGAAGAAAAGGAAATAAATTAAACACAAAAAATTAAAACCAATTGCAAATTGTCTCAGAATACAAATGTCTATGTCATACTAAAAGTTAATTTAAAAGTAAACAACCCCTTTAAGAGCCTCAACAGATTTAGGTTGAGGTTGTGGAATGCCCTTCCTAGTGATGGCAGATTCTGTTGTCTTTCAGAAGGGCTTGGATGATTTTCTTGAAGCATAGTATCCAAGGCTATTGTGATACTAAAATCTACAGTTAGTATTAATGTTTGTATATATGGCTTATGTATGTGATAGTATAGATAGGTCATTATAGGTTTGTGTGTGCTGGGATTACTTGGAAGGTTTGAACTTGACGGACTCTTTTTTCAACCCTATGTAACTATGGGAAAAATTAAGCCAATTGGTCATAGCCAGTATAGAAAAGGCAACCAGCTCATACCAAAGCTCTGCAAACTTTTTAACATCTTTAAGTAGTTATGTAATAAAAGGCAGTAAGTTTGCCGAAGAACAGTAACCCATAGCAACCAATCAGCAGGTAGCATTTACTGGTCACCTTTTAAAAAACAAACATCTTATTGGTTGCTATGGTTTACTGCTCCTGGGCAAACTTAGTGTCTTTTATTACATATTGAGGTATGTCTTAAAAGATCCCCACCTACAAATCCCCATCAATGCAGACCACCATCAGTATCTACACTTCCTTTTAGCCTCTCATCTTCAAAGTTGTGGCTCTCTTAGTGGCACACCTGAGACCGTGGTGACTCTTTAGCCTAGTTTACCAGTCTTCTACTATGATCTTTGTCCTACAAGATGGCTCCAGTTCCAGCAGGTGCATACAAATTCTATAGAGGCATGCCTGAAACATTCATGTCTTTAAATAAGAAGGAAAGGCTAAGTCACTTGGGGGTGCCAAAATGTTAGGCACCCCCAAGTGACTTAGATCACTTACCTTTTACCCCGGGCTGGTGCCCCTGTACGGAGGGAACAGCACCAGCCCGGGGTAGCTGCCGGCGCTTCCTCCTTCCTCCTCGCTTGCGCGCGCATGCGCAGTAGAGTGAAAAGCCGAACTTAAACATTAAAGTCGGCTTTTCACTCTACTGCGTATGCGCCGGCCGGCGGATTTCGCCGGCAGCGCGCAAAGGAAGGAGGAAGCGGTGTCTACAGGTGCCCCGGGCTGGTGCTGTTCCCTCCGTACAGGGGCACCAGCCCGGGGTACAAGGTAGGCGCTCTAAGTCACTTGGGGGTGCCTAACATTTTGGCACCCCCAAGTGACTTAGCCTTTCCTTCTCCTTTAAGAGCAACTTCATTACTACCTAGTCAGTTACCTTCCTAGGCCAGGGGTCGGGAACCTTTTTGGCTGAGAGAGCCATAAACACCACATATTTTAAAATGTAATTCCGTGAGAGCCATACAATATGTTTGCCCATGCATGCTGCGGGGCAAGGTGGAGGGGGTCCCAAGGATGCCGGATGCGGATGCAATGCGGAGTAGGCCTGCGCTCGGCGGATAGAAGACGTGTTCTAAGGCTTAGACCACGTCTTCTATCCGCCGAGCACAGGGGCAAGGTAGGGTGGGTGCCAAGGATGCCGGATGCAATGCGGAGGAGGGCGTGGCCTGCGCTCGGCAGATAGAAGACGTGTTCTAAGGCTTAGAACACGTCTTCTATCCACCGTGCGCAGGCCATGCCCCCTATGTTTTTTTTTTTGTTTTTTTTAATTAAAGATTTGGCAGGGAGCCAGAAGCAGCCATCAAAAGAGCCACATCTGGCTCCCGAGCCATAGGTTCCCTACCCCTGTCCTAGGCTAAGCTTCAATCCCATCAGTCACAAAGTGTTCTTGTCAGCAGAAACAAAACAGACAGTTTTTCACCTCAGCCAGATCCTGTTTGCATCTCATCAGCTGCATTAACAGCCTCAAGTGGTACCCATTGTCAATTTTCCTATGCTGACTGTAGAATTTCTTTGCAAGTAAGCAAGTTTTCAGCACAACTTATGCTATGATAATAAGACAAGGCTGTATCTCCAGTGGAAGTTGGTTGACAACAGCTTCAAATTCAAAGCTTTTAGGGAATGCCTCAATGTGACCTTTGCTCCTAAAATTACATTGCAAACTGCACCAGAATTTATACATCTACAGAAGCACTTTCTGCAGCCAATTAGAGAGACTTTTTAGTTACACAGAGCTAATCATAAGTAGAACAGAATAGTAATTCATTACCAGATGGATCAAGATGCCTGATATTGATGTGCCAGAGAAATGGTCATCATGCATCTTTAGGGCAGTTATTCAAAGTGGACACTTGGTTGTCTTTTTACCTTTTATGGTATTTTATAAGTTGAACGAATCTTTTATTGATCAGAAAGCCTTATTAATGTGGCTCTATAACCTTATTGGGCATATTTTGTTTGGAGCCTTCACTTCCTCTTTGTTCCCATTAACAAGTATTTAGATGAACCATTCTGTTCCTGTGATGTCTAGGATTGTACCCAGAAAATAGGCTTTGTTAACTTCGCAATTCCTTTCTGTCTTCATTCTTGTAACTGTGTTAGTGGAAAGTGTCAGACGTGGGATTAATATGAGGAAGAGTTTGGGTGGGGAGTCCTAAAATGCTTGTGTCGTCCTGCCTTCTAAAGGCTAGTGTGCAGTAATCCTCCTGATCCTTTGCTGCCAATACAGGACTTCAAAAAAGGGGGTTTTGGTAAATATTACACCCCATTTCCATTGTTTTGAAAATTCGCTGTGTGCATGGCCCATGCACCTGTACAAAGAGCAAGTCTTTTACATGTTATAGTGTTATAGTTATTTTAAAATTAGACAGTGAGAATGAATATTTAAGTGATAGGAGATTTAGAATACTATTGGGTTGATGTCCCGGTCTTAACAATGTACTAGAAAAATGTATTAAAAAAAGGAGACAGACAGAAAACAATTGGGTTCAGATGCAAAATGAATATTTAGATTTAATATTGTACAGAAATCCATAAATATTTAATACTGCATGTCAGGCAATGTTGGCTATTGTGTAGAAAAAATCAATACAAAACTGTATTTTATAATGTAATCACCCAGCTGCTACTCACCACGGTTAACCTATATGCCACAGCATGTTCTGTGCAAAGTAAAATGTAACAAGGCATCTCAGTTTATTTATATGTGTAGGCAGGTAAGTAGAAAAATGAAAATGAAAGGGCAGGTTGCCATAGTAACTATAATGCATGTGTTTGCCTACAAATGCGCTAATTGTTCTATTTCTTTTGTACCTGTCTGTTATTCCATAAGTTATCCATTATTGTATACTGAAAAGGTTTCATCCTGTTTAGATGTGCCATTTAATCCGTAGTACATTTTGTTGATTAAGAGAAAATGGGATTGCCTAATTTACTATTAGCTGGGGCAGTTTTATGTGCAAAAATTAGACCATACAGAAAGCGCTTGCACCTTGTAACTGTACATTACAGCTACTATTGACCAAGAGTTAAGTCCAAGGGTCCATTTTCACTTTTATATTTAAATGAAATTCACATGAAAAGCATGTAAATTCATATCCATTCCCCACCCATGGGAACCTTATAATGATTAACAGATTGTGGAACATTTATGTTTTATGGCTTTAGCTACAACTAGTATTGGGCACAAAAAATTGTGACTTAGGTTCCCCTTAAGGCAGGCATGCCAGTCAAGTGACCTTTATTTAGACGTGGACACCTAATAATGTGCTTATTAAAACTATTCTTTCCAGGTTAAAAGAGAGCTTCCCCTGCAGTTCAGGAATATGCACTAGGTGGAGGTGTTCTCCAGTATAAAAGGGGATGACCCACACGTGTTAAGGTGCCCACACACAGGCCGATTCTAGCTGCCAATATCGGTTCCTTAGAATGACTCGGCAGCTTATCGGCCTGTGTATGGGCACTAACAAAGGCCTGCCCGACCGATATCTGGCCTGAAATCGGGCAGATATCAATTGGGCAGGTTTAAAAATTTAGTCGGATCAGGGACAATGCACTCCCTGAACCAACTGTGCTTATGCCCGTCGTTTTAGTTCGATCGTTTGGCTCCAGGGCCAAACGACCAAATTAGGCCGATATCGCCCACCCGTAGGTGGAGATATCGGGAGAAGGTCCGCTCGCTTGCCAGCCTCGTCTTCTTCCTGGGACTTCACCTCACTAAGAGGTATGTACAGAAGTGAGTTTAGTTAATGTAGTTAGAACAGTTATAGTCACTCTAGGAGTGAAAACATAGAAAGGTTATTTAGTTGGGAAGTTCCAGGCCCCTATGAGGAGAATTGAGAGGTTATTACCTCACAGAATTACTGGCCATAGTTTCAGGGAAAACCTAGTGGTTAGCTCAGGGCTTAAGTAATACCCCAAGAGTGGGGATCATTTGATGTGAAAGAACCTCCTGGTCTGGATATCCATAAAGGGAACCTGTTTCTGATTATAATTCTACTAAATGCTGTCTTGGAGTAAATAAAGAATTATTGTTGGTTTGCAAGCAACCTCCAGTGTCCTGGTCATTAACTTCACAGGAAGATCCACAGCTGGTCAAGCACGCTCAAATGGGTGTGAAGGTCCCGGGAGTTGCACATGCCTGTAGCCTTTTCAGAGGCATACATAAATCTACACTGCTCAAACAACACACGCTCAAAATACTTCCAGCCAACACTCACGGCTGTGTGCTAGACATACATTTTGTAATAATGTCATTGTTATTCTTACCTTTTATTATTTAGATTTCTATTCAGTCCCTCTTCTATTCATATTCCAGTCTCTCATTCAAACCACTGGCTGATTGTTAGGGTAAGTTGGACCCTTATAACCTAGATAGCTGCTTAAATTCCATACTGGATAGCTGATTAACAAAAATCTAAATCAGTTAAAAACCACCAAAATAAATAAAAAATGAAGACAATTGCAAATTGTGAATAGCACTTTCTATATAATACTAAAAGTTCACTTAAAGGTGAATAGGCCATTTAAGATATGTCCCCATTAATTCTTATTTTCTGTAGCTATTGCGTACCTTAGATGAAAGTTCCAATGAGATGGTTAAGGCAGCACCTACAGATTTCACAATACCGACCCTTGGAGTGTGAACAAGGGAGGTATTTATTGATGAGCGAATTTTTCCGGCAGGCGAAATTCGCAGCGAATTTCCGCATTTCACCATTAGCGAATTGGTTTTGAAACTTACGTGAAAATTCGTTATGGAAAAATTAGTCACGCGGAAATTTTGTCACGCACCAAAACGGGCACAGTCGCGGCAAAAAGCGCGGACGACAAAAAAAAAAATTGCGCAACAAATGCGTTTCATGAATTTTTCGCCGTTTCGAGAATTTTATGGTGAAGGGGGACAGATGCGCTCATCTCTAGAGGTATTATGTATATAGGCAGGAGTACCAAAAATAACCAAGCACAGGATCGGAAATGCAGATTCGTGGTCAACAAAACAAGCCAAGGCCAGGACAGGCAGCACAGATTCGTAGTCAGGAGATGCGCCGAGGTTAGGATGGGCAGCAGGGAATCAAGAACCAGAGGACAAGCCGAAGTCACACCAGAAGATCAGGAACTGAAGAAGCAGAAGGTTTAGTGTTTACAGGAAAAAGATCACTTAGCAAATGCAGGGGGAAGCTGGCACCTATAAATAGTCAATGTCCATGCGCAGAACCAGTGGAGGATTAATGTGATGTGAAGCCTTTAGGCTACACTTTCCAACGGGGCCCCTTCTAGGTTACTCAGACTGTGCAGGAGAAAAAGCAAAAAACAACGTATGTATCATCACCTCAAAATAATGCAGCGCAAGCTTATTTCTTGTGTAATACCATTGGTAGAGCAGCAAACACAAAAATGAATTTTTAGCCAAGGGGAATCCTAATTTCAGTGCCCTGGACAAATTCATAATCATACCAGTTGGCTGTAGTTATGTTAGTTACAAAGAGAGAGTTCCTCGCTTTGTGAAACAACTTATGACTGTGGTAAGGAAGTTCTAAATTTGTGCAGGCATACTGCCAAGTGGCTGGATTGGTGCTAGCGCCAGTGACGCCAATGACGCAGTCAAACATTATGCAACAGCAGGGGCAATGGTGAGCACGGACATACACGCCACTTGTTTAATTTAATCTGCACAGAGTTTTGTTCAACCCACATGGACAGAGACAGGTTGCTGAGAGGGGAATATTGAAGAATAACTTGCTTTTCATTTAGGCATACAAGGATACAAACAATTTATTTTATTATATTTAGAAAAAATATAATTTTTTCTATAGTTCACCCTTTAATGTATGACTGTTTTAGCTGCTTTATCTGAATTATTTTTGAGAGCCAGGATGCTAGACAGGAGAGCAGTTTGCAAAGCGCTGCTGTACACAGGTCTGTTTAAAAAGCCTTTATGTTGGGGCATGGCCAACCATGGACGCAGGCACATGCACAGTCTAAGAGCTCTGCTTCACTACCCCTTCTCCAGCCCAATAAATAGCATACCCGATAGCAGATTGGAGATAACTCGGGCCACCACAACTTCCTGAGACACCCGCCACGAAATGGGGAAAAAGAAACTCTGCGGCCAACGCACCACCATGTCGCCATACCTCCATAAGACCGCAGGCCCTGACAAACACGTGGCTTCACAAGATGGCGCCCAGTCAGACACAGCGCAGAATATAATAGCTTCCATAGATGGCCCCCTCTAGGTTCTGTGAGTAGCGCTAACTCCCCAGCATTTGAGTCGCCTCTGCATTCACCATTCCAGCCTGAAACACACTGCACCACAGACAATGCCCCAGTTACAGCCCAAATACTGAGCGATCAGCTAATCAAACTGCAGTCCACACTACAAACTACTACTACACAGGTATCCACAGCAGTAGCTGCTGCCATTAAAGAGGGGAAAGAACTGACAAATTAGAAACACTCACAGATGACATAGCACAGCGTTTTATCAATATTGAGGAAGAAAATGCAACAATACGCAACTTGTGTGAAGACCAAGAGAATAGGTCTAGAAGGCAAAACCTCAGAATAAGAGGGGTCCCAGAAGAGTTAAATAATACTGAAATTCAGACTTATCTGAAAAACGTATTTTCTACCATATGCCCAGACATACAACCAGATCTGTGGCGTTTCGATAGAGCACACCGCTCACTTGCCTTAAAACCTCCACCAACAAAGCCTCCACGTGATATCATTGGGTGCTTTCACTGACTTATCACCAATAACATTGGCAAAGAGGAGGGAACTGAGACCCATTACGCAAAAACTCAGCAAACACAAAATTCCGCGTCGCTGAGGATACCCATTCAAGTTGATAGTAAACAGAAATGGCCAAACCTATATATTGAAACACCCCCAAAACGGAAACAGATTCCTTAAACCTTTGGGGTTCAACTCACAACCGAATAACTCAGGCTCTCCCCCGCAAGGGGATAAACACTCCCCACCACCAAGCCCTCAATGGAAAAAAATAGGAGGTACATCCCCCACTCCTAGACTGGCACTGAGCCCAACACCACCACGAGACAATTGAAAAACCCCCACTTTGCTGAAGATGAGCAACATAACACCTCAGGCTACACATCAAGAACCCAATCTGGGGTTTATGAAGAACTTCTCTACATGATCTAAAACAACACACAGTAGTGCCACACTCCACGACTGGCTACCTACCCCCGCCAACAGGAACCCTTAGTTCCAACCAGGCTCAGAAATCACTCTCTGAGCCCACCTAAAACTTTTTTCTTGGTAAAAAATTGCCTCGCTATATCTGGCCTAATCTCTAAGGCCAACTCAGTTTGATACCACGTGACAAAGTCACAAATTTATATGTTCAATTATACTTACCTTTTTATACAAGTTTTCTTCATTTTTTCCTTGTTTAATGCAACCATGTGTTTTATGATGCTTTACTTATTTTACTTACTTGTTTTATTAAAAAATGCAACTTCAATAAATAAGACACTCTCACTGCCACTGCTATCAAGGGTCTGCTGCACCAAAAAACCAAACCATTTGATGACAATCAAATGTCTACTCTCCTAACAGACACCAAATCAAATTCCTTAAGAAAATTATTTCTAAGGTCCAGCAGGTCCCTCACCAATATACAATTATAGGAGGAGATTTCAACCTGGTTTTCTCTCAGCATGCAGACAGATCTCACCCCTCTCCAGACCAAACAGCACACAATATGTCCAAACTTTTTAAACAGTTGACCCGACAGGCAGCACTATTTGATGCTTGGCGAATCAACCACCCTACGGCACATCAATATTCCTTTTATTCCAATGTATATAAATCCCACTCCCGACTAGATTTTTTTTTATCTCACAACCATGCATACAACTGCCCTTCTCAACTGAGATACAACCCATAACCTGGTCAGATCATGCCCCTATAACTTTAACAATAGACTTGCCAGAACTACCTCCCAAAAGGTCACACTGGAGATTAAATGAAACCCTACTCCACAACCCGGAGATATATAAGAAGATTGAGTCAAACCTCAAAGACTACTTTAGAGAGAATGAAGGCACGGTCTCTTCCTTACCAACATTCTGGGAAGCCCATAAGGCAACAATCAGAGGCCACCTTATCTCTATAACTTCCCACTTAAAGAAAAAATGAAGATTACCTAACTACACATAAACAACTACGGAACCTTGAAAATCTTTAAAACACTTTGAAAACTGAATCTGTACTTTCACAAATCACTATGTTACGTAAAAAGCTGGCCGCACACAAACATAAAGAAGCAGAGAAGGCCATAATTTGGATTAAAAAAAACTATTATGAAAAGAGCGACAAACAACACACACTATTAGCTAAAAAATGAAGAGATCAAAAAATGCAAACTAGAATAACCTCCCTAGCAACTCCCTCCGGACACCTAAAACATGACCCCGAGCAGATAGCCTCTCAATTCCAAGCATATTACCAGAAACTATACAACTTAAGGCCACACACATCCAGAGAAAATTAAGACTCTGAACCTATTGACCAATTTTTAAACAAACTACCCCTCCAAAAATTTTCAGAAAGCGACCTAGAAACCCTAAATAAAGCAATTACAAATGAAGAACTAGCATACACCCTTAAAAATATGCCAAATGGAAAAACACCCGGCCCAGATGGATTTACTTATAAATATTACAAACTCTATGCACATATCCTCTCGCCATACCTGTTAAGGCTATTCAATGACTACCTCCTAGGAACTTCAATACCAGCATCTAACCTAACTTCAAACCTATCTTTGATTCCCAAACCAGGAAAAGACCCCACCTTATGTTCTAACTACAGACCAATTGCACTCTTAAACTTGGATCTAAAACTGTTCTCAAAAATATTAGCAAATCACTTAGCCCCAATTCTAACAAAGATGATTCATAAAGATCAAGTAGGCTTTATATTAGGCCGCCAGGGGACAATACCAGATGCACAATAGATCTCATAGAAATAATCAATAGGAAAAGCTCACCCTCCCTTTTATTAAGCTTAGACGCAGAAAAGGCTTTCTACAAAGGCCCTACCTTTTCACACTCTTAAAACACCTCAGTCTTTCAGGTCCTTTCCTAACAGCATTATACAGCCTATACAACAAGCCTCAAACTTATCTGAAACTAGCAAGCAAAACCAAAGACCCCATTGCAATAACAAACGGTACAAGACAGGGCTGCCCTTTATCCCCCCTTCTCTACGCTCTTAGTATAGAACCCATAGCGGCTCCTATTAGAAGCGACCCCAAAATCACAGGTATCACAGTTAATTCTATGCAATTCAAAACAGCCCTCTTTGCAGATGACGTTTTGTTAACATTGTCTAACCCAATAATTTCACTCCCCAATTTGCATGCTTTATTAGATACTTATGGCTTAATCTCTGGATACAAAGTAAACAGAAGCAAAACAGAAGCACTTCCATTACATATCCTGCTACATCTTTGGACGCTCTCAAAAAGACCTTTAACTATAGTTGGAAAACGGATGCACTCTCATACTTGGGGACACAGATAACAGCAAACTACCATCAACTATATGACTCATTTCAAACCTCTGATTCACCATACAAAGACTATGCTTCTCAAATGGTCTACACAATCCATCTCATGGTTCAGAAGAATAGCTGCAGTAAAGATGTCTATCCTCCCAAAATTATTGTATTTATTTGAAACACTACCAGTCAAAATTCAACCTAAAACATTCACCGAACTACAAAAAACTCTCCACAAATTCATCTGGAACCATCATAGACACTGGATTCCCCAATCAGTATTAATGTCTCCACTCCAATACGGAGGACTAAGAGCACCTGTGCTCAAAAATTACTACGAGGCGGCACATCTAAGACAATTACTGTCCTGGTCCCATTGGACCCCACAAACCACCTGAGGCCTTATAGAAAATACCATGGCAGGAGACACCCACAGAAACCCACTCATCTGGTTTACAAATGGAAATTTTAAAGTACCATCAACTTTACTAAACTCGACACAATTGACATTACAATTATGGAACAGACTTCAAAGACAGTACAACCTAAAATCAACACACCCTGGAATTGCAATGTATCTCAAAAATCCAACCTTCGAACCAGGCACAACACCTTCATTTTATAACAAATGGTTAAAAACAGATTTTTTCAGTATTGGAGACTTGATAGATCCACAAACTCATGCAATCTACACATACCCCAAACTAAAAGAAAGAGCACCAACTGTTAAACTATTGTTTTTTGAATACCTCCAACTCTGCAACTTCGTAACTACATATACTAAACCAACAGCACCCATCCTATCTACAGCATTTGAAACAATAGCAAAGCAAGGCCTCCTCAAAAAAGGCTGATATCAACTATATACAAGATGTTAACCCAACCACTCCAAGATCAAACCCCTCATCACACCTATATGACCAAATGGAACCTCACACTTCAAGCGCCTCTATCCCAAACAGACTGTGACTCCATATGGTCCAACACAAAAAAAATGGTAACATTTGCATGACAAAAGGAAAATATTTACAAAATAATGATCCCAGACAAATTACGCAAGCTTCCAAGACTGCTCTCCCCTCTGCTGGAGAAACTGTGGGGCACGGGGCACCCTAATACATATTTTGGGAATGCCCACTTCTCCAACCATTATGGACAGAAGTAGCCAACATTTTAAACCATCTCTTAGGATCTCCAGTCCCAAAAGAAATATCTACATTTGTACTAGGCAAGCCCTTTGACAAAATGCACAAACATACTCAAGTACTATTCAATCAAATTCTCACAGCCATAAGGCTAGCAATAGCCTCTAAATGGAAGCTGACAACAATACCAACGACCGCTGAGATCATAAAAAAAGTAAACGACAACAGACTCTTTGAATCCAGGATGCTGGCCATACAAAACAAGACAAATAACTATTTAAATATCTGGTCCATATGGGAACTAAGAGGATATGCCTCCCACCCCGCGCACACCCAAGGCCTCACTAAACACCAAGGAAAACAACGAGACGGACAATGACCACTAAAATATGCAGTGAATGTGCCTGATACCCGCTGTACACTCTGTATATTATGTTTGTATTAATCCACCTTTTTATTCCCCCCCCCCTGTTTTTTTCCTTTTTCTTTTTTTTTACAAAACTCAATAAAAATTATAAGTTAGGTAGAGCTTTCGTGCACTTCTATAGAAGGCTAGAAGGTAAAGAATTTGGACATGGACGGCCTTGTCTTGGTAGGTTTACAGTTGTGCCATACTCCTTCCATTTCTGAATGATCGCTTGAACAGTGCTCCGTGGGATGTTCAAGGCTTTGGAAATCTTTTTGTAGCCTAAGCCTGCTTTAAATTTCTCAATAACTTTATTCCTGACCTGTCTGGTGTGTTCTTTGGACTTCATGGTGTTGTTGCTCCCAATATTCTCTTAGACAACCTCTGAGGCCGTCACAGAGCAGCTGTATTTGTACTGACATTAGATTACACACAGGTGCACTCTATTTAGTCATTAGCACTCATCAGGCAATGTCTATGGGCAATTGACTGCACTCAGACCAAAGGGGGCTGAATAATTACGCACACCCCACTTTGCAGTTATTTATTTGTAAAAAATGTTTGGAATCACATATGATTTTCGTTCCACTTCTCACGTGTACACCACTTTGCATTGGTCTTTCACGTGGAATTCCAATAAAATTGATTCATGTTTGTGGCTGTAATGTGACAAAATGTGGAAAAGTTCAAGGGGGCTGAATACTTTTGCAAGCCACTGTATATATAGGAATTTAATTATTACATCTTCAAAATATCTGCAGCCAAGATATTTATGCTGTGTACATGACATATTTCACATGCTATAACTGGCTCTAATGCTAACCGATTCCAGTATGATTCTATTATCTCAGAATCGGTAAGTAATAAAACTGATAGGTAAATTATTTCTTACAGTAGATTTGGTGTTTCCCCATAAGCTAGATTCCCTAGAGATTTCCAAACTCTGGGACTTACCTTCTTATCAGTGTCGCAACTATAAAGGTGGTAGACCCAAAAGGACCAGTCACACATAAGTTATGCTCTGCTCCTTATGAGGGCTGAAAGCAGTGGATGCAGGCCCCAGCCTTAATGTCTGATCATTACTGGGATGGAAGCTTATACAGGTATATTCAACTAGATATATGACAGATAACCCTAGGCTCAAACCATCAGAGAACCTGACCATTTTTAGTCTACAAAGGAAGCTTGATTCCAACAAATCTAAAAGCAGCAGCCTAAAATGTATTTCACCATTTTTATTTAGAAAGATCAGCTACCCAATGATGCAATCATTGGAAATCTAATTATGCAGTTGTTCGTTTGCATTTAAATGCAATAAAATAATGTTTTGTATTTTTTCCCTTGTTCTTTAATTGTAAAATTTCATAGCAGAAACATGTCTGTAGGATATGTGAACAGGAGAGAAGAAAATAGGAGAAACAAAAAGAGTAAATGAGGGTACAGAAAGGTAGTACATTGTGGAATGATGAGAGGTTGTGCTGTGCTATGACACACAATACACAGGCAAGGCGCTGTTTCAAAGCTGAAGCTGAAGCTGAACCTGAACTGGCAGCCAAGAAAAGCCATATGCACAATTTTCATTTTGGGGTCCCTACAGGCCACATACTAAGGTAGATCTATGCACACTGAGCATCAAACTGTTCATTAGGAGGAAATGGCAAAACAGTTTTGATTTAAAGTGGGTGAAAACAGAGAGTGTTGGTGGGTGAGGCTTTTTGTGGGAGGGACTTGTGTTCATCCCTTCTCTGTCCTAAAAATTAAGCTGATCTCTTTGTAGAGACTAAAATAATAATAAAAAAAACAACAAAACACAAATACAAGAGTATTGTAGAAATGATACCTATATTGGCTAACAATAAAAATACATTGCAAGCTTTCGGAGCTCTAAGGCCCCTTCATCAGGCAGAATGCAAATGAGAACTGAAATGGCACAACATTTATACTGGCTATTTTTCTTATAATGTTCAGCTGTGGGTTGTAGGTGACTACAATTGGTACCCTGTCACCTACAACCCACAGCTGAACATTATAAGAAAAATAGCCAGGGACCTGCAGCCCATGCTCCATACAGATACCAGACTAAAGGAGATATTCCCTGAACTACCCCTTCTGTCCTATAGACAACCACCCAGTCTGAGGAAAATGATTGTTAGAAGTGCTCTTCCCCAAACAACTAAAGCAGGTACATTTCCCTGCAACAGCAAAAGATGTGAGACTTGCAAATACATCCTGTGCAAAAATCAAATTGCAATACCGAATACACAAAAAGTCTACACCATTCGGGACTGCTATTCATGTGCTTCCTCCAATGTGGTGTACATGATCATATGCACTAAGTGCCCTACAGGAGGAATGTACATTGGAGAAACAGGGCAAAAACTGCGCACAAGGATGAACCATCACAGATATAAGATCAATACCAAAACGTGTGATACACCAGTGGGACAACACTTCTGCAATCAGGACCACAGGCTTCAGGACATGAAGGTGTTAATTCTAAAAAGGAACTTTGGATCTGAACCAGAAAGGAAGATCTATGAATTCAAATGTATGGAGTTATTCAACACATTAAGACAGGGCCTTAATTTGGGGTCAGGTTTCATGTCACACTATCTGATCTGACTGAATCTAGACCCCTGGACTATTTACAACCCACCCTAATAAACCTTAATTACTTTCGCTATCTTCACAAGTTATCTCTATCTATCTGTAACTTCCTAATTTATTGCTTGTAAACACTTCTCTCTGATCTATCAGTATAAATGTTGTGCCATTTCAGTTCTCATTTGCATTCTGCCTGATGAAGGGGCCTTAGAGCTCCGAAAGCTTGCGATGTATTTTTATTGTTAGCCAATATAGGTATCATTTCTACAATACTCTTGTATTTGTGTTTTGTTGTTTTTTTATTATTATTTTTGACACTGGCTAACACGGTACTACAGTTTTTGTTTTGTAGAGACTGTGACCCTTGCAGCCAGAAAGTGCTGTAGTTTTTGAATGTGTCATTTCTTTCATCTTTCCTTTGCCTTCGTTTCACCTTATTTTAATCCACCTTGCTAATGAAATTACTCTCTAGTATATACAAATAAACAAGTCTAAATTGTATACACTAAAATTTATATGCAAAATGTCTTTGCTTATGACTGTCTAAAATCAAAACACATCCTAAATGAACTTGCCCTTGAAATCTACTTTCTCTAATATTGGAGACTGTCTTACAGTGAGCAGTCAGAAAGCAAGATGTCATTGTTGAGCTTTTCTCCCACTTGTAAAATCATTTCCTTTACCTCCTTATAAAACCAAAATCAAAGTAAAAATAAAAAATCCTGTAATGTTTGTTGCATATAACAAATGAAAACACCACGTTGCATGGTTTTGTATGGAGCTCTTGGAAAATCATTTTTAATAAGACATGCATTTAGCTGTTTAGCAGGGAAGGAGTTAATGTTCTTCCCGGTTGAAACACAGAACACATAATAGCTGTGGAGGTGTGCGCTGTGTTGTGCTGTGATGTCAGAATAGAGAGGTGGAGCTGACACAAGCAGCAGTAGGAGGGAGAACTGACTGCTGTACTTAGATTGAGATATCTGGCTTTAAACTGAGGTACAGTAGTATCCACTGACCAGCCCTGGGTTCTTTACTCTGACATCTGTCTTAAAAGCCTTAAGACACACACACAGCATGGAGAACAAGGGACAGCCAGGTCAGTCAATGTGTGTGTTTCCCATCACTGATTATGTCACACTTAGCGTGCCACATAATGCTTGTGTAATGTCCATACACCGTCTTGTCACCATTTTTCCAATAGTGTGAAATCACTGAACATTTCTGGCTGTGAAATAGTTAATTTAGTTTGCTGCTTTTCACACTCGCTGTATGTGAGAAATACTAGAAGCTGTTTCCTGATCTGATAGTGTGCTACAGCTGAAAAGATGGGTTGTAAATTTGCAGAAGGCTTATCACCCTCCTGAGAGGTGTTATTTCAAAGACACTCCACATTCTCTGAGAAATCATATTTAGCAGGAACTGCATTGAATTACATGATATTGCAGTGCAGTAGTAGTCTACAACCTGTGGCTTTCCAGCAGTTTCTGAACTACAGCTCGTGCCATCCAAACATGCCATTGGGATGCTGGAAGTTGCAGTTTAGCAACACCTGGCAAGCAGAATGGCTTAGCTGCCTGTTTATATAAAAGAAAAATTTCCTTTGCTAGTTTCAATCCTGATTTATGAACTTACGTAATCACAAAAATATTTTTTAGTTACATATATATGTATAAGCATTGTGCAGTTTTATACATCTTTGTATTATTATGAGCCAGAACTTGTTAGTTAATTGATAACCTTATAATCAATCAGACTTAGACATACTTTCTACAGATAGACCGTAAGTTGCAAAATATTAGAATATTCACTTATAGTATGTTATTTCTTCTTTTCTTATTTTACTTTAACCCTATATCGCCCAAAGTCTTTCAGCTGCATTAAACTATACAAGAATAATTTTTTTTTTCCATACTGAAAGTTTAGCTAATTAGAACATCTGAAGATCGGAGGAGAGTTATAAAAATAATGCAGTTGGCAGAGTGGTCCTAATCACAGATGGATTTGATTTTAACTACAGTGATTCCTAATTGCAGTGATTCTAGCGATGTCAAGCCTCCAGCTTGAGTCTGGAGCAGTGGGCTAGGTGCAAATCTTCTCTGTAACATCTTGAGATAATCAGCATGTACCTGTACCATGGTGCCCTGGGATGTAATAGAATGGTGAGAGCAAAGCCAACAGCCATTCTAATGACGTTCATTTTTTCTGTGCTTGAAAGCCATTCATTATGAATTGTGTAGCAACTTTTCTGGGGTTTTTTTAAGTGTTGTAAGGGATATTGTAACCATATAACCAAAAAACAACGTACAGTACTGTAAGGTGAAGTTTGTAATTGGTTTCTAGAGTGACAGACATATGCTAAAATTGTGAAATGGGGGCGATAAACATAATGGCATATATAGTTCCTTTAGAAAAAATTTTTTTGCCTAGCCTAGCTTGCTAGATTACAGAGTTAATCCAGTAATCACAACAACATAATGGCTACTACATATATTTTAAGATATAAATTGCCCGAATAAACTCTGTGATACAGGATTGTCACATGAATTTCATTTTTCAAATAGATGTAAAACATACACTGGGTACAGGATTCACATGAATTTCATTTTTCAAATAGATGTAAAACATACACTGTAATTAATGAAGCATAATACATAGGGAGTAAAATCCTTTTTTCTTTGGACATAGCCTAAAAAGTATGACTGGCACATCATAATAACTGTATTACATTTAGTTTCTGATTTTGTAAGTCACAGTACTGTCATTCCATGTCTGAGTAAAATAAAAGGCTCATGGTCCTATTTCCATTATATGCCATAGTTGACTTCAGAAATATTCATGCCTCAAATAGAGACACATATTCCTTTGCTTTCTGTTTTATACTTTAAAAGTCATTATATAAAGGACTAGCCCACAAAGAATGTGGTACAGCATGTTAAAAAAGTTGCCCAGTGCTAACTAAAGAGGTATTAAAAGAGTCCCAACCTATCAGAAACCTGCCAACAATGGCGTTATAAAGCTGTGTAAAAAAAAATCGAGAATTTATTAAGGTGTGTTTTTTTTTTTACACTATCTAAACAACAGATTCAATGCAGTTATTTTATGCCACTTCAGACATTGTGTAAGTTCTGGCGGAAGTTGCTTTAAGAAAAAACACATAATAAATGACACAGCTTTTTATGAAGCCTGGCAATGTGTGGCAAATTTTGTTGGCATTTTTTACACTGCATAATAAATCTGTCTGTCTATGTGTAGCTGTAAAAAGTACACTTATCTGGACATATGTCAAATGGGTGGGAGAACTAATGCATACGTTTTCTTACTTTTACCCTCAAATTTGCTTATCTGGGCAAGTGGCAAACAAAACAAATCAGTGGTATTTGCCCAAATGAAACTATACTTGAAACCACATACAACTTAAAGGAAAAGGAAAGTCATTTTGGCATTTTACTGCCAATAGATTCGCCACATTAGTGCCACCTAGAACACTATATTCTGCAGAAAGCTTTACTATACCCGAGTAAAGAGCCCTAGAAGCTCCCTCTGAAAGCAGCTGCCATTTTAGCTTGGTCTTTGTAGCTTCCTGCTGCAGCTACATTCCTAATGGAGGGGACAGTGAGTTCTTATACATTCTTATGGGAGGAGGGAGAGAGGAGAGAACTGAGCAGACTCATGCCCCAAACCTGAAGGAGCCCTAAAAGAGAGAAAGTCTGATACTGAAGAACATGTTCATAAAAAAGGAAACAAGAAATTCTTTTCATAGAGGACTCAGTGATAAATCAAAAATGTAGAAAAAGGCAGGCACTCCGGTATTTTGAGTGAAGAATAGCACTTGTTCACGAGAGATTGAAGTAAAATCACAAAACTTTTATTAAGCTAACACATGATACAAGGAGCCTAACGCGTTTCATACCTCACGGTACTTAATCATAGGCTTGAGCCTATGATTAAGTACCATTTTTTTTACCATTCCTTCTCCTTTAAAGTGATACTGAGGGCCAATTAAAAATTTTTTTACACCTGCTGTTGTGTTTTAATTTGTATCAGCTTTAAATTCCTTATAAACTAAATCTGCAAAGTTTTTCGCTTCATAATTATGGTAGCACGAATTACAGACCCACGGAGCAGCCATGTTTGTTCCCCTCTTCCGGATTTTAATTTAAATGCCTCCCAAGTGAATAAATATGCCCAATCACAAACCTGCAACGCCCCTTCTGCTTTCAGCTCGTGTGTGACAAGCTCAGCTCTGTTGTCTATGTGTAAGGAAATTTGCAAGCTTTATAGAGTGGAATATACTGCAATATACCAATGAGCAAAATAAACAAAATTTTACCAGTAATTAAAGAAGGTAACTGGGAAGTTGTAGGTTGCTGTGTTATTAAGAAGGTGCACTAGATGATACTTCCGCATGTGGTTGACTCTGGGGGGGTTATGTAATAAAAGGTACTAAGTTTGCCCAGGAGCAGTAACACATAGCAACCAAGCAGCAGGCAGCATTAACTGGTTACCTGTTTAAAAGCAAATATCTCATTGTTTGCTATGGGTTACTGCTCCTGGGAAAACTTAGTGCCTTTTTTTTTTTTACATATGGGGGTTAATGGGATATATATCTAAGGTAACAGTATCTGATATGACCTTTGCTTTGTCTGTAATGTGTGTTCCCTTAAAAAAAATCACTAATTTACCACAACCAAAGTACATAAGTGAAAATGGAAGACCATTTTTGTTGCATTTACTTTTACCTGTTGGTTTGTATTTTACTATGGGAAGGGCTTTGCTGGTTTTTTTTCTTAAAGGGAACACACAGTGAAAACATACAATATAAAAAATATCCACTTAGGTTTGGCCATTATAACCACATATACTTTTGATCTAGCATTATCTATGATTTTACATGTAAACTATAGTACAACGTTTTAGTTTTTCTTCTGCAATTTACATTTTAATGTTTCCTAATCAACCATTCATATTAGTAGCGTGCAGGTTGACAGATTTTTGGGCTCAAAGGTTCCATAGATTTCACTATTTGTCAATAAATTTAATTTAATCCGGCCCTCCAACATGCTGTATGAGAAATAATTGTCTCACTACATGTAGTAAATTGGACAGCACTGCATTAGACAATACCAAGCTGGCCCACAGGCTTGGAAGACCCTATTTCCCCAGCTTGTTTATAGTCTTTGTTGAGCAGTGAGTATGATTAAAGTACCTTTTCTATACATCAATTTCCTGCATATGTTTTGAAAGTGCACTGGTTCAGGGGTTCCACAATCTCTCCCTGGGAAGCATGGTGTAGGCTGTAAAAGCAGAAGAAAGGTAAACATAAAGCAGCTTGGCTCTTACAACCAAAGTTTTAGAAAAAATAGGTGAAAGAGATGTCCCGAGACCTGTTTGTGAAAAAGAGTAACAAGCGAGAGAACTGCGAGAAGAGAGGCCAAGCTGTTTGAATTCAAACATTATTTTCAGCTGCAAGCAGGATTTCTATTGGTAGCTTCTATGCATGCTTAATGAGACATTAAATCTAAAATATTTTAATGAAACACTGTTTACACATTGAATTTGTTGTGCAAAGAGTAGATCATTTGCTAATTTGACTACACAGGTAGCCACATAGTTATAGGCTCTTATGCAGGGAGAGGGAGACCATTATTCTGTTTGGCTAATAATTGTAGAAACTTGCCAACATGAGTCACTGCCAAACTGATTTTCTACTATGTCCAGTAAGAACTGGCATGATTCAGAGCAGATTCTGCCTGAAAAGCATGTGTTGTTGTGTCATCATATACAAAGTAAATGTATAAATGCATTTACACCTTTACAGGGATTTTCTATTAGTGGTGCCAAAACGGTGATTGTCAAGGCAGAACTGGAAAAGTCAACAAACTGGAAACTGGAAAAATACATGATGTCTAAAATCTCGATGAATCAGTACTCTGTGTGTTCTGTAACCACACAATCAACACAAAGCCTAACAAATACTACCATTTTAGTTTTCTGATTATTTTTCCCATCAGTGATTCTTTTTTTAAAGGCCATAGGGGATCTGGGGATCAGAGCATACCAGGTTTTATGCTCGATTTACACGGTGTAGATGGCTTGCTGGGCCCCGTATGTGCCAGTACTACTCCTTGTGTAAAAAGGCAAATTGGAACAAACTGGAATGGCTTAATGTAATCCAGCATAACATTGTTCAGTATTTAGCCACAGAGATCTGTGGCATTAAAGACCAAAAAACAACCATTCACAATATTTAATGCAAAATAGATTAATAATTGTCATAATAATGTTGCATCCCTGACCCTCTTAGTTTTCTAAATTAATCATAAGAAAATATTTATATAGTACAGGTATAGAATTTATTATGTGGAATTCTTGGGCTAGTAATAGTAGTGAGTAATGAGCAAATTATTTCGGCAGGCATGGATTCGCAGTGAATTTCCGCATTTTGCCATTGGCGAATTGTTTTGCAAAACGTCAGAGAAAATTCACCGCAGAAAAATTCACTGTGTGGAAAAGATGTGGTCGCACGTCAAATTGGGCACAGTCGCGTCAAAAAAGGGCACGATAAATGCATTCCACTAATTTTTTGCAAAACGGAACAGATTCGCTCATCACTAGTAGTAGTAGCTCATTAACTTATTTAATGAATCATCTAAACCTATTTCAGTTGTCTCAGTTTAAAAATATGCAGCCTTTTCTTGATTTTTAATGTAATAATATGGTTTTGAACAGTTACCTAATTCAAAAACGTCCAGTATATAGAACTCATATACAGGTATTATAGTGTCCTGATACAATCCATTTCTAATCCCTGCCAACCTCTGCAATCAAAATGCATTCAAATAATCTGGATCATAGATGACACAACAGATATGTTAAACAGCCTTGTGACACTTGTCTGCTTGTGTGGTAGTTGGTACACACATAATCCCTTAAAAGAAAACTAAACCCTAAAAATGAATAAAGCTAGATATGCCATATTTTTTATACTGAACATATTTTATTAGCCAAAAGGTTAAAAATCTTTATAGTAGTAATGATCCAGGCTTTCAAATTCTCACAGGAGCTCTCAAACTTTTGTTAGGAGTATCAGTGACACTCACTTTACATTTTGATGCTTATTGCACTGGCTTCAGAGCTGCTCTGTACAAATAATCTGAATTATTTACTAATCAGTCTTGTATTGTGACATTTATATTCTGTATATTACATTACATTAACATTTATTTATAAAGCGCCAACATATTCCGCAGTGCTGTACAATAAGTGGGTTACATACATTGGACATACAGAGTAACATATAAAGCAATCAATAACCGATACAAGAGGTGAAGAGGGCCCTGCCCAAAAGAGCTTACAATCTGTATATACATTATATTGTAAGTGGGTCCCTAACTCTGGTAACTGACAGCAGCACAACTCATGTGCAGTGAATCAGCAGAAAAAGGACACTCAAAGAAAGTAAATACAAAATAAAAATTTATTACAAAATCATAGAAAATAAAGCCCAATGCGTTTCAACCCAGTCAATCTCAATCTAAAAAACAAGAAAGGTTTGGAAAAACTGTATTAAAGGAGAAGGAAAGGCTAGTAAAAAGGTTATCTCCCTCTATGAGTCAGCTTCCTGCTGATTGGCTCAGATCCACATTCCTAAGGGGGGGGGGAGTGAGTTCTTAGCATGCTTGAGAGAGGGGGGAGCAGGAAAGAGCAGAGAACAGAAAGCTGTGTGTCTGTGGCACAGGAATTACAGACACAATTAATCTTTTTTCAGAGAAGTCAGTGCAGCGTTTCTGTAAGTGCTTATGGCTGTATTTACATAGACCTTTCTGATAAAGCTTACTTAGTTTTTACCTTTCCTTCTCCTTTAAGACAAAAAATCCATTCTGCTTCCTTTCTAAGTAGTGAAGTATTTCTTTTTATACCTCCCCCAGCAGAGTGGACCTGTTCAATCCCCATAATTTTCAGGGAGGAAACATTGTGTTGATGTGATATGCAATGTTGAACCAGTGGTGTATTTTCTTTCCCCGCTTTGATGACACTCCCATGTTTTAGGAATCTATCCTTGTAAAAGACACATGGCACTCATGTTTCCTGAATATTCACTCATCACTACTAAGATCTGTTGGTCTTATTAAAGTTGTTTGCACATAGGATAGAAAACTGGCTACAGGATCGGGTACAGAGGGTGGTTGTTAATGGTACATTCTCTACATGGAGTAAGGTTCTCAGTGGGGTCCCTCAGGGTTCTGTTCTGGGTCCACTTTTGTTTAACTTGTTCATTAATGACTTAGTGGAGGGTATTATAAGTAGTGATGAGCGAATCTGTCCCGTTTCGCCAAAAAATTCACAAATCTTTCGAAAGATTCGCGAAACAGCGAAAATGTTGCACGTAAAAAAAAAAATTGTCGCCCACGGCTATTCTTTTGTCGCGCAGCTATTCTTTTGTTGCCCGACTATTATTTTGACACCTGCGACTATTCTTTTGATGCGGGTGAAAATTTTAGGACGCGTGGCAAATTTTTTCCATCCGCTTCGCAAACCAATCCGCCAATGGCGAAACGTGGAAATTCACCATGAATCCATGCCTGGCAAAACTTTTCGCCCATCACTAATTATAAGTAATGTATCAGTGTTTGCAGATGACACAAAACTCTGCAGCCCAGTCAATTCTATCCAGGATGTGGCATTCTTGCAGCAGGAGCGTGACAAACTAGCAATCTGGATGGCTAAGTGGCAGATGAGATTTAATGTGGATAAATGTAAAGTCATGCATCTGGGATGTGAAAATATGAATAAATTAGAATGATGGATGGCACTCTGGGCTATATACTTGCCCTTTAAAACAATTTCATCAAATAGGAAATGGATTTAGGTGCTAAGGCAGGGGTGGGCAAACTACGGCCCGCGGGCCACATCCGGCCCGTTAGCCCTTTCAATCCGGCCCCGCCGTCTCCGGCCCCCTTAAAAGAATGACAGGCCCTGATTGGTTGCGCCCCATGCGTGCGCACAGCGTCAGCACGCACGGGGCGCAACCATATAAAAGAATGCATTGGGGAGCCGGGGAACAGAAGGACGGGACGGAGGAAGCAGCAGGTCGCTGGAGGAGGGAGCCGCAGGTCATGGAGGATGCTGGGGGGGAGCTGAGAGGCCCCATAATTTTTGATGGCAGCTCCGGGCGTAACGCTGTCCCGGCCCGGTCCGGCCTGTCTGTTAGTCAATGTGGCCCCTGAGCCAAAAAGTTTTCCCACCCCTGTGCTAAGGTTTCAAAATCCTCCCAATAGAGGATTATATATATATATATATATATATAAATGTACAATAGAAGCCCACATATAAACCCTGCACACTATAAAAAACATATAGTAGGGTGGTACTGCATTAAAAGAATGTTTTTGCATATTTTTGTTTACTAATGGATTTTGTATATGTACCTTTTGAATGCAATGTTGTTGTTGTTGCATGATAACCATATATTAAAAGATTTTTTTAACTTATACCGTTAATGGGATTGTACTTGGCAAATCCATAATGGAGAAGGACCTTGGAGTCCTTGTAGATAATAAACTTGGCTGTAGCAAGCAATGCCAGGCAGCAGCTGCAAGGGCAAACAAGGTTTTGAGCTGTATTAAAAGGGGTATAGATTCACGGGAGGAGGGGGTTATTCTTCCCCTTTACAGAGCACTGGTAAGGCCCCATCTAGAATATGGTGTTCAGTTTTGGTCTCCAGTGCTCAAACGGGACTCATATTGAGTTAGAGGGGGAGCAGAAGGGCAACTAAGCTGGCAAAAGGTATAGAAAGTCTCAATTACGAAGAAAGACTGGGCCAGTTAGGGTAGATTACACTAGAGAAGATGTGCTTATGGGGTGGTATGATAACTATGTATAAATATATAAGGGGAACATATAATAATGCTTTATTTAGCAGTAGGTACTTCCAGAGGACACAAGGCCATTCCGATTAGAAGAAAGGAGGTTTTATCTTAATATTCAGAAAGGATTTTTTACTGTGAGAGCTGTGAAGCTGTGGAATTCCCTTCCTGAATTAGTTGTACTGGCTAATACATTAGATAGCTTCATGAATGGGTTGGATGGTTTTTTAGCAAGTGAGGAAATACAGGGTTATGGGCTCTTAGTACAAGTTGATCCAGGGACTGGTTTGATTGCCACCTTGGAGTCAGGAAGAAATGTTTCCCCCCTCTTCGGCAAATTAGAGAGGCCTCATTTGGAGTTTTTTTGCCTTCCTGTGGATCAGCTAGCAGTTAGGCAGGTTATGTAGGCATTATGGTTGAACTTGATGGACGTATGTCCAACCTAACTTACCATGTTACTGTGTACTCCCTACATGCGATTTACATGGTATTCAACTGCTCAAGGCAGTCAAACACAATCTGACGAATTAACACAGGTATCATCTTCAGTAAATGTATTGCTTCATAAGAAAATGGCGGGGGCTCTTTACTGAAAGTCAGGACATATTTAATAAGGAAAAAAAATAAGTAGCTGCTGTGAATCCCACAGTAGTTTGGCCTAGTAAGACTAAAGCCAGGCATGCATATGACATCATGGAGATGAGGTGAGCGGATAGGCTCTTTCTCATTCCAGATTTCTAGACTGTAAGATTTTTGGGTAGATCTTTTTTTACCTCTTGTATTAGTTGTTTTATTTTTTTTTTTTTGTATGTATGTAATCTGCATGTCTAGTGTATACACCCATTTATTATTCTGTTCTGAGGAATATGTTAGCACTATATACATCCATGTTAATAATAATAATAATCTTTAGCTGACATTTTTGTTTTCTCTCTAACAACTCAGCCTTATTCTTTATATTTTCAGGATTGAAATATTTTATAAAGTACGGGAATAGGAAAAACAAGCCCTCCCACTTTGTGACTTTTGTGGGATAGAAACACTTTGAAAGCTTCAGATTACTAATAGAAATATAACTATAAAAGTTTACTTTCAAAGTAGCATATTTATTATGTGAAGAGAATAACTTCTCTAGATATCTCTTCAAAAATGTCAGTGAGCTTTCCCTTCTGCCACCAAAGCATTTCTCTTTCTCACATTTGCCCCATGGCATTGGATTTTTAGCAGTTAAACACACAGCCCTAGCACCTTTCCTCAAGATTAGATTTAAATAACTGCTATTGTTGGCAGCGAAGAAAGGTACCACTAGTGGAAAATTTGCAGCTATGGGACAGTAGATATTAGACATGCTGTGTCAGCCTTGCTTTCCTTTTGTTACTTGCAGGGCCGGTGAAGAAGCTGAAAGCAATGACATTCTGAGCAAGTTTGTTCAAAGAATTAAAATATTATTTTTCTTATTAAAATGATATGAATGATAAAGTATGATAACATCCTCTCCTATCCTGGGGATATCTTTGACCAGTACCTCACATTCTCAAATAATTTTAATGCCACTGCCAAAACCTGCTAGGTTTTTTTTTCATCGAAATATTACCAAGATAACCCCTTTCTTTCACACATAACAACTAAAACATTAATCCATGCTTTTATTCTTTCCAGTTTCGACTACTGCTGTCTCCTACTATGGCCTATGAGTAAGTGCGCACGCGCACGAAACGCGTCAGGCGTTTAGCTTTTTAATGAATCAATAAAGGACCTGCTTTTAAAAGACCCTTCTAGTCCGGAGCGCTTGGTGTTCATTTATACTGACTTTGCTGTCTCCTACTAACTGAACATTTCTGAATGACTTGCCTTTTTCCAGCTCTCATGATCTACTGAACCAGCAACCAAAAAACTATTGCTGTGTGAGGCTACAATTTTATTGTTATTGCTACTTTTTCTTAGGTATCTTTCTATTCAGTCCCGCTACTATTCAAATTCTAGTCACTTATTGAAGCCACTGCCTGGTCACTAGTGTTACAGGCCCACTGTGAGGCCGTAGCAACAGTGATTCCGTTAAAGAAAATTAATGGAGATCAAAAGCCACTGGTTTATGCTTTTTGTCAACTTAAAAAAAACAGCTCTCTGTGTCTACACTAGGGTAAATTGACTGCTGAAACTCTAAACTCTAAGAGCTCCTGAACAAAATACTATATAATATAAAAAAACATTGCAACGTGTCTCAGAATATCACTGTTTACGCCATACTAAAATTAAGTTAAAGGTGAACTACCCCTTTAAGCAAAAGAATAGCATACAAAATCCTTTTGCTAATGTCCAAAGCCATTCACTCCCCTGCTCCTCACATTTCTTTACTTGCCTCCTCGTAGGTTCCTAGCCATCTCCTCTCAGATCAAATGTCTTTATACACCATCCACACCCACTGCCATCTTTGGTCAAAAACCTTCCTATCTCACTGCTCCTAAATCCATCCCTATAGGACCCTCTCTCAACCTCTTCAAATGACAAAACTTTGTTTTGCAATTTGTGCCTGTATATTATCCATCCACTTTGTTGTAAGCTCTATGGGGCAGGGAACTCCTCGCTAGTGTGTCTCTTACTACACAGATCTTAATCTCCGTATAGTTATACATATTTATTTTATTCATTGTTTGTCTTCCCTGTGTGTAAGATTATACAGCACTTGTAGCACTTTCCTAAAAACATGTTCTGTTTTTTTTTTTTGGGGGGGGGGATGAGAGGATACATTTATTATCTATGTAGATACATTGGGATATCCCCATAAATTGTCCCTATAATATTTTTGTACAAGTGTTACCATGCTGTAAAGAAAAAGGTTTGGTTAATAATTAATGAAAAATTAAAGCAATGCCTCAAATATCTGACTACCGAAGTATTTCAAATTCTAGATTCTTTCACATATTTTATACCTTGAATTAATGAGCATCTCTAGCCTAAGGAAACAGATTAGATTTGTTGCCAATGTTCTATAGCATATCACTGTGATTGACTAGACTGGCAGTGGGTTGCTAAGGGATACAGACACATGACTCAGTAATGCGTAGTACTCTTAGCAACCATTAATCTCAAAATTTCTTGCAAGAGTTATTTAAACTTCTCAGCCTGTTATTACTGTGTACCAGTTTTGAAGGCTATGTACTTTAAATACTATCTATAATTCTGCTTCATCACATTCATTATATGAAGGGCAATTTGTGCCCTTGTGTCATTGCCATTTCAGTGATAAGCTTCCAACAGCAAACTGAATGAAACAGGGTCGCTTCTTGTGCATTTAAGGTTAGTTGAAAAAACTGGTTAAAAATGTTGTAAAGGAGCTCTACCTATACTGAGCATTTTTCACAATTTTCTTTACTTAAGTTTGTCCCATTGACTTTTGAATGAATTTACTGTTAAACAATGTGATTTTAGGCTTTTTGTCTGGCATAAAAAAACATTTTTAAATATCTTGATTAACACTTTGTAATGGATTATTTCCTTGATCCCAAATATGGCATTCATTTACATGTAAGGACTAGACTGGAGCATTATACCCAATAAGTGATTTAAGGATAGGAAAATGGTGAGGAATCAAAGAATGGAGAATGAAACAAGGCCCTTTATAAAATAAAGACTGATCTGTCTGTGGTAGAGCTTGCACATAGCTATATTTTAGCCCTCTGAATGAGTGCTACCTGCATTAGGGTGCACATTAGGGAGCAGCATTAGATGCAGACTGCAACGGAGCTCCCTATGTAAGGTGGTAAGGACCTGGCTTGCCTGCTGCAACCTGCTCCTTATGCCATTTTTTAAATCTGGTATGAGGAGCACAACGTTCTGGAAGGCAAATTTCTTATTTATCCATATAATAAAAGCATATTAGGCAGAAAGCATTATACCATATATAATTATATAGGCTAACACAATGTCCATCATGTACAGTTATCAAATATCAGTTATAGAGTTGCAATGAATACTTTTGAAAGCCTACATTTTGCAGTTCTGCAAATGAGAACTCAACACAATTACACTTATTTGTTCTTATGTTTATAATAATTCTACAATTAATGGGAATTTGAAAGCGAGTTATTATATGCAATCTATGAGTACACAGACATTGCTGCAAAAAAGCAGAGATAGTATGTCAGATTTGCTGAATGTACAACACAAAAGCTGTTAATGAAAAGAGAAGCAACAAACCACTACAGTAGTGACATGCAAGTAGCTGCCCTTTATTTTATAAATTGTATTGCCTGTACTATAAAAGATGTGTAGATATGCCAACAATGCCATAATCCTTACATACATTGGACACTATTAGCTTTAAATTCTAATGCATAAATTCTAATGCATTACAACTGTAATACATGTCTAATGGAAAAGTTTACCTATATAAGTTTGTGTTTTTTCATTCTTGCATGTATGCTTCTGCAACGTTTGGTTCTTTACTTTTTACTTCAGATCTCAAAGCTTCAAGAGAAAAAGCCCTCTAAGGTTTGCAGCATATCCTTTTTAAATATATGACTGTCTACGATCCAAAAGTAACAAAACCCGGAAAGGGAACTCAAATGTCCCAGAAGCATTAATATGTTTACCTATTTAATGTACAATCAACATAAACAAAAATCTTCAGCACACCACTTACATACATGTTCTCAGAGGGTGCTTGACTTCCACAGCCGCTCCCAAGCCTTTTTTCCATGTATCTTTGCAAAGGGGAAGAAGCACTCCAGTCTGTCGGCAATGCCTTTAAATCATTTATTTGCAGAAATGGACAAACAGCACAAGCTTTCAGGGGCGACCCCTTCTTCAGGTGCAGTCACTGCACCTGAAGAAGGGGTCACCCCCGAAAGCTGGAAATTACTTGGATCACATATAACATACACAAGTTAACTTAAAATTGAACCACCCCTTTACTGCCAATAGATTCGCCACATTAGTGCCACCAAGAACAATATATTTATTCTGCAGAAAGCATTGCCATGCCTGAGTAAAGAGCCCTAGAATCTTTCTCTGTTTGTTTAAGACAGCAGCTGACATTTTAAGTAGCTTCCTGCTTGCAGCTCTAGCTGTAGGTCAGATTACACATTCCTAAGGGTGGGGGGAATACATTTTATAAATTCTTATAGGAGGGGGGAGCAGGAGAGAGGAGAGAGCTGTGCGGACTTTGGCCCCAGGAATGAAGGATTTTTCTGAAAGAGGAAGTCAGATACCCATGAACATGTTTACAAAAAAGAAGACAAGAAATTCTTTGTTTCTTTTGATAGAGGACTCAGTGCAACTTTTCTGTTACATAGACCTTTCTAGTTACATAGACCTTTCTGATAAAGCTTTATTAGTTTTTACCTTTCCTTCTCCTTTAAATAAGGCTATGCCATTTAAAGTTCTGCTTTTTAAATTGTTTTCTTCACTAATCACGAATTAGTTCTTCTGTTACATCAGTTCATGTTCTGAATTTAAGAAGCATTTGTTTATGATGTATAGATACTGGCTTGTATAGTCAGTATGTGGCAGTGGCAAAGTGATAGAAAAATTGTCATCATGCACCATAATCCATATTTCTCATAATTAGGTTTTGTGCATCTGACATGTATATTTTTACAGTTGAAGTGTTTTCCCAAACAATAAGTGACATTTGTATAGAGCAGCCATCCGTGCAGTGATTAGCCTTTAGCTCTTCCGCCTACTCTGAATCTTAGGAGTCTCCACGTTCATCTCTGTGTTCTTAATTTCTGCACAGGCATATATTCGGTATTAGAGTTATTTATGTATAGAATTCCTTGGCAGACTTTTTATATAGAAATATATTTTTGCAGGTGTAATCATAGTCTGAACACTACTGTATTTTATAAAGCTAAACTAAATGTATGTACTGTATGTGCCTTTTTTCTATCTATTGATAAATATGTGTAAATCTATACACACAATTCCTCCCCTATTGCTTTTATGTTAAATGGTTTTTATTGTTTTATAATTATGAATACATTAGAAAATACATTAGGAAGTGCACAGAGAACAGAGCAGCAAAGTATTATATATACAGTCATCTAGTAAAAAAAAACATATCATACAACAAATTGCAATGTTACAAATTGCAGATATGTACTGGTGCTAACAGAATAACAAAATCATAGAAGAAATCCCCTATTGTTTTTCATATATGGGTTTGTATTTATACTTGCGCAGGTATTTTTTAATATGCATGTAATGCAATGGGCTGATATGAATTTTCAGTTCATCGAATCAGCCTGCAGTTAATCTGTTCTTGGCCTCCCTCCCCATACTGTTTTCAGTTTTGCCTTGAGATACTTTTGGTGATTTTATGTTCCTAAACGAAAATAGTAAGGATTACACTTCATACACTAGACAAAACAAGTAGCCTTGAGCTTTTGGGCAACTTGTGCAGCAAGCATGAAGTACTTAGCTAAAGTTCTTAGTACAAGAAAATGTATTTTAACGTAATGCTCTGTGGCCTGTATTTATAAAAATCCTGCCAGTTATGATTCAGTGCTTGACCTAAACTATATATGTAGCTCTACAACTTGGCAACTATGTTTAAGGGCAAGGGCACATGGGGTGTTTTTATGCCATGTTTTTTTTTTTTTTAAAAACACAGGTTTGAGCATACTAATAAAACCACACAGCTTATAATGTGTGTTTCTTAGCCAAATGTAGCGAGGAAAGGTGGCCCAGGGTCATTACATAATGTAATTACATCATGAAAGCTACGCCACTAATGTGTATGGGCACGAGCCATCTTGCAAGAGATTTGCCTCCATTTTGTAAATACACGTATGCTTATTTCACCTTAGTATATCTGCTACTATGTGGATCCCTTGTTTATATGGAATGGAGTTTTGTAGGTGTGTTGGTGTTACAGCAGAAAAATGCATATGATGGCATAGCATAGTGGTTGTCGACTTGTAAGCGCCCTATGACATTACAATGTTGCGTATCCCATAATTGCCTATAGGAATGTATTTTATGCGTATTTACACTCAATCCACATTTTTAAAAACCTTATGTAATAATGCCCTGTGTGTCCTTACCCTAAAGCAGCGCTGTCCAACTGGTGGCCTGCTGCCCTCCTCTGTGTGGCCCCCCCCCACCTGTCTGGCTGCTGTGACTGCTTACCTTTGTGTAAACTTAAAATGGTATCAGTACTGCATGGTTCACACCTCAGATTCAGGCTGTAAACCCGTGTATTGTTTAAACATGTAATCCCTGTATTGTTCACACCTCAGACCTAAGAACCCACAATGTTCAGCTGTTCACACCTCAGACCTCATCATTGTGTCACTGTATGTACTGCCTGCCCTATGCTGCCTGTGTGTGCCATACTCTCTCTGCCCTATGCTGCCTGTGTGTGCCATACTCTGCCTGCCCTATGCTGCCTGTGGGAGGTGAACCTGGCAGGGGTTTGTTCTGGAAGTTTGTTAGCATTTGAAAATAGTCAATATATGGTTCCTAAGGTGTATAATTATGCGAAGGGGGTTGCTGTGCTATCCACGGGGGGGGGGGGGGGGGGGAGGAGGAGGAATATGGATTTAAAGAAGAAGGAAAGGTAAAAACTAAGTAAGCTTCATCAGAAAGGTCTATCTAAATACAGCCATAAGCATGTGTCCTCTATCAAAAGAAACACAGGATTTCTTGTCTCTTTTTTGTAACCATGATGTTGCAGTGTCTGACTTCCTCTCTCAGAAACATCCTTAATTCCCCGGGCCAGAGTCTGCGCAGTTCTCTCCTCCGCTCCCCCTCCCACCAGAATGCTAAGAACTCCCTCCCCCCTCCCTTAGGAATGTGTGATCTCACCTAAAATGCCTAGAGACTGCAGGAAAGAAGCTACCTAAATTGGCAGCTGCTATGTTGAGCAAACGGAGAAAGCTTCTAAAGCTGTTTACTCAGGTATAGTAATGGTTCCTGCAGAATAAATATAATGTTATAGGTGGCACTAATGTGGCAAATCTATTGGCAGTAAAATGCCAAAATGCCTTTCCTTCTCCTTTAAAGGTGTGTCATAATGACATAATATAATTATTTCACATATGAATGAAGGGTGATATCCCTACAGTAAGCACCAACCATTTGTGTTTTTGCACTACCACCATTAAGGTGGGCATGGTCTCAAAAGCTCTTGTGGTAACATGGGTGTGGTTTGAAGTGGATGCAGTTTAAAAAAGAGGAGTGGTCAAAACTGGCTTCTGTTATCAGCCCTCCACCACGTAGGCCAGAAAAATTCCATCCCTCTGTACCACGAGGTTGGACAGCACTGCCCTAAAGCATTCGAAGATGCAATTCAAGCTGAATTAAAAATTAAAAGAAGTGAATGCAACTCAAAAATGTAAATCAGTAAAATTTTATTTAGGTTTTCAGCAAACTAATTCCATCTGTATTGTTCTAATAATGGTATATTAGCTACTTTAATGGCTAACTTTAATCACAACTGGAGGCACTTCTCCCTTTTCAGTAAGCCCCACCTGATTCTAGAACTACAAGTGGTGACGTATTTTATTGAAATGTCAGAATTCAGAGCCAATATTAATGTTACAGTTGCGTATACACAGTATACAGAATGGTATGGGAATAGGTGAAATTTAACACAATGGGATATTTATCAAAAATCAGTTTGTTAATGCTATTGGTGACCTGCAGAATCTTTTTGGAATTTTTAAAAGATCTGTCATATTGGCTTATCGAATCAGGGTTGGAACTAGGGGTAGGCAGAACAGGCACATGCCTAGGGTGCAATACTGAGGGGGAGACTAGGCATGTACATATTCTGTCTGCCTATTCCTAGTTCAGGGTCATGGAAGATCTCAGGATATACTTTTGCCGACCCCCAACCCCTCTCCACTTGTCACTCTCTGATCACAGTAGGCTGCACGCTATACCTTCAAAGACTAAAAATTAATGAATCGCTATCTGATGTGAATATCATGTCTGTAGGTTTTGAGTGTTCAAACGCTTTATACACATAACTCCTGAAAAAAAGGTAGTGCAACTACATCTGTTGGATAAAACTGGTTAGGCTATAAATGTACCAAATGCACCTACTGTAGGTTTCTGTTCGGGGTCATGTGGCTTTGTAACAAAGACCTTACACACAGATCTTGTGAGCATAGTGAAGGGCACTGAGTGAGAGAGATTATTTGCAATACGTTTCCTACATACATCCGGTTGGAAAGTCTGAATGGCTCAGATTGTTGAATCCTAATGCAGTGTCACTCTGATGGTGCTTGGTAGATTTAGAGTCTGCTGAGCCTGAGAATCATACAGTATAATCTGAGAAAAAGCTGTTAACTCTGTTTATGGGTAGCCTTTAGGCCCATGGTTAAAATACAGGGTTTGGTAAAATCTATTGCCCCAAGCTAATTTTGAAAAGACATATGTATTCTGGTCAGAAGTTGGATGGAAAAATCCAAGCTTAGCAAAATGGCAAAAAACACTTTCTCAAGGTGGTGCTTTATTAAAGGCCCACATAAGGAGACATTAACCTCAAATTTGGAGAGATGGACATGCCTGAAACCCATGGCTTTTTATTAAAAGATACAGTAAACTAGCCAGTATGATATGGCCACATTCCATCACAAACTTCTTATTTGAAAATGTGCTAGAATTAAAAAGAGAAAGTGGCGTGACACCACGAAACGCATCAAGCGTATGGTCCTGTTTTGCACTCGCACAACGTGTTTTTAAATGGACTTAATAAATGTGCATTCTATTCAGTGATGATTTGACTGCTCCATATATTTTTCTTCTATTGGAGAATTAAAAAGAAAAAAATTGACTTCAAATATAACTTTTAGGGGCCTGTTTATCAACCATCGATTTTTAAACTCGAATTTTCATTTTAAACTTGACTTTTTAGCATAAAAAGTTGCAGAGAAAAAAGCTTTTCCAAGATTTACTGTGCGTCTAAATGTCTAAAAATTCGAATTCAACAATTTGGCAGGATATACTAGTCGAGTTCATGTAGTCAATGGCAAAGGACCCTTCCCTTTCCTTGAAGTTCTTTATTGAAACTTTAGAGATTTTCCTGGGTTTTGTTTGAAAACTCAACTTTTTTTAATTGTCACAGCGACAATTCAATAAAGTCAGGATTTTCGCGGCAACAATTTGAAAAAGTTGAATTTTTTTACAACTTTTCTTGCAGCAAATTTTCCTTACGATTATTTTTAGTAAATATTAGATATTTGGAAAAACGATTTTACTCAAATTTGAGAATAAAAAAAAGAGAAATTATGGAGTTTTAGTAAATCTACCCCTTACTGTAGATACATATAAAGGTATGTGCCAATGAGCTTTAGGTTAGAATTTTAAAAGAAATACCATAGCAGAATGAAAATCCATTTTGACATTGACAATACTCCTAAAATATCACTCCTGCAATTAGTACTTCTCATTATAAGAGACCACATTTTCCACATGGGATGGATGCATCACAGAACAAGCCAACCAAATCAGCCACTTTTCTAACATGTGGAAAATCACACATAAATAATCCAACCTTGCTCCTGTGAAGGAAACATAAAGACTCTATTTAACACATGGATAAGAACATGATGCAATGATTACACAGGCATGACTATTTGAGCAGATTAGAATATGAATATTGACAAAAGGTAAAATAAATAAAAAAAACCCAGCATCCTACAGCTTCATGTCCTAGATGTCAGTCAGTCTCTGAAACGCATTGCTGGCAGTTACTAGTACACCATGTACATTTAGTTACAGTTCTGTAAAAAATGACAAAAGTGCAGCATGCCTACAATCTGCTCTAGGTCACACCCAGGATTGGGCTGGCAATTTGTAGATTCTGGCAAATGCCAGAGGGGCTGCTCTAAGTTGCCACAGACAGTCACTATTTATTGGGCCTGTGGGGGGCCAATTTTACCTCTGCGTACTTGAAATGCCAGGGCCTGTTTTGAATCCTGACCTGATCACAATGTTTTCCCTACAAGTTAAATTGACAGTGGACATTTTTTTTGCAAAAGGTGACCCGCCAGTATGTCAAATATTCTATTCTATTTTCCTTAATCACTAGCATATTTTTTTTTAAAAAAACCTCTAACTTTAATATAATCATTTTCAAATATGGTTAAACAATTGATCACAACTAAAAGAGCATTGATTCATTTATTTTAACGAGGCTGTAAAATCTCAAAAGGCAAGTTGGCAGCAAGGAATCTGTACAGGCCAGGCAGGATTCGGTGTGCGAATGCTGGGGATTGATCCCTTTGCCTAATCAGGAATTGGTGAGAGGGGCCACTCTCGTTTCCCTGTATATAATGCCATACATGGGGAATTCCCCCAGCCTTGGCCCCAGGTCCTGTGGCATGTGTGATAGTATCTGTTAAACAGAAGAAGTTTTTTCTAATACTACTACTACACAGATATTGTGGGACGTCCATATATGCAATAACAATAATTCCATGTATATTTTTAGTGCCATTCATAAATGACCTGTAGGTTGGTGTGTTACTGCAATATGTGAACTTGTGTGAAATATACAGTAAATAAATGTAAGGTATGGTATGAATTTGAATAGATGAGGAGGCAAGCAACAAACACAATTTACCAATGCAAGTGTAGTTTGCAAGTGATATTTTTGGCACAATTCATCATATTTTTACCCACATTAGCAGCTACATTTTTGCAGATTTTCCCAGTTGTGGACTATAGTGCCTGACCATTTAGGCTTAAAGGAGAAAGAAAGGTAAAAACTAAGTAAGCTTTTTCAGAAAGGTCTATGTAAATACAGCCATAAGCACATAAGCGCTGCATTGAGCCCTCTGTCAAAAGATTTATTGTGTCTGTTTTCCTGTCCAGAGACACGCAGCTCTCTGCTCTTTTACCCTCTCCTGCTCCCCCCTCCCCCAAGAATGCTAAGAACTCACTCCCCCTCCTTAGGAATGTGGATCTGAGCCAATCAGCAGGAAGCTGACTCATAGGGGCAGATTACCAAAACATGAATTCGAATTCCGAAATGGGAAAAATTCGGATTGGAAACAAAAATATTGCAACGTTTCGTATTTTTCGTGACTATTTCGTCGCCATCGCAACTTTATCATATTGAACGATCGTAAGCGGCGGGAAAAACTTTCCGACTTTGGAAGCCTCCCATAGGAATAAATGGCACTCTGCAGCTTCAACCTGACCCAAGGAAAGTCACAATACCGAAGCTTGAATGAATCCGAAATTTTTGTACTCGGCGCAACAATAGGATTTTTTCACGACGGCGACGAAAAAGTCACAAAAAATACATGCAAAATACGAAAAAGTCGTGACGGTGATGAAAAAGTCGCAAAAATACCGATCATTACGAAAAAAACGCATTTGGAGCGTTCGTGGATTGATAAATGTGCCCCATAGTCTTACACACTGAGCATGTACACCGGTCTTACTCTTGGTGCAGGAGCGAGGCATTATGGGAACTTTCTTTACACAGCTCAGCGTTTTTTCTTCCTGCTTCTGATCATCTGAACAGGAGAAATATGGGGAGACTTAATGGCACTATTGAGAGAACTGAAGGTATGCCTGCAACTTGAGATTAACTCTTTATTAGCCTTTCCTTCTCCTTTAAGTCACTACTGAGCACTGAAGTAAGGTTGCTGCCTGTTTTTCTCTGTGGGAGTGCACAGCAGGTAGACAGCCTATGGCCCTCCTTAGTGAGCTTGTTGGAGTTTTTTGTGCTAAACAGTGCAAAGGGTAAATTAATTATTTTGATCTTCCTGGTGCTTTTGCCATTAAGCACTTAATCAATTTGCTGTTCAAAGATAATGAACCACTCGTTATCTGCTAGCCTGGCTGCAAATAGCTACGCTCAAGCAAAGGGTGACTCTTGTTTATACACATGCACATTATCTCTATTTAAATAAACTTGCCTGATTAAGAGGGGACCTAGTAAGGGTTAAATTCCTAGAATTCTTAGGGCGTGATACACGGGGACATTAGTCTTGCCACAACAAATCTATGTTGTCGCGATTAATCTCCCCACAATGCCATCCCACCGGCTAGAATGTAAGTCACCAGTGGGATGGCATACGCGGCGCCACAATTTGCCAAGGTCGACGAAGTTGCCTTAAGAGGAAACTTCACACCTATGGTGTGTACAGTACAGCAGAATATGGTGGCTCTTTATAAATACATGTTAATAGTAATACTAATAAAAAAAGAACCCCCGAAAAACATAGGCTAAATAGTTTCTCAATGCAATTTTCACTAATTTTGTTGAACAAAAGTAGATGTGTACCTTTAAATGCCCCTTAAAATTACATGTCCAAACATTTTGCATTTGCTGGTGTGCTGCCACCATTTTTGGAGTGGTTGTTGAGACTCTGCCTATTCGTATTATAGCAGTCTTTGCACTGAATAAACATATTCCATTCTGTAACACAAAATAAACTCTTTTATTTCAGTGGCAATTAGTATTTTAAGGCACATATTTGACAGAAACAAGGCTCTGCTGCCTTTATATATCTAATTTTTTACCTTAAAACCTTCCCTGCCAGCATGCTCTCTGTAAACTCAGTACTTGTAGCCGAAAGAAAGGACTCAAAATGTTTTGCTCTATACATCCTTAAAATAGTTATTTTTCCTGATACCCTACAATAAGTCTGCAAATTGAAAAGCATTGCCTCCCACACACACTCTCCAACTGCACTGTTACTTTGCATTTTACAATTTCCAGTGAGTGTACAGCAGCAGGACACCTCAAATAAAACTCACCTGCTGAAAAATCGAGCAACATGCATAGCTTTGCCTTACTTTGCTTTTTTCTTCTATACAGTATTAGCAGGTAATTCAACTGATACATTCAGGATGGATTATAAGATTAACACAAGAGTTTGTCCGCACAGTTCAGTGTATTTTTATTGCTGCAGCTGAAAAATTGGCACAATGTCATATAAATGTCCCCCAAGTATTGCTTGGATCCATGTCTAACCAAGGGAAAAGTAAATCCTCTTAAAGGGGTGCTTTTCTGAGCACTTTTGCAATTTGCATTTAATTTTAATTTTTAGCATTTTTAGACTGCCTAAGCAACACCAAGCTTTTTGCATTCCATTTATTCATTTGCTTCTTCTGCCTTGATAATATCCAGCAAATTTCTAACTGCGAAGTACATGCATTTGCTGAGGCTTACTTACTTAACTGTAGTGTTTATAGGGTTTACTGACCCCCACAAGGTCTGTGCAGAAGTGAAGGATCAGCAGAGGGGTGATTCTGAGGTGAATATCTCTTCAGCTGCACATTTTTTGTTAACTACAGTAGAACCCCCCATTTCAAGTTTTTCAGGGGACCAGAAAAAAATGGTGCAAAATCTGTGAAAATGTAAAATCAACGAAGTTTATTATGTGTTATATATTAGTGGGGCCACAAAACAATGGTGTAAAATGCAGGAAAACGTAAAATCAGGGGATGTTAAATTGAGGTTTCACTGTATGTTTATAGAAAAGATTTGTTTTAGTAATGTGAACTGTTGGTGAACAACCCCTTTAAGGTTGTAGCTTCTTTGTGCACAGAATGTTTCTTGCTTTACTTAGAAGTTAAAGATGCTATTATTTTTCTTTAAGGTAGCAAAGGTACTGTAGGTATTCAATAACTTGTGACAACTTAACTGATATTCTGTTAAAGTGTACATAAATGGTTAAGGGAGAACTAAATCCTATCTAAATAAGTAGGGCAGTAATGTTGTATATTTATGTTATGGGCTTCTGTAGTAGCCCAAGGCAACCGCACCAGTAGCCCCCATCTTCTATCTGCTGATTCACTGCACATGTTCTTTGCTGCTGTCAGTAACTGACCTTATGGACCAATGCACAATACACTATATATATAGAATATAAATGATTCAATATAAGGCTGATTAGTAATTAATACAAATAATTACTGCATGGCAGCACAGATTAATTAGCATCAGAATGTAATAAGCAGTCCTGAAGCATCAGCTTTTATGATAGACCAGATTTTGCTTAGCTGCCCAGAGCACACTGAGCAGACACTTTCCAAGAAGGGAAGCTTCTGTGACAAGTTGGAAGTCCTGGATCATAGCTGCTATTGAGATGCTAAAACTTTAGGCTGGTGCAGTAAGTACAGTATATAAAATATATATATATAATATATATATATATATATATATATACAGTATATATATATATATATATACATATTCATTTTTAGTTCTCCTTTAAGCTGAGGCAAGCTATATAGCAGTTTACACTCATGTTTTAATCTAAACATGGAAATACCAGCCCAAGGCAACCATAGCCCTCTAGCAGTGAAGATCTGTGAATTCAAAGTCATCCACAGTAGAAGTAGCTCCCCATCGCTTTTTCTGCTGAATTAACATCATATTATCTGAGCTGATGTCAGTTACCTAAACTTAGGGACCGACACACAATATACTGTATATAGAATGTGAAAGTCCCAACAGAAGGCTGATTAGTGATGTGATTAATGCAAATTATCATTATATGACAGGTCAGAAATCAGTGCAAGTAGCATTGGCTTCTATGACATTTGAACCTCATTTTCTGCTTGATGATTTGCGTCGACCAGTCTCTAGATAAAGAGTTTGCTAAAAGCTAAGTTCAGTAACCCTGTTTTTAGTGATTTGGTAAAAAGCCATCCAACCCCTTCTTGAGGCTATTGGAACCAGCCTTCTTCTAATTGGAATGAATGCCTCCATGTCTGCTGGACACTAGTAATAAACTAGTAAATAACTAGTAATATAAGAGTAAATAAAGTATTAGAGAGATTATTATATGCTCCCCTTAAATGTTTATACATACAGTAGTTATTATATCTCCCCTTAAGTAAACATTATCAACTTAGTCTTTCTTTATAACTGAGACTTTCCTAGGGTCAAACAAGATGACAAGAAGCACATGCCTAGGGCGCAAAGGTGGGGGGGCTTAGGCACGTACATCTTCTCTCTGCCTACCACTAATCCCCCACCACCTCATCATAATTTAACCTCCAGCCCCCCAGGTGGCTGGGCGAGTTTCCTAGGACCCCGCCTTGCCCTGGACTTTCCATAACCTTAACCAGCTTTGTTGCCTTTCTTTGGGATGTCTTTAAGTTCAATAATATCCAGCATTAAGTACATGTTGAAGTTACTGACAGACTACTATGACACTTGGTTACAGATCTCTTGGACACTCAGCCCCTTCAGGAAACAGATGAGGAACTTGCTACAGACATTGATTATTCTGAAACTATATCTGAAGAAGAGAAAGAAGAACTGAAGAGTGAATTGTTTAAGGTGATTTTTCTGCATATTTTGTTATTTGTTTCTCCATCCTGGGAAAAAATATTTAACTGCTATTATTAGTAGAAGATTAATATTTTTGCATACTCTTCAAAATGCCAAAATAAGTTTCCTATATAAAAAAATATTTAGCTGTACAGAAATGTAATCAACAAAACATCCACAGATGTGAGTGGAAAATACACAAATATTGGATGGATGGAACAGTGTCATTTTAAATTAGTACTCGAAGTGATAAAGGATGAGATCTGCAGCTGCGTGAGGATTCTAAATACAAAAAGCAATTTAAAGGATAGTGAATACCATATAACATAATGCCTAGATAGCCATAGCTACAGATTGTTTAATAGGCAATGGCATTATACAGATTACTGTAGGTGTGTGCAAACAAATGTCAACGGTGTGCTGGTACAATTACAGTGGCTTGCAAAAGTATTCGGCCCCCTTGAACTTTTCCACATTTTGTCACATTACAGCCACAAACATGAATCAATTTTATTGGAATTCCACGTGAAAGACCAATACAAAGGGGTGTACACGTGAGAAGTGGAACGAAAATCATACATGATTCCAAACATTTTTTAATGCAAATAAAAAATAAATAACTGCAAAGTGGGGGTGTGCGTAATTATTCAGCCCCCTGAGTCAATACTTTGTATTGCAATTACAGCTGCCAGTCTTTTAGGGTATGTCTCTACCAGCTTTGCACATCTAGAGACTGAAATCCTTGCCCATTCTTCTTTGCAAAACAGCTCCTGCTCAGTCAGATTAGATGGACAGCGATTGTGAACAGCAGTTTTCAGATCTTGCCACAGATTCTCGATTGGATTTAGATCTGGACTTTGACTGGGCCATTCTAACACATGGATATGTTTTGTTTTAAACCATTCCATTGTTGCCCTGGCTTTATGTTTAGGGTCGTTGTCCTGCTGGAAGGTGAACCTCCGCCCCAGTCTTTTGCAGACTCCAAGAGGTTTTCTTCCAAGATTGCCCTGTATTTGGCTCCATCCATCTTCCCATCAACTCTGACCAGCTTCCCTGTCCCTGCTGAAGAGAAGCACCCCCAGAGCATGATGCTGCCACCACCATATTTGACAGTGGGGATGGTGTGTTCAGAGTGATGTGCAGTGTTAGTTTTCCGCCACACATAGCGTTTTTCATTTTGGCCAGAAAGTTCCATTTTAGTCTCATTTGAGCAGAGCACCTTCTTCCACATGTTTGCTGTGTCCCCCACATGGCTTGTGGCAAACGGGACTTCTTATGGTTTTCTGTTAACAATGGCTTTCTTCTTGCCACTCTTCCATAAAGGCCAACTTTGTGCTGTGCACGACTAATAGTTGTCCTATGGACAGATTCCCCCACCTGAGCTGTAGATCTCTGCAGCTCGTCCAGAGTCACCATGGGCCTCTTGGCTGCATTTCTGATCAGCGCTCTCCTTGTTCGGCCTGTGAGTTTAGGTGGACGGCCTTGTCTTGGTAGGTTTACAGTTGTGCCATACTCCTTCCATTTCTGAATAATCGCTTGAACAGTGCTCCGTGGGATGTTCAAGGCTTTGGAAATCTTTTTGTAGCCTAAGCCTGCTTTAAATTTCTCAATAACTTTATCCCTGACCTGTCTGGTGTGGTCTTTGGACTTCATGGTGTTGTTGCTCCCAATATTCTCTTAGACAACCTCTGAGGCCTTCACAGAGCAGCTGTATTTGTACTGACATTAGATTACACACAGGTGCACCCTATTTAGTCATTAGCACTCATCAGGCAATGTCTATGGGCAACTGACTGCACTCAGACCAAAGGGGGCTGAATAATTACGCACACCCCACTTTGCAGTTATTTATTTGTAAAAAATGTTTGGAATCATGTATGATTTTCGTTCCACTTCTCACGTGTACACCACTTTGTATTGGTCTTTCACGTGGAATTCCAATAAAATTGATTCATGGGCGCCCTATAGTGAAATCTGGCGCTGTCTGTGAGGCTACAATTTTATTATTTTTTATAACTTTTCATTCCTTGCCTTACTGTTCAGTTCCTCTTATATTCAAATTCTAGTCTCTCGTTCAAAGCACTGCTTGATTACTAGGGTAAACAAGACCTTAGCAAGCAGATTGCATCTAAAATTCCACAAAGACTAAAAAATAAACATCAATTCCAAATAATCTTAGAATATCATACTAAATGTTAATACAAAGGTGAACAACCATTTTAATATGACAGCATTAAAAGTATTTTGTAGATTTTTAATTTTGTTTCAAGATTGGTATATTTTTATTTTGGTTATGAGCTAAATATATGAATAATATACGCTCAACTTCTTGATGTGTTGTTGCCTGTTGAAAACAGTAAAGTCCATTATGCAACAATGCAGAACACTGTCCTTAAGGGCCCTTAACAAGAAGGAATGAGTGAGGTAATTCTCTAATTAACATTTATCAAACTAATTAAATTTGTTCTCTCTATCACCACACAAAATATTTAACTGTAAACTGACCTGGGTCCTCACAGGATTAGATCTGCTCACTGTAATCCTGCTTTCTCTTTCTGTATTTTCTACATAGTTGGAGAATGAAATTGTTACTCTACGGCAAGTGTTAGCAGCTAAAGAGAAGCACCTCGTAGAAATAAAGCAAAAGCTTGGAGTCAGCATGATGAATGAGTTGAAGCAGAACTTCAGTCGCAGCTGGCACGATGTACAAACCCACTCAGCGTAAGTCCTTAACTTTGTACTGTACTGTGCTGTACTGTGCTGCTAATATATATGCATGGATTTGTATTGTTTTTGAGGATTGGTTTTCATTTTTAATACAAATCTTCCAGTCAACTCCATCTGAACACATTTGTCAAATGTTCTTGGATAATCAAAGGACAGCTAATTTTTAAAGATATTTAAAGAGCATGGATAAAGAAAACTCTGCCACATCATGCCACTGTATTTAAATGGATCACTATCACATACTGGGCCAGATTCAATTTCATGAGAAAACATTATTTTATGGTACACATGAAAATTTATGTGCGAAATTCAATTTAAGCAGAAAAAACTTTCAGTTGGATGGATTCATAAAAACCTCACTGTTTTGTAACTTACAGTATATGTTCTTTGACAATTTTTTGTGCAAATTGTGAGTGCCGTCAATGTTTGCATTTTTATCTATTTTTACTGAACTGGCCCCCAGATATCAATGTCAGCTTATGGTGTGCTACCTATTTTTGGATTTTGTATATATATATATATATATATATATATATATATATATATATATATATATATATATTAGTATAAAAAAGGCCAGCAACTCCGGGATTTCTTGTGAAAAATCAAATCATATATTCAAAGTAGCATAAACAGCCGACGTAACGTTTCGGTCCCCATCGGGACCTTTCTCAGGGCAATTGGGACCGATGGGGACCGAAACGTTATGTCGGCTGTTTATGCTACTTTGAATATATGTTTTGATTTTTCACAAGAAATCCCGGAGTTGCTGGTCTTTTTTATACTATTGGAACCCTTTACCGAGCACCCGAGGTATGTTATGTAGCGGTGTGCCATCCTTTGTGTATATATATATATATATATACAAACCACGAGGGTTCAGCACTCCTTAGCAAATGGCTAATTGACCCAGGTGCTACCGATTCAAGCAATTTCAATAAAGTCCACAGGTATAGCGGTGCACACTGGGAATCCTTTAAAAATTAGCTTTTATTGAAATATATAAAACTTAATACATGGAGAAATAGGTCAACGTTTCGGCCCCCATCTTGGGCCTTTGTCAAGACCTTAAACATGTAAAAACCATCAAAGCTATAAATAGATAAAAGCACAAACCCACACCCAATGGCACAAGTCATTCCAGTCATGTGTCAAAATTAAAAGAAACCCTGTACCAAGGAGAAAACAATATCAAACACCATAAGGAGAATTATAATGAGCATACCACTGGCCATAAACTCCCATTTATATTCTGGCCCATCACCTTACATTAATATATATATATATATATATATATAAAAATGTTGAACCTTTTTCTTAAAAAAATTAACTTTATTTAAACCATTTAAAAGAACAGGCCAACGTTTCGGTCACCACCTTTACCAGTTCACAATAAAAAACACGGTATATAAAGGTAAAACACATAGCACTCACTCAACCATGTGCATTCCCATTAGTCATATGACTGGAACCCTGTATTCAGAATTAAATAATAATCATTCATCTCAAATCATACAGGTGTATACACAGTCAGAGAGAACATCAATTAAAAGCATATCCACTGATCTAATCCAGAGACCAAAAAAGCATGATGACACAACATGTAACAAAGTAGAACAGTTAAAATATAGCAAATGGAAAAAGCACTGCAACACTGTTCCATTAAGGAACAGTGTTTATTTAATCCCAATGGGGCCAAGGTGTTCAATTTTTTAATCCAGAACACCTCCCTCTAGAGCAAAGCTCTAGATCTATCACCTCCTCTCCGCAAGGGTGGAACATGGTCAATAGCAATATATCTAAAGGTAGGGAGCCTGTGACCCTTCTCCATAAAATGTTTAGCTACAGGTTTATTAGTTGCACCATCTATTGGAACCCTTTACCGAGCACCCGAGGTATGTTATGTAGCGGTGTGCCATCCTTTGTGTATATATATGTGTATATATATATATATATATATACATACACAGTCCAAGACACTTTCAGCACACCAAACCTGCAATACAAATTACCTGGGTGCTACCTCCATGTATCAAACTATCCAAAAATCCAACGATATAAGGTGCACACCAGGATCTTTTAAGGATAAAACATTACTTTTATTGTGTCATAGTATTAAAACAGGCCAACGTTTCGGTCTCCACCTAAGACCTTTATCAAGACACTGTTGAACCTTTTTCTTAAAATAATTAACTTTATTTAAACCATTTAAAAGAACAGGCCAACGTTTCGGTCACCATCTTTAGCAAGACCCAATTCACAATAAAAAAACACAGTATATAAAGGTAAAACACATAGCACTCACTCAACCATGTGCATTCCCATTAGTCATATGACTGGAACCCTGTATTCTGGCTTATTGCAGATCTATGTCCATCAATCCTCAGCCTTAAGGTCTGATCTCTTTTTCCAACATATGAAAGCCCACATGGGCATGTTATCAAGTATACCATACATGCTGCAGTTTTTGTGTTTGTATGCTCAATAAATCTCAAAAATTTGAGTAACGGGAAGTCAAATTTGCAATGTCTGCTGCAAAAAAATCAAATTGTGTTAAACTCAAATTTTGATTAATTTGCTCCTTAGACATCTACAGACTCATCTTGTAGGTATTTCCTACAACGTAAAATGACTGGTCGCTAAACTATTTGGCTTTGCAGATCATTTTGGATTCACCTAGTTAAAGCTATTGTTGTATGGTTATATATTTAATATTCATTTATTGTTTTGATCTGAGTAGCTGGTTTGGGTAAAGCAGTGGTGCAGTAACTTTGCGATTTGCTCTCTTTAGCCATGAATAATTGTCTACATTTTCAATTGTAAAATTTGCAAATTGTTTACCTGGAAAAAATAGAAAATACACAGATGTCTGATATGAGTAAATGTGAATGGCTCAAAGTGCACATTTCCAATTGCACAGTCCCATAATGCTTTAAGGATGAAAAACTAAGCAAAAATGATTTGGGCGCTACAGCTGTTGTTCTTTAGATAAGCACAGATCAGCACTTAAATGAATTCAGGATTTAATGTGAGAAGAGTGTCACTAATTAAGTCAGTAAATGGATCACTGGTCAGCCAATTACCATGATGTTGTGTAGACACTATTTGGGTACTAACTCTCATTGCACCAAGAAATGGTTTTCTTAATGCTTCATTAGTCTTTCTGTAACAAAACCAGAAGCTTTAAACAAGTGCTGCCATTTGTTTGGTGAACGTGTGCAGTATTCCAATAAAGCAGAGGAAAGCAAGGCCTCCTCACCATCTGCGTCATCAACAGAGTGACCCCGGGGTAAAGTGTGATACCGCAAATGATCGTCACACTGACAAAAGACGATCTCTCCCAGCACAGTGAAACAGAAAACATAAAAACTGAGCTTTTTTGCCATGTCTGCGCAACTACTCACTATTGAAACTCACCAAGCAGAAATTGAAACAAGCCTAACCCAAAATGACTCTGCTCCCTTCTCATGCTCCTTTTCATACAGCTCAAACCCTTGTTTGCCTTTGTAGCTGCTTCCTGGCATTGCTTGCTACAGCCCAGATTGCCAGTTTGTCAAGCTCCTGCTGCAAGGATTCCACATTCTGCATGGAATTAATTGGGCTGCTAGTTTTGTGTCATTAGCAAACACTGATACATTACTTACAACACCCTCCCCTAATCATTAATGATAAATCATTAATTAGTGGGACTCCACTAAAAAAACATGATGTGCAAATGAAATAGGTAAGGGCCTTTCCAACACTGTTTACGAAGCACAAAATTGTCAAGAAAGTCAGTATATGGTGTACTAGAGTCTGTATTATACTGTATATACACATAAAGCTCACGCTTTGGCTTGTATGAACTACTGTGCTCAGAAATAAACCAAGGGCACACATACATACTAGTTACTTCAGACAATGTACAAACAGAGATGCATATTTTACACCCCTATTTCCTCCAAAAGCTACAGGTAGAACCTGCATTATTTCCTTTTTGGTAATCAGTGAGGGAGCACACAGGGCATCACAAAATATTGACTCAAGAGAAAATATTTAAGAGGGCAATATTTATTGCAATGTAAAATTATTTGCCAGGCCACCTATTATAATATAACTTATCTGTTGGTTAAAGGACATATAAACCCCCCACAAAAAATGTATTCAGCAAACAGCCTCTTTGAAATATCTAAATACCTGCCACTCCAGTTGTTAAAATGTTAATAGTAAGGCTACAGCATCCCCTTAATCACTTCTTTTTTTCTTCTTTAACCCACTCAGCCCCCTCCCTTAGGAATTGACTTTGGCTCTTGGCTAACTGAGTATGCTCAGTTCTTCTCAACTCAGGTTGCCAAAAAAAACCCTCCAGTCTATAGTGCACCCTGCTGGAGAAACATGTTTTTTTTTTTCTCCTACCCTTCTCTCCTGAGCTGAGTTTAACCATTACAGTGCTCAATCCAAGCAGGACTTTTTTTTTATCAAAGTAAGTAGGGATGCATCAAATCCACTATTTTGGGCTTCAGCTGAACTCTGAATCCTTTATGAAAGATTTAGGTGAATACCGAACCAAATCTGAATCCTTATTTGCATATGCAAATTACTTTACTGAAAGAACTGTGCACAGCGAAAAAAACTCTTGTTTATGTGACGAAAAGTCACATGATTTTAAGGATTTGGATTCGATTTGGGCAGGACATGGATTCTTCCGAATTCCGCTGAAAAGGCCAAATCTTGGCCGAATCCCGGATTCAGTGCATCCTTAAAAGTAAGTTCGGCCTGTGTAAGCCTGCATTCTTCATTGCATGAACGTTACAGCGCACATGCTGTTTGCAGATGTAGAATTCACTGATGATGTCAGAGGGAAAATGACCACCAGTTGAAAGCTGCTATTTGTTTTAGGAAAATGTGATGGTGCTGGCGAACAAAGGGGATATATGCAGTACAAACGATGCAGTGTGGGTGGGGGAGATTTGTCAAACTTATATACATGGTAGGAAAATGTAGGGTCAAAATGTCCTTTAAATAATTATTCTGAGTTTTCCAGTAGCCCTACCTCTCTCTCTCTCTCCCAGCAAAGTTCATGCTAATAATCATTATTGTATAGCAATGTCCCTCATCAGTGATACTTAAAGGACCTGCAAGGTGCATCCCCATTTTGACAAGACTAATTAGTAGAAAATGACCTTGTTCTTGCACTTTGAAGTTTTCAATGCAAAACTCACTTGCTGTATGAATATATTAACCTTCTATAACAATGGTTTCTCATCTCTTATTTATATAGTTCAATTATATTATAAAAATATTTAGTTTGTTAAGTGGACTTTGTTATTATCTTGTCCTTTCTCCTTAAAATTTAGGTATAAGAAAACCCAGGAAACTCTAAGCCAAGCTGGACTAAAAGCAACAGCTGCTATAACTAATGTGGGAAGTGCAATTGGGAAGAAGCTGGGAGATATGAGGTACTGCTCTTTCTCTTTCCACTACCAGCCTTGAAATTACCTGTTTCCAAAGGACTACACACAAACCAAGTTCCTAAATGAATTAAAGAGGTGGTAGCTAAGAACCAAGTGCTTCTTAGCTACTTATGAGCCAGTTCCTTAGATATCCTGTTGGAAATGACTAAATCACTCCTTGTGCATGCATGTGTCTTTCCAACTTTATCCCAAATTATGTGAGTAACAAATACCTCAGGCAGGAACAGTTTTAAATTTAAATCTGAAGTTATGCAGTGCTTCTGAATAGGTTCAGAAGATACTGTATACATTTATATTTCATAATGTATACTATCTCCCATCTGAAACAATTGAACTATTGTTTAACCCTTTAAATTCCAGGTGATTTTGTACAAGCCTGAGGCATGATTTGCAGTTCTGCCACCGTTTTATACATTTTATCCCATTTAACTGAAACAGAAGTAAACCACATTTTAGTACACATTTGCATTCGAAAACAATATTTTATTTGTATAAACTGTGGATACAATGTTGGCTCCAGTTTCTAATGTGATAATGAAAGAAGATGGTAAAATTGTGTTCAATAAGTCTAAAATATTAAGTTATCTTTGTTATTTTTTATACTGAACATGAAGCATTTACCTTGAATAAAAGTATTAGACATTTAGTTGTTGTTACTGTTGCCAACAACTATTTTCCTCGCCATTTTGATACAACACAAAAAGAGCAGACTTGCTATTTCCCTTGTGACCTTGTAAGTTTAAACCTAGAAATATACTCAAGATGGAATCAAAACTGTGGAGTATGTTCATAGGGGCATATTTATTTTAGGTTGAGAATAGAGCCACAGTTTGGCAAAGGTAAAATTTGCATCTCTGAAAAATATTCCTATTGCAAGTTCTGTTCCCACCCTTTGATACATATACCCCATAGATGGTAATTTTGTGTAAGCAATACATTGGTGCTGATACTGATTACCATAAACAGGCATTATGTAGCTGAATAAGTATCATTTTGCTTAGTGGACTGCAAATCAGATCAAGCCACAATGCATCTTTCTGAATTAAGGTTATTTAATACTGTTATGTTTTGTTGCTATTCCATCTTCTGCTTCAGATCGCATTCTATTAGGTAAGGTAAACTCCTTAATTTTTTATTTACTTATTTCTGTTTTATATAGATGAGGAATACTTTTGTATTTATATTGTTCTTTGTTGCTATTTACTATATTAGTAAAGCAGTAAGGCTACAGTCCCACGGAGCAAGTTAGTTGCCCGCTTTCAGTTTCCGGTGGAAAGGCATTTTGAAGCAGTCATCCGCGGTAGCAGACATCTGTTGTGGGCAATTAACTGCTCCAAAATGCCTTTCCACCAGCAACAAAAGCAGTCGCTGGTAGAAAGGCCAAAAGCTAAAGCAATGCATAATCCTTTCCACAGGTGACTCCTATTGTTGCCAGTGGAAAGGTATGTGAGAGTGGTTAATGGGCCATGGTAGCAGAGATCACAACTGACTAACTTGCTCTGTGGGACATTAGCCTTAAAGAGATACTGACATGTGAAATTAGAGCCTTTTTTACATATATTATAACATTGTCTTTGCATGATATTTATAATTTTGCCATAAAAGTATTTTCCAGATGTTTTTACATTACCTATATGATCCACCTTGATCCTCTATGAGGGGGCTGCCATATTTGTGGAGTAGTAGGCATTTGTAAGTAGTAGGCATTAGAAGCTATAACTGACAGTTAGGTTAGTAAAACAGTCAGGTATAGGAACTCCAAGTAACAATTACTTACAATCAGTGTAACTTTTTCAGGGCCTTTTTCAAAAGCCTATTAATCACCAGGAATGTGAGGGCCACCCAATGGTTGCTTTGACATTTTCTTTGTATTTGTTTAGCTTCTGTGCTCTGATCCTGTGGGTTTCGTTGTCTGAAATGTTTTCTTTCTAAAGCACCCTATCTTCAAACCAGCAAAGAAAATATCTGAACATTTCCACTAAAACCTATATTTCCCACACTATTATAATCAGTTGAACACACCATCCAGTACTTCCTGTTGATGGATATAAAAATTGCTTATCACCCAAAAGTAGACTGTGCAGGTGTAAGGCTACTCACCAGGCATTCCATTTCCAACAAAAATGTTTAATTTAATTTGCATCATCCAAACTCTGTTTTTTCTCTCATATTACATGTTAGTGACACAAATTATTATTCATATATATTAATTTTACTTATATTGGTATCTCTTGTGGAACGAAAATACAGTTTGTTAGTCATGGGAAATACGATACACTTACATTTAAATCTACAATAATAATAAGGCATAGATTTAAATTCCCAGTGGTCAGCAGTAAAGGCATTTTTTGAACAGGACACATTCCCACAGTAGTTTGCATATATGCATTAAAAATTTACCCCAAGACTTTAACAGGGAGACTGCTTAATGTATATATGGATAAGTTACACAACTGTTTAAATCTAGAGGCCTTCTGATCCCCATGGATTCCAAAAGTACAAGAAACGGAGTATAAAACTTGCTGTTGAGGGGAGAAAGCAAATGCTTTCATGGAAAAAGTATTCAGGGAGCGTTCAGTCTACTGTAATATTACACATACATTTAACTGTTACTGAATGCCTATGAAACTCACATGTGGTGGTGGTGGGTAGTTTCTCATAATAATGGGGGGCCTCATGCAGACCTGTAAAAAAAGTGTGTCCCAACTCAATTCTTTGTCCATAGTTAATTTGTCTGCATGTCCATTTATTACATAGGTCAATATAAGGTCAATATAATCTTAGTCCCTATCATGTCAGTGGCATATCTATAAACTAAAATGAGCTAAAAAAAATTACTTTGTTATTGTTTCCCTCTTAACAGTAAATTCTAACAGTCTTGATGCTCAGATAGGAATAAAGTGTGTTTAATTAAAAGGAATAATTGGTTTGGGCTTCGTAATTTACAGTGATGCATTTTGTTTTGTTTCCTCTAATGCCTTCTTGTGGCAGCTATTCCATTCGCCACTCCATAAGTATGCCAGCCATGAGGTAATTTTACTGGCATGTGTGAATGTGTTTTGAAAATACATGGTTGTACTTTTGTATGTATGTATGGTACTTCTCTAACTGCTGTAATATGTTTTTTTGTGTGCATGCATTGCTCTTTTTACCTGTATTGTTTAAAGCTGATTGAGAAATGGCTGACACACATTAAATTCCCAGAGGCAACTGTGCACGGGAGGAAGGAGTGAATCATTAGCGCAACACTTTCTAAACAATTAGTATGTAAGCTTCAGTGATAACAGGACAAAAATATATGCTAATAACACCATTAACCTTAAGTATGTTAGACAACATAATTGTGATTGTGAAGTTTAATTTTCTGTGGTAACGTGGAAAAAAAGAACACAGAATTTATATTTAGCAATGGAAGAAAGGAGCTGCTGAGCACAGTTTGAGAAGCCAAATGGTCTGTATTTCTTGTTTTGGATACAGTCTCAAGAAATGAAACCCTCTTTAAAATCTTTTTCAAAGCTTCCTTGCTGCATATGCAATAATGTTGGAAGAAGTGAATTCTTTAAAATTACTTCAATACTATTTTTAAAAAACTATTTCATTGATTTTTTTATACCAGTATACTAATGTATTTTTTAGAATTTAATTAAAACAGTGTTTTTTGAAGAAGAGGCACTCAATGAGCAAATCTTCAGGCAGAATTCTTCATTAGAATTATTTTTATTGGAGGACCACGAAACACAGACCAAAACAATGACAGCTTATTAAAAGGAAAATACCCCTATGGCAGGACTTGACATGAGCTCATTTAGCTGGGCTTATGTAAAACAGATGCATTAACACTGTCTGAACTTAAAAATAAATGGAGCATTTTGGGATTCCATATGCCTCTGCATTTCAGAAATTCTGTGCACTACGTGCTATGGAAAGCAGTGGGATTTCCTAATTTTCTGAGGGCTTTGCACAAAAAAAATCTTTTTAAACTGTGTGCACACAAGTGATGAGCAATTTTTTTCACCAGACATGAATTTACAGCAAAATGCCACATTTCACTCTAGGCGATTTTTTTGCGTTTTGATAATTTTTCTGAAGTTTCCAAAGAAGCGACACGGGACAGATTTGCTCATTACTAATGCATACCTTTAAAAGCTCTATTACCTTAAATATAATACAACGAATAATTAATGTAATAAGCAAGAGTGGTTTAAGTGCAGTCAATATGAAAAAGTTTAGAACAGTGATCCCCAACCAGTGGCTCGGGAGCAACTTGTTGCTCCCCAACCCCTTGGATGTTGCTCTCAGTGCCCCCAAACCAGGGAGTTATTTTTGAATTTCTGGCTTAGTGACACATTTTCGTTGAATAAAAACAGGATTTACTACCAAATAAAGCCCCCTGTAAGCTGATAGTGTACATAGAGGCTGCCTACTAGCCAATCTTAGCCCTTATTTGGCTCCTCCATGAACTTTTATGGGCTTGTGTTGCTCTCTGAGTCTTTTTACATTTGACTGTGGCTCACGAGTAAGAAAGGATGGGGAGCCCTGGTTTAGAACATAAAACTGAAAGGATTGAACTGGATGATTCAATAGGTAATTCCATAGGACGATCAACTATACAGTATGTGATTTTGATGGCTAAACTGTAGTCATCCATTAATATGGTCAATGACCATTAACTAGGAAATGGCCATAACCAATAAAGCACACTTGCAGAACTTAAAATCTTAAAGGTCGAGGTATGCACCCCACAACCTTGTATACTGTGGATCTTAATAGATTTATTCACCTAAACCTTAATGCTGTCTTTCACTTGTTCAAATACAATCATGCTAGGCCACAGAATGAAGTGGGTAATTATGGATGTTAGAAGGAACTATAGAAGGAACATCCTTCAGAACAAACAAATATAGATTCATTTATCATAAATACCATCGGTAATGATAACATTACCACCATAGTATTTATTAAATCAACCGCATAGTTAATATTTCTGGAAAGTGTTATAATACTATATGCTTATAACCCACTTGAGAGGTTTGGTGTGTTGTGCCACATGCGGATCACTGTCTCTCCCATTGCTGTATTCATCCAGGAATTCCCCAACATTCAAGTCATTTGAAGAGAGAGTTGAGAATACAGTAACTACATTGAGAGTAAGTTTCAGTTCATTTTTAGACTAAATAAATAAATGAAATAAGAATGTCTTTGGTAATGTTACAGGTCCAGCGAATGGTTTCTCTGCTTTTATGATGATCCAGGTCTTACCATATATGGCCTGCTTGTGAGAGCAGTAGCATATTAAAAAAAGCATCATACATAAATGATGGTTTCTTTTCACTTAAAGAACAGTAACACCAAATATTTTTTTTTTTAAATAATTCAGATATAATGTACTGTTGCCCTACACTGGTAAAAGTGTGTTTGCTTCAGAAAGACTACTATAATTAATATAAATAAGCTACTGTGTAGCCACAGAGGCAGCTGGAAAGGAGAAAAGGCATAGGTTGCATGAGTGGTTAACAGATAAGCTCTGTAGAATCCAATGGGGAACTATGCAACTATCTGTTATCTGCTATGTAACCTGTGCCTTTTCTTCCTTTTTTTTTTTTTTTTAAATTTCAATGGCTACTCCCACTCTACAAAGCAGATTTGTTTAACTAGAGTAGCATTTCTGAAGCAAACAACTTTTACCAGTGCAGGGCAATGGTTCATAAAATATTAATTACTTTGATACATTTAATTTTTTGGTGTTACTATTCCTTTAATAAAATCACATTACAAATGCCCTTTTTTGTTTTTTAAGCTATAATGTATGTTCTATTAGCACACGCTAAGGTCACTATGAAGGCAGATACTCAAATTCAGTCAGTCATCTGTTGGGCCCCCAACACCCTTACCAGGGACTCATGCCACCACCCAACCCCCTCCCCCTCCTGAACGAGCGTGCATTATACTTATTTTCAGTGCGATCGTGGAGTTCAGGGAGGAGCAGTGTCAGGGACTGGCTCGGTGGGATCCACCGGGTTTTTTCCCGGTGCCCAGCTGACCCAGTCTGTCCCTGTGTTTAAGCCATTAGGGTCATTGTTAGGGGCACTGTCTCCTAGTGGCCAAAACACCTTGGGATATAGTTACATACATATTTTACAAAGGGTTGAGAAAAGACCAGAGTCCATTAAGGTCAACCCTTTCAAGTAAACCCAGCACACAAAAACCTATACTGACTTATCTATACACACATACATAAACCATTTATAACAACATCATTACTAACTGTATTACAATAGCCTTGGATATTATGCTTGTTCAAGAACTCATCTAGGCCCCTCATAAAGGCATTAACAGAATCTGCCATTACAACATCACTGGGAAGGGCATTCCACAACCTCACTGCCTTCACCATAAAAAATCACCTACACTGCTTCAAATGAAAGTTCCTCTGATTTAAAGGGTTGGCCTCTGGTGCACTGATCATTTTTATGGAAAAAAGCACATCGCTATCTGTCAATAATCCTCTCTAATGTTTTTAATTTGATAAACATTTTTATGTGTGACAGCTCTGCTTTATGTAATTTGCCACAGCTTGGAAATTATTTATTGGAATATCAGATAATTAGCCTCACATTCTGACTGGCTTTTAGTACCCTTTAAAGCATTTTGGAGTTATTTTCAAAATACTGCCAAAATTTCCCAAACACTTTAAATGCTGGATAACTATTATAATGCCACACTGCATGTTGTCATGCAAGCACAAAGTGTAAACTCTATAGTATTAGCATCCCAGCATTTGTTTACCAGTTCTGTAATCTAAGGAATTACAAGGGATAAAATCTGCAAGATTTCCAAATCAACATATTGTCAGCTGTATGATAAGATAAGTCTGCAAAAAGAGAAGACTGAATGTGGAAATGGTATAGCCAAATATAATCATTTTAAGATCACTGAATGGATATGCCAGCAACTGCAATCCCTATTAAGTTGAAAATCATTAAAATGATCTTGATGTTTATTATAAAAGTCCTTTTAGCTCAAGGGTACAGACAGTGGAACACAGTCGCCTTTAACAGATGGTGAATCAAATATGCAGTAGCATTAGAGGAAATGTGGAGATGGGGGGTGCAGCTGAACATGATACACAAAACAGTACAAAATGTGAAGACAAAGACATTTTCCATGTTGCCTAGGAAACATTCAACAGCACTTCAGAACATCTTAACATAGGCTAGGTGCATAGCACAATTCTGTAACAGAAAAGTTTGGCATAATTACCCATTGCTCACACTGTTTCTAAGTCTAGTTAGGTCTATCTTGTGTAAACAAACCAAACGTTAGGTGATATATTGCCTATATATCACATGACTGTAAATATGTTGCTGATAATGTTCTGAACTGTGATTCAAATTAAAAGTGGATAGAATATATCTGTTGGAACACCCTCAGTGATCAGCACAAGTCACTAAGCAACAGCTCACAAACCTTTGCCAAACTACCACTCCTATTATTCTCTGGGAAAACCTGCTAAATGAGTGGCTATCTATGGATTATGGAAGCTTTAGAGTAACACCATTTTAGGGGCCACAGGTTAAAGTCTAAGGGGCAGATTTATCAAAACACGAGTTCGAATCCCGAATGGGAAAAATTCGGATTGGAAACGAAAATTTCTGAAGATCGCAAATATCACGAAAATGCTTACGAAAAAATCGTATTAGTCACGATAATATCGTATTGGCGATCCGAAAGTCACAGAATTTTCATACCGAACCACTGCAAACAGCGGCAGCGCCTTTCCGAATTTTTCATGTGGCCGCACGTAAAAGTCGCGCGTGCGTGAAAAAATTGGCGAGAATACACTCGGAGCGTTCGCATGAACACTCCCAGCGTTCGGGTCTTTGTAAATCTCCCCCTAAAAGTAGCTTAAGTAGAGGGGTTTTGTAGGATTTAAAACACATTGAACTGTGAAAGCAATGGGTGATGGAATCTCCACCAGATAATAAAATTAGATCAAATTTATAAGAAAAATCTCCAGCATATTATATACAGAAAGGCAAAGGAGCATTAGGATTAAAATATATGCAGGGTAATGTATTGTGAATTTCATTTATAATGTGCCCAGAACATTAGGTAGGATATATGCTGTGTATTATTGCCCCTGTATAGTAGCACAATTCTTCTTTTCTTGTTCTTCAAGTAAATTAGACAAATGTTCAAAGGTTTGAATACTTTTGTAAGACATGGGACCTGTACTTTATACAGTGGTGTGAAAAACTATTTGCCCCCTTCCTGATTTCTTATTCTTTTGCATGTTTGTCACACAAAATGTTTCTGATCATCAAACACATTTAACTATTAGTCAAAGATAACACAAGTAAACACAAAATGCAGTTTTTAAATGAGGGTTTTTATTATTTAGGGAGAAAAAAAATCCAAACCTACATGGCCATGTGTGAAAAAGTAATTGCCCCCTGAACCTAATAACTGGTTGGGCCACCCTTAGCAGCAATAACTGCAATCAAGCGTTTGTGATAACTTGCAACGAGTCTTTTACAGCGCTCTGGAGGAATTTTGGCCCACTCCTATTTGCAGAATTGTTGTAATTCAGCTTTATTTGAGGGTTTTCTAGCATGAACCGCCTTTTTAAGGTCATGCCACAACATCTCAATAGGATTCAGGTCAGGACTTTGACTAGGCCACTCCAAAGTCTTCATTTTGTTTTTCTTCAGCCATTCAGAGGTGGATTTGCTGGTGTGTTTTGGGTCATTGTCCTGCTGCAGCACCCAAAATCGCTTCAGCTTGAGTTGACGAACAGATGGCCGGACATTCTCCTTCAGGATTTTTTGGTAGACAGTAGAATTCATGGTTCCATCTATCACAGCAAGCCTTCCAGGTCCTGAAGCAGCAAAACAACCCCAGACCATCACACTACCACCACCATATTTTACTGTTGGTATGATGTTCTTTTTCTGAAATGCTGTGTTACTTTTACGCCAGATGTAACGGGACACGCACCTTCCAAAAAGTTCAACTTTTGTCTCGTCGATCCACAAGGTATTTTCCCAAAAGTCTTGGCAATCATTGAGATGTTTTTTAGCAAAATTGAGACGAGCCATAATGTTCTTTTTGCTTAAAAGTGGTTTGTGCCTTGGAAATCTGCCATGCAGGCCGTTTTTGCCCAGTCTCTTTCTTATGGTGGAGTCGTGAACACTCACCTTAATTGAGGCAAGTGAGGCCTGCAGTTCTTTAGATGTTGTCCTGGGGTCTTTTGTGGCCTCTCGGATGAGTTGTCTCTGCGCTCTTGGGGTAATTTTGGTCGGCCGGCCACTCCTGGGAAGGTTCACCACTGTTCCATGTTTTTGCCATTTGTGGATAATGGCTCTCACTGTGGTTCGCTGGAGTCCCAAAGCTTTAGAATTGGCTTTATAACCTTTACCAGACTGATAGATCTCAATTACTTTTGTTCTCATTTGTTCCTGAATTTCTTTGGATCTTGGCATGATGTCTAGCTTTTGAGGTGCTTTTGGTCTACTTCTCTGTGTCAGGTAGCTCCTATTTAAGTGATTTCTTGATTGAAACAGGTGTGGCAGTAATCAGACCTGGGGGTGACTACAGAAATTGATATTGAAATTGAAAATTGAAATTGATAAACCACAGTTAAGTTATTTTTAACAAGGGGGGCAATCACTTTTTCACACAGGGCCATGTAGATTTGGAGGTTTTTTTCTCCCTTAATAACGTGAACCTTCATTTAAAAACTGCATTTTGTGTTCAATTATGTTATCTTTGACTAATAGTTAACGGTTTTTGATGAGCAGAAACATTTAAGTGTGACAAACATGCAAAAGAATAAGATATCAGGAAGGGGGCAAATAGTTTTTCACACCACTGTATCTATATCAGTTTGTCTTTTTATTGTGATTACCAGGCAAAGGTTGGATCAGCAAATCAAACCCAAGGAAGCTTTGAAGAGGTCCTGAGTTCTACAGCTCATGCAAGTGCACACAGTTCATTGGCTGGGACCCTACTGCCCGAAGCTGAAGAAGATTTACAGTGATAAGCAATAACGTTTCAATAGATGCTCCATGTAGGCCTATCTAGTTCTATAATGCGACCTGTTTTAAATCATATTTATTTAAATACCTTTGAAAGACAGTTGATTACAAAAAGGTTAAATAGTTTGATCTGGTTTGATCAAGTTAAGTTATTTTTTAGGACTTTTTGGAGGGAATTAATAAAACTAAGTTTAAGAACATCATGGGGAGACATAAAACATTACACATGAAATAGTACAGTTTGTTATCTAGTCAAGTCAAAATAGAAAACATTTCCAAAACTTAAATCAATGTAGATAAATACTTGATATGTATTAGATAGAGGAAAACCTTGGGACTTTTTCAAAGCATAGTAAGCACACACTTGAAATGTGCATGTTGTCAAGATATTGATTTTGAAACTCCCCAAGAAATATATATATATTTTGATATAAGAGATTATATAATGCAATTTAAAGGGGCCACTATACACCCCTTTTCCACATAAATGAAAAAGCTGTGTGCTGAACATACTTTCTATTGTTTTAATTAAGAAATATGGTTTCTGTTATTTCTGGCATTAACAAGAATATGAAGCCAGTTTCACTTTAGTACTTGTACTGAAAATGAGCTGCTCAAAGGCTGCTGCTTATATAAGGTAGAAGGTTTGATTGTTTAAATGTCTCTGGAAAAATTGTCTTGTTTACAAAGGAAGGGGGAGGTGAGTTTAGTGAAGATAGCCCAACTTTCAACTTTCAAAGTGGTGACAGTGATTCTTGCTGTTCATTGTTTTAAAACTAAACAGTTTTTACACATTAATTAGGTCTCAGATCCAAGGCTCTATCATCTGTTCCTAAAGCGTGATGGCATTATCATGAGGGCACTGAGAAAGAAGATGATCTTTGTGGGAGGAGAACCACAAATGTCTCAAAAATGTATTTTAAATGTTCATTAGTATTAAAGAATAAAACAACATAATCATACAGGACCACTAATGTAAATATTAAGAGGTTAAAGCAAAAGAAAGGGAAATTTATATAGAACTTTTCTTTTGTCATTTCACAGCCATCATGTGCCTGCTGTGGGTCCCGAGACACACACAGATTAAGAGACTTTTCCAGTGCCAAATCAGGTCTCTGACTTGATATATAGCATTTGAGGCAGCATATTTAATCCAGAGTTGTAAACTTTTAACATTCAGTCAGTGAGGGATGGTGCGTGGCCTGCTGGCCCACTGGTGAAAAATTACACCAAAGACCGGAAGTGACATCATACGCAAGCACGCGCTCTCAGAAGTGATGTGACTCCCAAATGTGCAGCTGTAGCCAAAATAATGCTAACCACGCATTTACAATTGGTTAACAGGAAGTTTTCAGACAAATCGTGAAAATGTATGGGTGTGGGTGGTGGGAGAGAGTGGGGAGAGGTGCCAAAATCACGTAACTCCTGAAAATATAGGGGGTGTTACCAGCTCTGTAAATCTTAAGGCCAACAACTACAGTATGTATAGTTATTCTACTTTTTTTTTAGCCCCTACGCTGCTTCAAATTAAAGTTTTGTTCATCTGGAAAAAATATCCCCCACTATTTGTCTATAATGTTCTCTAATGTAAAGTGTAATTATGTTCCCTCACAAGCACCTTTTCTCCAGAGAAATCAACCCCAACCTTGACAGTCTACCCATATAGTTTTAATTCTTCATACATTTTTCCTGGTTAGTTGTATATCTCTGCACTCTCTCCAGCTCATTTATATCCTTCTTAAGGACTGGAGCCCAAAACTGCACTGCATACTCAAGGTGAGGTCTTACCAGGGACCTATAAAAAGGTAAAATTACGTTTTTCATCTCTTTTATCCCCCCAATTAATGCTCTTTTTTATGCAAGACAATAAAAGTAAAGAGGTTTGAAAATCACAGAGCTAAGCTCATTAATGCTCTGGGATGAATACCATCCGGTCCTTGACCTTTGTTTACCCTTACATATTCAAGTTTCTTTTAAATTTCCTCTAGAGTCATCCATGCATCAATAGTCATTTTATTAGAAATGCAACTATTAAAAAGCAAGCCCTTATTAGCTGGTGCCACAGTTGTACAGACAGACAGTTCAGAATCTTTGCTTTTTCCCCGCTTTAATGAGCCAACTGACTTCCTTCTGATAATAAGGGCCCCACCCAAATGCTTAATTTTGTTACTATTTACATATTTAAAAAATATTCATATTATATATATACCTGTATATATATTCATTTTACTGCTCACTGCAGTGCCATTCTCCATATCTATTTTATCATGTCTGATAGTGTAGAAGGCTGCTTTGCACTGGATATAGGCACAAGGGTTTGGTAAATGAGCAATAAGTGGATGTTGTGCCCCTTAGTGCTCTATAACTTGTGTAAAGAGTAAATTACCCCTCCTATGGACCCTGGCACTTGCAAAGATTTCTCATGTATATATTTTTATAATCTGGAATATATACCATTTTCCAACACACAGCCCTTTCACATTCAACAGTCTACAATTTATTCATTTTTGTAATTGCCACAAATGATTGTGATACTAATATATGTAAAACTGAGTAGCGATTTCATTGTTACCTTTAGCACTTTTGTTTGTTTACCTTTAAATGCATTTTTCTCTGCTAAAACAGACTAAGATTAGCCCTTAAATCATAAATAATTTAAATCCTCATTTTATATGACATTTTATATGACACTCCAGAATGGAAGTGCTTCTCAAGCTTCTTCAAAACATTCTTAGCAATGATACATCATTTTTAAATACTTATTTAATTTAATTCTTATGGTACTGGGCTTCCAGTAATATCATTTGAGAAGTTTTTTTAGAGTTTTTTTTCCAGTATGGGTTACTTCTAGATATAGATCAGGGGATACATAGGGGCATATTAATGCAAGTATGAAACTAAAATTACAACTGTTCCCCAAAAATTGTACTGCTTCCTATCCTAGGAATTTAGAGACAGAGGGGCCTCTTTATCAAAATTAGAATTTTTTTTTTTTTTTATAAACTGTAAAACTTACCAAACTCAAATGTATGCTTATTTATTAAAAAAAAAATGAATACAAAAATAAATGTAGCAAATTTGCATTCTATTCAACATTTTCAATGACTTTACAGAATGTCAAAATACTGTAATTCCAAGAACTTACATTGAAAAAGTTGCTTACATTTTGCTACGATTGACTTCTACATAAATTTGCAAGCTTTTAGAAGCCAAAGTTTTACGTTTGAGCTTTTCAAGTTTTGCGCTTAGTAAATATCAAACATTCAAGTTTAAGAAACTGTGATGAGTGAGCTTTGGCAAAAAAAAATATTGTGACAAAAATTTGAATATGTACGTTGATAAATCAGCCCCATTTTTATCAACAGGGTGACGCTTCCCAAGGCTGCATTTACACAAGCCCTGTATGTAATATGTGCATGTTGTCATCATCGTCAACAAACAGGGGTCTTAAGATAATTTTACAAACAAGGGTGACATCAAAAAATAGGATTAGTTGCCCTGCTCACAAGAGCTTGAACGTCCTACAATGCAAACTTCAAATTCTGTGAAGAGATAGAGATACAAACTATTGCACATAAATAGCTTTTAAGTAGAATATAGATAGTAATTGTGTTACATATTTTCAAATCTGTGTTTGTGATTTGAGTTACTTGAACCCTTGTTTTTTCTGCTTTATCTGATTATATGATATTTTGTATGCTTTTGTTAGTGTCTATAACGTGAACCAAAAAAAGCAAAGTAAAGAAGTATCCAAATAGTAGATCAATAGTTTTCTGTATATGAAATTGATATTCTTATTAAAATGACCTGATTTGGAAAAAATAAATGTGTCCAATAATTGCTGCTAAGTTGTAGGGGCATGAAACATAGAAATGTTTAATATATTTTCGTATCAGGAAAAACCAACACCACTATAACTGTAGTGAATGTTACAACTGACCTGTCATCATAGAAATAATTTCAAATCCTATTTTTTTGTTAGTTCACTATATAAATGATTTAAATCTTGCTTTCTTCGTTCTTTTGGAATCCACAGATAAAGCAAACTTTGCATCATCCTGAAATCAAATGTATGCACTAGAATGGTGTACCTAATGTACTTGTTCATGCCCAGGCTACAATAAACAGTGAACAGAGAGAGGAAATGTGACGAGGGCAATGACATCTAGGAGGCGCAGAATACAAAGTGAAAGTAATTGTGCCTGAAACATAGAGGTGGGGAAGGTAATATATGATTGACAGCAGAGATTGTAAACTGTACATGGATGTTTTCATTTAAAAAAAAGTGTTTCATATGTAATTTTCAAAAGACTAGTCCCCTTTCGCAAACAGTATTTATTATTTTGTATTGCACTTGTTTATATTTAACGTTTTCAACCTAACATTCTGGGTGTAAGCAACACTTACGCTGTGAGTGGCCAAGAGATTTTAATTGATTTAAGCATGAGTTTGCAATGCATTACTGATAAACAACATGTTTAACTTGTGTTTAATAGATTAAGAAAGCAAAAGCAAATCATTTATCATCTTAAAATATAAGAAAAAGTAGTAAAACTTACTTCAAAAATTATTACAGCTAAGGGGTTTGTTATTTAGAAACCCATTATCAAGAAAGCTACACAATACAGGGTGGTCAGGGCTGGAACTAGGGGTAGGCAGAAAAGGCATGTGCTTAGGGCGCAATGGTTGGGTAGGGCTGGGCACATACTTCTGCTGTTGCCTACCCCTAGTCTAGACCCTTGACCCCTCACCAATGGCAGGTCATTCTCATTCACCACCTGCTGCTGCGTCATTGGAGTGCATGCATGTGAAGTGCCCGGTTGGGTTAACCAGCTTTTGGCCATAGATAACACAGCTAATGAGAATCACAGGCTGATGCCGAACAGATTTAGCACCTGAGTAATTATACCTTTCCTTCTTCTTTAAGAGACGAATTTCTGAAATAGCTTTCCTAGAGCAGAGCTCTCAGAAGGAAAAAAAATCCATTCTGATGGATGGTCTGAGCAATCAGACCATTCCCTCGATCAATAGTGTACAAAGAATATAAATAGCTGTCTATTTTCTCCCTTGTTAAAAATTCATCTAACCCTTTCTTAAAAGTATCTGGGTGCACAGGATACTTTTAATCAAATAGTGTGCTTCATTCTCAAAGTTAAAATATATCCCTCCCCCCTTTTGGACATAACCTCCTCAGCTGTAAAAGTAGAAATATAAATGCTCTTTTTTTACATTTACCTAATTCCAAAGATTAAAGGAAAACCATCATAACCTGTCTGTGTAAAAATGGGAGAATGTCCCCCTTAGGCTCAGAGTATTTAATATAACCCCTTCCTCACCTTAAACTATGTGAGGTGATAAATTATGAGCTTGTAGTCCCACTGCTTTCAATAGTGGGTGGTGAAAAGTTTCACTTGCATCACTTCACAATGGAACAACATTAGATAAGTGTTGCATGACTGTAAATGATATTGGGGAAAAGAATATTTGCCAGGAGCACATACTTTTTTACATCGGTGAGCAGCCCCACACACTAGCCCATGTGTAAAATGCATCATCATCTAGGTTCAAAGGTTGCAGCTAATGGACTGTAGTGCATGAGGCAGTGTGAATTGCTCTGAATTTTGTGGATGCAAGGAGAATGTTATATGTCTAAATGTGTAGCACTAAGTGTAAAGTTTTGTTCAAATAATAGTCTGAACTGTATTTTATGATTTAGAGAAGGCCCCCTACTTCCAGCAAAAGCATACATTAATGCTTTAATGACACTCTGCATATTCACATGGGTTAGCTATGTTCTTCATTTCACAAGATGCCACAGCCGTTTGACTTCAGTCACTCTTTACTGATGTACTGCAAGTTGGAGTGAAATCATCCCACTCCCATTTTACCCCCAGCAGCCAATTATTATTATTAACATTTATTTATAAAGCGCCAACATATTCCGCAGCGCTGTACAATAAGTGGGTGTCATACATCGGACATACAGAGTAACATATAAAGCAATCAATAACCGATACAAGAGGTGAAGAGGGCCCTGCCCAAAAGAGCTTACAATCAGCAGAACAATGGGAAGGTAACAGTACAGCAGCTCCTTGACACCTGTGGTAGATATCAGAATAGCATTTTAGAGTAAAAAATCCAAGTCCAGCTTGCGACTCCTAGTTACATGGGAGTAGGAGAAACAATAGGTTACCAGAAATCAGTTCTAATGCGTAGCACTGGCTCTTTCTAAAAGCTCAGACTCAGGCACAATGCTGCCTACACACCAATATTACAACTAAAAGAAAAATAGATGTTGGTTCAAAAATAAACTGTGCAATGGTAGCGTGAATTATTTGTAATGTAAACAGTATAATTAAGAAATAAAAAGAACACCATAAAAATCATTACAGAATCCCTTTAAGCTCTACTACCAAATTATCTGTAAGACAAAGTAGTTTTCTAGAAAGAACTAAAGATTCTTGGGGAGGTAAAATCAATAAGAAGCATAATTAACATCAAGACCCTAGATATAACCTGACCCTTGATAACTCAAAGCCCAGTGGTGACTTTTGTAACAAGCAGGCGGTTTATATAAATGCAGTGTTTAAAAAGTACTGTGATATGGGAAGCTTTATCAACCAGCAGAAAAGATTTACAGTACAGTTTACATTATTTTTCTGCTGGATATCCTCTAAACCTTGCAGGCTGTTTACTTTGCCCCAGTTACTAAAGTAGGTCAGAACTTTTTACAATAGCCATTTAAAGTACAATAAAAAAAAATCCACTAAGTTAAAAGAAATGGCATTTAACGCATGCTCTTTCTTAGGTCCGTGACACTACAAACACCAGAGCCTGAGGTTGTTTTATTTTCTTTTTTGCACTTGAGCATTTTTGTTTTTTAATTTAAAAAGTGATGTTTTGATAAAGGCAATTAGAATGATAACTGAAAATATTTCCCTCCAGGGGTTGTTTCATAAAAGGAAATGGAATGGACTATGAACATTTTGTAACAAAGGAAATTATTCCACTTAATAACCACTTGAACTTTATTTGAAAAATTTGCCTGCAGATATCATTAATTAGATTCTCCCCATAGTGAACTGAAGCAGTGCTTCATGCTCAGTCTGTGATTATCATTCTTATCTGCAGTGCGGTATGCTCTCAGCTTGTCAATATTACACAGATATAATAGAAAGTGGTCTTACAGATTCTCTGACAAAGAGTTCTAAAATGTTTATTAGTCACCCACTAAGCCTTCATTCAGAGCTGTGGCTCGCCAGTCATTGAAGATACTGAAAGTTATTTGATCTTTTTCTCTAATGCATCTCTGACATCACTCAGACGCAACTTATAAAGGATGCAAAATATTTTACATAATAAATTTTGTCAAACAAATGGCGTATTATAAAGCTCTGATGTAGTCATTACCTGTAATCACCACAATGGGGCACATTTATCAAAGTACGATTGTTTCCGATTACAAAAAAAATAATATTTTTTCCAAGTTTTCGAACTGTGCAACTTTTTTGTTAATTTGCAAGACTTTTTCGTACTTTGCGACAATTTGTGCTACAAAAACGTATCTGTACAAAAGTTTCGGATTCATCAAAGCTTTGTTATCATGACTTTCCTTGGGCCAGGTTGGAGCTGCAGAGTGCCATTGAGTCCTATGGGAGGCTTCCAAAAACATGCAAAGAAGGATCAAAGTCAGAAAGGTTTTCCTGCCGTTTACGATCATTCAGATACAAAAGTTTTGTGACTTTCGGACTGCCAATACGATATTATCGTGACTATTACGATTTTTTGTAAGCATATTCGTGACATATACGATCATCAGAAATTATCGTATCTAATCCGAATTTTACCCATTTCGGGATTCAAACTCGTACTTTGATGAATCTGCCCCCTAGTATCGCAAATGTTGAAATAATCCATTACAAAGAGTAGCCTGTCTAAATTTACCCTCTGTTCGGGAATGTTCTTTTGTTACCTATAGTTGCAGAACCCTTTCCAGATGCTGTTTCCAGTAGGTCTACTGAATCAGTGGTCATAAATCTGGAATGATACCTTTTTAGAAAGGACACTTATAAATCACTGTCAAGTTATACCATATTAATGCAAACAGGTTCGTGTCTCATAGAAAGAGTAAAAATAAAATGTCAAAGAGATATACCATAGGAAAAGTATAAGAGGTAGAGAAATGCACATAGGCAAGGTCTCTATACTTTAGAAAGACAAAAATATTTTTAGGAGAGATATTCAAATATGCAAAGGAGTAACTTTCCCTTGTAAATATTGATTTTCCAACATTAGAGAGATAGAGTTGTTCTTAAGTTGCACACTGTAGACAGATAGATAGACAGACAGACAGACAGACGGACAGATATAGATTGTAGCTGCAATGGGTATCAACATGATAAAGGATACACAGCACTAGCAGACTGACATTAGGCAAGGGAAACCATAATATTAGCCCCAGAAACATCATCTATCTGATTCAAGTCCCCATGCTAATGTTATGCTATGCCAATCCTTAATTGGCTCTTAGCTCTCTATGGGCTAATACATTATGCCCATGTTTCTGCTGCATGGCATTGTAGAAACAGAAAAATGCCAGGAGCTCAAATGCCCTTGCATGCATACCATTAGTAGTGAAGATGTTAACTTTGTCAAACAGCAGCAAACACTTGGAAATGTACTATCAGTAGAGCTCTTATGTGGAGAACTAGTGCAAAACACCACATAAACATTAAAGTAGAAGAAATGCTAATAAATAGTTAATCTCAAACTGCAGGCATACCTTCAGGTCTCTCAATAGTGCCCTTAGGTCTCCCAATAGTGCCCTTAGGTCTCCCCATATTTCACCTGTTCAGATGATCAGAAGCCTCATAGGGAAAAAAAACGCTGAGCTGTGTAAACAAAATTCCCATAATGCCTTGCTCCTGCACCAAGACCAAGACCCCAGTACATGTGCAGTTTGTAAGACTACGAGTAAGCTTCCTGTTGTATGGCTCAGGTCACACATTCCTAAGGGGGGGGGGGAGGGAGTTCTTAGCATTCTTGTGGGAGGGGGAGCAGATGAGGAGAGAGCTGGCATAGGTAAACAAAGACAAAAGTCAGTGCAGCGTTTCTGTGAGTGCTTATGGCTGTATTTGCATAGACCTTTCTGATAAAGCTTACTGAGTTTTTACCTTTCCTTCTCCTTTAAAAGGAGAATCCATTCAACATCCATTTCTTTTCTATTTTGCCTAAAATGAGTAGCTATGCAAACTCTGTAATGTGGTTTTATTCTAAGGGGAAAAATAAAAATGAAATAAAAAAAATGGTAGGACAGAGGAAAAAATACATAGAAAAAAATAATGTACAGTTGATATTTATTTTTGAACCAATAGCTATATTATAGTGTAAAATGAAAACAAATGTTGACTGCAATTACATAAAAACTATAAACAAGTTTCTTAAAACATTATTTCTGAGAACTTCTCGCATTTGCAGCTATTGCGCTGTCTCTTTCCTCATAGATTGCTGAAACAAGCTGGACAACTTCCGGATGGTTAAATTTCCCTGAAAAAAAAGGAAAAATGGCATAGCTGAATATAATTACTCTGAAAGTATTAAAATTGTAGAACAAACATATTTTGTGTTTTATTAAAGATAGAATGAATCATGTTTAAGTAATCTATTCATTAAAGGAAACTGGAGATATTTATACCTTCTTAAATATTTTGTATTACTGAACTATGCCTTTTTCGGGCTGATATATATTTAGTTGTTTAAATTAGTAGCCACCTCCTAGCAGTTTCCATAATCTGTTTCTTGCTAAATCTAGTGTTCATTACATCAAACATCTAAATATATATCCATCATTTGCATTTTTTTTGAAAACCTATTTCACTGCTAACGCAAATAACGGTATGACATAGACCATCACACCTCCGCAATCCACTGCCAGACGTCAGCAGGAACCTTGACAATTTCTTAGCCGCTTAGAACACAAAATATCAGTATAATAACAAGGTTCACAGCAAAGAGTTTCAGGCAGAAAAAACACTGGATGGTAGATTTGCAATGTGGTAGCAAACATCAATATTCTGTGGGGAAAGTTAGACTAGCAAATTGCGTAAAGTACAAAAAAATTAAAAAAGAACTGTGGGTAAAGAAAAGTGGGTAAAGTTTTTACACATTATTATAGCATCCACAAAAATCTGCACGCTGCTACATTAAGTATATGCAGATGGAAATATAAGTCAAATAATAAGTATGCAAAAACGTTAAACCTTGAAAGAACATACCTTCAGTTCAGCCACATTAAGACTATATTACGATTCACTACTGGTTAACTATATGCAGATATGGGATCTCTTATCCAGAAACCTCTGGATTCCAGCAAAACCTCCTATAAGTCCATTTTAAGTAAATATTTCAACAAATTTTAAATGCTTTTCTTTTTCTCTATAATATAAAATAAAGCCTTCTACTTGATCCTAAACTAAACCATACAGAATGCAAAATAATCCTAGTAAGTTTATTGAATGTAAAAGAATTTAGTGAACCAAAATATAAAGGAACCCTAAAGGTGGCCATACACACACTGTTATTATCATCCGAAACCTTGTTTTGTGCGATGTTCTTTGTATGGTGGATCCTCGCAATGACCAACATCGTGAAAGCATCGGATATCGGTCGTCTCGACGATCGGGTGGGACAAAAGATTTTTCAACGGCGCCGCCGAGCAAACTCTGCGCTTAGGGCTGAATCATCAGATGGAGGTAGAATCCCTATTGTTTCTACCTCCATATCTGACGAGTCAGCACTGAACATCAATGGAGGCCACAGAAAAGATCTAAATTGGTACGTGTATGGCCCCTTTAACCAAGCTTTCTAGTTACTAGATCCCATACCTGTACTTTGTATAATATGATAATGATCTTTGATTTCTCATGGTCCATCGATTTAACGAAAAAGATATTTCACATGCATATTATACACCAGAGGCATAGCCTGTAAATGATATATAACAGTGCTTAGTGATGTCATTGATTATAATCAGTGCTCAAATATATAAATTGTCACATGACTCACTGAAGTGCTGGCACTTCTTTATATAGTTATGGAACTTCTCAGTGACTTATACTTACATTTTACAATAGGGTAAATTATTCTCTATATATCTAGTTTATGCATAGATCCTTTAGTTCAGTGCTGTTCTGGAATTTTTCTCGCCTACATGGTGGAGGGCTGATAATGGAAGCCAGTTTTGACCACTCCCCTTTTTTTAAAACCACACCCATGTTATTACAAGAGCTTTAAAGACCATACCCACATTAATGGTGGTAGCACAGAAAACCAAAATGGTTGGTGTAGTGATATGACCCTTCATTCATATGCAAAAGAATTATATTATATCATAAGATTTCAGACAGAACCTTAAATCCATATGCCTCCTCCTCCCATATGGATAGCACAGCAACCCCCATCATATAATTACACACCTTAGGGACCATATAATTTCCAAATACTAACAAACTACCAGAACAAACCCCTGCCAGGTTCACGTCCCACAGGAACCATAGGGCAGGCAGAGTAAGGCACATAGGCAGCATAGGGCAGGCAGAGTATGGTACACACAGGCAGGGTAGGGCAGGGAGAGTATGGCACACAGGTTGCCCTACCCTGCCTGTGTGCCATACTCTCCCTGCCCTACCCTGCCTGTGTGTACCATACTCTGCCTGCCTTATGCTGCCTGTGTGTGCCACAACATGCCTGCCCTATGCTGACTGTGTGTGTCATATTCTGCCTGTCCTATGTTGCCACACACAGGCAGCATAGGGCAGGCAGAGTATGGCAGGGGGTGAACAGTGCAGGGATTAAAAGGTGTGAACAGTACAGGGGATTATTTGTTTAAACAATACATGGGTTTACAGCCTGAATTTGCGATGTGAACCATTCAGGGGGCCAGTTAATCTCAGTATGGATACCATTTAAAGGTAAGCAGTCACAGCAGCCAGATGGGGGGGCGCAGGCCGCCAGTTTGACAGTCCTGCTTTAGTTTATCCAAGGTATTTTTCTGAAAATATTAGGAAAAATTGTAATTCATCTACATATCTGCTTGTCAAAAACAAGTAAAAGCCAAACCACATACCTGCTGTTGAATTATAGAAGTCCTGGAGCCTTCCTGGTCTGTTCTCCAGTTCTTCATACTCTAGAGCTTGAAGTATCATCTCACACTGGTCTAATTCTTTCACAAACTTGGCTTCAGCTGTGGACTGGTGCTCATACTCCTGTGTGCAATATGTTTATAAACAGAAAATAGCAATTACTGCAGAAATACCAGTGCAGCAAGCATATTTCTCATTAAGCCCAAAGCATATATTTTCATTGCTTTAAGTGGCAGAGCACTAAGGAACACAATATCACTCCCCTTAGTGCTTATCAACTTTCGCAGGGGATCAGAGTGGAGCCAGCTACTTTCACAGTAGGGACTTACTTGCAGAAGCTCATGCAGCAGTCAATGATGCAGAAATAAGAGGGTATGAAGAGGGTCTATGTGCCTTCCACCAGCCTGACCCTCATGAAAACAGGAACACAATGCAGCCCTGTACTTTCTACCTGTCTTAGACAGAGGATAGTATAGGGGATGCCTATGTAGAATGCCAAGAACTGACAATTTACAGCATTAATCTACACAGTACTGTATCTTTTACGGCAAACAATGCACATCAGGAACCAATCATGGCAAGGCTCTTAGGGTTCTTACAAATGGGCAGTTTTTCTGCGGTTTACAACCATTACAGATGCAGGTTTGAGCGCACCAAAAGACATCAGCTAATTGTGTTTTGTGGCATTGGTGTTTCATAAGTTTATTTAGATGCCACATGCTGCATTTTCTTGCGCTTGACATGCATTCAGAAGACAACAGAATAGAAGGTTGCATTTGAAACTGACAAATGCACTTAGGCATATTTAAATAAATGCATATAAGCACAATATATGCATTTTAGCACTTAGCATGCATTTGAAAAAGCATTAAAAAATTGCTGCTTTGCAGAGCTGCGGTTGATTTCAGTCAGAACACTCTCTGCAGTTTGTATGTTCTGCTTGTGTCTGTGTGCCTTTCCAAAGGTTACTCTAGTTTCCCCTCACATTTTAAAAACATACATGCAAGTTAACTGGTTCCCAATAAAATTGACCAGTGTGTGGTAATGTAATAGGGATTTAAGGTGGGCATAACTGGTAAGATCCGAGGTTGCTAAATGAGTAGACCTTTTCCTCATATATGCCTTCCTAAGGTGGGCGATATTGGGCTAATTACATTGGCAAGCATAGATGCCATCGGACTGTGGTCTGCATCAACGAGCTGGAAAACCAAACCTGTCCAATCGAGATCTGGCCATGTAGGCCCATCAGTGGTGGCCATACAGGCAGATAAGCTGCTGAATTAGTCTGAAGGACAAGAATCGGCAGCTGAAATCGGCTTGTGTATGACCACCTTTAGACTGTAAGCTCCTATATAAAGAATACAACTAATAATAACCAAAAAATTAATAATACAAGAGTAATGGGCATGAGCGTAGAATCCCAGTCAAAATGAAGAGAGACAGAAAAAATATGCTTTCTGTTGACACACACAAAAACTAGTATTTTGTTTTGTGTTTTAGGGGTTTGCTGCAAAAATAGTTTTGCTCCTTTAAATTGGACTAATCTTAAACAAGTCTAATTAGAGAAAACAAATAAGCCTTTATTAGCATTTATTATAGCCTTTATCAGAGCATTTGCTCTAGCAAGTCTGTTCCTTGTTTAAAAAAAAAAAGTTTTACAGAAATAAAAAGTTGTACTGTATAATTCTTCTAATCCCCCGCAAGTAAAAAAAAGAACTAACAGATCAAGGGGCAGATTAATTCATGGTTTAGTCTCACTGTGTGAACCTTACTTGACTTGATATATGAATGACCTGTGCAGATACTCTGAATCTTAACAATTACCCTGGAAAGTAGATTGGAGCAATATTAAAATTGATTGAATCAACTGGAGTTGTTACATTTATCATAGCTCACAGCCTTCAATAAGACTTGATATCCAAGACCAGTCTGTCTGAGATAAAAATCCTGAAGGCTCAGACAATGATGAATATGGGTTCAGATATATAATTATTAAATTCTAAAACTAGCCTATTGAATGGATTGGATCATCACTGCAAGTTTTCAGACAAAACACTGATACATCTGACCTTTTACTTCTCAAGTAGGGAATTTGTAGCCAGTGGAAATCTATCTAGATAAAGCTGCTTTTACAGTGTATATATGTTCCACCATAATGAATAAATGGTGATGCTTAAACCATAAGCAAATATCACCAATATGCAGAAAGAACAGCCTCTTTAACATGCTATATTAGCGTTTGCTTTTCATAATCTCTTTCCTGTTTCTACATTTCCTAAAAATCAATTCTAAAGACACAATTTGTGGGAGGGTTTTTAACCATGGTTGGTCATGCAAATGTTTCAGATCCCAATTTCATCCTGGCTCGCCATAACATTTATCCACCTTTCTCCCCTTGCTTGCCTGCATTCTGTAAATATTTCATTACTACGAGTCAAATCCACTAATCATGCATTCCAATAGTCTGTGTGTTGCTGGAATCACTGTAAGAAGTTGCTCAACAATTGTGTTTCACAGATTTTTTGCCGTTTCACGGATTTTCCTGTTGTTTCGCAAATTTTCTGGCAAAGCGAAATGGATTTGCTTGTCACTATCAGAGAGAAGATTCATAAAAAATCAAAGAAGATTGCAATGTGGTGCTTTAACGTAGCTCCCCAGGCCGGTGCAGTGTTCAGTAAACAGAAGCACTGGCCCAGGATCTCTGGGAGGATGATTAACATTTTGGCAATCCCCAGCGATATCCCTTTCCTTTATAACACACATAACCACATGTAATACATCACTGCTTACATTAAATTTAATTACAATGCAGTTCCTCTGTTAAAATCACCTAGCAATGTAAGCTGGTCTTCCAACTTCCAAACAAGAGATAGGTATGTCTGGAAGATCTCACAGGAAGTTATAAACCTATCTCCTGCTTGTACTGGCCAGGGGGTTTTAAAAGCTAAGTGAATGGGCAAGGTGGCAGGGAGGGAGAGAGCGGCAGGTATGTGGCATTTTACTGAAGGCTGGGGTAAGTCTGTACAGCTCATTTAAAATTTTATTTTGGCCAGTAAGTGAACAGGTGGTGGTGGGGTGACAGAACAATCCAGGATCAGAGCTGCATATGGGATAGAAGGAGAGCAGCTGCATAAGAAAAAGGTCTTACAAAGGGAGCACTAATGGGAACTGCTCACAAATATTTTATTAGTGTGTATTTTGTGACCAGCAGCACTGAGAGACTTACACAGCCAAGCATAGACAGGAAGTAGTGTTAATATAAAGCAATTTTGGAATAAAAAATGGAATCAAAGCTAATAGAAAAGTTGCCGTTTTATTCTAGCTTTTAGCATTTTATTCTATTTTTAGCATAGAAATAGAATGCATGAATGCATAGCTAACAACTGAATATAACCGTTTGTCTCCTTTAACCTTTATTGCAACTGCAAGTGTAGAAATTCACTTTTTTATACATGCTGTGAATTAGTGAGCCTGCCTGTAAATGGACAAATTGTTTCTAAATACTAAGCTAATACATTTTATAGGAGAGCCAGTCACCATGGCAACCGTAACATTTTTTGCAAATGTAACACAAATGAAGTGCAGATTTGACTGCACAGCAAACTGGAAAAGTCTTTGTTCTAGTGACAGTGCTACTGACAGGCACCGTTAACTAGCTGAGTTCCAAGCTACACAAGGGGAATTTAAACACACCTTTTAATGTTTTGTGTAGTTTACCATCACAAAAATGTAGGCTGATTTTTCCAGTATTCCAGTTAGATTTCCAGTTAGACCGAAATCATTAATACTGATCATTGTTCATGCGTTCAGGATTTGTTTTTTATCAGAAAAAAAGTCTTTTTTTTTTTTTTCTAAATGGACATTGAGATTGATTGAATCCACTATCTAGGGTGATCGATAAAATTTGATCAATTCGTTAATTGGTTTGATTTATTATGAATCAATGTTGGTGTTAATAAAAACAGGGGGTTTTTATAAATCACAATTAATCGTTATATAATGATCATTAATAAATTTGCCCCTTACTGTTTTCAAATAGTACCCAACTAATTTATCAATTTATTTTTATTTACACTGTTATGCCTTACAATTACATTTTAAAAAACAAATTAAAGAGAAACTACATAAAGAAACAATATGTAAAGGATGTTTATTTTTTATATTATAAGCAAATAAAATGCTAGTTCTAGTAATTCAAGTTTGCAATATACATAAATTTTCAATAATGTTATTTATTTGCAAATGTAATTGCCACTGAAATCAGCAAGCATCATTGCTTATATTTTTGGGGCCCATTCATTAAAGCAAGATTTTTTTTTGCAATGACCACGGTAACATCATTAAAATTGCACAACTTTTTCGTAGTTTTCGTTAACGTCCACAAAAAAAGTCTTATTTTTTGAAAACGCTACGACCATTTTGGAATTCATTCAAGCTTTGGTGTCGTGGCCAGGTTGGATCTGTACAGTGCCAATTGAGTCCTATGGAAGGCTTTCAAAATCATGCATTGAAGTTTAAAAGCCAGAAAGGTTTTTGAGTTGTTTACAATCGTTTGGATCCTGAAAATTTTGTGAGTTTCGGATCGCAACCATGATATTTTCATAGGAAAAAATATTTTCTTACAAAAATAATTTTTGTGACAATTTCGAACATCAGAAATAATTGTGGTTACTCCGAATTTTTTCCAATCATGCTTTTAACCAGAAAAAAATTGTGCTTTAATGAATGGGCCCCTTCATGTTTTGGTATTCCGCAAACACATCATATATGTCTTTGCATTATTCTTTGTATGAGAGCAGGTATGTAAAAGTCAGATATATTTATTGTACCAAAACAAAGGTAGCCTATGCGAGGACAGCAAGGATAGCTGACTATGAGACAGCAATCAAGACTCTTTTCTGCACAGGGTGTCAGTATGAGGGCAATGGCCCACAGGACTACCACAGGTGACTAATATCCCAGAAATGCCTTCCCACCAGCAACAAAGTGAAATACTGGGAAGCCATACGTGATGCTTCATTTTCCGAAGTTGCCAGTAGGAAGGCATTTCGGGAGACTGGTCGCCTGTGGTTAATCTCGGCTACTGTAGGGAACCAGCCTTCCCCATGGCCATTGCCCTAAGGGTATGAGAGAAATTTGTCAGCTTTTTAGTTACTCCCTATTCTGTCATTGATACTTCAAAGGCATAATAGCAATCAAAGGAGAGAGAGAGCACCATATTTCCTACTACTGCCCTGCAGAAGGGTTACTACACTATACCCTTAAGTTCTATCTAAGCATTTCCATAACCTCATATATCAGAGAAGTTTACCATGCAGCCTTCAGCTATTGCTGGGCAAAAAAACCATGAAGCATCCTTGAAATGCTGAAGGCTACACCTGTAGTTGAACTGTAGTTTTTGCAGCATCTCCTAACAGTTTGGTTTCCAGAAAAAGCTGGGAAATGTAATTCCATAGCTTGTAAAGCATTATAGCTAAACCTTCCTGATATATTTAGACATTTCAAAGTTGAAAATAACATCTTCCATGGCGATTACATTATTTTCCAACTGACTATAACATCTTTTTAACAAAGAACTGTTTACATTTAGCATTAAACTTGGATACTAACGAATGTACTATTTCAGTTTGATATGACAATAATGCACTCAAACTGATTTGTAGAGAATACTATGCAGGGCTGTGGAGTCGGAGTTGAGGGCAATTTTGGGTACCTGGAGTCGGAGTTGGCAAAAAATGAACCGACTCCGACTCCTACTAAATTTAAATGGGAATAAAAAAAAAAATAAAGCAAGTTTAAATGTCCCAATTCACAAACAGTCATAATTAATTACTTCTCTGCTATAGGAATAAAGCCTAATGCAAGCAGTGCATAAATGAACATGTTGAGTGACCATGAAGCATGCTTTTCATTGACTGTATGCTTCACTAAATGGGACGTAACGCACAGTTAAGGTGCGGCAGCTCCACTGCGTCGTGTTCCTCTGTTACTGGGAACACAATGCCCACTGTGAACCTAGCCTAACTCTCACTGATAACTAATTAAGACTAGAAATACTTGTATGCGTGAAGGGAATGGATAGTCAATAGTTTAAAGGAACAGTAACACCAAAAAATGAAAGTGTATAAAAGTAACTAAAATATAATGTGCTGCTGCCCTGCACTGTGTGTTTACTTCAGAAAATCTACTATAATTTATATAAATAAGCTGATGTGTAGTATGGGGGCAGCCATTCCTGCACTGGTACAGCTGGGGTGTTTGCTACAGAAACCCTACTATAGTTTATATAAAGGCTGTGTAGCCCCGCGGGCAGCCATTCCTGCACTGGTACAGCTGGGGGGTTTGCTACAGAAACCCTACTATAGTTTATATAAATACCCTGCTGTGTAGCCCCGGGGGCAGCCGTTCCTGCACTGGTACAGCTGGGGTGTTTGCTACAGAAACCCTACTATAGTTTATATAAATACCCCGCTGCGTAGCCCCGGGGGCAGCCATTCCTGCACTGGTACAGCTGGGGTGTTTGCTACAGAAACCCTACTATAGTTTATATAAATACCCTGCTGTGTAGCCCCGGGGGCAGACATTCCTGCACTGGTACAGCTGGGGTGTTTGCTACAGAAACCCTACTATAGTTTATATAAATACCCTGCTGTGTAGCCCCAGGGGCAGCCATCCCTGCACCGGTACAGCTGGGGTTTTTGCTACAGAATCCCTACAATAGCTTATATAAATACCCCGCTGTGTAGCCCCGGGGGCAGACATTCCTGCACCGGTACAGCTGGGGTGTTTGCTACAGAAACCCTACTATAGTTTATATAAATACCCCGCTGTGTAGCCCCGGGGGCAGCCATTCCTGCACTGGTACAGCTGGGGTGTTTGCTACAGAAACCCTACTATAGTTTATATAAATACCCTGCTGTGTAGCCCCGGGGGCAGCTGTTCCTGCACTGGTACAGCTGGGGTGTTTGCTACAGAAACCCTACTATAGTTTATATAAATACCCTGCTGTGTAGCCCCGGGGGCAGCTGTTCCTGCACTGGTACAGCTGGGGTGTTTGCTACAGAAACCCTACTATAGTTTATATAAGTAAGCTGCTGTGTAGCCATGGGGGCAGCCATTCAAAGGAGAAAAGGCACAGGCACATAGCAGATAACAGATAAAACACTATTGTATTCTACAGAACTTGTCTGTTATCTGCTATGTAACCTGTGCCTTTTCTCCTTTTTTCCAGCTTGAATGGCTGCCCCCGTGGCTACACAGCAGCTTATTATATAAATTATAGTAGTTTTACTGTAGCAAACACACCAGTTTTACCAGTGCAGGGCAACAGTGCATTATATTTTTATTACTTTAAAGCTCTTTTATTTTTTGGTGTTACTGTTCCTTTAAGACTGAAGCTTTAAAACATTTGAAAAACTGCTGTAATTCAGCTGTAATGTTAGCTTAAACTTTAAACATGACTATGGGATTCTATGGAAATCATTAGGAGTAGGAGTATAGATAAAATTGTCTATCAGTTTATTATCAGTTCAGTTGTGTTTTAACTGCCCCTTCCCCTTCCTGGATGTATAAAATACATTAGCATATTAAAAACAGAGGAGTCGGAGTCGGAAGTATCAGAAACTGAGGAGTCGGAGAATTTATCTACCGACTCCACAGCCCTGATACTATGTACAGGATAGGAAATACAAAGTAACTACTCTGTAATGGTTATTTTAGAACAGATGGGTACAGTCTGTTACATTTCAGAAATCTAGAACAAGAGCACTGCGGGGTATAATATAGTAGCATAAGAAAGTTACTTTACTGGAGCTGCAGAGAGCCCTTATAAAAGCAGGGGGATTAAACCAGTTTTGTCCCAAAAAATTTTGGGGTAGTTTAACTCCACAAATTTATCCAGTTTCCTACAGTATTCCCTTGCCTTGTATATGGACAGAAAATACAAAATAATCACTCTGTACTGGCTATATTAAACCAGATGAATATAGTCTGTTACACTGCAGCAATCCAGAAAAAAAGATTGTATGTGTAGTGTAGAAAAGTTACTTTCTTGCAGCTTCAGAGAGCCGAATGAAATGATAAAAAAGGCAGGGAAGATTCTGTGAAAAAACACAGTTTTGCCCCCAAAATGTCTATGTTTAATGGAATTCCCTATAGTGTAATGCTCACCAACTGGGTCAACCAAGTTAGCAACTCTGTACAATTACCATGGATCTGATCAGCAATTAGACTGGATGGTTTTAACCCTAGTAGGTGAGCTAAATGAAATTTTATGAAAAATTTAGGAATTCCTTCTGTGTGCAAATATCCTTTTAGGGCCACCTAAACTATGTAGATATAATATTTTTCAGGAAACTACTTATCAGTCTGTGCTCCATATGTCCCCAAAACCCCTTTAAATCCCAGAATACCCAGCAGACACAGGCTCTGGGTCCTAAAAGGATGCACACTTACAACTGACAGCAAAGCCATAACCTATTAAGGTACGCTTTGGGCTTCTCCTTAACAGGAAATCTGCACATTTAGTACATAAGAAGCAAAGTAAATAAATATCTTACCTCCCATAAATTATACACCTCTGTCTTCAAGATGTCTGGTAACAGTTGTGTGAGATGCTGCATGGCATCCTACAACAGAGTTTTGTACACAAATAGATATACTTCAGTTTAACAGTTTGTAAATTTAGCTTTTTCTTTTAAAAGGGGAATGACCCCTGCAGCAGGTTCTAAAACTATTTAAAACTGATCTTTGTATTTCATGGTTTCAAATAATATAACTGTTTTAGTTACCAAAGTATTCAGTTAAGCAATTAACATAATTAGTTTACTGAGGTCACTGACTATTCCAACCAAGCAAGGTTTGTATGGTAAATAATATGCTTTATCTAAATGTGTAAAAATAGCATTATTGAAAATATCAGGAGAAAACGCAGCTAGCAGTCCATATCTTACAGCTTAATGTTCAAAATGCCAGAATGCACAGGCCGTGAGCTATTTGTCCAGTTTCCTGGAAATAATGGCATTCCCACTTAGCAGTGGCACTGTTAATGCCACATGTAAGAAATACATAGCTCTACAAAATACAGAGTTATAGAAACCACCCTGTTAGAAACAAAGCCTACAAAACTATACCACATAACCACATACTGAAACAATTAATGAAAAAAAGTATTCACTTTGGGAAAAGAAGGCTTTAATGTTGTCATTTTTTTTAATCGTTGATTTCCGTAAAATGAACTGAAGGTTAAGGGAGTGGAAATTAATAGTGCTTACATGTGATGCTCAAAGAAAAGTCACTAATTATAATCACTACAATGAAGAGAATTAAAAAGAAAACCACCCACCTTTTCTTTTCTGTGTTTCTCTTCTTTTGATATATTGTCAGCAGGAGCAATATCACCCACAATGCACTCTGCCATGTCATGCACAAGAGCAAGCCTTATACATCTAAGATAGAAAAATTAAAAAACAGTATCTGTCACAAAAGCACTGAATCATTCCAATATTTCAGGAAAACTAGCACTGTAAAAAAATGTGTTGTGTGTTTTATGAAAAGGAAAATATACCACATGCTAAAATATGGTTTATTTTCCTAAAATAGACAGCAAATTCATGCAGGATTTCCTTTAAAGCTCAAGTAATCATAAATCTGGACCTATGTATTTCCATTATTCATATGAAAAATGACTTATGTTTTTGCTGTGGCCTTATCCACTGCTGCATATGAAGCCATCAGCTAATGTCTATTTGAAGGTAATAATACAAAATGTATTAAATAATGCAGAGATCAAAAGAACAAATCTGTCACAAAGTACAAAGTGTCTCAGATAGTGACAGTAATAACTGGCACTTGTTAAAGGGTATGTAACTACTGAAACAGAAAATGTCTCTAAAGCTCTTCTCCTGACTGTTTACTTTTGAGATGCTATGTGTAATTCTCTGCTCAGTAAAAAAGCGAATGGTATAATCCCTGGGGTGCTAAATGTGAATATAATCACTCACCTAAGACCCTGGACCAGTGTTCCTGCTAGCTAAAACTTGCAGGAACTTTGCCTCTAAGTTTGTCTTTTCACTCTCACTACGCATGAGCACCCAGACTGAAACTTAGAGAAGATCCAGAAATAGGATGATGATGGCTATGTGGGGCTCCAACAGTATTACCCCGAGCTAGTGTAGTTTCCAGCAACTGGCAACAGGTGTACCCACCAAGGAGCTCAGGGTAAGCAATTATAATCATGGGAGGTGCCTACATTATATGGTCCCTTCTCCTTTAAAGATGAAAACATAGTGCAGCTCTTTATAAGTCCAGCATTCACCTGGACCACCGATAAGGAGCGGTGAGGGACCTGACTCTTTAAAGATTTTTTTTAAGGTTTTCTGGGTTGTGTGGTTAATTGAATGGAGTAAACATTTCTAGTGAAAGGCATGGGGCTTGGGCACCCAAGCCCTCTATTTAATCTGGTGCTTGTCTCCGTATTTATAAATTGCTTAAAATTGTAACTGGTAGCCAACAAGTTCATATATATATATATATATATATATATATATATATATATATATATATATATATATATATATAAAGACTGTTTTATTTTTTAGGTTGAGTCAGGTCCCTCACCGCTCCTTATCGGTGGTCCAGGTGAATGCTTCCGACATTTTGGATGCAGCACAGGAAACTGCAACGTATACTAAGATACATTTTGTGATATCCTTAAATATCCCTAAATATTGTGCCAAGGTAATATTAATGGTAGGAGGCACTGTCTTTAAACATGTTAATTATTTTTTGAAATTAACACCTCTAACCTGTCACTTTAGGAATTATTTTAGACAGGCCTTAGTTATAGGTCTAGTCTGAAAGACACTTAATAACATCATGAATATATATCTTCCAGCAGCAACCAACAAGTGAATTATAGTCTAATAAAAAAAATAGATTAATTTATAACTGGCTCTTTTCCTACGGATAATATTGTGGTTTTTAATAGTAGTAAAATAAAAGTTACATTTCAAGAGAGCTTGTGTCCTACTTTTGTATTTTCCAATTAGTTATCAAACACTGGGATTATCCTAGTGGCTTGTAGCCTAGACAAATTTAGTTTTTCAGGTGTTATGTAAACTAGTATAAATCTATTTTTATGGCAAAACTTGGCAGGTTTAAAAAAATGTAAATGTTTTTAAGAGATTTAAGACATGATGGTAAACATTACAGGAAGACTTTTTATCTAAAAAACACATTCGCTTTGCATTCTGGATAACAAATCCTATAACAGTACAAAGAAAATATAGTATACAGATGTGTAAAACAGAGGCCACTAAATGTTAACCCAAGCTAGCCTGTGACAAAGGCTACTGCTAAAATTGCTTTAATAAATGGGCTCTGCAGTGTGAGAGCAACCTGGTACCTTCCTTTAGAGCATATTGATGTAAACAAAGTTAGGCTTTTGCATCACATTAATGGATGGGAAATGAGTCACTGTGGGAGCAGAAACTAGCAGCTTAGACACAAACTAACTCCTGCTGGAAGGTGGGATAATGGGCTCTATATTAAGTACCCTACACCCTACACCATCAGGCGTAGTAATACGTAGAGATTCGGAAATGAGTGGAACTTCATAGATTTGTGAAGAATTTAGCTATATTTCATACATTCCAACCAAGAAAAAAAATGTAATTTTATAGTACAAATGGCAGTTCCCATTTACCTATCTTTATTTAGTTTTCTGTCTTCAGTGAGCATTGCCATAACTGCCATCCTGTACATATGGTCTGACACACTTTCTGGTTTCTCCACTTGCCGGTATATCCAGCCAGTCCTAGGGACTCTCTGTAAGAAAGAGAGAAAATAAGAAATCAGCAAACAAAAAAACCATTAGTGACTAAATTTTGTCCCAAAATCGCTACATAAAAATACCATACACAGTTGTTTTACCTGGGTGCCTGAGCCAATATTCTGCATTGATTTTATATATATATATTTACAACACTATTAAAAGCAAACCCTCAACATCATCAGATATGAGTACCAGAACGCAAAATATATGACCTATACAGAATAAAAATATGATCCCAGACACCTGTAGATGCATCTTACCCTGACAACAGCAAACACATTCTTTGAGGTGTGACCACAGTAAGGAAAACACACAAGACCATAGCCTGGCTCTCTCAATATTGCAATTAAAATGGTCCACTGTTTAAAGTGATCCCGAAGTTGAAATTCACCTCTCAGCACTCTCTTGCCAGTTCTGATAGTTGAGACACACTGTCTGAACACTGTTGTATAAACGGAAGTGAATAACAAGTACAGTACCACTCGCACACTGACTTGCAGATGGAGGAAGTCCAAGTGTGTAATTCAGCAATGTCCTAGGCAATCTAACACTGGTCCAATTAGACATGCCAGATTATACATTTGATATTTGCAGCTGACATCCATAGGTCAAATGATGCAAGCACTTGCTTTATTTTACACAACAGTGCGAGGGAGTTTTAAAAAAGGTAAGATGATGGCTTTAATGCACCAGGATAGAATTTTACAATATTTGCTCAGAAGTACACATATATATGGTGGGTTTCTGCCTTTATGATACTCCTTCCATCAGTTGGCTTGTTATAAGTTACTTTTTGGGGGTTATGTAATAAAAGACACTAAATTTGCCCAGGAGCAGTATCCCATAGCAACCAACGAGCAGGGAGAAATTACTGGTCACCTGTTTAAAAGCAAACATCTTATTGGTTGCTATGGGTTACTGCTGAGCAAAATTTGTCTTTTTATTACATATAGGGGATAGTGTCTAAAAATGCTAGTGTACTGCAAAGGTATTCTTTTATGGTCTGACATCTGGATTACATGGCCACATTCCCTTTTAAAGAAGGACACCTTTTAAATTAGACACAGTTTAAAGGGGGTGGTGTCTTTATGTATGCAAGATAGAGCTTTTATTTTATCCAATCAAATTTAGCCTCCAAGGGTACAACAGGATGAATGAATTACAGTTAGCGAATTTCTCTTTTTAGACAGAGGAGTAGCTGTATTAAATTCAGATTTGCTTCTTATACCACAGATTCTTTAGCTAAGGACTAAAGAACCCTAGTTTAGATGATGTGTAACTAACCCGGCTTTCGAGTGAATTCTGCTAACTGCAGCTGCAAACCTGCTGAATAGATATACATTGGCTTAAGATCCCTATGTAAAATCCCTCGTATAATGCTAGCAGGCAAATTCCCTCCTTGGAAAGGTCGAGTGTACTCTATTACCTTGAGCTGCCCTACAAGTTTCATGAATTGCAGCAAGCTCTTCCCTGCACTAGAGCAGCTACCGGCAGCGGCCATTGTTGATACGCAGTGAGCCACGCCTCGCTAGCAGATGACCAATCATGCAGCCTGCCAGGAAATGTGCACGTGATTAGAACTTGAACGCGATTGGTGTTTGTCGTCCTCTCGCTTTATGGCTATATCTAGATAGTCTAGTTTAGTTCGGGAAGATACTTGTATTGCTGGACGCAGTTCGTGGTGAAATTCTGCGGTATTGGGGTGCAGAGGCTTGATTTTGTAGAAAAACATTAATTGTAAAGCCTTTGCATGATTACAATATCCGCGAGTTGACTACTTGTCATAGGAGACATTAAAGTCTGTAGTTATGGATAAATAATACTAGACGCAAAACAAGAATTTACCCCCAGGTGACATTGCAATGGATTTGATCGTGTTCCAATACAGGAGCTCGATCTTACATTGTATTTATTGAATTTGTCAAGGGTCTTGTCATCGATTAATTGCCCCTTTTATGCTAATTCACTTTATTATTAAATGTATAACAGAACAGTAGTTCTGCTAACATTGCAAATAGGCCTCCTTGTCGCTTTCATTTTTCAATAAGATACTGTGTATCACTGAAGTGCCTCCTTTAATAATAATGATGCATGTTTATGAAGATTCTCATTCAACCAGGTCATGATATACAGTATCTAGTAGAATTAAGTCTAAAACAACTTGACATCCTTACCCCTGCGGTTTCACAACAGTTCACACTTCCAGTCATGTACTTTGAAAGATTAACACCTTCATCAATGAGAATCATGGTACCATTGTGACTGGATCATTCCTTCTTACACCTGTCAGCCAACACCTAACTGAATAAATTCAGTGTAACCATTGTGATTGGATGTCTGTGACTGTACTACCATCAAGAGTTTAAATACCGGGGAATTCCCTACCAGTCATTAGAACTGAAGAAGCCACTCGGATGAGTGGTGAAACGTTTTCAAGGAAAAAAACTCAGAGAAGTCCAGTTGTTTTAGACTTTATAATGATGCAATTTATGTTTTTCAGTTAAACTTTAAACATAATTCTGTTATTTATTATTACAGCTGAGCTTCAGATTTCCTGAATTATATAGTTTATAAGTAAAATGCATCTGTTAACATTGGATCTACTAAGGCTAGTGTCACATGTGGAGGTTTTCCTTTGCGAGGAAAATTTGGGCAATATAGTGAAGAATATGCTTTCCCACCAGCAGTTTGCATCACTGACGGTGGGAAGGCATTTCGGTGAGATTAGTCGCCCGCAGGAGCAGAAATTTATTGCGGGCGACTAATCTCCCCATGGAACATTAGCCTAAAGGCGGCCCAGTAGATAATGGTATTAGATTGTTTTTTTATTGTTCTTTTTGTTCAGCCTGACAGACTGTTGGAAACAGTGAAGCACAGCTGAGGCTACTCCTGGGAGTAGCCTCTGGTTATATAGTGTTATAATGTATACAATAATTAATAATATAGTACTTCTTTTTAGACCTCTTGCACTGCCTTGGATAGCAGCCAACAAGAAGTGTAAAAAGCAACTTTAAAGACACATTCTTTTTATTTTGGAATGTGCATGATGCAATTGTAAATGCGTGGGGCATTGTGTAAATAGCTGCAGTGTTCTTCACTTCATTTCTGAGCACAGAGACCTGCCTAGTGTGTCTTAAATCAAGCTCTGTGTTAGAGAGGATTTATGTGAAGAGGGACTGGTGCAGTCAGTGCCCTCCCTACCTAGGCTTGACAGTGTCATAGAATGTTGATGTATGCATTAGAAGTTAATAAAAAAACAAACACTTTTTGCGGATATGCGTCTATAAGTCCAAGAATGTGGGATATTTTCTTATTTAACAAGCAACTAGCAGTGTGAGCAAGTCTGTTGGTTAGACTGACTGAAGGTGGCGCTGTAAACCAAGGGGACTTTTCTGTTTGATAGCACAAACAAATTTTTCACTTGCACAAAATTTGAAGTAGACCTTTCTCTCTTCTTTTTTTCTACACTTTCTGTATTTCTGATTGTTGCTAATCTCAAAAGCTTCTAACAATTTACAATACAGCATAGTTTGTTGTTGGGGAGAATGTAATTGTATAAATATATTTGTTATAGTATATTGGGTCGGCAAAAAAACCATTTCTGTCTGGACTACCTAAAGATCCTAAAAAAACAATATAAATATAAACAAACTGATTAAGTCAGGGGGTACAGAAGCTGCATTCATAAACAGTATAAAAACATTATAATAAATGTTGTAAACAGCAATCTGGAAGGCAAAGATAGAAAATTAGGAGCAGATTGTTTTACTGTTTTATTACTGTTATACTAACCCCAAAAAGTTCAAGTATATTAATATTAAATGGGAGTATGGTTCCATTAAATAATAGTAATAATGTTGTTATAATGGTAATAGAAAAGGCAAAAGTGCTAAATCGATTCTTTTCTTCACCCTTGGGTGCTCAGAGAGCTTAGTTCACTCTAAGCCACGCCTCTATTTCTAATTTTCTCAGACTTACTTTAATAGGCTATGGTGCCTATGGATTAAAGGAAAGCCTAGAAATTATAGACAGTAAGTTTGACATCTGTGGTGGGCAAGTTATTTGAAGGCTTGTTAAGCTTAGGAAGGGGTAATAAGGGATAGGATAGTTGAATACATTGCAGTTCACAATACTATTAGTTTGTGCCAGCATGGTTTTATGCGTAACAGATCTTGCCAGACTAATTTAGTTGCCTTTTATGAGGAGGTGAGCAGGAACCTTGACGTTGGAATGGCAGTTGATGTCATCTACTTAGATTTTGCTAAAGCGTTTGATACAGTACCTCACAGAAGGTTAATGATCAAATTGAGGAATATTGGCCTAGAACATAATATTTGTAATTGGATAGAGAACTGGCTGAAGGATAGAGTACAAAGAGTGGTCGTAAATGGAACATTTTCTAATTGGGCCAGTGTGGTTAGTGGAGTACCGCAGGGGTCAGTCCTTGGTCCTTTGCTTTTTAACTTGTTTATTAATGACCTGGAGGTGGGCATAGACAGTACTGTTTCTATTTTTGCTGATGACACTAAATTGTGCAAAACTATAAGTTCCATGCAGGATGCTGCCGCTTTGCAGAGCGATTTGACAAAATTGGAAAACTGGGCAGCAAACTGGAAAATGAAGTTCAATGTTGACAAGTGCAAAGTTATGCACTTTGGTAGAAATAATATAAACGCAAACTATCTACTGAATGGTAGTGTGTTGGGGGCATCCTTAATGGAGAAGGATCTAGGGTTTTTTGTAGATCACAAGTTGTCTAATTCCAGGCAGTGTCATTCTGTGGCTACTACAGCAAATAAAGTGCTGTCTTGTATAAAAAAGGGCATTGACTCAAGGGATGAGAACATATTTTTGCCTCTTTATAGGTCCCTGGTAAGGCCTCACCTTGAGTATGCAGTGCAGTTTTGGGCTCCAGTCCTTAAGAAGGATATTAATGAGCTGGAGAGAGTGCAGAGACGTGCAACTAAACTGGTAAAGGGGATGGAAGATTTAAACTATGAGGTTAGACTGTCGAGGTTGGGGTTGTTTTTTCTGGAAAAGAGGCGCTTGCGAGGGGACATGATTACTCTGTACAAGTACATTAGAGGGGATTATAGGCAGTTTGGGGATGTTCTTTTTTCCCATAAAAACAATCAGCGCACCAGAGGTCACCCCTATAGATTAGAGCAGGGGTCGGCAACCTTTTTGGCTGAGAGAGCCATAAACACCACATATTTTAAAATTTAATTCCGTGAGAGCCATACTATATGTTTGCCCGCAGATGCGGCAGGGCTAGGTAGGGTGGGTGCCAAGGATGCCGGATGCAGAGGAGGGCGTGGCCTGCGCTCGGCAGATAGAAGATGTGTTCTAAGGCTTAGAACACGTCTTCTATACGCCGTGTGCAGGCCACACCCCCGTTATTTTTTTATTAAAGGTTTGGCAGTAAGCCAGATGCAGCCATCAAAAGAGCCACATCTGGCTCCCGAGCCATAGGTTCCCTACCCCTGGATTAGAGGAACAGAGCTTCCATTTGAAGCAGCGTAGGTGGTTTTTCACGGTGAGGGCAGTGAGGCTGTGGAATGCCCTTCCTAGTGATGTGGTAATGGCAGACTCTGTTAATGCCTTTAAGAGGGGCCTGGATGAGTTTTTGAACAAGCAGAATATCCAAGGCTATTGTGATACTAATATCTACAGTTAGTATTACTGGTTGTATATATATAGTTTATGTATGTGAGTGTATAGATAGGTTAGTATAGGTTGTGTGCTGGGTTTACTCGGATGAGTTGAACTTGATGGACAATGGTCTTTTTTCAACCCTATGTAACTATGTAACTATATCTATGTAAGGGTTCACATTCAAAATGATTTTCTGGGGAATGGCATTCTGAATGGTAATCAGCATGGCTTTATGAAAGATAGGTCATGTCAGACAAATTTATGATGTGCCTAACAAAGGACTTCTTTCTAAACTAAGGACTGTTGGTCTTAGTGAAGTTGTTTGCACATGGATAGAAAACCGGCTACAGGATTGTGTTCAGAGGTTGGTTGTTAATGGTACATAATGGCACAGTGGTGTCCTGCAGGGTTCTGCATTGGGTTTGCTTTTATTTAACTTGTTTGTTAATGACCTAGGGGAGGGTATTATACGTAATGTATCGGTTTGCTGATGACACAAAACTATGCAGCCCAATTAAATCCATCCAGGATGTGAGGATCGACCAATCAATCGCTGCATAGTGGATTCTGCCTTGCATCACCCTATCGTCCTGTTTCAAATGACTGGAAGCCAAGTTTTAACAGGTATTTTCTAATAAAGCATTCAAAATATTAAATGGTGTGCAGGATAGGGCAATTATTGGGGCAGGGTAGAATAGTTTTGTACTTGAAAATTTTTAGTGTTACTTTTCCCTTAACACATGATGCATTTTGCCTAGCATCATCCCATATTTTCTCCCATTCCTCCAGTGGTATCTGTTGCAGATATCCTTTCCTATTTAAGCATGTAGTTATGTTTTGAACACGGATCTATAAGTAAATCATTAAACATGCCATAGAGAGTGGAGATTAAGGATTTATGTAGGAGACCCCGTCTGCAGAGGGACAAACAAGGTTTTGAGTTGTATTAGAAGGGGCATAGATTCATGGGAGAAGGGTTATTCTTCTGCTTTACAGAGCGCTGGTAAGGCCCCATCTAGAATATGCTGTGAAGTTTTGGTCTGTAATGCTTAAACAGGATATTATTGAATGAGGGGGGAGGGTCCAAAGAAGGGCAACTAAACTGATAAAGGGTGTAGAAAGTCTCAGTTATAAAGAAAGACAGTTAGGTCTGTTGACACTGGAATAGAGAGAGAATATTATAACATTGTAAAAATATAGAAAAGGACCATATATTAATCTCTCTAATGGATTATTTACCAGTAGGTCCTTCCAGCAGGCATGAGGGCATCCATTCCGATTAGAACAAAAGAAGTTAACCAAAATATTTAGAACAGTTTTTTAAAGCTGTAGTTGTGAAATTCTCTCTTGCTAATACATTAAATAGCTTCAAGAAGGGGTTGGATGGCTTTTTTTAGCAAGTGAGAAAATACAGGGTTATTGAAAATACCTCTTAGTTCAAGTTTATCCAGGGACTGGATCCAGGCACCTTTTGGTTAGGAAGGGTGTTTTTCCCCTTTGAGAGACTTTAAACAGGTGTTTTTTTGCCTTACTCTGGATCAGCTAGCAGTTAGGCAAGTTTTATATAGACATAAAACGTTGAACTTGATGGACGTGTTTGTTTTTTGTTAAGCTAACCTACTATGTTACTTACTATGTTTGAATGTGTAAAAACAAAACTAATTTCACAATTTTCAGCAAATTATTTATGACATAGTTACATAGTAGTTGATCCTCCATACCCTTCTGCAGTAGTAGCCAGTATATTTCATACTGCTTTGTTTTGCAAATGTTCCTTTAAATACTAGAGGCCAATGTTTTGGAAAGATAATCTGCATTTTCTATTTAGATTTTTGTGTAACTATACTACTGCTTTTCAGTGGTAGAGATTTAAAAAAACTTGAAAAACTTGAAAAACTCCTCTCCCCTTATATTTTATCTATGGTCCTTTTTATAAATCCAGTATTGCACACATCACAAGAAGTGCATCAAGAAAGTCATATTAGCCAGAGAACAATAAGAATTACATCATTATCTTGTGAATTTTAATTTCTGGAATTACTTTTAACTAACAAATCTTCAAGAAAAAAATAACCCTCCAAATCCAAGGCATCTTGGGTTTATCAGTGGAAAATTATGCTAGACCAATTTAGTTAAATTCTTTGTCTGAGCAACTGATTTTCTGTATTTCATAAAGGCTTTAAAAGCTTGCATACAAAATAAGAATCAGAAACTGCAAAGTTTTGGATAGGAGTTGAATATAAAGGGATGAATATATTTTGGCTATAGGGCAGTACACAGAATGCTGTGGTTAATATTTCCATGACTCCATGTACATGGTCAGCAACCATTTGGAAACACCTGGAATTGTGAGCGGGAGCGCAGGTCACAGAAAATTCCAGAAAGCCCAATTTTGAAAATAGTTTTGTCGGTAGCACTACAATAGCACTAAAACAAAGAGTTCCATAAGGGAATACTGTTATGGGAAAACGTGGGTTTTTTTCAAAATGCATCACGTAATAAAGCTTCTTCAGCAGAATCCTGCATTTAAATTTTTTTTTGATATTTAATTTTGAAATTTTACATTGGGCTAGCCATATTCTTCATTTCCCAAGGTGCTACAACCATATCACCTGTGCTCTGATAAACCACACTTTACTGCTGAGCTGCAAGTTGGAGTGATATAACCCCCCTCCCAGCAGAACAATGGGACGGCAGCAAGATAAAAGCTCCCATAAGATGTCAGAATAGCACTCAATAGTAACAAATCCAAGTCCGGCTTGGGACTCCTTGAGCTACATGGGATTAGGAGAAACAATAGGTTATTTGAAAGCATTTCTCAGGCACAATGCACTGAGATGGCTGCCTACACACCAATATTACAACTAAAAAATACATTTGTTGGTTAAAAAATAAAATTTTAAATGGCAAAGTAAATTATTTATGTGAACAGTGTAATTTTAGAAATAAAAAGTATACCATAAAATCATGTCCCTTTAAACAAACATTATAGCAGCAAACTATCACTACTAACATTTCCATGTGGCAGATTTTACATAGTAAAAGTTTCCAAAACAAGATCTGACTTGGTAAAAGTCATTAAGAATATGTTATATATGGCAACTGGCAACATGATGCAGGTTACCAGAGAAATATGGAAACTGGCTTCAAGGCAGATGTCCCTGTGGCAACTTTTCAATGGGAAAATCAGCATGCCATTGGTTTACAAGCACTGTGATCCACAGTTTATAACACTGCTTAGTGTTAGTTTCTCCTAAATGTACTGTGTATTGATAGTGTATGTAGAAGTAAGACACTATAACATAAAATTTTTCATGGCAAAAGACTACTGGTTAATGGTCCGTACTGCAGTTGTTATCTAGAGAACAACACTACTAAAACATGGCAGCAGTTGCCACAGTAAAAACCTTTCACAGCAAAGTTTCCATGGCAACATTATCCATGACAAGTGATGCCATGATAACAGTTTTTATGGGTGTGGTCTTCCAGGCAGCTGTTGACATGATTGTGATTATGCTGGAAATCTTTATACATATCCCCATGTTCATATTCTTTATGTTAACATCACCTTTGTGATGGTTTCCATAGCACCCATGTCTATAAAATCTGTCACCATGGTAGTGGTTTCCATAGCATCTGTCATTACTCTAAATTTCCCTTGGAACAGTTTCTATGACAATATTCTGCACTGAAATTGCTACTTATTTCCATAACAGCTGTCCCCATGGTAACACTTGCCACAATAATGGTCTCCATCTCAATGGAAAAGGTAACCATAGCTACGGCTATATTTTTCACTGATACAGGTTCCGTGACAACTGTCTCCATGGTAATTGACCTTTATGGTAAGTTATTCTATAGTAAGGGGATTGGGGTAAATGTTAACCAATTTATATGACAAATCCTGGCAAAATGTCACCATGGCAAACATCTATTTTAACTGTGTGCAAAATAATGTTTATGATAGAATTGTTTTATATTGCAACAGTTGCAACAATATTTTATTATAAAATTGCAGTCTTATAGTAAAAATATCTCACGTTTACCATTATACTTAATTATATATTAAGTACAATAATACATTATACTGGAAAGAGATTCTTGAGAAGATAAACTTCGACTGCAAATGCCAGACAGTACTTTCTGACAAAGAGGAGGCTGCATCCTTAATGCTCTAGAAGAGCTAATTATCCACTTTTAAAACCACAGGCAGCTTTTTGCCCACCTTGTCTCATGGCCCCAGTGTTACTGTTTATCTGTTTCTGTTTAGGAGATGAATTGAACTGGGTTTACCAAAAAAAAGCTGATATTTTGAATAATATATCATAAATTTAAAAGAATCTGTCATATATCATAAACATTTTAACTGATCAGCTTTCTGATACAGCAGTTTACTAAAAGTCTCTGCTGAAAAAATGTTGGTTTTTACAGCAATGCTGAAATTATATTCTTTGTTTGGAAGCATATTTGTGGCACTTGCTATGAGTTATCTGGCCTTGTCTGTCTCCCTTGAATACACCACATGCCACAAATACGCAGTAAATGATATACAGACATATACATGTTATTCTACCCTTCTAAATTGATTTATCCTTAAAAATGGCTTACATTTTCTCCCCTGCACTAGTTTCTAATCTGCTTGACAAATTAAAACTTAAATAAAAAATTCAAAAAAGTTCAGTCTTTTTGTTCCCAAATATCAGACACAATTGCAAATTGCGAAATTATAAAAACCTACTACAGTATGCCAGACTGGCAGGGCAGCCACCAGGGATGAATATTACCGGGGCCCTGCAAATCCATATTTTACATGGTTTTTTTGTTACAAGGGATCTCATATTATGTTCTAAAGGTTGCCCAGATATCAGAGCTAAAATACTAAGGAGAGTATACTTATACCTGGAGTTGTGCACCACCATGGCAGATGTAATTAGTGTTATTATCTGTATAGCTTCCAACAAATTTATGTAAAATGTTACAGAGATTGTCTATCAGTCCTTGCCCCAGTGGAGCATATAATCTAAGGTTTCTATCACATTCACACACACTATGGTCAATAGAGCTTCTCCAGCAGAATCCTGCATTGAAATCTGTTTTTCAAAAACACAAACAGGTTTTTTAATATTTAAATTTGGAAATTCCCTTTGGGGCTAGCCATATTCTTCATTTCCCAGGGTTCCACAACCATGTGACCTGTGCTCTGATAAACTTCAGTCACACTTTATTGCTAAGCAGCAGATTAACAGAACAAAGGGTAGATAGCAGCTCCCAGTAGAACAAAATACATTTGTTGGTTCAAGAATAAAATTTTAAATGATAAAGTAAATGATTTTCTATGTAAACAGTGTAATTTTGAAATAAAAAGTATACCATAAAAATCAGTAACCCTTCGACTTGCCTGTATGTTTTCGGAGTGTGGGAGGAAACCCAGAGGAAATCCACACAGAAATGTGAAGAATATACAAGCTCATTAGAGATACCATAGTAATTAAGCCAGAATCACACTCCAGATCCCAGCAGAATCACAATCCAGATCCCCGCGGTGCAAGGCAGAAGTGCTCCATACTAAGTACCTGTGTTTGTAACTAATGTTGAAATGGAATGGTGTATCACATTTACCACAACTTTCAGATCTAAACTGGTGATGCCAAAATGAAACATGAAACCCAATAAAGACAAGTTATATAAGTTTAAACTAAACTGAGATGATGTCATCTCCATATATAAACAACTCTTTCCTGAGCTTCATTATATCAAGAAGATAATTATGCTGGCCAAGCAGGCCAGGATCTATATTTAATTGTTACAACAAATACATACATAACAATTGAGGTACAAGCTTATCTTTTTTATGTTACTCTCTGGATAAAGTCAAGTAAAAGTGTTTGCTAACTGCATAATGTTTGCAAGGTCTTCAGCAAAAGTGTAAAAATGGGTTTGCCAAATGAAATTTATCAAAACATTCTTGAAAATGTCACTCTTTCTTATAAACTAGCCATTGAACATTTGCCAAAACTTTAGAGTGATTGTACAGTATTATTAAATTACAGATGAATACCAATAAATGTTTCCTTATGATTCTTTATGTTGGTTACTAGTATCACTTAACAAGTATATTAAATGCGGTTGCCAACAGTCAACAGTCAGATTAAATAAATCAATATTTTGAAGAACTATAAATATTTATTTTGTGCATATTAAAGTAGAAGGAATGGTGAGGTGGGAGGTCCCTAACATTTTTGCACTCCCCAGTGATTGTATTTACTTACCTAATACCCCAGGCTGGTGCTCCTGTTAGCAAAAAACTGCACCGGCCTGGGGTACAGGCAAGCCAGCGAACCTCCTCCTTCTCGCCAGCTGCGCTTGTGTGCAATAGAGTGAAAAGCCACACTTTAACAAAAAAGTCAGATTTCTGGCTTCACTGCCATTGCGTGGGCCCTGGGATTGCAGTGAAAGGAGAATAAACGAAGAGGATCGCCTGCATGTACCCTGTTCTGGTGCGATTTCCTGTTAATAGGAGCACCAGCCTGGGGTATCAGGTAAGTGATCTTAATCACTGAAGGGTGCCTGAAATTTGGGACTCCCCAGGGATTCCACCTTTCCTTCTCCTTTAAGGGACAACATTTGGCCAAGTATGTTCTATGCAGCTTTCTGAAAACTGAAGTGTATTATTGGTATTATTGGTATTCATATATTAAGACCTTTAATATTTTATTTAAAATGTAATAAATATAAGTAAGTTGTACCTTGTGTATCTTTTTTGTTTTATAAATTATGGGGATGAATTATGATAGATCAATAAATCAAATAATTTATGGGTAATGATGCTGAACATTGATGCTGACAAATTACTAAACTCTTTTGTTAGCTGAAACTCGGAAAACTGCTTGTCCAAATCATTAGTCCGCCATTACCTTGCTTAAGGGACTAACAAGAGCAGCCTCTGAACTCTAACACCTATAAAACAAATTAGCATTCTTTTGCTTAAATGTGATTTAATTCTCCTAAATATGGTCTGTCAAATGTCACACAGTCTAAAAGGGTCATCTACACTCCCTTATTATCAGTATATTAGGATATTTTATTCATTAATGAGCTGATGCGGTCCTGATCCGAAGGGAAAATCAAACCTGCCTGATTTTTGGCCCATTTTAGGCCAGATATCGGAATAGGCCCATTTGGGGTGCCCTTACACGGGCAGAAAAGCTGTTGAATCGGTCTAAAGGACCTGAGTCGGCTTTAAGGCTAAACTCCACAAGTGTTTTCATCAGATTTTGGGGATTTTCGTTGAGTTAATCTGATCCTCCATGCAACGCCACAAGATTTTGTAGGATCCCATAAAATCTGATCTCCGTTGGCTGTAGTGTAATGTCAGATCAGATAAAGTAAAATGAAGTTTTTTGTTCCTGCATCCTACATGTTTCAATGCAGAAAAAAAGTTGCTCTGACTGGATGCGACAATATCCCATTCACTGCATGCCATGTTGGCATCCGACAGTCACATTATGTCGGATGGAAAATATTACATGTACTTTACTAATCAAATTTTTGTATTGGTCCAATTATATTTTGACATGCGTGACTACATCCAATTTGTTGCATGCATTTTGTCAATCTGACGCCATCTACGAAAAACAATTGTGAAGTATTGAAATCAGAGTAATCATTTGCCAAATTCTTTCTTATTTATTGCCCATTCAAGCAATCAAATCTGCACCTTACTCTGTGTGAACCTGCCATAGTGCTGTATATATTGATAATGGGTGTGCAGAGGACCTCTTGTCTTTGAATTTTGTGGTCACAGCCTTGCACACCCACCAGTGCAGAATTAGACTCAACTTCTGGCATACTGTATCAGTCTGAGTTTGCTATGACCAAGCAAGCAGTTCAAGCCTTTATGAAGTTTTCAGATTAATTCTGGCTAATAAAAGATAAAGATAATAAAATCTGTCTGATTTTGGAATTAAAAAGCAAACAATAAAACAGCTTCTTATTTTTTTGCCATTATCCAAACTCCAGCTCAGACTACAATGGTGTGGACTCTTTGGGAGTGAATGTCATCAATTAACAGTTTCTCGCATGGTTGACAGGTTATCTAGCACCCAGTCTCCACACCCATTTTCTGTACACAAAACTGAGCATGGGAACTATGGATTCTGACAGCAAGAACATATCATGCTATTGTACTTCCCAGCCCAAGATGAGACCTTACAAAAGACATCTGTAGGTTCAGGGTTGGCATACTCCCAAGAAGAATTAAACTGTCTGACATTCAGAACAGTATACACAATTGTGTATCAGTGAGCTTTGAAAATGGTACCGTGTGGAGAATTATAATTCAGGAGATGCTGTGTCTTCCTATATGGGGAGCTGATGAGCTCTGACACAAACCAATATAAAAGTACAGCTGGTGATATATTGTACATTGAATTGTGCAATGTGGTTTTATAAGCAGAAATTGTGTTTGAGAAAAAGATTTAAAATACATATCAAATAAATATTTGCTCCTAATTAAAACTTTCTTTTGCAGTTTGTTTCACTTTAGAAGTTATAAATAGGTATAAATAAATGTTTTGTTTTTATTTTACTTGCCAGCACAATATGAGAAATCACAATTAATAGACACATTTCATGCAAAGTCCTCTAATTATTTAGTAGGGTAATGTAATGGTTAGTGATGAGCAAATGTTTTCACCAGGTATGGATTCGCAGTGAATTCCGCATTTTGCCATTGCTGAATTGTTTTGCAAATTTTTCGGCAGTGTGAAATGGGACAGATTCGCTCATCACTAGTAATGGTGTAATTGATATGGCAACATACTTTAATCAATTAATTGGTAGACAGCATTTACTGGTCATTTGTTTGAAAGCAAACATCTGATCAGTTGCCATGGTTAATGAAATCTAGGTAAACTTTACACCTTATTTTACATAGTCCTTCAAGTTTAACCCTTCCAAGTAAACCCAGCACACACAACCTATACTTACCAATCTATAAATAAACTATATATACAACCACTTATACTAACTGTAGATATTAGTATCACAATAGCCTTGGATACTATGCTTGTTCAAGAACTCATCCAGGCCCCTCTTAAAGGCATTAACAGAATCTGCCATTATCACTAGAAAGGGCATTCCACAACCTCACTGCCCTCACCGTGAAAAACCACCTACGCTGCTTCAAATGGAAGCTCTGTTCCTCAAATCTAAAGGGGTGGCCTCTGGTGCGTTAATCGTTTTTATGGGAAAACACAACACCCTTATTTGCCTATAATCCCCTCTAATGTACTTGTACAGAGTAATCATGTCCCCTCGCAAGCGCCTCTTTTCCAGAGAAAACAACCCCAACCTTGACAGTCTAACCTCATAGTTTAAATCTTCCATCCCCTTTACCAGTTTAGTTGTAGTCTCTGCACTCTCTCCAGCTCATTAATATCCTTCTTCAGGACTGGAACCCAAAACTGCACCGCATACTCAAGGTGAGGCCTTACCAGAGACCTATAAAGAGGCAAAATTATGTTTTCATCCCTTGAGTCAATGCCCTTTTTTATACAAGACAACACTTTATTTGCTTTAGTAGCCACAGAATGACACTGCCTGGAATTAGACAATTTGTGATCTACAAAAACCCCTAGATCCTTCTCCATTAAGGATACCCCCAACACACTACCATTCAGTAGATAGTTTGCGTTTATATTATTTCTACCAAAGTGCATAACTTTGCACTTTTCCGCATTGAACCTCATTTTCCAATTTGCTGCCCAGTTTTCCAATTTTGTCAAATTGCTCTGCAAAGTGGCAGCATCCTGCATGGAATGGATTTTACATTACATAAGGCTCTTAAAGGACTAAACCCTTAAAATGATTATGGACAAAAATGCCATATTTTATATACTGAACTTACTACACCAGCTTAAAGCTTCAGCATCTCAATAGCAGCAATGATCCAGGTCTTTACAATTGTCACAGGAGCTCCCATCTTGGAAAGTGTCTGCAACACTCACATGCTCAGTGTGCCCTAAATAGCTGTTGAGAAGCTAATCTTATGGGTTGTCTCAAATTATCCAAAAGAAAATGAGGTTCTGCTTTAATATAAGCAGATCTTACTTGGCTGATTATTACATTTTGATGCTAATTGCATTAGTTTCAGAGCTACCATGTAATATAAATCTGAATAAATCTGCCAAATATCGTGACATTGATATTTTAGAAAAGATGGGGAGCTATTGGGGAATATTTGGAGGCACAGATCTTCCCTGCTAGAGGGCTGTGGCTGCCTTTGGCTGATACAGAAGCCCAAAAAATAATGTACAATATTTCTAGTGTGCTTCTTTAGTTAAGCTATAGTTCTCCTTTAAGGATAGGTGAGTTAAAGGGAAAGGATAGTTAATATTTGGATTCCAGGAGCTTACTGTAAGGTTTTGGTACCATATTTGATTCAGATTTTAAGGAGTCACAATGTGAAAAAAAACAAATAGGAAAAAAGTAATTTGTGCAGTAAGGGCTTGTCTGATGCATAATATTATATTAAGCAAGTGGAATATTATCTGTACGTATGTTTGCTTATGAATTATGTCTATTAATTTTTTATTAGTTTAAACTAGAGTGGAAACTCTGCATATTGTAATAAGCTAAACATTTTATGGTTGTGTAAACCAAGGTACATGAGAAAAGGACTTACTTTCCAAAACAAATATACATTGGTGACAGAGGGTAGCCTGTTTGTGCCAGCTCATCCAAGTCTGTTTTTCTCATTATGAGGTGAGATTTCCTTCAGCCCCCTCCCATGTCTGGCGTACACCAGCACGCTGGCACGCTGTTCACACCACATATCCCCTCATAACTGCTTTCAGCCTGTTTTTTTGGCATCAGTCACAACCAAATTATCTGCAGGTGGTAAAGGTTGCGTTTCTGAAACTCCCTGCAGGAACCTGATGTACACAGACTGGGCTTTAAATAACTATAAGCATGCAGATCTCTGAGTATTCATTTTACTTATTATCATACAATAATGATTTTGGGATAAAACAAGTTAATCATTTAATCAGAAAAGCCTAAAATTCAAGGGAGTGGAGCTGCAGATTGAGCTATTTTATTTTTTATATATTTTATTTGGAATTACTCACTGGTGTATATTAATGAGCTGGGTCCTTCTCACATTCTCACTAGAGCTCTTGAGTTAAGGGTGCAACATGGTCTTACTACTCAATCACACTGATGGCTGGGGGACTTGATTTTAAAGAAAAAGGAAAGGCTAAATTACTGAATTACTGCATAACATTTGACAGTAATTGTAATAGCTTACCTAAATCCCCCAGCTGGTGCTCCATTTAGGAGAAAATTACATTGGTAAATGCAGGGTAAATGGAGGCAAACGATTCTCTTCCTTCTCATTTTGCAGCAATCCTTAGGCCCGCACATGTTCAGTTGATCGAAAAGCCCTCTTTTTTTTCTTTGTTAAAGTTCAGCTTTTTACTCTACTATTCATGCGTGTATACTGAAGTTGGAAGAGGATCTCTCACTTGCCTAACAATTTGGCACCCCCCCCCTCCCGTGTAACTTTCCTTCTCCTTTAAATGCACTACAGACTTAGAATGTTAATGGGTAGTATAGGATTCACACATGTATATTAATGGGCTGGGGCTTATAAGCTCCCTGCTTTATTCACCAGAGCTCATGAAATAAGGGTAAGTGCAACATGGTCTTACTACTCTACTCTACTTACTAGTTACTCTGGTTGCTGTAGGGACTTGATTTTAAATGCACTATGGATTTGCAATGCTAATAGGCAGTGTAAGATGTACAATGAGGGGCCTTGAGGTGGCACATAAGCTTATATATTTTGGCCAAAGTGTGGTACTAACACATCATTTTTTGTAAAAAAAACTATTTGTAAAGGCAAACTGTGTGCTGGCAATTTTTTTCTTTTTTGTGTGTACAAATAATGGCTCTAGCAGCTGGTTAGCTCCCGAATGTGGATTATACAAAGCGAAGGAAATGGGTGATACACTTGATATAGATCTACAGATCTGTGATGCATCCTCTCACTCAATAAAATTCAAAGGAAGATCTAATTTCACACCACCATCTGCTATCAGTACACTGGTGCAGATTTTTTATGATGTGTAAAAAGACTGTGCCCAGTGATTGTGACATCAAACCTGCCAAAAAAGACAAAGTGGCCTTATGGGAGATTCAGGGCTGGTCGAGGCCCTAATTCTTGAACCAGAGGTGGCTGTTGTATGGAGTTATTGTATTTGAATATCCCGCATCATTTGGGCCTCAAGGCAGTACTGTATTTTTTCCGAATGGGAAATTTGTATGATTTTATTTTGAGTTTATTTGAATTTGTGTTGCAACACAATGATTTTGTTTTTGATTCTAGGTAATATTTGCAGGTCTCAGGAATGACGATGGGACACACTGTGTCCTATGGCATTTTGTTTTGGAAGTGTTGGGAGCTACACAAGTGATATCTTCTTCTTGTGGCGGAATATGGGATATGAGGCATATACAGTACGTTGTTTAAAATTAAAAGGGCTATATAAATTGTAAGTTCAAAAATGTGGTTTATCTATTAATATATACATGCTCAAAATATTATGTGGGACGAACCATACAGAAATTACATAAGTGAGTTCAGAAGCATTGTTCTTCAGTACTGTGTGCAGCAAATTATATGCCCAATTATACACCCCTCAGTACTGTCCACAATGGTAAGGTGGAAGGTATAAGAGCAATGGGATTTGAAAAAAATACATTTGGGAATTCGGGAGAAGTTACATTTGGGGGGTTATCCAGTGGACTTTGGACCTTTGCCTTTTATTTGCTGTAAAAAGGCAAATGTAACTTTCCTGGATTTCTATTTGTCCATTTATATATCCCTGGACCTAACTAGGTCATTGCTTTGCCTGGGACTATTTAAGAGGATGGCATCTTTTCGATTACATCACTCCTGACAATGACTGTGAGAGGTTATACACGTGGAGGACGGTGCCTCCTGGAACTCGCTTCACCCTCCTGCCTGCCTTAGTCTGATAGTGACACGCTTGTAGATATAATTGGGGTTTGAACATGTGGGCTGTGCTTCTGAGATGGTGTTAAGCTGTTATTATGAGGTAGCCATACACGTTGCAATCCACTCATTTGGTGAGGTCACACAATTGTCATTCTGGGGGAGGAATCTGATTTTTGTGGTTTTAAATGGTTTTAATGTGGGTGTCCTGTTATGTGTTGTAGCTCATAAATGCTTTGATAGTTATTGGAGTGTGCATGTTACGGCATATTATTGTAGCTTCTGTGGTTGTGCAGTTGCTTCTTATCTATGTTATTGTTAAAAAAAATATCAAAATATTTGCAGAAAATGAGGTTATGATGCTGAATGCACTGGTTTCAAAACTCTTATTCTGAAAAACTGTGTATTCAGAAAAAATATTATGTGATCTTGCAACAAAATGAGACGGGGCACCAAGATTTAAAGGCCAATACTTGCATGGGTCCCATGTGTTTTTGAACAAAGAGTACCTATTGATTAGAAGATCGGTCTCTAAGCTTTTGGCATACCATGTCCAAACACACAATGAATACACAAGCAAACAACCTTTCTTCTTTATATGTAAAATATGAACTGCATATGGTGAATTAATCATTAAGCTGAGGTATCTGACAGAACATTTACTTTGAATCAGCAAAAGAGAAGATTGGGAACTGTGCAGGGCATTTTCGAAGTACAGATCTTCACTGTTAAAAGCCCATAACATAAGCTGTACCATACAAAGACTTATTCCTTATTGAATTTCTCCTTAAGGAATATAACAGGGAATGTAATAACAGGGAAAAGTTTCCTCCAAATCTCTAGAACAACAGCAACCAATAAGATGTCTGAATTAAAGTTTCCAAAACATTTAGCTATTTTTAAATGTGGTAATTTTCCATTTATATTAATATATATTTTTTTATCTTCACTAGGATTACAAGAATCATAAAAGCAGAGAAATACACTTTTATGTGCAATTCTCCACACAGTTTTTTAAACATACTTTACAGATTTACAAATATATACATCATTTCCCCTCGTCTCTGTGTTTTCTAAGAACCCAAAGAACATCATGTCTGTGGATATTTAATTAGAAAAAATACAGCATTGGGTTCTCTGGAAACATAAAACAAATTTTACCACAATAAATAACAATAAACTGCTCTAGGCCCATTGGGAAAAATATGGGAAAGAGTAATGGAAAGGCAAAAAGTAATTGGTACATTTTGAAAAAGATAAATAATTAATAAGGGGCGTCAAGATATAGTTTCCAGTGTGGTACTTATGTTAAAGGAACCACACTACTTAAATTTGTCCATTTAATGCACCAAAATGCTTATTATTTTCACATAACCAAAAACATTGTACAAATGTATTTTGCATGGTTTTTTGCTATGGTTTCTAAGTAGAATTTATTAGTCTTCTGGTTCTACCTCTTTGCGGCTCTCAGATGGGGGTCAGTGACCACAGCAGCAAAAAAACTATTGCTCTATAAGGCAAGGGTTAAGCAGTCTCAAGGTACCTTTGCATTCTCCAGAGTGGGTCTTATCAGCTACTATGTACTGTGTTATTGTTTTACCCATGCAGAGTCCGGTTACAAGCACAACCCATCTGAAACACCCTTTTCCTGGTCACTCCATATCAGCATTAAAATCGGGAGGCCCCTCCCACCCCCGCCTACAGCCCAGACTGTCCCTCCCTCTCAAAAACTTTAAGTACACCCATAGGTACCCACCTACCTCGTCTTTTTTCTTTCTGTCCTTGTCTACAGTTCCTTCAGGTTCTCAGTTATATATCTCAGGGACTCAGTTATATATCTCAGTTTGGATATATTCCTTAAGGTGCATTGATGTTCCTTGGGTGAATTGGCAGAGAGCTTCCGTTTTCCCTCCCCTTCTGGTAAAGTTTGGGAGACAGCATGGTATGTTCCTGTAACTTGTCCTTGGATGAACCTTGTGGCTGTGCAGGTCATCAGATGTCAGAGGTAGTGGCATGGGGGTGACTTGGAAGTTGCTCGTGTCACAGGGGAACCCTTTTTTCTTTTGGCGCCAGTCTTTTTGTAGTTGGTGTCCTTCTCTAGCTTGACCTTAGGAGTGGAGCAGGAGTTGGACAGTTCCAAGACTCTCAAGGTTCTGCCTACTCCATCCAGGAGCCGCCAGACCTTTCCTCTCTTCCAGGAAGTATCGGATCTCATCAAAGCAGAGTGGCAGAAAGCCTCTAAAAAGGTTTCTTTTGTCTCACAAGGGACAAGGTTTCCTAAACTTTATCCTTTTAAGGAGTCCGAAGTGCAGGAGTGGATCACGGTCCCTTCTGTTGACCCAGCTGTCATACATTTAGCTAAAAAGACTACCCTTCCCATAGATGACTGTTCCGCTCTTAAAGACTCCATGGACAGACGTGTGGAGTCTGATTTGAGAAAGAGTTTTTTGGTGGCAGGGGCAGCTTGTAAGCCTGCTGTAGCCTTGATCTCAGTGGCCAAAGCTATGTCCTTCTGGATTGATGGCATTGACAGAGCCTTAGCGGAAGGTGCTGATGTCAAAGAGATCTCTTCAAGCCTTTCAGAACTTAAGCTGGCAGCAGGTTTTGTCTCAGAGTGTGCGGTGGATCTCACTAGGCTGGCAGCGCGTTCTATGGCCATCTCAGTCTCGGCTCGTCGGGCTCTCTGGCTAAGATCCTGGGCAGCCGACATGTCTTCCAAAATGAGCCTCTGCACTCTTCCGTTTGAGGGCCTACGGTTATTTGGTCCAAAGCTGGATGACGTTATCTCTAAGGCATTAGGGGTAAAAGCCTCTTCTTACCCCAAGAAAAGAAGAAACAAAAAACCTTTCCATTCAGGTCCTCCAGTTCCCACGGTCCAGGGAAGGGCAGGCCTTCTTATTCTTCTAGTTCAGCAGGAGAAAGTTTCAAGTCTTTTGCCTGGAAAAAGGGTCATGCCACCTTTCCTAAAGGAGACAAGTCAAGGCCTTCTCAGTCATCCAAACAGTCTTCCTGACTAGTCGTCCGTAATCAGCGAGGTAGGGGCCAGGTTGGGGAATTTTCTAGATGTCTGGCATTCCTCCGTCTCGGATCGCTGGGTCCTAGATGTTTTAAGAAGGGGCTATCGGCTGGAGTTTATCTCTCTTCCGTCAGTCGACCAATTCATAGTCTTCTCTTTTCCCAACTCAGGAGAAAAAAGAGAGGTTCTGACCCATTATGTAGATTGGTTGGTCGAGGAGAAGGCAGTAGTCCCAGTCCCCATGGAAGACCAAAGGAAGGGAGTCTATTCAGTCCTCTTTCTAGTAAAGAAGGTTTCAGGGGGATGGAGACCCATCTTGGATCTCAAGTTCATCAAGAAGCATCTGAGGGTCCAGAAATTCAAGATGGAGTCCATCTTTTCCATCATCTCGTCTATCCTTCCAGGGGATTGGCTCCTTTACATTGATTTGAGAGATGCCTATCTCCATATTCCAATCTCAGCGACCCATCATCGCTTTCTATGCTTTGCCATCGCCGAAAAGCACTTCCAGTTTCGTTGCCTCCCCTTCTGTCTTTCCACGGCTCCGAGGGTGTTCTCCAAAGTGTTAGTTACTCTAGTGGCAGCCTTGAGACTGGAAGGTATTTCCATATGGCTTATGCCTTTCTACCTTTTCCCCTCATCTCCAGAACACTTCTGAAAGTCATTCAAGAGAGGGCGGAGTTAGTCCTGGTGGCTCCGAACTGGCCTCGCAGACCCTGGTATCCACTGCTTCTGAAGCTCACAGTAGCTCCTCCGTGGCCCCTTCCCGTGAGGAGAGATCTGCTGAATCAGGGTCCTCTCTTACATCCGAACCCGTCTGCTCTTTCCCTTCAGGCCTGGAGGCTGAGCGCAAAAGACTTTCAGGGCTAGGTCTCTCCAAAAATGTTGTTGATACCCTATTAAAAGCTAGGAAGCCTTCCACCTCTGCGGCTTACTACAGGATTTGGGAGAGGTTCCTTCTCTGGAAGATGCAGAGTGACTTAAGTTTTCTACAGGAGGGTCTAGACAAAGGATTGCAGTACAGAACCCTCAAGGTTCATGTCTCAGCGCTGTCAGCCTTGTCTGGAAAATCTCTGGCCGAAGACTCCATGGTCAAGAGATTCTTCTCAGCAGTTCTCAAGGTCCGTCCTCCAGAGGTCAAGTCTCCTCCTCTGTGGAGTCTCCCTTTGGTTTCAAGGGCTCTGTCTCTATTGCCCTTTGAGATTCTCGAAACGATTTCCACCTGGCTTCTCACTCTAAAGACTCTATTTCTGGTGGCTGTAGCATCGGCATGTAGAGGGGCATATCTCTTTTCTCCATGACAGAGTTATACTCAAGCCGGTCAAGTCATTCCTGCCTAAGGTAGTCTCAACTTTCCATTTAAAAAGGGAGATATCCTTACCTGTTTTTTCTGCGGATGTGCAGAATTCGGAGGAATTACAGAAGATTGACGCAGTTTGTTGCCTACAACATTATCTGCCTAAAACATTATCTCTAATTCTTTCAGGAGGTCAGACAAGTTGTTCGTCATCCCTGCAGGGTGTCGGAAAGGTCTGTGGGCTGCCACTTCCACCATTAGCAGATGGATTACAATTTGCATTGAGAAGGCTTATCAAGCCCAAGGCAAGCAGAGGGTCTGAGGGCACACTCGACCAGGGCTGTGTCAACCTCTTGGGCAGCATGGGCAGAGGTATCTTCAGTGCAGATCTGTGAGGTGGCTTCATGGTCTTCAGCCAGGACCTTCATCAGGCATTATCAGCTAGACTTGTCCGAGTCCAGTAGTCATGCCTTTGCTTCAGGCTCTCATCTGGCTTTTTCCTCATTAAATTAATTTTTGCAGTTCTTCAAGTCTCTGTTTTTGTTCCCACCTCATTGGGTTCAGTATGGCTTGGTAGATCCAATTTTAATGCTGATATGGCGTGACCAGGAAAAGGGAGAATTGTTTTCATACTTACCATAATTCTCCTTTCGTGGTCACTCTCCATATCAGCATTTCCCACCCTTGTAGTCTGGTACTTGGTATTAGACGAGGTAGGTGGGTACCTATGGGTGTACTTAAAGTTTTTGAGAGGGAGGGACAGTCTGGGCTGTAGGCGGGGGTGGGAGGGGCCTCCCGATTTTAATGCTGATATGGAGAGTGACAAGGAAAGGAGAATTACGGTAAGTATGACAACAATTCTCCCTTTTCTTTTCCAAGAGCTCCCTATACTCCCTTCTGCAGAGCCTTGGTATAACATGCTTGTGTAAAGGGTATAAAAACCCTCCCAATCCTTTGTGTGATTATTCTGACTCAGTCTAACCCAGAATAACATGAAATCTGTAATAAATAAACTTCTACTCCAAATGACTTCCAGTATCTGAATTTCCACAACATTACCCAGTACAGCATTGTGTTTGGCCAAGTTGTGTGTGATAAAGCAAAATGAATGTAAATGCATTTGTTGATTGGGTGCATGTGGCATGTAAAATTTTCTTAATGTAGAAGGCATAACTTGAAGCATTCGTTATTAAAATTGAATTAGCATAAGATTCTATGGGTTCACGCCTGTTGTTAAAACTGTTTAACCCTTGCTGTACAAATTCAACCACTGCAGTTCAGACTAGCTTGAGACCATTCAATTCAATTCAGGGGGTCTATTGGGAAATCGGTATACAAATAATTTATTCTAAACAACAGTGACCCTGGAGTTATGGGGAAAAATGCTGCATTTAAAAAATTGCACTTTGCACACTGCACCTGCAGGCATAAATGATTTTGTCTCACATCTCCACTTAGCTTGATTTACAATCAGTTTGTGTGCAGCTTTCATTGGCGCTTTTACTATGAGATTAGGGCCCAAAAAACTGAACTGTAGTATTGGTCAGGCTGGACACCAGATAATGCTACAAATATACAATTTAGAACAACGCAATCCTCAGATGAAACGCATGCTAAATAAATGTTCCTTCTACAGAAGTGAAGCAATATTCATGTCTCCAACAGCCTTTGACATGTTTTTTGACTGCTTTGACTTTAAGGAAAAAGGAAGATGCTTTACAGTAGTCTGGAAATGTTCCAGGCTCTTTTATCTTCTTGAGCATACAGTGGTTGCTACCTACCATGGATTAGGTTCTTATGGTTGATCTGCAGCAGCGTCACATTTGAAGTCTAAATAGATAAGGCTGTGGACGGAGGAGGCTTCCTCTTCAATTAGCAAAATAATATAATTGCTGTATTTTTTCCTTTGCCTTACAGGAAACATAGCTTCCCTTCCTGCAATATAGGTTAATATAAAATGCAAGAACCTCATAGTGTCTCCACAGCATCCAACTTATTTTAGTTTCATCTTTTCACACTGTCACAGCCACATCTCTCATCTGCTCCTGTCTGCCCTATTTCTCAGTTTGTCTTCTACAGCTTTTTCCTGTCACTGTCATTGAGCTATATCTGGCCTGGGAAATCGGCTGCTAATGCTGTATTTTTAAGCAGTGCAGTTCCCTCGTCTGCACACTTGTGTGACGTAGATAAGGCAACTCTGCAGTTTCTCATGAGAATCCAGGGTTCCCAGGGAGGGTTAAAAGGTTATTAAATGATATCTAGAACTCATTTTAAGATCAACACAGAGATTACCTGAATGTTTTTTTAGGGTTGAAAGGTTGTTCTGAATTTTATGACACTTTTTTCCTATCTGCAGTCAAGCACAAATCAAAAAACAATGTACATGTAAAAAGTTGTCAGCACAAGGGCCAAGACAAGCATTGATAGCAGCAAACTAGAAAGGTTCTGAGAAATGCATTGCTACAGTGCTCAGAAAATGTCAGTCAACCCTTACGATATCTTATGGCCAACTTGCCAATTGTTTCCAAAGGCCTGGTATCTTAATTGTGATTGGCTGAAGGCAAACTTCTATGAATGCAGCCTATTGCTTATTTGATTTTCATTCTTGACCAGTACCTTTCATCATCCTAGAGACAAGAGGAATAATTTATGCACATGAGTGCAGTTTGCAAATTTCAATTCAATTCAATTTTGAAAGCAAATGAATTTTTTACCCACCATGCAGTGTTTTTAATGCTGCCCTATGCATGTGTGATTAGACCATACAGGAGCCCAAAATGTTGGAAGAGGACCACAAACAAAGGTTTTTATTGTAGAAAGAACGAGGAAAAAAAACCTCTGGTAAGGCTTGTAGGGGGTGGTAGTATTAGAAATGGAATGATATATATATATATGCACTGCTCAAAATATATATAAAGGGAACTCTTAAATAACACAATGTAACTCCAAGTCAGTCACACTTCTGTGAAATCTAACTGTCCACTTAGGTAGCAACACTGACTGACAATCAATTTCACATACTGTTGTGCAAATGGAATAGACAACAGGTGGAAATTATAGGCAATAAGCAAGACATCCCCAATAAAGGAGTGGTTCTGCAGGTGGTGATCACAGACCACTTCTTGGTTCCTTTGCTTTCTGGCTGATGTTTTGGTCACTTTTGAATGCTGCAAAATGACCTCCAGCGAGCCACAAATGTGCATGTGTCTGCTCAAACGGTCAGAAACAGACTCCATGAGGGTCCGACGTCCACAGGTGTGGGTTGTGCTTACAGCCCAACATTGTGCAGGATATTTGGCATTTGCCAGAGAACACCAAGATTGGAGAATTCACTACTGGCGCCCTGTGCTCTTCACAGATGAAAGTAGGTTCACACTGAGCACATGTGACAGACATTACAGAGTCTGGATACGCCGTGGACAACGTTCTGCTGCCGGCAACATCCTCCAGCATGACTAGTTTGGCAGTGGGTCAGTAATGGTGCGGGATGGCATTTCTTTGGGGGCCACATAGCCCTCCATGTGCTCGCCAGAGGTAGCCTGACTGCCATTAGGTACCAAGATGAGATCTTCAGACCCCTTGTGAGACCATATGCTGGTGTGGTTGGCCCTGGGTTCCTCCTAATGCAAGACAATGCTAGACCTCATGTGGCTGGAGTGTGTCAGCAGTTCCTGAATCCAATTGCGCACATCATGTCTCGCTCCATCCACCAATGCCACGTTGCACCACAGACTGTCCAGGAGTTGGTGGATGCTTTAGTCCAGGTCTAGGAGGAGATCCCTCAGGAGACCATCCGCCACCTCATCAGGAGCATGCCCAGGTGTTGTAGGGAGGTCATACAGGCACGTGGAGGCCACACACACTACTGAGCCTCATTTTGACTTGTTTAAAGGACATTACATCAAAGGTGGATCAGCCTGTAGTGTTTTTTTCCACTTTAATTTTGAGTGTGACTCCAAATCCAGACCTCTATGGGTTGATAAATTTGATTTCCATTGATAATTTTTGTGTGATTTTGTTGTCAGCACATTCAACTATGTAAAGAAGGAAGTATTTAATAAGAATATTTCATTCATTCAGATCTAGGATGTCTTATTTTTGTGTTCCCTTTATTTTTTTGACCAGCGTATATATATATATATATATATATATATATAATACAAAAATGCATGGAAGCTGCACACCATTAAGGGTAATAATACCTGGGTGCCTGTGCAAGGAATGGTTAGACAGGCATGGAGTGACGGCACACACACACATGGTAAAGGCTTGCCTGAAATGCATTCAAATGAATTACAACCAGGGGTGCTGCCCTGCACACACTGTGCTAGCGATGCACCTCCCCAACCCGCACTGACACAGAAAAACTAAGCATGGTGGCCACATCGACTTGGCTGCCTCACGGTGGCCCTATCCCCTGAAAAGGCCCTGATTACAACTGGTATTATCTTGTCTGTGTTTTTAATTAGCTCTGACTGGAATCTTTAAAATTTAAAAATGACAGAACCCAATAAGGAAAATCAGAAAATCATTGAAAAAATAAAAATTTGTTGCTTAAAATGGACTTAGTGGAAGATGGCCATCCCTTATATTGGAACTTTTTGAATAATGGATCCCATACCCAGAGCGGGTATCAGGTCAGCGGGGGGAAATTTGGAAATTTATTGTGGAAGTGGGGTTGGCTGGAGGGGGTAGGAGGCATGACCAGCCTTGGCTCTGCTTTGGCCGCACTCAGCCTTTGGCATGGCACTGCCCATACCTGTACTAAATGTTTATTGAAAGGTGAACTTTCCCTTTAATTGTGATAACCCTTAAAATACTGAGAATTAGGGGCACATTTACTAAGCAATTTTCAGAAGTTAATCCCCTCATTGTTTTCAATTTCACCCAGCTTCAACTTTCTGTTTTACCCAGTTTCAAGTGAAACACATTATTGTTTTCCAAGAATGAGTGCAAATGGCTGCTGGAGCAATTGCTGTTCAGGTAAAATAAAGAGGATTCATGGAAACGAATGTCCATTTAAACTAGAATTTTTTGAGTTTTAACATTACTTTCAACTTGAAAAATTCGGGATTTTCGAATGTAAACTCAAAACTTTTTCACCAACAATTCAAACATTGTGACATTTTATAAATACAGCAACAATCAAAGAGAAAGAAAGATTGCCAGTGCTTAGTTTGCCTTTAAAAATTATTTTTACAAAAAATGAGGTGTTAGTATCACACTTTGGCCAAAATATGTAAGCTCAGGTGCCACGTCAAGGCCCCTCATTGTACGTGAGTCCTACACTGTCTAATGACATTGAATCTGTGATGCAATTAAAATAAAGTCCCCCAGAAAACAATGTGACTGAGTAGTAAGACCTATTGCACCTACCTTTAGCTCAAAAGGCTCTAGTGAAAAAGCAGGGAGCTTTTAAGCCCCAGCTCATTAGTATATATAGCAGTGTAGGACTCACGTACAATGAGGGGCCTTGACGTGGCACGTGAGCTTACATATTTTGGCCAAAGTGTGATACTAACACCTCATTTTTTGTAAAAATCATTTTTAAAGGCAAACTAAGCGCTGGCAATCTTTCTTTCTCTTTGTGTATAAATAATGGCTTTTTATCATTTCTAGCATCTGGTCAACTCCAGAATGTGGGTTAGACCGAGCGCTGGCACTAGCAGCTGGTCAATGCTACAGCGTGGATTAGACGGAGTGCTGGCGATTTCTTTCTGTGTTTTGTGTACAGCAACAATCAAGTTTAACTCAAATATATACCACATCGAGTTTATACAACTTTCAAGGCCAGAAAAAGAAACAAACTTTAATAAATGTGCCCCTTAGTGATGACTGAATCTGTTTTGTTTCGCTTCGCTGAAAAATTCACAGAAAAAGTTTGCGAACGGCAAAAAATTTGTAATATGTGTTTGTCGCACCACTGCTTATTTTGATACACAACAAATTTTTACACAGCGAATTTTCTCTGAAGTTTCACTAAACCATTTGCCTAAGATGAAATGTGGAAATTTGCTGCGAATCCATGCCTGGCAAAAAAATTTGCTCATCACTACTGAGAATACATCAAAATTTCCAGTGTGTATTTTAGTAAAATAGCTGCAAAAACCAACCAGTACAGCAGTTTTCAAATGTTTTTGTCACTTATGTCTGACATGTTATAATAACACTTAGGTACTCATGATATAACTTACATTGGTATTCCCCAGTGCACAGAAGACACAAAATTTGAGTAGACTAATCTGGAAATATAATGTCAACTAATATCAAAATACATAATCAACTAATATGGAAAGTAGTAAATAAGGTAAATGAAAACTGCATTCTTTTAAAAACAAATACAGGAAAATATACATTTTCTATGAGCATGAACTGTGCAAACATATATTATGTGGAAGAGCCCTGTCAACTCAGCAGGGTACACATGCAGAGAGAAGATTACCGACCAAGCAAAAAAGGGTAAGGTGGTGCTTGTAAAGTCATCAATACAGAGTATTCTGATTTGAATTTTAGCCATGACTGCATTTAATTTTACAGTTACCCCATCTGTTCCCATATTGCTCCGATAAGCTTTTTATTGTTCCCATAATGGCAACCTAATCAACTTATTGTTTCCATTGTGTAGCATAAAAGGCGTCCTGAGATTTTCTAGCTGTGACCACTGAAAAGTGTGGGGCAAAAAAGTGAATTTATGTAATGCACTGCTTTTTTTCTAACTGCTTGATAGAATCGTGTTTACTGAAATATTCAAAATAATTTGATTATTAGCAAGGTTTGCATTTATAGTGTAAGCAGTTGAGTAGCATTGATTTTCTGTGACCTTTAGATATCAACACAACATAAATAAACAAGAAAGATACATAGATAATTTAGTGCTAAATGAGGAAAAAGGAAATAAAGAGGAAGGATATAGGACTATTTTCAGCAGTGTAATGTGTCATGACCTGGAAGCAAGTATCAGTTTAGCTGAATATGCCTAATAAGCAATATCCGGTGTCCTTTTGGCTAGACTGGGTTATACATAGGTTAGACATTCCTATTAAATCTGTAAGTACATCTATGGCATCCTGTCGACACCATCTAAAAACTATGATTTTGCTGCATGGCTGTTATCAACAGAAGGGATACCCATTTAAATAGCTAACTTTTTGATGGTATTAAATTGACATATTTTGTAAAACTGGCAATTTTTAAAGGTTTTACCCATCTACTGATCATGGCATTGCTCTTCTAAAGGTGTCACACAGATGGCTGTGGCAAGTGGCACAGGTGCCCGATGGCAGAAAAAAAAATAGGTGTGGCTTTTACCCCAATAGAACATGTTCCATGTAAATAATAAAAACTCACACAAATGTGTTACTTTAACTTTATTGACTACATTTATTTTTATATTTTTATAAATTCCCCACAAACGACTGCTTTCTTAACTAAGGTCTACTGGTCTTAGTGAAGTCATTTGTACATGGATAGAAAACTGGCTACAGGATCGGGTACAGAGGGTGGTTGTTAATGGTACATTCTCTACTTGGAATAAGGTTCAGTGGGTTCCCTCAGGGTTCTGTACTGGGTCCACTTTTGTTTAACTTGTTCATAAATGACTTAGGGGAGGGTATTATAAGTAATGTATCAGTGTTTGCAGATGACACAAAACTCTGCAGAACATTCAATTCTATCCAGGATGTGGCATCCTTGCAGCAGGATCTTGACCAACTGGCAATCTGGGCGGCTAAGTGGCAGATGAGATTTAATGTGGATAAATGTAAGGTCATGCACCTGGGATGTAAAATATGCAAGCCCCGTATACCCTTAATGGGACTGCACTAGGCAAATCCATAATGGAGAAGGACCTTGGAGTCCTTGTAGATAATAAACTTGGCTGTAGCAAGCAATGCCAGGCAGCAGCTGTAAGGGCAAACAAGGTTTTGAGCTGTATTAAAAGGGGTATAGATTCATGGGAGGAGGGGGTTATTCTAGAATCTAGAATATGCTGTTCAGTTTTGGTCTCCAGTGCTCAAACGGGACATTATTGAATTAGAGAGGGTCCAGAGAAGGGCAACTAAGCTGGTAAAGGGTATGGAAAGTTATGAAGAAAGACTGGCCAAGTTGGGTCTATTTACACTGGAGAAAAAGCGCTTAAGAGGTGACATGATAACAATGTATAAATACAGTGGCTTGCAAAAGTATTCGGCCCCCTTGAACTTTTCCACATTTTGTCACATTACAGCCACAAACATGAATCAATTTTATTGGAATTCGACATGAAAGACCAATACAAAGTGGTGTACACGTGAGAAGTGGAACGAAAATCATACGTGATTCCAAACATTTTTTACAAATAAATAACTGCAAAGTGGGGTGTGCGTAATTATTCAGCCCCCTGAGTCAATACTTTGTAGAACCACCTTTTGCTGCAATTACAGCTGCCAGTCTTTTAGGGTATGTCCCATTCTTCTTTGCAAAACAGCTCCAGCTCAGTCAGATTAGATGGACAGCGTTTGTGAACAGCAGTTTTCAGATCTTGCCACAGATTCTCGATTGGATTTAGATTTGGACTTTGACTGGGCCATTCTAACACATGGATATGTTTTGTTTTAAACCATTCCATTGTTGCCCTGGCTTTATGTTTAGGGTCATTGTCCTGCTGGAAGGTGAACCTCCGCCCCAGTCTCAAGTCTTTTGCAGACTCCAAGGGGTTTTCTTCCAAGATTGCCCTGTATTTGGCTCCATCCATCTTCCCATCAACTCTGACCAGCTTCCCTGTCCCTGCTGAAGAGAAGCACCCCCAGAGCGTGATGCTGCCACCACCATATTTCACAGTGAGGATGGTGTGTTCAGAGTGATGTGCAGTGTTAGTTTTCCGCCACACATAGCGTTTTGCATTTTGGCCAAAAAGTTCCATTTTGGTCTCATCTGACCAGAGCACCTTCTTCCACATGTTTGCTGTGTCCCCCACATGGCTTGTGGCAAACTGCAAACGGGACTTCTTATAGTTTTCTGTTAACAATGGCTTTCTTCTTGCCACTCTTTCATAAAGGCCAACTTTGTGCAGTGCACGACTAATAGTTGTCCTATGGACAGATTCCCCCACCTGAGCTGTAGATCTCTGCAGCTCGTCCAGAGTCACCATGGGCCTCTTGGCTGCATTTCTGATCAGCGCTCTCCTTGTTCGGCCTGTGAGTTTAGGTGGACGGCCTTGTCTTGGTAGGTTTACAGTTGTGCCATACTCCTTCCATTTCTGAATGATCACTTGAACAGTGCTCCGTGGGATGTTCAAGGCTTTGGAAATCTTTTTGTAGCCTAAGCCTGCTTTAAATTTCTCAATAACTTTATCCCTGACCTATCTGGTGTGTTCTTTGGACTTCATGGTGTTGTTGCTCCCAATATTCTCTTAGACAACCTCTGAGGCCGTCACAGAGCAGCTGTATTTGTACTGACATTAGATTACACACAGGTGCACTCTATTTAGTCATTAGCACTCATCAGGCAATGTCTATGGGCAATTGACTGCACTCAGACCAAAGGGGGCTGAATAATTACGCACACCCCACTTTGCAGTTATTTATTTGTAAAAAATGTTTGGAATCATGTATGATTTTCATTCCACTTCTCACGTGTACATCACTTTGTATTGGTCTTTCATGTGGAATTCCAATAAAATTGATTCATGTTTGTGGCTGTAATGTGACAAAATGTGGAAAAGTTCAAGGGGGCCGAATACTTTTGCAAGCCACTGTATATAAGGGGATCATATAATAACCTTTCTAATGTTTTATTTACCAGTAGGTCCTTCCAACGGACACGAGGGCACCCACTCCGTTTAGAAGAAGGGAGGTTCCATTTAAATATTCGGAAAGGATTTTTTACTGTGAAAACTGTGAGGTTGTGGAATTCTCTTCCAGAATCAGTTGTTCTGGCTGATACATTATATAACTTTAAGAAGGGGCTGAATGGATTCTTAGCAAGTGAGGGAATACAGGGTTATGGGAGATAGCTCTTAGTACAAGTTGATCCAGGGACTGGTCCGATTGCCATCTTGGAGTCAGGAAGGAATTTTTTCCCCTCTGCGGCAAATTAGAGAGGCTTCAGATGGGGTTTTTTGCCTTCCTTTGGATCAACTAGAAGTTAGGCAGGTTATATATAGGCATTATGGCTGAACGTGATGGACGTATGTCTTTTTTCAACCCAACTTACTATGTTACTAAATTGGCTCTATGGCTTCCCACTGTGTTTTAGTCCAGAATTTATAGCATGTTGTATTTTAACCTTTTTAAAGAACACTTGTTTTGAGATTTTCTCTTTTCAGACTCATCACACTTCATTTAGAGATTCCACTAGGGAACACTTTTATTTTACAAAGACTCAGCATTATTTTTCTGGAACTCCAGTGAATAAAAATAAGTCAAGTACTGTGCAGGAGACAAACTCGTTGGGATTGCCAAAATGCTTTTAACACAACAAAGAACAGTTATAATATTCATAAGGGCAAGAGTAATTATTATTTTATTGTATATTTTGATTTGTTTGTACCATTAAAGGCAGAAAATAGAGTAAACTACAAATGTATGTGTATATATACAGCGTATAAATATAATAAAAATAATAGATTTATGAAAATGTGAGTTTAGGGCTTAATACATAAAAACATAGAATGCCTACATTCTATTCATTCATATGGGATTTTTAGAAGTGTATTTATCAAATGTTGAACTCTAATTTTAACCTATTGATAAATATGCTTCTAAAAATCCCATATGAATGAATAGAACGTGGGCGAGATGTTATGTATTAAGCTCTAAATTCACATTTTTATAAATATGCACCACTGTGTAAAGATCAAATCATCAAATTACTTGGCATGATCCACTGAAACAAGGATGTATATGATGTTTAGAGAAGTGGGAATAACAGTGCAGTAACAAGGCACATTGCCAGGGTCGGACTGGGCTGCCAGGGCACCGGGAAAAAACCTGCCCCCCCCCCCGGTTAGGGGGCCGCGGCGGGGGCCCCTGTGAGGAGTGCGCGGGATTCGGAGGGGGGTGCACGGGATGCAGCGGGGGCACCTTGGGGGGTGTGGGGCCCTCAGGGGTGGTAGCCCCAGTGGGCCCTGCACCTCCAGTCCGACCCTGTACATTGGTATCCCAAGGTAAATTTCAGCTAACGTGAGTTTTTTATGTTTTTCTAAGATACAGTATTTACATTTTTAGACTGCTAAGGCCCGAATGGCTAATGGTTGAATACAGGGAATACAGGGTTAACTGAATATAGGAAATGCATAGAAAGTGCATAGACAGGGTCGCTTCAAAGAGAGCTGTTGCTCCAAGACTGCTATTAGTCTAAAACTGTCTGAAACTGCTAAAAAATTAATGTAAACTGTAAAAGTGCACAGAGGATCACTCTATGTATGTTTCTGCTAATAAATTGTTTTGGGTTTGGATCCCCTTTAACATAAACATGCTGTTTAATATATATGTTAAGGCCTTTTCATCCAAACAGCAGTTTATATATTTTTCAAAATAAAAGGAATAAGAAGTGAGATAAGTACCATTAAGGGTCATTTTCCAGCAATTGTGATCTATAGTCATAATTTCTATCACCATGACAAAGAAGCCCACAAACTGCTTTCATAAATAGCTTTTATTATACATTAATGTTTTGACATAGTTTTAGATTATCATATTATTAGAATAGTCATTTTATTATTACAATATAGTGTGCTTTATCAAGATTATTTGTCTGCCTCCTCAAGCTCACAAAACAATTACTTTTGCATTTATAAACAAATTAACAATTAAGAAAAAACAAAATACTTCCTAAGCAATGAATTAAAAACTTTAATAATAATATTTATTAGTACAGGTATGGGACCCGTTATCCAGAATGCTCGAGACCTGGGGTTTTCTTGATAAGGAGTCTTTCCGTAATTTGGATCTCCTACCTTAAGTCTACTTAAAAAATTATTTAAACCCAATATTATTATTTTGGCTCCAATAAGGATTAATTATATCTTAGTTGGGATCAAGTACAAGGTTCTGTTTTATAATTACAGAAAAAAAGTGAATTTTTAAAAATGTGAATTATTTGATTAAAATGGAGTCTATGGGAGATAGGCTTTCCGTAATTCGGAACTGGATAATGGGTTTCTTGTTAAGGGGTCCAATACATGGATTTCAAAAATTGAGCTTATTATAAACCTTCAGTAAATTCCTTAAAGGAACAGTTCAATGTAAAAATGAAACTGGGTTAAATAGACTGCAAAATAAAAAATGTTTTCTATAGCCTGTATTGAATAGCCAGAACTCTACTTCCTCCTTTAACGCTCTCTAAGCCGTTAGCAGTCAGTAACCAATCAGTGACTTGAGGGGAACCATAAGGGACATAACTATTGCGTTAGTTTGCTTTTGAATCTGACCTGCGTGCCCGCAAACTAACTAAACATTTATGTCTCGTGTGCCCCCCCAAAGTCATTAACTAAGAGGATAGGGAGCTGAAAGCAGAAAGTGGTGTTCTGGCTATTATGTTAGACATCTGCTCACTCCAGCCTTTATAGATTACATTTTTGTCTAGTCTGTTTTACCCAGTTTTATTTTTTTTAGCTTTGATTGTAATATCCAGTATTATTTCCTTTGTAGAACATAATATTTCCCATCTCTCTTTAATACCGTGTTAAATACCTATTTTAGGGCTCATTAACAAAGTGAGTTCAAAGTTTAAACAAACTGGTGCAGATCAGTTTTGAGTTAATAGCACTGGTTGTTTTCTTTTAGTAAGTAGTAATAATGCTACTTCAGTCTTTCAGTTTATTAGATTGTCAAATGTGTTAGAGGCTTGTTGGAAAATATTGCATACATTTGGTTTATAAGAACTGACTGCAACATATCTGTTATTGGCACTAATTGTACTCTGTTCTTTGGCAAGTACAGCTCACATAACTGGTATTAACCCTGCTAAAGCTCAGAACATTCTGTAGCATTTTTCTCGTTTAGTAAAGCTTGAATAACCTGGCTCTCAAGTTTATTAGTTAGTGAAAAAGTGGCTTTACCTCAGTCACATGGCCATTTGCTTGTATTTACTCCAAATGTTGCACTTCATAAAATCTGTTTAAATCATTTTAAAGAGAAGTTTGCTAATCTGTAAAGTAAAGAGGCTTTTTTGTTAACGAATTTAGATATTGTTGTTTGCCGAGATGCTGAAAATGTCATTGATTTGTTAACCCTTTGCAAATTCAAGGCAGTCTCTACACAGTTTCAGTAAACATAGGTTTTTATGGTTTTTCTTATCTGGCAGAAAACGAATGGCAACAGATTTCACTTGCACCCTAATAAACAAGGGTCCTAGGTTAATGTAAGATCATTTTAGATGATGACCTGATTAACCAATTTCATTTACAATAGAAAAAATTAAATCAGTGTGTATTAAAAGAGAAGGAAAGTCATTTTGGCATTTTACTGTCAATAGAGTTACCACATTGGTGCCACCTAGAACAATATATTTATTCTGCAGAAAGCATTACCACACCTGAGTAAACAGCTCTTGAAGCTTTCTCTGTTTGCTAAGACAGCAGCTGCCATTTTAAGTAGCTTCTGCTACAGCTCTAGCCGTTATATGTCAGATTACACAGATCTGCTGTCAGGAGCAGCCACAGGTGGGTGGCTGGCAGGTAGGAGCCTATATGCTGTGTAATATGGATATAAAGGGTAGCGTTGTTGTAGATCAGTATAAGGCATGTTGAGATGCAGAGACATTTATTATAAGGATTGAGCGAGAAAATACAAAGTCCACAAAACGGTCCAGTGGTCAGAGGCAGGCGGCAAACAATACAAGTCCGTTAAAGGAACAGTAACACCAAAAAATGAAAGAGCACTGTTGCCCTGCACTGGTAAAACTGGTGTGTTTGCTACAGTAACACTACTATAATTTATATAATATGCTGCTGTGTAGCCATGGGGGCAGCCATTCAAGCTGGAAAAAAGGAGAAAAGGCACAGGTTACATAGCAGATAAAAGATAAGTTCTGTAGAATACAATAGTGTTTTATCTGTTATCTGCTATGTGCCTGTGCCTTTTCTCCTTTGAATGGCTGCCTCCATGGCTACATAGCAGCTTATTTATATAAATTATAGTAGACTTTCTAAAGTAAACACACAACTTTTACCAGTGCAGGGCAGCAGCACATTATATTTTAGTTACTTTTATACAGTTTCATTTTTTGGTGTTACTGTTCCTTTAAGCAGGCAGAGGGTCAGGACTGGCAGCAGGCAAGGAAGGTCCAAATAACAGGCAGTGGTCAGGGGCAGGCTGAAGACAGAGCAGTCAATTAAACAGGCCGAGGTCAATACCAGGAGATCCAACAGAAGTCAGGGACAGGAGACGAGGAATGGGGTGAAGCGAACGGTAGAGATGTAGCGAACCTCACAAAAAAAGTTTGCGAACCCGTTCGCGAACTTCTGCCAAAAAGTGCGAACTTTTGCGAACTTTGCGAACCCCATAGACTTCAATGAGAAGGCGAACTTTAAAACCTAGAAAAGCCATTTCTGGCCAGAAAACTGATTTTAAAGTTGTTTAAAGGGTGCCACGACCTGGACAGTGGCATGCAGGAGGGGGATCAAGGGCAAACATTTCTCTGAAAAATACATTGTTGACACAGCGTTGCGTTTTGTTGCTGTAAAGGGCAGAAATCACACAGCTGTCCTCAGCAGCTACATATAGAGCAGTAGAAAGTAGATTACTAGTCAGCAAAGCTACCTAAACTGTCCATCAAACCCCTGCACAGCTCTCTCCCTATGCTCAACAAGCACACACAGGCAGAATGTAAAATGGCTGCTGGGCTTCGGTTTATATATGGAAGGGAGTGGTCCGGGGGAGGGCCAGGAGGGAGAGCTGCCTGATTGGCTGCCATGTATCTGCTGGCTCTGGGGTGAGAGGTCAAAATTTGGCTCCAGCTAAGGCGAACCCAAAATTGCGAACATCGCTAAAAGTTCGCGAACTTGCGAACACCCGATTTTCGTGCAAATTAGTTCGCCGGCGAACAGTTAGCTACATCTCTAGCGAACGGAACCAGGCAGGGGTAAGGCAGGAACACGGGCAGGTAAAGGTGCAGGAACCAGGCAGGAGTCAGGCAGGTATGGTCACAGGATCACAAAAAAGGCTTAATGAACAAGCAACCAGGGGTTGCTTCTAACTGGCTTATAAAGCCCGATAATTGTCCAATTGCAACCACCTGGGCTTACTAAGGGAGGAGGAGGCGACGAGTCTGAACAATGGAGGAAAGAGGGGTGAATATAATGTTTAGGGCTGGATGCCCAAGGTCTCCTGCTGCTCAGCGACGTAATGCAGAACCTGCCTAACATAGAGTCCAGAGTTCAAATACAGGCAGGTCCTGACATCTGCGCAGATTCATGCCCAGGGAATTAAGAGAGAGAGAGGAAAACACCCGAACAACATGTTTACAAAAAAGGAGACAAGAAATCCTGTGTTTCTTTTGATAGAGGACTCAGTGCAGCTTTTCTGTGAGTGCTTACGACTGTATTGACATAGACCTTTCTGATAAAGCTTACTTAGTTTTTACCTTTCCTTCTCCTTTAAATGTGATTTCAGGCCTAGCTGTAAATGTTATTAGGTTTAACTATTAATAAATGGTTTTTGTCTTAGAGGTGTCAGTCTCCTCACTCCTTATCACTGAAATGAGAATTCAGCAAATTTTCTTTTGTATATGTTAAACCTCTTGATAATCTTTTAAATAACCCTGCGCCAGGGTTTGCACATCCCAACAGACTTGCCAGATTGTGTGAAGAAGATGGGAGTGTGAACTCTGGTCTGGCGGTTCTAGATCAGGCTGATCTCTCTAACAGCCGGGAGACCAGTTTCTCTAGTAGTGGTGGGGAGGAGAGCAGAGCTAGGCCTAAACAGATGGTGGTTATAGGGGATTCGATCATTAGGAAAGTGGACAGGGTAATCTGTCAAGCGGATCGCTTCAACCGAACAGTTTGCTGTCTTCCTGGTGCCAGGGTTCGGCATGTGGTTAATCCGGTTGACAAATTATTGGGAGGGGCTGGGCATGACCCGGCTGTCTTGGTACATATCGGTACTAACAACAAAATGAATGGTAGGTGGAGGGTTCAGGGATCTAGACTCTAAGATTAAGGAAAGGTCCTCCAATGTTGTTTTCTCTGAAATTTTGCCGGTGCCACATGCAAGTTTAGGGAGACAGCGGGAGCTTACGGAGCTAAATGCGTGGCTAAAGTCTTGGTGTAGGAAGGAAGGGTTTGGGTTCCTGGAGCACTGGGCTGACTTTTCTTTGGGGTACAATCTATACAGCCATGACGGATTGCACCTCAATGGAAGGGGGTCTGCTGTGCTACTGGAGAGAATGGTTAAGAGGCTGGAGGAGTTTTTAAACTAGACAAGGGGGGGTGAGCTAGAGTTTTATGGGAAATCTAGTGTAGACGGGGCAGTGGGACTAGCAAAGGGTTGTGGGGGAGGAGTTAGGGGGGCATATAGTTTATCAGATAAGGAGGTTCCATTGTTACAAGGGAAACAGACTAATTTTCACCTTAGCTCTAACTCTCTGTTAGCTAATGTAAACATCAGAGGGAAAAGTAATAATCTCCGCTGCATGCTGGCTAATGCGCGAAGCTTGTCGGGTAAATTAGGGGAGCTGCAGGCTATTGCATGTATTGAAAATTATTATTTAATTGGTATCACTGAGACCTGGTGGGATGAAAAATGCGACTGGGCCGTGAATTTAAATGGTTATACACTTTTCAGGAGGGACAGAGAGATTAAAAAGGGTGGAGGGGTTTGTCTTTATGTAAAGTCAGATTTAAAGCCATGTAATAAAGACATTACCAATTAAAATGTCGAATCTCTTGGGTAGAAATTTTTAGTAGGGCAGAAGATCACAAAGAAAAGTATAGATGAGGAGGATGAGACCCAGCTACTGTTGCAAATGGAGGAGGCTTCACAACTGGGTCAAGTTGTTATTGTAGGGGAATTTAATTATCGGGACATTGACTGGAGTAATGGGGTGGCCAAGTCAGAAAAAGCTAGTAGGTTTGTAAATATGCTAAATGACAACTTTTTATTTCAAGAACCTACTAGGAATGACTCTATTTTGGACCTGGTAATAAGTATAATAACACTGAACTCATCTCTAATATTTGTGTGGGTGAGCATTTGGGGAACAGTGATCACAACATGGTCTCCTTTGAGATAATGCTGCAGAGACAGCTCTATAAGGGATTAACTAAAACGCTTGATTTTAGATGTGCAGACTTTGCCAGTATAAGGGCATCTCTGCAATGTGTCAACTGGGAAAGGCTTTTCATAGAGTTAGACACAGAAGGAAAATGGAACATCTTTAAAACATTGCTTTGCAGGTATACACAACAGTATATTCCAGCATCGCAAAGCAAAACCTTTATGGCTGAATAAAAGTGTTAGTGTCGAGGTTGGTTACGAAAAAATGTCCTTTAAAAGCATTCAAGTTAGCTGGGTTTTATGCGTAACAGATCTTGCCAGACTAATTTAGTCGCCTTTTATGAGGAGGTGAGCAGGAACCTTGATGCTGGAATGGCAGTTGATGTCATCTACTTGGACTTTGTTAAAGCATTTGATACTGAACATCACAGAAGGTTAATGATCAAATTGAGGAATATTGGCCTAGAACATAAAATTTGTAATTGGATAGAGAACTGGCTGAAGGATAGATTAAATGGTAAATGGAAAATTTTCTAATTGGACCAGTGTGGTTAGTGGAGTACTGCAGGGGTCAGTCTTTTGTCCCTTGCTTTTTAACTTGTTTATTAATGACCTGGAGGCGGGCATAGAGAGTACTGTATCTATTTTTGCTGATGACACTAAATTGTGCAAAACTATAAGTTCCATGCAGGATGCTGCCGCTTTGCAGAGTGATTTGACAAAATTGGAAAACTGGGCAGCAAACAGGAAAATGAGATTCAATGTTGACAAGTGCAAAGTTATGCACTTTGGTAGGAATAATATAAACGCAAACTATCTACTGAATGGTAGTGTGTTGGGGGTTTCCTTAATGGAGAAGGATCTAGGGGTTTTTGTTGATAACAAGTTGTCTAATTCCAGGCAGTGTCATTCTGTGGCTACTAAAGCAAATAAAGTGCTGTCTTGTATAAAAAAGGGCATTGACTCAAGGGATGAGAACATAATTTTGCCCCTTTATAGGTCCCTGGTAAGGCCTCACCTTGAGTATGCAGTGCAGTTTTGGGCTCCAGTCCTTAAGAAGGATATTAATGAGCTGGAGAGAGTGCAGAGACGTGCAACTAAACTGGTAAAGGGGGTGGAAGGGTTAAACTATGAGGTTAGACTGTTGAGGTTGGGGTTGTTTTCTCTGGAAAAGAGGGCACATGATTACACTGTACAAGTACATCAGAGGGGAATAAAGGCAGATAGGGGATGCTCTTTTTTCCCATAAAAACAATCAGCGCACCAGAGGTCACCCCTTTAGATTAGAGGAACAGAGCCTTCCATTTGAAGCAGCGTAGGTGGTTTTTCACGGTGAGGGCAGTGAGGTTGGGGAATGCCCTTCCTAGAGATGTGGTAATGGCAGATTCTGTTAATGCCTTTAAGAGGGGCCTGGATAAGTTTTTAAACAAGCAGAATATCCAAGGCTATTGTGATACTAATATCCACAGTTAGTATTAGTGGTTGTATGTATAGTTTATGTATGTGAGTGTATAGATTGGTAAGTATAGGTTGTGTGTGCTGGGTTTACTTGGATGGGTTGAACTTGATGGACTACCTACAATGAGTTTTATTTAAAAAAAAAAAAAACATGATTGCAGGAATTAAAAATCAGAAAAAAACTCCACAACCATGATTTATTGCAACAATTTACATATATTGCAGCAATCCACAAATCCATTGCAAACCACAGAAGTGTTGCTGTCTTATTTTAAATGTTTCTAAGCCTCATTTACAATCTCAAGTTCAAAATGCTAAAATGGGCACCAAACTGAGAAAGCATTGGTGCCATTCAGGGTACTGACACTCATGCCTGCTCAACTTGCATCCAGTACCAAAGGCCAACCCAGCCTGCTCTTACAGCCAGCTTGGATATGATATTAGTTTGAGTGTACCACATGCAGGTTGCGTCAATAGCCGCTACTTACTTGCAGTGAATTGGATGCTAATGTTGTGATTAAACCTGTGGCCCATGTTCACCAGAGTGTTGCCATCTCCCTATGAAAATACTTTCTGCAACATTCGATTCAAGCAAAATCCACACTAATTAGTGAAAACTGCATTTTGTACTATGTACTGCATTTATACATTTAGAATAAAAAACATAACTTTTTAATTTGGAACAGGCCGAGAATAAAAAATAGAATGTAAGTAGTGGAACCAGTGGGTTGCTTTCAATACTTCAGACTTCAGTACTTCTGTGTGTCATATTTTTTTGGAAAAGTATTTTTTTTTTTCATAAAATACCATAGAAGTCAGTAGAACATCCTTTTTGATAATCACAAATGGACTACTCTATCTCAGAGTTTTCATGTTGTGTCTTGATACATTTTTTTTAGCAAACATTTGTAAAAAAACATTAAAAAAAGGTTTGGTGTTTGCTTAATCTGAGATCAAACTTGCAACATGGCATGGCATTTGTAGTATCACAGAGTCAAAGTTTGTCTCTATAAAACTTATGGAGGGGGTTGGATTGATTTGGAAACTTGATTGTGCAGATGCTCTGCTTATATGTGCATTTTTTTATCCCAGTGTAATACTTTTTAACAACTGTGAGGAGTAAAAGAACAAAAAAACAGTTCTTGGCTGTTTCCCTGCAAACAAGTTGTTACATTCCATTTCCTCACAGCACAAATTCAGCTAAGCATATTGTATATAAGAAAAAAACGAAGAAACCTCCCCTGCTGTTTGGTTGGTATCCATGAAGGATGCCCAGTATACATGGAAACACAGTACACATGAAACCTTTCACAGTTGCTGAAAAATTAAAGTTTTGACACTGTCCAGAATGCATTGCACTTTTTTTCCAAGCACTTCCCAAGTCACAACAATTGGCCTCACTCTAAGGGGCACATTTCCTAACCCACGAATCCGAATTGGAAAAATTCCGATTGGAAAACGAACATTTTGCGACTTTTTCGTATTTTTTGCGATTTTTTTCGGTGCCTTTACGACTTTTCGGAAATTGTCGCAACTTTTTCGTTACCAATACGATTTGCGAGAAAAAACACGAGTTTTTCGTAGCCATTACGATGCGCTTGTATCTTGTCGCGACTTTTTCGTATGGAGCGCTCGTAAGCGGCGGGCGAAACTTTCAGACTTAGCATGATTTTGGAAGCCTCCCATAGGACTCAATGGCACCCTGCAGCTCCAACCTGGCCCAAGAAAAGTCACCATACTGAAGCATGAATGAATCCGAATCTTTCGTACTCGGCACGAACGCTACGAAAAAGTCGCGACTTTTCGCGCAAGTAGTAACGCTACGAAAAAATCGTCAGATTTTGCGCAACATTCAGAATGGCAACGAAAAAGTCGCGACAATTTTCCGAAAAATCGCCAAATACCGATCATTATGAAAAAAACGCAATCGGACGCATTCGCCCCGTTCGTGAGTAAGTAAATGTGCCCCTTAGGGGCACATTTACTAACCCACGAATCCGAATTGGAAAAATTCCGATTGGAAAACGAACATTTTGCGACTTTTTTGTATTTTTTGCGATTTTTTCGGCACCTTTACGACTTTTCGGAAATTGTCAGACTTTTTTGTTACCAGTAGGATTTGCGCGAAAAAACGCGAGTTTTTCATAGCCATTACGATGCGCTCGTATCTTGTCGCGACTTTTTCGTATTGAGCGCTCGTGCGCGGCGGGCGAAACTTTCAGACTTAGCATGATTTTGGAAGCCTCCCATAGGACTCAATGGCACCCTACAGCTCCAACCTGGCCCAAGTAAAGTCACCATACTGAAGCTTGAATGAATCCGAATCTTTCGTACTCTGCGCGAAGGCTACGAAAAAGTTGCGACTTTTCGCTCAAGTAGTAACGCTACGAAAAAATCGCCAGATTTTGCACAACATTCGGAATGGCAATGAAAAAGTCGCGACAATTTTCCGAAAAATCGCCAAATACCGATCATTACGAAAAAAACGCAATCGGACGCATTCGGCCCGTTCGTGAGCAAGTAAATGTGCCCCTTAGAGTACCTATGGAACACTACAGCACAGTTTCTTCTTTGAATTTATAACCAGATATTAAATAAAATTATATTGCACATATATTTTTAAACAGGTGAATTTATCTACACAGAGAGGTTTCTGCCAAGTGACCCATTATACTATAATAAAATCTATGGGCTAAAATGTTGACAGATACACACAGTGCCTTAGATATAAAATAAATAACAGCAGCAACTTGATGTAACAATCATTTCTGCACTTCTATTAGGATGTAATTTTTGTAAATCAGTTTATTCACTGAAGCCAGAATAAAAAAATTATGACGCATTTATATTGACACATACATTTGGGGTCTCATTAATGAAAGTAAGATAGCTTCAGAATACAAAGAAATTGTATTTTTCGTACTGTGCATCTTTTTTGCGTTTTTTTCGTACTTTGCAACAAAAAGCGCAACAAGTTGTGTGACAAAATCGTATTTGTTGCGCCGAGTATGAAAGTTTCGGATCCATTCAAGCTTCGGTATCGTGACTTTCCTTTGGCCTGGTTGGAGCTGCCTATGGGAGGCTATGGGAGGCCTATGGGAGGCTTCTAAAACCATGCCGTTTACGATCATTCAGATATGAAAATTTTGTGACTTTCGGATCGCCAATACAATATTAACGTGACTAATACGATTTTTTTGTAAGCATTTTCGTGATATTTGCGATCATCAGAAATTATAGTATCTATTCCGAATTTTATCCATTTCGGCATTCAAACTCGTACTTGAATCTGCCCCTTTGTGTCAACTGCAACCCTTTTCGCCTAGTACATACAGTGGTATAGCTATGTATACAGCAGACCTGGGTGGCCCATGCAACAGGGAGGCCCAGACCATGGGGTCCACTGTACCATAGTCCCCCCTTCCTGGCCCTTCTTCTACCTTTAAAGGAGAAGGAAAGGCTAAGTCACTTGGGGGTGCCAAAATGTTAGGCACCCCCAAGTGACTTAAATTGCCTAACTTTTACCCCGGGCTGGTGCCCCTGTTGGGAGAGAACAGCACCAGCCCGGGGTAGCTGCAGCGCTTCCTCCTTCCTGCCTTGCACGCGTGCGCATGCACAGTAGAGTGAAAAAGCCGAACTTAAACTATAAAGTCAGCTTTTCACTCAACTGCGCATGCGATTGTCCCGGGAATTTGCCGGCAGTGCGAATACAGAAGAAGGAAGCGCTCGCTACAGGTACCCCGGGCTGCTGCAATTTTCTCCTAACAGGGGCACCAGCCCGGGGTACAAGGTAAGTGATTAAAGTCACTTGGGGGTGCCTAACATTTTGGCACCCCCAAGTGACTTAGCCTTTCCTTTTCCTATAAATATAGTGGCACAGTCAGGGCTGGGAGGTGGGGGCAGGGAGGTGGGGGCAGGGAGGAGGAACTGGTTGCACCGATCCCCTTTCCTCAAGCTACACAACTGAGTACATATGTAACGTTTAATATAAATAATATATATATTTAATGTAGATATAGAACCTGACAATAGAAAAATCCAATAAGGATTTGTAGAAATGACTTAGACCCGATTTCCTCTGGTAACTGATGTAATTTAATGGCTTTGACAGCCTGCAGGTAGTTTTGCCACCTGGCTTGTATTTTACTGGGCTAGCCAGTAAAAATAATGGCTGATGCCAATGTTATTAATACGAAAGATAAAATTAAAGGAAGGCAGGAATTTTTCCAAAAAAAGGTGGCAACCCTGCTTGCAGGTCAAGTGCATCACTAACTGTTTCAACTATATGAAGTAAGGCTAGTATATTAAATGTTTGCATTCATAGTTAGAATATATGTCTTGATGCCTAATGGCATGTGGGTGATAAGTTGCTGCAAAATGGAAACTTTTAGGTAATTTTTGGAAATGTCATCAAAATCGCCAACTTTAGAAAAGCTTTGCAGCTTGGTACTTTGGAGTAGAAAACATGTGTACACATTTTGTATTTGGGGAATCGTGACCTGACGAAGATAAGATGCTATAGACTGAAGTGATTTTTCAAACATGTCATGAAATTTTATAAAAACCGATAAATTTAGGTTAGCACTGCAACTTGGTAGTTTGGAGCAGATAGACAGTTTTGCCTATTCTGGATTCGTCAGAATCTATTCTTTCCAAAACTGTATAATTTTCTAAACCTACAGTTAGTGGAATGTTTGGCCTTGAAATCTATTTGATTTTGATTTTACCTTTCCTTCTACTTTAAATGTAAGGCTGAAATATAATCATGAAAGGATCTAAACAGAAAAATGAGTAATAAAAATAGCAACAGGTTTTTGCATGCTGGGATTAGTGTCCAACACTGAAAGCTGGAAAGACAAGCAGATGAAAAGGCAAACCATTCAAAAACAATAAAATAAAAATGAACATGAAGAGAAATATGGCAACTTTAGAAGAAGGGAGGCAGTACAAAGAAAGCAATTAGAAAAAAAGCAAAAAATAAAAGAAAATTTTTAGAAAAGCATGAATGATAGGGAAAAGAGAGCTTTGCAGTGAATGATAGAACAGAAAACAATTGTGGATACAAAGAAAATGAAAAAATCAATGTAGAGAACATAAGAGAAAGGTGGGGAGAGGGGATGCTGAACAGGGAGAGGAGAGCTTATGGCTAAATATGCAAAAAGAAAAGTTAAAAATACTTAGGGATACTGATGGTACGGATATATCAAAACATTGTCTTTTCTGTAAAGTTTGCCATAAAAGAACCTGATCCTTACACTACTTCTCTAATCCCCCATGTTCCTCTATATGGGGGCTGCCATATTTGTGCTGCAGTAGTCCAGTAGTCTCACAGTGTATAGTGTGTCTAGGGTGTTTCTTCACAATGCTTATTGCTGTATCTAATGTATTTGAGGTACCAGAAACTACTGCCTTTCACTGTAAATAAGATGCTATGCTTTGGGTGTGATTACCCACTGCCTCTCACTGTATATTTTTGTGCCCATATGAGTCAGACACACTTTAAGGAAAAGAAAGCAGCCATGGCAGTGGTCTTTAAAATTGGTGTGGCATGCAAAAGTGTGCATGGCTTGATATTTTTGGCATGGAACGTTGGGAAAGGCATGGAAGAGTGGGAAAAAGCAAATGGCTCTTATTCTCAGTGTACAACCCCACCAAAGGTATATTGCAATTACCATTTGGATTCACTGAGAGAATGTTTAAATATTTTTTGGTGGACATAAGGTAAGGAGATATAATTTATGTAAAGACCCCTTATCCAGAAAACACCAGGTCCCAAACATTCTGGATGATAGATTCCATACCTATAATTAGAGATGTTAAAAATACTCTTGTACATTTACTGAACCAAAGATTTGCATTACGTATTCTTTAAAATCATCTGACAGCTGCTTCTGCTGTGCTTCTGTTTCTGGCAACTCAAAATGACAGTAATATTGAATTAAGTCTTTTTTTTTGTTTGTTTTTTTTTAATCCGTCCTTGTTAATCCCCTTAAAATAGAGTTATAATGCTAAATGTTCCTTTTGAAGACACTGGTGTGAAACCATATGTTTCTTTTACAATGCTGGCACAGAAACTTAATGTTCTCCACCCAGAAAGCAAGACAGCAAATAATCTTTTCTTGCTTTATTAAATACTTATTTGCAAAACAGTCACATGATTGTGAGATTAAGACATTTAAATTATTTCATTCTATAAGAAAAAATAAACCAGTGAAACATTACCTATGCAATTTACCCTTTAGGAAGTAATGGACCATGTTTCTTATAGACTTACTATCATAGTTGCATAGTTAATTCAGCTTGAGAAAGACAACTGTCCATCAAGGTCAACCCCTCCAAATGATCTAGCTTGTATATATATATATATATATATATACAGTATATATACATGTGTGTTTATAGATTTATAAACTGAATACCATCAATCCCTTTGGATTAAATGATGGGATTTTTTTTATGCTCCAGAACAAAGGTAAAGGCTACATATTCACATCTTCATCACTTTCCCCCCCATAAAGCATTTGTGTTCTCTTCCATACTTTGCAATCCAGTGAAGAGAAAGAGCCTCTTTAAGTACATCAAAGAGAAATTCAAAATTGATGTTACAACTCCTATCCCATCTAAAAAAAAGTTTAAGGCCTTATGTTCCATTATTTGACAGTATCTTGCAGTTGTCTTAGACCACTTTAACTTCCTGGGACTACTGTATGGATTTACCACAGCTGTGCTAGACCCTACTAGCCATGGTGGTGTGGCAGTTTGGATGGGTGACCTCAGAACATTTTGAAAAATATGGAACCCATGGATAGAAAGATAGAACCCAGGAAATAAATAATCCCAACTCGAAACTGAGTATGCCCAGTAAAATTCAACACTTATTTACAGAGAAAGACACAGTGACAGCATATTATTACTATTATGGGACCCGTTATCCAGAATGCTTGGGACCTGGGGTTTTCCGGATAAGGGGTCTTTCCATCATTCGAATCTCCTACCTTAAGTCTACTAAAGAATTATTTAAACAGTAATTAAACCCAATAGGATTGTATTGCCTCCTATAAGGGTTAATTATATCTTAGTAGGGATCAAGTACAATGTACAGGAAAAAGGAAACCATTTTTAAAAATGTGAATTATTTTATTACAATGGAGTCTATGGGAGATGGCCTTTCCGTAATTCGGAAATCTGGATAATGGGTTTCCAGATAACAGGTCCTGTACCTGTATTATTATCACAGTTATGGTTACTGTTTGTACATCTACTCTTTCTACTACCTATTTTCTTTCTAACTACCTATTTTCTCATCTGTATCCCCTCTCAACCCTCCCCTCGATTCTCCCCTTCCCTCACCTTTTCTCCCTCTATCTAGATCCCGTACCACCACTTATTCAAACTCAGAACATGGAAACAGGTTTGCCTATGCATACTCTGTGAGCACTAAGTGATGTGGAAAAAATCTGTTTGGCATATATGTATTCATAAACATTTTGTGGTGAAATTTTTGGGAAAAAAAAAATAAACTTGAAAAAAAAGGGAAATGTTCATTAAGATGACCTTTAAATTAATTTCACACATAAACATGCTGTAAACAAAAGAATTGTATAACAACCTCTTCTAATACAATCCAACCTTATGTGCATTAATTTGGGCAATACAATTACAGCTGCCTATTTTAACATAAAATTCTACAAATTAAGAGTTTTTTTTGCCTCTGCCAAGGAAAGGAAGTGCTGCAGAGGTTGTAACTGCTTAAAAAAATTACATTCACCTTCTGTCAGGAGACATTTGCACTGACAGTAAATCCTTTTTCTGGGCCTGTATTGTCAATGCTATCAGCCTTTGATCTGGAGGTCCTGTTGTCTGAGGGTTCAAAAATGTTCTTCTCATAGTTCTTATAGTGAGAAGATGGAGCTAAGAATTTCTTGGTTGTCCTGCCTGCAGAGGTATTTAACTCCCAGATGTCTGTACTGAGCTAGAAGTTAACTTTTAGTTTAATATACTTTTCAGTTGGTCTTCACATTTTTATACACGTTTTATACATTTTATATTTTTAAAATTTCTCTGTAGCCTCTTTCCAGCTTTCACCTGGGATTTAAAAACCCTTGTGAGGCTATGATTTTATTATTATTGCTACTTTTTAGAATATATCTTTCTTTTTTAATCAGTCTCTCATTCAAACCACTACCTTGCTGCTAAGTTAAATTCCAAACTGGAGGGCTGCTGAACAAAAAGATAAATTATCTAATTTGAATTCGAATTAGATGTTATTGTGCTGAAATAAGCAGTTGGCATAACTTCTGGTGTTTCCGGTGAGCGGACGCATGCACCCTATTCTTTTAGCACATCTGTGCTGCACCTGTTGGCACAGTGTGATACAGGAACCATGAAGTTACCACCTTGTTTAGAGGTGGCACTAGCTTCAGAGTTCCAGGTACTGCAATTTTAGTTTAGTAAAGGTTTAGTTTAGTAATGATGCTCTAAAGGCCCATTTATGACTGCACTAGCTGCAAGTGCAGGAGCAGTAAGGGGGTCCATGCCCCTTAATGCTTATTCATATTTAACCTGTGCTGTGGGCAGTTCTGCACTCTGTTGGTTGTAAGTACAGAGTGGCCTGTATCCACTGCAGCCCCCGACATGCCACCTCCACCCACCCCTCATTTATACAGCACTGCCAAATGCATGCAGTGCTGTAATCATGGGTGCAGCCACAGGCCTCTGCTTTAAAACTGATCTCAGAGATCTTGCGCCAATTTACCAAAGGAAAAATGCAGAGTTCAAAATACAAATAAATATCATGTTCTATTTTTTGCACTTTGCACTCTACCTTCCAGTATGTAAATGAGCCCTATTGTCTTTCTTATCTTCCTGCATAAGGAAAACAATGCAAAATTGTAGCATATGCTATTAACAATTTAAGTGCCTAAATATAAATATTCAGTTACTGATAATTCCATATTTTTTATCTTGGCCATATCTACAGGTCTTGTTTTAGTCAGAGTGCTCTTCTAAATGTTCTTCATCTCCTCTTGGTAGAACACTGTCTACATCTATGTAACATTTCTAAATTATAGTATTACAAAATTACAGTATTAACAATATAAATACTCTTAAAGCTCCTCATTAACCTCTTCTGTATATCCCATCAAGATGTTCACAATTTTCTATCAACTCAGTGCTCCCTTCCTAATATGTTTTATGTAACATTAAAGGAGCTGTACCACCTTATGCAGTATTTCCCCAATCCTGATTGCAAGGCCACCATCTTTGATTACAGGGGATAGACCAGTCAGGGGCCATGTGGCAGAGGGAGACTCCATAAGACAATTGTGATTGGTGGGGATCAAAAAAAAAGTTGGGTTTGGTCAGATCATGGGTGGATTTATGGCATAATAGGGTATGGCTGACACAAATCAGGGAGTTTACTATTCCTGTGCTGGTATTTTTACACCTGGGCCACATTCTATTTGTTGTCAGGGCCTACCTCTAAAATAATTCTTCTTTAAGAAATATGAGAAACAGAACAGTAAGAATTATATCTTTTGTTTGATCTGTGTCAGCAATCCCTCTATTTTTACACCCGCCTGAACTTGGCCTTAGGAAGCTTTGCCATTAGAAAGTGTTAGGTAAAGGTACTAAAATGTAATCATAAACAAATGTCACCTCTATTAAAAGATTGTATTTGGTAGAAAATGAAAATTTGAAATAAAGTTTGTAAATAAAATGAAACCTTTCTTTGTAACATTAGGGAAGAGTTAACCAAAGGGAAAACATTCTTTTTTTACATTGGTTGATATCCCATAATGACCAGACTCAGTCTCTCTCTCCCTATACATTTATATAAATATATAAACATTCTGTATAATTGTTGAAACAGTTTCTTCAGTAAAATTGGATAGATAAAGAAGAGTATGCAAATATTTAGTTGAATTGTGGTACTCAGTTCTTAGAAGGCTGCAGGGTAAGTTCAACAAAACAAAGATAAAATGTATTAAAATACTTAACTAGTCCCCAATAGGAAATGAACGGGAGATTTGATGGATTAAAACTTGGTTTGATGTGAAATGTACTATGGGGTATATAACAAAGATGAATTATTTTAGATGGGCATTAATGTTGTAGGAATTTAGTAATAATCCATGATAAATATAATACATTTTGACTGAACACAATGTGCCTGAAAAGTACATTTTAATATTTTACTCTGTTTATGAAAAACTGAACAAAGAGTTTTTTTCTATTCCCAGTGACAGGTATTGGTCCTCCAGCTGAAAAAATGAATATGTTATTGAAATTCTGGGTCACTTATGGAGTGGTTACTGCAAGTAATGAGTAGGGATGATACAGGGTATTGCCCACTGGAACTATGGCAAAATTATGAAAGAATACATTTAGATACATCTGAATACTAAATCCTTCAGTAAAGATCTGTCTAAAACCAGACTGAATCCAAACCCCAAGTTAAATTTTCAAATTGTTTCAAAACCAAGAAATGTATCATACGAAATTTGACATTAAGGCCAATGGTACACCCCATGTTTGAGCATCTGCAAGTCACTGCTCTGTGTTCTTCAGCCAGGGTGCTTGACACTAAATTCAATTCTAAACAGTAACAGGTGGCCAGGGTTGTTGATTCTGCTATATGGCAGCAGCAGACAAAATGCTCCTTGTATTTAAAAGCACCAAAATGGTTTACAGCAAAGAAGGAAAACTCAGACAATAACTAAAAGCATCAGCCTTGATATTAACTAAAAGGGTTACATATTTGTTAAAAAGCAGTGAAATATAGATGTGTTTAGTTGGGCCCTTACCAGCGTGTTGCATTAATTCATCTGACAAACAGAAACTACTATGCAATCATAGCAACAAGGATGACTGTATGAATATCTCTCTAGTTTTTCAGAATATACAGTAATTAGAATACTTAAAGGGGTATTCAGTAAGATCATGCAAATGTGTCTAGTTTATTTGAAGTGACAATTCAAATATTGCTTCACTATGTTAAAGGATATGTAAATCCTACATTTGCCTACAATGTATATCAGTTGGGCACATCTCCCCCACCCAAATGGCATCATTTGTACTGCATATATCCCCTCCACTTGCCAGCACCATCACATTTTCCTAAAGCAAATAGCAGCTTTCACCTGGTGGCCATTTTTACTCTGATACATAACTAGATACATTTAAATCTGCAAACAGCATACACACAAACAAAAACCTTTATTCAGCATACGTTTCATCAAGAATGAAGGCTCACACAGGCAGAACTGTCTTTGATAAAAGTTCTGCTTTGTTTGAGCACTGTAATGGTAAAGCTGAGCTCAGGAGAAAAAAATCTAGACATCTAGAGCAGAGTTTCTATGGGAACCAGCAATGCCATCTCTTTACTGGCTGCTAGACTGGGGGGCGTGTTTAGTCATCTTAGCTTAGAACAACTGAGCATGTCCACAAGCCAACAGCCAAAGCAAATTCCTGAGGGAGGGGGCCGAGTGGGTTACAGGAGGAGAAGCAAATCTAAGTGATTAAGGGGATGTTGCAGCCTTACTATTAATTTCTGGACAACCAGTGTGGCAGGTATTGAATGGTTTCAAAGAGGCTGTTCACTGATTAAATTTGTGTGTGTGGGGTTTACATGTCCTTTAATGCATACATCGTGTAATTTACAAATGCGTTGCAGTTTTCCAAATGCAAGTTATGCACACAAATCAGAATTTCTCAGAATTCCATTGCAATTTTGGCTATGCTGGGAGTTGCATGCACCACAATTATTTTTTACACGATTGTGCAAAAAGAAACCTAACTGTGAGGTTGCATGTTTGCTAGGTATAAGTTGAGTCATATAGGAGTAGATTTATCAAAGAGTGAAGTTAAAGCTTGCTACAGTCCGCTAGAGGGAAATTCCATCACTCTTTATTCATTTCTATGGGATTTTTAAAATAAGTGAAAGTTCACCCTTTGATATATTTATCTTTAGCAATGCTATAGAAATGAATGAGAAGCGGCAGAATTTCACTCCAGCAGACTGTAGCAAGCTCTAACATCACTCTTTGATAAATATACTCTATAGAGTAATTCTTCATGTGATTCTTTGGCACAAGTTTTCTGCACCTATTGCTGCCTTCTGATGCAGTTTGCTGTTGGAACCCTGAAACTACCACTATGTTTAGGGTGATAGCAGCTCCAAGCTCCACCAGCTCAGTAGACACAGGTAAGCATAATTAGGTACAATTAATGAATGTGTTACATTATGTCCATTTTAAAGCGACAACACTTGCGGCTGCATGTGTAATGATGTTTCAGATTTAAAAATCAGTTTTTTAACTTTTTGCTGTTAAGCACCATTTGAGGTCACTCAAAGTTATTCAGCAAATGAACATGTACACAAAGTCTAAACCAGGGGTGGGCAAACTTTTTGGCTCACGGGCCACATTTACTCACCCCCGGGCCGGACCGGGCCAGGGCGGGCCCCCTTCTCTCTTTAATTCCGGCACGCCAATGACACCAAGGGGCACATTTACTAACCCACGAACGGGCCGAATGCGTCCGATTGCGTTTTTTTCGTAATGATCGGGAATTTTGTGATTTTTTTCGTATCTTTTGCGATTTTTTCGTATCTTTTGCGATTTTTTCGGCGTCTTTACGATTTTTGCGTAAAAACGCGAGTTTTTCGTAGCCATTACGAAAGTTGCGCAAAGTCACGATTTTTTCGCAGCGTTAAAACTTGCGCCTTTTAAGTGTTAACGCTACGAAAAAATCGCGACTTTGCGCAACTTTCGTAATGGCTACGAAAAACTCGCGTTTTTACGCAAAAATCGTAAAGACGCCGAAAAAATCGCCAAAATACGAAAAAATCGCAAAATTACCGAAAAAGTCGCAAAATGTTCATTTCCAATCGGAATTTTTCCAATTCGGATTCGAAATCCTGTCTTAGTAAATCAGCCCCCAAGTCTCGCGTGATGAGACTTGGCGTCGTCGGCGGGCCAGATTAAAAAGGCAAAGGGGCCGGATGTGGCCCGCGGGCCGTAGTTTGCCCACCCCTGGTCTAAACCCTTAATTCTGCCGCATTAGGGCCCTCAATGGGGTTAGCCACACAGTTGGGGTAATTTACTTAGTGTTAGAAAATCATTTAAATCATTAGAGTAAAAATCATTTAAAATGGACATCTCACTTCTACCCTCAAATCTGGTTGTTCATAGAACATACATGAAGTAAAGGCAAGATTGAATCAGTCCCCCAGTGTTTTAAAGATGCCCTGTCAGTCACCAGTGCGCAGCTCCCCCTCTATGCCTAAGGCATAGAGGCAGATACTAGTATCCAGCATCACCACATAATCAGTTGACAGCAATCATGAGCAAAAAATACTAACAAATAAAATCTGCAAAGAAGTGCCATTGTATGTATGTATGTATGTATGTATATCTTTATTTATAAAGCGCTACTTATGTATGCAGCGCTGTACAGTAGAATACATTAATATAAACAGGGGGTATTAAGATAATAGATAAATACAAAATATTACAATAAGCACAAATAAATAAAAGATACAATTGCAAAAAGATAAGAGTCAAAAACACAAGAGGATGGAGGTCCCTGCCCCGTAGAGCTTACAATCTAGATCATTCCTGTTTTAATCACATCCCATCATAAGCACTGACACTTGAGTAAGTGGAAGATGGGGGCTTTGCTGTACAGTACTACACCCCACAATGTGGATAATTTTAGGGACCCCCAAATATACTATAGCTCTATTAGCCACTCAGTTCAACCCCCAGGTGGTTGGAATAAGAATCAGTTAAAGTAAATGAGTATTAGAAACATATTTTTTAATAAAAAAAAGATGTTTACAAGATGCTTAGGAGTTTTTAATGGGCATCACTAGTTTATAAAAATTCACTCAGTGGATGTTACTAATTTTTTTTCACAAACATGTTTAATTGTTTTTGTCTAAGGGCTTGTACTCATGAGCATTTGCTTCTATGCTTCCCTGCATTGTGTTTCACAGCAGGGAAGCACAGAAACAAATGCACCCTATTCTTCCTAATACGCCTTTTGCATGTAAGCGCTGAATGCTTGCAAAGCTTTACTTACAAACAGCATGTGATCTGTTTGCAGCAAGAAGAAAATATAAGGTTGAAAAAGCATACTAATGAAACATTTATATCTCAAAAACTATAAGAAAAATATAATAAAACCTATTTGTAAAAAAAATATTTTTAAGCATGCACCTCATTGGATTTTTCCCCTTAAACGTAAAATGCTCAGTAATACATTTAGCTACAGGTTACCGACACAGTCATTTATTTTTATTTAAAAATGCAACTGCTATACATACTAATAAATGTACTGAGGTTAAATAATGGTGAAAATATTTTAGGAAAGGAACCATGGTACCTGTAGTGCCTCAAAATGTTGCCTTTATATATTTGTACAGTTATTGTTATGGTAGATTTTTGATATCTAATAAAGATTAGAGCACACTACATGTAAGTGCTATCCAAGTATATATACATATATAGCAGTAGTAGAAAGCACTACATACTGTATGTGTTTCAATTTCCAAGGGACTTATATATACAATCACAGTTACAAACACCTTCTTTAGTGTCTTGTTGAATGTCTGTACGTCCTTTAAAAATGTGACCAAGCTGATACAGTAGATTCCATGCTAAGGTTTAGCAATACTTTTGAAATAAATCATTACTAAACTATATCTTTCTCCAAAAGTTACACAGAATGGGAATATGATCTATGTGCCTGCATATAAGTGGTGCCTTGCATGTCTCTTTATGCTGAATTGCGGCCTTTTTATTACAGCTTTAGATTTTCTCTCTAGGGGCCGCCAGCATCAAACGTGAAATTAGGAGGAAAAAGAGAAAACGGCCTCATGATTTTTCCATTAAAAACAGTCATGCTTGGTCTTCTTGCCTATTTCACAATGGTTTTATGGATTCCATAATGAAAAAAAATGGTTGCAGAAATCTCCTGTGCCTTGTAGTTTTTTTAATACAATATGAATGCCAATCTTCTCTTAAAAGAGGTTTATTTTGTTAAAAATGATGAACTGTCAACTGCCTTTTTTATTTGCTAATTTTTTTCTGAAACAAATTTTATTTTTCATTATCCTCAAGGAAGATATGCACACTTGTAGTCCTGCCTCTGGCTTATAGTTTCCAGAATCTTCCATGTGCCAAGTGTTATAAAATGCTTTTGCCGTGATTGCTGCACCTCTCACATAATGTAAATGTATTTCTTAAAGACAATATATTATCTAGAATGCTTTGTAACTTTGTTTGGGACTTAAACCACGTTAAAGTATGTTTCATTTTATTAACTTAATACATTTGCAAGGATACTGTCTGTCTGGTCAGGCATGGTGCTTTAAATTGCTATTTTTTTTTATATTTTTGCAGTTCAGAGCATTGATTTACTTGAGTAGAAACATGGTTTTGGTGCTGAAGTGGTACTCTAAGCTCTATGCTACATTGCTACAGTAGTGAGAGGACATCCCCTGGTGTACACGCCTTTGCAAATCTGTCTTTAGAAACTTCCAGTAAGTTATAAGCTGTGAAACAAATACTTTTCCTGTTGTTATTCAGAAAACTATTGTATATTAAAAGTAGGAAATCAAGATGTTGAAACTGATAATTACTAAGGGCAGGGTTTACTGAAATGCATAAGATTATGAATTAATAAGGACAAAGTTTGTCCTGGTCACCAACCCCAGAAAAAGGACCTGTCCCCAACATGTACCAAACCTTCAATAACATTTTAGGTCCATAAAAATAGAAAAGTTAGTAATTGATTAATTGATGAAATCATGAAAGAAACATGTTAAATATGGAAGATGGTAGCATGGAACATAAAGGTTATATACTCTCCCTATGACAGTTAATTTTAAACAATAGTCAAAGCAATGACTTCCTTATGAATATTGCTTCACAAGAGTCAAAAATGAGCTCCTGCCTCTTTCTATTAATCTTTCATTGTAATATGCAGGGAAAACTTGTTGCATGAACAAGATGTGTCCTTATATTTTCTGTAAGATAGAAAATTGATATTATTAACAAAAATCCTTGAATCACTTAAAGGAAAACGATACCCCTGAACAATGTAGGTCTCTATGAAAACATATTTCATAAAACAGTTCATATATAAAACCCTGCTTCATTTAAATAAAGCATTTTCATAAAAATATACTTTTTTAGTTATATGTGCCATTGGAAAATCCTAAATAGAAAATTACCATTTTAAAAATTAAGGGTCGCATTCTGGGATCATTCATATAAAAAGAAAACAGGAAAGGCAGCAGGAGGTAATGCAGTCTTGTTATGCTTATTTTTGTGAACATACAGCATAAAGCCAGCCAAAACTTCATGGCTGAAATAATTCTCTCTCATGTGGAGGCAAAGAAACATCTTTATTAAGTTGAAGTCTTAAGTTAAGTTAAGTCTTATTCTCAGACTTTTATTTTTCTCTCAATTAATTTAGCAAAGGGATTTCCTGAGAAGCAAAAGTGGAAGTTTCCTTATTATATTGAAAATTGAAATTGTTATAGCATTAAATTAAAAATAAACTCTAGTTATGTGTTAGAAGCATTATCTTCAATTTATTTTCAATTTATTTTATTAGAGATAATAAAATTTGCATTTGCATTTATACATACACACACAAAAGTTGTCATGTTGCCTTCCTTGGCCTTACTCTATATCTCCATAGAGTACTTGAGACCTATTTAGGTACTTGAAGTACCTATTGAAGCACATGTGTTTCATACCCAGGTACAGCAGCCTTATGCAAAAATGTTACCCCTGCTTTTCCATCCCAATTTCCAACAGGACTGATGAGTTACCAAGTCACCTTCTTGTGACAATTATAAGCAATACACTTGTGGGCTTATTTGTCAATTTTCGAGTTTGCAAATTCAAGTTTTTGCTTCTAAATCGAATAAACTCACATATTAAATTATCCCTTATTTATAAATAAAGAAAACTCGTTTGAATAAAAAAAAAAACATGAATACCTTGATTTTTCAAATTTACAAACTCGAAAAGAACTCAAAAACTTGAATATCTCAAATTGAAAATATGGCTTGACTTTTGCCTGGGAGAACTCCCATTTTCTTCTATAGAAACTGGCAAGCTTTTAGAAGGATAAATCTCCCCTTACGACCTATGGTCAGTGTACTGGTTCTTCCTCCCCAGAGCAGAACCTAGAAGCGTAAAGCTGGAAAAAGACATTATAACTATTTCTGCAATGGCTGCTGGAGTGGGAACCAGTACAGCAACCCAGGGCCCTAAAACCAAATTCTACACACAGTATAAGAAATATGTATTTATTATTTATGCACAATAAAAATAATACATTGAATGCACTGAATTCAGAGTAAAATCAGGAGAGGGCACAACCATTGTAGCTGTGTTTGTGCCTGTACCACCAGTGAGCTTCCCCTCCATCTACAATTATATTAAAAGGGCAAAAGCTGGAAAGAACCCAGTTTGTGCTTAACTCCAGGCAGATATTCTGCAGCTCTTTAGGTTAATTGGATAACATTGCATAACATTGCATGCATTTTGCTGAAGATTCTCAGTTGAAATTAAATTAGGACTTTGCCTTGGCCACTGTAGGGCATTAACCATTTTGTCCTTTGGCCTTTGCTTAAACTTAAGACCCCTAGGCTGATGAAAAGCAACCCCACAAGTGATGCTACAACCATCTACCTATCTACCTAGGTTTGGATTGATTATATAATCGTTGTATAACAAAGATGTCCTATTTAACTCCAGTAATATTTTTTATAGGCTGGCATCTCCCTGTGTGGTAGTATTTGTGTCTCTTGACCAAGATACTGATATCACAGGGATTAAACCTTTTCCATCATTAGCTTTTATAGGAGTGTGCTTGCCAAGACCAAAACACTGGTTTCACAGGCCTAATCCTCCCTTGCTTGTGGCTTTTAAGATAAAGAGAGATAGAGAGAGAGATTACCAACACCAACAATCATTTCTAAAGGCATAAGACCACCATTAAAGATGATTGTGGGGTGCTACAACCACATGGAAGTTTGCCAATTTTTTCTGCAAAGCATCTTTGCTACAGAAATACACAAAAAGGGGGGTTTTGACAACGCTCCAAGGCTAAGTAAAATATATAAGTACAATGGAAATGCAATTGATCTGGCCAAATTAGCTACCAACATACAACATTTCGTACATCTGTATAACACTGTACTACTGAACTGTATAACTGTGGCACAAAACAATCTATTAAAACCATGTCAGAGCATTTCTGGTGTTTAGTAGTGACAGGTTTGGGAAAAGGTATTGGTGTCAGATGAGCTTTTTGGCTAATGTTCAAAGCAATATGATGCACATTTTGGATGCAAATTCACTTTGGTGCATCCAAAACTTGCAGGGAGCGTGGATATATGAGCAAAAGAAACACAACAAAAAAGGGCACATTGAAGTGTAGGCATCTTTGTAGGTTATCAAAGAAAAAAAAGATAGTACTAGGTTTTGTAAAATTAAAGCTCGCCAGTGGAAATGTTAGATCCAAGTGTACATGCTCCAGACATGCAGCTTAAGCAGACAACTCAGCTACATAAAACATGTAAAGGCTGGTTTTTGTACTTTGGTTTTTTTTTTTGTAATATAGGATACTTTCCTTTGAATATACCTGCTTATGGGATCTGTGAGTGCCTTCTCTTCCTTGGTTTGAATAATTTTTTGTAGGTTACTCAATACTTCAAATGGAGTTATAGTTATCCAAGGATGCTGCTATGACTGCTAGGAGGTGAGACATGTTTCTAAAAGATGCTTACATCAGATTTTTTTTTAATCAGTCTATATTATATTTATGCAAAAGTGCAAAAATTAAAGATAATTGGACAGCCAAATTACCACAGTGTTACAGTTGAAGAAATAAATTGCAGGATACCAATGTTTTACTAATGTTAAAACCAGCAGCCATATTAAGTCTGAAAAACAAAACATCAGAAGATATTGCATAGTTTCTGTTGGACAGCTGCTTAAAATTATGGCAGGGCTTGTAATATGCTCCATAGTCCTATCTTGATTTTGAGAATTTTTGAAGTTGAAACAGACAAGATTATAGAAAAAAATCTTATAGGTTTTCCTTTTCCCAGACATCAGACAGGGGAAATTCATTGAGGAAATGTTGATGCCTGCGTGAGGGATAAGCTGGACACTAGAGTGAACACAGGGCACACATGGTCACCAGAGAGACATTCCCAGGGGAACTCGGCATGTGAAAGGACACTAAGTTTCTTTCCCATTTCAAACACATGCCCGGCCAAAGACTATCTAAATTATTGACTCACTATACAACATGATGCAAGAAGGCATGCCAAGAGAATGCTTAAAAAAGGTATTTTTTCATGCAGAAAGGCTTAATATGCTGTTCTGGCACTTTTGTTTTTGGACACAGATCTATAGCAGAATTTTTCTGTGCCCAAGTACTGTCACTGTAATTGAGCCATTTTTATGAAGTTTAAGATGAGTAATATTTGCTACACTGATGATTGTCCACTGTTAATTGTCTATTTATAAAGCTTTTAATGTTTCTACTCTTTTGATGTGCAGAAGCACATGTAGGAGGTTTGAGGGTACAAAAATTACTGTAATTAAGAGAATTTCAAGCAGTGGTATGAAAAAAGGGGAAGTAATATAGATTACTAATTTATTACTTATGTTAGAACAAAAGTTTAAATTTGAGTGGCAAAATACCTATCCATATGGATTAAATGAGGGCTTGGTGTTATCCCAATTTTTTAAATAAAGGTAAAAGGTTAAATGTGGGAAATGATGCTGTGGAGAGTTTAGTACCACCCCTAATGATAGGATATTAGAGAACAGTATATATGGGTTGTGTTAACAGTCGCTGTAATGTGTATTAGTTGGAAAAATGCCTGAAGAAGCCTTATGTGGATCAAAATGCGTAGCAAAAGCCTAATCAATTAAAAATTGATTTAGAGTATAATCCACACAATTTTAAAAACATTTTTAAAAGTTTAGATCTGCCCCTGCATTCCACTGTGAAACGCACACTGTAGTAGCAGGAAGCACCATATTGAGAAGAAGAAAGCAGGTTAAGTGGCACAGTCTACATCTGTGGAGCGGTGAACATGGGCAAGAACCAATGGAAGGATGCGCACAGAGAGAAGTGGTGAGATCTATGCATTTACCAATGAAGTGTGATATAGAGTATAGAGTAAGAACTTTTTCTGCTCCAGGAGTGATTGTGGTCACTGAAGAGGAAACTAATCCTCCCTTTTAAGTTGTAAATAAGAGTATTTACTGAGATCATTTTTTAAATGGTCTTTTTGGTTTTTAAGTATGAAATCTTGCTCTATTGGGCTAATTACAGCATGTTTGGATTGAGGTGAGATAATATATGAACTACATATTAAGTTGGGTTGAAAAAAGACATACGTCCATCACATTCAACCATAATGCCTATATATAACCTGCCTAACTACTAGTTGATCCAGAGGAAAGCAAAAAACCCCATCTGAAGCCTCTCTAATTTGCCGCAGAGGGTAAAAAATTCCTTCCTGACTCCAAAATAGCAATCGGACCAGTCCCTGGATCAACTAGTACTAAGAGCTATCTCCCATAACCCTGTATTCCCTCACTTGTACTAAGAGCTATCCCCCATAACCCTGTATTCCCTCACTTGCTAAGAATCCATCCAGCCCCTTTATAAAGTTATATAATGTATCAGCCAGCACGACTGATTCGGGGAGGGAATTCCACAACTTCACAGCTCTCACTGTAAAAAATCCTTTCCGAATATTTAAACGGAACCTCCCTTCTTCTAAACGGAGTGGGTGCCCTCATGTCCGTTGGAAGGACCTACTGGTAAATAAAGCATTAGAAAGGTTATTATATGTTCCCCTTATATATTTATACATAGTTATCATGTCACCTCTTAAGCGCCTCTTCTCCAGTGTAAACAGACCCAACTTGGCCAGTCTTTCTTCATAACTGAGACTTTCCATACCCTTTACCAACTTAGTTGCCCTTCTCTGGACCCTCTCTAACTCAATAATATCTTGTTTGAGCACTGGAGACCAGAACTGAACAGCATATTCTAGATGGGGCCTTACCAGCGCTCTGTAAAGGGGAAGAATAACCCCCTCCTCCCGTAAATCTATACCCCTTTTAATACAGCTCAAAACCTTGTTTGCCCTTGCAGCTGCTGCCTGGCATTGCTTGCTACAGCCAAGTTTATTATCTACAAGGACTCCAAGGTCCTTCTCCATTATGGATTTGCCTAGTGCAGTCCCATTAAGGGTATACGGGGCTTGCATATTTTTACATCCCAGGTGCATGACCTTACATTTATCCACATTAAATCTCATCTGCCACTTAGCCGCCCAGATTGCCAGTTGGTCAACTGTGTTATACATGATTGTATCAATTGATAGGCTGGCCAGGCAATTGTTAAAATTGTGATTTTTAAATGCAGCAGTAAATCTCAATAATAATAAAATTGTGGTTGATCATTTTAAATACTAAAGAGGCTGATGTGCTCATAATTCCTATGGGTCACTGAAGGTAGCAGTGGGCCTGGCAATATTTTCTCTGATTTCTCTTTTGCCATGTCCTTTTTAGTCACACTTTTAAAACAGCATGCACAAAGTTGTGGGAAATCCCAAATAAGTATTAAATTATGTGTTTTCATAATCCCCTAGGAGGTCTCAGAACCTTGGTCAGGGCACCCTGCCTTAAGGCGATTTACATAGTCACATAGTTAAGTTGGGTTGAAAGAAGACCAAAGTCCATCAAGTTCAACCCCTCCAAGTAAACCCAATGCACACATAAACTCACACATAATCATTCAAATCATTCATTCAGGGACAAATTTGGGAAAAATGGCTATTTGCTTAAAGGAGAAGGAAAGGTAAAAACAAAGTAACCTTTCAGAAAGGTCTATGTAAATACAGCCATAAGCACTCACAGAAACGCTGCACTGAGTTCTCTGAAAAAAGATTTCTTGTGTCTGTAATTCCTCTGCCAGAGACACACAGCTTTCTCTTTCTCCTCTCTCTGCTGCTCCCCCCTCCCTCAAGAATGCTAAGAACTTACTCCCCCCCTTAGAAAAGTGGATCTGAGCCAATCAGCAGGAAGCTGACTCAAAGTCTTACTAACTGAGCATGCTCACTTGGTCTGCATGTCTGTGCAGGAGTGAGGCATTATGGGAACTTTCTTTACACAGCTCAACTGAAGGTATGCCTGCAGCTTGAGATTAACTCTTTACTAGCCTTTCCTTCTCCTTTAAGTAGATAGTCCTTAAAGCACATCACCTGGAAGGTAAATGACAGCAACAGGAGTTGCCAACATAGATATTCTTGAAACTGTGGCTAAATGGCTGCTTCAGCAATGTTTTCATATGTATGCAACCTTATTATAAGATAGGGGGTGCTGGCTAAATGTTTGTCCCTTTAAGGACCTTTGCTTTAGAGTGACCATTGTTGAATGAGTCCTCTTGTACTCTTGTGTTGGCCTTTAATGATATATATAGGGACAGGGAGGCTGCTGGGGCAGACAACATGTTAAGAACCTTATTTTTAATTACGATTGGGTGCTGATTTACCAACATAAGTTCTACATTATACCAGTGCAAATCCCTGGTATCAGCAAAAGTTTTCCTCAGTTTTGTTAGATTACTACAAATTAGAAAAAAAATAAAAACAGAAATCTGATTGCTGTAGGTAGCTGCACTATTGTAATTTAGCACCTGTTTAGTAAAATAAGCCCCAAAACTGAAACAGATTAAAAAATACACTATAGTATAGTAGCTTTACTATATACTCTTGGTTGAAAATGTGTCTAGTCTGAAAAGCTCCTGGGAATGTCACCTGTTGCCTAGCTAAGGGCAGACACTGCAGGCAACACAGATCACCATTTTTAAGAGGGATCAAACACAATTTAGGCATAGGCCTGCCCATAAAAGGGCTTCTTTCAGATTTCTGAAAATGCATTTCACTTTCTGTTCCCAGTTAAATTCTCCAGAACAAGGGACTCAGGGAACAGGCCTGTGAACTGTTGTGGCTGGCCAACGGCCAAGTCCGGCTGCACAGACTTTTCACAGGACCTCTAGATGCACTGCGAACCCACAGCCAGCTTCAATTGCTGCTTGTGCTTCACTGCCTTCAAGGGCTTTCTCCCCCCACCCAAGGCCACCTCAGTGTCTCATGGCTGTCTGTTCAACAGCAGAGCTTGACTCTGCCAAGGCAGCTGTCTGATGAAGGAGTAAAATAATACGAGACTAAAAAAGGGAAGAGTTGCGTAACTGAGGAAGCAAGATAAGAAATGTACAATAATTTTGTTTTACTTTAGTATTTATGTCTGTTCCTTCTGTAATTTCTACATGGAAAAACAATGTTCTGTATAGAAAGTGTTTTTGATTTTCCTACTTAAAATTTCAATTATTCAAGGAACTAAAATAAAAGGAAATAAGTATATTACAACTGTGGATTATAAAGTTTGCTTTCTTCACACCCCCCCCCCCCCCCCACCCCCACTGTTATACAAAGTATATAAGAAAAACTGTTAACATAATAAAACATACAGAAGGAAGCAATAACAATGTGAGACATTGGAACCCTGCCATTTCCCACTAAAGGTACCTATTGTTTTAGCGTTTTGTAACCACCATGGAATATAATAGAACTCCACTTTAATGGCAAGGCTTGTAGAACTTTGCTGTATAATCAATAGCACATTAACAAATGATTTAGAGAAATGTGAAGCAGGGTTGTATGACATGTACAACATTGTTACAGCCCGACACATTGCAAAAGGATGGAATAGCTATAATAAATCTCTAACTAGGAATGAATATAGCAAGATGGCTAGGCAAGGGGTTTTGCTCAGTCATATTACACACAGGTTAGACCAGGGATCCCCAAACCTTTTCACCCGTGAGCCATATTCAAATGTAAAAAGACTTGGGGAGCAGCACAGACATAATACATGTTCCTGGGGGTGCCAAATAAGGACTGTTATTGGCTATTTGGTAGCCCCTATATGGACTGGCAGCATACAGGATGTTCTGTTTGGCAGCATATCTGGTTTTTATGCAATCAAAACACGCCTCCAAGCCCATAATTCAAAAATAAGCACCTGTTTTAAGGCCACTGGGAGCAACATCCAAGGGGTGGGAGAGCAACATGTTGCTCACAAACCACTGGTTGGGGACCACTGGGTTAGACTAACATCAGATGTCCCAAACATACCAACAGCCTGAAAATCTATTTGCGGCCACCATCTATCATTAACAGGTGACAGAAACCTAATCTAAATATCTCCCTGCTCTCTACAACTGGTAATATTTCACAATACACAAATGTATCACACACGCTCACTCAGTGTAGTTAGGGTTAGCTTCTACTAATTTAACAAATACTCTAGCCATCAAAGGGTTAAATTAAAGTCAAACACTCTCTCCTGCTAGCAGTCAACTAGTTAATTAGCATATAAACAGATAACTTTCCCTTTCCACATGAACAGAAAGAGTTAATACATTTAGGCACAAGCTTTCAGTTCTTTTAGAGCAAAAGGACAAACTAATAAAATTAGTGCATATACAAAAAAGTTATTACAAAGAAGAGACATAAAATAAAATAAATAAAATTAAAAGGGAATTAGTTAGGAATTCTTTTGTGTCCTCCTGAGGCAAGAGTTGGAAACCTGGGCATATACCCTCAACAGAATTGGGTCCTCATGAGCTATCATGGTTAGGTGGCACCCCCTTTTTATGACCTGCTGGGACATTCTTCCCTCGCCCTTGTTACCTGGGTTTCAGACCAGTTTTCTGTAATATAATATTGGTACTTGCCAGTACCCAATATTATAATGAAAATATGAGCATGTTGTGATCCATATGTGGGCGATCAGAATGATACCAAACATAGGGGGTTCCACATGTTCCAGAACCCCAGAAACAATCCTTCCTAAATGGTGGGTATAGGCAGGCCCTGTTTGGTATCATTAGGAAGCATGCAACCTCCTCATAACCAATGTGGGATGTATGAGGATATGAATCTTATTGCAGAGGGGATATGGATCATTTCCTATACTTCCTATTTATCTCATAGCTGGCCCCCCTGAAGCTCTAGGTCCTCAACTCCCATTCTTTGATTAACAGATCAAAGAAACCAGATGTCCCAGCTTCCTTGCCCAAATGGACTGGCTCAATATAGTCCTATACTCCAATAAATGACACCTTTCCACAGCCTCCTGCTGGAATATCTAATTTAGGGCCTCTTTGTGGGCCTGAAACCAAATGTTTCTGATATGACAGTAAGTACAGTATTTATTATCATTTGTGTTATTTCTTAAACATTGATGAGTAACAAAGAAATGTTTTTCTTGCGGCGGGGCGGCATGCCGCCTCTAAACTTCTGCCGCCCTAGGCCCGGGCCTTTGTGGCCTCTCCACAAATCCGGGCCTGCTCATCCGAGCAGCTTCTTCAGTTCAACTGACTGGTATGTGAATTCCTTTAACAAGTAACACCTGCTTTGAAGAGTTGCATGATACTTTGGTAATCCTTTCAATGTAACTCCACAGCATTCACACCTCTGTGAGTTTCAGATGTCACCTTTCTGAAGAGTTACATAGTGCCATTGTGATTGGATTAGTGGAAGAGTATATATGCTGAGGACTTCCCATACCAGTCAGTTGAACTGCAGAAGCTGCTCGGATGAGTAGTGAAACGTCTTCAATGATTACTTAACAAGTCCAGTTGCTTTAAATTTATTTATACTAGATAAATGTTTTTCTAGTTTATTCAGTGACAGTCAAGACATTATTAATTCAAACCTGCTCTACCTCTGCTTGGACTCTATATACTGTATATATATTGTGAGAGATGCAATGAATAAGATCATTGTTTGGGGTGTTTTCCACCAGTGTTAAAGGCGGGATACAAGTAGCACCAGGTAAAATGCTTGGTTTTGCAGCAGGTAATGCTGTTTTCAAGTTACTGGCTTAGGAAAAGTCAAATTAATAGGTCCCTGGAGTGAATGGAGGGAGAGTAGGAAAGACCTTCCATTCCAAACTCCATTTAATATTTTCAGTTGGCCAGCTGTAGGTAGATGCCTGATTAGGCTGCAGGTGAGCAGCAAATAAAAGGGCTGTGGGATTACACAGTAAAGGGGGGTTGAGTTGAAGTTGGTTCTTGACTCAGAGTAGGTCATTCTCATAGCGAGGCACAGGGCAGGAAGGCTGCCTGCCTGTGTCAGGAACTCCCAGAGGGGCTGGGGGTGCCACCTGCCACTGCGAGGAGCAGAGGGAGTTGTGACCAGACGGATGAGAGCTGAGAACAGTCAGCAGGGCTTAAGGTGAAGCAGAAGGTCAAGGCTTAGTGAGAAGCCAGCGTGGTCATGAGTGTGAGAGTCACTGGGGATAGTGAGAAACACTGTAAAGGTTCTAGAGTGTAGAAGTAACCCTGGAAGGTGAGAACCCTGAAGAAGGGACAAATAATAACCATGAACTGTTTATGAGCTGACACTTGTTTATGTTGGGAAGAATTGGCCCTAAATAAACCTGTGTTTTTGCCGGAAGAAGTGGTGTCCCGGTCTCTTGTGCTCCAGATCTTCTGCATACCTGCCTACCATAGCTAATTTCCTCTAAAAATTATGTGTACAGGCAGTCAGCATGTCACTATATATATATATATATATATAATGACCTACTCAAGCAGGCACTCACGTTGATTCAGTCACAGAATGCCCAGGTGCAGTATTAAAAGTCAGTAAAACATGCTTTGGAATGAACGCCGCACTCACAGGACTTCATTCCGAAGCATATATATATATGCAAAACCATTCCATAATTTGGGATGGTATGCTAACAGCAAACTTCTTATTTCATTAAAGTTACACTTAATTGTCTGATAGTTATCACTGTTTTCCTGACATTTAAAATTAATGTGTATATATGTTGGAACTCATTACAATATTTGAACAAGACCAAACTTATTATTTATCCATTCAGATAAAAATGTCTGTTTTTTATTAGAATGTTAAATGTGTTGATACAAAGGAATTTACTAAAAAGAAGCATTTAGCGGATATTTATAAATAGTAAGAAATTATTTTAAAATAACACTTTCTGTAGCAAATCAACAAAAAGAATACTGGAACAAAAATAATACTGTTTACATGTTCTAATAATATGTTTTTATTAATAGACACATACTGTATATGCTAAAATGCAAGTGAAACAGTAGATCAGTAAATGTGCATTGCTCAATCCCCTTCTCTTGTGTATACTTGTAGCTAATTTGGCCAGATGAGTTGCCTTTCATTGTACTTTTATATTTTTCTTAGCCTTATCGCTGTACACTTGAGTAATATAATACAAATATAAATCACCTTCTCTCCCTCCAACGTAAACGCATTTATCTAAATTTACAGGCATGCCAAGCCTAATTCTGTGCAAGGAACACTGGGGCATGTTACATAGTTACATAGGGTTGAAAAAAGAGTCCATCAAGTTCAACCCATCCAAGTAAACCCAGCACACACAACCCACACCTACCAATCTATACACTCACATACATAAACTATATATACAACCACTAATACTGACTGTAGATATTAGTATCACAATAGCCTTGGATATTCTGATTGTTCAAGAACTCATCCAGGCCCCTCTTAAAGGCATTAACAGAATCTGCCATTACCACATCTCTAGGAAGGGCATTCCACAACCTCACTGCCCTCACCGTGAAAAACTTCCTACGCTGCTTTATATGGAAGCTCCGTTCCTCTAATCTAAAGGGGTGACCTCTGGTGCATTGATTGTTTTCATGGGAAAAAAGAACATCCCCCATCTGCCTATAATCCCCTCTAATGTACTTGTACAGAGTAATCATGTCCCTTCGCCTCTTTTTCCAGAGAAAACAACCCCAACCTCGACAGTCTAACCTCATAGCTTAAATCTTCCATCCCCTTAACCAGTTTAGTTGCACGTCTCTGCACTCTCTCCAGCTCACTAATATCCTTCTTAAGGACTGGAGCCCAAAACTGCACTGCATACTCAAGGTGAGGCCTTACCAGGGACCTATAAAGGGGCAAAATTATGTTCTCATGCCTTGAGTCAATGCCTTTTTTTATACAAGACAGCACTTTATTTGCTTTAGTAGCCACAGAATGACACTGCCTGGAATTAGACAACTTGTTATCTACAAAAACCCCTAGATCCTTCTTCATTAAGGATACCCCCAACACTTTGCTTTTAGTTTCTTATTCAACCCAGTTTTTAAATACAAGGCAAGTGTAAATTTTCACATACTTGTATGTGACTCCCACATTTGTCACTTAATTCCTCTTCATATTGCCCTCATTTGTGAGCAAATATATTATATTGCCCAAATTATGAACAAAAATTCACTTTTCGCAATGTAACAGTCATCATTAGACACTTAAGCAGTACAGCACTTATAAGAAAGTTTTTTTCTGAAATAAAGCACTGTCTGGGGAAAAACCATAACATTAGCACCCCCAATGGGATTTCCTTGTCCTTTAAAATGCACTATGCTTAAGTGTCTAATGAATTTGGGCAATATAATATATTTGCTCATAAGTGAGGGCAATATGAAGAGGAATTAAGTGACAAATGTGGGAGTCACATACAAGTATGTGAAAATTTACACTTGCCTTGTATTTAAAAACTAGGTTGAATAAGAAACTAAAAGCAAAGCGTGTCTAAGTTTTGTAATTCACATAAACCAATAAGTGGTCTGATTTTCAATGTTCATTTTGCTTTAAGCCAGTGAATGCTAGTGGCTTATTAATTACTGTGGACTAAACAAATCAAATGTTTCCCAGTTACAGCAAAAATCCAATTGTTTTCTCCCACTGAATTAACAGCAAACCTTAAAGGACAAGGCAACTCAAAATATAATTTTTTGCCTAATAAAACAAACCAAAATTCTAAGCAGCTTTGCAATATACATTTATTACAAGTTTGTAATGGTTTTTGAGTTATTTGTATTTATAACTGCTATTAGAAGCAGTGTTTGCCTGTGCTTTCTATTCTCTGCCCTGGTGGCTCAGACTGTTGAAACAATGTAACACAAGGCAGCAGCCTGACAGACCTGTATTGCTGGAGAAGCAAGACCTTTGCAACATTGTTTAAAATGTAACAATCAGGAGTTCAGCAAATGCTGCTTTCAGTAGCAATTACATTTACAAATAACGTTTAAAGCGCTACAAATTTTTAATTATTTCATATTGGAAAGTTGCTTAGAATTATGTTTTCTTTCATTATGCAGTGATGGAAGGCAACCTATCACTCAGGTAGGATGCTGAACCAATCAGCGAGGAGTGCTGCATCAGATGTGAAGTAAAGTTAAATATTCATTAGGGTCAAAATAGAGTTCTCCACCGCTTTCTATTGACAGTTATAGAATTTTAATGTTTGATGTACATGGCTAAAAATCCCATACTAATGAATAAAGAGTCCACTGTGAGAACTTTATTTTCACCCTTCAATAAATATGTCCATTAAAGTCTTTAATGGCAAGAGCTGTTAAGAATTTAGACCTTTAATAATCTACGTCATTCCTGCACTTTATTCCTCAGTGTAATGGTTATTTTTTCAGACAAATAGTTCAATCAATTGAATGTATTTATGTGTGAAATAACTATGGATTAATTAGATTAAATGTATAAGCTGATATTGGTCCAGTAATCACATACAAAGACAAATCTGCCTTTTTGTAATTATTGAATGTACAGATGCATGCTAATTGGCTCTTTATCCATTGCTCTGAAAACAAAAGTCTATTGTGTCTTTGTCATGGATGCACTGATTTTCACGTTAGTAATGGGGCCATAGCAGATTGCTCATGTAATGCTGCATACATGCAAACCTGCCTGGCTTTGATGTACTGTTTAAAATCAAAAAGTTTAGTTTAGTTATTTGGCTTTGTGTCATTAATGATTCTTATTCCTTGTATGTTTTATGAAGGAAAAGCTTGGGGTATGTGTGAAGGGCTGAGTGGCCCCTCAACATACTGTAGGCTTGTGTTGTCTAGCTGCGTAGTATGTGTACCCAGTTCATCCATTGACAGATTTATATAGGCCTTGAAAACTAATGAGAATGTTGGGCTTGCTTAGATATCTGATATTTGTTAGCGTTTGCATTGCTAGCCATTCATGAGCTTTTTGCCTGCTCTAACATTAACCCGTTTTCTCATATGATTCTCACTGAACACAATCTCACAATGGGTCAGATTCAGTGAGAAAAAGTTATCTCATGGTTTATCACATGAAAACTCACTGAGGGGATTCAATTCCAGGAGAAAAAAATATTCTCCTTATTCAGTTCTATTTTCCCCATAGACTTTAATTGAGTTTTCACATGATAAACAGTGAGACAATTTTTTCTGAACTGAAATGCATCTGAAATTTAATCTCGTCCATGAGTTTTCACGTAATAAACCTTTTTCTCAATGAACTGAAATCTGCTTAAACTCTTCAAATAAACAAAAATTTGTTGCAATGGTTGGCTCAATGTTTAGATCACAATAGGAACACAGCCTGATGCAACGATTGTCTAAAGGAATTTCGAGTTAGCCTGAGTGTTATCTGGGCAATCCACAACCAGATGTAGGCTGGGTAAGCAGTGTTTTTTATAATGTATTTTGTAATGATTTACAATATATATATCTGATTTACCTTAAGTTACCTTAAAGTGATAGTGACACATTAAAAGTTACCTATAGGTCATGTTGATTATTTTTCGCTAATAGGGCTGAATTTGTTACTTGAATTTCCTAAACCTAACTGTTTTGTCAGCCTGACTCTCCCTTCTCAACCTGTCAGCTTCTAATACTAACGGACTACTGTTGCACAGATATGGCAGCCCCCTCATAGAGGAGGGGGCTACACAATTGCACTTTATGCTTTGGTGTAATATTTAATATTTAATTATTTAAACACATTTAAATATGGAAATGATGCACAATAATGTACATTAGCACTTTAGAGTATAGCACAGTATAGCACAGAAACTGATTAAAAGCAAAAGTAGAATTGGAAAATTTGTGTGGGACACTAAAAATGCTGGATCTGCTATATAGATAGCAGTGTTAGGAAAAGCTGGAATAATTTGTTGGCACATTATATATTCTTTTCTTTATAGTATTAATATTATATATATTAATACTGTTTTGCACTGGGATAGTGGTATGTATGTATGTGAAATGTAATATGTTTTGATTTTTCTTATACCTGAAAGGACCTATAAAAGGTTGTGCAAGTATAACTTTCCATGTTAATTTGTTTTAATGCTTATGAGAAAGTGGCGGGATGGAAGGGCTGTGATTAGTTGAGATTAGTTGCCGCGTAACAAATCTCCCTTGTCGCGGGTGACTAATCTCGCAGAAATGCCATCCCACCGGCTAGAATGTAAATCACTGGTGGGATGGCATACACGGCACCGCGATTTGCCGAAGTCGCGGAAGTTGCCTTGAGAGGAAACTTCTGCAACTTTAGCAAATCGCGGTGCCGCATAGGTCCTTTGGATGTACATGTGCTTCAATTTTATATATGACTGAATAAAGACTGTATTTAATTTTTCCATTGCTCCCCATGTTAATTGTTTGCACTCATCTATACATTTACAGTGGCTTGCAAAAGTATTTGGCCCCCTTGAACTTTTCCACATTTTGTCACATTACAGCCACAAACATGAATCAATTTTATTGGAATTCAACGTGAAAGACCAATACAAAGTGGTGTACACGTGAGAAGTGGAACGAAAATCATACATGATTCCAAACATTTTTTACAAATAAATAACTGCAAAGTGGGGTGTGCGTAATTATTCAGTCCCCTGAGTCAATGTAGAACCACCTTTTGCTGCAATTACAGCTGCCAGTCTTTTAGGGTATGTCTCTACCAGCTTTGCACATCTAGAGACTGAAATCCTTGCCCATTCTTCTTTGCAAAACAGCTCCAGCTCAGTCAGATTAGATGGACAGCGTTTGTGAACAGCAGTTTTCAGATCTTGCCACAGATTCTCGATTGGATTTAGATCTGGACTTTGACTGGGCCATTCTAACACATGGATATGTTTGGTTTTAAACCATTCCATTGTTGCCCTGGCTTTATGTTTAGGGTCGTTGTCCTGCTGGAAGGTGAACCTCCGCCCCAGTCTCAAGTCTTTTGCAGACTCCAAGAGGTTTTCTTCCAAGATTGCCCTGTATTTGGCTCCATTCATCTTCCCATCAACTCTGACCAGCTTCCCTGTCCCTGCTGAAGAGAAGCACCCCCAGAGCATGATGCTGCCACCACCATATTTGACAGTGGGGATGGTGTGTTCAGAGTGATGTGCAATGTTAGTTTTCCGCCACACATAGCGTTTTGCATTTTGGCCAAAAAGTTCCATTTTGGGCTCATCTGACCAGAGCACCTTCTTTCACATGTTTGCTGTGTCCCCCACATGGCTTGTGGCAAACTGTAAACGGGACTTCTTATAGTTTTCTGTTAACAATGGCTTTCTTCTTGCCACTCTTCCATAAAGGCCAACTTTGTGCAGTGCACAACTAATAGTTGTCCTATGGACAGATTCCCTCACCTGATCTCTGATCTCTGATCAGCGCTCTCCTTGTTCGGCCTGTGAGTTTAGGTGGACGGCCTTGTCTTGGTAGGTTTACAGTTGTGCCATACTCCTTCCATTTCTGAATGATCGCTTGAACAGTGCTCCGTGGGATGTTCAAGGCTTTGGAAATCTTTTTGTAGCCTAAGCCTGCTTTAAATTTCTCAATAACTTTATCCCTGACCTGTCTGGTATGTTCTTTGGACTTCATGGTGTTGTTGCTCCCAATATTCTCTTAGACAACCTCTGAGGCCGTCACAGAGCAGCTGTATTTGTACTGACATTAGATTACACACAGGTGCACTCTATTTAGTCATTAGCACTCATCAGGCAATGTCTATGGGCAACTGACTGCACTCAGACCAAAGGGGGCTGAATAATTACACACACCCCACTTTGCAGTTATTTATTTGTAAAAAATGTTTGGAATCATGTATGATTTTCATTCCACTTCTCACGTGTACACCACTTTGTATTGGTCTTTCACGTGGAATTCCAATAAAACTGATTCATGTTTGTGGCTGTAATGTGACAAAATGTGGAAAAGTTCAAGGGGGCCGAATACTTTTGCAAGCCACTGTATATGTGTATTCAGATGTAAACAGTCTGAATGTAGAAAATAATCTACAAAATAACCTACAAATAATCTACAACTAAATTCACAACTTACTCTGGAATCAAATTATTATTTTGTTGATACTTTTTATAAAAGAATATATTGTTTAGTGTTTCATATTAAATTTAAATCTATTTTTGGGTCTTGCTTATGTAAAATGTTTGCTTAAACTTGTTTGCAATTTCTGTTATCTACAAGGCCAGATTTGTATTTGCAGTGCACCTTAGCCAGCCCGTATCTCCCCACTCCTAGCCCATGCAATTGAAGGGTCCCGACCCAGAAGTGGTGGTCCTGTGATGTAGTGCTGCTATGGGCTGCAGGTTCTCTGGCTTAGGCTGCACACTCTGCAGGGTCTTATCCTTCCTAGGATGGCTCTTAGTAGTACCGGGACTCAATGCTGCATTTTGCCCTGTGAGGCAGAGATAAGCACCCAGTCCTCAAGTTATGTAGAAATTAGGCAGTAGATATGGCTTTGAGGCATGCAGCCCCTGAAATTGTTGCCCTAGACCTGGGCCTTGGTGCCCTTCCCACAAATCTGGGCCTGGTTTTCTATATAGTATTAAAGCCTTTGCAATTTGCCTGACAGGGGGAAAAATTCCTGACTCCAAGAGGGCAAGGAGAAAAATAACCTATGCCTCCCATAAATCTGTAACATTTTTAATACAGAATAATAATTTGCTATGCCCTTCCTACTGCTGATCATACACTGCTTTTTATAGCCAAGCTATTAATATAGTCCTCTAATCATTATTGTTTCTGCTGTAAAAAAAAGTATTTTTTAAGCATATTTCCAGCTGATTATGACAATGTCAAGGGAGCTTAGTGATGCCTTGGTGGCCAAATGTTGAATAGAGAATCCACTGTAAACAGCAGTATAATGCACATTGCAGAGATACTTATAAACAATACCATTTTCATCCAATGCAAGACCAGACAGACCCAAAGTGCCCACAACATGCAAGCCAGGATGCCCTATCTCAGTAAGTGCAAGTACACTTAAAATTTTTAGCAAACTATATGATTCATGTGAAAGTAGTAGTTTCCAGACTCCTTTGAATATAAATGTGTAAACTTTTTGCATGGGCCAAAACAATACTAACATTTCACCAGGGCCGGCTGGAACTACAGGTAGATAGAAGAGGAAACTGCCTAAGACAAAACACAGGTACCTCTCCTGCCTACCCCTAATGCATGCTCTCTTAGCCACAATGCTTGTCTAGCGTGGCAAACCTGTCCCATGCGCAATGTCTTTGCTGGACTGCCCCTTTGTGTCATCCCTGCACATCCGCACAACTTCCCATGTGCATTCAGGAAGGAGGGGGGGGTAGGGAGCAAGGGTAAGGTGGCTTGGCCCACCCCTGCATTTCACTGCATTTAAATTAAAGCTGGAAGAAAATATATTTTTTTCACAGGATAATCAACATTCAGGGCATATTTACTGATGAACGGATAAATATTGAAATTTGGTGTATTTTCACCATGAATGCTAATTTGCTGCAACATTGGCATCTGAGAATGACAAGTTTCTGTTTATTAACGTCTCACTGACAAACATTTTCTTAGAATGAATTTTCTCCAAGAGAAATATTTCCAGGTTGAGACAAAATGCAGTTATAAAGACAGAGTAGCCACATTTGCATCTCATTTTCTACATCACTTCCTCCATGCTAATTTACCACATATGTAATTTCTTCATGGCAAAAATTCCCTAAAGAATTTTCCCTTTTACAGTTGTATGGAGAAAGTAACTGAAAATTTTTCACAGAGAATCTACATTAGGAGAAAATTTGGCACATCTCTTCCACAAAAGTGAACATACTATTTTTAGTAAATATGAGCTATGTTGTGAAAATACACCTGGCAAATGAGGCAAACTTTGGCGAAGTTAGAGGAGGAGACAATTCACACAGTAAATTTGCCCTATTAAGTTAAGGCTTGAAATTGGACAGAAGAGAAGCTCTGTATGAGAGGTTAAACAGTTAAACAGTGTGTAAAACCTTCAGTTAAACTAGAATAGACTATAAAGTACATTGACCAAAGAGCAGTACAACAAAGCAATATTATGCAGAGGCATGCAATCCTCACTGAATTAAAGGTGTGAATAAGAAGCAGGGGTGGACCAAGCTGACAGGGCGCTCTAGGCATCCCGGTCGGCCCCCAACCCCCCGCTTGGACGCGCCTGCACAGTTTTGGGGGGGGGGTCGATGTGATGGGTCATTGTCCATACCATTAATGACAAGCGGCGGAGGCAATGACAAAGGAGGAGGACTAGGGGTAGGCAGGAGAGGCTCTTACCTGGCACCCCCTAATCGTTGCGCCCTAGTCGTTGCCTATCCCTAGTTCCGGCCCTGATAAGAAGATTCACTTTTCAGCAAGCCAGTGGCCATCAGAGCTGTGCCAGGCTCAACAAGGAGAAAGCAGGCCTGCCTTACATGTCTTTCCCTCACTGGGAAAGTCGTGATACCCCACTGAACATATTTAAGAACATTTGATACTGAGGCATCACATGACTCTCTAGGATACTCAATACATGTACTAGAAAATCACAGGTTCTCAAATGCTGCAAAAACTTTCTAAATTTATTCCAGAGAGATTGCAAGCAGTAATACAAACTTTGGTGAATGCTAACAAACTCTTAATACAGTCCTGTGTTATTTACAAACGCAGTGCATGGTCCAAAGTGCAAGTTTCGGATGCAAATCACACATTCTTTTTCCACAATGAAATGTTTTTAGCCCACAGTGTCAGTGTGCCACAATGTCTACCCTTGCAATTGAATACAATGCATCAAAACAGAAACTATTCTGCATGGACATAATCATGAGTTAGGTGCTCCTAACACTTTAAAACTGGGGATAGCCTCAGCCTTCAGGACAAGTTTCTTTTGTTTCAAGTGCATTGAAGAAAATGTAATTTAACATTTCAAATAGCATTACATAATCGGAGGGCTAAATATATTATGATAGCACCAGTTCGCCTTGAAATCTAGTTTTCATACATTTCAATACAATATGTTATTAGTACTCTTTTTTTAGTTTTTGTAATTCTTAAAATATTTGCATTTTTCTGCATTTCTCAGGCTTGGAATTTCAACTGCTATATGGTTGCTAGAGCTAACAACAAAGTAGCAGTTTGGATGTAAGAGTGAAAGAAAAACAAGAAGTATAAGAACTCTTTCAACTCTCATATTCTGTTTTTTGGTTGCTTAGATTAGCAACCCCGACAACCACGTAACATTTTTAGCTGCAGTCTGTAAACGGGCAGAATAAGAAGACTAATACCTGTAATTAAAAAACTACAAAATAAATAATACCAATAAACCAAGACTAACTAAAAATGTTCTTAAACTAGATCCATCTAGTTTAAGTTCTGTCTTTTGTATCCCTTATTCTGTAAAGCACTGTGCAAATTGATGGCCCTAAATAAATAATAATAATAATAATAATCTATAAGATTTAAACTATAAATGTGAACATATCCATTAATTCCTGTTCTCATTTTGTGCTCAACCTTCTTCCCTTGCTTTGGACAGGAAAATCTAAATTTTGCCCCAGTTTTTTTTCTTTTTTTTAAATTCCTGTCTTCTGGCTCCTAGTGACAAATATTCATTTACTTGCAAATATGGATTGTTCTTATGTAACCTTTTACAAGCACTTGGACTTGGACCTATTTTATTCACTAAAAATAACAGATTTTAGTACTATTTCATGTCAGTTCAGAATAAAAGAAATAGTGCAAAATTTCCCTACAGCAATTGTACTAAGCAGATGTATGGTCACTTCTTGTTCTAATATCATTTCCAAGAGCTGGATAAACAATGGTAGCGTCAAAAGAAAGGGCTGCTTCAAGGAAAATACTTTTAGTGACTTCTCCACTCCCTAATAATTTCTTAAGATTACTTTGTGCATTCGCCATTATCATGTGTTGACATAAAGGGAAGGAAAAAAAACATGTATTTTTTTCTGTCTGATAATTTTACTCCCTATGGTCACTCAAACATATGCTTGATCTTAACAACTTAATTTATTATTGTTGGCCTTGCCAAGTATTTTTGTTACCCTTCATTTGTAAATTGCTTGTGCTCTAACTTTCCAAGGAATACATCTAATTGGAGAGGAAAGATTCATAAAAGCCAAGGAGGTCAGCAAATATGCATTTGGTTTCTTTTAAATCTCCAAGAGAAATAGGTTGTTTGTCAGGAGCACTTTGCTTCTATTCCAAGTCGGTGGTGTCCATGTCGATAACATGATGGTGCATAACATTGTGCCTCCTTGCTATGTAATTGTGTGCATAAAATTCGAAATAAATAGACACTGGTGACCCAGGTTTGCAAGCTCCTGGCAGGGTGCGTTTAAATTAATTTCATTTCCCGGTTCTCCTTTGACTGGTTTTGACTACTTTGATTGCTGCCTTGCCCAACCTAAGGCTGACTCATGACTAAGAGACTTAACATCTTGAATACCACACTTTGGACTATTCTACCTTGCATGAACTCTGTTTCCTCCTTGGTTCCGACTTCAACCCAGTAAAGGCTGAGCAGGCCTTGACAATCTTGAGGCCCACATCTTGAAAAAAAGTAATACAACCTTACATTTACTATTGCTCTAAGGTTTGCTCTTGTTTATACCACTGGATCTCCTAGAGGCAAATAGCTGGCCACACATGGGCCTATTCTATTAACTGATATGCAAGCAGTTGTCCATATGGTTGTATTGCACAACTGGCTTTAAATATATGATTTGTTGCTTTTGTTAATTTTAGTATAGTGGGGTAATATTTGACTTGAAAATGCAGAATGATTTTTTCTCAATTTGCCGAGTGCTATTTTTAAGTGTCTTAGCTGGTGTGGGGCTTCCCCATGTGCAGTATGTGATCCATGTACTTACTGATGGGAATGAGTATTCTATTTTAATCGAATGTGGACCAGAGTTAAATCACTAAATATTCTTGAAAAAAGGGCACTTATTGTGTAAAATGATTCCCCCATTAGAGATGCAGGCTAACAGAGCCTGCACTCTGAATAGGGGAAACAATAGTACTTTATGCAATAAACTCCCATCCTCCCAGATTGCTCATTATGTGAATGTGTGTAAAGCAGTTCCATTGGGGTAACCTTTTTTTTTTTTTGATGGCTATGTTATTAAAAGAGAAAGGTCTGTATTTTTTTCCAGTGAAGATGAAACCAACAAAACAGAATGGTTTGACAGGTTTGATAAAAGCAATAGAGATTTATTAGAGACCCATTAAGCAAAACAATTTAAAAAGTATGTTTTAACTTCTTTTCCACTTGGTATTGTTGCAGAATATGAACCACAAACTTGTAAGCATACATACATAAATCAATACATCAGAACTGAGAAAACCTGTACAGCATTTCTTTTTAAAATTACATTTTTAATGTTGTATGTAGAATAGCTTTAAAGGAGAAAGAAATGTAAAAACTAAGTAAGCTTTATCAGAAAGGTCTATGTAAATACAGCCATAAGCACTCACAGAAACTCTGCACTCTGAGTTCTCTGTCAAAAGAAACAAGATTTGTTTTCTCTTTGTTTTCCTGTGCCAGAGACACACAGCTCTCTCCTCTCTGCCCTCTCCTGGTCCCCCTCCTACAAGAATGCTAAGAAGTCCCTCCCCCCCCTTAGAAATGTGGATCTGAGACAATCAGCAGGAAGCTGACTCATAGTTTCTCAGACTGCGCATGTACACCGGTCTTGGTGTAGGAGTGAGGCATTATGGGAACTTTCTTTACAGAGCTCAGCGTTTTTTTTTCCTATAAGGTTTCTGATCATCTGAAGGGGAGAAATATGAGAAGACTTAAGGGCACTATTGAAAGAACTGAAGGTATGCCTGCAGCTTGAGATTAACTCTTTATTTGCCTTTCCTTGTCCTTTTACACTGGGGCTACAAAGACCCTGAATTTCAGAAAAGCATTTTTAAACTCCTTAAGGGCTGTCCTTCAGAGCATAGATTGTGGCATTATGTTTTCTGCTAAAAAGACAGAGCAAAAAAAGTTGTCATTGAAAATGATATAAATCATTACTTTTATTCCCTTAAAGAAGAAGGAAAGGCTAAGTCACTTGGGGGTGCCAAAATGTTAGGCACCCCCAAGTGACTTAGATCGCTTACCTTCTACCCCGGGCTGGTGCCCCTGTATGGAGAAAACAGCACCAGCCCGGGGTAGCAGCGATCGCTTCCTCCTTCCTCTCTCGCTGCGCGCGCATGCGCAGTAGAGTGAAAAGCCGAACTTTAACAGAGAAGTCGGCTTTTTCACTCTACTGCGCATGCGCCAGACTCGGAGTCTAGGGGAAAGGAAGGCGGAAGGAGGAAGCGAATCGCCCCAGGTGCCCCAGGCTGGTGAGGTTTTCTCCTAATTTGGGCACCAGCCCGGGGTACGAGGTAAGCGATTCAAGTCACTTGGGAGTGCTTAACATTTTAGCACCCCCAAGTGACTTAGCCTTTCCTTCCCCTTTAAGAAGTAAATGTAAAATTGTTAAGAACCAACCTTTGTGGCTTAATTTGGAAGTAAAATAGTTAATAGGGAAAAAAAAAGGAAAGCATTTAAGAAATACAAGTCAGAGGGGACAGAATCTGCATTTAATGAATATAAACCCTATAGCAAGTGTTGTAAAACAGCAATCTAGAAGGCTTAGATGGAAATTGAGCAGCACATTGCAGCAGAGGCTAAGACTAACACCAAAAAGTTTTTTTAAGAATATTAATAGTAAAAAGATGTGGGTTAAAGGAGAAGGAAAGGCAAAGTCACTTGGGGGTCGGCATTTTGAGCAGTAATTAGCATGGCTTTATGAGGGGCAGACCAATTTAATTGCTTTTTATGATAAGGTTAGTAAGAAACTGGACAGTGGGGATGCAGTATATATGATCTATTTGGATTTAGCCAAAGCATTTTATATAGTGCCCCACAAACAACTGCTTTCTAAACTAACGTCTGTTGGTCTTAGTGAAGTCATTTGCACATGGATAGGAAACTGGCTACAGGATTTGGTACAGGGGGTGGTTGTTAATGGTACATTAGCAGGATTCCTCAGGGTTCTGTATCGGGTCCACTTTTTTAACTTGTTCATTAATGACTTAGGGGAGGGTATTAAAAGTAATGTTGATCAGTCTTTGCAAATGGCACAAAACTCTCCAGCCCTATAAATTCTATACTGGATGTGGCATCCTTGCAGCAGGATCTTGACAAACTATCAATTGTAAGTGCCAGATGAGATTTAATGTCAATTAATGTAAGGTCATGCACCAGGGATATAAAAATATGCAAGACACTTATACCCTTAAAGGCACTGCACTAGGCAAATCCATAATGGAGAAGCACCTTGGAGACCTTGTAGACAATACACTTGGCTGTAGCAACCGGTGTAGCAACTAATGCCAGGCAGCAGCTGCAAAGGCAAACAAGGTTTTGAGCTGTATTAAAAAGGACATAGAATTGTGGGAGGAGAGGGTTATTGTTCCACTTTACAGAATGCTGGTATGGTGCCTGCTGTGCAGTTTTTGGTCTCCAGTGCTCAAACAGGAATTAGGAAGGGTCTAGAAAAGGACAACTAAGCTGGCAAAGGGTATGGAAAGTCTTAGTTATGAAAAAGACTGGTGAAGTTTGGGTTGTTTACCCTAGAGAGGAGCTGCTTAAGGGCAAAGGCACACCCGTCGATTAGTGACCGCAACTTTTTTATGTTGAGACAACTTATCACACCGATTTTTCCACCATAGGTTCAGGCCCGCATTTGTGGAGAGGCCACAAAGGCCCGGGCCTAGGGCGGCAGAAGTTTAGGGGCCACAAGAAAATTTTTAAATTTGACTTCCATACGGAGCAGTCGGGACCTCTCCCCACTGCTCCGTATGGGAGTTTAAAGGAGCGCATGCGCACTAGCGGCTGCGGGGGGGAAGGGGGGGTGTTGTCGCGCACTGGGGGGGTGGGCTTTTGCGCATGCACACGGGGGGGACCAACAGGGGCGGCCTCGGGGCGCCCAGAAGAGAAATACGGCCCTGCATAGGTTAGACTTAGGGGCTGATTTACTAAGACACGAATTCGAATCCGAATTGGAAAAATTCCGATTGGAAAACGAACATTTTGCGACTTTTTTGTATTTTTTGCGATTTTTTTCGGCGCCTTTACGATTCACTCGTATCTTGTCACGACTTTTTCGTATTGAGCGCTCGTAAGCGGCGGGCGAAACTTTCAGACTTAGCATGATTTTGGAAGCCTCCCATAGGACTCAATGGCACCCTGCAGCTCCAACCTGGCCAAAGAAAAGTCACCATACTGAAGCTTGAATGAATCTGAACGCTACAAAAAAATCGCGACATTTTGCGCAACTTTCAGAATGGCTACGAAAAAAAGCGTGACTTTTCACGCAAGTTTTAACGCTACGAAAAAATCGCCAGATTTTGCGCAACATTCGGAATAGCAATGAAAAAGTCGCGATAATTTTCCGAAAAAATCGCCAAATAACGATCATTACGAAAAAAACGCAATTGGACGCATTCGGCCGGTTCGTGAGTAAGTAAATGGGCCCCTTAGAGTATAAGTTGATGCGACTAATTGCCGTGTGGATTTGCCTGTGCGGATTTGCTGCGAGGATTAGTCGCAACAACTTTTTAAACAGTCATGGCTACTTATCACGGTGTGTGCCTTTGCCCTAAGGGTTGATATGATAACTATGTATTAATAAACATGAGGGCACCCATTCCAATTAGAAGAAAGGAGGTTCAGTCTTAATATTTACTGTGAGAGCTGTAAAGTTGTGGAATTCTCTCCCTGAATCAGTTGTACAGGCTGACATTAGATAGCTTCATAAAGGGTTGTATGGCTTTTTAGTAAGTAAGAAAATACAGAGTTAGTGCAAGATGGTCCAATCGCCATCTTGCAGTCAGGAAGGACCCCCCCCCCCCTGCCAAATTGTAGAGGATTTAGAAGGGTTTATTTTGCCTTCTGTATCAACTAGTAGTTTGGCAGGTTATATACAGTATAGGCATACAAGGTTGAACTTGATGGATGTGTGTCTGTTTTTCAACCTAACTTAATATGTTACTATCTTACTATGTGAATAACTAAGCTTTCTTATGGGCATGCCATGATACCATACTGACTGTCTGAACTGTGTGTTTATGGTACTTTAGGTACTTTTGTGCCTTGTGGTGATGTCATAAGGCCCTAGCTTCTTCTTTACATAATTAGTATTTAACCTGATTGCCTGGGGTTAGAATCTCTAACTCCTTTTCTGAACTCATTATAAGGAGTATTTTAGTATACTTCATAAAGTATACTAAACTAACTGTCGATCTTAAGATTACTATAGCCTTGGGTATTATGCTTCTCCAAGAAGCCATTCAAGTCACATTTGAAGGCATTAATAGAATCTACCATCTCTGCCATCACAACATTATCTGACAGTTCATTCCCAACCTGACTGTTCTTATTGTGATGGTCCATTTTAGCTAGTCTAAATGAAATTTCAGTTCCTCAAGTGCCAGGGCACAAGGAGCATTGGCTCTGCTACTCTCAGCCTGCGTTTATTTCCATTGTTCTGCACTTAAAAGTACAGCTTCCACTTGCATGCAGGCACAGGCAGCAGAGTGGAGGTCGGCCCAAAAATGCCTGCTGTCACATTTTGGGGCCAATCACTTTCTGCCTGCACACAAGTGGAAGCTGTACTTTTAAGTGCAGAGCAACAAAGCTGGGGAAGGGGGTGGATCCGCTTCTCTCATCCTGAAAAAAAAAAGAAACACAGGTTAAGAGAAGTGAAGCCAACACTCCATGTGCCCTGTACCCCAAAAGGGGTAGCTTCTGGTTCTTTATTCTCTTTTCTAAATGAAAAACAATACCCTGCTATCTGTCTAATTCTATAATGTACTTTTTAATTAAAACATATTTTTTTGTTTACTTTCTCCTATAGACACATATTTATCAGTCAGATCTACATTACAAACTATATTATAATATATAATTATACTTGAGGTTTAAGTACAGTGCCAATTGTTTGTGTTCAGGGTCCTGCATTTTATTAGTGCTTACCAAACACATGCAATTACCTTTTTAATTAGATAATGCTTGTTTACTTTACAAGTGCTTCTTCCATTATCATGGTTGGGCAGGGAAGTCTCTTGAAGATTTGTCTGAGAAACATCCCAGAAGGAAGTACTAGAGATTAATTCTTGTCTTCACACTATCATGCGGAAATGTTGTGGCAGGAGTAACTCCCTAATTAGAAGCCAAAAAGTGTGCTCTGCAGCCTTTTGAAGCAGCTGGATGTAATGTAAAAAAGCAGAAATTATAGTGCAGCAAGTATTAATGCATCACATAGTAAGCACCTGCTTTGTTGTTTTAGCGATACATGTAAATATGTGGCTTGGCATATGTATGCATGGCTGTATTTTTGATGAGGGTGCCTCTTTGTTCACAGTAATAAGAACATGTATTTCTAGAGACATTTAATCACAGTCTAAGTAAAAACAGCTTGAAGGACATGTCAACTCCAATTTTTTGACTCATAAAATAAAATTTAATTCTAATCAATCTAATCAGCAATATACATTCGTTACATATTTGTAATGGTTTTTAGTTATTTGTATATATAACTGCTATTAAAAGCAGTGTTTGCCAGTACTTTCTATTCTCTGCCCTGGCTTTTAAACAATATAACAAACGCCAGCAGATTGACAGACCTGTCTTGCTGGAGGAGCCTGCCACTTGCAACATTGTTTAAAAAGTAACATCCAGGAGTTCAGCAAATGCAGCTTTCTATAGCAATTACATTTACAAATAACTTTTAAAGCACTAATAATTTTTAATAAATTGATATTGGATAGTTGCTTAGAAATATGTTTTCTTTTATTAGGCAAAAATGTAATTTTGGGAGGGGGCGTGGCCTGCATGGGAACGGAGTAGGGCGCACGTCTGCAGAGCTCCGTAAGGGGGGATAAAAATACTTCAGACACATACCACACACCTGCCTCTGCCTGCACATCCGGAACCCCAAACAGCACCCGAACTGTCCCGCAACCTTAAATGGTCTGAAAGAGCCACCGCGGCCACGCTACACGACAAACACCCCGGCGGCGCAACATGTCGTCACAAAATGGCGCCGAATCCAGCGCTGATGGCACGGACTCCCCAGACCCTGCGGTCATGAGGGAAAAGGCTGCAAAAAAGCTAGCCCAATACGTGAGGGACCCCCTACCTCAGCGATCCACAAGAGGTATGTCCCCTATAACTCACATGCCCACAAATAAGAGACAAGAAACAGCAAGCTGTAGTCCCTCCACATCAGCACAAACAAGCACAGAACTACTTACTAAACCAACCAACAGAGGTTCTAAGTGCCATAACAACAAACCACACAGCCTTAGTGGGAAAAATCGATGAGCTAAAAACTGACTTTGCAATACTAAAGCACAATGTGCAAAACCTTAGAGAAAGAACTGGGGAAACTGAAAGGAGAGTTAGTGACCTGGAAGACTTTACAGCACCTCTACCAGGCAGACTCACAACAACAGAGAAACAAATCACTATACTAGAAGCCAAAGCTGATGACCTGGAGAACAGACTACGGAGAAACAATATCCGTATACTAGGTCTACCAGAAAGAGCTGAAGGCAATATAGCAGAAAAATTCATAGAACAATGGCTCATAACATCCTTTGGGCAGGCAGCTTTCTCACCTGCCTTTACAGTAGAGAGAGCACACAGGGTCCCGGGCAGACCACCTCCCCCGGGTGCCCCTCCAAGACCCCTCATAGCACGCCTGCTAAATTACAGAGACAGAGACACAGCACTGTCCGAAGCGAGGAAGGCAGGTGAACTCATATACGAAAACCAAAGAATATCAATATACCCAGACTTTTCAACAGAGGTGCGAAAGCAAAGAGCCAAATACACAGAAGCAAAAAGACAACTAAAATGAAACAAATCCCATACGCAATGCTTTTCCCGGCAAGACTAAGAATTACAGTTAGCGGCAGAGCACACTTCTTCACCTCGCCAGAAGAGGTAATACGATGGCTGGAGGAAAGACCTCTCAACTCACCCCGACGGGAATGAGCAACCTCAGCGCATCTTCACACCACAACAAACAGCAAAAGAACAATGGGCAAGCAACAGATCAAGATATCCGACCTTATAAACTACCCTATCACCTCCACACCTAAAGACGACCGTAAAAAGAGAAACGAAACAACCGAAGCGACAGCTATACCGCGGCAGAGGAAGGCAAAGAAACCAACTCCCCCCTTAGAAACAAGGAGACTCAAGTAGAGAACGATCGGGACAATCCATACTCGGACTCAATGAAGACACCAACCCCCAACAAGTTTCCTAAGTATACTAGTTATGGGTGCAAACCCACTCTACGGCAGTTCATAGAGTGGGTGGGGTGGGAAAGGGAAGGGTTTACAATGTTTACAATGTTATTTCTGTTTGTTTTAAGTTTAGATGGTGCAACTACTAACGACAATACACTTAAGGTAAAACGGGAGAACCACATACTCCCACTGGACAATAGTACCTTATCCTATATACTATATAGCTACAAAAGCCATGGCCACACTTAAAGTCCTATCATGGAACGTAAGAGGCCTAGGTAATGCTATAAAAAGGAGACTGGTCCTAGACTTTATTCGTAGAACCAACCCACAAATTATAATGCTACAAGAAACGCATTTAATAGGAAGCAAAATCTTAGCACTAAAGAGACCATGGATAGGGGCTACCTATCACTCTTTGTACTCAAGCTACTCTAGAGGTGTCTCCATACTAGTATGCAAAACTTGTCCATTCGTGACAGAGACAATTATCTCTGATAGAGACGGTAAATATATTATATTACATGGTACAATACAGGGGAAAAAAGTTACTATAGTAAATGTGTATATCCCACCCCCATTTGCTGAAGGGACCTTAAGGGAAGTGATGAACAAAACTCTAACCCTACCAATGGCACCAATACTGTTAATGGGAGACTTCAATGCCGTGATAGACGCAAGAATAGATAAACTTAACCCCCCCAGGGTCAATACACCAGCATTCAATAACTGGCTGGCTGGTTTCCAATTAACAGACCTCTGGAGGGTACGTAACCCAGGAGTCAAGCAATACACTTGCTATTCACCTGGATCCAATAACATGTCCAGAATTGACTTAGCCTTGGGCTGCGAAGACATGAACAAAAAAATACAAAGGGTTGAGATACTTCCCAGAGGGATCTCAGATCACTCTCCTATAGTAACCACTATACTTATTTCCCCAACCCCAACAGATCGGATATGGAGACTTAGCCCTTATTGGGCATCCCATACCCAACTAAACGAAACTATCCACAATAACATAGAAATATTCCTTGAAACAAATACTGATGAAGTACCTCCAGAGGTCACCTGGGACGCTTTTAAAGCATATATTAGAGGGGTCTTTATTAGCAATATTAAAGCATTGGAAAATAACCTAAGAACTGAAATAACAATGAAATCCCAAAAAGTACATGAAACAGAAGCAGCCTATATAGCACACCCAGACACACAAACCCAACAAGCATGGACAGACAGCCAAAGAGATCTTAACCTAGCCCAACTAGAGCTCACAAAGAAACACATGCTATACCAAAAAGCAGGAGTATTTGAGCATGGAGACAAAAATGGTAAACTACTAGCTCTTCTCTCCAAAGACAACTCCGCTACTATGCTTATCCCGGCGATTAGGCTGGCTAACGGGGAAATAACTTCCTCCCCAGAGGAAATAAATAAAAGGTTTACAGAGTTTTATTCAGAACTATATACCTCTAAACTACAAGTCTCACCTGCAGAGGTACAAACCTTCCTAAGAGACATAGATATCCCTAAACTAGACATACAAACTTCCCAATGCCTAGCTACCGAAATAACGACAGCTGAAGTAGAAGAAGCCATAAGAGTCTCCCCGAGTGGTAAAACACCAGGTACAGACGGTATACCAATGGAGTGGTATAAACAACATTCCAAACTTCTGGCACCACTACTAGTGAAGTTATACAATGGGGTAAGTGAAGGGAAACCCCTACCTAAATCAATGAAGGAGACTCTTATTGTCTTAATTTTAAAACCAGGTAAAGATCCCCTAGACTGCTCCTCTTATAGACCGATATCGCTTATCAATGCAGACGCAAAAATCCTAGCAAAGACCCTAGCTACCAGAATAGCTCAAAACCTCTCCAAGGTAATTTCCCCAGACCAAACTGGCTTTATGCCTGGGCGCACAACAGATATCAATATTAGAAGGCTGTTCACAAACATTTTGGCAAACCACGATAACCCAGGTAGTAGACTGGTTGCCTCCTTAGACAATATGAAGGCTTTTGATTCAGTGGAATGGGAATACTTATGGGCCACAATGAATCGGGTCCGAATACATTCTGTATACATCAATTGGGTTAAAGCACTATATCACCTTCCAGTAGCTAAGGTAAGAACTAACACTAAAGTATCCACACCCCTTACTATAAGTAGGGGCACCAGGCAGGGATGCCCCCTCTCCCCGCTTTTATTCGCACTCGCAATGGAACCCATGGCCTGTCGTATAAAAGCTCAGAACAACATTGAAGGTCTGAAACTGGGCCCCAACAAAGAAATCATCTCGATGTATGCAGATGACACCCTCATTTACTTACCTAACTCAGAACAAGCACTAGAAATGGTACTGCAGGTAATTGATTCCCATACTACCTACTCTGGCCTAAAAATCAACTGGGAAAAATCAGTGTTATTCTCAATAGACCCTCGACCACCAGACACTCCCACTCAGACTAAAGGTCTACAATGGGTAGAGTCCTTTAAATATCTGGGAATTTGGATACATGCTAACCTAAATAAATTTGAAGAACTCAACATAAACCCAGTACTTAAGCTAATAGAAAAAAAAACTGAACAATGGGCAAAACTGTCACTAATAGGTCGCATAAACCTGTTTAAGATGGTAATTCTTCCCAAATTGACCTATATTTTTAGACAAGCCCCAACTGTCCTTCACAAATCCACCTTTGCCAAACTAAAAAGCCTAACGACCACACTATACTGGAATCACTCACCCCCGAGAATAGCCCTCACAACCCTGCAACTCCCTATAAATAAAGGAGGCCTAGCAGCTCCAAACCTATTTTTATATTACCTTGCAGCGCAACTTACAACGGCCAGAAACTGGACAGTACCCACCTTAACCAATGCTGCAACTATTCTGGAAGCCCAAGTAATAGGCTCACTGGAAGAGCTAAAAAACCTCTTATACAGAGGCACTAAATACACAAAAAAAGCCTCTCCGCTAATGAAAGCAACTGTGAGAGCATGGCAAACCGTGAATAGTTTTTACCCCAAGCCCCAACAACATTACTCCTTATACATGCCGTTATGGCACAACTCCCACCTAAAACACTTCAGATCAATCCCAGATCCGCAATTATGGGCACAATACAACATAAAATACATGGCAGATATAGAGGAAAATGGCAAGATACTAACATATCAACAACTTAAACAAAAATTCTTGCTCCCTAACAAGATGCTCTTTAGATACTTACAACTCAGGCATGCTGCGGAGGCCCAATTTGGCCGCACGCTAATTGATACAACCCCAAAACAAACAGAAATAAGAACGCATGCGGAAACCCTTAAGAAACCACTATCGAGTTTCTATGCACAATTAATGGAAGCTGTTAACACACCCCTGAATAGGCTCTATATGAAATGGCAAAATGATATTCCCCAGTTTACAACAGAACAATGGGAAGATACTTTAGATTCTGCCTTCGAAGGGGTCATTAGCAGTAAAGACAAGATGACTCAACTAAACTACCTACACAGGACCTATCTTACCCCACAGAGGTTTCACAACATGAACCCTACACTATCCCAGAACTGCCCTAGATGCCAATACACCCCAGCAAGTTTTATCCACATGACATGGGAATGTCCTAAAATAAAACGTTTCTGGGGAAAGGTCATACAGTGCATAAAAGAAAAAACAGACATAACACTTCCAATGGATCCCAAGGTTACACTACTCAACCTAGTAGAAGAAATCTCACCAAGAAGGGCACAAAGAACGTTAGTGTCAATACTATGTATGTATGCAAAAAAATCCATAGCAATCCACTGGAAATCCAGTGCTGCCCCATCTATTCACTCCTGGAAACAATTAATAGAAAAGGCCATTCCACTCTATAAACTCACCTATATGAGAAGAGGTTGCCCAGACAAATTCTATAAAGTATGGGAACCCTGGTTAGATATAGATCCAACAGTAGATTAAACCCCTACATGACACAACAAAGCAGAACGAAACAAACACACACCAAATGGTACCACCCCCTAAGTATAGACATCAAGAGAAATAGCAAGCAAGGAATAAGACACCATCAAGGTTAAATTGGTTAAATTTTAATTTTATTCTTTTGTTTATTATTCTTATTTTCACTATTAAACATGGCATGTATAATGATACTCTGCTCTATTACAAGTAAATACAAAAATGCAAAAGCAAACTTAATAATGCATGTAAACAACTGTATGTAATGCTTTGAAATGTTTAATAAAAGAATTGTAAAAAAAAATAAAAATTTAATTTTGGGGATGACCTTTAAATACTTTAAGACTGGAGGTTACCACCAGAAGCACCACTAGTACCAAATCAAGGGTCCAGTTCTTACATATCTGAAAGGGTCATCTGGCCCATTTAAATGATGGAGAAGAGTTATTATATTACAGGACCAGCCACACCTGATAGTAAAGAGCATAGAAGATGTTGCTGCTCTGGACATGCCCCTTTATGATTGTGGAATTGGCTAAGGGCAGCTTTTCACGAAGCACACATGGGACATCACACTTTACCACAATGTTAAGAACCTAACTGCCATGAGAGCCCATGTAACTTCCCACATGGGCAGATAGTTGCCACATTAGCCCCACGTGAGGCTAAGTGCTGAAGTCTCAGTTTCAGTTTGCCTCTGGGGGGGGCGCCCCTTACATGCCAGGAACGACTTGCACCCAAAAACACTTTATATACTACATTGCACAAATCTTTGTTTCTCCAGAGTTCATTACACAGACTTTATATACTACATTGCACAAATCTTTGTTTCTCCAGAGTTCATTGCACAGACTTGTATGAGGATAGCAGTGGAAACACTGTAATGGTGGGGGGAAAAGTGCATTATGGCTAAAAAAAATGGCAATATGCATCAATATTTTGCACTTTGCACAACAATCATCATAGTAAAAGAACCCTTATATGTGAAGATTGCTCAGTCATACTGAGCCAGTACTGAGTTATGTGTTTATTAATACTTGTTTTTGTGAGCTTCAAGGGAAAACTATACCCCCAAACAATATATAAAAATATATTGCATAAAAGAGCTCATTTGTAAAGCCCTGCTTCATCTATTTAAACCATTTTCACAAAATTACATTTTAAGTACGTAAGTTCTGTCTTTTACTACCACACTTACTTACTGTTACAGTTAGAGCTCTGTTATTGCTGGTCAGGTGATCGCCAAGGAAGCATAAGGCCATCATAAAATGGTGGCTCAAAGTAAAAAATCTAAAGGCAGGGGTCAGGGGCGTTTGGGCCCCTCTTGCCGCCTGAGGCGGCGCCTGGATGCCGCCCCCCCCCCCGCTCCCCAGCGCTTACCTCTCCAGCGCTCTTATCGCTAGTGCAGAGAGCGCTCTTAAAGTTACCAGGAGCAGCTTTTTGCCGCCCCTTGTAACTGGGGCGCTTCTGCCGCCTGAGGCGAGTTTCTCAACTCGCCTCATGGCAGAAGCGCCCCTGGCAGGGGTGCTGCTGCGATGAGGCATGAAAATTCGTACTTTTAAATTGCGCTCTCTGCACAAGCGATGTGGCCCCTCCTTTGGCCCTCTCCAACACAAAAAACCCAAGCATGGAGGAACGAAGGGGGGAGAGTATATACTCCAGTTTGGCAAGATTCTTAAATAGGCCACTTAATATGATATAAATTATCTGGTGGTTAAGTTTTCATTTTGGGGGCACATACATCATACATTTCTTCACTGGTAGCACAAACTAATAGAGTCCACACTCCGCAGTGCTGAGACATGTGCATAATAAGCAAGTGCCCTGGCATGTATGAAATAAGATTAGTCGATAAGTTCCCTGATCTTTCACTATTCTGCTCATGCATGTGCCTCAACATGACCGAGAGAGGGGGGTTTGTTTATGAAAATACTATTGTTTCCCCCAAACAGAGTGTGAGTTTATTAGTCCGCACCTCCAGTAGGGAAAACAAGTTTTGTATTATAGGTGCCTTTTAAGCAACCATTAATAATATACAGTATAAACAGAGAGAAAAAGTTTTTTGTGGTGAATCCAGCCTCCATTCTTTGTTGTAGCACAAATTAATTTGTATATGGGGTAGATCAATGCATTTTAGAGTAGGTCACCTATTTTTGCAATCCCCTGACTCTACTGTCAATTTTGGTAGTGATTTACAAAATGCTTGAGGTATATTAGGGCCTTATATATAGGTATATTAGCACCTTGAGGATAAAATGCTGGACTATACTGGGCTGTATGCTCTCTAACAGAAAGAGCCTTTTTACCTCCTGAATCAGTCCATTTCTGTAGTCTGTGTGCTTGATTTAACCGTTTCCTTTCATCCAGTGCTGAGATTTAAGATAGCACTTTTTAAATGCTTGTTAATAATTGGTACCAATAATAATTGGTATATCAATATACAGTATGTTACCTTGTATGTGCTGCAACTATAAAAAGCAAGGTGTATAGGTTAAAAGGCAGTCAGCATAAGAGCACTAAAAGTATTTAAACTGCACATATGTAAACATGCATTTTCTTTTTTTATGAATTCGTTTTTAAATTTCAAACACTTCATTTAAGGGGAAATTACCCCTTCATGTGAGATATGTAGAAGAGGGCAACTGTAAGAAACTGCATGCAGCAGTGTGTTGCTGTGTGAATGATTCTGCTCAGGCCTTGAATTGGGCATGGTAATGTATTTGTACCACTGAAATCACTACACTGACAGTGTGTCTATCTGATAGCACAACATGCCATATGCCCACACATCAAACATTGTGGGAACAGACGTTGTTAGCTCAGCAGCTGCACTCAGATCCTGTTGACTCCCTTCCTGTATGCAGCGCCTTCGCTGAAACTATTATTTTCCCAACAGACTTTTAATTTCTCCTATTCCTATCCCTGCCGCCGTCTCTGCTTCCAGTCTCAGGGGAGGGAAGCAGGAGCACTTGTCTTGCTGTCAGCTAGCAGTTCCTTATTGTTCTAAGTAAGGTGTAGATAGTGAGCTAGACGGCCTCTTTCTCTGGCACCCTGATAAGGCTCAGTAAACTTTTCCCCCCACATGTAATGAAAAGTTTTGAAAAAAAAGTGACTGTAACCCATTCAACTTTAATGTAGAGAATTTTCCTGCAAAGCCAATAGAAAAGAATAATTTAGAGCCCTGTGAGAAATGAGGTATAATACTGTATGTTTCTTCCAATTTGGGTTAATTTCTCGGCACAGAATCCTAAATATATTGTAAAGAACATAATTCTTGTTGTTTGTGAGATATAAAAGCATTTATGTCTTCAAGTTCAGTGAGAAAAGTGCAATTCTGAGGGCTCTCTCCATGTTTTTTTCCCCACAATGTAGCGTTTTCCCCAGAATTCTGGTGAATGGGCAATTCACCAAAAATTACACAATTGTGCGTGTTGCACCTAATATTTTCAAAGTCTGGTGTTATGTCACCTGTAAATAATGTCAATGCAATAACTAGCTAAAAGAAATAAAGATATATAAAAGATATATAGCATTAAAAGAAAGGCATTGTGGTTCATTTCAAGTCTTATCCATAGCAAATACAGAAATAACAACTTTCTCCTAGCACAGACCTGTCAGCGTTTCTTGTAAGTTGGCCAGGCTTTGATTTATTTATGCTTGCCATGTGCTATTATTTTTAAAAACATGTATGCACATTCTCCCACAAGATGCTGATGGCTATGTTATTGTTTTGTGTTTAGTCTGTTTTTTAACCTGTTTGTTTTCCTGGCTTGTCCCCCAAGATACAATGGGCTATATTGTCATTCTGTGCTTCCTCTGTCCTTGCTTCCTCTGTCTCCAAAGTTTCCTTCGAAGACTCAAAATCGTCATTGTCAATACTTGATCAATCGTTTAGATGCTCTGTATTAACTATGCAGAAACCAGTGTCTTACAGATTATTAACTGAGGATACAGAGGGAATTTTGTTAACATTTTGAAAAGATCCTTGAAAATCCTTTTATGTGTGTATATGAATTTTGACAGCTAATCCTGCAGTCCTAATGGATTGAGGTTTATCTGAAACTGGAACTATAGAAAACAGAATTCTGCAGGGGTATACAGTATTTTTCTGGAGAGGAGGCAGGGGCCATCTTGATTTCTCATTGCTTATATTACTTGTGCTACACTGTTATCCCAACATGCACAATGTCCTTATCACAGTCTTTATATAGACCAGAATTTAATTTTTGACACTATACATATACTTTGTATAACTGAAATGGTTATCTACAAATGAAAAAAAATTAATACAGCTATACGATCTGTTATCTTGAAACCCATTATGCAGAAAATTCTGAATTATGGGAAGGCCATGTTCCTTCTCTTTCCTTTTTCTGTGTAATAATAAAATGGTACCTTACTGGGGGTTACTTGAGTTTATTTAATTATCAAATGATTCTTAAGTAGATTTAAGGTATGGTGATCCAGATTATGGAAAGATCCTGTATCCAGAAAGCCCTCAGGTCTTAAGCATTCTGGATAATAAATTGCATACCATCCAAAAATAAAAGCTTAATTTACATCCCAGTGATAGTTGTATTTTCTTTTTTGTTTATCACAGTACATGTATGTGCTGTCTTTTATCTTGCTGTATGCCTCTCATAGATTTATCTGTTAGTTAAAGCTCCTTGTTTCACCCATTCTACTGACCACTGGCACATGTTGTTAACATGTCATCACATATAAGTGGGAGCCTGTAAACAAAGAAAATTACCCATGACAAGCAAGGTGTAAGAGAGTCAAGAGTAGGGTCAAGTGAGCTTGAAAGGCCTTAGGAAAGCTTTAGCAGACTTTGTGTCTCTTTGCTAGACTTAACTCACATACCTTAAGCTCTAAATACAGAGTAAGAAGTAAAACTCGGTGAAGATTAAAATGAGAGAGATGATAACCAACATTGACAATAAATTCTGCATTTACAAATTCAGCCACTGGCAATTAAGCTATCAAATTTATAGGAGGACACTGTAAATCTTTTGAGGAAACCTAGTGATATATATTTAGCAATATAATTGTTGGTGGTGCCCACAGAATGATGCCTTGATGTTCTAAATTATTTGTATTTTCATTTCTTCAAATATGTTTCCCAGTCATTGTCAGCCTGTGTATCATGTAAAACAGTGATTCTTAACCTATGAGTAAGGACCCAAAATTGATTGATATGATCTGTTCATCAAAACGAGACATGCAATTAATGTATTTTTGGGGGATTTGGCCAAATCTTCTACGAAGCACAGGGCCAGATCTCTAACCAAATGCAAAGCCTACCAAAAGCAAATGTCACATTGTCTAAAGTCACATAGCAAGGATTCAAATTCCTACCAAAAAAACTCAGATTCTGACGAATCTGACAGAGTCAATTAGAGTATTACATAGTACATAGCAAGTTATGTTGAAAAAAGACGTACATCCATCATGTTCAACCATAATGCCTATATATAACCTGCCTAACTACTAGTTGATCCAGAGGAAGGCAAAAACCCCATGTGAAGCCTCTCTAATTTTGCCACAGAGGGGAAAAAAATTCCTTCCTGACTCCAAGATGGCAATCGGACCAGTCCCTGGATCAACTTGTACTAAGAGCTATCTCCAATAACCCTGTATGCCCTCACTTGCTAAAAAGCCATCCAACCCCTTCTTAAAGCTATATAATGTATCAGCCAGCATGACTGATTTGAGGAGGGAATTCCACATCTTCACAGCTCTCACAGTAAAAAATCCTTTCCGAATATTTAAACGGAACCTCCCTTCTTCTAAACGGAGTGGGTGCCCTTGTGTCCGTTGGAAGGACCTACTGGTAAATAAAGCATTAGAGAGGTTATTATATGATCCCCTTATATCCCCTAATGTTTTATTTACCAGTAGGTCCTTCCAACGGACACGAGGGCACCCACTTTGTTTAGAAGAAGGGAGGTTCCATTTAAACATTCGGAAAGGATTTTTTACTGTGAGAGCTGTGAAGTTCTGGAATTCCCTCCCCGAATCAGTCGTGCTGGCTGATACATTATATAGCTTTAAGAAGGGGCTGGATGGATTCTTAGCAAGTGAGGGAATACAGGGTTATGGGAGATAGCTCTTAGTACAAGTTGATCCAGGCACTGGTCCGATTGCCATCTTGGAGTCAGGAAGGAATTTTTTCCCCTCTGCGGCAAATTAGAGAGGCAGGTTATATATAGGCATTATGGTTGAACTTGATGGACGTATGTCTTTTTTCAACCCAACTTACTATGTTACTATGTTACTATGTTATATATTGTGTTGAGACAGGTTTGGTCTTAGCGAGATTAAAAGTAAATGGTACACTTTCCAGGAGCACAAGCGTCAAAAGTGGCAGTTACCAAAGATATCATATGTCCTCCAACATGTTTGTGTTAGTCTCACCTACTATCAAAAAAATCATACTTATGGGATATAAGATATGGGACAAATATCAAAAGATTATGCTGATGTTTTTAGTTTTTGCACAAATCCTATTTTTTAAATTTACAGTCAAAGCAACTGGATAATTTAATTTGTTTAAAATCAGTTCGCTTGAGCGTATTCTTGCTGACTTTTTCGAGTGGCCGCACGATTTTTCACTCACTACAATAGTATCGTGAGTAATATGATTTTTTCTTAAGCATTTTCGGGATATTTGCGATCTTCAGAAATTTTCGTTTCCAATCCGAATTTTTCCCATTCATGATTCGAATTCGTGGATTAGTAAATCTGCCCCTTAGTTTCAGCAAATGAATACTAATGAATAAAATGAATATTTTGCCACAACATCTTAACATGTTGCAACCCCTTCCACAATATTCTAATAAATGCAAATACAAAATGCATCAAAGAATAATACACAAGACTCACCCTTTACTACTTAATACTCTAGAAACCTGGGGTAAGTTTTAAGGTAAAAAAAATACCCTTATCTTCATTACCAATTAATAATAATCCAGTTTTTTGACCAGCTTGAATCAGTTAATATTTCAAGAGCTGGTTGGTAGAGCAGCATGGACAAATCATACATTTTTTAAATAGAGTCTCTGTGATTCCTAAAGAGAAAATCACATAGGAAATAATTTAGCACTTTTACAAAACATTAGGGGGAAAAAGTAATTTTACTGGTCTATACGCAGACATTTGTATGTGCTATATGCATAAATCTCAGACATTTTGTTAATAAAGCTTTAAAAAACACTTATTCATAACATGCTCAAAAAATCTTGAATATCAAAGAAAAATGTCATATATTTATGCCACTGTATAGATGTACAGTTGCCTATGGGTCAAGGTTTAATATTATTTGTACTATTGTTGATCAGCATGGTATTAGCATGCAAGAGTTGATCATAATCATAGTAAAGGAAAATCTAAGGCTGAATGAGTTTCTGCACTTCCCATCATGGTCTTTATCTTATTATAAAGAAAAAGATCAGAAAAATCTAATTTCCCTCGAGCAATTCATTGTATCTCATTTAATATGGTAACATATGGAAACAATGACAGATACTCAGCGACAAACACACGACAGCTAATGACTGTCAGTTCACACTTGGATTTTTATAATTATCTGATAAATGTCAATTACAGATTCATGCTTTAGCTGGAAATGTCACTGTATGGAAGAGAATCTGCTGCTCATTCTGTTGCCTGCAGACAGACATTTCCTTTCAGCTATCAACCTGTTACATGTCTAGCTCGAAGCAAACTCCTTTATTCCTTTCTGTATCACCCATTCTACAAACCCTGGCTTATATTAATGCAATAAAGTGTATATGCATGCTATCTGTACTGCTTGGCTATAAATAAAGTGCTCTTAAATAAGGTGATTTCCCAATAACCATTGATATTTTGAGGAAATTGCTGGTGAGAGAATATGATGGCATGGTCTTTAGTAGTAGACAAAGCAGTCCAAAGTACTAGTAGTAGTGTCCAGCCTGTGGTCATTTTATTTGCTTTTAAAGTGCAAATCCCAACAGCCTTTAACAAAGCAAGGTTATGTATTTTGGGCTTAAAGATCTGCATGCTGCTTGATGAGACTATTTTGATGATTCTGAGTGACTGCTTAATGTTTATCCACTGCCACTTTTTTTATTTAAGTATTATGCGTAGTCTCGGGCTTCACCAAGTTTTTTCTAAATGTAGTCATTTGGTGGTTAGGCCAAATGATTGGATCTTAACATTATTGCCTTATTGCATTATGAAGACAGTGTGGTTTCCTTATGTTTCTTATCAGCTCCTCTCCTATTCATTTTTCTATCTCTTGTTTAAACCAATGCCCGGTTGCTAAGCTAAGTAAGACTCTAGCAACCTGATAGCTGACCTACTAAACTGGAGAGTTTATGAATAAAATGCTAAACAACTAAAAAACCATAGTAAATAAGAAATGAAGACCAATTGTAAATTGTCTCAGAATACCATTATCTACATCATGCTAAAAAGTAATTTAAAGATCAACTACCCTTTTAAATGTATGTTATAAGACACATGGGAATAAACATTCCCTTTTTTGGTTCATAGTTTTTTAAGAATTTAGTGCAATAGGCATCCCTAAGTAGTCTACACTCCAATGAGCTATGTGGTTAGTATTAACCAGGCTTTGGACTGAAGTGTTTAAACAGTGGGTTGAGGTGATTCCATAGGTCCACAACAGGGTGTTTCCTGCAACTGCTGAAGCTAATGACTGTGTTAGATGCTGTGTTAAATTACAGTTTTACTTTACAATAAATGAAAAGTAGGAAAGGTAAAAAATGTTAACTTCTCAATCTTATGTGACAGAAAAAGAATGAAAAAATATATTCAAAAGACCCAGATGGTATTATATGTCAATGCTCCTGCAAAGTATTTGATGGCAGTTATTTTCCAGGCCAGCCATGTCCTCCCCTAAAAGATATGGAACATGAAGTGCTTCAAAAGCCAGGTGACGTGTTAGTGATCTGAAAGTCCCATTGCCTGGTTCGTCTTGAAGGGACAGATCATTTCTGTAAAAGTTGCTGTACTGATAATAAGCATGTAAGAAAGTGCTGTCACATTCTGGAGATGACTGAAAGACTTGTCATGGGTTAGATGAGGGTCAAAGTGAGGTGGTAAGGAGAGAGGGAGGTCAAGTATGTGCACATGGCACAAATATAACAACACCATGCTGACAAGGCAAACAAGTACTGTTTTCGGTGCAGACGGACTACTTCAAGACTGTATTGCTCTAAATGAACACAGATAAAATAAGTATCACAGAAGATACAGGTATATATACCCGATATAAAACAGGTATTAAATAACATTTTATGGCTCTTTACCACTAGCCTCACATTTATTATACCAACAATGGGCATTTGTGTTATAGTAAAGGAACACATTGTGCTTTTATTTTATTTTTTTGGTGCTACATTAAGTTAGGAGTGTGCACTGTCCAATTTCACTTTACCATAGGTACTGCATTTCCTATTGTATAAATAATCTCCTGCAGATCTTTATTCTTTTATTAGTAGGTATAATGTCAAACCTGAGATGTATTCCTACTATTATTCCTAAGATTGATTCTAATTGTGTACACCTTTAAAAATCAATATGTACTACAAAAGTACAATAAAACCAGTATTATTTTGTAAACAATTTAGGACCTATATGCTCTATTCTAAAAAAAAAAAAATGTTAACCAGGTCTATAACCAAGCCACCTTGGACCACATATGTCCTCTTTCACCCAGAGGAGTATGGGGTCCCTATGGGTTCCATTATAAAACTGCACTTACCTATTATTAATATATATAGGACAGTAAAGGACATGCAAACCTCAAAAATAATTTTTTGCCTCATAAAAGAAAATTCTTAGCAACTTTGCAATATACATTAATTACATATTTATTTGTATAAATAACTGCTATTAAAAGCAGTGTCTGTCTGTCCTTTCTATTCTCTGCTCTGGTGGTGCTGGCATTTGAAACAATGTAACAAACACCAGCAGATTGACAGACCTGCCTTGCTGGAGGAGCCTGGCACTTGCAACGTTGTTTAAAAAGTAACAGGCACAGTGGTAGTATTAAATTGATTGTTGTTAAACCTTTTGCATACTATATAAAGGGTAACTATTTTTTAATTATCCCACTGTGCTTGTGATTTTTGTGTGCAAGCCTTACTCTATTGTTTTTTTTGCACCAAATACCTATACTGTATTTTGTGATTATGAAGTAAGTGCCCTCCATTTACCTATATTTAAAAAGTAACAACCAGGAGTTCAGCAGATGTTGCTTTCTATAGCAATTACATTTACATATAACTTTTAAAGCACTCATTTTTTTTAATAAATTGATAATGGATAGTTGCTTAGAATTATGTTTTCTTTTATTGACATGTCCTATAATTCCCGCTACTCCTACACTCACTTTCATCTGATTCATTAAGAATTCTACTGCTTCGTCATACTGCTGCATCTGCCTGCAACTTGCTTGCTTTCAAGGTTAAAACTCCCAATTGGTTGTCCTGTTATTGGCTCCACTGGGATTACCTGACTGTAGCTGGGAAGGGTGGAAACTACAACATGGAGAGGTGAGTTCTGAGCACAAGCTCTAGTGGGCCAGAAACTAATGTCACAATCTCTGTAAATTGTCATAAGCAACTAGTACTTAATAAATAAAAGCATACTAGTGACACTGGCATCTTGCTTTCCGATGAAAATCTAAAATCAACCCATTTAAGTAAATGTTGAAAAATATCTTTGTTCTCTCTTGTCTCTTGTACAAGCACTTTTGTCTTTTAATGGTAAATAGACACAGTATATAACTTGCACTGTGGGATTTTGGGGAATCTCCTAGCTGCTGCTTGACTATTCTCATAATTGTCTTCCTGCCAGGCATACTCCAGCTATGATCATAAACTCTGTATAAAGCACACATTATCTTACTGACCCGAGAAGCATTCACTTGGCTTTTTCAACCCTGTCTTGTAACCATACTCTGAATGAACCGAGACAGGCTCTTTTATGTTTGATTTCTTAATTTGTTCTGCACTTTCCCATCTTTAGACTTGTTCTTCGTCTCCTGCACTTATAGGTTTTGACATGTGCATATTTCTCTTCATTAACTATTCCAGTCTTATATCTCACCATATCTTACAAACATTCAGGTGTCCTCATTCACACTCACCACATACTTGCTCTTGTTCCTTGCTATTCTTGTTTCAGGCATTTATACTGACAGTCTTTTTAGGGCTATAGATTGGTAAGTTAATTTATTACAAATAAAAGAAGCCTTCAAGAAAACCTTTTTGAACTATATCTCATTTTCGGGAAAGCAAATTAGTCACAAAGTTAAAACAACCCAAATTGATATAAATTAAATATATTATTTTCTTATTGGTAGCCCTCCAGACTCCTTGTTCACTGGAGATACATGCATGTGAAGTAGCAAACCACAAGGGCTCTTGCTTTTATTCTAAAATATCAGTTCTACAATCTAATGAAATTGTATCAAGGATTTTTCTTAACATATGGTCCTCTCTAAAATTGCCTTCTCTGTCCTGCCCTGTGTGGGCAGTGTATAATTTTATATTATGTATATATGTACATATTGCAGATTATCTTAAAATTACATTGATCTACAAACTCTGGTGCTCTACTTGTTTCTGGACACTTGCAGATAGTGAGTTGTTTGGGACAAGGCCCTCTTTACCTCTTGTATTGGCTGCTTTGCATGTAAATCTGTATGTTTAATGTATATACCCATTTATTGTACAGCACAACAGAATACATTGTTGATTTATAAATAACTGTTAATAATAATAATAATAATGATGAATAAAATGATCTAGCAGCCAGTACTGGAGTTGGAGTTAAGGGATAATTACCTAGTAATTATTGGAAAAGTAATTACTAGGAAAACCTAGTAAGAACTGGAAAAGTTCAACCAAAATGCATTTGTCCTGATATGTTAATAAAATACCTAATTACCAGGCACCCAACACATGCCATTAACTCATAACGCTGCAGACAGGAGAACTTTAAATATATAAGTAAATGTGTTATTTCAGTATCCTCTTTAAAGGATTATCTGTACTGATCTCAAGCTGAGAGAGTAATTTCATGGTAATAATTTCAGTAAAGTGTTGCAGATTGCTTCCTATTTCTTACTCAACTAAATGACTTTCACACCTTTTCCACGGTGTTTGTAAATGTGCTGTTAAAGGTATGTCAAGGCAGGAAGTTATATTGACTTCCCTGGCTTTTCCATCAAATCACTCTCAGGCCTTTCACCACTCAATTTATATTCAAAAGTGTTATTTTTTTTACAGACAAAGTGATGGACAAATGGTTTAAAATGGATATGTAAAATCTATTTCACTAGGTGTTGCCAAAATGTTAGGCACCCCCCCCAGTGATAAGATTTTTTTTTGGACTGATGCTCCTTTTAGGAGAAAACTGTACCAGCCCCATGGAAAAGCTATCTAAGTGCTGCACCTGCCATTTTATTAATTTAGATCTTTGTTCCTTGGGTGTTTTTATTTTTTTAGTATTCAGTGTGTACATTACAGTAGATCTCCATAGGTTTACTCTACTGCACATACAAGAACAGGGATTTTCACAACAGATGCCCGTTATGCCCAAGACGCCTAATATTTTGGCATCCCCCAGTGAAATAGACTTTACATGTCCCTTAAAAAACTAAACAAATTCTAAAAAAAAATAAAACTAATAATTTTATTTTCCCCTTTAAATCTTGTGGCCCTTGCATTAGACACACTGCTTCAAAAATTGTACTTCACCACTACATTTAAATGATATATCTGTGATACTGGACAGAAGCTGCTCATGCACAGAAAAGCAGTTCTTAGCCGTCTAGACACTGCGGTATCTTATTTGCTGCCTTGACTGGTGTCTTACTGTCTTTACATGCAGGAGCAGTCAGACGACTATAATCTCACCTTTAAGATATTGTTTTTTAGCAAATGCTTTATCATTCTACTTACCAATTGGTCAGTTTTAAAGGGCACCTATCGTGGTAAAATTGCTAATAGAGCCTGCACTCAGGTTGGGGGAAACAATATATTTTTTTTTTTAAAAACATAACCCGTCTGTGCTAGACCATCCGCACCAGGAGGATGCTCTTGGATTTGGGCGGCCATGTTATTATGCACATTATGCGCATGTATGTGACATAAGAGCGGTGGATGCAACTCACCCTCCTACATCACAAGCATTGCAGGTAATGAGCGAGTTGTGGCACTCGCTTCTAGCCTAGCACTGTATTTTTTTTTTAAAAAAAGGCTATTGTTTTTCCCAACTGGAGCGTGGGCTCTATTAGCCCACACCTCTGGTGGGGAAAGCAATTTTAGAGTGATAGGTGCCCTTTGAAACTTTCTCTTAACCTTCTCTTAAAAAAGTTGTAATACTTCCCAACATTTGAAAAATGTAAAGTGGGACAAAAAGAAATGGTGCGTAGTGCAGTGAAAGTCTTTTGACCATACCCATTTTTTTGCCACACCCCCTAAATATCACTCCCATTTTACCTAATATGGCAGGTTATTTAAAATTTGAACACATTTCTGGGGGGGTTTGGGGTCTTGTTTTATGTTGTTGTGCTAAAAAGGTGAAAGTTCCCTTTTACAGTTTAAAAGTAGCTTTTACAGTGGCCTTTTTACTTTTTTAAGAAAATAGATTTTCTTACACGTTGAGAGCATTGTTGGTGCTTTAAAATATTTGGACATTGAAGGTGAACAACCCCTTTTAGACTTTCTATTCTGTTCCTTAATGGTTTCCTTGCCTAGTTGGACCTGTATTCTAGACCTACCTTGTCTTGTTCCTGTCTAATCTTTACCAACTCCAGGCCTGCTCATATTGCCCAGACCTTCATGATTCAGGCTGTTCAATTTGTCCATACAGTCCCTGTCTGTCCCCTAAACAAGAAGATCAAAATGCTTTGTGTGCCTTAACTCCTAACTCTCTTGTGCTCTCCCACCAGTACAATTTATATAGAGAAGTACTAAGTCAGCTAATGCCTGAATTTCCTTTCAGAGGAATGCAAAAAAAAGATACTGCACAAGATTCACAGTTGCCCCCTCTAATTTATTTTTGGCCATGTGTACACTTTTAAAGTCATGTGTGTATAAACTGTTTTCTGTACTCATAGATGTGGTGCTCATAATATGGGTGCTCATAGATGCTGGCGCTAAGTACTACATTTAAGAGGTACTTTAACTTTTAATATGATATAACAGTGTTCTTTTCAATTAGTCTACTTTTCGTTATAGTTTTCAAATTATATGCAGCCACCTAAAACTTCTCTCCACCTTTCAACTGGGAGTCACTGAACCCAATGGGCAAAAATCTATTGCTCTGTGCAGCTACAAATGTATTGTTTTATAATTTTGTATTGCTTATCTTTCTATTCAGGCTCTCTTCTCTTCATATACCAGTCTCTCATTCAAACCACTGCCTGTTTGCTAGGGTAAATCAAACCTAAATCAACATTATACTAAAACTTTATTTAAAGGTGAACTACCCCTTAAAGGCTCAATCACTTATTGACAGGTCACAATATGATGTGAGGTATTAATATGTATGAATAATAAGACATTTCAGTTCTTTAGTTATATTGTTCATTATAGTTCAGTTCTCAAATATATTGTCACTGACAGTTCCAAAGAAGGACAGAGATAGATATGAGCAGCTCCTCTGTGACCAGCACTGTTCAACATATAACCCTCCATAGCAATGCTGCTCGGTATGAGATAAATGATGATATTAAGAAGTTATTTTACCATTTGTTTCCTTTGATAAAAGATTACATTAGCATCTTTCAATAAGGGCCAGACTGCCCAGTTCCTGATACACAGAAGAACACGTCACTTAAAGAAAATTGACGCCAATTAGGCTTTTATGTCTTTAATGAGAGACTCCAGCACTGTAACTTTGGATAACAGAGGTGCCTGTGATGTGAAGTGGTGATACAGTAGCAACATTGCATGTTTTCAACACTAAGAATATATTGCTGGTAAACAACGTTTACCTTACATGTATAAAAAGTAAAATACAGCATATTTTTTTACAGAATATTAAATTTTTGCTTTTACATTTGTAAGTGGGAAAATTCATATTCTTCATCTAATGTGTTTGTTGAAAATGTTGTCTGTTTGGAAAAAACGGGGTTCTTTAAGCAATGGCCACAAAACAACTTGTTTAGAAAATGCATGCAGTGTGGGTTCAAGAGGTATTTGTACCCAAGGCAAGTACCTCTTGTCCTGCCTGCCGCTGCGCAGTGCAGCATGGCGACAGTAGCAGCAAGTGAAACCTCCTTCCCCCACCAACCCCCTGGTCTCCACTGTGAACTGCCCATGTATGAACTTAAAGCAAGCAAAGGTGGGCGGCCCAGATCAGATCTCTAACTGCGCTCTAGGCAGCTGCCTACTTTGCTTACCCCTAGTTCAAGTGAGCACAAAGGTCTTCTAAAAACTGCACTTGTGTTAAAGTGGTCACCAAGAAAAACATTAAAACGTGGTTTAGTATGGAGGATAAAGGTTGTACATGGTGAAGAAACCCATAAAACGTTTCAGTATTTATATTTTAGCATTTGTGAATTGTTAGTTTTCTTATTCTTTTTTTTTTTGCCCTGCTGCTGGAAACACCATCTGCATACTTAACACTATTATTATTATTATTAATAATAATAATAATAACAAAATCACCAACATATTCTGCAAGTGCTGTATACTGTTAGATTTAAATTTTTCATTTCAAATACTCTTTGCTATTAACAGTATTAATTATCAGGTTCCAAACCTGACAGCTTCACCAAAAAGGTAAATAATTCAGAAACTACACTGGCACTTGAAGTCCCTTGGAATTTCAATAGTGGGTGGTGCCAAGATTCTCTGAATACATGAAGTAGCGGCTGTGTGAGCCTTTAGGGGGACAATAACATAGAACCATCATAGATTTGGTAATAGGCACACTTTCCCTGTCTGTTGAAGTACTAAATATAGCAGTGGACAGTTCCCTGTGTTAGCCCAATGCCTTAGTTGGGTACAAAGGTTTATGCTGACAGTGGGTAGACACCAGGCTTAAAACAATTCAGAGAGCACTAGCAGCTTCACTTGGCAGGAATATCAATCCCACACCACTGTGGGCAACTAAAGTAAATGCCTAATAAGCAATCAAAGTTCGTTTAAACAACTACAACTGGAATCCTGCAGTGATGATCCCAGGGCTAGCATGCCAAGGAATTTGATGGCGGTAGTAGGCACACTTCCCCACGTTGCATACTAAGGTCATTGCTATAGAGAACTGACACTCTGCTTGAATATTATAAGGAATTCAATAACCCCACCCCTATTAAAATTAAATTGAATATAACTGTTCAAAGAATGTCAACCTGTTGCTTTAATAAAGACCCTTGTTTTTGATGGAGTTTTTTAATTTATCATAAACAAAGGTTAAGTTTTAATCTCAATCCATATGGAACGTGCCAAAACAAGATATGTTTTTTTGTGTCAACGAAATAATAGCGTTGAATGATATGGCTATAAAGATATATAAAGGTTTGTGTCTTCTTCCTGAAAAGTATGAAATATTACTGACTTCCATGAATCATCCTACTTGTAGATATTTATCTCCAATAAACTTTATTCAAATGGCTTTACAATTTCATTGTAGTGCAAAGTTCTTTATTACTTATTTGCCTACAAAATAGTTGTTACTATTTCCAAGTTTTTGGCACCCACGTGTATTTTATGAGGCTTGTTGCTTACACTTTCCTAACGAATAAAAAACACACACACTTAGCAAACTTCCCTCTTTTGTATGAAATTTCACAGGATGTTTTTTATCTGAGTGAAAATAGTGTTCTTGGGAGATTACGTTAAAAAAATTGAAAAGCAATTGTTAAATAGTTTTACAAGAGGCCAAAATGAATGATGTATTCTATTAGTTCTCATTCACGCAGTGTAATGTCCAGCAAGTCTTGGCTTATCTACAGCAGAGCAGAATTGCTTTAGGCACTGGCTACCCAGGTTCTCTTTTCTCTTTTGTGTTGACATTAACTAATAGCAAAGTTAGTCATTCAGTATGAACAAGTGTGGATACATGTGTACGGGTGTGTGCCGGCTGTAATCTGAGCACTTAGCCAGTATTTCATGCATATGAGCAATGAAAACACAAATATAACTAACAATGTGTAATATGCTCAGGAAATCAGTCCCTTTGCTCATTCTGGCACTGGGCATGAAACATTCCGTAGCAAGGAGACATGTGATTTAATGAAGCATCAACAAGAAAGAAAATGTTTAATTCATGATTATTGAAGAGTTGCTTTACTATGCAAAACAGTTTTTGGGTAGAATTACATTTTGAAGCTGACTACTTACAAAGGGTAAGAATATTTGGTAGTAGGACAAACAGGGCCACAAAACAAAAATATTTTACCTTGTGGGTAGAGTTGCATTCATTCCATCCTGCACTATTTTCAGCAACAAGTTTCTCCATACTTTAATAAATTAATAAATATGTAAATGTAATTGCAGTTGTATTTGTTTATCCCTTTTCTGTTCTGTGATTCTCTAAATCAGTTGGCTTTGTCTGCATTAGTACAGAAAATATAAACAACAAGAAAGATGCTGCTTTCAATTTTGGAATTACATTAACAAGTATTGTAACTTTTAAAATTATTAAAATGTTTAACTTACATCAGAAATCAACTCAGAATTACATTTGTTTTATACCATAAAAACAGTTTTGGGTGGCAGTCCCCTTTAACTTAATTCTGACATCAACATTCAGACTCCTATCCCCAACTATAACTGAGGTGGGACATATATTCTTATAAGTAAATATATGTATACTTAAATTATATTTGGTTCTACAGAAAAACTAGTCTACAATTTACAGCTAATGAATCTCTCTTAGGATATTCTTGTGGTTTACCACATATGTTAAAATTAAGTTTATTTAGGGAAACTAAACATTCTCGGAAGTATCAGCACTACATTGAGTGTTGTAGAGTATTCGAAAACAGTAAAATGTAGTATGCTAAAGGAAGAATTACCCTACATGACAAGGAATACATTGCAGTGATATTTGTAATTAATAGTGCAGGAATACGACCCATTTATCATTTTTTTTTTTTTAAATTGTGTGCATAAAGATAATTGGTCTCTATTTTGGTCTCTATCTTTCATTGCTCCTTAGAAATTATACAGTTTGTATACAAGAAACACTGTCAGCTTTGGGAAAATGTTTGAGCACAGTTCATGACCAATGATGATGAATGATTTACACTATTGATATGTCTCTGATTATGAAAACCAGCAAGTCTATCTAAGGGGATTTTTTAAAAAGACTATAGACTGATATGCAGTTGAAACATCTACCTTATTTTCTAGACACACCAGCAGCAATATTATGCTATCTAATACATTATCATGTTTCCTTGTATCCCACGTAATGAATTCAACAGTTTCCTCCAGGTGAAGTTAAATATAGCTGACATTTCCCTTTGCTGACAGATAGGGTCATACAGAGTATGACAAACCTACCATTTTAAAAGCAAATGTAAATACAACACTGCATCATGTCACTCTAGACGAGTGAGCATTTCCCAGCATAGTTGTGTAATAGCATAGTACGTTTGATGGAAATCATTAAGGCTCATTTACAAATGCAACTGCAAATGCAGTGTGCCAAAATGGAGGCAAAGTTGTCTAAGTTTTGACTTTGAACTTTTTTACCTACAAGCAACACTTAAAAAATAAAAAAATGTTGGGGAGAAATGCAGGCATAAAAAGTTCTTAGGGGGTGACCAGTGTTTGGTGATTTCATAGCCCAGTGTGGACTGGCAGACTACAGAAAGCTCTGTTTGAAACATGAATGGTCTTTATGCCTCCAAAACTTGCCTCCAAGTGAGAAATTCAAAAATGAACACCTGCTTTGAGGCCACTGGAAGCAACATCAAAGATTTTGGGGGATCAACATGCTCAGGAGTCACTGGTGGGGGATCAATGCATTAAAGGTACTTGCATTAAAACATGCTCCATGCACTTCCACATAATTGTAGTAAGTACCAGTGCACCTATCTGGCCACACTAATTGTGTGAAATGCGCCCATTGATGCTTGGTGGAATTACCACCACCCCGAACATGATAGTAAATACCAGTTTCTCACAACTTGCACCTCAATAGCAGCAACAAATTACATCAGTCACAGACCCAGAGAACCATTGCCATTGCTGTTTTTGACACTACCAGGTCTTTATTGAGTCAATGCAGCCAGCACACCTGAAGAGAGGTCTGACATGCAAACTAGTGCAAATAAGTTGCTAGTCACTAGAGCTTGCAGCATTATGCCTGTACTTTATAAATTCCAGAAAATATATATTTTATAATTATTATACTATTATTTTTGAAAGATATGTAATCTAGGACTAGTTGGTAGCTTCAGAGTTCCCCAGTATCAATAAGCACCATTGCATGCAATTTGAAACAGGATGCAGGACAGACACAGGGGTGAAAAAACAAGTAGTGGCTTTGGGCACAAGTACCTTTTAATAAATGGTGTTGATTGATGGAACAACTGCATACCTCCTAACAGGGGCACCAGCCCGGGGTACAAGGTAAGCGATATAAGTCACTTGGGGGTGCCTAACATTTTGGCACCCCCAAGTGACTTAGACTTTCCTTCTCCTTTAAAAAGGTAACTCAGCTAAAGGGGGCTGCATCACTATTGAAGAAAGTACAATTTTGATGAATTGCATTTTTTTGGCATCGATGGAAAAGTGTAAAACTGTAAGCTTTTGTGTGCAGGGAGTAATGGTTTGTCACTTTTTATTATTGGGGTCCCTTGTGTCTAGTGAAAGTCAGTGTTAACACTATGGTGTTCATTGACACTCGTGACAATTCAATGCTTCCTAATTTGTGTCAGTCTGGGAATGGACCTTTCCTGTTTCAGGAGGCCATTCACAATATGATTTAATAAGATGGAGTGAGGAAAGGAGGAACTTTACTGCCCTGAGACCAGACCTCAGCCTAAATGAACAACTGTGGAATGGAACAGCATCTGAGAGCCAGGCCTGATTGCCAAACATCATTGTCCAGTATTTATTAATGCTTTTGTTGCTGAATGGAAACAAATCCCACAATCATTTTCCAGCAACTAGTGGAAGTAGAGGCTGGTATAACAGCAAAGTGAAGACTAGCTTCATAAAAATACCCTTGTATTTGGATGATGGACAGGCAGTGGTATGGACTTTTCTGTCTATTTGAAGGCTCATTTTACGACTGCTAAGTGCAGTTGCAGTGTAGTTGCACTTGGCACTTTGTCTGTACCACTCCCTTCTGGAGAATGGCAAGCCTATTGACGTAGGAAAATCCTAGAGCTACTGTCACCTCTGAAAGGCATGATACATGCTGGAATGATGGGGAAAAAACATTGCACTGTGGGTAAAAAAAAATTAACCCTATAGTTCAACAGTAATATGGATCAGTGATTGTTTTTCTCTTTGTATTTCAAACATTTGCAAGGAGCATAATGAGACTTATGCAGTCATACTACTTTGACAAATGTTAAAACATAGCACAAGAATCCATTTGGCACAGCTGACCTAATACAGCATAATACTGAGAATAGCAGGAAAGCCTCTATTATTTGAGTTCATTCTATCTGCTGTGAGGCAGTGTGGCGCCTGGAGCCTGTCTCTATTTAACTCACTTCCCTGGATTTCCGAGTCACCACCACAGCTTCAACTAAAAGCCAAATATTTCACCCCAGAGACAAGTTAAACTTCCTGATAAAGGATGCACTTGCATGTCTCCTCGTGACCTTAGACAGTAATAAAGGAGACATAATATGACCTAGACGGATATGAAAACCAATCATAATGTGAATTATTTGCTCAGAGACTTGCTCACTGAATTTGGGAGCCTTCTGTTTGTCTTCATATCTTAATATTATTGTTGTTTTTCTTTTCATTTTTTTAACATTTGCTATTTGAATAGGACATTATTATAGCTAATTCATTATGTTTATATGCCGGCAGTGAAGGTTAATAACTTTAAACTAATAATTCAAGTTGTGCAATATGGTAATCAGTGAAAACTGATTGACATTTAGCACAGAACTCAGTCATTAAGTGGAATACAGGGGAATGGAATTGCTGAGCATTAAATCATTGGCAAGGTGTCCCTAGTCAAGGGAATATTTGGAACAGTCATTTCTTTTTTTTATCAGTGATGGGTGGTTTTATTTTCACATCTCAAATCTAGCACTTGATTTGTTACACAAGAAACCCTAGAGTAAAAACAATTGGCCAAATCTGCATAATGTATTTAATGATAGTTTCAGCAGCAGATGACAAATGACAAGTCATTTATATAATTGCCCATTATAGTATGTAATTCTTAGCACTGTTTTTAAGGTATGGTTCTACTCGTGATCAAGTTTAAAAGCAAGGTCTTTATATTGTCACATTTCTGCCCTATGGTTACAGCAAGTGGGAAACAGTGATACTTATTGATTAAAATATAATAATATCATAATAATAATGAAAGAAGATAGGATAGATTAGATTAGATAAATAGATAGATACTGCTGTTACCATACTTGTGACCCATAAGAATAGCCTCAGCTTTCTTGAGCACAAAAACGGGGACTGTAAAATGGGGTGTTTAATCCAAAAACATGTTTAACTTGATATTAGATTAATTAGCACCAACATAATATAATAATGTATACAGTTAAAGGAGAAGGAAAGGTAAAAACTATGTAAGTGTAGCCCTCTTTTGCTACTGCATGAGATCTAGCAAGCATTCACTTGCGTGTGGTGCTACAGGAGTCCTGTGCCTCCGCTATAAGGAAGAGCAGGTACACTGATAAATGGCGTGCCTCCACCCAGGGACAGGACAGGTTGAACTGCGGTACCCCTCCCTGGGAAACTTCTCTGATCCACAACACACACACAGAGGAAAGGTTGATGGATTTATTGGTGAATGCTATACCTTTAAATTTGCAGAGATAGATACAGCCTGCCAGCCAGGGGCAACTTCACTCACATAACATAGCTGGTACTTTCTAAACTGCTGAGGGGAATCCCCCACTTATGTGGCAAGTGCTTCAGAGTCTTAAGAAGAACTCCCTTTGGCTTTCCGTGTCCTGAGAAGACCATGCTTTGCTCTTCAGAGCCCTGTACAGGACCCCCTTTCATTCCGCACCATAAAAGAGCACGCTTTCTGCCCCTGCGGGGTTCCCTATTACTTTCTTATACAGAACACTGTGTAAGCTACCAGTACCTTGCTTGTCTCTCTGCTTCCTTGTTCCCAGCAGCACCTCCTTCTCACTTCCTTCCTGTCAGCTCACACAGAGGGTGGGGGGCTCCTCCTCCTTGCACAGTAACAACACAGAGGAGAGACAAGTGTACACAGCTCCCCTACATAAACTTTATCAGAAAGGTCTATGTAACTACATAGTGCCATAAGCACTCACAGAAATGCTGCACTCTATCAGCATTTCTCTATCAAAGAAACTATCCTCTATCAAAGAAACATAGGATTTATTGTCTCTTTTTTTGTAAACATGTTGTTTAGGTGTCTGACTTCCTCTCTAAGAAAAATCCTTAATTCCCATGGCCAGAGTCTGAGCAGTTTTCTCCTCTCTCCCCTCTCCTGCTCCCCCCTCCCATAAGAATGCTAAGAACTCCCTCCCCCCTCCTTTAGGAATGTGTGATCTGAGCTATAACGGCTAGACTGCAAACAGGAAACTATTTAAAATGGCAGCTGCTGTCTTAAGCAAACGGAGAAAGCTTCTAGGGCTCTTTACTCAGGTATGGTAATGCTTTCTGCAGAATAAATATATTGTACTAGGTGGCACGAAAGTAGGACGCAGGGGGTGGATGCCCCCTGCGAACGCATAGGGTGGGTGTTAAGGGTTAAACAGTTAGGGCTGATATGGGGGGGCGCACTATTGGCTAGCAGGTGCCACAGTGTCAGGGAGAGCAGGCACTGGTGGCGCACTGGCGGTTGAGTCACCTGAGGGGTTAAAAGCCACGCAGCTGCGCGGGCTTACCCCTTTTTCTACCGGCGAGCCAGGGAGCAGGTGCGGGTTGCGCTTATCCTCTGGTCTGATTAACAAAGATGGCGGCGGGGAGGAGACTGTCAATCGAGAAAGTGCGAGAATGGCTGCAGAAGGAGATGAGTCAGGAACAGCTGTGGGTCCTGTCTCAGTCTGTGGCTCCAGCTTCTGACATGGAGGAGGCGGCTGTTCCAGAATCCATGAAAGTTGCAGGTCCCCACACTCCTGCAGTGGCAGACACAGTACACAGGATTGGTAATACTTTTACATCTCCTAATTTTTCATCTGACATAGATCTTGGGGGCTATATACAGAGTGTGGTAAAGTCTATGTTGAACCCATCACCTGCAACAGTAATCCCTCCTAAAAGTGCAGATATCCCTAAATCATGCCACAAAGATGCAAAGAATTGCATGTAAGGGTACATCTCTTGGCCTTCATTTGCCAATGTCTGTGAAAGAGTAGATTTATAGAGGGGAATATGTAGATTTACTATCTTTGCTGCCCTCAGCAAAAGATTTTATTAAACGTAAGGGTGAAACAGAGGAAGATAGGAGGAGACCGGTAGCCAGAACATTTTCAAACTGGCTGCAGGCCTTCTGTATTTATGCTAATTTAATATCATCCAAGTACCCACAATTAGCCTGATGTTATTCAAGCATATTGATATTATACTCAAGGCTTACAAGAGCTTGGGTGGTTTAGGCTGGTTTATATATGAAAAGAAGTTCAGACAAAAAATGGCAGTGCACAGTGAATTGGAATGGGGAATTAAGGACATTGATTTGTAGTTGGGCATGATGTCCTACAGAGAACAGAACCCTAACCCTACGCTAGTCACAAACCAAAAACAGACAGGGGCCAAACCAAACACATGCTGGGCTTTTAATGTCTCTGTTTGTAAGTGGCAAAGTAATTGCCGCTATAAACATGAGTGCTTAGGCTGTGGGGGCAACAATCCTGCCTTTCGTTGCCTTAAAAAATTCGTCATTAATGCCTCATCAAAAGGACCTGGTAAAGATCAAATGGCAAAAAGCGAAAACCCCAGTGAAATTAGCAAGCATGGAGCCCTATTTAAAGCTTTATCCAAGCCAGCAGAAAGCCACCCTAATTAGGTTTGGTTTTGCTGAAGGCTTTTGGATTCCCCATTTACCAGAAATGAACCTACAGCCAGTTTATGATAATCTTAAATCGGTACAGTCAAATCCTGAAATAGTGAGAGAAATTTTTTTAAAAGAGATTCACCTAGGTCGGGTAGAGGGCCCATTTGATGGTATTCCCTTGGAAGAGTTTCGGATGTCACCACTAGGTTTAGTCCCTAAAAAGGAATTGGGTCAGTTTACACTGATCCATCACCTTTCCTACCCAAAAGGTGATTCTATAAATGATGGTATTGACCCAGACTTATGGTTGGTCAAATATGCATCTTTTGACCGTGCGGTAGAGGAGCTATGATGGCAAAGAGTGACATATAATCAGCGTTTAGCTTACTTCCCATTCATCCATATTGCTTTAAATTATTTGGTTTTCATTTTGGAGATCATTATTACCTTGCCAAATGCTTACCTATGGGTTGTTCCCTTTCCTGTTTTTACTTTGAGCTTTTTTCTACCTTTTCGGAATGGGTGGTGATGGTAGAATCTGGTTCAAGACTGATACTTCATTATTTGGATGATTGCGCATCCAACTTAGAACATTTTATGTGGTTATGTTGTAGCAAATTGGAATTCCAGTGGCCCAAGAAAAATCCCTTTCCCCTTCTAACATTATTCAATTTTTGGGTCTAGAAATTGACTCTCAGCGGGGAGAGTCTTTAATGGGAGGCTTGCAGCTTTAACAGCTGGAGTCGATAAACCAAATTGGCACATACGAATTCCAAAACCTTTAAAAGAAGATTTAGCCATTTGGGACATTTTCCTCAGCACTTATAATGGCAGGTCCAGTTGGCAGTCTGAATTTCTAGATAATGAAGCATTTCAATTATTTACAGACGCCGCAGCTTCCTGTGGTTATGGTGCTTTTCTCCAAGGTCACTGGAGTGCTGAAAAGTGCCTGAACAGTGGCAGGGAACAGAGTTACTTAAAAATTTAGTGTTCTTAGAATTATTTCATATAGTTGGCATTAGAGTTGTAATATTTTAGCTAATAGACAGATTATCTTGAATTGTGATAATCAAGGATTAGTTCATGTACTTAACAATTTGACCACTAGTTCTCCTCCAGTATGGAAATTATTAAGACATTTCATACTTAAAATGCTGCATTTGAATATATGGTTTAGGGCCAATCACTTGCCAGGTTCTACTAACACCACTGCAGACACTCTTTTCCATTTTCAGATAGAGTTGTTCAGGGAGCTGCAATCGCATGCAGACCCAAGGAACACCCCCTGCCCTCAGCACATTTGGGAAATCATCTGGACGGAGTGATGGATTAGGTTAGCAACTCAGTCGCGAGAGTTGCGTATTGTTCTGCCTGGCATGAATGGGAAATGTTTCAAGCTCACCAAAGGGGTAGTGATGCTTTGGCAATGTTGGCACAATTTATGTTGGAAGCTTATAAAGAAAAACAGTCGGTTGCCAATATTAAGAAAAAGATCATGGGCATTGCTTTCTTCTTTAAATTAAATTAAAGGGCTTGGTGGATATTACTTAGCATCATTTAATTAAGCAGATGCTAAAAGGTATGACCAAACAGTCACAAACGATTGAATTAAGAAAGCCCATAACTCTTGACTTATTAGTCAATATATTAGATGCATTGCAGTCAGTATGCTTTAATGTTTTGGAAGTAAAACTTTTTCGCTGCCTTTTTTCCCTTGCATACTTTGGGGCATTTAGAATTAGTAAAATTGTTGCTGCAAGCCAAAATGCTATAAACGGGCTGTACGTTAATGACATTTTGCTTTACAAACATAGGCTAAAAATTATTCTAAAGAAGTCCAAGACCGACCAGTTAGGGCTTAGTAAAGTCATATGGTTGGGTCCAATCCAGAACAAATCTTTGTGCCCTGTTCATAATTTTCAAACATTTTCCGAAATAAGACCAAAGATAGAATCCCTGTTTTTTATACATCAACATGGCTTTCTGGTTACCAAGTTTCAATTCAACAGAGTTTTTCAGAAATGTTGCGATTTTATAGGTATTCGGGATTCTCAATTTAGCTCGCATTCATTTAGAATTGGTGCAGCGACTCAAGCTTCATTACTAGGCTTTAGTGATGAATCTATAAAGAAATTTGGTCGTTGGCAGTCACAAAGATTTCGCTCCTATGTGAGACCGGCATTTGTTTATTCTGCAACTAATTAATTTCTCTTTATGCAGATGTACAACCCTTGATCTTATGGATTATAGGAGATTCTTACATCAATTGGGCTGAGAAGAGAGCCAAAGAGAGGCCATATGGAATCAACTTAGAATTGGATAAAGATACCGTTAAAATTATTTGTATGGGAGTTTGGGGCTTGGTTTGGGATAGGGTTATCTCGGTTATTGCGCAAATGCACTGGGAGTGGGGTATGCCAAATGTAGTGATATTACATGTCGGAGGTAATGATATAGGGAAAGCTAGTTCAATTAACATTATTAGAAGAATCAGAAGGGATTTATCTTACCTACATGTAGTGTGACCTGATGTCGTATTTGTCTGGTCAGAAATTGTGTCCAGATGGATATGGACTTTCAACGGGTATCTTAGACACTTGGAAAAATGTAAAAAGAAAGTTAATTTTTCAATTGCGAAGTTTACAAAGTCGTTGAATATGTTAAGTTCCAGACATGTGGATCTTAAAGGAGGTGGTGCAGGCTTGTACAGCCCAGATGGGATACATTTATCAAACATTGGCTTGGATATATTTAACATTGGCTTGCAATCAGCATTGGAGCGAGCATTACTGAGATGGGGGGGTGGCCAAGCCCCACTAAAAGGCTTAGAGGCTTTTAGGGGTCTTGGCGTGGAGGAAATGTAATGCTAAATGGTAAACATGGTAATTCTGGCCTGGTTATGGCAGATTTTGGTTTTATATGTTTTGGTCAGCCTGCTGAGTTTAACAGAGGCTGATTAATCTCTTAATAAGATTTCTAGGGTGTTTTTTGTAATTGATTTAATATGCTATAAATAAACAAGCTGCGGCCTTTGCACCACCTCATTCAGTGACTTTGTCTCATCATTACTTACCTGGTTATGTCCGACGGCTCTTAACTACCAACCCCATGTGGCAAATCTATTGGCAGTAAAATGCCAAAAGGACTTTCCTTCTCCATTAAGGCACCATTTGTATACTTGTACCTAGTGCTACTTTACTTCAAAATTTTCAAATTTCAAAAGATACGTTTTTCCAATCATACTGAATGTACCCTGTAGGAGACACTTTTACATAGCAGGTAATCTGTGTAATGTGTTTTTAGTTCTTGCACAGAAAGATAACAGATGTTGAAAGCCATTCATAACTGTCTACAGCACTAGAGAATAAAAAAACATGCAATTTCTTGCCAAGAAAGTGTTTCATAAGTGGCAAAGGTGTAATGAATATACAGACCAATGGTGAGAATCATGTGCATTAATCTTTGAATTGAGAAATAATGGGGTCACCAGAAAATGAACTCTGTAAAAGGGATGTTTTTTATGTTATTTCTTATTTGTATTGCTTATCTTTTTACAGAGGCCACACCCATCCCATTTATATTGTGACTTCCAAGCCCCTTACTGGTTGGTAGGGGAACTGTGTACGTAAAATAAATTTTAATTACATAGTTGCCGAAACCAAAATTGCAAACTGTATTTTAATATTATTGTCTACATCTTTTAGATGCTACCCCTTTAATGTTAGCTGAGTTTAAAACAAATCTCTGAATCATGCCTGAATATACAGTGGAGGAAATAATTATTTGACCCCTCACTGATTTTGTAAGTTTGTCCAATGACAAAGAAATGAAAAGTCTCAGAACAGTATCATTTCAATGGTAGGTTTATTTTAACAGTGGCAGATAGCACATCAAAAGGAAAATCGAAAAAATAACTTTAAATAAAAGATAGCAACTGATTTGCATTTCATTGAGTGAAATAAGTTTTTGAACCCTCTAACAAAAAAAGACTTAATACTTAGTGGAAAAACCCTTGTTTGCAAGCACAGAGGTCAAACGTTTCTTGTAATTGATGACCAAGTTTGCGCACATTTTAGGAGGAATGTTGGTCCACTCCTCTTTGCAGATCATCTCTAAATCCCTAAGGTTTCGAGGCTGTCTCTGTGCAACTCTGAGCTTGAGCTCCCTCCATAGGTTTTCTATTGGATTAAGGTCCGGAGACTGACTAGGCCACTCCATGACCTTAATGTGCTTCTTCTTGAGCCACTCCTTTGTTGCCTTTGCTGTATGTTTTGGGTCATTGTCGTGCTGGAACACCCATCCACGACCCATTTTCAGTTTCCTGGCAGAGGGAAGGAGGTTGTCGTTCAGGATTTCACGATACATGGCTCCGTCCATTTTCCCGTTAATGCGAATAAGTTGTCCTGTGCCCTTAGCAGAAAAACACCCCCAAAGCAAAATGTTTCCACCCCCATGCTTGACGGTGGGGACGGTGTTTTGGGGGTCATAGGCAGCATTTTTCTTCCTCCAAACACAGCGAGTTGAGTTAATGCCAAAGAGCTCTATTTTGGTCTCATCAGACCACAGCACCTTCTCCCAGTCACTCACAGAATCATTCAGGTGTTCATTGGCAAACTTCAGACGGGCCTGCACATGTGCCTTCTTGAGCAGGGGGACCTTGCGAGCCCTGCAGGATTTTAATCCATTGCGGTGTAATGTGTTTCCAATGGTTTTCTTGGTGACTGTGGTCCCTGCTAATATGAGGTCATTAACTAACTCCTCCCGTGTAGTTCTAGGATGCTTTTTCACCTTTCTCAGAATCATTGACACCCCACGAGGTGAGATCTTGCGTGGAGCCCCAGAGCGAGGTCGATTGATGGTCATTTTGTGCTCCTCCCATTTTCGAACAATCGCACCAACAGTTGTCACCTTCTCTCCCAGCTTCTTGCTAATGGTTTTGTAGCCCATTCCAGCCTTGTGCAGGTCTACAATTTTGTCTCTGACATCCTTGGACAGCTCTTTGGTCTTTCCCATGTTGGAGAGTTTGGAGTCTGCTTGATTGATTGATTCTGTGGACAGGTGTCTTTTATACAGGTGACTAGTTAAGACAGGTGTCCTTAATGAGGTTGACTAATTGAGTAGAAGTGTCTAACCACTCTGTGGGAGCCAGAACTCTTAATGGTTGGTAGGGGTTCAAAAACTTATTTCACTCAATGAAATGCAAATCAGTTGCTATCTTTTATTTAAAGTTATTTTTTCGATTTTCCTTTTGATGTGCTATCTGCCACTGTTAAAATAAACCTACCATTGAAATGATACTGTTCTGAGACTTTTCATTTCTTTGTCATTGGACAAACTTACAAAATCAGTGAGGGGTCAAATAATTATTTCCTCCACTGTAATTGCTTGTGAACATAGCGAGCTAGAGCCTGTCCTAAAATCACCTCTTTTTTTCATAGGGAATGTTTGGTAAGTATGCATAAATTATTGTAGGAAAGAACATTTTGTGGTGATCTCACTATAGTTTACACAAAAAAATGGGGCAAAATATTCATCACTGATATTTTATAGACTCCGGCGGCCCAGACCCAATCCCTGTTGCCACTTCTCCGGCCGTTGCTGTCCTCCCATGACGCATTTCAATTATGCACGCTCAGGGAGGATGTCGGGTGGGTGTCTGGGGCCCCTGCAGGGGGGGGGTGTTTCATGGCGGGGGCCATTGGGGTGGATGCGGGTGACGCAGCTGGAGGGGGCATCTTGGCCCTGCACCCCCCAGTCCGACCCTGGACTCTGGCTCTGCACCATTGCTACCAAGTCTTTTAAAAAATATTTAGAAAGTGTTGGTGTTTATCCTGTGTATATTCCTTTTACCGTGTGTTTTTTAGAAGCTGACATAGGTTGTATTAGGTACAACTGTGATATGTCTGTCAAAATCAAAGAATATTGAACCTCCACAATTTCTCTCTATTTTGTGAAATTAATCACACTTTTGTCTTCAAGAATTCATTTGCAACATGACTTTTGCAGTGTTATCAAAATGTGCTACAGTAAACACTCTGCTAATTCCCAGCCATTGATTAAAGAGGTAGTTCACCTTTATATTAACTTTTAGTATAATGTAGAAAGTGATATTCTAAAACAGTTTGCAGTTGGTTTTAATTTTTATGGTTTTCAACAGCTCTCCAGTTTGAAATTGCTGCAGCTATCTGGTTGCCAGGTCCAGTTCAAAATAGCATTCAGATAGTGGGTTGAAAGATTAATAGGACAAGGCTATATATAATGGTAAGTAATAAAAAGTAACAAAAAAAAAATAAAACTGTAGCCTCAAAGAGCAATAGTTTTTAGACTTTAGAGTCAGTGAACAACATTTTAAAGCTGGAAAAAGAGAAGGAAGAAGACAAATAGTTAAAAATCTGTTAAAAAAGGAAGACTAATTAAAAAGAGGACTTTCTATCACATACTTAAAGTTAACTTGAAGGTTAACTATCACTCTTAGGTTGTGGCGTTATATGTTCCATTCCCCATGCACCCCCTGCTGTTGCTCGGTTGACCTATGCAACTTTTTTCAGTAATAACACTGGATTTATATAATTATTTCAAGTATGTGGTTGGCCGAGAGGAAAATGGAATAATATTGGGTTCAACCTCAGAGGGCCCCATGGCTAGAAAATCATCTTAAAATCATCTTAAAAAATACAATTGAAATCATTTTAGATTACCTCTGCTTTCAGTTTATGCCAGCATGTGTGCCATCCATGTGTGTGCACCCATCCACGCTGCATACTAAGTATCACTGTGCTGTGTGCTGTCGCGCGACAGCACACAGCACAGTGACAGCGTATATCGACTCGAGTATAAGCAGAGGGTGAGTTTTTCAGCACATTTTTTGTGCTGAAAAACTTGGCTTATACTCGAGTATATACAGTAGTGGTTCATAATTCTTCTCTGCACATCTAGGTACTGTAATCCATCCAATCCCTTTATTTGCACTGAATGGTAACTTATTTGTGTCTGTTCTGCATATTAAATGACTAACTGTTACTGTTTTGCTAATTTGGCAGAGCCTTGTCCTTGTGTGCCATCACAAAAGTCCCACTGAAAAGGAGAAGACTGAATATATGTATTAGGAATTAAGGACAGAATGTATGCAGAAAGTAAGTTTATGTATATTGAAATACATTTACACAAATAAACAAATAATTGCCCTTCTCTTTTTTGTGTAGACCTAGAACATCCATTTTTTTCAAATATATATGGGTACAAAAAGCAAACTAAGACCTGACACATAGTCCAAGGAAGTGACTGGTTTCATATTCTCATGCTGAATCTTGTAGCACCAAAGGTAAAGCAACACTCTGGTTCTTCTTACCTGTATGCAATTTGCTCAAGCCAATCATACTTGTACTTTATATCTAAACCAACATAGTGAACATTATAGGCTCAGCGCATTGAAACAGTTAAATTTTTTGAGAATCAGAAAAAAGAAAAACAGACTAAGAACAGCCTTGTGTTAGGGAGGAGGGCTAGAAAATGAGGCTGCTGCTGTTGTTTTCATTGTGTGCACTCTAATCAGGGAGAGTAAGAACAATAATGCATGTAATGCTGATTTTGGAACGTGTCCATGCTGCTTTTCCCAGGCTAGGCAGCCTTGGGAACCACTGATAGTGTGGCACACCAGGGGCATAGCCTCAATCACCAAGCACAGGGCAGGGCAGCCTTTTCTGTGGGTAAAATATGTGAGGGATGACAAGAATCTTCCCAGCATGAGAAGTGCAAATCAGTCCAGCACTCACTAAATATCACAGAATAGCAGAACAGATAAAGTAGGAGCAGCAGTATTCTTTGTAAAATAAAGTCATTGGAAAAGAAAGTCATTGGGATTTGCCAACATACTTGAAGGAAAAAATCTGATATGCGGCTTTCATATTTTGTAGAATTATAATGTAAACATGTTGTTTTCTTTGCTTCTTTCCTTTATCATGCTAACTGAAATTCTTATGATCATGTCTTTAGAAAAGTTCTTTATAAAGAACTTTCTGTGTGAAACTTCATTTTCCAAAGGATTTTGTGTCCACCCCAAAGCCACACCAGAGATTAAAATAACACAACATGTCAGACAAAATACAGGAAATCCTTATTGGATCATGGGGTGGTGTACTTACCATTCTTGTTCCCTTTGGCATTCACTAAAGTATGAGGCCCTGATGTATTGTTCCTACAGAAGATTCATTCTCTGCGTATTTGCGACTTCTTAAAAGAGAACTCCACCCAAACACAACTTAAGCTTTTTGAAAAGTAAACAGAATTTCAAGCAACTTTGCAGCCTTTTAATATAATATATAAAAGGCTGCAAAGTTGCTTAAAATTCTTAGTTATCTAAGCCTGTCCCCATTCTCCTGCTGATCTGCTTATAGGCAGGACCTTGATGGTCAAACTTTAAAGTTCTGTTATTATCCTGTTATATTCAAATTTGTGTAATTTTCATGGTTTTTCTACTTTTAAGAAACATCTTTTAATGTCACCTCATATATTAAAAAATCCAAACAAAAATATGTAATTAAATAATACCATGAAAAAAATTGAATACCTTGCATTCATATTTTAGTCATAATTTTTAATACATACAATGACATAATATAAAAACTCAAATTGAATAAATAGTTTATATTTACTTTTTTTTTTCGCTTAGAAATATATCAAGTTTTTAAAATCATAATTCAAATTCCGTATTTTTAGTGCAAAAAAATCATACAAATGTGGTGGCATTACATTATCTACAGTATGTGTCTTAATGCTGAGTTCTATGTGTCTTAAGCTTCTAAGCACCAGTGTCAGTACACCAAATTGTGGATAGTTCTGCCCTTGGTGAAAATGGTGTAACAAAGTATACTAATTCTGATTAGGGTGCCTTGTTAGATTCAAGCAAAACAGAAACTGCATTCAAGAAGCCTGCTAAAGTATAAAGTTTCCAACTACAGCCAGTAGATTCCATAAAAAGCTGCATGTAATTCAGCAAAGCCAACACAGAACACAGAATGACAGCCAATCAGTTCAATACAGTATGCTAATTAAGATTCAGCTCTCGCACAGGCCTCTTCAATACTGTCATTTGCCCTGGGGTCACCAGGGGTCCCAACTATCAGCCTTTCATCTACAAAAACTTTCATCTACCAGTGTAGTAAAAACTACAGAATTTCAGAGATACACTTTTACCAGTGTGAAGAGTTTTTGGTAGCTCATCCTGCTACAATATAGAGCTCCTTCCCCTTAGTGCTCATGCGCAAGGGAAAACACAGTTCTGCATCTGGGGATTACTTTTGGCAAAAACACACTGACGTCTTTAAGTATCACAGTGGCATAATTGTGCCTGGTGAAAAGATTCATATGTTCTTCAATGCAAAATTAACATGGCAACATTTTTACTTACTGTACAACAAATTTGACATTTTGGTTTAGTAAATATGTGCCATAGTATGAATCAAATAAAATATGTACCCCTTTTGACTTCTTTAACCCTTTAAGTGCCAAGGGACGTAGATTCTACGTCCTAGGTACCAAGGGACCAAAGTGCCATGGGACGTAGAATCTACGTCCAATGGCACTGTCGGGTTTACAAGCGCTGCGCTCGCTTTTAAAGCAGCGCAGCGCTTGTAAACCCCTCAGATCCCCCTAGGCAACGAGCAGAGTAAGACATACTCACCGATCCGGTCCCCCAGCCGCACCGATCGGTCGCTCCAGCCAATGACAGCAGTGGGCACGCGTTGATGACGTGTCCACTGCTGTCCCTTTAAATAGCGCCGCCTACTGTCGGCTCCCTCACTCCTGCTGCGCACGTTGGACAAGATGGAGCTCCCCTGCTGCCTTCCTGCTGGATTGATCGCCCCTGATCGCCTCTGATCGCCTGCCTGCCTTGGGTAAGCTGAACTACAACTCTCTACCACTGTTTATTTTGCTTATTTCTATCTCAACTGTCTAAAAATTTTTTTTTTTTTCAATTTTTTCTTCTATCTTTGTCATTATTACACTTTTGTACACATACACACTTATTTACAACTTTCCCAAGCACACACAGACACTTACACACACACTTACACTTACACTTTTTTTTTTTTTTTTTTCTTTCTTTTCTTTTCTTTCTTTCTTTGCTTTCTCTGGCAGTCTTTTTTTTTTACTAAAACTTTATTTCTGATCTTGCTCTATAATTATCTGATTTATTTGGTTGCATTTTAGTGTTTTTTTGGCATTTTCATAATTGATTTCTGTTTTTGAATTATTCTATTGCACTGTAACTTTTTTATTGCTATTGGGTGCTGAATTTGCAGTGACGTTGGTGGATCCAGGGCTCTGACCACCAATTTCATTGCAATTATTGTTCTTCTGTTGGTTTAGGTGGTTTTATTGGATTTTACTGATTTTATGGTGTTTTATCTTTGCATTGTTCTTTGTGTGTTTAGTGCCCCCAAAAAGGTTGCTTTTGCAGTGACATTGGTGGATCCAGGGCTCTTACCGATTTCATTGCAACTATTGTTCTTTGATTGCTTTTAGTGGTTTTATTCCATTTTAACTTCATTTGATTTCAGTTGTTCTAGAAAGGTCCAGAGGTGCTAAGATTGTTCTGGTAGTTTCTATTGCCAAGGGTTAGGCTGATGCCACACATGGCGTAGGGCTGATTTTTTCAGCAAGTGGAAAAACGCTTGCCGAAAATTCAGCCCTACGCTTGCTACTTGTGCCTGCACCCGAATGAATGGGATACGCTCGGGTGCAGGCACATGTAGCCGATATACGCATGAAAACGCGAGACTTTGCATTCTCACGCGTTTTCATGCGTATATCGGCTACATGTGCCTGCACCCGAGCGTATCCCATTCATTCGGGTGCAGGCAAAAAAAAAGGGGTGCATAGAGTGCAGCCCCAATATTATGCATTTTCAGGTTTGGTGGCCATGTACTTATGCGCAACCAGACATAGGTATCGTTTTATTCAGGGGAACTTGCAGATTGATGGTTAGTAAGTTTTTGGTAGTTGCCATGGAGATTTTGGGGAGAAATCTAGGTTTTTTTATCTGGTTTTTCCTTGATTTCTGACCAAAATCTAGGGTTGTATCTGGTTTTTCCTTGATTTCTGACCAAAGCGCTGACTTCTGCAAGGGACTGCGGCCACAATTTTCCATGTAGAAAGAGAAGAATGGTGTCTCTGAATAGCTGAAGGTGTGCACTTTTCGTAAATATATAGATTGTGGGGGTTATCTCACAGGTAGGGGTGGTTAACACTGAAAAACTGCAGGTAGTGCACATAGAGCGCAGCCCCCAAAATTTCAACTGAAATTGCCCTTATGCATTGCCCCTGTTTTGGGGCATTTGGTGGCCACGTCTTTACGTGCACCCATACATATGGGGTATCGTTTTATTCAGGGGAACTTGCAAATTGAGGTTTAGTAAGTTTTTGGTAGTTGCCATGGAGATTTTGGGGAGAAATCTAGGTTTTTTATCTGGTTTTTCCTTGATTTCTGACCAAAGCGCTGACTTCTGCAAGGGACTGCGGCCACAATTTTTCATGTAGAAAGAGGAGAGTGGCGTCTCTGAATAGCTGAAGGTGTGCACTTTTCAGAAATATATAGTTTGCGGGGGTTATTTCACAGGTATGGGGGTGTTTAGACTAAATAACTGCAGGTAGAGCACATAGAGCACAGCCCCCCCTTATGCATTGCCCCGGTTTGGGGCATTTGGTGGCCACGTCTTTATGTGTACCCATACATATGGGGTATCGTTTTATTCAGGGGAACTTGCAGATTGAGGTTTAGTAAGTTTTTGGTAGTTGCCATGGAGATTTTGGGGAGAAATCTAGGTTTGTATCTGGTTTTTCCTTGATTTCTGACCAAAGCGCTGACTTCTGCAAGGCACTGCGGCCACAATTTTCCATGTAGAAAGAGGAGAGTGGCGTCTCTGAATAGCTGAAGGTGTGCACTTTTCAGAAATATATAGTTTGCGGGGGTTATTTCACAGGTATGGGGGTGTTTAGACTAAATAACTGCAGGTAGAGCACAGCCCCCCCCTTATGCATTGCCCCTGTTTGGGGGCATTTGGTGGCCACGTCTTTATGTGTACCCATACATATGGGGTATCGTTTTATTCAGGGGAACTTGCAGATTGAGGTTTAGTAAGTTTTTGGTAGTTGCCATGGAGATTTTGGGGAGAAATCTAGGTTTTTATCTGGTTTTTCCTTGATTTCTGACCAAAATCTAGGGTTGTATATGGTTTTTCCTTGATTTCTGACCAAAGCGCTGACTTCTGCAAGGCACTGCGGCCACAATTTTCCATGTAGAAAGAGGAGAGTGGCGTCTCTGAATAGCTGAAGGTGTGCACTTTTCAGAAATATATAGTTTGTGGGGGTTATTTCACAGGTATGGGGGTGTTTAGACTAAATAACTGCAGATAGAGCACAGCCCCCCCTTATGCATTGCCCCTGTTTGGGGGCATTTGGTGGCCACGTCTTTATGTGTACCCATACATATGGGGTATCGTTTTATTCAGGGGAACTTGCAGATTGAGGTTTAGTAAGTTTTTGGTAGTTGCCATGGAGATTTTGGGGAGAAATCTAGGTTTTTATCTGGTTTTTCCTTGATTTCTGACCAAAGCGCTGACTTCTGCAAGGGACTGCGGCCACAATTTTCCATGTAGAAAGAGAAGAATGGTGTCTCTGAATAGCTGAAGGTGTGCACTTTTCGTAAATATATAGATTGTGGGGGTTATCTCACAGGTAGGGGGGGTTAACACTGAAAAACTGCAGGTAGTGCACATAGAGCGCAGCCCCCAAAATTTCAACTGAAATTGCCCTTATGCATTGCCCCTGTTTTGGGGCATTTGGTGGCCACGTCTTTATGTGCACCCATACATATGGGGTATCGTTTTATTCAGGGGAACTTGCAGATTGATGTTTAGTAAGTTTTTGGTAGTTGCCATGGAGATTTTGGGGAGAAATCCTAGGTTTTTATCTGGTTTTTCCTTGATTTCTGACCAAAATCTAGGGTTGTATCTGGTTTTTCCTTGATTTCTGACCAAAGCGCTGACTTCTGCAAGGGACTGCGGCCACAATTTTCCATGTAGAAAGAGAAGAATGGTGTCTCTGAATAGCTGAAGGTGTGCACTTTTCGTAAATATATAGATTGTGGGGGTTATCTCACAGGTAGGGGGGGTTATCACTGAAAAACTGCAGGTAGTGCACATAGAGCGCAGCCTCCAAAATTTCAACTGAAATTGCCCTTATGCATTGCCCCTGTTTTGGGGCATTTGGTGGCCACGTCTTTATGTGCACCCATACATATAGGGTATCGTTTTATTCAGGGGAACTTGCAGATTGATGGTTAGTAAGTTTTTGGTAGTTGCCATGGAGATTTTGGGGAGAAATCTAGGTTTTTATCTGGTTTTTCCTTGATTTCTGACCAAAATCTAGGGTTGTATCTGGTTTTTCCTTGATTTCTGACCAAAGCGCTGACTTCTGCAAGGGACTGCGGCCACAATTTTCCATGTAGAAAGAGAAGAGTGGTGTCTCTGAATAGCTGAAGGTGTGCACTTTTCGGAAATATATAGATTGTGGGGGTTTTCTCACAGGTAGGGGGGGTTATCAATGAAAAACTGCAGGTAGTGCACATAGAGCGCAGCCCCCAAAATTTCAACTGAAATTGCCCTTATGCATTGCCCCTGTTTTGGGGCATTTGGTGGCCACGTCTTTATGTGCACCCATACATATGGGGTATCGTTTTATTCAGGGGAACTTGCAGATCGATGTTTAGTAAGTTTTTGGTAGTTGCCATGGAGATTTTGGGGAGAAATCTAGGTTTTTTATCTGGTTTTTCCTTGATTTCTGACCAAAGCGCTGACTTCTGCAAGGGACTGCGGCCACAATTTTCCATGTAGAAAGAGAAGAGTGGTGTCTCTGAATAGCTGAAGGTGTGCACTTTTCGGAAATATATAGATTGTGGGGGTTTTCTCACAGGTAGGGGGGGTTATCAATGAAAAACTGCAGGTAGTGCACATAGAGCGCAGCCCCCAAAATTTCAACTGAAATTGCCCTTATGCATTGCCCCTGTTTTGGGGCATTTGGTGGCCACGTCTTTATGTGCACCCATACATATGGGGTATCGTTTTATTCAGGGGAACTTGCAGATTGATGTTTAGTAAGTTTTTGGTAGTTGCCATGGAGATTTTGGGGAGAAATCCTAGGTTTTTATCTGGTTTTTCCTTGATTTCTGACCAAAATCTAGGGTTGTATCTGGTTTTTCCTTGATTTCTGACCAAAGCGCTGACTTCTGCAAGGGACTGCGGCCACAATTTTCCATGTAGAAAGAGAAGAATGGTGTCTCTGAATAGCTGAAGGTGTGCACTTTTCGTAAATATATAGATTGTGGGGGTTATCTCACAGGTAGGGGGGTTATCACTGAAAAACTGCAGGTAGTGCACATAGAGCGCAGCCTCCAAAATTTCAACTGAAATTGCCCTTATGCATTGCCCCTGTTTTGGGGCATTTGGTGGCCACGTCTTTATGTGCACCCATACATATAGGGTATCGTTTTATTCAGGGGAACTTGCAGATTGATGGTTAGTAAGTTTTTGGTAGTTGCCATGGAGATTTTGGGGAGAAATCTAGGTTTTTATCTGGTTTTTCCTTGATTTCTGACCAAAATCTAGGGTTGTATCTGGTTTTTCCTTGATTTCTGACCAAAGCGCTGACTTCTGCAAGGGACTGCGGCCACAATTTTCCATGTAGAAAGAGAAGAGTGGTGTCTCTGAATAGCTGAAGGTGTGCACTTTTCGGAAATATATAGATTGTGGGGGTTTTCTCACAGGTAGGGGGGGTTATCAATGAAAAACTGCAGGTAGTGCACATAGAGCGCAGCCCCCAAAATTTCAACTGAAATTGCCCTTATGCATTGCCCCTGTTTTGGGGCATTTGGTGGCCACGTCTTTATGTGCACCCATACATATGGGGTATCGTTTTATTCAGGGGAACTTGCAGATCGATGTTTAGTAAGTTTTTGGTAGTTGCCATGGAGATTTTGGGGAGAAATCTAGGTTTTTTATCTGGTTTTTCCTTGATTTCTGACCAAAGCGCTTACTTCTGCAAGGGACTGCGGCCACAATTTTCCATGTAGAAAGAGAAGAGTGGTGTCTCTGAATAGCTGAAGGTGTGCACTTTTCAGAAATATATAGTTTGTGGGGGTTATTTCACAGGTAGGGGGGGTTAACACTGAAAAACTGCAGGAAGTGCACATAGAGCGCAGCCCCCACATTTTTAGCTGTAATTGCCCTTGTGCATTGCCCCTGCTTTGGAGTGTTTGGTGCCCATGTCTTTATGTGCACCCATACATATGGGGCATCATTTTATTCAGGAGGAGTTTGTCTTTCAAATATGCCTTTGTTAGAAAATTTTTATGAGATTTTTTTTTGTCAAATCCACATTTGATCATGCGTCCAAGTTTACGTTTTAGAAAAAAAAAAAATGTCATAAAAAGTTCCAAATTTCACAATGCACTGACAAAAGGTATTTGGCTTTTGAGTGAAAACTACATTGCACCTAGAAACCTGAAGGTCTGTAGTTTCTAAAGATACCAAACATGAGGGGATATTTTAGATTTACATATAAGTTATGCTGCATTAACTGTTACAAGCGCTTTTCTGCTTTGTTCTGGTGTGATATTGTACTAAGTATTGCTGTAGTTTGGGGGTTACTTCTGGACAGGAACTGTGGGGTACCACCACATATTTGGTATCGTTGGAATTGGGAGTATTAGGGCTTTTACAAACAATAAAAAAAAGTGAGTAAAATTAACTTTTCTATGGAAAAAAACCTCAAAATATACAGAAATTTTTCATAATTTTATTTTTTTTTTACATATTTCACCCAAAATACACATCATATCTCCAGAAAAGTTATAAAATTTGGTATGTATGTCGAAGCCCAATTAGTGACGAAAAAAACGATATATAATTTCCCTAGTTTCGTGGAGGTTTTCCTACCAAAAAACATTGTTAAAGTGAATGAGTACAAAATGCTTAAAAAACGTCTGGCACTGGGGGGAACCGAAATGACGAATTCGGCTGGCACTTAAAGGGTTAAAGGAGAATATTACCAACAAACAATCTTGTTTACCAAGATTGGAGATAAATATCACCGGTGATGTTGCCAATAGCAACGAATCAGCAATTAGATTTGAACAGTCACCTACATGTTAGAAATCAAATGCGAAGATCTGATTGGTTGCTATGGGCAACATCATCGGTAATATGTATCTCCGGTCTTAGTAAACATGCCCCAAAGTGTTTGTTTTTGGCTAAATTATGTATATCGTATAATAAATGTGTAAAAGTGGCAGGGCAAATCAACGAAGAATTGCGCATGTGCCATGCACAGCTCACATGGGATCTCCATGGTGCAGTTACACACAAAACATGGAAAACACATTCAAATAATTAATTCAGTCAGAGCAATACTGTTTAGTAAATAGTTAAAGGTGAATACATGGCCCGGTCTAGTGCATATTGATGAGTATACAAATGTGTTTTGTGGGGATTTAGCTCTTTTGGTAGAAGCGGCAGCTCCTTTCACTCAGGTAAGAGACGGGTACACGGGGATTTCAGCTGAATTATGGTGTGAATTTATTTAACACAGCAGGCTTGTCAGAAAATAAAAGTTCATACAGCTGATATCCCAAATACAATCAAAAAGTAGCAGTCTTGCTGAAACCCAAAACTGTCCTTCCCAGGGGTACACACAGCCACACTTGGGCAGAATAAGCCAATACAGGTAAATGCAGGTTACACTAACAGACTTTTGTAGTATTCCTGTGCTTCCTGAGAAGCAGCTGCACTTCAGTCCCTCAGTCTTTAGGGCAGCCTACAGTAGCTGGTCTTTGCTACTAGGCCAACCACCTCTGTGGATAAATATTCCTCCGGCTCTCAGAGGAAAACAACACACTTTTCCCAACACACTTTTCCCCAAACAGGAAAAGTTCCACACTGCAGCTCCAGTGTCTCACCTCTCTCCCAGGAGAGAGCAGCCCCCAGACACTACCCTTGGAGCACACCTTTTAACTACAGGTGAGGCTAATCAGCCCTTACAGATGCACAGACCTTTAGGCTAACGACAGACGAGGGGTAGGATATTTTCCGAGATACGCTTGGGTGCAGGCACATGTAGCCGATATACGCATAAAAACGTGAGACTTTGCATTCTCTCGCGTTTTTATGCATATAACGGCTACATGCGTCTGCACCCAAGCGTATCTCATTCATTCCGGTGCAGGCACATGTAAGAGGCGTAGAGTGGAATTTTCAGCAAGCGCTTTTCCTCTTGTTGAAAATATCCACCCTATGCCTTGTCTGGCATTAGCCTAAATTTCACAGCCCTTTGTGCTGCTTCATAGAGGATTCTGGGAGGGATATACTTTCCTTCTATGATTTTCCCAACCATGCTACAGTTTATATATTTTTTTAAACATATGTTTCATTTCAAATTCTCATAAAAAAATTCAGTTTTGCTTACACAAGATTACCAGTCAGATGCCTTAAAAAAATCACTAGGGGTTTTTAGTTCTTTGTGTGGATGTCCACACAAGATTGAAAAACTGTGTTTCTAAATAATGAAAGAAATGTAATTCTAATCAACTTTCAAATATCTGTTTACTAAAAATGTTTAGTTTTTGTAAATGTAATTGCAAAGTTAGAAGGTATTAGCTAAGACAGAACCACAAATGGAAATTTGTAATTTAATACTATGGGGATCCTGCAGCAGTTGACCTGTGGTTCCCCAAATCCTCTTATAGGAGGCCATATGATGTAGAAAGTCACTCTTATGTACAGTATGCTGCAATAACAGGGAAAATATAATGCCCAAAGCATTTTGTTGAATGGCATGGGTTTTATAAGCTAAGCAGCTTCTAATTTGTAAACTACATGCAGTATCTGGGTTTTAATAAAATGTTCAAAGCCCAATTGATACTATAACCTGTTCTGCTCTAGATAAATATATTTTTTCAAACCTATCTCATGTAGTATATAACACATACGAAAGCCTCAAACTGTTTTGGGGAAAAAATAACATTTAGCATAATATATAATAATTTGGAAAGATAAGTTTTACTTTAGAGCTCTGTGATAAATAGTGCCAAGCTCCCATAACCTAAGGCAGCTACACTTAGCCCTCTGTATTGAGCTAAAGAATAATTTATCAGGAACAGGTATGACACCTTCATTGTAAGCTAGAGCTGATTAGCCAGAAACATTTCTGGGAACCATCATTGTTTTTATCAAATTAAGGTTGTCAGGTACTGCTTCATTGCTTTCTGTATGTGTGCACAATAACTGAGCTTCTCTATTTGTCATTTGTTGCTATGAAAATTATAGTGAAGTTCAAGAAAGACAGTTTACTAGACCAAAGCATATATATATATATATATATATATATATATATATATCTATATATATACAGTGGTGTGAAAAACTATTTGCCCCCTTCCTGATTTCTTATTCTTTTGCATGTTTGTCACACAAAATGTTTCTGCTCATCAAAAACCGTTAACTATTAGTCAAAGATAACATAATTGAACACAAAATGCAGTTTTTAAATGAAGGTTTACGTTATTAAGGGAGAAAAAAAACTCCAAATCTACATGGCCCTGTGTGAAAAAGTGATTGCCCCCCTTGTTAAAAAATAACTTAACTGAGGTTTATCAATTTCAATTTTCAATTTCAATATCAATTTCTGTAGTCACCCCCAGGCCTGATTACTGCCACACCTGTTTCAATCAAGAAATCACTTAAATAGGAGCTACCTGACACAGAGAAGTAGACCAAAAGCACCTCAAAAGCTAGACATCATGCCAAGATCCAAAGAAATTCAGGAACAAATGAGAACAAAAGTAATTGAGATCTATCAGTCTGGTAAAGGTTATAAAGCCATTTCTAAAGCTTTGGGACTCCAGCGAACCACAGTGAGGGCCATTATCCACAAATGGCAAAAACATGGAACAGTGGTGAACCTTCCCAGGAGTGGCCGGCCGACCAAAATTACCCCAAGAGCGCAGAGACAACTCATCCGAGAGGCCACAAAAGACCCCAGGACAACATCTAAAGAACTGCAGGCCTCACTTGCCTCAATTAAGGTCAGTGTTCACGACTCCACCATAAGAAAGAGACTGGGCAAAAACAGCCTGCATGGCAGATTTCCAAGGCGCAAACCACTTTTAAGCAAAAAGAACATTATGGCTCGTCTCAATTTTGCTAAAAAACATCTCAATGATTGCCAAGATCAATATCTTGTGAACAGACGAGACAAAAGTTGAACTTTTTGGAAGGTGCGTGTCCCGTTACATCTGGCGTAAAAGTAACACAGCATTTCAGAAAAAGAACATCATACCAACAGTAAAATATGGTGGTGGTAGTGTGATGGTCTGGGGTTGTTTTGCTGCTTCAGAACCTGGAAGGCTTGCTGTGATAGATGGAACCATGAATTCTACTGTCTACCAAAAAATCCTGAAGGAGAATGTCCGGCCATCTGTTCTTCAACTCAAGCTGAAGCGATCTTGGGTGCTGCAGCAGGACAATGACCCAAAACACACCAGCAAATCCACCTCTGAATGGCTGAAGAAAAACAAAATGAAGACTTTGGAGTGGCCTAGTCAAAGTCCTGACCTGAATCCTATTGAGATGTTGTGGCATGACCTTAAAAAGGCGGTTCATGCTAGAAAACCCTCAAATAAAGCTGAATTACAACAATTCTGCAAAGATGAGTGGGCCAAAATTCCTCCAGAGCGCTGTAAAAGACTCGTTGCAAGTTATCGCAAACGCTTGATTGCAGTTATTGCTGCTAAGGGTGGCCCAACCAGTTATTAGGTTCAGGGGGCAATTACTTTTTCACACAGGGCCATGTAGGTTTGGATTTTTTTTCTCCCTAAATAATAAAAACCCTCATTTAAAAACTGCATTTTGTATTTACTTGTGTTATCTTTGACTAATAGTTAAATGTGTTTGATGATCAGAAACATTTTGTGTGACAAACATGCAAAAGAATAAGAAATCAGGAAGGGGGCAAATAGTTTTTCACACCACTGTATATGCTCAGCCTAACCATTTTAGGTCTTTCAGGGAAGAAATAGCTATTGAAACATAAAATCAGTGAAATTAGTTGAGCAACTTAAGTTTCATGTATTAAAATAGCTTTATTTCACTAAAATAACATTCAAAGAACAAATTTTCAAAAATCTTCCATATGTGTTAAGCTGGCCATACACCTACCAATAAAATCGAACAAAACCAAGTTTCGGATAATTGTGGGCTCAAAATTATTGTCCCGATAATTTTCGTACCATGGCGATGGTTGTTTAATCGATCTGGCAGGTTTTGGTCGGCTAACGAAAAAATCTGCGCATGTATTATGAATCATGGGATATCCTTGGGGGTCCTACAATGGAAGTCACTTTCGTATGATTGGTGTCTGCCAACTATTTCATGTTCAGAACATTCTCTGATTTGTATTTTAGAGCTTTATCCTACAATTTCAGTCTGAATGTTAGTTTCAGGTCATTGTATGTAAATGTCAGGGCCGGAACTAGGGGTAGGCAGAAGAGGCAGCTGCCTAGGGCGCAACGATTGGGGGGCACCAGACAAGAGCCTCTCCTGCATACCCCTAGTCCTGCTACTTGTCATTGCCCCTGCTGCTTGTAATTAGCGGTGGAGGCAATGACCGATCGGATCGCACCCCCCCTTGTGTTTGCTTTGGCGCGCATGTCCGAATGCCTAAGCACATGCAAGGGTGTGGGGGGTGCAGGGGGGGTGGCCGACCGGGTTGCCTAGGGCGCCCGATCGGCCTGGCCCGCCCCTGGTAAATGTATGAGCGATATCCAAACGTTCATCGGATGAAGACTAAAATCGGAAGATGTATGGTCAACGTTAAGCAGAGGATCACAATCCATATGTTTGTTAATAGGTTTGTCATAGGACAAGTTTGAAAATTTTGGTTGGGTGTCCTTAAGGAGTAGGAAAGGCCGAATCACTGGGGGTGCCAAAATGTTAGGCACCCTCTAGGTATTTTATTCACCTACCTAATACTGACTGGTGCTCCTGTTAGCAAAAAAACACACCATGCAGATGAGTGATCCTCTTTCGACTTTCTTGCAGTAGAGTGAAAAGCCACACTTTAACAAAAAACGTCAGCTTTTTGACTCTACTGCAAATGAGTTGGCCACGGAATTGCAGCGGAAGCAGAAGGAAGGAAGAGGATTGCTCACCTGCATGTACCCCGGCTGGTGCAAGTTTATGCTAAAAGGAACACCTGGGGTATCAGGTAAGCGATCTTAATCACTGGGGGATGCCTAATATTTGGAACCCTCAGTGATTTTAATTTTCCTTTAAAAGAATGTTAATATGAGTAGATGTACTTTAAGTGTGACCATAACATTCAACAATCCTTTTGTTTCTTCTCTTGCATTTTGCGATATATGTACAGTACAATTAAACCATTTCAGCAATAGTACATTCTTATAATGTAGAAAAACAAGGTCAAATCTGGAAAAAGCACACACTGAAAGGCACTGCAATTGATCAGACTGAAAACAAATATTTTACAAATATATGCATAAAATTTGTAAAAGCTTGAAACGTGGAAATATAAAATCAAGGTTTGACTGTGTCTTTTGACACCATTTATGGGATTATTTAGCTGGATTTTGACACATAGCACATGTGGTTTAATGGCACACTAATTTACTGATTCCTTTGTGCTTCTGGAAAGATATCCTTACAAAGCATTAATTTCTCATGGAGAAGATTTTGTTAAATTACACTACATTTATCCACAGGCCGAGGATCAGCCCTCTGTGGCATTAGCCTATAAAACATTGCAAGCCAGGTTTAAGTAACTTTTAACCAGGTTATAGGATAAATATGGATAAATATTAAATCTGTTTTATAGTGACCCTTAAACCAAGCTTATCAGAGCATCTGTGCAATATGGATCAAACTGAAAAAACTGACAAAGACTGTTTTGTAAGAAATAAGATAGCACTTTTCCACAAAAACAACACACAGTTTATTATACCATTCAATTCAGCACATAGGGCTGTAGATCCAACTTAGTGCATTTTGCATACCATAAATAATACCATATATCTTTCATTTCCTCTGTATGGTATCAGCTGGCATGCACACTTTCATTTTTATCTCTACGGTATAAAAGATTCTTCATTACCACCTTTCTTGATTGATGTTTATGTGAATACACAGTTAAATTTAATCCTATAGCATATCTTAAACAGTGCTGTCCAGCTTTTTTGGTACTGAGGGACAGATTTTTTCTGGCCTATGTGGAAAAGTCACTGTTGAGCACTCACAGTTTTTAAACCACACACATGTTATCACAAGAGCTTTTAAGATCATACCCACCCACAGCCACCTAAAAACCAAATGTATCCTTCCACTTCTGTGATATCACCCATTACTTGTGAAAACGTTTATCACAGCTGCCAAACTTTAATGCAGGGGCTTCACAAGGTGGACCGCCAGTTGGACAGCACTGCTCTAAAATATCAAGAACTATGTTTTACACATGTAGCAGCTGTATTAAGGGCATGGTAGTGTATAGTTTTGGCTTCCATGAAGGATCCGTCACTGATCGATAGAGCTTCCATGTCTAACAGTGAGGTTGACATCACCACAGCCAGTGCATTCAGCTACCACTCATTTGGAACACTGCCAGTTTGTAAAGTAGACTTTTGTAGGTACAAAGATATTTAGACATGTCATCTTGCTGTGAGCATAATTAGAGCTACGCTTCTATCTCTCAGGAGGAAAACAGTCATGCTATATAAACCCTTCTGCCTTTGAATTGTTGTTGGGGCCTCCTGAAGCTCCATCAGCTGTTTGCAAACCACTTGCTGCCATAGGTAGACACCCTCTTCGTAAACTATATCTTATTACAGGGAGAGAAACTGGGGATGCTGTAGCCCGACACAGCTGTCAAAACACAAATAGGATTTGAGCACTCTAGGGCCTTTTCTTACTGACACTCATACTGTGGTGTTGAGCAATGCTGCATCCTGAGCATGCTGCTTTGGGGATCTTCCATTTCCCAAAGTCAGCTTAGTGTAACTCAATCACCGTGTGATAGTCATAAGAGAAAGCAATGTCAGAGGCAGCACAACTGAAAACTTCTGCCCAAAAGTAATCACAATACTGTAGCCTGCTACATAGCAAACCACTAGTGTGACTGACAGTTTTATCAGCTTATCAGTTTTAAAAAGCACTAAAATTCAAATATTGTTTGCAGTTAAAATTAGGGCTGCTCTTTTCTAAAATTATGCCTGATATCATCCTGATATAGCCAAGGTCCCAAAGAGTGGGGCCTGTGGGAAAATGTTGTGGAGTTTTGTGGGTTTGGGGAATGTCTGAACATAATTGCAAGTGATTGGTGGGTCATAACTTAGCATGCTATGCTTTTCATTTGAATTGTAAACAACACTGCTGGTTTTTTTGTCTTGCTTACCTTTCCTTAATGTTCCAGAGTGTTAAAATGGATGCAAAAACCATGCACATGTAACACTTGCCTTGCAGAGTTGGTACCTCCAAGACTAGCTAGAATAAATAAACTTATTTGCAAACATATAGAAAAAACTTCACTACTGCAGTTACCTATGTCAACCAATGAGATATTTGCTTTTATTTTCTATTTTTTAGTAGGCTGTTTAAAGATAATATATGATATGAAATCATAACAGGACTTCTGCTTTTTGGTCCTTAGGAAAAGGATTTAACATGTTATTACACTTCCCTATAGTAACAGAAAAGTTACTATACCTTTTTGTATAATTTTGTTTTTTTGTTCTCTGCATACAAGTAGCTACTACCCCACTACTCTTTACAACATTCCCTGACCAAGTAAAAATTACAATTTTAATTTTTATCGGCCTGTATGTTTTGGGAGAAAACCAGGGGAAAACCCAAGCAGACAGGGGGCGAACATTCCAATTCCCTGTAGACAGTGACCTCAGCTCTCCAGTTTAGTATTTCAGCAGCTATCTGGTTGCTAGGGTCAAATTTACCCTATAAATCATACAGCTGTTTGGACAAGATACAATTTTTTTTTTTTTAAAAAGCAGTATGGAAGTAGAAGTAAAAAAAAGTAGATAATTACAATAAAATTGTATCCTTACAGAGCAATAGCTTTATGGCTGCTGGGCTTTGGCTGGAAAGAGGTAGAAGAGGAAGGAAATAATTCAAAAACTACAAATTGAAAACATGCTAGCAACAGAACACACATATAAAAGTTAATCAAAGGCAGGGTCATCCCAGCCATGGGGCAAATTGAGAAACTTGTCTCAGGTGGCAGCACCCTGCAGATTACCAGGGAAAGCAAAAAGCTGCTCCTGGTTGTTACTTTTAAAGCTAAATTTCCAGCCAAAATATTAAACCGTAATTATTAGTGTCAAGAATGCATTTGCTTTCTCTGCATTAGCAATACAGCCCCACTCAAACACTGAAAAGTTAAGCACAGGGGTAGCGGTTGAGGGTAGCTGCATTGCTTCGGGCAGCTCAAGGCAGCACAGAGGCTTTAAACTCCCCTGCTTTACTACCCCTTTAAGGCTGATGCCACACGTGGCGTTTTTACGCTGCGTATTTTCTAATTCTCTCGGCGGCTGAAAAACGCCTGATATCATCATCCATAGAAATAGCTTGAAAAGACGCGAAGCAAACCACACAATACGGAAATACGCTAGAAAACGCCTAAGCACGGATTTTTCAAGCGTTGGCTGAAATACGCCAGTACTTGCAAAGCAAGCTATTCCTATGGATACGCAAAGGCCGCTGCCAGACCTAGTGGAAATACGCGGCGTTTTTTGCTATTTCGCACTATTAGCACCATGGCAACAGGATTTGCTTACGTCACCAGTACTAGGCTGAAAAACGCCATGTGTGGCTTGTGCAGCGTTTTTAGGCTGAGAAAAAACGCAGCGTAAAAACGCCACATGTGGCATCAGCCTAAGGCCCTGCTTCTGCCCTATTGCAGATATCTCTAGAAATTCCTTTTCTCAGGACAGGAATGGCATGACGTCAGGTTCCATGCCCAGCAAGTGAAGTCTTCCAGTTCCAGCTTATTTGTTCGACACTTACCACTGATTGTTGAGTAAGCATACTTACCATAGCTGGAGGAGGAAATATACATTTACAGGTATATACACTGTGCACTTTACTTGGAACTGATGAACATGTAATGAGGCATATATATTCACTGACACATTTAGGTGAAACTTAATGTACCACACTATTTTATATTTTTGTGCGCATCCTTATAGTTCATTCATTTCAACACTCTACTAAACATTAAGCATTAAACTTTATTTTTCAATGATGGTGTTACTTTAGAAATAAAACTCTAATTTCTACTGTCTGTAGAAAACATATACAAATTGTCTCTTGCATAGATAATTCTGTCTATAAACCCGTGAACATAGCATGCTACTTTAGCCATAAAGGGAGCTTGTCCTGTACACTCAATTCCCTACTGATGTCTAGAAAAGTCAGAGCAGGGCAGTAGGGATACTGCAAATGCATTGTTGTTTTCCGGGTTTCATATGTGAGAGACGCTTTCATCACTCATTAGGGTGGATAAACGGAGAACGGTAAAACCACAGAGTTATTAAAGACAGCAGTGCCATTTATACTATCCAGCTATTTAAGGGGAGACAGTCTGGCTTATATCAGAATAAAATATGCATCTGTCTTTCTGTTATAAATTAGCTTTCCCAACATTTCCTTATTATTCCAGTTGTGGAAGCGTGATGGTACATTTACAGACGCACAATGCATCTAGTTTTTATTTTGGTTTCATGCTTATTGTTTTAATATTTATAGAGGAAAGGGCATGGTCTCGCTTTCAAGAGTGACTTTGATTTCTTAGTATATCTGTTATAAAAAGATTGGCAAAAACAACTTTTCTCCATTTTGCAGCATTTATTTTAAAATAATATAATGTTCACCATGTTGTCTGCATTTGTCATTTGCTTTTGATGGAGCTATACCCAATATTCTTGGTCTCACTTTTCATTAATAAAATAAAGTGTTCAAAGACAAGGAAAGTTTAAAATGCCAATTTGTTAGGGACCCCTGGTTGAGTAAGATCACTAACCTTTTGCCCTAAACTGAAAACCCCTTCTGTAAAAAAAAAACCAAACTGGTCATGGGCAATTTGTTGGGGAGAATGGTGGGGCCAGTTTGCTGCCAGGTGGCTTGGGTGGACGATGCACTCCACATACCTACCATGCATTTGTTTGTTTCCTCAAGGCTTTCACTGATTTTTTTTTCATATATTAGGGCTAAATCCTGATTATGATCCTTTACAATCGTTGGTCCGTAGTCAGTCCTTTTCTTTAGTTACTATTGGCACCACAATAAATTGACCATGAAAATATTGTGGCCTTGTAAAAAATCATCTGAAAAATGTGTCTTGTGTAAGCTTCAGGCACAAGTGAACTATTTCTTCTATATAAATTCATTTGTGGGAGAGAGTTATGCCGTGACCCTTAGGTGGTATAAGTTCAATAGGGTTTACTCTACTCATAAACTGTACTACTACTCTACTCATAAACTGTACTACTACTCTACTCATAAACTCATCACATCTGTATCTGCTTCAATATTGATCATCACACATATAACAAGGTTCACTTTTTTTGTATATCCACTAGAATCTGCTTCATGAAATAAGCATTACCTAAATAATCTCTTTTTTGAACAAGGTCTACAAATAGATCCTGCCAAAGGGCATGGCCAATGGGATAATAAAACAGGTGAAATAAGTGCACCACTTTTAGCAACACATAGCAACAATAAGCAGGTTATACAGTATTTATCAGCCACCTGATTTAAAAAGACAGTTGCTGGGGGCCATGAGATCTGAAACAAATTTTGTGACTTTTATTACATTACCCACTTTATGAATTGTGCTGAATTAATACATCTATCAAAATATGCAACTTCTATCCAATAGAACAGCAGTAGTCTAAAATAATCTAGTCTAGACAGAAACACAGATATAGGCTCCATGTGAGTGGACACTTCTGTTACCAATAATTAAGGATCTGTGCAAGAGGTACTCATACTATACAGGTCTTCAGGGCAATTGATAAAAACTAGGGATGCACCGAACCCCCAAATCCATCCCAAGGGATTCGTCCGAACACCAAACCGGATCCGGAAGGGGTAAAAATCGTTGCATGCTGCAATTTTATTTTCTAACATTTAACCCCTCCAAATCCTGATTAGCATATGCTAATCTATGCTAATTAGGATCCAGATTCGGTTCGACCAGGTGTGTTAATTTGCCATTTTCGACAGGGTTCGGATTTGGCCAAATCCATGCTCCTGGCTGAACCGAATCCGAATCCTAATTACCATAAATACCAAACTGAATGCTGGATTCGGTGCATCTCTAATAAAAACAGAATTTGAAATGTAAGCTATTCTAATTATGGCACACTAGTCAAAAAACAAAACTCTAAAGGTATGCCTCTCCCAGATTGCTCTTTGAGACAGAACTATTGTAAAAAATAACGAAGACTGTGTCCATTAAGTCTAAAAAAACAGTAAAGGTGCTGAAATCATGGAAAAAGGGTAGGGATTGAATTTAGCTCAGTCCATGATGTTAGAGGAGCAGAGGAAAGAAATACAAAAATGAGTGAAATATGCATATTTCCTAGGTACTGAAACAGTGGAGCTGTTTCTTTTGGTCTAAGATAAATTAACTTTAATTTGTTTTGTTGTGTGCAAAATTGAAATGTGTCTTGGTGTGAATAAAACACAGGTTTATAAACCTGTTGGGTTTAATTGTCTCTTACGTTTAAAAACTGTTGGTAGATCTGCCATTTGACTGAACCCACCCACATAATGAATCCTCCAATAACACAATATTGCATGTCATCCTTAATGATTTCCAGAATATTATCTAAAGGTATTGTTTCAGAGAACAGAGCAGCTAATTTCCGTTAAATAAGAGACAAGAAGATATGTATTTAAAGTTGATGTTCACCCAGAAACTGTATGAAATATGAGTGAAATATGCATGTTTCCTAGGTACTGAAACAGTGGAACTGTTTCTTTTGGTTTAAGATAAATTAACTTTAATTTATGTATTTAAAGGTGATGTTCACCTAGAAACTGTATTTTGCATAATGATTTCAAATATATATAATATATTATTATAATATAAATATAATATCAAGCAACTTTACATTGCCCTACACATACACAAAAAAGATATTTCATGGCATGTTAAGGGTTCTCTTGTACTTCAGTGTGACTATATTCAACAAATACTCAAATGAAGTCTCAATTACTGTAGATTATAGATTGGGCAAGGCAGAGCAGATATCATACATATAACTGAATATGAAATAATTTTATATGAATTTATATATATAAATACACAAGAACCATGAATATCACCATTATATATTACCAGTAAATGTTATCCTTATAAATGGTACTTGGTGATGTTACCAGTTACTGGTGCTTATTGATGTCATTTCTGCCACATGGCTGACTGAAACTTTTGTATTTTAATAAATAATGTACCCCCTGTTGTAAAATATAAGGATATTAATAGGTTACACAAGATAAATGTGAACAAGGAACCTGGGCCAGATGGAATACACCCTCGGGTACTGAGAGAGCTAGGGGCAGATTTACAGTGGGATCTGTTTCTGATATTCTCAGACTCTCTTTCTTCAGGTATGGTACCTATGGATTGGAAGAAGGCTAATGTCATTCCTATATTTAAAAAGGGAGTAAGATCTCAGCCTGGCAATTATAGGCCTGTTTGACATCCGTGGTGATCAAGTTATTTGAAGGCTTGTTAAGGGATCACATACAAAATAATGTACTGGAGAACAGCATTATGAGCAGTAACAAAACACAAACAACTGCTTTCTAAGCTAAGGTCTATTGATCTTAGTGAAGTCGTTTGCACATGGATAGAAAACTGGCTACAGGGTCGGGTACAGAGGGTGGTTGTTAATGGTACATTCTCTACATGGAGTAAGGTTCTTAGTGGGGTCCCTCAGGGTTCTGTACTGGGTCCACTTTTATTTAACTTGTTCATTAATGACTTAGGGGTGGGTATTATAAGTCATCAGTGTTTGCAGATGACACAAAACTCTGCAGCCCAGTCAATTCTATCCAGGATGTGGCAACCTTGAAGCAGGATCTTGACCAACTGGCAATCTGGGCGGCTAAGTGGCAGATGAGATTTAATGTGGATAAATGTAAGGTCATGCACCTGGGATGTAAAAATATGCAAGCCACTTAATGGGACTGCACTAGGCAAATCCATAATGGAGAAGGACCTTGGAGTCCTTGTAGATAATAAACTTGGCTGTAGCAAGCAATGCCAGGCAGCAGCTGCAAGGGCAAACAAGGTTTTGAGCTGTATTAAAAGGGTATAGATTCACGGGAGGAGGGGGTCATTCTTCCCCTTTACAGAGCGCTGGTAAGGCCCCATCTAGAATATGCTGTTCAGTTTTGGTCTCCAGTGCTCAAACAGGACATTATTGAATTAGAGAGGGTCCAAAAAAGGGCAACTAAGCTGGTAAAGGGTATGGAAAGTCTCAGTTATGAAGAAAGATTGGACAAGTTGGGTCTGTTTACACTGGAGAAGAGGCGCTTAAGAGGTGACATGATAACTATGTATAAATATATAAGGGGATATATTAACCTCTCTTATGCTTTATTTATCAGTAGGTCCTTCCAACAGACACGAGGGCACCCACTCCGTTTAGAAGAAGGGAGGTTCCGTTTAAATATTCGGAAAGGATTTTTTACTGTGAGAGCTGTGAAGTTGTGGAATGCTCTCCCTTAATCAGTCACACTGGCTGATACATTTTATAGCTTTAAGAAGGGGTTGGATGGCTTTTTAGCAAATGAGGGAATACAGGGTTATAGGAGATAGCTCTTAGTACAAGTTGATCCAGAGACTGGTCCGATTGCCATCTTGGAGTCAGCAAGGAATTTTTTCCCCTCTGCAGCAAATTAGAGACAGTTTTTGCCTTCCTCTTGATCAACTAGAAGTTAGGCAGGTTATATATATATATTTTTTTTTTTTTTCAGTGAGGATGTGGAATGCCCTTCCTAGAGATGTGGTAATGGCATATTCTGTTAATGCCTTTAAGAGGGGCCTGGATGAGTTCTTGAACAATCAGAATATCCAAGGCTATTGTAATATTAATATCTACAGTTAGTATTAGTGGTTGTATATATAGTTTATGTATGTGAGTGTATAGATTGGTAGGTGTGGGTTTGTGTGTGCTGGGTTTACTTGGATGAGTTGAACTTGATGGACTCTGGTCTTTTTTCAACCCTATGTAACTATGTAACTAACTATGTAACTATGTAACCTAACTTACTATGTTACTGCGTTGCTATGTTACTATTATAAGTAACTGAGAAGTTCCTTGAAATGTATAAAAACACTAGGCCTTCAGTCTTGTTCTTTTTATTTGGTCATGGAAAAACGATGTGACTTTTAATCCTTGTATTTTACAATAGTTGGGGTGTTATGAGTGCCGGGAGACTAGCATGCGCTCTTACCTGCAGTCTTAACCTGTTTTTTTACGCTGATTCTTTGCTGCCCTCAACCCTTTGCCTGACTCTGACGTTGCCTCTGCCTGACCCCTTTTGTACCACATTACAAAAACAACAAAATGTATAGAATCCCTGTCTTCCCCACAGCAGTCTGGGGCCCCAAAAGGTTGTCAGTAAAAACTGGGGTTGCCATGGTTCTTCTATTTCACCTGTATTACTAGCAGTCTACAGGCTTCCTTATATTACAGTTCAGAACATGGGGTTTTCCCAGACACAGATTTTTTTGTAGTTTAAAGCACTGCTACACTACAAATATTTACATATTGAAAAAAGGACACTTCTGTTTTTCCATTTCTATGGATTTATTCATACATAATTATCAGGTACACTACTACTTCTTACAAGGAAAAAGCAAATCTTTAAGTAACTGAAAAATTGTTTGTTTAAAAGGGACTCGGGGAAATGTCAGTGCCTTATTTAAGAGCTTTCTGCATAATGGGTTTCTGGATAATCAATCCCATATCTTTTTTTTGTGATTTCAAAAAAAAGGGAAAAAAGAGCCTGCTCTACCAATTTATTATTTAGCGATTCAAGTCAGGATGTCTTTTGTATTTTCACAAAGTATGACTGTAGCAAAACGTGCTTGTTATGCCGCTTAACGCCTTCACCAGCAATATACCCACAACAAAGGCTAATTTCCTGCATCCCAACATGCCATTTGCTATTGTCCTCCATCCAGTGGCCACGCTCCATTTAAAATTGCAAAAGGCTGCCTGACGTGAAGAGAACATAAAATGAAAATGCCATGTGCTTGAAATTAATGTTTCCTAAATTGAGTTGCCACTGTCTTTTATAAAAGTTTATAAGATTTTCCATCATATATATCTGAAGCATTCCAAATATCAGCTGGCATTTTCTTTCAACCATAATAATCATGCATATTACATCCAGTTGTATTAAAGTTTAACAGCTGTTGTTTGTTAGTGTATTTGTGAATAGATGGATATGTTTGTAAAGCAAATGTTCAACATCAAATAACCCCTTGCTTCCATATAAAAAACAACATCATATAGCCTACTTGTACATTCATGTTAAATTAGTGTTATCACTAATCCGTTTTAAGTCACATACATGGACTCCTAGATCCTAATTATAAAAAGCTGGAGGTGAGAACTACTCTTTCTTTCTATGAGGAATATACTTTATACTTTTAAAATATCAATGTAAAAGAAGGCAGTTTAACTGTATAAAAAAAAACATTTTTTATAGTTTTATAACAGGCTTGAAAATAGTTTTTGGAACAGGCTTGAATAAGGAAAGCTGTTTGTACAGTTGTGCCCTGCTCTGCACCTGCTTTAAGTAGCACTGTATTTAGGAGGGGCAGGTCTTTAACTTACACCTTTAACTTGCATGTGATTTAGACAAGCAAGTTAGGGAGTGTCAGTAGGAACAGGCCACAAAGAAGCCCTGTACCTACCATCTTCCTTATGACTGTAAGGACAAGGAATATCACCAGGCAGAACTAATATTCTATTATATAATATAATATCCCAAACTTTAATATCCTATTTGAACTGGTGACTGGAAAAGAGTTTGAAGGGAGATAACTTTCCCCTAGATTCATCTCCTACTCACTCATGTACAACGGTTCTGAGTGGGTTAATTCCCCTTGGAAGTCTCAGGTTAGATCTGCTAGCAGCCCAGAGTGGTGTAAAAACTCATATAAATTCAGGGTATTTATATAATGCGCTGTGTTCTGAAAACAGAGTGCATTATGAAATGCAACAATGCATTTCCATTGTTTTCTTCTTTGCCCTCTGGTAGAAGACTTAGGTCAATTGGTTCACATACTGCTAGATTTAGAGGCAGTTTTATCCAAGGGCTGTTAGATTGTTTAACACATCAATGTAATAATGCATAAGTATAAGTGATATAGTGGCGTTATAAATGTAGTATAATGCGCATTATATACTTGCAGTGATGTTCTGTTATAATTGCACCATGGTGGTTAATAATAGTAGGGTTAATATATTTATTTATTTATAGACACTGTAATGTCAAGGTGGCTAAGTACTATTTTACATATTTAGTAATAATGTAAATGTTATACTAATAGTAAACATAGTACTATATTTTACATTGGCACTTTATGGTATAATATTTTTTTAACACATTTATGTGCAATATTTCAAATAGATACTGCAAATGCACTATATACACTGCTCAAAAAAATAAAGGGAACATAAAAATAAGACATCCTAGATCTGATAGAATGAAATATTCTTATTAAATACTTCGTTCTTTACATAGTTGAATGTGCTGACAACAAAATCACACAAAAATTATCAATGGAAATCAAATTTATCAACCCATCGAGGTCTGGATTTGGAGTCACACTCAAAATTAAAGTGGAAAAAAACACTACAGGCTGATCCACCTTTGATGTAATGTCCTTAAAACAAGTCAAAATGAGGCTCAGTAGTGTGTGTGGCCTCCACGTGCCTCTATGACCTCCCTATAGTGCGTGGGCATGCTCCTGATGAGGTGGCGGATGGTCTGCTGAGGGATCTCCCCCCAGACCTGGACTAGAGCATCCACCAACTCCTGGACAGTCTGTGGTGCAACATGGCGTTGGTGGATGGAGCGAGACATGATGTCACAGATGTGCTTAATTGGATTCAGGTCTGGGGAACGGGTGGGCCAGTCCATAGCATCAATGCCTTCATCTTGCAGGAACTGCTAACACACTCCAGCCACATGAGGTCTAGCATTGTCTTGCATTAGGAGGAACCCATGGCCAACCGCACCAGCATATGGTCTCACAAGGGGTCTGAGGATCTCATCTCAGTATCTAATGGCAGTCAGGCTACCTCTGGCGAACACATGGAGGGCTGTGTGGCCCCCCAAAGAATTGCTACCCCACACCATTACTGACCCACTGCCAAACCGGTCATGTTGGAGGATGTTTCAGGCAGCAGAATGTTCTCCACAGCGTCTCCAGACTCTGTCATGTCTGTCACATGTGCTCAGTGTGAACCTGCTTTCATCTGTGAAAAGTACAGGGCGCCAGTGGCGAATTTGCCAATCTCGATGTTCTCTGGCAAATGCCAAACGACCTGCACAATGTTGGGCTGTAAGCTAAACCCCCACCTGTGGATGTCGGCCCTCATACCACCCTCATGGAGTTTGTTTCTGACGTTGTGGCCCGCTGGAGGTCATTTTGCAGGGCTCTGGCAGTGCTCCTCCTGTTCCTCCTTGCACAACGGCGGAGGTAGTGGTTCTGCTGCTGGGTTGTTGCCCTCCTACGGCTTCCTCCATGTCTCCTGATGTAATGGCCTGTCTCCTGGTATCGCCTCCATGCTCTGGACACTACGCTGACAGACACAGCAAGCCTTCTTGCCACAGCTCGCGTTGATGTGCCATCCCGGATGAGCTGCACTACCTGAGCCATTTGTGTGGGTTGTAGACTCCGTCTCATGCTACCACTAGAGTGAAAGCACCGCCAGCATTCAAAAGTGACCAAAACATCAGCCAGAAAGCATAGGAACCGAGAAGTGGTCTGTAGTCACCACCTGCACAATCACTCCTTTATTGGGGATGTCTTGCTAATTGCCTATAATTTCCACCTGTTGTCTATTCCATTTGCACAACAGCATGTGAAATTGATTGTCAGTCAGTGTTGCTACCTAAGTTAGATTTCACAGAAGTGTGACTGACTTGGTGTTACATTGTGTTGTTTAAGTGTTCCCTTTATTTTTTTGAGCAGTGTATTATACTTGCACTTTAGATATTATAAATGCTTGTCTGTTATAAGTGTCAAATTTTCATGCAATAATAATGTAAATAGATACTGCACAGGTAAAGATTGGAAGCACTATAATTTTTTATGTGCTAGTACAGGTATGGGACCTGTTATCCAGAATGCTCTGGACCTGGGGTTTTCTGGATAAGGGATCTTTCTGTAATTTGTATCTCCACAATTTAAGTCTGCTAAAAATCATTGAAATAATTAATAAACCCAATAGGCTTGTTTTGCCTCCAATAAGGATTAATTACAGTATATCTCAGTTGTTATCAAGTACAATGTACTGTTTTATTATTACAGAGAAAAAGAAAAACCTTTTTTAAAAATTATAATTATTTACATATATAGAGTCTATGTATGTATGTATATCTTTATTTATAAAGCGCTACTTATGTACGCAGTGCTGTACAGTAGAATAGGAGATGGTTTTTCCGTAATTCAGAACTTCCTGAATAATGGATAAGGGATCCAATACCTGCAGTGGTTATTAACATATTTATATGTATAATTGCTAATAAACACTGGAAATGTCAAGTTTGGCAAGCTATTTTTTTTTAATTTAAAATGGCATTTTATTGTGATTATTGTATTTATTGTCATGCTGTATTGAGTGTTAGATGTTTAGTCTGTGAAAAAGGCATTCAAGTAAAGGATTTTTTACTGTTGGACTGTTGTGCAAATGACAATAAACTTTCAACTGAACTGAACATTTATACACAGCTTGGAAAAATATGCTGCTTTTTTAAACGCTGATGCCTTGCAATCAGATGGTGTTGTGTATTTTCTCACCCTTTTTATTACAACACATGATAAATAGGCCTCTTTGCCACATAGAGCTCAAGATACAGATCCCCAAGAAGACAAACATACTTTCCATGGTTCTTTCAGAGTGATCCTCCTGCTTTAAGAGTTAGCACACACAGCGTACTGTTTTTGGAAACAGGGTACTTGATGTTCTACATGTGTATTAGCAAAGTAGTATGCAAGCAGATGAAAGGACATACCACTGCAAATAGAAGGTAAGTTAAAGGGGTAGTTCACCATTAAGGTTAATGGTCTATGTTATAGAAAGTATTTTTTATACTTTATGACATATTTCCTTCTTCTTCTACCTCTTTCCTAGTCTGTGAGACTCTTATGTTGTTATTTTTTGTTATTTATCTTACTATGGTAAATTGGACCCTAGCAACCACAATTCAACACTGGAGAACTTCTGAATAAAAAGTTAATAAAATTCTAAAGCCACAAAATAAAAAATTAGGACCAGTTGCAAATTGTCTCAGAATATCACTGTCTACATCATATTAAAATTTAGGTTAAAGATCAATAGCACCTATAAATTGCACATTGCCCATTGGCTTATATTATATGTCCTGAGTACAGAAGCCACTAAAATTATAGACGTTAGTAAAGTTTTTTTGGTGGACTATATTTCCCTTTTAAATGCCTTACTGCACAGTTTATTATGATTATCCTATCAAAATGGTTTGGATTCTTTACATTATAACAACAAAGCAATTCCTAACAAATATAGATTAGAAATCTCATGTGCCAAGAGATACCAAACTGATATGTAAATAAATGTAAAAAAATATCTGCAAACTGTTTCTGTCACCTCTGCAATTGATGTCTTAAAGACAAATTTAGAATGGGGGCTTTATTTCTGAGGACTTAAATTCTAGGGAACTTCCTAAAGGAGACTGTCCTTATCAAATTTGTGCAAGTGCGACCACTCTGACTTGTCACAAAACACAAATTGGCACTCAACGCTGCCATGCCATCAAGCAGACCAAAAGCATTTCATTCACCTAATATGGACCAAAAATTACAATGCAACGTACATTTTATAATACTTGCCAACAAATGCCTTTTCATTATGCTGCCCTATCAAAAATTAACTGTGCAGCATAACTAATTTCTTGATTCCTTGAAATGGAAAAGTATACTTTTTAAGTTAAAATTGTAAACAATAACCATACCTGATTTTTTTAGTGTGTATACAGGTATGGGATCCCTTATCCAGAAACCCGTTATCCAGAAAGTTCTGAATTACGGAAAGGCCACCTCCCATAGACTCCATTATAAGCAAATAATTCTAGTTTTTAAAAATGATTTGCTTTTTTTCTGTAATAATAAAACAATACCTTGTACTTGATCCCAACTAAGGTATAATTAATCCTTATTGGAGGCAAAGCAAGCCTATGGGGTTTATTTTATATTGAAACAATTTTTAGCAGACTTAAGTTATGGATATCCAAATTAAGGAAAGATCCCTTATCCGGAAAACCCCAGGCCCTGAGCATTCTGGATAACGGGTCCCATACCTGTATATGTAAATGTAGTGCTAAAATTCCAACATAGTTGCTGAACTACATTAGTACAAATAATTAGTGGTTTTCTGTTTATTAGTTTCCCTGGTGCAAAAAAATTTAAAAGCATGTATACAGTGGAGGAAATAATTATTTGACCCCTCACTGATTTTGTAAGTTTGTCCAATGACAAAGAAATGAAAAGTCTCAGAACAGTATCATTTCAATGGTAGGTTTATTTTAACAGTGGCAGATAGCACATCAAAAGGAAAATCGAAAAAATAACTTTAAATAAAAGGTAGCAACTGATTTGCATTTCATTGAGTGAAATAAGTTTTTGAACCCTCTAACAAAAAAAGACTTAATACTTAGTGGAAAAACCCTTGTTTGCAAGCACAGAGGTCAAACGTTTCTTGTAATTGATGACCAAGTTTGCGCACATTTTAGGAGGAATGTTGGTCCCACTCCTCTTTGCAGATCATCTCTAAATCCCTAAGGTTTCGAGGCTGTCTCTGTGCAACTCTGAGCTTGAGCTCCCTCCATAGGTTTTCTATTGGATTAAGGTCCGGAGACTGACTAGGCCACTCCATGACCTTAATGTGCTTCTTCTTGAGCCACTCCTTTGTTGCCTTTGCTGTATGTTTTGGGTCATTGCTGGAACGACCATCCACGACCCATTTTCAGTTTCCTGGCAGAGGGAAGGAGGTTGTCGATACATGGCTCCGTCCATTTTCCCGTTAATGCGAATAAGTTGTCCTGTGCCCTTAGCAGAAAAACACCCCCAAAGCAAAATGTTTCCACCCCCATGCTTGACGGTGGGGACGGTGTTTTGGGGGTCATAGGCAGCATTTTTCTTCCTCCAAACACAGCGAGTTGAGTTAATGCCAAAGAGCTCTATTTTGGTCTCATCAGACCACAGCACCTTCTCCCAGTCACTCACAGAATCATTCAGGTGTTCATTGGCAAACTTCAGACGGGCCTGCACATGTGCCTTCTTGAGCAGGGGGACCTTGCGAGCCCTGCAGGATTTTAATCCATTGCAGTGTAATGTGTTTCCAATGGTTTTCTTGATGACTGTGGTCCCTGCTAATTTGAGGTCATTAACTAACTCCTCCCGTGTAGTTCTAGGATGCTTTTTCACCTTTCTCAGAATCATTGACACCCCACAAGGTGAGATATTGCGTGGAGCCCCAGAGCGAGGTCGATTGATGGTCATTTTGTGCTCCTTCCATTTTCGAACAATCGCACCAACAGTTGTCACCTTCTCTCCCAGCTTCTTGCTAATGGTTTTGTAGCCCATTCCAGCCTTGTGCAGGTCTACAATTTTGTCTCTGACATCCTTGGACAGCTCTTTGGTCTTTCCCATGTCTGCTTGATTGATTGATTCTGTGGACAGGTGTCTTTTATACAGGTGACTAGTTAAGACAGGTGTCCTTAATGAGGTTGACTAATTGAGTAGAAGTGTCTAACCACTCTGTGGGAGCCAGAACTCTTAATGGTTGGTAGGGGTTCAAAAACTTATTTCACTCAATGAAATGCAAATCAGTTGCTATCTTTTATTTAAAGTTATTTTTTCGATTTTCCTTTTGATGTGCTATCTGCCACTGTTAAAATAAACCTACCATTGAAATGATACTGTTCTGAGACTTTTCATTTCTTTGTCATTGGACAAACTTACAAAATCAGTGAGGGGTCAAATAATTATTTCCTCCGCTGTATATTGATAGGATATGTTCCATTATTGTTACTGCATTTGCGATATATGGTCATTAGGGCATTTATTCAGGAACCTTTTTAGAAAAAGAAAAGATGAAGATTAGTTTAATTGTAAGCTCCTACACACTAATGTAAAGTACTGTGTAACTTGACACTAATATATATCACTCATGATAAAAATACTAATGATGATGATAATAAAAGATGCTTAAAAAAATCACTGGCATGGGTTAATTGTGTTGGTAGATAATATACATATATTCAAAAAGAATCTTACATAGATTAGTTACTACAAAAATATAATAGGTTGATTCCATACACAAATGGATTGTTGATGACAACAAGCTCCAGTGGAATATATATGTGTGAAAATATTGCATAGCAATCTGTGCCATTTGTGACTAATTTTATTGTAAGCAATACAATTATAATACAGGTATCTGACCCCTTATCTGGAAACCCATTATCCAGAAAGTTCCGAAATTACGAAAAGGCCATATCTCACTGATTCCATTTTAATCAAATGATTCACATTTTTAAAAATGGTTCCAGTTTTCTCTCTAATAATAAAAGAGTACCTTGTACTTGATTTCAACTAAGATATAATGAATCTTATTGGAGCCAAAACAATTTTATTGGGTTTAATTACTGTTTAAATCATTCTTATTAGCAGACTTAGGGGTATATTTATCATGCTGTATAAAAAGTGGAGTAAAACATCAGATGCTTTGCTTTTCTAACTGTTGAAATCTAATTGCTGATTGGTTTCCCTGGGCAACATCACTGGTAATGCTTCACTCCACTTTTTACACAGCGTGATAAATATACCCCTTAAGATAGGAGAACCGAATTACAGAAAGACTCCTTATCTGGAAATCCCCAGGTCCCAAGCATTCTGGATAACAGGTCCCATACCTGTATAAGTAATATGTTATGGTATAAGTAATATAAGTACATTAGAAGGGATTATAGGCAGATGGGGGATGTTCTTTTTTCCCATAAAAACAATCAACGCACCAGAGGTCACCCCTTTAGATCAGAGGAACGGAGCTTCCATTTGAAGCAGCGTAGGTGGTTTTTCACTGTGAGGGCAGTGAGGTTGTGGAATGCCCTTCCTAGAGATGTGGTAATGGCAGATTCTGTTAATGCCTTTAAGAGGGGCCTGGATGAGTTCTTGAACAATCAGAATATCCAAGGCTATTGTGATACTAATATCTACAGTTAGTATTAGTGGTTGTATATATAGTTTATGTATGTGAGTGTATAGATTGGTAGGTGTGGTTTGTGTGTGCTGGGTTTACTTGGATGGGTTGAACTTGATGGACTCTGGCCTTTTTTCAACCCTATGTAACTATGTAACTTTAAGTAACCATCGATCTTATGGGTTACAAAAACATAACTTGAATTTTTTTTAAAGTATAAAACTTTAAAACACTTAAAACTGTTTGTGTTAAAACAATATGAAACATCTACTGTATAAAACGATTTTGCACTCAGGGTGAAAACCTGGTTATGCATATATTCCAGCTGTACCCCTATGTCCCTTTAAAATATTTTAAAGAATAATTTGGAATAACTTTTCTTTTGTCACATAGCAGCCCATCAGCCAGCACATCATGAAGGAATATTAGCTGATGCCTTTGGTTGGCAGATTTGTATCAAGGTACTGTATGTAGAAGAAAATTTTCCAAATTTTCCAATTAGTAACTATGGGACAGGATCAAAACCTGATTTGTTATGCATACACCCTTCCAGTCAAATGATGCACACTATCAGTGCCTCACAAACTGTAGAGCTGCCCTCTCTATGGGGGTCATAGAGATTCCTATGTGGACCCAGCATGAAGGGCAGTTATGTGAGATTTGGGGAGAATGTCTTATATTTACAGCTCTTCATACTCCTCCGAGCACACTTTGAAAGTCAGTAAGGGAGAGATTTGGAATGAGATAACCATGTGCTACTTCACATTATATCCATCATTACATCAAAGGAGCAGTTAGGAAGTAACAAAAACAGATGCCAAATAATAAATAAATATATTCTTTTTATACATTATTCATATGTGCCAAGTATTGCCTGAAAGGGACTTAAAGAACACATAAGTTGTTACAGTTCTCAGCCAATCCCAGCAATCAAAACTAATAAAGCTGGTGGGATAGGATGAGGGTTCTAAGTGGTTCTCTTTTCCTGATTTAAGTAAAATTTGTGAGCTGTGTTTAAATAGAAAATAAATTGTGCTGGAATGACATTGCTATATATTTATCATTATCTGATGTTAGCGAAAGTAGATTAAAAAAACTTGTTGTATTAATTGTTCTCTTCTATACTAAACAGTGCAGCTTAGTGTTTAAATTATTTGTTTTTTTTCTTTTTTTTTTTATTCGTACATCTGACAATTGGCAGTCTAGCTGAAAAAGAATCCGGCTGACCATAAGCCACATTTGGGAAAATGAATCCAATACAAGTATATGCAACTCTTTTTGAGATTCCCAGTGCACTCTCAGCAACAGCTTGCCCCTCATTCCCCAAATCCTTAGGGTAGAAATTAGTAGATGGGGAATCCTGCCTCTTTAGGAACAAATTCCTTAATACTAAGAGGCAACAGTCCTTTTTCACAAACAACTGCTACCTAAAAGATGCTTTTATTTCCTTAGAACAGCTCCAGTTGCTCTCCTTTCTTTTAGAGGAGAGCAGAGGACCTACTCTTTCAGACCACACCTTTTAATTACAGGTGAGACTAAACAGATCTCACACCTGAGCAAAGGGCTGCCATCAGAAATCACGGGGCCCCTCACAACCAAATTTTTTGGGCCCCCCTCCTCCCATGCCCTGCCCCCCAATGCTCCCTCCCATTAGTACAAAGGACACACAGACATTGGTAACCAGGGCCTCCTAAAACATTGGTAGCCAGGGCCCCCCCTAAAACATTGGTAGCCAGGGCCCCCCAGCATCCTCCAGCTCCCCCCCCAGCATGCTCCAGCTCCCCCCTCAGCATCCTCCAGCTCCCCCCCCAGAGTCCTTCCCAGCATCCTCCAGCTCCCCCCTCAAGCATTCAGCTCCCACCAGAATCCTCCAGCTCCCCCCCAGCAACCTCCTGTGGCACCCCGCTGCATCTGCACCGCTCACCCCCATTGTCCTCCTGTGGCTCCCCCAGCATCCTTCAGCTCCACCCCCAGTGACTTCCTCCAACTGCCCCCCCCAGAGACTTCTTCCTGCTCCCCCCCAGTGACTTCCTCCAGCTCCCCTCAGCTTCCCCCATGCCTTCGACTTCCTCCAGCTCCCCCCACCCCAGCGACTTCCTACGGCTCCCCTCAGCTTCCCCCCACCCCAGCGACTTCCTCCAGCCCCCCCAGCGACTTCCTCCAGCTCCCCTCAGCTTCCCATCACCCCAGCAACTTCCTCCAGCTCCCCCCCTCCCAGCGACTTCCTCCGGCACCCCTCAGCTTCCCCCCTATCCCAGCGACTTCCTCCAGCTCTACCCCCCCCCCAGTGACTTCCTCCAGCTCCCCCCCCCCCGCCTCCCAGTGACTTCCTCCGGCTCCCCTCAGCTTCCCCCCTACCCCAGCGACTTCCTCCGGCACCCCTGCGGCTTTCTCCGGCATCCTCCAGCTCCCCCACCAGCGACTGCCACCATCTGCATCCTCAAATTTCATGCTGGCCACCAATGGCAGGGCCCGTAGTCCTTTAAAGGGGGCCCGAGCTAAAAAAAAACTGTATCACGTAGCACGGTTCCCTGCTTCATATATATATATATATATATATATATATATATCCTATAAGAAAAATGAGTTCCATATATTTCCTTTTGGTGCTAAAACCATATATATATATATATGATTATATATATTAGGAAAATATTTAAGGCTACCCTAAATGGTACCTTAAAGGAAAACCTAACACAGACACGATGTGAGTTCAATTTGAAATGAAAGTTACATTTGAAAATAGGGGTACCGTATAATTGGTTCATCAAGCTATTCTTTTACTTAACCCCCACCACAAGATCAAAAACACCTTCTGTACACCCCAAGTGGCAGGTAATAAGGTTCTTATACAAAGTGATTGACAATAAAATTCTGGACCACCCCTGTAAACATGACTAAAAGATGGCATACAGAAGTTATAGCTGCATTTACTTCTATATAAATATGCTATCTGGGACAAATTAGTAGAACAGTACTCAAAAAGTCAATATTTTTTAACAGACTGCAGACTACTCATGTTGTTTTAAACACTTTAGGGCACATGTCCACAAAGTACAGTTTTAAGCACAATCATTTGTTCTATTTGTGCAAAACATCAATTTTTGTTGTTTCTATGGCATCCATTTGAAGGCAAAATAAGATAATACACTTTTAAGGCATTGCTAATATAATTAGCATTTGAATTCAAAGCATTTATTTGCATTTGCATTCATAAAATGATGAGGGCCAGACTTTTAGGGCTCTTAAACATGAGTGTACCCCTGAATTACATCAAGATGCATTTCACCTGTTTTCGGCACTTACCTGCTCCACAATGAATACAATCAGATAGCAAATACAGGGCTGAGTTAACGCCTGCATTTCCCTGCGCCGGACACATGAAAGATTGCGTGTGCAAGAATTCTTAAATATTCCTGTCTCCACTTGACCTCCTCTTGACCCATTTTGTTAAACATAGCACTTACATTGCTCTCTTCTCATAACAACATTTTTAAAAATGCATTTAAAATAGGTGTACAAATATTTAAAAGATTTCAGAAATTATAGAAATAACATTTTAAAGCATTACAGCACTTCTATTTTTACTATGTGAACTTCCATTAAAGAACTTTAAAATTGCATATGGCCTGCATAATAAACTAACTGGGGAATGTATTCCATAAGATTGCCAGATGAGCTGATCTGGGCCTGATTTGGCCACCAATGTATTGGGCCAAATTGGGCTGATCCAATCCGATATGAATTCAGATGAGGCAGGAAGGGGAATACAGCATTAGTCAATGTAAATTATTTATAAACCTAAATATAAAATTTGGCATAAGGAAAAGGAGGAACAGGCTCAACTTCTGTTGCAAAAACGACTTTGGGGAAGTTTAGGGAAAGTCTTAATAATGTGGGATTTTAATCACCCACATATTGACTGCAGCAATAATACTGCCACCAATGTCTAACATTGTTGAGGACCCCATCAAAAATAATAATAATCCAATCACTCTCTTATAATTCAAAATGAATAACAAATGTAGTATCACTTGAACACCGGGTTTATAGCCACCATTCATTGAATGTTATAAAAAATAAATATGCAATGGGTCAACAAAATGTAAAAATTTTAGGAGGGCAAACTTTAACACCTTAAAATTATAACTATAATGTGTAGATTGGAATATAAAGGTTTTAGTGCAAAGCGGAAATAGTTGTTATATAATATGAAATAAACTGTTACAAACACAGTATATGAAATTTATGTTGGAGCACAAGACCCAGGGCCCTTGTTGTAAGGTGCCCAGGGAGACCAGGCACACCTCCTTACTTCTCTGCGCACTGGTCCCCTGGTCCTTTAGTGCATGACCATATATATGTAATGATGCGCAGTGTCACCATCACCATTTGGCACAATTTTTTTTAAAACTTTAAAAGCAATCCCTGGCCTATTTCATTTACAAGCAGATTCTATTGCTACAGTTCCTGCCCAATTCTTGTTTACTGTTCTGATCTCCTGATTGACTAATAGTAAGCACCATGGTGTTTTTAGGAACTGATCATATTAAACAAATGTAATTGCTATTTATATTTTAGTAAGTAGAAACTTTAGTAGTGGGGTGCAGTGCATGTGGTCAATTTGGATTTTGCCAAAGCTTTAGTGCCTCAAATGCATTTTCTTTCCAAACTAACACATGTTGGACTTGGTTTTGCTGTTTGCACATGAATAGAACCTGCCAAAAGGATTGTGTACAAAGGGTGGTTGTCAATGGTACTTTATTTTTGTGTAGGTCCGTTTGCATTAAATTTGTTCATTAATTACATGCAGGAGGGCATCAAAAGTAATCTATCTGTGTTTCAGTAACACAAAACTATGTAGGCCAATTTAGTTTATCCAGGATGTATCATCCTTGCAGGGGGGTCTGGGCAAACTGGCAAATCAGACAGCTAAGTGGCAGATGAAATTGAGTGTTAATAAGTGTAAAGCTTTGAAATGTAAAAATATGCAAGCTTATACCCTTAATTATACTAAGTTAGGCAAATCCTTGATAGAAAAGAACATAAGGGTACTTGCCGATAATAAACCTGGCTGTAGTAAGAAAATGTAGTAAGAAACAGCAGGGTGGGCCAGCAATATATTGCCCTGCATTAAAAGGAGTATAGATTCATGTTGAGGCCCCATCTAAAATAATAATGTAGTTTTGGTCTTTACAAATTATTAAAATGGATATTAATAAAACAGAGAAAGTTAAAACATGGCAACTAAATTGATTTGAAAGTTTGATGGTCTTGATCAGTGATCCCCCAACCAGTGGTTTGTGAGCAACAAGCCCAGCCCCTTGGATGTTGCTCCCAGTGGCCTCAAAGCAGGTGCTATTTTTTAATTCCTGCATTGGAGGCAAGTTTTGGTTGCAAAAAAACCAGGTGCACTGCTGAACAGAGCCTCATTTAGACTGTCAGCCCATAAAGGAGCTACCAAATAGCCAATTACAGCCTTTATTTGGCGCCCTCAGGAATATTTTTCATGCTTGTGTTGCTCCCCAACTCTTTTTACATTTGAGTGTTGCTTACGGGTAAAAAGGTTGGGGATCCTTGGTCTTGGTTATAAGGAAATGCTGGCCCAGTTGGAGATGTTTACACTGAAGAAGAGGCATTTAAGAAGAGATATATTGTATATACACAATAATAAACTCTTTGATACTTTATTCAACAGTAGTTTATTCCAGTGGAGGCAGCAGAATCTACTAAAATTAGAAAAAAGTTTTATCTTAAAATGTGGGGAAGAGCAGTAAAGTTGTAGAATTCTATCCCTGAAGCAGTTGTACTGTACTAACAGATATACTGGATAATTTTTAGAAATTGTTGGATGCCTTTTATGAAAGTAAAATAAAAATACAGGGTTACATTTGATCCAGGGAAGGCATGCTGGTGAGGATGTAAATGGGTTGTTGCCTTTTGGGTAAACTAGCATTTAGGCAGATTTGCTAAGACAAAATGCTGGGTTTAAGGATTGATGCTCTGATTGCTGATAACTTCAACCCCAAAAAGCATTGATATTTTTTGTGTTCAGAGTAGTTTCTCTGGAAAACACTATTATCTTATATGGGTCATGGGTACCACAGCTGCCGTACAGTGCTAGGGTTTTAAATCCAAAAATGATGAAAACAGCAGCACTCCGGTAGTTTTGAAAAATGTGAATCTTTACTCAAGTGCCAAAGGCGCAACGTTTCGGGCTTCAATCCAGCCCTTTAAATCCAATTCTATTCTGGGCACTTTCTGTAAGCAGTATGTATGGTAGGGAACTTAAAGGAAGCAATCCTAAGTAAGTAAGAAATTAAGGAAAGGGTATCTAAACACTTAGATACAATAGCCACATAAAGCAGAAAATGCAAATAAAGAATTATAGAATGAATACAGAATCTAGACATAGGGGTTTTATGTTGGTTTTTCAAATAAATGAGTGTAAGACTCTAAAAATAGCCTTGTAAGGAACATTTTTACCAATCCTCACCTTTGCTTTTACTGAAGGATGGTTGTAAGCAGGATGCGTAATGGCTGACAGAAGAAATACTGCACACACTGAACAAAATAAAAACAGAAAAGATGTTACAGGAAGGAGACAGATATCTTCCTTCCATCCTCTTATACTTAGGTCAGTGATATCCCATCTATCCCTCGTTCACTTCCTGTTAAGGACAACAGACAAGCTACAATTTTGTTCACTAATAGATCCTTTTGGAACAATTCAGTAAAGTATTTCTAGAAATCTAGGGTATACATAAGGAAATTAATAATGAGCCAATAATGGAAAGAAAGCAGTGAAATGCTGTAATAAGGAATGTTTAAATAGCTACCTGAAAGCAGTTCTAACGTGTAGTGCTGGCTCCTTCTGAAAACTCAGAATAAGGCACAATGCACTGAGATGGCTGTTGGTTCAAGAATAAAATGTTAAATGGTAGAGTGAATTCTTTGCCATGTAAACAGTAAATTTAGAAATAAAAAGTACACCATAAAAGTCATGAAAGAGTCAGTAGGTGCATGGGCCAGCATGGTTTTGAAAGGCTTTTTTTTTTTTGCAGTAGTTATTTCCTTTTACAAAAGATGACAAGGTCTCATCTGGAATATGACGGTCTCCAGTGGTCAGAAGGGATATTAATAACATAGAGAAAGCTGAAGTTAAACAACTGTGTACTGTGTGGCTGTAAACCTGTCTCTTTAAAGTGGTAGTACTGGCTGATACATTAGATAGCTTCAAGAAAAGGCTGGATGCCTCTTAAGCAAGAGAGGGACATTTAAACATAGCACCTTGCACAAAGTTGATCCAATTGCCATCTTGGAGTCAGGAAAGCATTTTTCTCTATTCTATGTAAACTGGCTCAACTAGTATTTAGGCAGGTTTCATTTATGCAAAAAGGTTGGACTCGAAGGATGTGTATTTTTTTGCAAACTACTATTTGAATTATTAACATTTTTAGTTCTGAGGCTTTCGGGTTTTTAACTGCAATCTTTTTGCTGGAGTGTAATTACCCTAGCAACCAAGCAGTAGTTGTAATGGAAGATGAACTTAAGAGGTTCTGAAAAGAAAGACAACCAATAAAAAAGTATTTTTCAGCTGCATGCTGAAAACAAACTCGAACATGTCAAAAATAAAGCAGAGACAAAAAGGGGCTTATAATAGCTCTTTCTATAATATATTGCAAGTTAGGGGCGAACTTCCCCTTTAAGCAGTGGTTCCCAAGCTGGTGAGACTACAGGAAGTCTGCTCGGCTACAGCAGGTTGCCTCATCAGCATATTAGCTGAGTATGTTTTCCCACGCCTGTACAATTATGCTTTAATAATGCTAATATTTTCCTGCAGCAGCTCCTGTTTTGCCCGTCGGTGGGACCACGTTGAGTCACAGAAAAGTGAGTTTATAGGCTGGAATGTTGCTGTTACTAAAACTCAATACTTTAGAAACCCCCCGAAATGAAGCATTTACTTTAATGATCTGTTAAAAGTCACCATAAAAGGCAAAAAACATTTATTTCAATAATCTCCCTACAAGCAGAAAATGAGGAAGCGCAGTCAGTTTCCCATGGTAGTGATACAGTGCACATTCCGACACAACGCACTCTATCCTGCCTGCATGTGCGCTCAGTCTGGCGAGGGAGAGCCCTGCTGGGGAAGGGAAGGGCGCGCCTGGCAGGGGGCGTGGCCAGGGAGCTACAGGCTGGGATGTGCAGCGTGGGAAAGCATTGGGGGAACTGATGTTGCTGTTGTGTGATACAGGAGCCGGCTTTCGTTCTGCCAGTCCTGCTCACATCCACAGGGCACTTCTGTCTATCTATACTTTCCTCTTGTTCCCATCCGTGGGCATAGCACCGGCTCTTGTGATTCTCCAGAGGGATATAACTACTACTAATAACCTCACCATTTGCCTGGCAATGAAGAGACCTTGTGATGACACCAGCTCTGACAGTGACATAGATGAAACCATTGATGTAGGAAGTGAGAATAATTACTCTGGGTAAGTGTTGGAAACAGCACCTAGTTGGCAGCCTTAAAGTTTTAGAGCAGAATCTAAAAGCGCTATAGGAATTCTCTGTCGTACGAAGGTTGTGTTTCTAGCTGTCACTGAACTACAACTTCTAGCATTCCCGTTATCTGCATATCTAAGGCCCTGTATTTATTTTAGGAGCAGGTTGCTTTTTAAATAGTACTGGTGAGGGGAATATGAGTTCACTATAGAAGAAACCCCTTTCAAGGCACCATAATTGCACACTGTTTATACTTGCATTTGCTAGAGATAGAGAGATGTATCTAAATCAAAAGCAGTCCTCTTTCTGTTTTACTTGTATAGTTATTGTGGAATCCCTAGTGCAACAGGTACAAATCGTGTTTTGGAGCTGGGTTAGCTACTAGATTACTAGATTACTTCTGGTTATATAGTAGGAAATAAAATAAAACACACAAACCAAAAAATAAGCCATGCTCCAGAACTGATATATACTTTGCTTTATTAATGCTATTTTAGGAAGCATAACAATATGTTGACTCTTATAGCCTTGCACATAAATACAACTATGATAGGCTAAAAACGGAATAGATGGATTTTTATGTGTACTTTTTTCTGCCAAATTCTGCCTTGATTTGTGACCTGAGCATCACTTTCACTTTAGAGCTACCTAAAGAACATGAGATGTGTCTTTTTTAGATTCTAGTGTGGTTTATATAAATTACCCTGTTTAAAATTCGTCCACGTGCAATGTATAAATATGGGAAAGTTAAAAACATATAAACATATAAATAAATAAGAAATAACTTCAGTTCTGTTTTTCCATTGTTAATCTAGGCATTGCTATACAACAGTGTGAAGACAAATGCACAGTACAGTTTCATGGGAATAATGAGGGCATTTGAATTCCTGCACAGTGCTCTTTAATGCACATAGCTCTGTATCCAATATGTAAAGCTTGCAATCTGTTTTTTTTTTTAAATAAAAAAACAAAATTGTTATCCCAAAATTCATGAACCAAACTGAATCTCAGAAATGCAACCAATTTTTCACATGCTGAGTGACAGCCTCCCATCAAACATTATGCAAGGCTAACTTATCTGTAGAGCAGAAGTAAACTAATGTTTATATTTCTATGTGATATTCCTGAATAACAACACCTTACAGTCATTAAAGATGCAGTTGTCTGACCTTATGGGAATTATTGCTAGTACTCACTAAAGCACCAAAGTATTGTAATACAAGTAAGCCTTAGTAAAAAGCATTTATTCTTTTTTTAACTATAAAATTTACATTGAGAGAAGCTTATGGCTCAAGTAAATAATCTGCAAGCAGAATCTTTGTACAACAACATTATTTACATACAGTATATAGTTTAGACATGCTATGTAGCACTCTACAGAGAAAGTTCATAATTGGCATCAGTCACTGCACCAGAAGTGCTTGCAATCTATAGCAATCAAAGAACATGCCTGAACTGAACTATGACCAGTTTTACCTGGAATAATACAATGTACCTGTTAGCTTTTATATATTAAACTGATCCTAGCATCTTTCAGTGAACATTTTATAAATATCAGAGCCATAAGGCTGTCATTATACCCAGGAACGCTGGGCAATGTAGTTGCTGTTGAAGTTCTTCTCCAGAAGTAAAAATAGAAACATGATGATATGTTCACCCTGATGCCACTATGAATATTGCCATGTGTGGGGGTTTTTATTCCTTTTTACTGTACCTGCTTTCTGCTTCTACTTCCCATTGAGAGGCATGCAACATTAAATGAGTGTGACTTGCATGGCTCTCACTTTTAAATACGTTTCATCTGCTGAAAAAGAACATCTAACTTGTTTGATAAAGAGAACCAGCAAAGAGATTTTTCTAACACATTCAGTGAGGATCCATAATCAGAGACATGTTTGTCACCACTTAGACAGAGTAGTTAGTACTTTATTTATAATACCAGATTCTCACAATATTTTTCAATGCAACATGTGACATCTTGAAAGAAAAAAGTAATTTTAACAGTGTTTGGAAAATGTGTCTAAAAAATTGTGAAATCCATATAAATCATCAGTAAACTGGCTGTTATTTTATATATAAATAGTTTTTGTCATTGTTATGATTCCTGCCTGTCACAGGAGTGATAACATGCCTGGCAGTGATATCCAGGCTGTCACCTCATTTTGTATCCCAAGGAGTGTAAATTATGCCTAAATATGTGCACGCTCTACTCTGGCTTCATACCGTATTCAACTAATTGCATGTCAGGCAAAAAATGGATTGCAGGGTTACAATTTACTTTTAGCCAGTATGCTTTTGGTCATACATGGTACTGCCTGCAGGTGTCAATAGAATTACAATGTCCCCAAACCTGCAGGAAAAGATTTCAAAGAACTTGTCAACCTTATAATTCATTGATCTGTGAAAGGAAATGTTTTGACAGTTGCTTATATGCATGATGCTTCCAGAATTTTTACTCCAGAATTTGTGCTCTTTAAAAGAAGACAAAGAAAAGTAATTTTTAGGTATGTTAGCTAGCAAGCAGTAGTTCATGGTACTGAGTGACAGTGATACAACAGCTCTCATGCTTTTCAAGAGGGTACAGGTATGGCATCTACTATGTGGAATGCTTGAGTTCTTTTCATAACGGTTATTTTTTTATTGTAGGCTCACCATACTGCAAGTCAACCTTATATGATTGTTTTGTAGTTTCTGCAGCTTACTTGTGATACAGTACAAGTTACTGTTTTATTTTTACAGAGAAAACTGAATAATTAATTATTTTTTTAATTATTTTAATAAAATGAACTCTTTGGGAGATGGCCTTCCTGTAGTCAGATTTTTTGGATGTCAAATAAGGTTTTTAATTTCTGTATCAACAATGCCAGGTTAATAATTTAGAAAAAGATCAGAATGATGCTTTTAGAACACTTTCAAAGAGACAGTGCATTTGTATATAGTTGTGTGTATACTAGATTCTTTATCAGTAGTTTATGTTTTCCTGAACGGCTGAAACTAGTGGGAAAAGTTTTTTTACACCATAACCAATAAATGCAGCGTGGCCCAGAGTCACAATAGAGTGGTGACAATTCCTTCTTGTCCAGCACTCCAGAATTGTCAGTTATCTCTAAAATAAAAGTTTCTAGATCATTAAGAATGTTTGGTGTTTTGGTGTTAATCACTTAGGGAGAAATTTAACTTTTAAACCTGCTTTTAAGCGATTACACCAAAAATGAAATCAGTTCAGACCTGGACTTATAACGGAAAATTTAGTTTATTAAAAGACAGACAAAGACAAAAGACAGACAATTGATAGTTTTCACTGAACATGAACTGAAGCTTAACTGAGAATATTTTTCCGTTCCTGTGTTCTTTTCTCTTTAACAAAAAGTAGATAATTTTAACAACTTTAATTTGTTTAAACTCAGAACCAAAATACTTGGCTTCTTTGATTTTTTTTCTAATTTATATATATCTTGTCTCATTTTTAAAAATGTAAATATATACAAAAAAAAATCTGCAACTGCTATGTGATTACGGCCTTCTGGATTATATTGTGATTCATAGCTGATAAAACTGCCTAATGGAGGTACACACCTTCCCACCGTAATACCACTTGTTTACAGATTTATACCCATGTAGAGTACCAACCACCTTAAACCTTTCTTGTTTGTTACTTTAATAAGGGTTCCCACTTGAAATATGAGACTGTATCTCAACAACATGCCATTATTTGCAAAAATACAACTTAAGTACTAATACAACATATATTATTTGTGCCACCCATAAATATTATTGGACATTGCCCAAAGATGTGATCGCTACAATTTAAGGTCACCCGTATGCTGCACTTGAATGTTTATGTTATCTTTTATATTCATGCAAACATTTAAATTTAGTTTAAAAGTTAACTTAGGTTAAATGTAGGTGTATGCTTGAAAACAACTGTAAAAATCATATAACATTTTGCATTATAAAAACAGATTTTATTACAATTAACTTTCCCATATACATTTTTATATGTGAACTATAAAAAAAACAGTATAAAGTTGTCCTTTGCTGTTCCTTGCAATTCTGGTTCTGACTACATGTAATAATAATACAGTGTTGCAGCAGTCAGCTCCCATCCATCTAACATCCAGTCTAATATTCACAATGCATTTTTGAGTTTGAAAGATATTGTGTGAAATGCTCTTGGTTCGGGGAAGAACTGACTACTATGTAGTTTCCATGTTACATGTAGTCAGAGAAAGTGGTGCAGAGAATAACAAAGTAAAGAATTATACTACTTGCAACAGTAATAACACTTATTTACATATTAAAAGTAATATATATCTAAACAGGTTTGCTTTGCATATTTTTTCTGTAGTGCTGTGTTGACCATTTTTGCAGTGATACACTTGACTAATGTTATACAGTTATAATCAGCAGCTTCCCCCTTGTCCTCCCTTGGTGAATAATATGTCTAATAAGGACACTTATAACAGTTAATAACGGAGTATTCTTAATGAAAGTGCAGTAAAAATGTATGCAGAATGTCACCTTGGAATAAATATAAAATCCCAAAATGATGTATGCACCACAAGGTATAATGCTTTGCAGAATAATACAGAACGTGGTAAAGAACATGATGCTAACAGGTACCTGTACCTGCATTGTAAAAAAAATGTATATATCAACAGTATATGCAATGTGTATATCAGCAGTTGTCATTCGCATTTTCTGATGAATGACATCTAATTTCTGCTAAACTACTACTAATTTTTTTTTTTTTTTTTTACAGGCACAGTAGTGGATCTCTTATTCGATCCAATTCTCCAACAACAACCTCTCAGATCATGGCCAGGAAGAAACGTAGAGGGGTAGGATTCATATTTTTTAACAAATCTGAATATAACTGACTATGTGGAACCATCCAAATATTGAGGGAGTTTTTTTAATTTAGAAATGTTATCACTAGCACACATGTGGATTGCAGAGACATAATACATGATAATTTTCTTATTTTGTCATTCGTTTAAAAGTCAATACAATGTGCGATGACAGTTATATAAATTCTGCCTAAATCTGTTCTTGCCAGGATCCTTTAACCATTGGGCATGTTGTTTCTTAAAAGTAGCAAAAAAAAATATTTATGTGGCCTGGAAAAATTAGGGCGGCACTGAATGTGGCACAAATATAAATACATTTTTGAATGTATTTTCTAATATATTGTGTGATAAAAGTTTTCCTGAGGTGAATGCTGAATTAGACATTGAATTATAGATGATATACATCAGTTTCAGCTACAAACATTTTTTTTTTTTTGTGATCTTGGGATAATCTGTAAAAATTGTGTTTCACTAATATGCCATAGCAAACTTTTATGGAAGAAAATGAAAAGGGCAAAACGGCAAAGTGAAAGTCCAATAGTAGAAAATAAATGTAGTTCAGTGATTTGTTTCACCAGTGTTTTTTTAGAAAAAGGTAAAATCACTCCTAAAACTTCAGCATAACAGGCATTTTTGAACGCATTAATGCATTTGCCTCTTCTCTAATGCTAGAGTATTGATTAAGTGACGACAAGTAGGTTCTTACAAAGTTTGTTTTTATTCTCTTAGGGGCAGATTTACTAAAGATCTAAGATTTCTCATTTTTTCTATTTAAAATTCGAATACACTCGTTTCAACGAATGTCTGGCATTTACTAAAAAATGTGAAATGAAGAAGCACTGAATTTTCCTACTTGTCACATGAAAACTGCAACTTTTTCGAATTGTTGCACAAAAAACCAGCATCAAAAATCTGAAACCTGTAATGTTTCAAAAGAAGGATCCTCCAGGGAAGAGAAAGTACATCTGCCATTGACTTCTACATGATCTCAGCAGGTTTTAGCTGGCAAATTTCCAGATTTTTAGCCATTTGACGCATAGTAAATCTCGAAAATCTCAAAAAGTTTGAGACTTTTTTTGTGACTTTTAGCACTATAAAACCATTTGTGAATGGCCCACTTAATAAATGGAGATCAAAATTACAGACGGACCCCTTATCCAGAAGACCCTAGGTCGCAAGCATTCTGGTTAACAGATCCCATACCTGTATATCTTTTTTACCTAGTAGATGTGACTTAAAAAGGGCTCATATCCATCAAGGTCACCCTTCACAAATGTATTCAAGTTGTATCAAAAACATTGATATTACATTGATTAATACCAAATATTACATTTAAGGCTAAAATCCCTCCATTTTAGAGACATAGCAACGTTAGTTTTTCTGTCCACTGGCATGTGGCTCAATATATCATTTAAATGAGAAATGTTAGCAAAAGGGCAAAAAAAACCTGCTTATGCTCATATTTTTGTCAAAAGGTTGTGAATGTTACTATACTTATGCTTTAATTTACTAGGCTAACTTACTGATATCTTGTTGGAGCATTATGCTGTATATATATATTATTTTAAACCCATTTACTTTATGTAACTTACAGATGGAGACATGGTTTAAATGATATTTGCTAAATATATGCATGAACATCTGAGATCTCTCTATTTACTCTTTAGCCAGCTCACTTTATTTTTTGAGCATACAGGATTTTCCATTTAGAATTTTGTATGATTTGGTTGCCTGTATTTTTGCTCTATGCTGAGGCTAATGCCCACATAGCATTTTACTATTCCCTTGTGTTTGTACAATAAATTCCATGTGCAGGCATGACATTTTACATAGGGGGTGGGGCAGAAAGAAAGCATTTAACCCCTTTAACTTTTAAAACAAAAAAAGAAGAAAGCAAATCTTACAAAATGATAAAAGCAGAAGCCTGTATGCATGTGAAATGAGTTAGCAGCACCAAGAACGGAGAACTGCAAGAAACATTAAAATGCATGTCAAGTTTCAGTTAATTCTAATTGAAGACAAAACAATTCTACTGACTTAAATCAATGGTTAAATTAATTTTTAGTAAGCTTAAGGTACGGAGATCCAAATTACGGGAGGACCCCTTACCTGGAAAACCCCAGGTTTTGAGCATTCTAGATAACAGGTTCTATACCTGTACAATTATTTTTGGCATAATTGAAGCTCAAAATAAATTTGTAGGGGATGATTATCTTAATAAAATGAATTTTATGTAAAGGATTAATTCAAATGAACGTTTATCAGTAATAGGAGTTATCACAAATGATCACATCAGCTGTTCTTTTTTCCAACTGACATGGATTATTTGGTAGAATGTACTAAAATAGCAATCAAAAAATATATGAATTACTACCAACAGATCTAAATTAAATGGAGCCCTAGGCAAGGTACCTTACACTTGGCCCCAACCTTTAAAAAAATATAAAGAGAAAAATAAGATTATTCCATGCTATGAACAACAAAATATGTTTACCAATCCCACTGTGGCCACACCCCCACATACCATAACACCTTTCCATATTTGTAATGGCAGTGACAGAAGTGCACCAGAAGACAAAATGGCCCCCAGCATTTCATGACATATTGTGTCCCAAAGCATTCCATGACACACTAGGGCACTTGCATTTCATTCCATTAACCCCAAACTTGCCAGTAAAATCACTGCAGACATGGTTGTGAGAACTTCATTATCACCAAACTTGCTAGTAAGATCATTGCAAAAAAATGTCCATGAAAACTCCATTAACCCCAAACTTGCCATTAAGATAACTGTAGAAATGGGTAGATTGAAAGCAATACCTCACTCGAGCAAAATACCACAATCTTTTCTTCTTTTCCAACTTAATGCTGTTTGTTTCTCTGTCTCCTCTGTAAACTGTAACAAAAAATAAAAAGGCCATGTGTTCCACAGTGGAACTTTCACTTTCCATTCAGCACTTCCTAGATGTCACTGCAGTCCTCACAATTCTCCTCCCTCCTGACATTCTATAATTGTGTAGCCTGTGCATGGGCATGAGGTCCCACACAATTTTGGGGTTATTCAAAATTGTGCTATGATTGTGATTTCTAAGAGTGATATAATTGATATAATTTATATAGCGTTAGTAAAGTCTATTTTGCTTAACAACCATGATGAAAAAAATTGAAATTAATTCCTCTTTAATCTTTTGTTCTCTTTATAAGCATATATCTAACATCAAATTTTAGGTTCCTTTACATTTAGAAAACTATTTTCTAAACTAATTGGTGTTTCCAGGCTCAGATCCAACATTTAGGGGCCAATTTAAAGGAACAGTAACACTAAAAAATGAAAGAGCTTTAAAGTAATAAAAATATAATGCACTGTTGCCCTGCACTGGTAAAACTGGTGTGTTTGCTACAGTAACACTACTATAATTTATATAATAAGCTGCTGTGTAGCCCCGGGGGCAGCCATTCAAGCTGGAAAAAAGGAGAAAAGGCACAGGTTAGGGCTCTGGCACACGGGGGAGATTAGTCGCCCGCGATTAACTCCCTGTTCGCGGGCGACTAATCTCCCCGAGTTGCCTACCCCTGCCATCCCACCGGCGAACATGTAAGTCGCCAGCGGGATGGCAGACGCGGCGGGGCGATTTGCGGAAATCGCCGAAAAAGCCTCGCGAGTCTTTTTCGGCGATTTGCGCGAAATCGCGCCGCCGCGTCTGCCATCCCGTCAGCGACTTACATGTTCGCCGGTGGGATGGCAGGGGGAGGTAACTCGGGGAGATTAGTCGCCCGCGAACAGCGAGTTAAATCGCGGGCGACTAATCTCCCCCGTGTGCCAGAGCCCTTACATTGCAGATAACAGATAAGTTCTGTAGAATACAATAGTGTTTTATCTGTTATCTGCTATGTGCCTGTGCCTTTTCTCCTTTGAATGGCTGCCTCCATGGCTACATAGCAGCTTATTTATATAAATTATAGTAGACTTTCTGAAGTAAACACACAACTTTTACCAGTGCAGGGCAGCAGCACATTATATTTTAGTTACTTTTATACACTTTCATTTTTTGGTGTTACTGTTCCTTTAAGAATGCTTGCGCCTTCAGGTACTAAAGAGTCCCCAAACTCTTGCGTGGTTTCTTAATTTGAATACCACGCTTTGTGCAGACTGGCCATGATAGAATGAATGTGTACTTTAACAGACAAGGTGGAGTGACAAAATGGCTAACGGTGCACTAATGGTTCAGAATTAAATATATATAGGCAAAAGTCATGGCATATGGCAGGCTGATCTTCTGTTACATCTTAGTCTATAATTCTGCATTGATATAGGTGACCAATTATGTGCTGCATACACCATGATATGAAAAGAGGGGTACACTTGAAAGCTTACTTTTCATTGCATATTTATATCTGGCTACAGAAATCTAAGATTTCATTATGAAAGTAATTTCAGTTGTGCTATGTATGTAGGGAGCAAAGCCTGGAGGGTCTTTCTTTAAAGATTTTACTGTTAAAAACTACTTAATAATGTTAAAAAAAAAATCTAGAATTTTCCAGGTTATATTTCAGAGTTCCGGATTACATTTGTGCTTTATCTGTATAATAACTTCCTGGTGGTCAGACTGAACTTGTCAATGTCTTTTGTCTCTCAAATAGATTATAGAGAAACGCCGGCGTGACCGTATCAATAACAGCCTGTCTGAATTAAGGCGACTTGTGCCGACTGCCTTTGAAAAACAAGTAAGCTGTTTTCACAAACTGTTTTTAGCTCTTTTTACTGGTTCTTTTCTCTGCTCATTAAATAACATTGCATGTGGCGTTATCTGGCATGAAACAGGCCATTCAATTAACTGCTTTGTTGTGGCAAAACTGTTAAAGCTTAATTCCATCATGAAAGCGGGCAGAAAATATTTCCACTTGGGCTGAAAAAATATTGTGGTCTCTTTCTGAGAGAGGCGCTTTCGTGTTTCTGAAGTGATAAATATGTATCATATTCCAGTTTTAAACTAAAAGAAGTAAAGGCTTAGAATGTAATTGCAGAAGAATTTCTTCATTCTCTTTCTTCATTTTTCTTCATTTCCTTTTTTTGCCTGTAATATATAGTATCCATTGCTGTTCTAGAATAGTCAATTCTTTTTGATCAGTAATGAAACATTGTTTAATAATTATAATTGCTTTTGGGAGAGAAACATGGAAAATTGAGATGTCTCCCACCCACCCAAATCCAACTCCTGCCCATTCAGTGGCATGACTATTTGTAGTGCAGCAAGTATAACTTCACCTAGGGGCCAACACTGATGGTGCTGCAGTGTGTAGATGCCATTTTTTAGCAAAGCACGTAGGGGAAAACATTCATTTCAGTGAGAGATCTTAAATGTAACATTTTCCACTGAAATGGAGTGCTCTGGGCTCCAAATAGGTCACATCTTCATCTGTAAGTCTGTATATGGTGTCAGAGCTGGTTGACCTCATATATTGCCTATACATTGCCCATACTAATTGTCTATACATAATGTTCTAATGGTGGTATTTTGTAAAAAGCAGTTAGCAATATTATATGATTCTACAGAACATCACCTTTGTGTGTAAAAGATGGTCTTGGTTCTCAGGTTTCTCAAATTAGATTCTCTAACATTAAAGTTACTTAACACTAAGGGGGCCATTAACTAATGGTCAGATTTTTTTTCCGATTCTGAATTTTTAGAACCAAAAGTTGCCGAAAAAAAAGACACAGCTTTTTCGAGATTTGCTATGTGACCAAACTGCTAAAATCCGCCAGATAAAACTTGTCGAGATCATGTACAAGTCAGTGGCAGATGTTCCTTCCCTTACCTGAGGATCCTTCTTTGCTTTGAAACTTTAGAGGTTTTCAGGTTTTGCGACTTTCCCGCACATACTTTTTCAGTTCAGACTATTTAGTAGATGGCAGAAAAAATGGGAAAAGTTAGTGCTTTAGTAAATCTGCCCCTGAGGGGCATATTTATCAACATATGAGTTTAGAGCTTAAGACATAAAAACCCACCCATGTTCCATTCATTCCTATGGGATTTTTAGAAGAGTATTTATCAAATGGTGCACTTTTAAAAATCCCATAGGAATGAATAGAACGTGGGTGAGTTTTTATGAAAAAAGCTATAAACTCACATTTTGATAACTTTGCCCCTTTAGTTTGATATCTTACAAAAATGATTTTGTGGAGAATCTTTTCGTGTGCTAATATCGGTGCATGTATGTAGTCCCGTATCATGAATTATATATTGTCTGTGATATAATAATGTTGAGAATACTATATTTAAAAATATTTTCTGGGCACCCCCAAGTGACTTATATCGCTTACATTTTACCCCGGGCTGGTGCCCCTGTTAAGAGAGAACCGCACCAGCCCGGGCTAGCAGCGAGCGATTCCTTCTTCTGAGTTGGCGCACTTGCGCTGTAGAGTGAAAAGCCAAACTTTAACAACAGAGTCGGCATTTCACTCTACCGTGCATGCGCCGGCCCAGGGATTTTGCTGTCAGAAGAACAAGGATGAAGGAAACGCTTGCTACAGGTTCCCCGGGCTGGTGCGGTTTTCTCCTAACAGGGGCACCAGCCCGGGGTACAAGGTAGGCGATTAAAGTCACTTGGGGGTGCCTAACATTTTGGTGCCCCCAAGTGACTTAGCCTTTCCTTCTCCTTTAAATAGATGGCATAATAGGCTGCTTTTCCATCTTGTTAATTGAGCAAGATAAACTTTATTTACAATATATAGATTTTTTAAATTTTGTTTCCTTCAGCCTTGGAATTTTCAATCACAGCAAGCAGACAGGTACCTTTTTGTGGACATTTATAAAGGCACAGTTTGCATCATCCCAGAATAATGTGTAGGTTCCAGAAAGGGTTCCTGAAGCACATACCCATGCACAGACTACACAAATATTGATAATGAGTAGAGAGGGGAAATATACAGAGGGCAGTGACAAATAGAAAGTGAACGTGAGTGCTATATCAGAGGCATAGAGGCGGGGAAGGCGCTATATTACTGAAAGCTGAGATTTTTACATCTACAATAGGCACAACTGTTTTAAGTAAAGTAAGAGTTTGGGTTTCATGTTTAATTTGAAAAGAACTTTTTGTTATACAACTTTTTTATGTGTGGGTGACAGGTCCTCTTTAAAAATACTGTCATGTATGTACAGTTAATGACATGTAGGGTGTTAGCGCCCTTTCAACCAAAATATATTTGTTGGTTACAGATTTATAGATAAAGTTAAAAATAAATGTTTATGAAGAAAATTGTCTCCTGAAGGATAGATGTAACAGTTTTATATTATCGCATTTATTAACATTTTCCTGTCAGGATAATGTTTTTAAAAGTTAGGCAAATCAAATTTACAGGGGATTGTAAATAGAGATGTAGCGAACTGTTCGCCGGCGAACTAATTCGCAAGTCCGCAAATTCGCGAACTTTTCGTGATGTTCGCAATTTGGGTTCGCCGGCACCGAAAAAATCGCAAAACTTACGATAACGTTACGAATGCTCCGAAAAAGTCGCAAAACTTACAATAACGTTACGACTGCTCCGAAAAAGTCGCAAAACTTACGATAACGTTACGAATGCTCCGAAAAAGTCGCAAAACTTACGATAACGTTACGAATGCTCCGAAAAAGTCGCAAAACTTACGATAACGGTACGACTGCTCCGAAAAAGTCGCAAAACTTACAATAACGTTACGAATGCTCCGAAAAAGTCGCAAAACTTACGATAACGTTACGAATGCTCCGAAAAAGTCGCAAAACTTACGATAACGTTACGAATGCTCCGAAAAAGTCGCAAAACTTACGATAACGTTACGAATGCTCCGAAAAAGTCGCAAACCTTACGATAACTTTACGAAAGCGCCGGAAATTACGAAAAAGTCGCAAAATTACTGATCATTTCGAAAAACAGCGTGTGAAAATTTTTCAGAGAAATTTTTGCTTGATCCCCCTCCTGCATGCCACTGTCCAGGTCGTGGCACCCTTTAAACAACTTTAAAATCAGTTTTCTGGCCAGAAATGGCTTTTCTAGGTTTTAAAGTTCGCCTTCCCATTGAAGTCTATGGGGTTCGCAAAGTTCGCGAATATTCACAATTTTCGGCGGAAGTTCGCGAACAGGTTCGCGAACTTTTTTTTTGAGGTTCGCTACATCCCTAATTGTAAATATGTTAAATCCACAAGTTTTTACCGGGGTGTGTTCGCTGCAACACATTTTCCAGGTATGACATTGCAGACTTGGATTTGTGCCCACTAATTAGAGTACAGCTTTAAGATTTAACTGTGTATGTGCAAGACTAAGACAGCCCAAGCGATGCTTAAGGGAGTGTCCTTAAGCATTGCTTTCCTCATCACTTAGTGAACTGACAGATTTATTAAAGCCCTTAGTCTTTTCTAAATGTTTCAGTATGTCAAAGTTAAGTTGATTTCAGCTCTTTTATATGAGTGTTAGAGCTCGGCTGCAGTGCTGAACTCTAACGCCAACAGTTTGGAAAGTCCTAGAATAAAGAATTAGCAGCATGTTAAATTAAGCAATTGAAAAGTCATTAGCCATGTTACTATGAATGAGTAGTGTGAAAAATAGTTTATTAATGAGAGCCTTACAATTCTGTGGTACAGTGGTAACCGTCTGTCTCTTTCCCTATTATTTCTCAGCTGGGTCATATTTTTATAATAGCATATTAAAGATGCACTGGGATGGTATACTGAGTGCCTTAGGAATCCTTCGTTGTTATTAAACTTGTGTCCGACAGGCATTCCTTGCAAGAAGATTTATGGATTTATACAAGTAGTCATTTTAAGACACTTATTAAAGGTTTTATAATTAAATTAATTGTCACATACATGTGACTATTTTTTTAAATAGCTCTTGTTGTTATGTAGTATGCAGTACACGTTAATAGACTAAAAATACCAGCATAAGAAATTCTAACAAAATAGTTGTGTGTGTGCGCTGTTACTATGCAGCAGGGGAGGAAGATAGGTTGGTGGACAAGAAGGCCAAACGGACATGCCTACGTGGTTCCTAATCTGGCCAAAATATTAAAACAATAGGCAAAAAGTATTTTCGGAATAAGCACTATTCATTAACTTATGTTGGATAAGGGGGCCCAGCAGGGTGATGGTTAAATAAGTTTGAATATGTTTTAAGATCTGTGCTTTTTGGAGAACTGATAAAATATTGGACTAAAAGGCAATGTAACCAATAGATCCGAAAACCTGTCCTGTAGAACAATGATCTGCACTGTATTTTGGAAATACAGCAATGCAGATTTTGAAAAGATTCCAACAATAGACAAATTTTGCTGCTGTTGGAGCTTCTGAACAGTAAATCCTAAAGGAAAAATATACCTGCTTTTTGACATAAGCTTATTTAGTTCAGCTAATGTAAAATGGTAAATCAAGACTACTTGAACTCATTTTAAATATATTTTTTCACTGACATACCTGATTCAACAGAGTGAAAGTAAAGCGTGTCTGTCTCTGTGCTCTTTGGGGCCAGTTTGCCCCACTATAGGTTAACCTATAGTTTGATGCAACCCTACCCTCGCCTTGTTCCATTGTGAAGTGATAGTTTCTAGCATTTGAGGTCCCTCTGATTTCTGTAGTGGGTGGTGCACAGATACTCTGGGATGCAGAGAGACCTCCAGTCAGAGTTCCATCACTTCACAATGGAAAAAGGTAAGGGTTGCATGAATTTGTGAGCATAAGGATGTTGGAGAATGGTTTGTAAGTGTATCATGGTTTACTTTTAATCGGTGCAACCAGATATGTCTATATACCGTATATACTCGAGTATAAGCCAATCCGAATATAAGCCAAGGTACCTAATTTTACCTAAGAAAACAGGAAAACGTATTGACTTGAGTATAAGCCTAGGGTGGGAAATGCAGCGGCTACTGCTAAGTTTTTTTTTTAACTGTTTATACTGTCTAATAACTTCTATTTGTGAGAGGGCATCCGGGTAGACTTAAAGTTTGTGCAGGTTCACAGGGGCCTTATGCAGCCATGGAGAAGCCATCAATTGCATTTGTGCAGTGTCACATCTTATGAACCCGGGTTGTGTGTGCTCTTAGCACATGAATCTAGCCGTCCCTGAATGAAGCCAATTTCAGTTACAGTGCCATGTAGTTTCTAAATACCAGTATTTTGATTTATTTGGTTATTATCATATATTAGGCTAAAGTACAGATTTAAATGAGGCTTTAGAGAGCCTCAACATTCCCCAACTATGCCAAACAGCTGATTAAGCTCCTACTAAATGCCTAGGTATAATCCCCAGAGGTATAATCCCCAGCCTTTCATGCCAAAAATAAGAAATATTTCTTATATTCTTATATGTCCGTTAGTCCACGGGGGGGGAGGGGGGTTGCGAGCGATCGTTTGCAGGGGAGTGCAGAACGTAAGTCCAGGGGGCGGAGGGCGGATGGGGTTGCGAGCAATCCCTCGCACGGGAGCACAGAACGTAAGTCCGGGGGGGGTGCGATCGTGCGGTATGTCCGCCGCATCTTATCCATATGCTTGAGTATAAGCCGAGGGTGTCTTTTTCAGCACATGTTTGGTGCTGAAAAACTCAGCTTATATTCAAGTATATACGGTACTTATCTTTGGAAGTTCAGATAGTGTTTTTTTTCAACTTTTTTAACATAAGTGAATGTGCTTGTATATAGTTTGTCATAGTTTAATAGTGATTTGACTATTAGGGTGCTGTATGATTGTAGTGCTTCCTGTAGAACACATGCTTTGGCAGAGATCTTTGGTAGCAATCAGTGGCATAACTATTGTGGAAGGAAACCCCGTGGTTATAGGAGGGCCCAGGGGACTGGGGGACCCGGATCGTGGGGTCTGCTTCACCTGTAGCTGCTCTTCTACCTGTAGGGAGCCTGGCCACGCTAGTTACACCGCTGATAGTAATGGCTGCCTTTTGTCAAAAAGCTTTTTTTATTCCCTGTGACACAGAGAATTCCATAACCCAGAGAACCCCAAAAATTCCATTATGACAAACAAGACATTAAATTACTGCAGTAGTATTGGTAAAACTAAAATTCTATTTGATTAGAGATTCTAGTTGCTACCATATTGCTAGGTTAAGGAAACCCTGCAAACAAATAACAATATAAACACTGGGTTGGAAAACGTAAAGTATATATAAAAAGATATAATAAATAAAAAAATTAAAACAAATAGTTAATAATATGTATTAGGAATGTGTTAATTAATAACTTCAAATCATAATAATTGCATGTAACTCACAATATCATTTTATTTGAATTTACTGTCTGTAAACCAGCTTATTTCTGTTCACAAAAGCAAAGTTTCTCTTCCGATTTGTTAAATGTCAAGCACTAATATCAGAGTTGAGGATGTCCAGATTCTCCATAACATGTATGCTTTCATCTTTCCTGCTTTAGTTAGATATCAAAGCATCCTCAGATCTTGTTCCGTAAATTCTGCTTGTCAGTCCTCCAAACCGCTTGAATAAAAAAATTTCAATTTTCTACAATTCTTAAATTGTTTCATAAAGGTGTTTCATAAGGCATATTTTTGGCAAGTGCTTTTCGATGTTGACAGCATGCATACAGCAATGAAGGGCATATTACCTGCAAATAGTTACCTAAACATTTGTGACTATTTAACTAAAAAAAAAACATACAATGCCCAACAGCCTCTTTATGCTGTTTTTTTCAATTTTAGATAAAGTAATTTTTTATCTTTTCACAAATGCACATATGGGGCATTGGAACATGAAGACATTTTGGGCATTATGCATCCTGATTGATATAGTGATCTGATTTGGTGCATGTCAGCCAAACCACAAAGGAACACAAGTAGACCCAGCATTATGTGTTCGCTTGATATTGAGAAATAATACAATAAAAAATTGCAGCACACTGATAGCAGTCTTAAAGTGATATTGACACCAAAAAATGTATTTTAAAAAATATGAATCTACTTCCAAACCTACCTATAGGTCATGTTGACTGTGTTTTCCTAAAAGTCCTGTTTCACTACATAAATCCTAATGAAGAACCTGAACACAACTGTAGCTTCTCAATCTGTCAAAAGGACTACGTCATAAACTGGGAGGATTCAGCTTGCAGTTTGCTTCAAAGAGTTCCCCCTCCCTCCCTCGCTCCTCGCATTGCATTGCATTGTGAACTAAATAGCAGGCAGGCTTGATCTTTCCTCTGCCTGTCTGCTTCAAAGGACTGCCCCCCACTCTTCTCATGAAGAATTTAAATAGCAGGCCAGCTTAAGCTTTCCCCTGCATGCCTGCTTCTAAGGGCTCTCCCTCCCCTCTCCCCATTAGACATAGACAACCGAGCTGAGCTTGTCTTGCACGGGCTGAAAGCAGAAGGGGCGTTGCAGGTTTGTGATTGGGCATATTTATTCACTTCACTTGGGAGTCATTTAAATTAAAACATAGCTGCTCCATTGGTCTGTAATTCGTGCTACCATAATTATGAAGCGAAAAAACTTTGCAGATTTAGTTTAGAAGGAATTTAAAGCTGATACAAATTAAAACACAACAGCAGGTGTAAAAAAAAAAAATTAATTGGCTGTCAGTATCACTTAAGGCTAATGCCACACGAGGCGTAGGGCGGATATTTTCTGCAAGCGTAAAAGCACTTGCTGAAAACGCGAGACTTTGCATTATCTCGCATTTTAATACGTATATCAGCTACATGTGCCTGCACCCAAGCGTATCTCATTCATTTGGGTGCAGGCACATGTGGGAGGCGTAGGGCGGAATTTTCAGCAATCGCTTTTACGCTTGCCAAAAATATCCTCCCTACGCCTCGTGTGGCATTAGCCTTAAAGGGCACTAGTCACCCCTGCAATGGGAGAGAGCTTGTGCCAGGGCCATGTTTTAGCACTGATAAAGTCCTTTTATTATTGAAGACTTGGACTTGGTAAATATTGTAATAAGTGATTACTGCCGAAATTTGCACTGGATGATTGAAGAAGGGTGCCGTTTCATTATCTAAATAGCACTGATAATAGTGCCATAGCTTTCACTCGTGCATACCACTAAACATGGTCATCCACACTGGGGACATTAAAAAAAAAAAATATATATATATATTGATTGATTGTTTCCCGCAGCTGGAGTACAATTTTTGGGTGACAGGTGCCCATTAGAAACAAAAAAAAAATATTACCAGTTGCCTGCTATCAAGTCCTGCTTGATACTGTATTGCTTGACCTCCACCCTCTTCATCCTTTTTTTGACCAGTATTACAATCTTAATATTATGGGATCTGTTGTCCGTAAATCTGATATCCCAAAAGTTCTGAAGCATGGGAAAGCCAGCTCCCATAGAGCAAGCAATTCAATTTTTTTTTAAATGATTACTTTTTTCTCTGTAATAATAGAACAGTACATTGTATCTCATTATAACTTGGTGACTTGATGTTTAATGTTTAAATTTTTTTTAGTGGACATAAGGTATGGCGATCTAAGTTACGGAAAACCCCTTATCATAAAAACCCCCAGTTTTAAGCATATTAGATTACCGATACCTGTACAAAGCCTGTAATTTAGGTCAGTAAGAAATTAGGTATTAAACCACTGTGGTAATCTATATTTGCAACAATCTCCTCACCTTGTAAATGATATCTGGTTGGGGACATGGATGTTATTTTATATATTTGGAGGAAGATGAATCAGTAAATGCTTTCTGCTCAAGAATGTTGGACAAGTTCCAATTTAGCACCTGTGTGCATGAATTTGAATGTTTAAAAAGATGCTGATATTAACAGTAGAACGTTATATAATATTCTACTGTGCAGTGGATAGCCAGTTCTGTTTTTGTCACTGTATATTGAGTTATAGATGCCAATACTTTTCCTTTATGGTATAATGAGCCACATATGTCAGTATCCAATGCTTTAAATGTATAATTTGAAATAGATGCACATTGCTCTTAATAATTAATGTCATATACATGCCATTGGAAAAATAGTTACACCAGCACACCATTACCTCCTCCAACATGTTAGCTACTTGGTGCACGGCCAGTAGAAATTATTTCAGCCGGGGAAACGTTGCCTTGAATAAACACGCAGGGGTTATACCCCGCTTGCACTTTACTTGTTGTGCCGGCTGATATACATGCCATTGCCATTTGCACTCCACTGGGTGTTGGGGTATTTGCAACAGCTGTCAAAACTCTGCACTGGGCTCAGGAACACTGCTCCATCCAAATAACTAATATACAAAATAAAAGTAAATCCCAAGTGCTCAAGGGAGCATCTTCTTCTTTGACATATTATAATAAAGGTAGTTTAGCTGTAAGAATATTGGACACAATAAATTGTATATGGATTCAAAATGGATATGGATTTTAAAATCTGGTATTGACATTTTTATGTCAAAGCCACTATGAAATGTGTCCAAGTTTTCTGTTTGAAATTAAAGGAGCCCTATTTCTAGAAAGAACTAGCACACAGAACTGTTCTTCCACTTGGTGTTCCCATGTGTTTTTTGTGTCAAACAGTATGCACACAAAGTTTTGTGTCCAAAAATGTGCAATACATCTTAATAAATGTGTGTCATTAATTTAAGATATGGAAGTGCACCCCTCTCTTTTCTTTAGATTGTTTACATAGTTTATTGGCATAACCAGATACAGTGTATACTGAGGAGGCAGCACACCATACCAGCAATGCTACTATGGATTCACCAGATTCACTGACCAGTTGTTAAATTCACCACCTTTCATTACTGTATTGGATAAAAAATATATAATCCCAAAAGGAAAAGAAAGGGGCACTAAACAAAAAAAAATGTTAAAAACATTTTTTTTTGTTTAGTGCCCCTTTCATTTCCTTTTGGGATTATATATTTTTTTATCCAATACAGGGTTTGCCTTTCATTAAACAAGCTTTTCATTCAAGCCAAAATGTTCTACTTAGGTCTCATCCATCCACAAAGCATTCATACAATTGTCTTCTGATTTATCCATGTGATCTTTAGCCAACTGTATTTTGGCAGCAATGTTTTTTGGATAGCAGTGGCTTTCCCCTTGCAACCCTGCCATGCACACCATTTTATTTAGTTTTGTTCTGATGGTAGACTCATGAACATTTGCCAATCTCAGAATGGCCATGGTCTTGGTGTGATCTTTGTTTGTCAACTACTCTTGAAGAAGGTATCAGTAGTGTTAAATTGCCCCCATTTGTACATAATCTGCCTGATAGTCGACTACTAGAGTCCAAACTATTTAGAAAAAGTTTTGTAACCTTTTCCAGCTTGGTGAGCATCAATACCTGTATACCTTTTTCAGAGGTCCTCCTTTGTTCAAGCCATAACACTTTAACTACTTTTACCACACACAAATATGTAATTTCGGAACATTTTCTCAATAAATAAATGAGCAAGTATGATGTTTCTACTGATTTGTTTACTTGGGTTCTCGTTATCTAGTTTTAGCACTTTCATGAAAAACGTATCACATTTATGCAGAATATTAAAAATTTAAAAGGGATCAGAAACTTTCAAGTACCACTGTGTATATTCTGTCTAATTCAAATTCGAAAAGTGCCAATATTCAGAGTTTAGAATTCTGAACTAAATCTTGAATTCATTCATCAATTCAGGCTTAATTTTTATACCCAAATTGGTTGTACAGCGTTGTATCATATGCCAGATATCCGCTCCCAAGCACTAATGAGGGTGGCACACTTGAGGATACTTTATGCCTGATGTACTATTCCAGAGAAAAGCACAACATTAGTATGATCGGACGATCGGACGATCGGACCATCAGTACGATTTTTGCAGTGGTGTTCAGTCTGTTAGGAGAATAACACCACCTAGTGCGTATACCCCTTAACACACCCAAGGATGGTGCTGTTTTCTGCTAGGACAGTTTTCTGGAGTCAGTTAGGAACAAAAGCAATAAGCAATGTCATAAGTCCCAGGTGCAGAGGTAATCTGTTTCTTCTTGCCCCAGAGGGGAAAACAGAAAGTAATATATATATATTATAAATAGACCAATGCACATTGAATCAACAGTCTTAGGTAAAGTGGTATGTTTAGCTCTCTTTTATAGATATTGATACTATGAAAAAAACACATACATTTTCTCAGGAAACAGCAAAACAAAGAGGATGTTGTGGCTTGTTACATGGTATGTTATACCCATTCTTTAAACCACAAGGCTTAGTTACTTTAGTTTTCTCCATCTATATTTCAGTACTGAACAACTCACGCCTTTTGTCTATCATTATCATACCTATCCTATCTGGCTAGAATGTCTATTTTTACTTTAGTGTTCCTAAATTAATGGAGTGGGGATTCCTTTGCTCCTGTGGGACATTTGAAGAGTTTTTGGTTACTATTGTTACCATTGACCTAATAATAATACTAAATACCACATTATTTGTATCTAACCTGGGTTGTTTACTTCTAACACACTTAGAAAAGTAATTGTTGCAAAGATCTAGCACTCTTTAGGGCTCTGGCACACGGGGAAGATTAGTCGCCCGCGATTAACTCCCTGTTCGCGGGCGACTAATCTCCCCGAGTTGCCTAGCCCTCCCATCCCACCGGCGAACATGTAAGTCGCCGGCGGGATGGCAGACGCGGCGGCGTGATTTCGCGCAAATCGCCGAAAAAGACTCGCGAGTCTTTTTCGGCGACTTACGGAAATCGCTCCGCCGGGTCTGCCATCCCGCCGGCGACTTACATGTTCGCCGGTGGGATGGCAGGGCTAGGCAACTCGGGGAGATTAGTCGCCCGCGAACAGGGGGTTAATCGCGGGCGACTAATCTTCCCCGTGTGCCAGAGCCCTTATGTTAACTAAATAATCCTTTTAATATCCAATGGCTAGAAAACAAAAGTCCAGTTAATAAACCAGGAAATTGTGAACCAATAGGTTTTGTCTTTTTAATGTTGGGGTTATAGATCATTTTGAGTTTTGTTTGAGCCTTTAGTTAATTTGGCAGTTGGTGGTATGGTTACATTTGGGACTTGAGATAGATTTGATTTAGCATAAAACACATTTCCTCTGACTCACACAGTATTTTAGGCACACAGTTAATTTATATAGCACAAAACAAGTATATGGAAAGGTGGTAGGGTATAACTAAAGATGAAGAAAACTGTTTATTAAAGGAAAATTATAGCCCCCTACAATGTAGGTCTCTAATAAAATATGTATTGCATAAGCCAGCTCATATGTGAAATCCTGCTTAAACTTAATAAACCATTTTCATATACAGCACTGGATTTCTTATCCCCACCGCTGCACATTCGCAAACAGCATCCTAATAATGCCCACAACCCCCGCACGCAAGCGCGGAGGTTTTGACGTGCATACGGAACAGTGGGGAGAGGTCCCCATTGCTCCATATGGCAGCAAAATTTCCTTTGTGGCCTCTCTACAAATCCAGGCCTGTTCATATATATACTTTTTTAGTAGTATGTGCCATTGGGGTAAACCTAAATAGAAAATAAATAAGAAATAAATCCTGGGATCATAGGATTCGTGATGCACACAAACAAACAAGGGCGCACATATATGATAGGCCACATCAGCCAATTAATGGATAGAGCTTTTTCCTGTTACACACTTTTTCCTGTTAAAGATAGAGCTGCATTATTTCTGGTCATGTGATCTCTGGGGGAGCACACAGCCCATCACAAAATGGTGGCTCAAGCGAAAGAATGCAAAAGGGCAATATTTACTCATATATATATTTTCGTTTGCCAAGATTCTTTAATTGGTCACTTAACATAATATAAACTATCTGTTGGTTAAGTATTCATTTTGGGGGTATAGTTTTCCTTCAAATAAATGAAATGATTATGATGTTCTGTATTTTTTTCTTTTACATAAGCTAATTAAAGAGCCAGTTCATAATTTAAAGGCTTAGATGTTATACATTGTAATAAGTTTGTCTGTTTTGTACAGGGCTCTGCCAAGTTGGAAAAAGCTGAAATTCTCCAGATGACTGTGGATCATTTAAAGATGCTGCAGGCAACTGGAGGCAAAGGTAGGGCCTTTACTGTCTATATCCTTTTATTGTAACGGTGCATGGAAATCTAAGCAAACATGCCTTTGACAATTGGTGGTAGGCGGTTTAGGATAAAAGGAATAGAAATCAATGCTAATGGTAGGATTGTACTCGTGGGAAAGAACTAGAGGGACAAAAGAAGCACTTGACCCTAGACTTGTGTTTGCTTTCATAACACTGTGGGAGTAGAAGATTCATTCACCGACAGTCCAGCCACAGATTTGTTTGGAGTTTTGCAAAGACGGCGAGAAACTGCACAGAGACAAAACAAATACAAAAACACTGGAAATAACAGTTGTACTGTGCCGAACCCGACGCAATAACTGTTTAAAACCCAGGAAGTGCAGAGAGGTGGGAAGAACCAGTTTATTAACCAGACTACTTTTGTTTTTGTGAGTCTTGATAAAAGAAAAAAAGGAAAGATTCTTGATACTTGTTCGTGTGCAATGGTCATAAAGGAAACGGAGAGTGATTGTCTCTGTGCTAAGCACAATGCAAACCTTGGATTCCTGCTTTCTTACTATAGTTGGCTTTTCTTACCTCTAGCAGCTGCCATTTAACCCAGTGTTTTAAGAGTGAAGCACCTAATCAGTATAAGTAACTGAATATGGTGTAGCACAGATAGGGACATAAATGATGTGGCTTTACAGAACCAGTCCAGCACCAGTCATTTTAGCTGTGCCTGGAAGCAATATTTCAGGAAGGTTGTAGCAGAACCACGGCCACTAATACCTTCTTTTTAGCATGTATTCGAAATTATCTTTTTAAAAAAATGTGTGTGCACTGTGCAGACAGCTGGATCTGAATAAATACTAAAGTATTTGTTATCATGCAAAACCCTATGTGTGCACCAAAATAAGTCTATAATAAGTGACCTACTCAAAGCATCCTTAAGAACCCCTCACTTGGGGAATGTACACCCACCCCTGAAAATGTAATTGAATTTTAGAAGCTTATTCCTTACATATTGTTTAAAGTTCCAGAACAGTCATTTGCAAAAGAGCAACTTGGATTTCACTCATGTTCCTTTTAAATTATAGCATCAGTAAAAGTTCATGTTTTCCTTATTTAATTGCTTTTTTTAGTCTCAATAAAAACATAACTTTTAAACTAATACTATAAACAAGTGGCATATCTCAGACATATTTCATTTTCATTCCAGTCAAAAACATGTATACTGTATTAACTGTATACATCTCAGGGCTGAGTGAGTGCGTATGTATGTCATAGTGTATATATTTTTCTTATTAAACTTTTTTCGGGAAGGAATGCCAGAGAAAGATGTTCTTTGTTTGCTGCTAAGTGACACAACATGTCATACAAGCCTGCATTATACCACTGAACAGATCATACGTTAAAATGCCTCAGACTGTCAGGACACAGAAATCAAGGCAGCAGTGTTAATGTCAGTATAGTACAGAGAAAGCCAGACCCTTTCATCTGCTCTGTGCGTGTGTTTGTGTGTGAGGCTGGGAGGGACATATTGCATCAGCACAGCCATGGGAAAACTTCCCCAGGAATGTTGTTACCCCACAATACAGGATGAGAGGCACCATTATGGTTTTTTGTCAAGCGTTTTAAGACCTGATGTTCTTAATTTTTTTTTCTCTGCTACGTTATTTGGTTTCAAGCAATGCAATGGATTGTATTACCAAAGACTTTTGACACATTGAATTACCACAACTCCACTGCATAACTGCATCCTTCTTCCAGCAGAGAAGACAACTGCAGTTGTTAGTTGAAGTTCTCAAAGCAAATCTCAAGAATCTGTACCTTACACATTTTTTTGTTTTAAATTACATTTTAGAAAATCTTATACTTTTTACAGTTACCTTTATTATTTTATATACATTTGACCCAACCCTTAACCTATATTATTATTATTTAGTATAATCTGCTTGTATACTGCAAAAGAAAAAAAATCTTTGACAAAATCCTTGCAAAATGGCATTGCTGCAAAGACTCCAAACATCAATAAAACCAGCACTATCCACATTCTTTTCACCCATCTCTAGATGAATTATGGAAACTTGGAACACATTACCTACAGCAGAGCTAGGCCAAGTACTATAGTAATGCTGTTCAAAGCAATACTACCTAGCCCCACGCTTGTCATCTACTAGGTTTACTAGTTTGCTTAAAAATTTAGGAACATATCTAGAAAATCCAGCCAGAAGGGCTCCACTGTTTGCAGTTTAATTTTCATGCAATTAGTGTAGCCCTCTAACATGCATTTATGAAATAAATTGGAAAACGTGCCTGGTAACACTAAAATATACTTCTATGTTTAACATGAGGTCAATAACACAGGCCTTGTGCTGAACATACTTTTTGGTTTATTTAATCATGGAAATCATATTTATTGTTATTTCTTCCAGTGTGACTCCCTTTTAGCAGGAGTCCATTCTGTAGGGGATTAATTGTGCCCTGGTAATCTAATTATCAACCTCACAAGGACTAATCATGGAGTAGCTTTAGTTTCCCTGTTTACTGTAGCTCAAGAAATAGCAAACACCATAGATTTATTTATGAAGAAATACTGAATAATACTTATTAGTGGACAAAAAGAAAAATCTGAGTGGTATTTTCAGGATGTGCCAACTTGCAGTACCACCAGATGCCAATAAGCAGTACTATAATAATGTCAACATAATTGCATTATGTTACCGCAGTTACAGTGACAATCTGTGTGTTTTGGTATCAGTTTTACTAGGGTGGCATAAAGTGTTTTAGGGACATTGATTGTCCTGGACATAGGTCACATTTAGGGTGCCATTTACTGACAGTTGTATTTTCTTTTTTCAAAATGTTGTGACTTTTCAAGATTTACTATGTGACAAACTGCTAAAAATACAAATCCAACCATTTACCAGCTAAAACTTGTCGAGATCATGTAGAAGTCAATGGCAGATGTCCCTTCCCTGGAGTATCCTGTGTTGCTTTAAAATATTAGAGATTTTCAGATTTTTTGAAGCTGTTTTTGTGCAACAGTTTGAAAGAGTTGCAGTTTCGTGACTTTTCTGTGACTTTTCCTGCACATACTTTTTCAGTTCAGACTTTTTAGTAAATGTCAGACATTCGTGGAAATGAGTTTATTGAAATAGAAAAGTTAAAGTTTTAGTAAATTTGCCACATAGTCTTTGAAACTTAAAGCTGTATTTTTTGTATTGCTAAGCCCTGAGTGCAGTGTATACATGCAGTGTAGCCAAATGCTGGGAGTTGTGCATTACATTGAAGTTATTGGAAGTTGTACATGCCAATGACAGTACTGGCAAAATGTCTGAGGGGTACCATGGTCAAGGAAGCTTGCAGAGAAGCAGCAAAGGGGAGGCAAAATGCTGAAAGCTGAGCAATAGAGAGAAGCTGCTGAAAGTTTTGAATGGTTTGATAAAGGGGGGAAGTTGGTCAGATTTCCAGGTTTGGTGGTAAGCAGTGCAGATTGTGGTAGGAGATCAGAGTTCCATGACTTATATGTGGTCACTTACTTCTCTTTGTACTTCCTACTCCCTTCAGTTTCTAGTGTTGCAATTTTCAAGGTGAAAAAAAGTGATGTGTATGCATGATAGTAATTGCAGAAAGAACATCAGCTCTCACAAGACTTATTTAATTTTTCATTTTATGTGTTTTCTTATAAAGGTTATTTTGATGCACATGCTCTGGCAATGGACTTCATGAGCATTGGATTTCGGGAATGTTTAACAGAGGTTGCAAGATACCTTGGTTCTGTTGAAGGCCTGGATTCATCAGATCCCCTGAGAGTACGGCTTGTCTCCCATCTTAGCTCTTGTGCCTCTCAAAGGGAAGCAGTAGCCATGACATCAACAGTTGCACCGCACCAGCACTCCCTGCATCCCCATCACTGGGCTGCAGCATTTCACCACCTCCCCGCTGCCTTGCTCCAGCAGAATGGACTCTCTTCCTCAGACAACATGACCTGCAGACTTTCCACAGCTACAGAATTGCCATCACAACATGGGTCTGCACTCCTCACAGCAACATTTGCCCATGCTGATGCTGCTCTCCGAGTGCCTGCTGCAGGCAGTGTACCTCCAGGTGTTCCTCCTCTGTCTACCTCCTTGCTTTCCCTCTCTGCCACAGTCCACGCTGCAGCTGCAGCTGCTGCACAGAGTTTTCCTCTTTCCTTTGCTGGAGCATTTCCAGTCCTTCCTCCAGGAGCAGCAGCAGCAGCAATGGCAGCATCTGCTGCAACAGCAATTGCTTCACCTTTGTCTTTAACTTCAAGTCCACGGCAGGCTGGTGGAAATGTAAGCAGTAAGCCTTACCGGCCCTGGGGAACTGAAGTTGGGGCTTTCTAATTTTCCTCGGACTTGTTAAAATTTTTAAATAATTGCTGGAACATTAACATAGCAAAACTGTATTGTGGTGTATAAAGTTCAAAAGCCCCATGGAGTGCAGGAACAATGTGACTGTCTCCGTCTGAAGTTGGAGACTGGAATTTTTGAAACCTCTGTAAAGCAAATTTTCTTTCAAATGGATATTCATATTTGCAAATCACCTGTCCACTAATGTCAGTGGACAGCAGTTGCTAGATCAGTTCCAGCTTGTCACTATGTGCAAAATATGTCATCCTTATCATTATGTCACACAAAGATGGGCATAAGAGTCAGATCTGGTCTGTCACAAGAATATATGTCTACATGGAAAATGCCCCATGTTATTATAGATTACAGCTACCTTAGTATAAGCAAAGCATGCATGATGTTAGCAACTTAAATAAGTAATTAGTGTTCCAAGCGTCAAGAGTCAGCACCTAAGGAATGTTAGCTACATCAAATATTTAAAGGTAGGTATGTATTCTTAAGCTGGCCATACACGTGGCGATCTGACGATGTTTCGTGCAACAAACATCGTCAGATCCGCCACACACCATTCAGGGCTGAATCGGCAGGTAAGGAGGTAGAAACAATAGGATTTCTACCTCCTTCTGCCGATTCAGCGCTGAAGGGAGATTTTGGTCAGGCGCCTTCTATGGCGCCCAATCAAAATTTTCAAACTGGTCCGATCGGCGAGTCGGCCGATATCAGCAGCTTCCTGCGATATCGGTCGACTCGCCGACATACCATACACGCACAGAATATCGTACGAAACGAGGTTTCGTACGATATTATCGGTGCGTGTATGCCCACCTTTAATAGTCATCCATTTGTGTATGCAATTCAGCATAATTTGACAGTCTACACTGGGAGATTTTCACAGTAATATTTTAGTCCCTTATTGTGAGTGACCTGTATGTGTGAAAATAATTAAGAAGAGTGGAATCTGTGCGACATATAAGAATAAGATTAATTTAAGCATGACATTTCATGTTATTATGCCCAACATTAAGAAACAGTCAGAGGATATTGTTTACCTGAAGCTTGAAGTCCCACAAATAACAGCTCAGTGTACGAAGACACATACATCTTACTCATAAACATTATATTTGCCCATTATTTCCACAAGTATTATATGAAATAATGGACCTCTACTACAAACTGATAAAGATATCAAAAGTCATGTGAAAATTCTGTGACCTAAATATTGACACCTACAGATACCTAACTACCTAATGAAAATGAATATCCTGATAATGTAGGGGTCCATTAGGTCATAATTTATGTACAATCATACAGGCTTACTGTAGTTTGAAGCATATAAAATTTAATGGACTACATGTGTGCAGAAGCCGCACTGTTTTATCATCTTTGAGGGTTAATTTCTATGAGCAATGGCTTGCTGCTAATCTGTGGCTCTGCCATTTTAATTGTGTTAATTTTTAATTATATTGCACCCTATTTAAACAGACACAATACTTGTTCAATAATTGTGTCCATGGATTGACTTCATGCATATAGAAAAAGCTGTGCAGTGCAATTTAGTTACAGTATTGTAACTCTCTACCTACCCACCTGCAAAGTTGCCATTGGGGGGGGGGGGGGGGTAAAAAAAAGAGTAATTAGTATGCAGCTTCCTTTAATGAGTAATAGAAATGCTCAGTTGAACCCAAAATTTGCCTCTGAACTGTGCACCTACAATCCTTCAGCTATAATTCAGCTGAAATACCCAATAGTCCCCAACATATGGTTGCTAGAGTTAATCAACAGAGTCTGAAGGCAGATTCTGGGTACCAAGATAAATATTTACAGTACTTGAAATGGCTTTTTTGTCCCCCATTCACATCAGATTCCTTCATTTTATATAGATTTTATGAACTAAATATATTTTCTGTTCTCCAAAGAGTAGTCATTTTTGCTGCTGGCCTACAAATGTGGAGATCATAGCAAAACAGCTTTTCTGAGTACCTTATGGTATTTTACCTGCGTCCTCCCACAATGGGCAGTTTTCATTTGAGGAGAAGGCCATATCCTAATATTAAAACACAGCTCGTCGCTATGCACTTCGTTTCTCTGCTGTGTGGAGAAAGCAATAAACTTTACAAGAATGTTAAACATTATGCAAACTATTCTTCTAAAATATTTGTTTTATAAATACTGTATACTAGTCATTAGTTGTTATCTTTGTGTCATTATTTTGTAACCTCTTTTTCTATGCAAAAAACAAAGAACTTTACATATCACTAATTAAACTAAGTCTATTTGCGTATCTGACTTGTGTGCATGTCTGTGTGTTTCTGTGTGTCTGTAAGAGAGAGATACAAATAGGGAAAGCACAGAGAGGAGGCTAAACTTTGTTTAAAAAATTACATTTTATTAATATGGATTTATCTTGTATATACTTCCCCTAAACAGGCCATAAAATAGGAGTTCAATTCACCAATGAATGAGTAAATATTAATTTTCTGATTAATTTCTGATTTTCTTTTTTCTTTGTACATACTTATATTAGCATATAATTCCAAGCAATTTCCACTGCTGTCAAATAATGTTGATCCCTGTAGAATGGTGAAGGATTGAGTACAACAGATTACAGATCAATACTTTAAACAAGGCTTGTCTAAACTGTGTCCGCTACTACATTGTTCAGCATTCCCTGTCAGGATCCGTAGTACAGCAATAGCTCACAAAACATTTGCTGGAATTTAAAAAGGTATAATTTTTAGTAGGAATATAGCAACCCAAATATAAGCACAACAGACAGACAAGGGCTTATGGGAGTAAAGGTGGTCTTTTAGACCAATTCGGCAGCATATCTGCCCACCAATGGGCCTTCCCGACTGAAATCTCGCCTGAAATTGAGAAGATCTCGGTCGAGCAGGTTTGATGTTTGCTTTGGATTGGGGACCACATTGGCTCATTGATGCAGTCCCTATTCTGACAGCACCTATGCCTGCCATTTAATTTGATTGTTGTGCCCTAGGGCCCACCAGTATGTGGGCATATCAGGAGAAGATCTACTCACTTGGTGACCTCACCAAACAAGCTGATCTTACAGTGTATGGCTACCTTTAGATCACACAGAAAATGTGTTAAAAATAAGAATATTCTCATGCATTATTCTCTTCTGCTGCCTCCTTTCCCAGGTTGTGTGGTATGCTGGTGGTCAGCTGCTGACACTAGTCAGCAGCTAGGCTCACCTGATAGGGAACACAAACTGGTCTTTGCTTGTGTGAATGCAGGGCTGTGATTGGCTATTCCCCTCCTTCTTTGCTTCTGGCAGGAACCCTTAGAACACTCCCCCTGCCCCCTCATTTAGGGACAGGGACTATAACAGAGACCATACCAGATCTATAGGGAGCTCAAATTAAGGGGCCATTTATAAAGATAATGATAATTTAGCCCAACGTGAAATCAGCACCATATATTCATTATTGCCTACAAGATTGGGGAGGGGGGGATTTTGTTTATGCTATGGGGCTTATTTATTAAAAATCTTTTTTATTCACAGATGCCAAAAAATATGCACATGTATTTTCTGAAACTTCAACTAGTCGGGATTTATTAAAGAAAAAACTTCATAAAGTTGGCAAGTAGAAGTATAGAAATCAATACAAATATTCTCTAACAACTTTTTCTCAATTTATTAAAACATTTGATTTTTTCAGCTTTGATAAAAATGAGTGGTGCAATGTAATTCTTACGTGTGTGCTCCCAAAAATATGTTGTTACAATTTCACTTTACTTTTGATTGAAAACATATTACAGGTATAGGACCCGTTATCCAGAATGCTCGGGACCAAGGGTATTCTGGATAAGGGATCTTTCTGTAATTTGGATCTCCATACCTTAAGTCTACTAAAAAATCAATAAAACATTAATTAAACCCAATAGGATTGTTTTGTTTTGCATCCAATAAGGATTATTTATATTCTAGTTGGGATCAATTACAAAGTACTGTTGTATTATTACAGAAAAAAGGAAATCAGTTTTAAAATTCTGTATTATTTGATTAAAATGGAGTCTATGGGAGACAGGCATTCTGTAATTCGGAGCTTTCTGGATAATGAGTTTCCGGATAAGGGATCCTATACCTGTATAACAGTGGGTAACTAAAAGCTTAAAGGTTCCAGGGCCCCACCTTTTAACAGGACCCCCCCCCCCCCACATTTCTTCAGCTTGCATGTCGGGCTTACTGGGTTTTAATGGATTCCGGCTCCTGCAAGGCAGGTTGCACACCCAGCTCATTCATGCATAATATTGTAAACAAAAGTAAATAAAGTTTTGATAATAGATTTTTTAACTTTACTGGTGATATTGTCAATTTGTTACGCATGATACTAAAGTGATTATTTGTTTCCTTTTAGGCAAAAATGTTGTTTTATGGCAAGGTTTCTAAATATACCACGAGGAATACAAACACTCGAGCTAAAGATGCATTAACTATAAATGATAATGATTAATGAAATCTCAAAAATTAATTAAGAGCAGTATAAAGTATGTTATGACAATATTTCTTTAAATAAGTAAAGACTTGCCATGCTAAATGTTAAAAATTATCTTGTTGGGCTGCACTGGTCAGTAATAGTAAAAAAAGATTTTTTTAGGGATTATGATTTAGGGAAGAAACTATATTCATTATATTATTAGGCCTTGAATATGTATGTCTCTTATGTTTTTGGATGGCACAGTGTTAAAAAATTGTTTTTAAAAGAATGTCTGAAGCCAACTCTCCAACTTAGTTTGTTCGAAGCTGGTTTGGGAAACTTTGATCTGTACTAAATGTATTTTTCTGGAGGCTATCTTCTTGTTAAGAGCAAACCCACAAAACATTCCTAGCATTTTGCTTGGGTCTGTTCATACATTTGTAATCAATTTTCAACATTAATGCAACACGAATAGTCAACAATCGTTCAGAATGATATTCTGAAGGTTTTTCTGCCCAGTTTCATGCCACTACCTAAACAGGCATTGGAGGTTTAGTAATCAGCAGTTTGTCTGACTCCAAAAAATCTGGTTAAATTTTAGTTTTGAAGTAAATAATACTATATACTCTAGGGAATTAAGGCAATAAGCAAAACTGTGTTAATAAACTGGGGCACATTTACAAACTGCATAACAATAGGAACTACAAACTATATGTTAAAAAATTCCCTTCAACTATATCCTATATAATGCTGGTATTATACAGATTTACACTCAAAGGTTATCTATGGGCACCGGATAATTTTCCCTACAGGTAATACCTACTCCACTAAATATAGTAGTCTCTAGTAGTATACAGGTATTGAATCCCTTATCCAGAAACCCGTTATCCAGAAAGTTCCGAATTACGGAAAGGCTATCTCCCATAGACTCTATTATAAGCAAATAATTCTAATTTTTGCAGATGATTTCCTTTTCTCTGTAATAACAAAACCGTACCTTGTACTTGATCCCAACTAAGATATGATTATTCCTTATTGGAGGCACAACAATCTTATTAGTTTTATTCAATATTTAAATGATTTTTAGCAGACTTAACTTATGGAGATCCAAATTACAGAAAAACCCCAGCATTCTGGATAACAGGTCCCATACCTGTACTGGAAAAGAAGTCAGCCAGAAAGAATGACAGATTGCCCTCAATTAAAGCCTGGAATGCCAAGTGTGTTTACATAAATGTATTTATGTATATCTTTATTTATATAAATATGAGGAGGAAAATATACTGTACCTGTTAGTACAAGTATGTAAATCCGCATATACCATGTTTTGGTTGGGCTTTTATTAGTTATTCTAGCAGTCTATGTCCCATCCTCTCTAAGACATTGGAAAGCCCTGTCCTGTTGTATAAAATAGAGTAACTGAATAAAGATATTACATTTAACCCCAAATCCAGTTCACAGAATCTGTTTCTGTTAAAGCAATTTTTCATTAAAGCTAATGCCGCACAGGGCAGTTTCTCAGCTTTCAGATAAATGCAGGCCGAAAATCCACTCCTACGCTTGGGAAGATGCGATGACATGGGGTACGGCCACAACTATATGATTTTTTAAGATATAGTAGCAAAATGTGTAATGTTTGGCATTCTCTGGCGTTATGGGCTCCAAGCTGGTACAATTATCACTAAATTACTTAAATACAAATGTTAAATATCAGTGCTTGGACAAGGCAAATCTGAGTTTTTGAAGCACAGATTGCACTGCCAATTCAATCATACTTAAGTTACTACAAACGGGATGAGGGTAAAAGTACAAAAATTCTCCATGCACCTCAGTAAAAGAGTCAACTACATTTGATTTCTCTTACGTTTATACAAATGAAATCAATTGCTTTGATACCTTCCACTCTCCTCTACCTGTTTTTTTTTGTTCTTTGCATCACCTAGAAAATAGGTACAAAATGCACAAGCATGATGCTTCCCCCTAGAATGCTATTAAAGGGGATCTAGCACCCTAAAAAAATAATTCCAAATTCTTTTCTACTGTGTTTGCAAAGCAAATAAATTTTACTTGTTCTATATAAATTATGTAAATCTTGTTTCCTTAAGTCATGGAATTCACAATCACAGCAAGCAGGCAGGCACCATTTTGTGGACATTCTTATTAAGGCAAGCTTTGTATAACCCCAAAATCTTGTGTATTGCCAAAGTGGGGAACCTGATGCCCCTGCCCAAGTACAGGGTACACAATTAGAGCCAGTGAGGGAAGGGGGGTGGATAAGATGAGTTCAGTTAAATCTAGGAAGGGCAAAATGGAAAGTGAAAACATGATTGACTGCTGAGATTTTTAAATCCATCTATAATCGGTATGAATGTTTTAATGAAAAAATGAATTTGGGCTTCATGTTTAATGGACTTTAAAAGACTTTTGTTATACAGATTTCTATGTGATAGCAAAACAGTACTAATTGATGTTATTGGGAGTTTTACATTGGCTAGTGGAGTGCAACTTGGACATGTCTTGAGGAAATTTTTTTTTTTTTTTTAAATCTTAGTACCCCTTTAAACAAACTCATGGAGAATTACAGATCACCCTCCTGGTTTTTGAAGGTATTCATAATTACTCATACCAATATATGATGTGACTTTTAAATCCCTTTCCCTCCCAAGCTGTAAAATCATAACTTTTCTAATACTCATCATCCATAAACACCTATTCATATTTTCAGGAACGTTTCAAGAGCCCAAGCTGCCAAATCTGTTACATTTACTTCAAAGGCAAGAAAAGATGTGGTACCGGGAAAAAGGAATAAATCACTAGGGTTATAAATATAAACACAACATGAAAGATATACATCATACGTAACCGAATACAGGTATAGGACTCGTTATCCAAAATGCTTGGGACCAAGGGTATTCCGGATAACGGGTCTTTCCTTAATTTGGATCCCCACACCTAAAGTCTACTAAAAAATCAATAAAAAATTAATTAAACACAATAGGATTGTTTTGCATCCAATGAAGATTATTTATATCTTAGTTGGGATCAATTACAAGGTACTGTTTTATTACTACAGAGAAAAAGGAAATCAGTTTTAGAATTCTGAATTATTTGAATAAAATGGAGTCTATGGGAGATGGGCTTTCCGTAATTCGGAGCTTTCTGGATAACGGGTTTCCGGATAAGGGATCCCATACCTGTATTAGAACTGCAAATGAAAAGGGAAATGTTTGGGATTGGAGAAATATTTTGTGTCTGTTGTAATATGACTGGTGTTCTTTAATATCATGATATTTATGATATTTACATGATATTCATTAGAAAATGAATAGTAACTTCTTGATGTGACAGGAATACCTTAACAACATCCATGATCCAAAATCCATGATTAGTAATGTAAAATGCACACATCCTATCCCATTCTTTGTTCCTGACATGAATTTGCAAGGTTTCTCCAAAAAATAGTGGACTATTGTGCTTCTTGCTCCCTTAGGAAGCCAAGCAAAGCTGGGGTAGAATTCCCAATTGTAAATCACATTAGGATCATTAAACCTTTTCTGTGGCACTTACAACAGGCAGTGCTGCCAGTCATGGGAACCAACCTGAGTAATAAATCCATGAATTATCTGGCTCACACTGACCTCTTCTCACGCTACAACAGCTCCTTTGATCTGACGTTTGCATTCAGTGTTGCCTAAACCCAGTGGTTGCATTCATAACAATGGACAACTAATAATTCATAACAAACACACTTTACCTTATGCATGGCACACACACAGATACTCAATTCATTTGTTCATTGAAAGAAGGATGATGCATGCAAGGAAACAAGTATAAAAGCGTAAATGTAAAGCATTACTACTTGGTAGCTACACATTTTAATGGAAAAATAATGTCTTCATTAACTGAGTTCTAGAAACTACCACTTATCATGCTTGGGTATGTTTTAGCAAACATTTGGAAAGGATTGATGAATGTCATGAAGTGTATGTTAGATATCACCTATAAATAAAGAAAAAATAGCCTTTCTTTCTTGGGCACTTCTAGACTTTTTGCCACCCAAGCCAGCAGACCCAATGTGCCACCTGGACTTAACTTTTCCCTACATGGATGGGGCAGGGACCACTAATGTAGATTGCACAGTTGTGCTTTTCTGCACAAGAACAGGACTTCTGTTAATACTGTAAAATCTCTGTACTTTGTATATATATTTTATTTTGTATCACTTCTTACGTACGCAGCACTGTACAGCTGAACAATAAACTGATAGAACAGGGGGTCATTACAATAATAGAAACAAGTACATATAAAATAAGATAATTAATATAAGTAAATAAAAAGTACTGTAACATTAAAGATTGCCCAGAGCTAAGTGTCCAAAAGACAAGAGGATGAAGGTCCCTGCCCTATAGAGCTTGCAATTAAAGTTACCAGGGTTGGTTATTTGTCAAAAAAGGTAAAGTGCTACCTGAAGCAATGTTCTCGATTTGCCAACAATAGTGTCTATTTATTCTTCGCCATAAGCAGCAGTGTTTCTTGATGGTGGCCCCATATATTTACATGTCATGGGCCAATTATCTGTTTGTTTGGTTTTTTTTTTTCATTTTTGAGGACTAGATAATTATAAATTTATAATGTCATACAAAGAGATCTATAGAGTTATTGGGCATTCTGGGGGCCATAATCATCTTTATAAACAGCATATCTAGACCAATAGGTGTACAGCTCGATATCATATGCAGTTGGCAGTTTCAAACCTTACAGCCTGCAAATGCATTAAAAAATAATGAATGCTTCTTCTTTATACATAATGCCATTATCCTTGAAAAATAGGAATCTCAGACCATATACAGTATGTAAAGGCAAAATTCAAATTTGCAAATTGGCAACAGGTCATTGGTAGGTACAATCTATATACTGTAATCCTTCCCTTACATCACCTGGCCTGAATATTAAGGCTTCTTCCATAGCTTATGATGAATTCTGTCTTGAATACTTTGCATTGTGGTTCACACTGCTGGGTTCAAGTGGCTTGACAATTTTATGTAATACTTTTGTGCTTGGTTCTGTTTTGCCCTGCCTGGCTTTTCACTTGCCTAATTCATTCTCCATACTTTTATGCTCTCTGCCTAATCTGCCTGATCTTTTTTGTCCCTTCATGTCAGCTCTAGCTTGCTCCGACAAGACAAAATGATTACCCACTGGCCTGCTGCTTCCTGTTTTTGAGTGTCCTGATTCTAAGTATCCTGTTCCTGATTGCCACTCACTCCTTCTTGTACCTGAAGTGACCTGATCATCGTCTGCTTCTTCCTAACCACAAATATTCTGATGCTCCTTCTTGTCTATAGGTTTTCTAATTGCCTTGTGCCTTTCTATTCCTGAGTGTTCTCATTGATCTTCTTCTTTCTGCTCCAGTCGGTCCTCCTTCTCACATGCTCTGTCCTACTCTAGTTTGTCCATTCCTTTGCTGGCTCCATGCTGCTTTAGTCTATTCAGATATTTGCTTGCTCTGTTCTGCTCCAGTCAGTCCAGATCTTTACCCACTGGGTCCTGATCCAGTCTGCCCAGATATTCACCTTCTTCTAGGGTAAGGAGATATCTTTGCATCCAATATACCACAGAATAAGGGCATATCTTGCTAGCTTAATGCACAGAATGTCCTAATGTCCTAAATATATTGATAATGTGTGAGTGCAGAGGACCTCTTGTTGTTGTCTATATGAATTTTGTGGTCACAGCCTTATTGAACCCCCACCTAATGGTTTACAATTTAGTGGTGAGCACAACTGTCCCCTTTTTTTGCTATAGTGAATGCAAGGGAACCCTGAAAATACAATCAATCCTTTCCTGCCAGAAATTCCAGAGTCTGGAATTCTGGAAAAGCTGCATTTTAAGTAAGAACATGGTTATTACTTGTATTATTTGTAAATGAGCCATCCTATCCCTTCTTTCCTTGTATCTTTTTCCCTCATATAGCTAGTTCTAATGAGCTACTGGGACATTAAAATATTTTCTGGACTATAGGGGGTGATTTATGACTGCAAGTGCAGTGAGCAATGGCTGCCTAAACTCTCTGCTCCTGACTTACCTTTGCCAGCATCCAATCTTGAGTGTAGTTACACTGTTTTTCCACTAATACACTTTTTCCCCATAATTCCAGTATTGTTGCAAGCACCAGGAGGTTGTTGTGTCTGACGCTAGTGCACTTGCACTTTTTTGCAAGTCAGATGGAATTGCTCCAAAGTTTGGTTGACATAATTTCCAGTGTTTGGAGTTCGATTGTGCCCTATTCTTTATGTGCAAATGCACTGCACCCATTGATGCTGCATGGTGAGGGAACCCTGGAGCTACTGCCTAGGTCAAGGAGATTTCTTAGAAAGTCAGTATACTATGGAACACAGTTGTCTTATTATAAGACACCATTGTGCTTTTTTGTTTTCATCTATACCCTGCTACAGTTTGAGCCTCATACTCCTCCTTCTCCTTCTCAACTAGTGCAGAACTATTAGTATTACCCATTGTTAGTCTATGTTTAACACCGTTTTGCTGTTTGAGGCTATTTTATAGTTTTTACCATTTGTCTTTATGTCATATCCCCCTCGAAACTGAGCCTCTGGCTGACTGAAAGATTAACATATTATTATATTATGCTACCAGTCAGCCAAGAGCTGGGTTTGAGAGGAAATGACAGAGGTGCTACCAACACATACTCAGCAAAATCTCCCATATAGAAAAGTGCTAGTGGCATACATCCATGCAATTTGCACATAAAATGACCAATATCATCAAAGTACTGTAAATGGTTTATGCATTTAAACATAAATCAGAAACATTATTGCAGTTTATATAAATAAATACATAGCTCCATTCAAATTGCATTCTATTCAAGGCACATGTTTTCATAACAGATAAACAGCGTAGTATACAATTCAGAATAATGTGTATTTCTTTTTTAAATATTTGCTAAAATTATGGGTTTTTTTGCTTTGCTTCAAACATTTCTAAACATTCTCTTAAAACTAAAACAAAGATAAAATATCATAGGATTGCATATTATTGGAAACTTATGTGTCTTGCAAAGGCTACAAAAAATAGTGCACACTAAATTTAATACAATCTCAAAAAAAAAAAAATAAAAGCAGCCACAGCTATAGAAAATTAACGGATAGTAAGATTGGTGGTCAAAATCCCAGTTTCATACGTCTGTGCAATAAAATTTTCTTACGTTATATTTATATTTTTTAAACATATAAAGGAGAAAGATTGAATCCATAAAAGGAGAAGCGCAATAGTTTTTATGGGCAAAAACAAGCAAACAACAATGGACATAAAACGGACATAAAAGTGCCAAGTACTATGATGAAAAGGGGCGCTAATTACAATGTCCATTTTTAAATTTCTGGCTTGGAGGCAAGTTTTGGAAGCATAGAAACACAGTTTTACTTCCAGCAGAGCCTCCAACAGGCTAGTAGTCCACATGAGACTACCAATTAGCCAATCACAGTCATAGTAACATAGTACAGTCCTTATTTGGCATCCTATTCCTGCTTGTTCTTGCTTGTTTTTCTTACCAACACCTTTTACATCTGAGTGTGGCTCACAAGTATACCTGGTGTATATAAACAGAGCTGTGTAGCCATGGGGGCAGCCATTCAAAGGAGAAAAGGCACATGTTACTTAGCAGATAACAGATCTGGGGAGAGACAACTTCAAAGTCCTCTGTACTGTAAAAAAACAAACATTTTCCACATATTAATATGGAATCTCCTTTCCTTTAATCTGAATTGATGCCCTCATTTCTTCTGGAAGGAACTACTTTTGAAAAAAAGCATTCAAGAGTTTATACTATGGTTCTGGTATATATTTATACAAAGTTATAAGGAAAGGTTGAGCTGTTTATGCTGGAGAAGAGGTGCCTAAGGGGGCAATGGTTTTATATAAAAAAGACTTCAAAGAGACTAAAGATGAGCTCTTGTATGTTCTAACTAATTATGGCTGGACCCACTACCAATATCACAAATGTAGCAATAAAATGCAAGGCTAATTATTTATTGTTTTGCTATCATCGCATACGCGGCACCGAAATCGGCGAAGCTTCTTGAGAGGAAACTTCAGTGATTTCGGCGCCGCGTAAGCGATCCCACCGGCGATTTACATTCTCGCCGGTGGGATGGCATTTAGGGGAGATTAGTCACCCGCGACAAGGGAGATTTGTCACTGGCGACTAATCTCCCTGTCTGTCACGGCCCTTAGAAAAAAATATAATTTGATTAACACTCTGTTGGAATATTTTTAGACCTTTGCCTTTTTACCCATATTTTTTCTTTTAACAGTTAGGTAATTCTCACACCCAAGTGATAACAAAGATAAAACAGATCATACACAGATTTTTTCTGTCATTCTTTTATTTTACTCTGCAATGCAGTGACTTTCCTGTACATCTATCCAAAGCTTGAGAAAGGTCCAGCTTATCTACCATACACTAACCCTGAAGTAAGTGAATGGCATTACTCAAGTGAATGTGAACAGAACTTTTGTACTCTGCTCTACATGACATTTGTTCACCTTTGAGTGTTTCTGTCAGTGCTTCTGTTTGATTTTGACGTAAACGGGAAGCAATGTTTGAAAATAATGGATATCAATGAAGTGTAAAAGAAGTTTAATTGAGACCTAATGTTACATAGTAAGTCAGTTAGGTGGAAAAAGACATAAGTCCATTAAGTTCAGCTATTCCAAACAATTTCCCATCTTGGGGTCTTGGGGACACTATGGTAATTGTATACCTCAACTCAACTACTACATAATTTTCAAGAACTGTAACTACAAAAGCCATTTTTTTATTTAAAGGAAACCTGTCACTCAGACATAAAACGCTGTATAATAAAAGTACTTTTTAAAACCTACTATAAACATATTTAAAAATTTCAGCTGTCAATCATATATCACTTGCCTAAGGCATAGGGTTTTTATGTGTTTTTATTAAAAACTTCACAAGAAAGAATTAACATTACTCAGACCGACATGCCGGCCAATAATTACAACTTACAACCAAAATTCACCCCCCCAGTCCACTGGCCAAATGTCCCGATGAAGTGCCTGACATATGGACAAAAGCAGTCTCAGTACTGGGAAGAGTCTATGCTTTTTCCGTGGATTTCCGGAAGAGGACGATGGAAAATCAAAACTATTTACATCCTGTTGCTCCTGGTGGTCCAAAGGAGCAAAATCCAAAATAGTGAGCTTGGCAGGTCCAGAAAGCTCCAAGTCCCATGTAAGAACACGGTCTAATAACAATGTTAAAACTCCTAGAAAACCTGGGAGAAACATACTGCAACCTGAACTATGGCCCCATGGTGAGCCCAGTTGAGAGCACAAATAACCAGCATGCCAGGCAGCAGCTAACAGGATAAGGGCGGCTAATGTGCGCTCTGGTATCATTGCCCTGGACGCGCAGCTTGGCCAACTCACTAACTATTGCCCTCACCATGCTGTCTACAGAGGTGTTAGGGTGCCCAATGGTCTGCTTGCACTGGAACTGCCACAGAAAATACTTAAAGACCGACACAATGATGTAAGTGTGGTCAGCACTGTAGGCGGTGTCATCTAGCGTTCCATAGGCCAGATGAGCGTATCCAGCCAGTTTCAGAGAAGGAAACTGTAACTCTCAACAGCACATCGCCAGGGGCACACCCTGTCCTGCCTAGAGAGGTGCTGGTAATTACCCTGCACCTTCAGTTTCCCATGCAGAGACAGCCACGGAACATAGTACAGTTTGGGAGGTAATGACTTGCTGTTTAAGTGACGAAGTGACCATTCTGCGGTGTCACTCAGGCATAGGGACAGGGCAGGCAGTTACTTACAAAAGTAATCCCTTACCTGTACCACTGTGAAGATATCTAGAATATTGTTAGTGTCTTTGGGCTTGCCTGCCATCTTGTGGTGAATTTTAATCCAGCAGAATTGAAACAACATTAATGTGCTTACAAATATCTCATTGATATGAGATTTTTGTAAGCAGATTAATTAAAATATAACAATGCTGTTAATATGTTAGTTTACATTTGTATTGAATACATTATTGCCTTAAGTTTTATTCTCTCTAGTATCATTAGAAAAAGAACTTGGAGGTAAAAAAATGACATTAGAAATAACCTTCAAGCAGTAGTACCGTAAACATAAGCCCAGCTCTGGTGTACAACCTAGCTACATAAAGGGAGAAGGATAAAAACTGAGCTCTACCATTATAGGCTGATGAGATGTATCTAGTCCTATATAGACCACACACCATTTTGTTCCTATCCCCCCCTTTATTCTTTTTGTACAGATATTACCACCCCCCTATTCAGTACGGGGTGACACTCAGTGCTTATCATTGTTGGCAAATATGTTACTCTAAGGCAGTGATCCCCAACCAGTGGCTTGTGAGCAACATGTTACTCACCAATCCCTTGGATGTTGCTCCCAGGGGCCTCAGAGCAGGTGCTTTTTTTGAATTTGTAGCTTGGAGGCAAATTTTGGTTGCATAAAAACAGGTGTACTGCCAAACAGAGCCTCCTGTAGGCTGCCAGTCCACATAGGGACTACCAGATCAATAGCCATTATTTAGCAGCCCAGGATCTTTTTTCATGTTTGCGTTGCTCTCTAACTCTATTTAAGTTTAAACCTAGCTCACAGGTACAAAAGGTTGGGGACTAAGGGGTTGTGCATTGATAAGTTACAATCTCTTTACAATGTCACATGCTAGCATTTATTGTTGTACATGTTTTATTGCAATAAAGCAAAATAATTGAGTGAAAAAATGAGCTCTGGCCTATCTTAATGTAATTATGAATTAAACTGTTTTGCCTCCAATATGGGTCCATGCAGATTAGTTAGGATACAAGGTACTGTGTTATTATTACAATTATTACAATACAATATTATAATATTATTACGATATTACAATGTTATATTATATAATTTAGTTATTCACTTAAAGGAGAAGGAAAGTCATTTTGGCATTTTACTGCCAATAGATTTGCCACATTAGTGCCACCTAGAACACTATATTTATTCTGCAGAAACCATTAACATACCTGAGTAAACCACTTTAGAAGCTTTCTCAGTTTGCTTAAGATAGCAGCTGCCATTTTAGGTAGCTTCCTTCCTGCAGTCTCTAGCCCTTATAGGAGTATAGGGAGTTCTTAGCATTCTGGTAGCAGGGGGGAACAGGAGTGGGTAGAGAGGAGAGAGCTGCACAGACTCTGACCCGGGGAATTAAGGATGTTTCTGAGAGAGGAAGGCAGATACTGGAACATCATGTTTACAAAAGAAGAGACAATAAATCCTGTGTTTCTTTTGATAGAGTTTGTACCTTTCCTTCTACTTTAAAAAATACTCCATAGAACTTTTTGTTTATTGGGTTTCCAGATAACGGATTCCATACCTGTATTAATATTTGTCTTAACTATATTTAGATCAGGGTAACCAACTTTTCTACAAAAATACCAGCCTCCTACTGCATGCCTACATTTCCCTATTAATAACAAAAACTTTTTACTGACTGTGCCTAAAAAATATGCGGTAACTTGGTTTATGATGCCATTTGTTAGACTAAACCAGACTCAAGCAATTGGGTACTGTTAGATTATCCCAAAGTATAGCAATGTTGATACCTTTAGCAGTGTGTGTTCAACTGGATATATATATATTATATATATAAAGAAACAGTATCGCACTCAGTTTATTTAAATTCCCAAAGTTTCGGTCACATTGCGTAACTTTTCTCAAGGAAGAACAAACAGTGAAGTGCAAACCAGAGCCAAGACCCTCCCCCTATTTAACAGGTAACTAAGTGCTTAAACTTTTCACAGTGCATTGCTATGGTAACATCATGACACAAAATATTAAGAAATAAACATAAAAATAAATAAATAAATAAATAAAAAAAAATATATATACAGTATATATGTCCTTCTTGCAATCTTCTTGCAAGATACATAGTTTGCTCCTGTGTTTGTCAGACAGAAAATCTCCTAAATTGCCCTGTCCTAAAGCACTGAAAAAAAAGTTGCACTTGTTTTCACGTGATGTTTGTCTCAAATTGCAAATTGACACCATTCTTTACATACATCTAAAGCATTTCCTTGTGTTTGGTGCCACTAGGCCTGAACTGCCTCCTCTTGCATATGTAGCCCACCTGTGCAGAGATGTGGTACTACTTGCTTACTCTGTCTATACTAGGCGCTACAGGAGCCCTGAGCCCCCGCTTACTTTGGGGGACAGGCGTTTCCCAGCAATGGCGTGCCTCCACCCAGGGATGATGTTGTGGAACTATATCCACCCCCTGGGAACTTAATAGCTTTCCTTGCCCCTCTTGGGACCCACGTACCCCTGGCAGATGTACCCCTCCTTGGGGTTGTTTCTTACCCACGTGGTAGTGGTCCTCTGGGCTCGGCAGATGCTCAGATACACAGACACAATCTTGTAGTTGAACTAGATGCACGGTTTATTTAGGCAGGGTTCCTCTCCAGGAGTGGCAAACATTTATTGGTACACAGTGCAGGGCATATCTCCTTACTACTCATTGATACTCATTTTCTGTTGGACTACTTCACGGTACTCCCGCCACATGCTCCCATCTAGGAAACCTTCCCGGTACTCTCGGCAGAGGCACCCCCTCTTGGAGCCCTCCCCGGTACTCACGCTAGAAGCATTTCCACAAGGACCCACACCGGTACTCACATGAAGCATCCTCAAATCCGAGATCCTGGACTAGTGGTGCCTTGGTACACCTTCCCTAGCCACTTGTGGCCCTGCACTCCAGCAGATGTAACGCTGGGAGGTCATAACCTCACTACCACTCCTGGAGGGGTCATGTCTGCCCATTCTAACCTAGGTTGTACTACATATTACTCCTAGAGCAATCTATTACCAGAACTTCTAACTAAGCTGTACCTGGGGTACTCCTGCCTGGAGCAGTGCCCAAAATGTCTGCCTTGAACTGAACCTCAGCACATGGCTGCTATCCCTTATATGGGCCTATGCACCACCCTGTGGCCATAACCCGAACTGCAGGTGTACACCCTATTAACTATTGACAACCCAGTCATCCCAGTGTCCCTGTTTCCCAGCACCACCCTGTGGTCTGTCCTAGGGGTTCCTGTCCTAAGGGCCCATTTTTGGTAAACCCCTACACATATCACGCACATTGCACCTGTTAGCAGGTTAACCCTGGAGCTACTGCACTGCAAAGGCTTGTATCAATTGATGCAGCAAACTCACGTATAAATAATCAGGTGCAGTTATTAATCTATTATTAGTATTGTAGGGACCCATAGGGTTAATGTGCCCCAATGGCTTTAAGCCCTATCTTTCCTTTTCTCCCTGTCACTAGGCAAGGTTGAATGTATCTAGTTGGTATTTACATATACTGTACCTTATTATTGGCCCAAGGCTAGACCACACCCTACCACACTTTATTTAGTGTTAGGGAAGGGGTGGCCTACAACATTTGATCTGTGTGGATGCTCCTTGAAGTCTGTGATCCACACCGACCCAGAAGTGTTAGGCTCTAAGGGGACAAGTACCCTTAGTGAACGAGGAAAAGCAAGAACAGGTTAGATCTAAGACCTAAGAAAGGTTAGAGCACTTTCTAGGAAAGGGTGAAAGTCAGAACTTATCTAGAAAGAGCAGCTTCCTTGCTCCATCCAGGAGAGGAGAGTAAAGGAGTAGTCTCCTAACAGGCTTACTTTCCTTAGATTAGGGACACAGAAGTGCCAGGGACTAGGCCAGTCTTTAACCCTGCCCGACCTCTTTATGAGAAGGGATAAACCAGTGGACACCATACTTCAACTGCTTAATCTGCATTACCATCAATTGAAATGCTGAATGCCTGTCTACCTCATAGGAGTGTGAGTATCTTAACCCTGCTCTTATATGCTTTGTCTTGGACAATAAACAGTTATCAGTTGGTACACAATAGCTTCTGGCATCCATTTCATAGTTTAATTGAGCTTTACACTACACAGTGGCAGTGGGAGGTAGTTTTACAACACCCTTCATAAGCACCTTTCATACAGCGAAGGCCCATCCTGAGAATCCAAGTCGCATGTACCCCATGCTCTATTCGCTAGCTGGACATATTTGACCATTTCAGCAAAATAGGGGTTACAGTATTATTAGACTTGATTATTAGATTATTAGACTTGTGCGACTTGTGCCTGAAATAGCACTTTGCACACTTTATTTGTGCTCATAGATGAGCACTTGCAGGTGAATCCAAGATGTAGCTACATTGGGCCAGCTGAGACTCTAGTTAGGGCTGACAGCATCTCTATCAAGACTCTCTTCTCAATGAGGATGCACTGAGCCACAAGCATGTGCTGGAGACATTTTAGCAGAACACACTACAATATAATAGTTAGGTACAACCTATTGCAATGAGCCTATCTGGGATGTTAAGTTCCAGTGGCTCCTCAGCTGAAAATCCAGCAACCTCTGAACCACAATCCCTCTGCAATTAATAATGCAACACTTGAAAGTGAGTCACTGTGTGGGGCTGGTTCATCAAATATCAGACTAGGTAATCCTGAAAAGGATGTTTCACCTGTGGGGCCAAAAGATGTATCACTTGTAATTTTGTGACTAAAACAGATACATTTACCTCAACAGTTACAAAAAAGACTTATGTAATCAAACATTTTATAAATTGCAATACAAGATATGTAATTTATCTTCTCACATGTAAAAAATGTGGAAAACAATACATTGGACAGACGAGTAGAAGATTTAAAGAAAGAATCCGCGAACATGTTCTGAACATCACTGACATTAAATCCCATACACCAGTAGCAAGACATTTTTACGAATGTTCCAATAGATCTTTACAATATCTCTCTGTTATAGGCATCGATAGGGTTTTTCCTAACCCCAGAGGGGGTAACATTGTTATAAGAAAAGAAACAAAATGGATTTTCTTTCTCAATACTAGACAGCCTTTAGGCTTAAATTTTGACTATGATGTATCTTGTTATGTTTGAAATAAATTTACATTTATGTCTACCACTCTTTCTGGTCATATATATGGGATAATACATAAAATAAATATAGGAAATTCAAATAACAGTATTGTATGTTTTTCCTATATTGGTTAAATACTGTTACTAACACGTGTTTTTTGTCCTTTTGGAACTATATGTGTTTTTACTTAATTAACTCAGTTTTGTGATTGGCTAATTACATCTAAATGATCATTGGCCCTTCATGCTTTAAGTACCCTCTGTAAGCAACTGTTAATTCAGCCTATGATTAAGTACCACGAGGTACGAAACGTGTAAGGCTTCCTGTATCATGTGTTAGTCAAATAAATATACTGTGATTTTACTTCACTTTTTGTGAACCTCTGCCATTCCTTCTATTTGAAATCCCGGAGTGCCTGCCTATTGATGTTTGCTGCGTATATACCGGCTGTGTGCCCTGTGGGCATTATACATGGTGTTGGCACTGCGTATATATACCGGCTGTGTGCCCTGTGGGCATTATACATGGTGTTGGCACTGCGTATATACCGGCTGTGTGCCCTGTGGGCATTATACATGGTGTTGGCACTGCGTATATACCGACTGTGTGCCCTGTGGGAATTATACATGGTGTTGGCACTGCGTATATACCGGCTGTGTGCCCTGTGGGAATTATACATGGTGTTGGCACTGCGTATATACCGGCTGTGTGCCCTGTGGGAATTATACATGGTGTTGGCACTGCGTATATACCGGCTGTGTGCCCTGTGGGCATTATACATGGTGTTGGCACTGCGTATATACCGGCTGTGTGCCCTGTGGGAATTATACATGGTGTTGGCACTGCATATATACCGGCTGTGTGCCCTGTGGGTATTATACATGGTGTTGGCACTGCGTATATACTGGCTGTGTGCCCTGTGGGCATTATACATGGTGTTGGCACTGCGTATATACTGGCTGTGTGCCCTGTGGGCATTATACATGGTGTTGGCACTGCGTATATACTGGCTGTGTGCCTGTGGGCATTATACATGGTGTTGGCACTGCGTATATACTGGCTGTGTGCCCTGTGGGCATTATACATGGTGTTGGCACTGCGTATATACTGGCTGTGTGCCCTGTGGGCATTATACATGGTGTTGGCACTGCGTATATACTTTCTGTGTGCCCTGTGGGCATTATACATGGTGTTGGCACTGCGTATATACTGGCTGTGTGCCCTGTGGGAATTATACATGGTGTTGGCACTGCGTATATACTGGCTGTGTGCCCTGTGGGAATTATACATGGTGTTGGCACTGCATATATACTGACTTGTGTGCCCTGTGGGCATTATACATGGTGTTAGCACTGCATATATACTGACTGTGGGCCCTGTGGGCATTATACATGGTGTTAGCACTGCATATATACTGGCTATGTGCCCTGTGGGCATTATACATGGTGTTGGCACTGCGTATATACTGGCTGTGTGCCCTGTGGGCATTATACATGGTGTTGGCACTGCGTATATACTGGCTGTGTGCCCTGTGGGCATTATACATGGTGTTGGCTCTGCGTATATACTTTCTGTGTGCCCTGTGGGCATTATACATGGTGTTGGCACTGCGTATATACTGGCTGTGTGCCCTGTGGGCATTATACATGGTATTGGCACTGCGTATATACTGGCTATGTGTCCTGTGGGCATTATACATGGTGTTGGCACTACGTATATACTGACTATGTGTCCTGTGGGCATTATACATGGTGTTGGCACTGCGTATATACTGATTATGTGCCCTGTGGGCATTATACATTGTGTTGGCATTACAGTTCAGAAGGAATACTTATATAGCAGGTAGGGTGCCCTCATATCTGTATATATGGCTCCCTGTATCTTTCAGCCCCATCAGGTACATATTAACCAATTATATCCCGCAGCAGAACCCACTCAATTCCCTGCAGAGATCTTAACCCATTTAATCACCGCCCAGTTTCACCCCAACCTGCCATTTTTATCAGCCCCCCCAGCAGTATTAATTACCCCGTTACTCAATTGGTCACCTTAAGCAGAATGAGGCATAGGAGACCCCCAATAGTCACCATAAGGATTCAAGAAAAACACAGACACATGTTTATGGGGAAACCTGTTGGTGGGCACAGGATTTATTTAAAAGTAGATTAGTGGGGGTTGGGTTTTCCTAAAAGCCAGTGATCCAGAGGAAGGCAAAAAATCCCTGGCACTGGGCCAATTTGCACCGAGGGTAAAAATTCCTTCCTGACCCCTAGAAACGGCAGTCGGGTTTACTCCCTGGATCAGAGCTTTATATGTTATGGCGGGGGCTTTGTTGGAAGGGGCGGGAGCTTTTGTGGAAGGGGCTGGGGCTTTTGTGGAAGGGGCGGTTGGCAGGGGCTTTGGTGGAAGGGGCGGGGGCTTTGGTGGAAAAGGCAGGCGGGGGCTTTGGTGGAAAAGGTAGGCGGGGGCTTTGGTGGAAGGGGCTGGGGCTTTTGTGGAAGGGGTGGTTGGCAGGGGCTTTGGTGGAAGGGGCGGGGGCTTTGGTGGAAAAGGCGGGCGGGGGCTTTGGTGGAAGGGGCGGAGGCTTTGGTGGAAGGGGCGGGGGCTTTTGTGGAAGGGGTGGTTGGCAGGGGCTTTGGTGGAAGGGGCGGGGGCTTTGGTGGAAAAGGCGGGCGGGGGCTTTGGTGGAAGGGGCTGGGGCTTTGGTGGAAGGGGTTGGGGCTTTGGTGGAAAATGCGGGCGGGGGCTTTGGTGGAAGGGGCTGGGGCTTTGGTGAAAGGGGCGGGGTCTTTGGTGGAAGGGGCGGGGGCTTTTGTTGGAAAAGGCGGGCGGGGGCTTTGGTGGAAGGGGCGGGGGCTTTGGTGGAAGGGGCTGGGGCTTTGCTGGAAGGGGCTGGGGCTTTGCTGGAAGGGGCTGGGGCTTTGGTTTAAGGGACAAGGGCTGTGGCTTTGGTTGAAAGGGCGGGAGGGTGGGGACTTTGGTGGGGGGATGGGGGCTTTGGTGGAAAGGGCGGAGGGCAGGGGCTTTGGTTTAAAGGGCAGAGGGCGGGGGCTTTGGTTGAAAGGGGGGGCTTTGGTAGGGGTGCGGGTGCTTTGGATGAAAGTCCTTTTGGTGGGGGGGCTGGTGCTTTGGTGGAAAGTGCAGGGGGGGCGGCAGCTTTGGTTAAAAGGGCGGGGGCTTTGGTTTAAAGGGCGGGGGCTTTTGTTGGGGGGGCTTTGTTGGAAAGGGCTGGGGAGCAGGGGCTTTGGTGGAAGGCAGGGCCTTTGGTGGGGGGGCGGGGGCTTTGGTTTACAGGGTTGGAGGGCGGGGGCTTAAAAGGAAGGGGCGGGAGGGTGGCGGTCTGAAACAATGCGGGGGGTGGGTGGGGGCTTGTGTGGAACGAAGGGGTGGTAAAGTGGGGGCCTGGAAGTAAGGGGTGGCAAGGTGGGTGCTTTGAAGTAAGGGATGGTAGGGCGGGGGCTTTGAAGGAAGTGGTGGGAGTGCGGGGGCTTGGAACTAAGGGGTGGGAAGGCGGGGCTTGTGTTGACGGAAGGGATGGGAGGGAGGGGACTGGTGTCGAGCAGGGCAATGGAAGCTAGATGTTGGCAGGATACTGCCCTGAACAGTCTTCCGGTGGAGCGCCGAAATAAAAATAGAGAAACATTTTAGAAATTGTTGAAATAAGGTAAAAACTACAGTCAAATACTTGTTCTTTAGATATAAAATGCTGGGGCTACAGAATATCCGCTACCTGTAATGGTACCTTTCATTCTTGTATTGGTTACCTGGCGCCTGTGGGAAAACCCATTTGGTAAGGTGGATATGTAAGCTAGCGCTACAGCAGCCGTTTGTGCCTCACCCCCCATTGGCCTCCAGGGAATCAGCAGTGATATCTGTAGGGCAGATCGTTACTCAGTCACAGGAATGTGAAATGGCCACAGAGGCCAGCACATGATACAGTTGGGCTCATTCATCAACACTGGGCAAAACTGCACCTGGGCAGTAACCCATAGCAACCATATAGCTATTACCTTTGTTCAGTCAGTTACAGGTAGAACTATGAAAACAAACATCTGATTGGCCAACGTTTATTACCTCCCCAGTGCAGAGTGTTGGTAGTTACAACCAAATCTCCTCCTCCTCCTCCTCCTCCTGGAGGGTGGGGCTTGATTGGAAGGAAGGGGTGGGAGGGAGGGGGCTTGGAACAAAGCGGGGGGCGGGTGGGGGCTTGTGTGGAACGAAGGGGTGGGAGAGTGGGGGCCTGGAACTAAGGGGTGGGAGGGTGGGGCTTGATTGGAAGGAAGGGGTGGGAGGGAGGGGGCTTGGAACAAAGCGGGGGGCGGGTGGGGGTTTGTGTGGAACGAAGGGGTGGGAGAGTGGGGGCCTGGAACTAAGGGGTTGGAGGGTGGGGCTTGATTGGAAGGAAGGGGTGGGAGGGAGGGGGCTTGGAACAAAGCGGGGGGCGGGTGGGGGCTTGTGTGGAACGAAGGGGTGGGAGAGTGGGGGCCTGGAACTAAGGGGTGGGAGGGCGGGGCTTGATTGGAAGGAAGGGGTGGGAGGCAGGGGGCTTGGAACAAAGCGGGGGGCGGGTGGGGGCTTGTGTGGAAGGAAGAGGTGGGAGAGTGGGGGCCTGGAACTAAGGGGTGGGAGGGCGGGGCTTGATTGGAAAGAAGGGGTGGGAGGGAGGGGACTTTTGTAGAGCAGGGCAAGGGAAGTTAGATCTAGGCAGGATACTGCCCTGATCAATCTTCCGGTTGAGCGCTGAAAAAATAGAGAAACATTTTAGAAATTGTTTAAATAAGGTAAAACCTACAGACAAATACTTGTTCTTTAGATATAAAATGCTGGGGCTACAGAATATCCGCTACCTGTAATGGTACCTTTCATTCTTGTATTGGTTACCTGGTGCCAGTTGTTGCCCAGTGGGAAAACCCATTTGGTAAGGTGGATATGTAAGCCAGCGCTACAGCAGCCGTTTGTGCCTCACCCCCCATTGGCCACCAGGGAATCAGCAGTGATATCTGTAGGGCAGATCGTTACTCAGTCACAGGATTGTGAAATGGCCACAGAGGCCAGCACATGATACAGTTGGGCTCATTTATAAACACTGGGCAAAACTGCACCTGGGCAGTAACCCATAGCAACCATAAAGCTATTACCTTTGTTCAGTCAGTTACAGGTAGAACTATGAAAGCAAACATCTGATTGGCCACTGTGGATTACTGCCCCAGTGCAGAGTGTTGGTAGTTGCCCTTCCCCCACATAGGAAACATTTAATCAGTGCCGGGAGGTAAATAAACAGCCCCAAACCCAAAATGAAATGAGTCAGGGGCACAAGGAATGTGACATGGGGGCAGTCGTTGGTCTGAGCACCCACTCGCTCTCTGTTGGAGATTTCAGGCTGGCAGGTGTTAATGCCAGATTCCTGTGATATCTCCTATTTGTTGTTATATGAACCCAACCCTCCATCTTAAAGTAGAACTGCAACACCCAAATGTATATGTTTGTGCCCATAAATAAGTGGAGACAGCAGAGCTTGGGGGCAGGGTTGATGCTTGTTGTGTTTTGCAGTGTCCTTTCTTTTATACCCCTCATTGCTCTGATTGCAGGACTATGTATAGTGAAGCCTTCCTGCATCTTGGCTTTAGTCTGCATGTTCTAGAAGGGCAATAAGAGATGTGGAAGGTCTGAGAGGCTTTAACGGAGGCAAAAAATGGTGACCCACCGCCCCACTGAGCACTTGTGACATTCAGGTAAGAGTGGAATGGGGCCTACATAAGAGTTTGCATGATGTGGTGGGATTGGGGGCTGCTCGGAGGTTTAAAATGGTCTAATAATATATTGAGTGAAAAAATATAAAATTCAGCTCAAACCTCCTCAAGGTCCTCCTCCTCCTCCCCGCTCAGTTGCTCGTCTGAGCTCTCTTCCTGGCCGGTGTCGGGGCCAGTTTCCATCGGTGACTCCTGGGAAATATAAATACAGTTTTGCAACATTAGTAAGTACAGAGCCCCAGTGGCTCCCTGCTCCCTTATTTGCACATTTGATTGGTGGATTCTCGATCTGTGCATAAACTCAGGCTGAATATCTTCCCCCTGTACCCCAAAAAGCTTATTGCCGTGCCTGCACCTGGAGCCATTGTGTTGGCTGGAGCTATACTAAGGAGTTTCCCACCAAAATCCACTCTGTTTGCCTAAACCCAAGGCAGCGCAATGGCTTGGGGCGCCGGCACATCAAGAAGCATTTAGGGACATGGGGTCGGATTCCCAGTCCGTGTTTATCCGCAGGCCGAGAATCTACACACGTGGCGGCAGCCTATGACTTAAATTGTATGAGTGGATGTAATCATAGCAGCCAATCATATTTTTTCATTTTCTAATTTATACGAGATAGAAGACTGCTAAGTAACAGATACTGACTGTTAGGTAAATTTAATTATTATCCTTTACAGATATTATTCATGAACCCTGCAGCAAACTTTTTGCCCCCGTACCTCACAGGTGGTAAAGGGAGGGTCTCCACGTTCTTCCAAGGGTTCCTGGTTATGAAAGAAAAAACCTCAGATCAGCAGAGAAGATGATAAAAATAAATGTTTTTCATTCATGTGTTATTTTCTGCTTACCTGTGAGTGGCAGGGGCCGGTGTCGGTGCTCTCCTGCCCAATCACTTCTTCCTCCTGTTTAAAAAAGATTGTAAAAAAAATTCTCATGGCTCAAAGTAAAGCAAAGTTTGGGAAAGTCTTATTTGATATAAATATATGAGAAATAGAAGGTGTATGTTGCTGTGTAACACAGGGCATAATAAGGAGGTGGGACAGACTTACCCGGCAGTTGTCTATCGCCGGCTCCATTTCCGGCTCTGGGATCTCCTCCTAAGAGAAATAAAGTTACCCGATCAACTTACTATAACGTGTATATACTTGTAGTTTAGTATCTAAAAAAGACCTTGTACAAAGCAAATTCACTAAACTTCCAAAAAGCAAACCATTTCATGTATGTTTATTTTTTACTACTTACTTGGCAGGTGTTTTTGCCGGGGATTTCTGGTGGTTCCTGGTAAAGAGATAAAAGTCAAGTTATCAAATTAACTCAGCTTTTTAGAAAGAAGTGAAAATCAATGATATGTAATATTCAGGGACTGGTGTTTTATTTTTGAATTATTTGCTACTCACGTGGCAAACGGCGTTGCCAGATCCAAACGATGGTACCAGCTTAAAGGAACAGTAACACCAAAAAATGAAAGTGTATAAAAGTAACTAAAATATAATGTGCTGCTGTCCTGCACTGGTAAAAGTTGTGTGTTTACTTCAGAAAGTCTACTATTATTTATATAAATAAGCTGCTATGTAGCCATGGAGGCAGCCATTCAAAGGAGAAAAGGCACAGGCACATAGCAGATAACAGATAAAACACTATTGTATTCTACAGAACTTATCTGTTATCTGCTATGTAACCTGTGCCTTTTCTCCTTTTTTCCAGCTTGAATGGCTGCCCCCGGGGCTACACAGCAGCTTATTATATAAATTATAGTAGTGTTACTGTAGCAAACACCCCAGCTGTACCAGTGCAGGGCAACAGTGCATTATATTTTTATTACTTTAAAGCTCTTTCATTTTTTGGTGTTACTGTTCCTTTAAACATGGCGCACTTTTTGGCAGTCAAAAAAAGTCGTATAAAGTTTTATACGTTCATGGTTTTTAAAAAAAAATCTCTAATTTTTAGAGAAAATACTCCAAATTATCTTAAATGATTTGAGACAAAAAAACAAACCGTAAAAAATTGCAAGCTTTTCTCAGAAAACCTTAGTACAGGTATTGGACCCCGAATTACGGAAAGGCCATCTCCCATAGACTCCATTTTAATCAAATAATTCACATTTTTAAAAATTATTTTATTTTTCTCTGTAATAATAAAACAGAACCTTGCACTTGATCCCAACTAAGATATAATTACCCCTTATTGGGGGCAGAACAGTCCTATTGGGTTTATTTAATGGTTAAATGATTCCCTTTTCTCTGTAATAATAAAACAGTACCTGTACTTGATCCCAACTAAGATTTAATTACCCCTTATTGGCAGGGGCGTTTGGGCCCCTCTTGCCGCCTGAGGCGGCTCCTGGATGCCGCCCCCCCCCGCTCCACAGCGCTTACCTCTCCAGCGCAGGAGCGGGTCCGGGGGCGGTCTGATCGCTAGTGCAGAGAGCGCAATTGCGCTCTCTGCACTAGAAGAGCCGAATTTCCGGTTTAAAAACCGGAAATTCGGCTCTTAAAGTTACCAGGAGCGGCTTTTTGCCGCCCCTTGTAACTGGGGCGCTTCTGCCGCCTGAGGCGAGTTTCTCAACTTGCCTCATGGCAGAAGCGCCCCTGCTTATTGGGGGCAGAACAGCCCTATTGGGTTTATTTAATGGTTAAATGATTCCCTTTTCTCTGTAATAATAAAACAGTACCTGTACTTGATGCCAACTAAGATATAATTAATTCTTATTGGAGGCAAAACAATTCTACTGGGTTTAATTACTGTTTAAATAATGTTTTTAGTCATCTTTAGGTAGGAGATCCGAATTTCGGAAAGACCCCTTATCCGGAAAACCCCAGGTCCCGAGCGTTCTGGATAATGGGTCCCATACCTGTAAATGGGCCCCTATGTACATAGTGTAGCCTTATCAAGGTTATTGTGCATAGAAATCTATAGGCAAGGAAATAACACGGCTTTGATAACACAAGTAGGTAGGAAAATGGTGTTTAGGAAATGATGTTACCCAGTTCTTACCATGACAGATTCAATGCTGGAATGATCTGCCCGCTTTCGTTTCCTCTGTAATGAAGAAAAAAAGTTTTATCAGAGAAAATAAATGCACAAATAGATTTATAATGAAATAAATGGAGGAGTGAGTATTCAGTGACATCATGAAGGATTTGTGTATGACACTGTGTATCCCCTACACTAAAGCGGAATCATACAATGTGTGTGTGTCATTGTGAAACAGCACTAGGGATAGTTGGGAGCACAATTAGGCTTTCCACCATTTGTTATGTCTAATACCGGCCAGGGTGGGGGCATGTTTGCCAGGGGGCGACACCCAGGATAAGGGGCATGATACAAATAGGGGCGGAGTAATGATATCCCTGCCCACATCAAGTGAACCTAGCAGTGCAGGGTAGCGAGGCAAGTTGGGAGAGGGAATTAGAGGTGACGGGGTGGATCAGAGGCGGATCGGGGGTTGGCTGGGGCCCGGGGACTAATTATTATAAATTTACAAGTACAAGTACATTGCCGGTACATTTGCTGGCGAGATCCTGTAGAAGTCACTGGGAGATGTCATAGTGAAACATTCCAACATCCGCAGTTTAGTGAGTTTAGTCGAAGAAGAAAAAAATTGCAAAAACGGCACAAATATGAATAATGCCCCTTAGTCGTAGCTGCAGGCAGTCTATCAGGTCATGTGATTAGGTGTTCCCTTTCCATTTGCCCCTCCATGAAGTTTCCCACAGAATGAAATATGTCCTGTTACAGCAGAAAGAAATGAAGCCCTTACCTTGCCGAAGCAAGAGAAACAGCACTTCAGCCGCTTGAACATGTTGTTTCTATGAAGACAAAATGAAAGACATCACTTTAGCATTTCCCAATACTGTGTTCTATGTACAATTTATTTTTTCATGCGGGCGAGACTTGTTGTAGGAGAAATCATAAACTGGATTTGCTACATTACCTCTCAAATGAAGCTCTCCAGGGATGGGAGAAAAAAGATGGAACGGGGTGGCCGGCCCAGGGCCGGAGAACCCTAAGGGGCCCCCTCAATAGGTGCTGGCTCTTCTCAAGGCTCGTTCAACTAAGGGTGGAAAAGGTGAACTGAGGAGAAGCCAGAAAAAAAATCACTATCCAAAACGCTGGATAAACGCCGAAGCACAAAGTCGCCAACTAATCGCACACTGCAGCAATCTGTATAGAGACGGGAATAAAAAGGGCAAGTCAGCTTCACGGATAATGCATTTGCCCTTTTAAGGTGCAACATTGGATCAGGGGTCCCATTCAAAGTGTTCCCCCCAAATCTCACGCTTACTGACACTCAGGCTGGGATTCCATGTGGTACCTAGAGGGTTAAATTGGTACTAGGGCTCATTTACTAACATAGGTGGCTAAATGCAAGTTGCAGTTGCCAATAGCAACCAATCAGTAATTAGCTGTTACCATTCCCCTAAGGGGCATCACCATAATTTCAGAAGCAATGATTTAGATTTACCCCCTGCAATAGTAAGAAATAGTAAATCAGGCCCTGTGTCCATGGTAAGTGCAAGTACACTCAGTTACACATTAAGGTTGGTACATAAGGGCAGGGCAGATAACCGGGGGCAGAGGGGCAAAACTCTTAGCAGCCTGTCAGTACTGCCCAACCCTGGGTCTGTGTCTCCCAACCAGCGCTAGGAGTAAAGGCGCCTGCAAAGCCCATTTTAGGGGAAAATTCTCCAAATTCACTAAAATCGTTGACAGGAGCAACACCCCCTAGTCTGGGGGGGGGAGTCACCCAACTATTGCCCCTCTTTTTTAGCTAAAATAAGGGTTTTTAGGCAAAACATCTACTACAGGAGAGATGCTTGCTTACCTCTCACCACAATGGCAACCAACGGACTCTACCAACTGTCACTTTCCTAGAGTGAAGGCAGCTCTCATCATATGACAAATTTTTATGGGCTTTATTTGCCCTTAGATGTGCAGTACATACATTGTATGTACTTATGGTGTACCCAGGTTGGTACATAAGGGCAGGGCAGATACCCGGGGGCAGAGGGGCAAAACTCTTAGGAGCCTGTCAGTACTGGGAACAAAAAGCCCATTTTAGTGGAAAATTCTCCAAATTCACTAAAACCAGTGACAGGAGCAGCATCCCCTAGTCTGGGGGGGGGGGGGGGGAGTCAACCAACTATTGCCCCTCTTTTTTAGCTAAAATAAGGGTTTTTAGGCAAAATATCTATCAGAGGAGATGCACGCTTACCTCTCACCACAATGGCAACCAACGGACTGTACCAACTGTCTCTTTCCTAGGGTGAAGGCAGCTCTCATCACATTGACCTCACAATGCAGGCGCTGCTGTTAAAGGTTAAGGGGTATAGTTATCATGCTGTGTAAAAAGTGGAGTGAAGCATTACCGATGATGTTGCCCAGGGCAACGAATAAGCAATTAGATTTCAACAGCTAGAAAACCAAATCAAAGCATCTGATTGGTTGCTATAAACAACATCACCGGTGATGTTTTACTCCACTTTTTACACAGCATGATAAATATACCCCTAAGTGTACCCTTTTGATGAGTGAGGTTTATATGGGCTTTGTTTGCTCTTAGGTGGGCAGTACATACTGTAACTATAAACCCAGTGAGAATGAGGAATGAATAGATATTGAGGAGTTGTATCAGGAGTCAGAACCAGCAGAGAAGAGAAAGGGACAGACAGACACAGTGACAGTTACACATAACTATAAACCCAGTGAGAATGAGGAATTAATGGGTATTGGGAAGTTGTATCAGGAGTCAGAACCAGCAGTGTAGAGAAGTGAAAGGGAAAGACACAGTAAGAGTTACACATAACTATAAACCCAGTGAGAATGAGGAATTAATGGATATTGGGAAGTTGTATCAGGATTCAGAACCAGCAGTGCAGAGAACATAAAGGGACAGACAGACACAGTGACAGTTACACATAACTATAAACCCAGTGAGAATGAGGAATGAATGGGTATTGGGAAGTTGTATCAGGAGTCAGAACCAGCAGTGTAGAGAAGTGAAAGGGAAAGACACAGTAAGAGTTACACATAACTATAAACCCAGTGAGAATGAGGAATTAATGGATATTGGGAAGTTGTATCAGGATTCAGAACCAGCAGTGCAGAGAACATAAAGGGACAGACAGACACAGTGACAGTTACACATAACTATAAACCCAGTGAGAATGAGGAATGAATGGATATTCGGGCGTTGTATCAGGAGTCAGAACCAGCAGTGCAGGGATGGGAAAGGGACAGACAGACACAGTAACAGTTACACATAACTATAAACCCAGTGAGAATGAGGAATGAATGGATATTGGGAAGTTGTATCAGGAGTCAGAACCAGCAGTTCCGCAAAGGGAAAGGGACAGACAGACACAGTGACAGTTACACATAACTATAAACCCAGTGAGAATGAGGAATGAATGGGTATTGGGAAGTTGTATCAGGAGTCAGAACCAGCAGTGCAGTAAGGGAAAGGGACAGACAGACACAGTGACAGTTACACATAACTATAAACCCAGTGAGAATGAGGAATGAATGGGTATTGGGAAGTTATATCAGAAGTCAGAACCAGCAGTGCAGTAAGGGAAAGGGACAGACAGACACAGTGACTGTTACACATAACTATAAACCCAGTGAGAATGAGTAATGAATGGATATTGGGATGTTATATCAGAAGTCAGAACCAGCAGTGCAGGAAGGGAAGGGACAGACAGACACAGTGACAGTTACACATAACTATGAACCCAGTGAGAATGAGGAATGAATGGATATTGGAGAGTTATATCAGGAGTCGGTACCAGCAGTGCAGAGAAAGGAAAGGGACAGACAGACACAGTGACAGTTACACATAACTATAAACCCAGTGAGATTGAGGAATGAATGGATATTGGGGAGTTGTATCAGGAGTCAGAACCAGCAGTGCAGAGAAGGGAAATGGACAGACAGACACAGTGAGTTACACATAACTATAAACCCAGTGAGAATAAGCAATGAATGGATATTGGGGAGTTGTATCAGGAGTCACAACCAGCAGTGCAGAGAACAGAAAGGGACAGACAGACACAGTGAGTTACACATAACTATAAACCCAGAGAGAATAAGCAAGGAATGGATATTGGGGAGTTGTATCAGGAGTCAGAACCAGCAGTGCAGAGAACAGAAAGGGTCAGACAGACACAGTGAGTTACACATAACTATAAACCCAGTGAGAATGAGAAATGAATGAATATTGGGAACTTGTATCAGGAGTCAGAACCAGCAGTGCAGAGAAGGGAAAGGGACGGACAGACACAGTGACAGTTACACATAACTATGAACCCAGTGAGAATGAGGAATGAATGGATATTGGGGAGTTGTATCAGGAGTCGGAACCAGCAGTGCAGAGAAGGGAAAGGGATGGACAGAAACAGTGAGAGTTACACATAACTATGAACCTAGTGAGAATAAGGAATACATTGATATTGTGGAGTTGTATCAGGAGTCAGAACCAGCAGTGCAGAGAAGGGAAAGGGACAGACAGACACAGTGACAGTTACACATAACTATAAACCCAGTGAGAATGAGGAATGAATGGATATTGGGGAGTTGTATCAGGAGTCGGAACCAGCAGTATAGAGAAGGGAAAGGGACAGACAGACACAGTTAGAGTTACACATAACTATAAACCCAGTGAGAATGAGGAATGAATGGGTATTGGGAAGTTATATCAGAAGTCAGAACCAGCAGTGCAGGAAGGGAAGGGACAGACAGACACAGTGACTGTTACACATAACTATAAACCCAGTGAGAATGAGTAATGAATGGATATTGGGATGTTATATCAGAAGTCAGAACCAGCAGTGCAGGAAGGGAAGGGACAGACAGACACAGTGACAGTTACACATAACTATAAACCCAGTGAGAATGAGGAATGAATGGATATTGGAGAGTTATATCAGGAGTCGGTACCAGCAGTGCAGAGAAAGGAAAGGGACAGACAGACACAGTGACAGTTACACATAACTATAAACCCAGTGAGATTGAGGAATGAATGGATATTGGGGAGTTGTATCAGGAGTCAGAACCAGCAGTGCAGAGAAGGGAAAGGGACAGACAGACACAGTGAGTTACACATAACTATAAACCCAGAGAGAATAAGCAAGGAATGGATATTGGGGAGTTGTATCAGGAGTCAGAACCAGCAGTGCAGAGAACAGAAAGGGTCAGACAGACACAGTGAGTTACACATAACTATAAACCCAGTGAGAATAAGCAATGAATGGATATTGGGGAGTTGTATCAGGAGTCACAACCAGCAGTGCAGAGAACAGAAAGGGACAGACAGACACAGTGAGTTACACATAACTATAAACCCAGAGAGAATAAGCAAGGAATGGATATTGGGGAGTTGTATCAGGAGTCAGAACCAGCAGTGCAGAGAACAGAAAGGGTCAGACAGACACAGTGAGTTACACATAACTATAAACCCAGTGAGAATGAGAAATGAATGAATATTGGGAACTTGTATCAGGAGTCAGAACCAGCAGTGCAGAGAAGGGAAAGGGACGGACAGACACAGTGACAGTTACACATAACTATGAACCCAGTGAGAATGAGGAATGAATGGATATTGGGGAGTTGTATCAGGAGTCGGGACCAGCAGTGCAGAGAAGGGAAAGGGATGGACAGAAACAGTGAGAGTTACACATAACTATGAACCTAGTGAGAATAAGGAATAAATTGATATTGTGGAGTTGTATCAGGAGTCAGAACCAGCAGTGCAGAGAAGGGAAAGGGACAGACAGACACAGTGACAGTTACACATAACTATAAACCCAGTGAGAATGAGGAATGAATGGATATTGGGGAGTTGTATCAGGAGTCGGAACCAGCAGTATAGAGAAGGGAAAGGGACAGACAGACACAGTGACAGTTACACATAACTATAAACCCAGTGAGAATAAGCAATTCTCTTGTGTCTCTTGTTCATAAATGACTTAGGGGAGGGTATTATGAGTAATGTATCAGTGTTTGCAGATGACACAAAACTCTGCAGACCAGTCAATTCTATCCAGGATGTGACATCCCTGCAGCAGGATCTTGACCAACTGGCAATCTGGGCAGCTAAGTGGCAGATGAGATTTAATGTGGATAAATGTAAGGTCATGCACCTGGGATGTAAAAACATGCAAGCCCCGTATACCCTTAATGGGACTGCACTAGGCAAATCCATAATGGAGAAGGACCTTGGAGTCCTTGTAGATAATAAACTTGGCTGTAGCAAGCAATGCCAAGCAGCAGCTGCAAAGGCAAACAAGGTTTTGAGCTGTATTAAAAGGGGTATAGATTCACGGGAGGAGGGGGTTATTCTTCCCCTTTACAGAGCGCTGGTAAGGCCCCATCTAGAATATGCTGTTCAGTTTTGGTCTCCAGTGCTCAAACGGGACATTACTGAGTTAGAGAGGGTCCAGAGAAGGGCAACTAAGCTGGTAAAGGGTATGGAAAGTCTCAGTTATGAAGAAAGACTGGCCAAGTTGGGTCTGTTTACACTGGAGAAGAGGCGCTTAAGAGGTGACATGATAACTATGTATAAATATATAAGGGGATCATATAATAACCTCTCTAATGTTTTATTTACCAGTAGGTCCTTCCAACGGACACGAGGGCACCCACTCCGTTTAGAAGAAGGGAGGTTCCATTTAAACATTCGGAAAGGATTTTTTACAGTGAGAGCTGTGAGGTTCTGGAATTCCCTCCCCGAATCAGTCGTGCTGGCTGATACATTATATAACTTTAAGAAGGGGCTGGATGGATTCTTAGCAAGTGAGGGAATACAGGGTTATGGGAGATAGCTCTTAGTACTAGTTGAACCAGGGACTGGTCCGATTGCCATCTTGGAGTCAGGAAGGAATTTTTTCCCCTCTGTGGCAAATTAGAGAGGCTTCAGATGGGGTGTTTTTGCCTTCCTCTGGATCAACTAGTAGTTAGGCAGGTTATATATAGGCATTATGGTTGAACTTGATGGACGTATGTCTTTTTTCAACCCAACTTACTATGTTACTATGTAATGGATATTGGGGAGTTGTATCAGAAGTCAGAACCAGAAGTGCAGAGAACAGAAAGGGACAGACAGACACAGTGACAGTTACACATAACTATAAACCCAGTGAGAATAAGCAATGAATGGATATTGGGGAGTTGTATCAGGAGTCAGAACCAGCAGTGCAGAGAACAGAAAGGGACAGACAGACACAGCGACAGTTACACATAACTATAAACCCAGTGAGAATAAGCAATGAATGGATATTGGGGAGTTGTATCAGGAGTCAGAACCAGCAGTGCAGAAAAGAGAAAGGGATAGACAGACACAGTGAGTTACACATAACTATAAACCCAGTGAGAATAAGCAATGAATGGATATTGGGGAGTTGTATCAGGAGTCAGAACCAGCAGTGCAGAGAACAGAAAGGGACAGACAGACACAGTGAGTTACACATAACTATAAACCCAGTGAGAATGAGGAATGAATGGATATTAGGGAGTTGTATCAGGAGTCAGAACCAGCAGTGCAGAGAAGGGAAAGGGACAGACAGACACAGTGACAGTTACACATAACTATAAACCCAGTGAGAATGAGAAATGAATGGATATTGGGGAGTTGTATCAGGAGTTAGAACCAACATTGCAGAGAAGGGAAAGGGACAGACAGACACAGTGACAGTTACACATAACTATAAACCCAGTGAGAATGAGGAATGAATGGATATTGGGAAGTTGTATCAGGAGTCAGAACCAGCAGTGCAGAGAGGGGAAAGGGACAGAAAGACACAGTGACAGTTACACATAACTATAAACCCAGTGAGAATGAGGAATGAATGGATATTGGGAAGTTGTATCAGGAGTCAGAACCAGCAGTGCAGAGAGGGGAAATGGACAGACAGACACAGTGACAGTTACACATAACTATAAACCCAGTGAGAATGAGGAATGAATGGATATTGGGGAGTTGTATCAGGAGTCAGAACCAGCAGTGCAGAGAGGGGAAAGGGACAGATAGACACAGTGACAGTTACACATAACTATAAACCCAGTGAGAATGAGGAATGAATGGATATTGGGAAGTTGTATCAGGAGTCAGAACCAGCAGTGCAGAGAGGCGAAAGGGACAGACGGACACAGTGACAGTTACACATAACTTTAAACCCAGTGAGAATGAGGAATGAATGGATATTGGGGAGTTGTATAAGTTGTATCAGGAGTCAGAACCAGCAGTGCAGAGAAGGGAAAGGGACAGACAGACACAGTGACAGTTACACATAACTATAAACCCAGTGAGAATGAGGAATGAATGGATATTGGGGAGTTGTATAAGTTGTATCAGGAGTCAGAACCAGCAGTGCAGAGAAGGGAAAGGGACAGACAGACACAGTGACAGTTGCACATAACTATAAACCCAGTGAGAATGAGGAATGAATGGATATTGGGGAGTTGTATAAGTTGTATCAGGAGTCAAAACCAGCAGTGCAGAGAAGGGAAAGGGACAGACAGACACAGTGATAGTTACACATAACTATAAACCCAGTGAGAATGAGGACATTTTTTTGATGAAGGGCTGGATTGAAGCCCGAAACGTTGCCTTTGGCACTTGAGTAAAGATTCACATTTTTCAAAACAACCGGAGTGCTGCCGTTTTCATCATTTTTGTATTTATTTTCCCGGCAGTGGGTACAGCATGCACCTGGGGCTGCAAGGAGCTATTTTCACTGTGTAAGCAAATGTTAACTGATTCTATATTTATGTTACTATGTTACAGGGCTTTCCCCTCCGAACACTTGTTCAAAATTGCCCTTAGTCTTGTTGAGAGTTGTTAGTAGGTTTATGTTCTAGAGCTAATTTCTCTTTATTACAAGCTGGCTCCCTTCCGGAATGATGGGATAAAGGCAGAGGAGGATGGTCCTCACCTCTGTCATCAGTGTCCTGTCTCCTGATGTCCTCTTTGTTTAGGAACCCATTGGTGCTTAATTAACAACACTGGGCTGATTTGCCTCTGGGCAGTAACCCATAACAGTAACCCATTTTTCAGCCGCATAACAAGAATATCCATGTGAGCTTCTCAGTTTTCTCCTAGATCTGCCTTACCATGTAACAAGCAATAGGGAGAATCTAAGCTTCCTAACGGCATAAGTATTGGGTGGGCACTGATGGGTTTCCAAATTTCAGGGGAGGTTGCTAATAAAAAAAATCAGCCCAGGTTTTATCTCAAATTAACTTTCCCTTTAAATCGTCTGCAATTGCAGGTCACCATTCCCAACGTGCTGTTCAGTCTGGGGATCCATACGCCCGGAAACTGCAACGTTCAAGCCAGGCAGGTTAGTGACTTGTGTGCTTTCACATGTTTTTTCCTAAAATGTGTTTAAACTTGGCTTTTGTTTTCATCCGGCTCACTGCTCCCCCGCTCCGTCCTCCGCCTCCCTGCTCCCCTGCTTCGTCCTCCGACTCCCTGCTCTGTCCTCCGGCTCACTGCTCCCCCGCTCCGTCCTCCAGCTCCCTTCTCCCATGCTTCGTCCTCCGACTCCCTGCTCTGTCCTCCAGTTCCCTGCTCCCCCACTCCCAGCTGTGTCGTCCGGCTCACTGCTCCCCCGCTCTTTCCTCCGGCTCACTGCTCCCCAAGTCCCTGCTGCGTCCTCTGGCTCACTGCTCCCCCACTCCCAGCTGTGTCCTCCGGGTCACTGCTCCCCCGCTCCGTCCTCTGACTCCCATCTCCCTTAGTCCCTTCTGCGTCCTCTGGCTCACTGCTCCCCCGTTCCGTCCTCCGGCTCCCTGCTCCCCTGCTTCGTCCACCGACTCCCTGCTCTGTCCTCCGCCCCATTTCTTCCTGGCTCTGTTCTCCAGTTCCCTGCTCCCCCACTCCCAGCTGTGTCCTCCGGCTCACTGCTCCCCCACTCCCAGCTGTGTCCTCTGGCTCACTGCTCCCCCACTCCCAGCTGTGTCCTCTGGCTCACTGCTCCCCCACTCCGTCCTCCAATTCCCTGCTTCCCCAGTCCCCGCTGCGCCTCTGGCTCACTGCTCTCCCACTCCCAGCTGTGTCCTCCGGCTCACTGCTCCCCCGCTCCATCCCCTGACTCCCTGCTCCCTCAGTCCCTTCTGCGTCCTCTGGCTCCCCCACTCCCTACTGTGTCCTACGACTCCCTCCTCCTCTGCTCCTTCCTCCGACTCCCTGCTCCCCCACTCCATCCTCCAGCTCCCTGCTCCTTCCTCTGACTACCTTCTCTCTGTGGCAAAAGCTGAGCTGGCAAGCGAGAAATCCTTATGCGCTATTTTCATTTTGGGGTCAGTACACACCACAGACTTTGGTATATCTATGCATATTGGGCTTCAAACTGTTCAGTAGGCCTCTGGTGTTCCTATTTGGGGTGACTTGCCTTTGTACGCAAGAAATTGTGTGAGATAAATGCGGCAAACTGCAACATTTTTATGCGATTTTCTCAAATGTCATAACAACCACTAACTTTAGGAAAGCTTTGCAGATTGGTACTTTGGTGTAGAAAGGACTCTTTACCCATGTTGGATTTGTCAGAATGTGTACTTTCCAAAAATATATGGTTTTCTGGGGGTCTCTGTATAGTTAGGGGGGTTACGGTACATAATACGCTGTCAGGGGGCTCTGTGGCAAAAGCTGAGCTGGCAGGCGAGAAATCCTTATGCGCTATTTTCATTTTGGGGTCAGTACACACCACAGACTTTGGTATATCTATGCATATTGGGCTTCAAACTGTTCAGTAGGCCTCTGGTGTTCCTATTTGGGGTGACTTGCCTTTGTACGCAAGAAATTGTGTGAGATAAATGCGGCAAACTGCAACATTTTTATGCAATTTTCTCAAATGTCATAAAAACCACTAACTTTAGGAAAGCTTTGCAGATTGGTACTTTGGTGAAGAAAGGACGCTTTACCCTTGCTGGATTTGTCAGAATGTGTACTTTCCAAAAATATATGGTTTTCTGGGGGTCTCTGTATAGTTAGGGGGGTTACGATACATAATACGCTGTCAGGGGGCTCTGTGTGCAAAAGCTGAGTTGGCGAGAAATCCATATGCGCTATTTTAATTTTGGGGTCAGTACATACCACAGACTTTGGTATATCTATGCATATTGGGCATCAAACTGTTCAGTAGACCTTAGGTGTTCCTATTTGGGGTGATTTGCCATTGTATGCAAGAAATTATGTGAGATAAATGCAGCAAACTGCAATATTTTTATGTGATTTTCTGAAATGTCATAAAAACCACTAGCTTTAGGAAAGCTTTGCAGATTGGTACTTTGGTGTAGAAAGGACTCTTTACCCATGTTGGATTTGTCAGAATGTGTACTTTCCAAAAATATAGGGTTTTTAGGGGTCACCCTACATTTCTGCAGCTTTTACCCCTCATAAAACTGCCATGTGTTTATGAATTAGGTAAAAATAAGCCATGAAATTAGTGTGCACAAGGTATATTTGGGGGTCTCTAAGTGCCATGTGCTTTGATAAACCTATGTACAGTGGGCATCAAACTGTTCAGTAGACCTCTTGGGGTTCATATTTAGGGTGTTTTATCTTGGTACCTAATGACCTGTAGAAAATAAGATGCTGTATAGTGGAAGTTTTGAGGTGATTTTTGCAAATGCCATAAAAATCGTCAAACTTAGGAAAGCTTTATGGCTTGGTACTGTGGAGTAGAAAGACATGGGTACCCATTTTAGATTTGGGGGAATGTGTACTTTCCAAAAATATATGACTTTCTGAGGTGAATGTACTTTTTACTAGCATTATCCCACATATAATGATGTAAATGTGTTGATTTTGCAGAAGCTGAAATGACAGAAATGATAGATCATATGGGGGTATGTTCCCATTGGGGCCCTTACATGCCACATACTTAGCTAAACCTATACATATTGGGCCTCAAACTGTTCAGTGGGCCCCTGCCGTTCATATTTAGGGTGTTTTATTTGGTTACTTTATGACCTTTAGGAGTTAAGATACTATAGACTGGAAGCTTTGAAGCGATTTTAAAAAAATTTCACAAATTTTGATAAAAACCAATAACTTTAGGAAAGCATTGCGACTTGATAGTTTGGAGTAGACAGACAGTTGTGCCTATTCTGGATTCCCCAGAATCTGTTCTTTCTAAAAATGTAAAATTTTCTGGGATAAACTTTCTGTTAGCGGAATTTTTGTTCTTAAAATCTAAAGTATGCAGCTTTCTGAAGCAGTGCTTTGGAAATTTGGTAGTGTACTGCTGGGAGTTTGTGACCTATACAAGTGAGAAATCTCCATAAAACTATATATATTTGGTATTAGCACGTTCATGAGACATGGGGCTTTCCAAATCAGGTGTATTTTCATGCATAAAATAATTTTTGTTTCTGGTATATGTGTTTATATTATGGAAAATATTATTTTTTTTCATTTTTTAGACATTTAGAAGCCTATATCTTGTTACAAAATTGGAATTACACAAAAATTCTACCATTTTTTAAAAGCTTTGGTTGTCCTGAAAAAAAACAATATATTGTTTTCCTGGTTAAACTAAAAGTCCCCCCAAGGAAAGGCCCCTAAAGTGAAACAGTGCAAAATGTTCAAAAACTGTCTGGTATTAGAAGTTCCGCTTTGTTCAAAACGGCTGGCAGTAAAAGGGCCTTGGGGAGAATCAACAAAACATTGCCATTTTCAGTGCACAGTGCGTGTCATCCATATTATCCCTGAATCTTCCTCGGGTTCCCTAATCAAAGCAGAAACCAACATATTTGCCCCTTCGTAAAGGACTCTTCCACCATAACTGGTATGCAAATGAGCAGCAGATGCTGGGTATAGCCTTGCCCTATAGGGCAGACAGCTCTACTGCTGCTGTGGGAGAGGGAACTGTTATTTAATGGGGGGGGGGGGGGCAGCATCACTGGCTGAATGTTTAACTATATTGATATTTTGACATAGGATTTACATCTGAGAAAACTTGCAATTGGTCTTCATCTGAGACAATTTGCAATTGGTCTTCATCTGAGACAACTTGCAATTGGTCTTCATCTGAGACAATTTGCAATTGGTCTTCATCTGAGACAACTTGCAATTGGTCTTCATCTGAGACAATTTGCAATTGGTATACCTCTGAGACAACTTGCAATTGGTCTTCATCTGAGACAACTTGCAACTGGTCTTCAGCTGAGACAACCTGCAGTTGGTGTTCATTTATTTTTTTATGTTTCTGCTTTGCATTCCTACAGTTTGGTTTTTTAACAGCAATCCAGTTGCTAGGGTCTTACTTACCCTAGCAACCAGGCAGTAGTTTGAATGAGAGTCTGGGGGTTGGGCTGCATATTATGGTACACTGGCTCCTGGGCAGGTTAAGGGACAACAAGTCCCACAATGAAAGCAAGCTGGTTGGCCCTGGGCAAAAAATCCAGTGGGACCCTATTATGCTGCTGCATGCAGCATGGCAATATTTTTATTTTTAACTTCAGCAACTTTTTGCCCACACCCGTTTCACCAAAACATAAACCGAGACGTGCCAGAATAAATACTACAGTCCCAGGGCAGGCGCAGGCACAGGGGCAGGGGCACTCCCTACCCCGTTGGCTGCCCAAAGGCAGCCATTTTGATAGCATGTCTGAATGTAGACACTCTTAAGGCCTTTGGGAGAATCAACAAAACATTGCCATTTTCAGTGCACAGTGCGTGTCATCCATATTATCCCTGAAGCTTCCTCGGGTTCCTTAATCAAAGCAGAAACCAACATATTTTCCCCTTCGTAATGGACTCTTCCATCATAACTGGTATGCAAATGAGCAGCAGATGCTGGGTATAGCCTTGCCCTATAGGGCAGACAGCTCTACTGCTGCTGTGGGAGAGGGAACTGTTATTTAATGGGGGGGCAGCATCACTACTGGCTGCAAGTTTAACTATATTGATATTTTGACATAGGATTTACATCTGAGAAAACTTGCAATTGGTAGTCATCTGAGACAACTTGCAATTGGTCTTCATCTGAGACAATTTGCAATTGGTCTTCATCTGAGACAACTTGCAATTGGTCTTCATCCGAGACAATTTGCAATTGGTATACCTCTGAGACAACTTGCAATTGGTCTTCATCTGAGACAACTTGCAATTGGTCTTCAGCTGAGACAACCTGCAGTTGGTGTTCATTTATTTTTTCATTTATTTAGGTTTCTGCTTTGCATTCCTACAGTTTGGTTTTTAACAGCAATCCAGTTGCTAGGGTTGTATTTACCCTAGCAACCAGGCAGTAGTTTGAATGAGAGTCTGGGGGTTGGGCTTCATATTATGGTACACTGGCTCCTGGGCAGGTTAAGGGACAACAAGTCCCACAATGAAAGCAAGCTGCAGAGCCTTTTTAAGGCCTTGATGGGCCCTGGGCAAAATCCAAAGAGTGGGGCCCTATTATCCTGCTGCATGCAGCATGGCAATATTTTTATTTTTAACTACAGCAACTTTTTGCCCACACCCATTTCACCAAAACATAAACTCAGACGTGCCACAATAAATACTACAGAAGATGGATACTCTGCAAATTTACTTAGACATGCCAGTATAATTAATAATGTAAATTTAAAATGTTATCCCCAGATGTGCCATTGTAATGACTGTGGAAATGGCCAATCAACAAAAAATGGCCAATGAGACAATCTGCAGTTGGTCTTCATCTGAGACAACCTGCAGTTGGTCTTCATTTATTTTTTTATTTATTTAGGTTTGGGTTTCTCGAGAACTGAGCTGATTTCTCAATCGGCTACAAGCTCTTTGCCAGGGATGGGCTGCACCTCAATGATGATGGGGCAGCTGCTTTGGGGGAGAAGATGGCTAGAGGGTTGGAGGAGATTTTAAACTAGGTGTGTGGGGGGGGGAGGGTGCAGCGGGAAATTCTGTGGTAGACAGGATAGATGAGGTAGTGGGCATAGTAAGGGAAAATGGGGGAGGAGACTTGCTTCGGAATACTGATAATGGCAGGGAGGCCCATAAGTTGTTTTCACGTCATTCTCACGCCGGAACCAGTATTAAATGTATGTTTACCAATGCAAGGAGTCTGACTGGTAAAATGGGAGAGCTGGAGGTACTGGCGTTGGAGTGGAAATATGATGTGATTGGGCAGTTAATATTGGGGGGTATACATTGTTTCGGAGGGACAGGGGCAATAGAAAAGGAGGAGGGGTGTGTCTGTTCATTAAGCAAGAATTAAAAGCAAATATTAAGGAGGAAGCGATGGGGGTAACAGAGGGAGCTGAATCCTTATGGGTTGAGCTTCTCACAGATAGTAAAGAACCTACCAAACTAATTGTAGGGGTATGCTATAGACCCCCTAATGTTAGCGAAGAGGAGGAGGCCCAGCTCCTGTTGCAAATAGAAAAGGCTGCTAGTTTGGGGCAAGTGATAATAATGGGGGATTTTAATTACCCTGATATTGACTGGGGCAATAGTACTGCCAGGACAGTAAATGGAAACAAGTTTATAAACTTGCTGCATGACAACTTTATGTCACAAGTTGTTGAGGAGCCAACCAGGAACCATGCTATACTAGATCTAGTGATCTCTAATGACCCAGAACGTATAGCAAATGTGCAAGTGGTTGAACCCCTGGGTAATAGTGACCATAATGTTATTTCATTTGATGTTTGGTGCAGGAAACAAATTTACACTGGGACAACAAAGACACTGAATTTTAGGAAGGCAAATTTTAGCTCCTTTAGGGCAGCGCTTCAGGGCATAGATTGGGGCATTATGTTTTCTGATAAAAACACAGAGCAGAAATGGTTGTCATTTAAAATGATATTAAATCATTACTGTTCTCAATTCATTCCATTAATAAGAAAAAGTAGAAGTGTTAAGAATCACCCTATGTGGCTTAACTCTGAGGTAAAGAAGTTAATAGGGAGAAAAAGGAAAGCTTTTAAGAAATATAAGTCAGAGGGGACAGTAGCTGCGTTTAATGATTATAAACACTATAACAAGTGTTGTAAAACAGCAATCCGGAAGGCAAAGATAGAAAATGAGGAGCGCATCGCGGCCGAGGCCAAGACTAACCCCAAAAAGTTTTTTAAGTATATTAATAGTAAAAAGATGCAGGTTGAGGGTGTGGCCCCATTGAGTTATAGTAACAATATGGTTACAGCGGATACAGAAAAGGCAGATGTGCTTAACCAGTTCTTTTCTTCTGTGTATACAGTAGAGGAGCCAGAGGGCCAAGTCCCACCCAATAGCTTCACTGTTGCCTCAGCTCCAACTACACAGTGGTTGGCACAGGATATGGTGCTTAAAGGGTTACACACGATAAATATAAACAAGGCACCTGGGCCAGATGGAATACACCCTCGGGTACTGAGAGAGCTAGGGGCAGAATTGCAGTGGCCCTTGTTTCTGATATTCTCAGACTCGCTTTCATCAGGTATGGTACCTAGGGATTGGAAGAAGGCGAATGTCATTCCTATATTTAAAAAAGGGAGTAAGATCTCAGCCTGGCAATTATAGGCCTGTAAGTTTGACATCCGTGGTGGGCAAGTTATTTGAAGGCTTGTAAAGGGATCACATTCAAAATTATGTAGTGGAGAATGGCATTATGAGCAGTAATCAGCATGGCTTTATGAAGGACAGGTCATGTCAGACCAATTTGCTTTTTATGATGAGGTAAGTAAGAAGCTGGACAGTGGGGATGCAGTACATATAATCGATTTGTATTTTGCCAAAGCATTTGATACCGTTCCCCACAAACGACTGCTTTCTAAGCTAAGGTATATTGGTCTTAGTGAAGTCGTTTGCACATGGATAGAAAACTGGCTACAGGATCGGGTACAGAGGGTGGTTGTTAATGGCACATTCTCTACTTGGAATAAGGTTCTCAGTGGGGTCCCTCAGGATTCTGTACTGGGTCCACTTTTGTTTAATTTGTTCATAAATGACTTAGGGGAGGGTATTATGAGTAATTTATCAGTGTTTGCAGATTACACAAAACTCTGCAGACCAGTCAATTCTATCCAGGATGTGACATCCCTGCAGCAGGATCTTGACCAACTGGCAATCTGGGCGGCTAAGTGGCAGATGAGATTTAATGTGGATAAATGTAAGGTCATGCACTTGGGATGTAAAAATATGCAAGCCCCGTATACCCTTAATGGGACTGCACTAGGCAAATCCATAATGGAGAAGGACCTTGGAGTCCTTGTAGATAATGAACTTGGCTGTAGCAAGCAATGCCAGGCAGCAGCTGCAAGGGCAAACAAGGTTTTGAGCTGTATTAAAAGGGGTATATATTCACGGGAGGAGGGGGTTATTCTTCCCCTTTACAGAGCACTGGTAAGGCCCCATCTAGAATATGCTGTTCAGTTTTGGTCTCCAGTGCTCAAACGGGACATTATTGAGTTAGAGAGGATCCAGAGAAGGGCAACTAAGCTGGTAAAGGGTATGGAAAGTCTCAGTTATGAAGAAAGATTGGCCAAGTTGGGTCTGTTTACACTGAAGAAGAGGCGCTTAAGAGGTGACATGATAACTATGTATAAATATATAAAGGGATCATATAATAAACTTTCTAATGTTTTATTTACCAGTAGGTCCTTCCAACGGACACGAGGGCACCCACTCCGTTTAGAAGAAGGGAGGTTCCATTTAAATATTCGGAAAGGATTTTTTACAGTGAGAGCTGTGAAGTTCTGGAATTCTCTCCCCGAATCAGTCGTACTGGCTGATACATTATATAACTTTAAGAAGGAGCTGGATGGATTCTTAGCAAGTGAGGGAATACAGGGTTATGGGAGATAGCTCTTAGTACAGGTTGATCCAGGGACTGGTCCGATTGCCATCTTGGAGTCAGGAAGGAATTTTTTCCCCTCTGCGGCAAATTAGAGAGGCTTCAGATGGGGTTTTTTGCCTTCCTCTGGATCAACTAGTAGTTAGGCAGGTTATATATAGGCATTATGGTTGAACTTGATGGACGTTTGTCTTTTTTCAACCCAACTTACTATGTTACTATGTTTCTGCTTTGCATTCCTACAGTTTGTTTTTTTAACAGCAATCCAGTTGCTAGGGTCTTACTTACCTTAGCAACCAGGCAGTAGTTTGAATGAGAGTCTGGGGGTTGGGCTGCATATTATGGTACACTGGCTCCTGGGCAGGTTAAGGGACAACAAGTCTCACAATGAACGCAAGCTGCACAGCCTTTCTAAGGCCTTGGTGGGCCCTGGGCCAAAATCCAAAGAGTGGGGCCCTATTATCCTGCTGCATGCAGCATGGCAATATTTTTATTTTTAACTACAGCAACTTTTTGCCCACACCCGTTTCACCAAAACATAAACCCAGACGTGCCAGAATAAATACTACAGAAGATGGATACTCGGCAAATTTACTTAGACATGCCAGTATAATTAATAATGTAAATTTGAAATGTTATCCCCAGCTGTGCCATTGTATTGACTGTGGAAATGGGCAATCAAGAAAACATGGCCAATGAGACAATCTGCAGTTGGTCTTCATCTGAAACACCCAGACTGACTTCTGTAACATGGGCAACCATGGCAGTTCCTATCCTGAGCCAGACACTACAGTCCCAGGGCAGGGGCACTCCCTACCACATTTTGCTAGCATGTCTGAATGTAGACAACTTCAATTGCCCACTCTTAATTTAAACATTAATGAACCCCCTAAAGTTTTCCTTACAATGGCATAAGGGCACAAACAGCATCGGGCATATTGGTGATGCTGAGAAAGGAACATGGAAGCGCATAACACAGTAGCGGAGAAGTTTTTTATTCTACAGAAAGCAAGCTGCTACAATGAAACAAAATTTAGAGACGAAGTACAGCAGAGGGGGGCCTAGAAGATGGAGTAATTGCATTGTCCTTTAAAAAATAATTTTCAATTACTTTTTCTCCTTGCTGCAATTCCCTTTTCAATCTCTATTTTAGCTTGCCTGCCTGCCTGCTTTAAATACATGTTTTTTTCTTACCAAACTTGACACCAACACTTTTACCAAACCATAAAGGTTTTGATTTTTTGATGTCTTTCTTTGCTTACAAGGGAAATATACTGACATGTATACATGCTAAGCAACATGTAAAAATTATTCCGTTTTCCTTCTGTGTTTAACCTTGTAAGAAGCCTTTCCCAGTAGTGATAAGCAAATCTGTCCCGTTTCACTTTGCCATAAAATTTGCGAAACGACAAGAAAATTATCGAAACAGTGAAAAATCCGTGAAACGCATTTGTCACACATCTTTTTTGTCGCCCACGTCTGTGTTTAATGCAACCGCTGCTTTTTTTGGCGCGCCAAAACAATTCGCCAATGGCAAAATGCAAAATTCGCTAAGAATCCATGATCCATGCCTGGTGAAAAAAAAACGCTCATCACTATTTCCCAGTTAATATAATGCAGAGATGCCCTTATACTGGCGAAGTCTGCATGTTGTGGCATGCTGACTACCTGTACACATAATTTTTGGGGAATTTGCTATGGTAGGCAGGTAAGCAGAGGATTGGGAGCATAAGAGATAGGGACACCACTTCTTCAGGCAAAAACACAGGTTTATTTAGGGCCAATTCTTCCCAACATAAACATTAGTCAGTTCATGGTTATGATTTGTCCCTTCTTCAGGTCCCTCACCTTCCAGGGCTAATTCTACCCTCTGGAACCTTTACGGGGTTTTACACCATCCCCAGTGACTTTCTCACATCCACGGTGACTCATACTCATGAACACTCAGGTTTCACCTTAACCCTTTCACTGCCAGCTGTTTTGGTCAAAGCGGAACTTGTATTGCCAGACAGTTTTTGAACATTTTGCACTGTTTCACTTTAGGGGCCTTTCCGTGGGGGTACTTTTAGTTTACCCAGGAAAACAATATATGATTTTTTTCAGGACAACCTAAGCTTTCAAAATATGGTAATTCTGTAACAAGATATAGGCTTCTAAATGTCTAAAAAATTAAAAGAAAAATCATATTTTTCATAATATAAACACACAAAATTATTTTATGCACAAAAACACAACTGATTTGGAAAGTCCCATGTCTCCTGAATGTGCCAATACCAAATATATATAGGTTTATGGAGATTTCTCACTTGTATAAATCAAAAACTCCCAGTAGTACACTACCAAATTTCCAAAGCATTGCTTCAGAAAGCTGCATACTTTAGATTTCAAGGCCAAAAATTCCACTAACAGAAGGTTTATCCCAGAAAATGATACATTTTTGGAAAGAACAGATTCTGGGGAATTCAGAATAGGCACAACTGTCTGTCTACTCCAAACTACCAAGTTGCAATGCTTTCCTAAAGTTATTGCTTTTTATCAAAATTTGTGAAATTTTTAACAAATCGCTTCAAAGCATCCAGTCTATAGTATTTCCTACAGGTCATAAAGTAGCCAAATAATACACCCTAAGTTTGAACGCCAGGGGTCCACTGAACAGTTTGATGCCCAATATGTTTAGGTTTACCTAAGTATGTGGCATGTAGGGGCCCCAATGTGAACATACCCCCATATTATCTGTCATTTCTGTTATCTCAGCTCCTGCAAAATCCACACATTTACATAATTTTATGTGGAATAACACTACAAAAAATTATGCTCACCACAGAAAGCCATATATTTTTGGAAAGTACACATTGCCCTGAATTCACAATGGGAACCCATGTCTTTCTACACCAAAGTACCAAGCCGCAAAGATTTCCTTATATGGTTTTCCAGAAAACCATATATTTTTGGAAAGTACACATTCTGATGAATTCAAAATAGGCAAAGTTATTTTTCTACACCAAAGTTACACATGGCAAAGCTATGCTAAAAACATCCAAATTTAAAAAAAAAAAAAACTGGCTGCAGTCCTCGGGAGGAAGTCAATGGGAGGCGGCTGGGGGGGGGAAGGAGGAAGCAGTACAAGCAGCAGACGCGATGCAATCACAACAATCGTGTCGCAGGACCGACATGGTAGCCGCCTGGCTCGTTGCCCAGGGTGCTGTCATCTCTAAAAACTATCCTTTATCTGCTAAAGACGTATGGCACACGTCGTTGGCAGATAAAGGATAGTTTTTAGACAAAAAGGTTAAGCCTTTGCTGACAGCTCTCATCCACTTCACAACTCCCTTTGCTCCTCGCAGTGGCAGGAGGCACCCCCAGCTCCTCTGGGAGTTCCTAGAACAGGCAGGCAGCCTTCCTGCCCTGTGCCCCGCTCTGAGAGTAACCTACTCTGAGTCAAGAACCAACTTCAACTCAACCCCCCTTTACTGTGTAATCCCACAGCCCTTTTATTTGCTGCTCACCTGCAGCCTAATCAGGCAGCTCCCTACAGCTGGCCAACTGAAAATATTAAATGGAGTTTGGAATGGAAGGTCTTTCCTTCTCTCCCTCCATTCACTCCAGGGACCTATTAATTTGACTTTTCCTAAGCCAGTAATTTAAACACAGGCATTTTACCTGGTCCTAATTGTATCCCACCTTTAACACTGGTGGAAAATACACCAAGTAATGATCTTTTCCATTGCATCTCTCACAACATCTAACATTTAGTGTTTTAGTTACTTCCTTATAGAGTTGTCACTCTTACCTAACACACTGATGCAAATACTAGAGATGAGTTCAGAATTATTAGTTATTATCTACAATATGGAAGACACAAGGAACGCAGGAGAACGAAAGCACCACAGCAGAGGAGCACAGGGCAAAACACCTGTCTGTATGAGTCCTAACTTTGGCCTGATAACATGGACTCCTGTGGGGCTGTGTTCCAAAGGACTTCAGCAAGAGAGAAACCAATTGATAATTCAAGTTTCCCACACAAAACAGAAAAAACATATAGGTCTGGAATCCAAAAAGGAAAGGACCCAGCCTACTCTTAATGTGAAATCTTCAATAAAAGTTTTAAAACGAAAACAAAACATATGATGGGATCCCTGAGGGGTTGGGAGAGATTGTTAAATGGTGTAATGATGAATCAGGGATTATTTTCTCTTTTATTTTGTTTAAGCTACAAAAGTTTATTTTGCTACAGTATTAAGGTGGCCATACAAGGGAAGACTCGCTCGTTTGGCGAGGTCACCAAGCAAGCGGATCAATTCCAGATATGGCCACCTAAAGGTGGGCGATATCTAAATACAACAGTGGGCATATAGTGCCTTCCGAAAGGGGACCGTATCAACGAGCCCATGTGGTCCCCAATGCAACATTAAATCAAACATGCCCGATCGAGATCTGCCCAATTTTTGGACCACAAACGGCAGCTGAAATCTGCCTATTGGCAACCCAGTTGGCCACCTCGCCCCTGCACCTGTGCTGTCGTGTCATAGTAAGTTGGGTTGAAAAAAGACATACGTCCATCAAGTTCAACAATAATGCCTATATATAACCTGCCTAACTACTAGTTGATCCAGAGGAAGGCAAAAAACCCCATCTGAAGCCTCTCTAATTTGCCGCAGAGGGGAAAAAATTCCTTCCTGACTCCAAGATGGCAATCGGACCAGTCCCTGGATCAACTTGTACTGAGCTATCTCCCATAACCCTGTATTCCCTCACTTGCTAAGAATCCATCCAGCCCCTTCTTAAAGTTATATAATGTATCAGCCAGCACGACTGATTCGGGGAGGGAATTCCACAACTTCACAGCTCTCACAGTAAAAAAGCCTTTCCGAATATTTAAATGGAACCTCCCTTCTTCTAAACGGAGTGGGTGCCCTCGTGTCCGTTGGAAGGACCTACTGGTAAATAAAACATTAGAAAGGTTATTTTATGATCCCTTTATATATTTATACATAGTTATCATGTCACCTCTTAAGCGCCTCTTCTCCAGTGTAAACAGACCCAACTTGGCCAGTCTTTGTTCATAACTGAGACTTTCCATACCCTTTACCAGCTTAGTTGCTCTTCTCTGGACCCTCTCTAACTCAATAATGTCCCGTTTGAGCACTGGAGACCAAAACTGAACAGCATATTCTAGATGGGGCCTTACCAGCGCTCTGTAAAGGGGAAGAATAACCCCCTCCTCCCGTGAATCTATACCCCTTTTAATACAGCTCAAAACCTTGTTTGCCCTTGCAGCTGCTGCCTGGCATTGCTTGCTACAGCCAAGTTTATTATCTACAAGGACTCCAAGGTCCTTCTCCATTATGGATTTGCCTAGTGCAGTCCCATTAAGGGTATACGGGGCTTGCATATTTTTACATCAGAGGTGCATGACCTTACATTTATCCACATTAAATCTCATCTGCCACTTAGCCGCCCAGATTGCCAGTTGGTCAAGATCCTGCTGCAGGGATGTCACATCCTGGATAGAATTGACTGGTCTGCAGAGTTTTGTGTCATCTGCAAACACTGATACATTACTCATAATACCCTCCCCTAAGTCATTTATGAACAAATTAAACAAAAGTGGACCCAGTACAGAACCCTGAGGGACCCCACTGAGAACCTTATCCCATCGGGGGGGTCGATGCAAAGCAATAGTTCATTGCCCCACCGCGTAATGACAAGCGGCCGGGGCAATGAAAACAGAGCTCAGACTAGGGGTAGGCAAGAGAAGCTCATGTCTTGTGCCCCCCAATCGTTGCAGCCTAGGCAGCTGCCTTTTCTGCCTACCCCTAGTTCCAGCCCTGCCTTAAGGGGCCCATTTATCAATTTACGATTTTGTACGAAATTCGGATTTTTTCTACGTTTTAGAACTGTGTGTATTTTCTGCGATTTTTTTGTTAATTTGCTGAACTTTTTCGCACTTTGCGACAATTTGTGCGCCAAAAACGTATTTGTCCCGCCAAGTACGAAAGTTTCGGGAATTCATTCAAGGTTCGGTATTGTGACTTTCCTTGGGCCAGGTTGGAGCTGCAGAATGCCATTGAGTCCTATGACAGGCTTCAAATAACATACACAGAAGGTCCAAAGTCAGAAAGTTTTTTGCGCCTTTTACGATCCTTCGAATATGAAAATTTCGGAACTTTCAGATTGCACCACAATATTTTTTCGTACAACCACGATCCGAACTTCGTACGATCGCACTTTTAGCACACATCAGAAAATATTGGATTTAATCAAATCATACTTTTAGGAGTCCGAAATTCAGACTTTGATAAATGGGCCCCTTAGTGTTGTAAATCTACTCCCTTTACAGAAGCAGGCATGGCGCTATTGTAAAACACCAAACATCACTTCTGTGTCCTTCTGTTGTTTAGCTACAGATTCTAGCATTCCCATGAGTTCTAGTTAAACAGCTGTTCTGAAATAATAGGTTAGACAAACAAAGCTACTGTACATGGTGAAAGGACCTGCCACTCCCCTATTGTCCACTATTCCTGTGTTTTTCCTTAATAAAGAGCGTTCAGGAGAGACGCCTGTAGAGGTCAGTGTTAGGCCATGTGATACACGCGTGTTCAGTGATCCCAGTGGGACTCGGAGGAGGATACAGTGGGATGCGTACGCCTGCACTGCACTAGGCAGAAAGCGGAGGGGGAGGGAGGGAAGGAAGGAAGACGGGAGGGGGGAAGGGGGAGTTGTTCTGCAGCCTAATGCGCTGCTCTGCCGATCGGCTACTAAGAGCCGGGAGAAAATCGCGTGGGTGTAGCTGTCATGTAAACACTGAGGAAAATGAGAAGGTACCAGGCACATTATCCGCTTCAGCCCATCTACTGGCACACGCGACACCACACATAAGGGAAAGGCCCTCCCCTTCTAGGCATTATTGAGGAGAACCATCCCAGACAGCAGCCAGGGACAAGGATTTAGAGGTGGGTTTTGTACACAACGTTATCTTACCATGCCCTAAAGCCCTAAAGCAAAAATGCAGGCTCTGGATATGCCTCATTTTTATTAGGCGTACTGCTATAATTACAGGGCTGTTATTTATCTAATAGTTTGTTATTCTGTGCATAACCACGCCTTGTGTGATGTTGGTGTGGCATATTTGATGCATGTCACCACTAGTCACACAGCCAGTGGGAGGGGACATGCTGGTGGGCTGCTCTGTTTATATACATCAGGCATGTCCATCCAGTCACAGAGACTCGCAGCAACCCGGAAAGCTCTAGTTGTAGTGACTAAAACAAGCGTAAACCAAATATTGGGTACTTCTGATATAAATACGACAGAATTACTCCCCCTGGGTTGTCAGTACACTGCAAAGTCTGCGTAACCTAAATCCAGTTGCTTGTTTCACCACCAAAGAATTGTTGATTTGGAACATCATTCTTGTATAAAACTGGTAAAACACATTTCCCAATAATGCTGCCTGCATGCTAGATGGCGTGATTAAATTCAGTGTTTATAAAGCTATGTGATGGAACTGGGCATTTGCATAGCAGACTAAAATTCTGGCGTTAAAAGAGATATTAACTTGGAAATTGCAGTGTTAAAATTGCATTTCTGCTTTAAATAAATAAATGTCAAATATTTTTACATTTGGGTTGCCAAATGATAAACATCCCATTCCATTCTGACTTTACTGTGCATGGACAAGTCTAGTGTGATGCAAGGGATCACTGGGAAAAAAGGGTAAAAAGGGTACGATGGAAGCTTTTGAGATTTTAAACCCTGGGCCAGTGCATTTTTTTCAGAAGAGGCGCACAGGGCCGGGGAACATTTCTCAATTTAATTCACTGGGGGATGCCTAACAATTTGCCCCCCCCTTAAACAACATGACTTATGTAATAGGCATTCCTGTCCTTGAATACTTTGAATAACATGTACACTATTTATCTTACTCCACTTTTTACTCTTTTACTTTTTTGTATAACGCTTTGATAAATTGGCCCAATTATTTTACACTTGTAGCTCTCAAACAATAGTACAAATCCAAGTATAATCTATGATCTGAAAGCTGTCATAGGATGCTGTAGTCACAGGATCCCCAACCTTTCTTACTTGTAAGCCACAGTCAAATTTAAAAAGAGTTGGGGAGAAACATAAACATCATAAAAGTTCATAGGGGTGCCAAATAAGGGCTGCGATTGGCTGTTTGGTTGCCCCTCTGCAGACTATCAGCCTACAGGAGGCCTTGTTTGGTAGTACATTTTGTAGTAGTACATTTTGCCACAAAACCAGGAATTCAAAAAATAAGCACCTGCTTTGAAGCCACTGCAAGCAACATCCAAGGGGTTGGTGAGCATGTTGCTCCCAAGTCACTGGTTGGGGATCACTGCTGTAGTCCATAATCAGCAGGTTGATACATTATATAGCTTTAAGAAGGGAGCGGATGGCTTTTTAGCAAGTGAGGGATTACAGGGTTATGGGAGATAGCTGTAGTACAAGTTGATCCAGGGACTGGTCCAATTGCCATCTTGGAGTCGGGAAGGAATTTTTCCTCTCTGCAGCAAATTAGAGAGGCTTCACATGGGGTTTTCGCCTTCCTCTGGATCAACTATCAGTTAGGCAGGTTATTATAGGCATTATGGTTGAACGTAATGGACTTAGTCTGTTTTCAACCTAAGTTACTATGTTACTATGATTATTAGTGATATAATGGAACATAGCAGTGCTTTCCAACTGGCAGTCCCTGACCCCCCTCTGTGTGGCCCCCCACCTGTCTGGCTGCTGTGACTCCTTACCTTTGTGTAAGCTTTAAATGGTGTCAGTACTGAGAATAATTGACCCCCTGTATGGTTTACACCTCAGATTCAGGCTGTAAACCCCTTGTATTGTTTAAACATGTAACCCCCTGTGTTGTTCACATTTTTTAATCTCTGCATTGTTCACCCCCTGCATTGTTCACACCTCAGGCTCAGACTGAAAGCCCCACATTGCTCACCTGTTCACACCTCAGACACCCACAAGTAAACCCTGCACACTATAAAAAGAACATATACTGTGGTGGTACTGCAATTAAAACATTTTTTAATACATAGTTATTGTGCAGAGTGTAGGAGCAGCGCCAGCATTGTGTCACTGTATGCTGTGTGTTCCATACTCTGCCTGCCCTATGCTGCCTGTGTGTGCCATGTGTGGCAGACACTGATACCCTCCCTCACAGGAGGGCTGGGATGAAGCTGTAGACAGAACATATTTTTTTATATATTCTTTATTTTTGATTTCAACAGTAGGGAAGGGGATACAGAAAGGAAAAGGGGGCAGGGGGTGGGAGGGGGATGCATTGATTTTTTTACAGACATAGTCTTTGTTCCTGAGCTGACAATAAGTTCTTACAACTTTAACTTAGACATTTTTTCTCCTTTTGTGTTACGTAATTGGGGGGAGTAGAGAATGAGAAAGAAAGAGGGGGCACGTGTGACGTAATGTGTCCACACAGGCCCCAGTCACTTCTCTCTGGGTACCTGTTATGCTATAGCTTACAAGGCCGTAGATTGTATGTTCCTGTTGGATGCTGTCTCTTTCCCGTCGCTGGGGTAGGTACTTCTGATGTCTACATAGGGAAACCGATTTGGATATATAAAGTCCGCTATATTGAGATTTGCATCATGATGTGCTACCATTCTGGAACATTAACATTCAAAGAGAAAAGTAAGTCATTTTAACAATATATAAAAAGAGAGAGATAGAAGATTAAAATAGAAAAATAAAACCTGATAGGTCGCACAGCCGTTCCGCTCCTATTGTTTAATTCTACCTTAGTTTTGGTTGTTACATATGTTTTTGCCCCTAGTTCGTGGTATCGCTTTTCCCTCAGGACAGAACATATTTTTATTAGGATTTGGTTCGGTATTCGGCCAAATCCGTTGGGGTAGGTTTGGGGGTTCGGCCGAACCCAAAAACATGGGTCCTCCGGACCAGATGATAAGCACCAGGTACATTATGGGGCTAAGTTAAGCAGTGTGAGGAACAAAGATGAGGAAGAACAGTAAAGCGAATGATGAAGTTTAATAGAGACAAGAGGCATGTTTCTGAACTTATATGTAAAATTATGCTACAGTATGACAAAAAAAACAGTGTAGCAAACAGAAACAAACTAGTGGTTGTATATATAGTGTATGTATGTGAGTGTATAGATTGGTAGGTGTGGGTTAAGTGTGCTGGGTTTACTTGGATGGGTTGAACTTGATGGACACTGGTCTTTTTTCAACCCTATGTAACTATGTAACTATGTAACTATGTAAAGTAAAGCAGTGAGCCAGAGGACATTTTTATGCAAATTACAGTTTACCATAGGTTGGAATTCACTTTATAATTAATGGCCACACAGCAACAAATAAATAACATTTTGAAACTCTTTTGGGAAATGTTACATGAATGAAATGTATAATGCAATTGCCCTTATTTTTTCCCCGCTTAGAGGCTGTTAATAATTTTGCCAGTCCATAACACATAGTTATACATGCCCAGCATTCTGCTGTTGACACAGTGGAGTTCAAACCAAAACACCAGTATTAAATACCTTTGAGATTAATCAGTGAGCAGGAAAATTCCTTTCTAAGAGCATACCCACATGCACTAGGATTATTTAACTAAGATCCACATTTTTTAAAAGACATTGTAACCAATAGTGTTTTTTTTCATGTTAATTTCTTACTACCCTTTGGTGCTGAGTAATTATATTTTGTATTATTGCTTAGCTGGCTATAAACGAGAACTAGTAAGCCGTTCTCCATTACTGAAATTCCAGATAATTGATATTAAGTGAATAAGTAGCATGTCTGTCTATTTCCCAGATGCATTTCTGTACAATTAAGTAGCTTTCCTACTCAGATCTCTTTTGAAACTTTAGGTCTGCCTCTGATCTGCCCTAATTCTGCCTCCCCGCTTCCCCTCCATTTCGCCCATTATTTATATTATTAACTCTATCTCCTAACCAATTCTTCGGCCATCAACATAAAAACCCCACCCCCTCTGCATCACACCCCTGCCCCCATGTGTCATTGACCTAAGTTAAAGGAGACCTGTTACCTTAAGAAATAATTGCAAATCATTGTTCATTATATTAGTTGAGCATGTCTTGCAAGTATACAACCAAAGAAAGCAGGCAGCTGCCATTTTGTAAAAACCATTATTGTCAGGCTTATCTCTGCCAGATGCTTGAGACACAGGGAAAGATGACTGAAGCACTCCCCTACGCTTCCCACTGAGTGCTCAGGTCCTGGAAATGCAGACAGGGTGAGCTCAGATAAGGAATAGCAGAGGTGCTAGTAACTGACGCAAAGGTCTCTGCTTAATGCGGAAAACAGGTACTGGGATCAGGCAAAAGCAAAGTCACAAAGGCAGGCCGAAGGTCAGGACAGGCAGCAAACAGGAGAAACGAAGTACTAGGCCGAAGTAAAAAACCAGGACTTCAATCAAAGTTCAGGAGGGAGCCGAAGTCGAGAGCAGAAGCAGGGGTCAAACCAGAATCAGGAACAGGAACCGCGTAGTGTTAATCAGTAAAGATGGTCACCTCGCACTGGACTACAGACCACGGCAATGCGCATGTGTCCGTTTGTGACCGCGTCAACGCGCGCGTGCAGATACGCACAGGAGCGCGAATTAACGCGCATGCGCAGATTGGGAGGCCTCCCGTGAGACACACGAATCGCCTGACAATTATTAAGACAAGCTTTGCATCATCACAAAATCTGGTTTATGTTTCAAAATCTGGCACCTGATGCCCATGCCCGTAAGCAGGATACATAAATGCAAAGACATCTAGAAAGTGCAGAATGGAAAGTAAAAATTAATTGCCTGCCCCACCTCTATGCCTCAGGCATAGAGGCAGGGCAGACAATATATGACAGACAGCTCATACAGCAGACAATATATGATTGACAGCTCAGATTTGTAAATACATTTATAACAGGTATAGCTGTGTTAGTAGGTACTACTATTGCTTATAGGCTTATCTTGAGAGTCACTGGGACAGAATAAGTATAAAAGAATGTGCGTGCATACATCTTAAGGTGCCCATACACGGGCCGATTCTAGCTGCCAATATCGGCCCCTTAGACCGTTTCGGCAGCTAATCGGCTCGTGTATGGGCACTACCAACGGGACTGCCCGACCGATATTTGGCTTTAAATCGGCCACATCTCGATCGGGCAGGTTTAAAAATCTAGTCGGATCGGGGACCACATTGGCTTGTTGATGTGGTCCCCGGACCGACTTTGCCTATACCTGTTGTTATAATTCGATCGAATTAGCCTGGATCCTCCCAATATCGCCCACCCATAGGTCACGGAAAAGATCTGCTCGCTTGGTGACACCATGAAGGTGTATGGGCACCTTTAGAGGGAAAATTGCTTGGGGGTATGATATTGGGCATTGCTTGTTGTTGGTGTTTGGCAAGTTAGTGACCTCTGGTCCAAAGTTTTCCATGTTCTGACTCTCCCAGATTTAGTGTATAAAGCCTGCCTCTGTTTCAGAGCATTTGTGACATAATAAGACTATAGCCCATCTGTCAAGACTTTATTCTGTATTTGCCAATCCCTAATAAATACTAGATAAATACTAAAAGTATGTTCTGTCTACAGTTTCATCCCAGCCCTCCTGTGAGGGAGGGTATTAGTGTCTGTCACACATTCTAAGGGCTTTTTAGAATATACTTTGGATCCAGGTATAAGGTAGAAATCGGTTTACATAGATTAGAAGCCCATATATTTACTTCAGGATTAGGTTGGCATAGTTATGCATTCAAGGTTTTTGGCAACAAGGTTTTAGGCTATCCTTGTACTTAAATATTTGTTCAAAGCAAAATACTCAGGATAGATGAGAAATGTAAGGAGAATAGCTTAATGAATGAAGGAGTCATGGACAAAGATATGGGGCTGCAGTTTAGATAAAACTGTTGAGTGCTAGATGATTGTTATTTATTAAATCATATGTGTTATAGGATAATCAAAGAGAAGAATTCTAAAGCAGTTTTTCTAACTTATTTGTATTGCATTACAGTTTATTCTACTCCTGCCCACTTCAATATAACATGGTATATAATATTTAGATGTGATGTAATGGGATATCTATTACAGCATGAAAGTACCAGTACAACACTTAGTAATTCTAACAAAGTCATCCCAAATGCTGATATCTGAGCCTTAGCAAGTCTGCCCTAAAATGAGTATTTGCCACTAACACATATTAGATCTTGTTCATAAATACCCTATTTCTGACCTATTAAATCTGCACTAGTTGGCTCAAGTGACAGCCCCTAGAATTATTCATAAATACCCAATTTCCTCTCTATTTTAGTCTTGAATTTCTGATTCAAACCTGCTTTAGTTGGCACTGTCCTAGCCCACCTTCTCCTTGTCTGCAACTGCCAACTTACTCCTTTTTGCCACTGTCTGTGAGCATGGGAGTGGCTAAATCTGGTTAAATAACACATTTAACACGTCTAAAAGCTTCTGCCTACCTGTCTTGTTGGTCATATTAACATGATATTGTCATTTGGTTACATCATAATTCTGTGCATTTTTATATATGTAAAGGACTTGGAATATCCACCTGCACTGAACTGTAATTTATTTGGAGGAATAGTGGCTGTTTATCTTCCATATGTAAGAGATGTGCTGGACAAGGTTATTGTTAGGTGTATTTTTCACCAGTGTTAAAGGTGGTACACAGTTAGCTCCAGGTAAAATGTCTGCTGTTGCAGCAAGTTGGGCTGTATTCTTTTGTGAGCTTAGGAAAAGCCAGATAAATGGGTCCCTGGGTGAACAGAGAAAGTGTAGGTTGGGTCTTCCATTCCATACTCCATTAAGGCTAATGCCAGACGAGGCGTAGGGCAGATATTTTCGGCAAGCGGAAAAATGCATAAAAATGTGAGAGTTTGAAAGTCTGCGTATTTCGGCGGAAAAGCGCTTGCCGAAAATATCCGCCCTACACATCGTCTGGCATTAGCCTTAGTGTTTGCAGCTGCCCAACTGTAGGGAGCTGCCTGATTAGGCTGCAGATGAGCCACAAATAAAAAGGGTGTGGGATTATGCCTCCTTGCGTTGGAGGGGGTGTGGTTCTGCCAGACAGTGAGCTGGAATCTCTGGTGGGGAGAGTCAGCAGGGCTTAGTGAGATGCCCAGAATGTTCCTGTTTCTGTGCTCCAGATCCTACGCTAACCTGCCTACCATAGCATTTCCCCTGAAAACTGTACAGGCAGAAGGCTTGTCACACATTAAATAAATTAAAATAGACACATCACAGACAGGTCTTGTGCAGTAGAGGAAGCAGACTCTGCAGTCATGGGGTCCTGGGGAACAGGGGGGTGTGAACTGCAGGGTCGACGCCAAGTTGTTATACCGCTGGTTGTGTGTATATGAGGGGATAACTCTTGCCTTTTATAAGCTTGTGTTAGTCCTAATCAGTAGTGCTAAATAGTGCTAAAAGTTGGGTGGGTTAGAAAATGGCTATTTGTGTGTGCACAGCAGCTGAAACACATGGCTTGTACAATCTGCATCTGCCCTGTTTAGAGCAGTCTCTTGACTAATGCATTTAATGCTCCATAACCAAACATTCATACTTTCATATCAATTATCTTGTTTTGGGTTACCAGATTAATGAAGGCATGCAGTTGTGATGTAAATCTAACGTTTCATAAATGTTTTTTGGTGTGTCACCTGTAAACACAGAGATGTTTGTATGTAACAAACACTAAAATGAATGCATTATAAAGGTAGAGGCCTAATAATCTTATAATATAAAAGAGGGGATTGATTAATTTGCATTCCCTGTTTTATCTGTTTTAAGTTCATAAACAGGTATCGGACCCCTTATCCGGAAACCCCTTATCCAGAAAGTTCGGAATTACGGAATGGCCATCTCCTATAGACTCCATTATAAGCAAATAATTCTTATTTCTAAAGTGATTTCCTTTTTCTCTGTAATAATAAAACAGTACCTTGTACTTGATCCCAACTAAGATATTATTAATCCTTATTGGAGGCAAAACAAGCCTATTGGGTTTATTCAATATTTAAATGATTTTTAACAGACTTAAGGTATGGAGATCCAAATTACGGAAAGATCCCTTATCCGGAAAACCCCAGGTCCAGAGCATTCTGGATAACAGGTCCCATACCTGTATTTAAAAAAAAAAAAAAATTGGGCCAGGGAATGTGCATTGATCAAACTCTTTTTTGTGTGTTTGTAAAATTTGTCAGATTTAATTGTATTTCACTTGGTCCCACAACACCGTTTGTCAATCTATAATATAATCACACTTTTCCTGAAAAAAGGCATACAGTATAAGGCTGTTACCAGTGTCTGTTTGTACAACAATTTCAAGGTTGCCCCTTCCCCTTCCATCTTCCATTGACAAATACAAAGCTGACTCTAAAATTTAGGGTCATAAATCAAGGTAGATGTTTGACACTGTATTTGACACTGCCCCTGGGCTCTTTGGGGCTTGTAGAGGTAACTTATTGAACTCTGACCTTGGTAGCATAAACATAATTAAAGGTATTACTGTATAACATCCCCCTGTTATGTTCATTATTCATTATCTTTGCATTTTGGGACCTGTCATACGCTCCTACCTGTGCCTGCACCTGAATGAATGATATACGCTTGGGTGCAGGCACATGTAGCCGAAATCCGCTGAAAATATGAAGTCTGGCGTTTTTTTGAGGATATCGGCTACATGTGCCTCCACCCGAGCATATTTCATTTATTCAGGTGCAGGCATAAGGCAGGCTAAATTTACAGTAGCCGGGTGTATTCTTGGCAAGCGTTTTTTTGGCTTGCCAAGAATACGCCCATGTGGCATTAGCCTTAGGCTGCGCCTTTTACATGGATACCAATTAATATAAAGCAACTTTCAATGTAATAGAGAGAGTGAGAGAGACTGATACAATATAGCATATTGGTGATAACAAATAAATAACTTTATCATCCATTCACACACTTATGTTTGAGAACTATAACGTTTCTTATTAACAGTGCATGTAAAACAAAAAGTTAATTTGGGATACTGGAATAATTATGCAAACATGCTCCTAATCCATTTCTATACAACACTTAGGGGCTGATTTACTAATCCACGAATCCGAATCCCGAATGGGAAAAAATCGGATTGGAAACGAACAGTTTGCGATTTTTTCGTAAATTGTCGCGACTTTTTCATAGCCATTACGACTTGCTCGTAAATTGTAAAACTTTTTCGTATTGAGCGCTCGTAAACGGCGGGAAAACCTTTGCGACTTTGCATGATTTTGGAAGCCTCCCATAGGACTCAATGGCACTCTGCAGCTCCAACCTGGCCCAAGGAAAGTCACGATACTGAAGCTTGAATGAATCCGAAACTTTCGTACTCGGCACGACGGCTATGAAAAAGTCGCGACAATTTACGAGCAAGTAGTAATGGCTAAGAAAAAGTTGCAACAATTTACAAGCAAGTCGTAATGGCTACGAAAAAGTCGCGACAATTTACGAAAAAATTGCAAAATACCGATCATTACGAAAAAAACGCATTTGGACGCTTTTCAGACGTTCGTGGATTAGTAAATGTGCCCCATAGGGGCATATTCATTAAAGTACGACAGGTCCGATTACAAAAAATTTGTATTTTTCCTAGTTTACAACTTTTGCGTATTTTCTACGATATTTTCGTTAAATTGTGTGGCTTTTTTGTACTTTGCAACAATTTGCATGACAATTTGTGCAACAAAATCGTATTTGTCGCAACGAGTACGAAAGTTTTGGATTCTTTCAAGCATCGGTATCGTGACTTTCCTTGGGCCAGGTTGGAGCTGCAGAGTGCGATTGAGTCTTATGGGAGGGTTCCAAAATCATGGACTGAAGGTTCAAAGTCGGAAAGTTTTCCCGCCGTTTAAAAAATCCTTTCCGAATATTTAAATGGAACCTCCCTTCTTCTAAACGAAGTGGGTGCCCTCGTGTCCGTTGGAAGGACCTACTGGTAAATAAAACATTAGAAAGGTTATTTTATGATCCCTTTATATATTTATACATAGTTATCATGTCACCTCTTAAGCGCCTCTTCTCCAGTGTAAACAGACCCAACTTGGCCAGTCTTTCTTCATAACTGAGACTTTCCATGCCCTTTACCAGCTTAGTTGCCCTTCTCTGGACCCTCTCTAACTCAATAATGTCCGTTTGAGCACTGGAGACCAAAACTGAACAGCATATTCTAGATGGGACCTTACCAGTGCTCTGTAAAGGGGAAGAATAACCCCCTCCTCCCGTGAATCTATACCCCTTTTAATACAGCTCAAAACCTTGTTTGCCCTTGCAGCTGCTGCCTGGCATTGCTTGCTACAGCCAAGTTTATTATCTACAAGGACTCCAAGGTCCTTCTCCATTATGGATTTGCCTAGTGCAGTCCCATTAAGGGTATACGGGGCTTGCATATTTTTACATCCCAGGTGCATGACCTTACATTTATCCACATTAAATCTCATCTGCTACTTAGCTGCCCAGATTGCCAGTTGGTCAAGATCCTGCTGCAGGGATGTCACATCCTGGATAGAATTGACTGGTCTGCAGAGTTTTGTGTCATCTGCAAACACTGATACATTACTCATAATACCCTCCCCTAAGTCATTTATGAACAAATTAGACAAAAGTGGACCCAGTACAGAACCCTGAGGGAACCCACTGAGGACCTTATTCCAAGTAAAGAATGTACCATTAACAACCACCCTCTGTACCCGATCCTGTAGCCAGTTTTCTATCCATGTGCAAACGACTTCACTAAGACCAATATGCCTTAGCTTAGAAAGCAGTCGTTTGTGGGGAACGGTATCAAATGCTTTGGCAAAATCCAAATAGATTATATCTACTGCATCCCCACTGTCCAGCTTCTTACTTATCTTCATCTAGCTTTTTAACAAATACTCTTTCCAGGTTTTTTTTTTTTTTTTAAATGTGTCACTGGTTCTCCCAGCTATAAATTTGAAATATGTATCTAGAATCCACAATACCATTCTGGAAGACAGAAACTTTTTTATTATTATGCTAGGTGCTAGAGAATCAGTATCAGTTTCTACCTTGCAAAGATCTATTGTTACAATAATTTAAAAAACCTTCAAAATAAAAGGGGAAGAGGCACCTGAGGGAGTGTAGGGACCTACTGACAAGGTACAAGTTAATGCAAGAGTAAGGAAAAAACAGGCAATACATCAGGGAAGGTATCATTTATGGTTTAAGGTTTAATACCAGAAACAATTACTCTCTACATCATACTAAAAGTTAACTCAAAGGTGAACAACCCTTTTAAGGGGTTAAGGTTATAAGACAGGGACATTTGCTGGGGAAAGTTTTCACTGGGGCCTGTTCATGGGAAACAGGGACCAATGGTGACCTTAGCATAGAAACCACTTTAATCAAATAATTACATTTTTAAAAAATTGTTTCCTTTTTCTTGGTAAAAATAAAACAGTATGGCGTACTTGATCGTAACTACGTTGCATGAACCCATATTGATGGCAAAACAATCCTTCCGGATTTAGTTTAAACATAAAATATATCAACTACAACCACAACCACTGTTTATACTGTAATAAGTAGTATCAGTAATTAAAACATTGTGTAAAGAAATAATCTCAGCGACTAGTAATTTTATGTACCACATTAATTGTAGTTTGTTACTCAAATATAGTGCTTACAGATAAAAAACATAATCTTTTTTTTTTTATAATTTATAATAACGTATTTTGTAGACTTTACGTTATTTACCATACTAATGCTATCTTCTTGTTGCCATTTTTGTTCCAATAGTGCACTTTAGTTATTCTTCCTTTCATGGAAGGTATGTATTCAGACTGCTTTATGAAATAGTGAGCAGAAAAGTCCACAGTCACGCACTCAGCATTGATATTCCAGACTTAAATTTTATATATATGTATATATATTATATATATATATATATATATATATATATATATAGCAAAAAAAGGGAAAGTTGTGCTCAACCACTAAATTTTAAACCATTAGGCGGGGGTGCAATGAGGTTGTGACTAAGAAATACATAGAAACAACAACAAGAGATCCTCTGCACTCACCCATTATCAATATATAGAACATTAAGACATTCGGTGCATTTAAGCTACTAAGAAATGCCCTTCCCTTTAAGCAAAACAGGGATTGTTTGTCCATATATTGCAATATACTTCAAGCTGGCCAACTGCGTCAAAGTCATCCCTTTTGACCAGTTCCTACACTGACTTATGCGATTCATTAAGAATTCTACTGCTTCAATATACATTTAGCCAAGGGACTAAGTTTTACCTGCAACTTTCTTGCTTTCAAGGTTAAAACCCCCATATGGTTGCCCATTTATTGGCTCCACTGGGATCACCTGACTGCAGCTGGGAAGGGTGGGAGCTACAACAAGGCGCTGGCCACTGCTCCTGTATAAGCTATAGCATAAGTCAGTAGAAAATAATCATCTGTGGCCAGCACACCCTTCAATGTTTCATCAAAAAATTTTTTACTGCAGATATATTGTTAAAACCAACGTTTCGGTCCTTGTTAGGACCTTTCTCAAGGATGAGAAATCCTTGAGAAAGATCCTTGAGAAAGGTCCTAACAAGGACCGAAACGTTGGTTTTAACAATATATCTGCAATAAAAAATTTTTTGATGAAACATTGAAGGGTGTGCTGGCCACAGATGATTATTTTCTATATATATATATATATATATATATACAGTGGTGTGAAAAACTATTTGCCCCCCTCCTGGTTTCTTATTCTTTTGCATGTTTGTCACACAAAATGTTTCTGATCATCAAACACATTTAACTATTAGTCAAAGATAACACAAGTAAACACAAAATGCAGTTTTTAAATGAGGGTTTTTATTATTTAGGGAGAAAAAAAATCCAAACCTACATGGCCCTTTGTGAAAAAGTAATTGCCCCTGAACCTAATAACTGGTTGGGCCACCCTTAGCAGCAATAACTGCAATCAAGTGTTTGCGATAACTTGCAACGAGTCTTTTACAGCGATCTAGAAGAATTTTGGCCCACTCATCTTTGCAGAATTGTTGTAATTCAGCTTTATTTGAGGGTTTTCTAGCATGAACTGCCTTTTTAAGGTCATTCCACAACATCTCAATAGGATTCAGGTCAGGACTTTGACTAGGCCACTCCAAAGTCTTCATTTTGTTTTTCTTCAGCCATTCAGAGGTGGATTTGCTGGTGTGTTTTGGGTCATTGTCCTGCTGCAGCACCCAAGATCGCTTCAGCTTGAGTTGACGAACAGATGGCCGGACATTCTCCTTCAGGATTTTTTGGTAGACAGTAGAAATCATGGTTCCATCTATCACAGCAAGCCTTCCAGGCCCTGAAGCAGCAAAACAACCCCAGACCATCACACTACCACCACCATATTTTACTGTTGGTATGATGTTCTTTTTCTGAAATGCTTTTACGCTAGATGTAACGGGACACGCACCTTCCAAAAAGTTCAACTTTTGTCTCGTCGGTCCACAAGGTATTTTCCCAAAAGTCTTGGCAATCATTGAGATGTTTTTTAGCAAAATTGAGACGAGCCATAATGTTCTTTTTGCTTAAAAGTGGTTTGCGCCTTGGAAATCTGCCATGCAGGCCGTTTTTGCACAGTCTCTTTCTTATGGTTGAGTCGTGAACACTGACCTTAATTGAGGCAAGTGAGGCCTGCAGTTCTTTAGATGTTGTCCTGGGGTCTTTTGTGGCCTCTCGGATGAGTTGTCTCTGCGCTCTTGTGGTAATTTTGGTCGGCCGGCCACTCCTGGGAAGGTTCACCACTGTTCCATGTTTTTGCCATTTGTGGATAATGGCTCTCACTGTGGTTCGCTGGAGTCCCAAAGCTTTAGAAATGGCTTTATAACCTTTACCAACCTTGAACTTTTCCACATTTTGTCACATTACAGCCACAAACATGAATCAATTTTATTGGAATTCCACGTGAAAGACCAATACAAAGTGGTGTACACGTGAGAAGTGGAACGAAAATCATACATGATTCCAAACATTTTGTTACAAATAAATAACTGCAAAGTGGGGTGTGCGTAATTATTCAGCCCCCTGAGTCAATACTTTGTAGAACCACCTTTTGCTGCAATTACAGCTGCCAGTCTTTTAGGGTATGTCTCTACCAGCTTTGCACATCTAGAGACTGAAATCCTTGCCCATTCTTCTTTGCAAAACAGCTCCAGCTCAGTCAGATTAGATGGACAACGTTTGTGAACAGCAGTTTTCAGATCTTGCCACAGATTCTCGATTGGATTTAGATCTGGACTTTGACTGGGCCATTCTAACACATGGATATGTTTTGTTTTAAACCATTCCATTGTTGCTCTGGCTTTATGTTAAGGGTCGCTGTCCTGCTGGAAGTGAACCTCCGCCCCAGTCTCAAGTCTTTTGCAGACTCCAAGAGGTTTTCTTCCAAGATTGCCCTGTATTTGGCTCCATCCATCTTCCCATCAACTCTGACCAGCTTCCCTGTCCCTGCTGAAGAGAAGCACCCCCAGAGCGTGATGCTGCCACCACCATATTTCACAGTGAGGATGGTGTGTTCAGAGTGATGTGCAGTGTTAGTTTTCCGCCACACATAGCGTTTTGCATTTTGGCCAAAAAGTTCCATTTTGGTCTCATCTGACCAGAGCACCTTCTTCCACATGTTTGCTGTGTCCCCCACATGGCTTGTGGCAAACTGCAAACGGGACTTCTTATGGTTTTCTGTTAACAATGGCTTTCTTCTTGCCACTCTTCCATAAAGGCCAACTTTGTGCAGTGCATGACTAGTAAATAGTCCTATGGACAGATTCCCCCACCTGAGCTGTAGATCTCTGCAGCTCGTCCAGAGTCACCATGGGCCTCTTGGCTGCATTTCTGATCAGCGCTCTCCTTGTTCGGCCTGTGAGTTTAGGTGGACGGCCTTGTCTTGGTAGGTTTACAGTTGTGCCATACTCCTTCCATTTCTGAATGATCGCTTGAACAGTGTTCCGTGGGATGTTCAAGGCTTTGGAAATCTTTTTGTAGCCTAAGCCTGCTTTAAATTTCTCAATAACTTTATCCCTGACCTGTCTGGTGTGTTCTTTGGACTTCATGGTGTTGTTGCTCCCAATATTCTCTTAGACAACCTCTGAGGCCGTCACAGAGCAGCTGTATTTGTACTGACATTAGATTACACACAGGGGCACTCTATTTAGTCATTAGCACTCATCAGGCAATGTCTATGGGCAACTGACTGCACTCAGACCAAAGGGGGCTGAATAATTACGCACACCCCACTTTGCAGTTATTTATTTGTAAAAAATGTTTGGAATCATGTATGATTTTCGTTCCACTTCTCACGTGTACACCACTTTGTATTGGTCTTTCACGTGGAATTCCAATAAAATGGATTCATGTTTGTGGCTGTAATGTGACAAAATGTGGAAAAGTTCAAGGGGGCCGAATACTTTTGCAAGCCACTGTATATATATATATATACAGCCACAGTAAAATCCGCACTCCAAACTTACATTCTGCTTCTTAGTTGCCCGGGTGCTGCCAGGGGATATTACACAACGAAACCACGTACAATAGGCGCACTCCAGGGTCTTTTTCATAAAATTCAAATCTTTATTTTCATACAGCCATCAGATCAACGTTTCGGCTCTGGCCTAGAGCCTTTTCTATTGAAAAGGCTCTAGGCCAGAGCCGAAACGTTGATCTGATGGCTGTATGAAAATAAAGATTTGAATTTTATGAAAAAGACCCTGGAGTGCGCCTATTGTACGTGGTTTCGTTATATATATATATATATATATATATATATATATATATATATATATAAAAAGGCTGAGGCACACACTTACAGGGGTGCAAATCAGAAAAACAATGTAAATATGTAAAAAATGCTGATGCACACCAGGAAAATTTCATCAAAAAGGGATACTTATTTTATTTAGATCAACGTTTCTCTTTTTGATGAAATTTTCCTGGTGTGCATCAGCATTTTTTACATATATATTATATATATGTGTATTGTATGAACTTTTAATGGGTGTAGAATTTTTTTTTATTAAATATATACAGTTTTTGTTAAATTCTGTGTTGTAAAACTTACCAACTGTCCTTATTTCAGTTGGTCTTCTATTTTATCCTAATTTCTGAAAACCCTGCACATAGAGGACCTGGAACCACTGTGTTATGCTGTGTTAGGCCAGTGTCACACGTTGCATTTTCTGTTTATTAAAACCGTTAAAAAAGACATATGAGGGTGATTTATCAATACTGGGCAAAATTGCCCATGGGCAGTAACCCATGACAACCACTCAAATTGTTGTATTTATTGTTCTACCTGCATCTGACTGGAAAAAGCAAATTACTGACAGTTTCTGTGGGTTACTGCACATGGGCAAATTTGCCCTTTGTTGATAAATGAGCCCCACTAGTGGATTAGAACTTCATTAGAACGCACTGACAGGCACAGCTTCCCCTGTCAATGCACACATAGGGCTGGTTTTGGCACAGAAATGCATGTTTTTCACAATCTACCCTGTGTGTACACTGACAGGAGAATGCTATGGCTGTCATTGAATTGTAAAGATGTGGTGTAAGGCACTGGATCATGTTTTCTTTGCTTAAGACAATAAAACTCCCCAATTTGAACTATGTTCCCTGGGCAACTGAATAGGCTTTTTGGTAATCTGCCACTTCATATTCTGTATTTCTAAGTAAAAGGTAGGTGCTTTGATTCATGAAATATCAGACGGTCAATGTATTATACAGATTGTACAGTGAATTTCTTCCCTTCTTCTTTCTATACCCTTAAAGCACTGCATGCGGATATCTATTAATCCTGAACTGAAAGTTGTTATCCGGCTTTTCTAGCAAATTCCAAATCACAGTGCAATCATGCACCTCACTTTTCAGAAACAAACTGTATCTCAATCCAAGAAAAATTAAGTGAACCATCTTAAACCAGAAAACCCAGGTAAACAAACAAGTACAGCCGAAAGAGCTGACAAACCAGCAGAAAAGAACAGGATAGCATAAGCAAGGGACATTTTCTTGTATAATAATATGCCGTTTTAGAAAACCCAGGTGTACATTTTTTTCAGTACTGAATATGCTTATTCTTCTAGGTTAAGTGTATTTTTCCAAATGAATGTGATGATGTTTGCTGTTGTCAGTCATGTGAGCAACAACATGACTTGTGTAGCACTGTAAGGCACAGCTGGTCAACCTCTACAAGTTTTCACACGTATGGGATCCCATATCTGGAAAATTGATATGCGGAAAGGAATCCTTTGCTTGTTAATTAATATTCTTTAAAAAATCATGCATTTGTTTCTCAGTGTTTGTGATTTCTTTGTGGTGATGTTTTTCTTCTGGCACAGAACCCAAGTGTGATCCTCCCTCTCTCTTTAAATATTGCTGTCCCAACTGTGTCTCGCCTTATGCTAATTCTGTGATATATATAAATATCTTCTGTTACTTTTCTTCAGAAAGAATTGGTGGACATGTGGCAGTAATCTGGAAACCTTTAGAATACAGAACACACTAAAACTGCTCTTGCTTGTATTATGGACAACAAAGAGGAAAAGAAGGAGAGAAGGCAGGGATATTTTGCAAGGTTAGTGAACATTTTATTGATTTAAGCACACAAAGCTGAATAAGTACTTCTGGACTTTGCTCTTGGCAGGGAGCCCATAAGCCATGAGCATTTCCTATCTAATGGAGCAGACAGAGACACTAAGCATTTCTGGATGTACTAAAAAGCTTTCTTGTTATCTTTTATGGCAGTATATCCTTTACAAGTTCTAAATGAATGTACATTACTGCTAATGTTTTTAAATGCAGCTATGTTGGTTTGCAGTAATGCAGATGAACTGTCTGACTATTAAAAAAAGAAACAAACAACAATTCATAACTTCCTTTTGTGGGTGGGTGGGACAGAGCACCATTTACCTTAACATGGGCTATAGGTTGTGGATACAATAATTGGACTATATATTGGGGAATATACTGACCTGTATATTTGCTAAACAATCTTTTAAAGGGTGGAAAATAGAATATCTTTAAAACATTGCTTAGCAAGTATACAGGTCAGTATACTTCCCTTGTAAGCAAGGGAAGGCATCGCAAAGCAAAACCTTTATGGCTGAAAGTGTTAGTGTTGAGGTTGATAAGAAAAAACGTTCTTTTATAGCATTCAAGTTAGCTGGAACAGCAGAAACTTTCATTAGGTTCAAGGAAGCAAATAAAGCATGCAAAAAAGCTATCAGGCAAGCTAAAATAGAGATGGAAAGGGGTATTGCAGCTAGGAGTAAAAGGAATTCAAAATTATTTTTTAAATATGTAAATAGTAAAAAAATGAAGCAAGAAGGGGTGGGACCCTTATTATCACAGGGGGGTCAGTTGGTTGATGTGAACAGGGAAAAAGCAGAAATTTTGAACACATATTTTTCATCTGTCTATTCAACTGAGGAGCAAGCTAATCAAGGCTTCCCTTTTAATATACCCAATTCTAGTAATATAACTACAGATGCATGGGTCACTCATAGGAAATTTATAAGACACTGGAACAGGTAAAGGTAATCAAAGGTCCAGGACCGGATGATATTCTTCCCAGGGTATTAAACGAGCTTAGCTCTGTGATTGGTAAACATCTTTACTTTAGTTTACTAATTTTTTAGGATTCATAGAGGTCTGGCATGGTGCCAAGAGACCAGCGAATTGCTAATGTGGTTCTCAGCCAGAAAACTATAGGCCTGTTAGTCTGATATCAGTAGTAGGAAAGCTTTGGAAGAGGTAATAAGGGATAGGGTACTTGAATACACTGCACATCACAATATGTGCCAGTAGTGCTGGGCGGTATACCGGTAAAAACCGATCACCGGTTTTTTTTTTGAAACCGATATGAATTTTCTACATACCCCCATACCGGTGTGCTGAATACTTCCGGGTGCGCACGTGACGTCAGCGCGCACGTGACGTCAGCGCGCACGTGACGTCAGCGCGCACGTGACGTCAGCGCGCACACTCTACAAAAGCGCCATCGCTAGGACGCATTCAGAGTCGGATACCAATGTGAGCTGTCGGGGGTGCCTGGCCAGTAATTATATTTTATGTGAAGGGGATGGGGTTGTGTTTGGGGGGGGTGGGGGGTTATATTTATGTGAAGGGGATGGGGGGGTGTTTGGGGTGGGGGTGGGTGGGTTATACTTATGTGAAGGGGATGGGGTTGTGTTTGGGGGGGGTGGGATGGGGTGGGGGGTTATATTTATGTGAAGGGGATGGGGGGGTGTTTGGGGTGGGGTGGGGGGGGTGTGTGCGGATGGGGGGTGTTTGGTGTGGGGGGGTGCGTGCGGATGGGGGGGTGTTTGGGGTGGGGGGGGTGCGTGCGGATGGGGGGGTGGGGGGTGCGTGCGGATGGGGGGCTGCGTGCGGATGGGGGGTGTTTGGGGTGGCGGGGGGGGTGCGGGTGGCGGGTGTTTGGGGTGGTCACCTAATCATGCATGGGGAAAAAAAAATACCGTCAAATACCGTGATACCGATATAATTTTGAAAAATACCGTGATATAAATTTTTGGTCATACCGCCCAGCACTATGTGCCAGCATGGTTTTATGCGTAACAGACTAATTGAATTGCCTTTTATGAGGAGGTGAGCAGGAACCTCCATGCTGAAATGGCAGTGGATGTCATCTACTTAGATTTTACTAAAGCATTTGATACAGTACCTCACAGAAAGTTAATGATAAAGCTGAGGAATATTGGCCTAGAACAGGGGTGTCAAACTCAATCACATAAGGGGGCCTAAATCTAAAACACAGGCTAAGTCGCGGGCCAAATTTTTTATTAATATACTTAGTAAGATACTAATGGGTATATTTATCACAATGTGTAAAAACTGGAGTAAGACATTTCCGGTGATGTTGCTCATAGCAGCCAATAGATTCTTTGCTACTGTTGAAATCTGATTACTGATTGGATGCCTTGGGCAACATTACTGGTAATGCTTTACTCCACTTTTTACACAGCATGATAAATATACCCCTTAGTCTTAGTTACTATGTGAGGAAAATGGAAAAATCAGGCTGGATGGTCAGACACACTCACCAAGGGCCACATAAAACAGCCAGGTGGGCCGGATTTGGCCCCCGGTCCTTGTGATTGACATATATGGCCTAGAACATAACATTTGTTATTGGATAGAAAACTGGCTGAAGGATAGATTACAAAGAGTGGTGCTAAATGGAACATTTTTTTTTTAATTGGGCCAATGTTGTTAGCGGAGTACTGCAGGGGTCAGTCCTTGGTCCTTTGCTTTTTAACTTGTTTGTTAAAGACCTGGAGGTGGGCATAGAAAGTACTGTTTCTATTTTTGCTGACGATACTAAATTGTGCAAAACTATAAGTTCCATGCAGGATGCTGTCACGTTGCAGAGCGATTTGATAAAACTGGGCAGCAAAATGGAAAATGAGTGTTGACAAGTGCAAAGTTAAGCAATTTGGTAAAATAATATAAATGCAAGTTATACACTAAATTTTAGTGTGTTGGGGGGGATCCTTAATTGAGAAGGATCTGGGACTTTGGTAGATGACAAGCTGTCTAAATCCAGGCAGAGTCATTCTGTGGCTACTAAAGCAAATAAAGTGCTGTCTTGTATAAAAAAGGGTAGTGACTCAAGGGATGAAAACATAATTTTGCTTTTTTATAGGTCTCTGGTAAGGCCTTACCTTGACTATACAGTGCAGTTTTGGGCTGCAGTCCTTAAGAATGATATTATTGAACTGGAGAGAGTGCAGAGATGTGCAACTAAACTGGTAAAGGGGAAGAAATATTTAAACTATGAGGTTAGACTGTCAAGGTTGGGGTTGTTTTCTCTGGAAAAAAAGGCATGCTTACTCTGTACAAGTACATTAGAGGGCATTATAGGCAGATAGGGGGATGTTCTTTTTTCCCATAAAAAAAACGACCAGCGCAGCAGAGGCCTCCCATTTAGATTAGAGGAACTTATATTTGAATTAGCGTAAGTGGTTTTTCACAGTGAGGGCAGTGAGGTTGTTGTATGTTCTTCCTAGTGATGTTGTGATGGCAGATTCTGTTTTTATGTCTTTAAGAGGGGGCTGGATGAGTTCTTGAACAAGCATAGTATCCAAGGCTATTGTGATACTAAAATCTACAGTTAGTATTGATTTTGGTATGTATGGTTTATTTATGTGAGTATATTGATAGGTCAGCATAGGTTTGTGTGCTACGTTTACTTGAAAGGGTTGAATTTGATGGACTCTGGTCTTTTTTTCAACCCTATGTTACTATGTAACTATGAACCCACCCATGGAAACCCAAATCACCTTATCACCTCCCAGAGGTGATACAAGAGAAATGTAAACAAGGCACCTGGGCCAGATGGAATATACCCTCGGGTACTGAGAGAGCTAGGGTCATTCCTATATTTAAAAAGGGAGTAAGATCTCAGCCTGGCAATTAGAGGCCTGTAAGTTTGACATCTGTGGTGGGCAAATTATTTGAAGGCGATCACATACAAAATTATGTACTGGAGAATGGCATGAGCAGTAATCAGCATGGCTTTATGAAGGACAGGTCATGTCAGACCAATCTAATTGCTTTTTGTGATGAGGTAAGTAAGAAGCTGGACAGTGGGGATGCAGTAGATATAATCGATTTGTATTTTGCCAAAGCATTTGATACCGTTCCCCACAAACGACTGCTTTCTAAACTAAGGTCTACTGGCTACAAGATCGGGTACAGAGGGTGGTTGTTAATGGCACATTCTCTACTTGGAATAAGGTTCTTAGTGGGGTCCCTCAGGGTTCTGTACTGGGTACACTTTTGTTTAACTTGTTCATAAATGACTTAGGGGAGGGTATTATAAGCAATGTATCAGTGTTTGCAGATGACACAAAACTCTGCAGACCAGTCAATTCTATCCAGGATGTGGCATCCTTGCAGCAGGATCTTGACCAACTGGCAATATGGGCGGCTAAGTGGCAAATGAGATTTAATGTGGATAAATGTAAGGTCATGCACCTGGGATGTAAAAATATGCAAGCCACTTGTACCCTTAATGGGACTGCACTAGGCAAATCCATAATGGAGAAGGACCTTGGAGTCCTTGTAGATAATAAACTTGGCTGTAGCAAGCAATGCCAGGCAGCAGCTGCAAGGGCTAACAGGGTTTTGAGCTGTATTAAAAGGGGTATAGATTCACGGGAGGAGGGGGTTATTCTTCCTCTTTACAGAGCACTGGTAAGGCCCCATCTAGAATATGCTGTTCAGTTTTGGTCTCCAGTGCTCAAACGGGACATTATTGAATTACAGAGGGTCCAGAGAAGGGCAACTTAGCTGGTAAGGGATCTGGCACACGGGGAGATTAGTCGCCCACGACAAATCTCCCTGTTCGTGGGCGAATAATCTCCCCGAAATGCCATCCCACCGGCGAAAATGTAAATCACCAGTGGGATGGCATAATGCGGAAGTTGCCTGGAGAGGAAACTGGCGACTAATCTCCCCGTGTGCCAGAGCCCTAAATGGTATGGAAAGTCTCAGTTATGAAGAAAGACTGGTCAAGTTGGGTCTGTTTACACTGGAGTAGAGGCGCTTAAGAGGTGACATGATAACTATGTATAAATATATAAGGGGATCATATAATAGCCTCTCTAATGCTTTATGTACCAGTAGGTCCAACAGTCCAGTGACACTAGGACTCTGGAGCCAGCTTTGAGGTGGTCTGAAGATGTATTTAGATCCTTTTAAGATTAGTGGAGGTGGATTTAGCTGGCATAAAGCCTGTTTGATCTTGGTGAGTCAAGGATGGGGCTACCTTGGCCAGTCATGTGGCCTATAGGAATCACAGTTTTTGGAGGCCTTTCCTTCTTTACCTATTGGCACTATGACTGCCTCATACAAGAAGGGAGGCAGGGAATCCTGTTTGATAGAATAGTGGTAGGTCTTGTGGAGCTGATGGATTAGAAGACTACTCTGAGTGTAAATGATATCAGGCTAAGAAGCCATCAGCACCAGGGATTTTGATCAGGGGAAGAGCTGAGATTGTTTCTGTGACTTCTAGTTTTGTAATGGGGCTGTCTAGGTAATCAGTTTCCTGTGGTGTTAAATGGGGAAAGGCAGTAGAGTTGAGGTATTCAGTTGGTTTGAAGAGTAGCTGGCTCTAGCTTGGTAGAGTTCTTGGTAGAATGTAGTAAAGGCAAAGTATGCCCTCTGTAGTGGAGACCAGTCCCCCCCTGATTGATCTCTGACGTAGGGGTTTTCGAGTCCTTAGCAGTTGCTAGTCGTGCCTTGTCACCCATGTCAAATATTCTTCGATCTGTATAGAGGAGCCATTTTCTGGTTATTCTTGCCTGTGCCAATTCATAGTGTCTTTGGTCTCAGCTTCCCTAAGTTCTGCCTTAGCTATATTTCTAGCAGTAGTTATTTCATTAATCAACATTCCACAAACTACCGCCTTTGAGGCTTCCTAGAGTATGTATCAACTAGCACTACCATAATTGCCTTTGACTTTTTACAAAGGCAAAGCCTGGCAATGTGTGGCAAATTTTGTTGCCGTTTTTTAAACACCATAATAAATTTGCTCCTGAATGTATACTAGTGTATACTTTTGCATTTCCATGCCAGTATCTGTTCCACGTAGCTTCACACAGGCCAACACCGTGTCTGTCAGTGGAACTACATGATAGAGGTTTTGCACAGACTGGGAAAAGTTTTTGCTCTTGCTAATACACTGTATGCACAGAGACATAAGTCGGCTAGTTAAAAATTATGTTTTTGAATAAAATTCAATGTGCACTCCACATACTGCCCACAAAAATTTGTTCTTGTGGATATCTTCACAGAGAAAAATACTGGAATTTTATTTTGGATTTTTTCTCATCAGTTCCCAGCCTTCAGCAGTGTCGGACTGGCCCACCAGGATACCAGGAAAACTCCCGGTGGGCCCAGGGGTCAGTGGGCCCTCCTGCTCTTGATCATTTGACCTGCTTCATGGTCATTCCCTATTTCTGAAGAGGATAAATAAAGTGGTTGAGTGAGGAAAGGGTTAAAAGTAGGTTGGAGAGTGAGCCCAGGGTCTAAGGTTTTCTGGTGGGCCCCTGGGGTCCCAGTCCGACACTGGCCTCCAGTTATTGTTAGAATGTTCTGAACAACACAAATGGTCATGGTCTGACACTGATCTGTTCTATGTAAATTTGCATTACTAAAAGTCCATATTGCCGCCCCCCCCCCGTGCAAGGGTATAAATGTTGTAATTATAAAGTAGACAGTACCCAGCAGTGCTTTTTAAACTGCTAAACCCAAATGGTTTGCAATATTAGAATTTTCCAGGATTCTGCAGTGAAATATAAGGCGCTCATAAAGAAAAGAGATAAATAGCAGCCTTTTGTTGATTAAATCCTCTATTCCTATTTACTGATTTATAAATAAATTGCATTTCTAATGTATTCACAACAATTGATATTACAGTATATGTAAAAATAGCTTTATTTTGGCAACAAGAGAATGTGTAGTTTTGTGAATGCCGTTACATAAATGTTACAAGTATGGCTTGTTAGAAAAAGGTAACATTTGATGTTTAGTACAAGTGTTTAGCCTATACAGTGAATGCTCCTATTTTACCAGTACTAAATATAAGACTTGTTTCCTTTGCCTTATTATCTATATTTGGCACACATTATTTTACTTGACAATGATTTTCTGTTGTGTAAACAAAGTCAATGTGTTCTGTAAATAGGGGGTTTATTAAAAAGTGTGTTGTTTACTTGAAAAAATCTCAATAGCATTGATTCATATAATTTCTGCTACACATTGGTAGAGTAGCAACAGTATACATGTAGTAGTTCCATAAATAAGGGCTTTATATTATTTTTTCTGAGCTGTGCTATAGACAGTTCTTAAAAGAGACACCCTATTAAAGTGAATAAAGAGCAGTGACATTTTCCTTTGAAATTTTGTGGTAGGTTTGTTTTCACACTTTGATAATAGCATTTGATGTCAATAACCAATACATTTCCCATTGAATTATTGAATTATAGCATGCATCCCTAAAAATAGAAGGGATATACTTTTTTTTTTTTTTTTAAAGGTTAGTGAAAATTTCCCTACAAACGTCACTAGCACCAGCCAGCCATTTAGCTTTGGCTGGCTGCTTACCCTGAATGTCTCCCTAATATGGCCACCTTAAAACAGCTCATTTACAAATGCAAGGGAATAATACAGAATTATAAAGGTACTTGCATCTGTAAATTTCGAATATTTGGTGTTGAACACTATAAATACATCAGTCGACAATCTTTAAGCTTGAATTTGTTTCTGTTTACTTGTTTGCAGTGTACAGTACAAACAGAGACCGTGAATATTGGGGTAACTAAATATAGATTTCTTTTGGTTTCGTGCATAATTTTCACCTACCACCACTAAAAGTACCAGAAGGACTCTGCTTGGTACCAGTTTAGAGGTCATTTGATTTTGTTAAAAAAAGCAAATAGAATAGAAGCAATCAAAATGATTGCCAAAATCCATAACCATGCACCATCTACAAATTTCTATATTGTTAGGAATAATAATAAAAAAACAACAAAACACAAATACAAGAGTATTGTAGAAATGATACCTATATTGGCTAACAATAAAAATACATTGCAAGCTTTCAGAGCTCTAAGGCCCCTTCATCAGGCAAAATACAAATGAGAACTGAAATGGCACAACATTTATACTGATAGATCAGAGAGAAGTGTTTACAAGCAATAAATTAGGAAGTTACAGATAGATAGAGATAACTTGTGAAGATAGTGAAAGTAATTAAGGTTTATTAGGGTGGGTTGTAAATAGTCCAGGGGTCTGGATTCAGTCAGATCAGATAGTGTGACATGAAACCTGACCCCAAATTAAGGCCCTGTCTTAATGTGTTAAATAACTCCATACATTTGAATTCATAGATCTTTTTGTTAGGATACACCCTTCCTGAAACCACCATCTATATTGTAGTAGCACAGTGCACTTTCTAGTGTAGCATCAGACTTCACGTGCTTATTTGCATATCTTGGTATGGCATTTCCTTACTAAAGTAATTTTCTCATCAGCAACGAAGCCTTTTGTATTCCACTGTGGTATTTTCTAAATAAAGCACAGTAATAAGAAGACTAAGAACAAAAGTTTCCTGCTGTATGCAGACCGGTTACTGACATTTATCAGAGATATTAGTTCCTTTTACTTTTGTCAGTATGAACACAAATTTTCCACCAACATTTTAGTTTTTTCATTTATTGTGTTCTTTTCTTTCCATTTCTGTTTTTAACACCACATTAGCTTAATCGTCTCTTTCTCTAAAGAGAGGAAAGCAGAGGTCTGTAACATGCAAATTAATGTTTTAATTATTTATAGCGTTTTCTTTAGTAATCCATGCCTCTATTTCAGCTCAAAGGAAACTATTTACTAATTATCTTCATCATTTTATAATCTGGTAATTCTGTAAGTCCAATTTATATGGTTCTACTTAAACAATTCTTCCCCTTTTTTAATCCTAGTTAGAATTTATGATCACATACTTTTAGATGACAACTATGTAACTACCCGGTAAGTAACTCATTTTACTGAAAAGCAGGGGTGTAACTATGCAGGAAACAAACTCTGAAACTGCTCATTCCACTGCTGAAAACTTTATGTAGGCAATTGCACACATAACTATATCCCAATATAAACAGTTAATGTTACTCTATAAAAAGCAGTAAACCTAAATAGTTCAATTAATAAATGTACTGAAAATCAGTTCTTTGGTATTCAGTGTCATATATCTTGTTTTTTAATTCATTGGTTGTCAGAGCTGATAAGCAAAACTGTCCTTTTTGCTTTGTCAAAAAATTGCAGAATTGTGGAAAAAAGTGCAAAAATTGTGACATTTCTGTGAAATGGTAGTCAATAAGAGTTTTCATTGAAACGTTTTTCCTCAGATCAAAATGGGCATATTTTTTTCCACGTTTTTCTTGCAACAAATCCATTAAAGGTAATAGGCATTTTTACACGTGTTTTTCTCAGCGAAAAACATGCATGGAGAAGTTTTAATAATTCTATTGGCATTATTTCTGGCACAAAAATATGCATTTTTTTTCTGGTGAAACAAAATGCATGGCAAAATTCTAACACTGCCATTAGATTTTTTCCCACACAAAAAATACATTCATCTTTTCTGGCAAAAAAAACCGCAGAAATTTAACAAATTTTTCAGCATTCAAGAAAACAGTGTAGTTTGCTTCATGTTTAAACCCAACAATCCTGCCTCTACTGTCAAGCTGCCACATCTCAAAGTACAGGAAATACTTTCAGACAATATGGCTTTGTTACTTATACAAAACTGAATTTAATTTACTGGTAGATTTTGTGCATAAAAACAAAACGGCAGATCTCAGCAACAGACCTAGCATTATTTCAGTATCCATACTCAGTGCTATACATAATTAAAATGTGCCTTTGTGCATAACCAACAGATAATTACTGATATGGGATAAGATCACTCAGCATTGTATTTTCTGACCAGTAAATGTACCCTCACATGTTGTTATATGAAGTTAACAAAATCAGCTGATTGTCACTACAGACACTAAGGTGGAACATGCAATAGAATGGTGATTGTGTAAGTTGTGACAGAAACAGACTTCTTATTAAAACTTGTGGCTAGAAATGTGCGAGTTCAAAAGGTTTTATGTACAGCCTTTTTTTAAATACTGTATATACTCGAGTATAAGCTGATCCGAATATAAGCCTTGGTACCTAATTTTACCTAAGAAAACTGGAAAAACGTATTGACTCGATTAGAAGCCTAGGGTGGTAGTGAGGTTTTTTTTTTTAATTCCGTACTGTACTGTATGTGTGTAACTTTAAATTATGGTAATTAATAATAATGAACAGTATTCACCTGTATTAGTAATGCTGATTACATTATATGGATATACCTGATCAGCATTGCTAATAATGGGAAATACTGTAATTAGGTACTAATTATAGGTAATTATTGATATGTATTTAACTTCAGTAAATTATGATTAACTATAATTAGGATATATAGGCATCTAATATAATGGGAATATTATATTAAATATACTGCATATAGATATATATCCTTATGGCAAGTACCGTGGAAGATGAAGCCATGAGTAACTGAAGGATGAAAAGTTAACATGAACAGCTCTATGCAAAGTTATTTATATGAAACATTTATCCACGTGTCAACGTTTATCCATGTTGATGTCAGAGGACTATTAAAGCATGTAGGTAATGTTGTTATGTTGTTAACAAAGATTCACAGCAATAAGTACAATCTGTATATGCAAAGTGAAAGGCCTTTAAACAACTCAGATTGTGAAGTTAGATTATTATATGTTGGGGTTGTAGTGGTCAGGCCATTTGAGACACCCTGCTTTCCACTCTCTCCCTCCGAACAAGTACAATGAAATGTCATATGGTTAGACCTAATTCTTCTATGTGAGTCATAAAAATGGGTAAAGAAATTAACTTTTTATATGAATAAATATCTATTTATTGTCAATATGTTGCTTAGCCTCCGAAGTAATGAGCTGTTTTTTCTTTTCAAGGCTAAAGAAGAAGCGACTGGCTAAGCAGAATGCAGACCTTCCTACTGCCAATCCAAACGTCAGCTCCGAATCCACACAAATGGATGACACCATAAAGGGGATTTTGGAACAACTTCCAGAGAAGGTTGCAGAAGATGACAAGAAAAAAAAGAGAAAAGAAGGAAAACAACTTAGACGCAGTGAAATTAAAAAACATGTCTCTGGTGAGTTTTGCAAACCCTACATTATTACTTCCACATCAGCAGCCAATCTACCATGTTAGACTTCTGCTAATAAAGCAAATAAAGTGCTGTCTTGTATAAAAAAGGGCATTGACTCAAGGGATGAGAACATAATTTTGCCCCTTTATAGGTCCTTGGTAAGGCCTCACCTTGAGTATGCAGTGCAGTTTTGGGCTCCAGTCCTTAAGAAGGATATTATTGAGCTGGAGAGAGTGCAGAGACTGCAACTAAATTGGTAAAGGGGATTGAAGATTTAAACTATGAGGTTAGACTGTTGAGGTTGGTGTTTTTGGAAAAGAGGCGCTTGCGAGGGGACATGATTAATCTGTACATTAGAGGGGATTATAGGCAGATAGGGGGTATTCTGTTTTTCCCATAAAAACAATAAACGCACCAGAGGTCGCCACTTTAGATTAGAGGAACGGAGCTTCCATTTGAAGCAGCGTAGGTGGTTTATCATGGTGAGGGCAGTGAGGTTGGGGAATGCCCTTCCTAGAGATGTGGTAATGGCAGATTCTGTTAATGCCTTTAAGAGGGGCCTGGATGAGTTCTGAATGAATATCCAAGGCTATTCTGATACTAATATCTACAGTCAGTATTAGTGGTTGTTTATATAGTTTATGTATGTGAGTGTATAGATTGGTAGGTGTGGGTTGTGTGTGCTGGGTTTACTTGGATGGGTTGAACTTGATGGACTCTGGTCTTTTTTCAACCCTATGTAACTATGTAACTATGATCTGTGTTGTTTCTTTGTAGCCAGTTTTCTTGAATTTTCTATAATGGCATCAATCTTGATTTAGCAGTGTAAATATATTAGAATAAAGGCAATAATCCAATACCACACTTAGGGGCATATTTTTATAGTGTATAAGCCAACATCACTGGTGATATGCCTATAGCAACCAATCAGATCTTTGCTTTTTTTCTAACTTGTAGGTGACTGTTAGAATTTAATTGCTGTTTGGTTTCTATGGGCAACATCACCAGTGATGTTGGCTTACACAGTATAATAAATACGCCCCTATGTGTTTAACAAAAAGGTGCACGTATACTTTATATAGAGTCAAGCAGTTATAAGCAGCAAGCCACATTTGTATGGACTGCTGGATAATTCGTTAGTCTGGCCCTGTGGAGCAAGAATTTTCGGTCTGATTTGCTCATACATTATCAGTGCACAGATAATACACCTGAATAATGGACTCCTGCTAACAAAGCAGTCACAACAATGGAGGGGTGGTAAATTAATAATCTATGTCATAAGGACTAAACTTGTATATTACATTTCTATGTTTGCCCTGTTTAGCTAAAAAGAAAAACTGATTTTTCAACATTAAGCACAAGCCTTATTTTTTAAGTGGGTATACTGTTAAATAAAACAAAATAAAAAGAGTAGAGGATAATGGAATGTGAAAGTGAATGTATGACCTTCTAGACATTACACTTACCTTAGGATGGGCTTTATAGTTTAATACTTTAATGACAGACTGGAGCACGCACAGCATGGCCACTTTTCAGTTGTTCAGGCAAAAATCAGTATTGCTGATATGTAAGCTCATTACTTTCATATAAATTATCTTGTTTTGTTTTCCCATTATGTAAATATATTCTGTAAGTGTAAATGCATATCCTTAGTGGAAAAACATAGACGTATCTTTGCACTTTTTTAAGTAAATAACTGTGAACCGATCCTGTTTTTATTCTGTAACCTTTGTTTGTTGTACATTAATGTAAAGTGTTGTGTAACTTGCTTGCACTATACAAATAAATTATAATGATGACAGTGTTGTGCAAGAGGAACAAATATTTCCTCTTGGAATGTAATGTATCTTTTGTCTCATTTTATAAAGTAAAATAAGAGAGGTATTGTTAAAGGTGGTTATTTCCATTTCAAATGACATATCTATCAATTCCTCTTTCACATTTTATTGACATACAAAATTAGGAAAAACATTCTGTAGTTGCAAGGTTGGTTTGAGGAAGAGGGAGGATTGTCCATAAAATGCAGTATGTTTGCTTGGAAAACCTGGGTATAGGATTATAGCCATCACCATTTGTTACATGAGAAACCTTACCTCAGATCTTAGAGGTTATAATGCTTTTCATCTGGGTATGTAAATGAACACCATAGGCGAAACTTCTAAGTTCCCAAACGATAGGACTGTTAAATACAGGCCACATGGTAAATACACAAAATGTTATGTATTTTGTTTATGTTATGACTAGCACTATCTATGCTGTGCTTTAAGGGTAATAACCCACAGAGCGACTTCCGATTCCGAAGTGATGCAAAGTACTTTCCGCCGGTGACTTCTATTGTTGCCCTTTGGAACCCTTTTTGGAGTGGTTACTGGCCCACAATAGCAGAGATGGGGTAACCAGGGCTGAGGAGTCGGAGGCAATTTTGGGTACCTGGAGTCAGAGTTGGCAAAAAATGAACCGACTCCGACTCCTACTAAATTTAAATGGGAATAAAAAAAAAAAAAATAAAGCAAGTTTAAATGTCCCAATTCACAAACAGTCATAATTAATTACTTCTCTGCTATAAGAATAAAGCCCAGTGCACGCAGTGCATAAACAAACACGTTGAGTGACCATGAAGCATGCTTTTCATTGACTGTATGCTTCACTAAATGGGACGTAACGCACAGTTAAGGTGCGGCAGCTCCACTGCGTCGTGTTCCTCTGTTACAGGGAACACAATGCCCACTGTGAACCCAGCCTAACTCTCACTGATAACTAATTAATTTTTTTTTAAACAAGTGGCTGGATAGTAATAGCTGGCATAAAAATCAGGAACAGCAACTTTACCAGTTCAAAACAAACCACATTCTTTGGTAGTTTTAACTTAAAACTTTTCATTGTGTTTGTCTTTTGCTTTAATTGGGCAATACAGTAGAGTGTTGGCTTCCTAACCAGTAGTTCTGTGGTTAAATGACATGTATGTCTCCTTCCTTTCCTTCAATGAATGTATAAAATACATTAGCATATTAAAAACAGAGGAGTCGGAAGTATCAGAAACTGAGGAGTCGGAGTCGGAGAATTTATCTACCGACTCCACAGCCCTTGGGGTAACACCATACAACATATGTGCAGTAATCCCTTACTAGCTCATGTTGTTTTTTTTTAACTTATTGCTGGGCTATAGCCCTGTTTCCTTGAGTCCCAAATGTTGCCATACTGCAATTCACAGCAATCTTCAGCATGAAGTAGTGCTTGAAATTTTGTGAACCCTTTTAAATTGTCAATATTTCTGAATAAATATGACCTAAAGCATGATCTGTCTCAAGTCCAAAGATTAAAGTGAGAACATAACTTAACAAATGTAAAACAATTATAGTTGTTCATTTATTTATTAAGGAAAATTATCCAAAGTTACATATTTCTGTGTTGAAATTTGGCTTATAGTTACTGATGTGCCTCTGGAGCAGTAACTGCAAATAAATATTTCCAGTAACTGTTTACTCCTCCTTACAGAACATCTTCAACTTGTGGATGTTGGCATGAGTGCTTACTTAAAGTTCTTCTGCAACATTTTCTGTAGAATTCATTTAAGGACTTTGCCATTCCAAAATATCAACTTACTTCTGCTTTAATCTTTCTTTCGTAGTTTGAGATGGGGCAAATATATATATTTCACAGATAGGATAAGGTTTTCATGCTAGAACGCAGTTTTTGTCATTTAACAAACATAACACTTTTCATTAACCAAAAAATTAAATTAAGATCTAATCTGACCACAGAATATTCTTCCAAGAGCCTTCTGATTTATCAAAACTTTAGACAAGCCACCAAGTTTTTTCTGCATAGTAAGAATATTCTACTTACAGCCCTGCCAACCATACTGTTGTTATCAGTGCTGTCCCAAGCAGGGGATGCGCATTAGCCAAGCTGCTAATAGTATCCCCCCTGCGCACATGTGCAGTGGCATACACATTGACAAACAGAGAGGAGGTGGGGGTGGTGCTCTTGGCGAACACGCATCCTACTCACTTTCAGGAACCTGAACTATGAAAAAGTAGAAGTGGTATGCCCAGCACCCCCAAACTTTTCACCCTAGGCACATGTCCCTTCTGCCTACCCTTATTTAATGCACTGAATTTTATCCAATGTTCTCTTGATGGTGGACTATCCTTACAAACCCTACTTTGTTTTTCAAAGGTAGGTAGAAATTTCCTCTGTTCGAGCCATGATGTGCATCCACAAACCCCTGTTGATAAGATAAGACTTAGATAGACAAGACCCAGGTTTCTTTTATTTAAATAATGCAGATCCTACATGATTATTATATCAGTGACTTCTTCAAATGAACTGAGAATCTTACAGGTTCACATACAAATATGTAATTTTAAATTATTTTCCTAAATAAATGAGCAAGTATTATGTTTTTGACTCATTTGTGTCATTGGATTTTCATCAACAAGTTTTAGCAAGTGAAAATAAATCATGTTAAAATATAATCATGTCAAATATTGAAAATTCAAAAGGGTTCACAAAATCTCAAACACCACTTTATAATCAAGAATGAAAACATATTTGTAGTCCAACAACTTCAGGGAATCAAAGGTTTCAGAAATGGCACGCAATTCAATTGTACCCACATCTGCACTAATGAAAGAAGATACACTGAACCAGTGTAACTTACTGTACATTACACCACAAAGTACATTATCTTTGGACTTTTATCTGTGTCCAGTTAATGCTTGGACACTGTCAACACTAGCTAATTTGGGACAACACTATACATTATAGACAAATGAAATAATACACTTGCTAGCGTTACCATTGTTCATTCAAACTGGCAACTAATACCTTGCCTTGTGTAAGCAAGGGAAACTTTATACAGACTGTATCCAGATAAAGGAATATATCTGCAACAAAAACAGTAACTCACTTAACACACTTCGTTGTTCCCATTATTATTTATGAGTAGCCTTTAATGGACACTTTCTAACAAACAGCTGACACAGTGGAAAGGACTCTTCTTATTACAGACAAACTAAACTGTGCCCCCACCTTCTGTGACTACTGGAAGATTGCCAGCTGTGTTAATCATACCAGTGCTGAAATAAGCTTGAGACAAGATATATAGTCAAATCGCATAAAAACACAAACAGGAAAAAGGAACAGTGTTTTAGATAAGCTGAAACAAATGTGTGTTATAAACTCGTTAGGGAAGTTTTAAAAAATATCTGAGTTGCAAAAATGTAACTGTGGCTACTACTAATGAGGGATCGCTCTACCGTTTGCATCTGAGCTTTCAGATGTAAAGTAATCTACCCAGGATAGCATAGTGCCCCATAAATGAGTTCCCAAAAATCAGGAGCAAGTGCAAACAACAAGCAGCCGGCAGCAAGACCCTGGATGCAAGAGCTTTTGAATGACCACGCACGATTGGGGTTTTCTTAAATAATCTGTATAGTGTTTAAGAAACAATTTTGTTATATTAGGTATGTTAGGTATAGCTCAAGTTCTTTGACTGCAACGGTTTATATAGGGCTAGATTCAATTTGATGAGAAAAATTTAACTCCTAATTCAGTTCCAGATTTTCCTATAGAGCCAGAAACATTTCAATGTGAAAAACTTAGCTCACTGTTTATCACATGAAGACTTTATGGGAAAAACTGAAACTGAATTAGTAGAAAAGTTTCTCTCCTCAAATTAAATCTTGCCCATAAGTTTACACGTGATAAGCCCTTAAAATATTCTTTTCTTATGGAAATCTGGCCCATGATGTCAGCTATCATGTTAAGAATGCTCTAATTTGCTTTGAGTAATCTTCTGCTTGTGTTAGAGTGCCCTCTTCTGGATGTGTTACCAAATACTGTATCAGGGACAACATTTCTGGTCCTACCCAAAGTGTGGTAAAAAATACTCTTTAATCACATTCGATTCTTCGATATATGAATATATATATATATATATATATATATATATATATATAAGGCCACTTTTTAAGAAGCCTCATATTCACTGTCTTCTGTCAGAAACACATTTTATCAAATATTTATTATTATTTACGCTGATGTTATTCCTATATTTAAAAAGGGATCTCAGCCTGGCAATTACAGGCCAGTAAGTTTCACATGTGTGGTGAGCAAGTTTTTTGAATGCTTGTTAAGGGATTGCATTTAAAATTATGTTCTGGGGAATTACATTATGAGCAGTAACCAGCATGGCTTTATAAAGTGTAGGTCAGAGAAATCTGATTGCCTTTTATTATAAGTTTAGTAAGATGGACAGTGAGGTTGCAGTAGATGTGATCTATTTGGATTTTGCCAAAGCATTTGATATAGTGCCCCAAAAACAACTGCTTTCTAAGCTAAGGTCTATTGGTCTAAGTGAAGTCGTTTGCACATGGATAGAAAACTGGCTACAGGATCGGGTACAGAGGGTGGTTGTTAATGGTACATTCTCTACATGGAGTAAGGTTCTTAGTGGGGTCCCTCAGGGTTCTGTACTGGGTCCACTTTTATTTAACTTGTTCATTAATGACTTAGGGGAGGGTATATTAAGTAATGTATCAGCGTTTGCAAGTGACACAAAACTCTGCAGCTTAATTCTATCCAGGAGGTGGCATCCTTGCCATGCTCAGTTTTAGAATACTTTATTTTAAATACTGTTAGAACAATCTAAAATACAGAAGGGACTAGAATTGGAAAGATAAGTTTGGGTAACACCAGAACCATATAGATGCCCAATACTGAGAAAGGAACGGTCGAAGGGAGGGGCCATGACAATGCCAGGAAAAGCCTGGGAAAAGAGTAGGTGGTGGAGTGGGGGGAAAGCAGTGATAACCTGATTGGCCGAGGGGAGTGAGGGTTAGCCGTTAGTGGAGGAGGGACTAAAAGAGCGGGCACCATTTTAACTTACCAGCTGAATGATGTCATGGTTATCATGGGTGGTGAATAAATGGGCTGTGGCCTTTTCAACCAACTAATGTGTGGACTGGTAATTTGAAGGGTAGGTGTGGGGGGGGGGGGTTGGAGAGGGCATACCATTGACGTTGCCATTGTCAGGATATTCCAAATTCAGATGGTGTAGTATGTTTTCAATTTGAAAAAATGTAGGGACTGAAAAGGCAGAGGACTTAAACATTGCTGCATCCACCCAGCCAAGCAGTAAAATAGCAAACATTACTAAAACAGGGGATTTTCAGTTTTGTACTTTAATAGAAATTCAAAAAGCAGTAAAATAACAAAAGTTGGAAAATGTTTTATGTTTGCATCCCTTTGTGCCTATTATTTACTGCATACTGTTAAATTATAGGTGCAATGGAGAAAATAAAGACAATTTGCTATTTTATTATTAGTAAAGTGGCTTTAGTGCAGTAAAATAACATTCTTGGTGTTAAACTGATGTGATAGCATTTTTAAATAGGGAACAAGCTCACTCCTGTGAAAAAGCTAACTTGCAAGTATAATATATATAATCCAAGCTCTTTGATAAGACACTATAGATTGCATAAAATAATATACAGGATCCAGGAAAGCAATAACAGCCAGGATGATTTTCTTATGCACTGCTCCAATTAAATTATTTTTATGAATGTATTTGATTAGTATTACTCTATATAGAGGCAATGCAGTCTTAGCAATATATTTGAAATTTGACATGGTACTTCAAGGGAATCTCTGTCTAAAACTATTTAATGCATAATGATAGAAAATGTAATTCCAAGCAACTTTCCAATACAAATATGGGATCTATTGTCTGAAATGCTTAGGACCTGGGGTTTTTCGGAGAAGAGGTTACCCAACCATAAAACATGTTGTTCATATGACTGACAACAGCAAACAATATCACATTTGGAAAAACAAGACCAGTTATTAATCTAGCATATTTTGTACAAAAAAACTTGTAAGGTACAGCTGTGCACTGGTTACATTGCATTAATTAAAGTTTTTAGTAGTTTTAAAAACACCAAGAAGACCTCTTTATAATTAGCTGCTCCTTATCTCAACGCCTAACAGGCAGTACCTGAGGGACGGAGAACTGGTACAGGTACTTTGTTTTGATACATATACATTGTTTTGTGCAAATACAAACAGGAATTAGATTGTAACTTTTATTATAATTTCAGATTTTCCCCTGCTTTGTGCAAAAATTAACACCAACCATACATATTTTTTAATTAAAATAATGGAAAAAGTCTGCACAAGCTATGTTCATTGAACTAATGTTGAAATATGCTATGTGTGGCATCAGCCACAACTTCACAGGCCATGTGTCTTGTACTACATTATGCCATATTTGGAAGGCTTTTCTTTTTTGTGGCAAGTTATGTGACTGCAGAATCTCATTAATCTCACTTATTATGGGATGAACTACCTGAATGAAAGGTACAGTGTAAAGACATTAGATAGGAGCTCCTTACATTGAAGACTAGGGGGCCGATTCACTAAAGTGTGATAAAACGGCGTCTTAATTTTCACGACTTTTCGCACAATTCACTATAAGCATACTTGCGCTATTTTACGCGCGGTATTTCATGCGATATTTTTGTCGCAATAAATAGCGTGCACGGTATTTTTCGCATGCACACTATTTATCGCAAGCGCTAATTGTCGCAACATTACGCACGCGACAATCGGCAGCATAAAACTGGCGACATTTTGCCCTGGGAGAGCACAGAGTGCTAGAGAGGTGCTGTATAAATGTTTATTTGCAAAAAAACCCCCCAAAAAACAATAAAAATTAAGTAAGAAAAAAAAGAAGTGCTAGAGATAATAAAATGGGGGGGCATTTAAGAATATTTAGCCAAATACTTAGGGGTCCGTTTGTGGCTTAAATTAAGTGGGGGATTCTAGACACAGAATAAATGGCAAATATTTTATGGGCACTTTATTAAACGGGAACAAATATAATATTGCAATTATTCTGGCAACAAAACATTGGATTGGCAGTTATCACACTCGCCAGAAAATACGCTACGTACTAATTAACGCAAGTTTTACTATTCAGCAAAATGGGCTAAAGACAAAATTGTTGGCAGAATATTTGCAAACATTTAACCCATATAGCATATTGATGCTGTTACTGATAAATGTAAGAGTGTAGGAGAAACTACATGAAAGTATAGAATACCATATCAAGGAAGGAAAAATAATTAGACATTACCCAGTTCAAAAGTAGAAAAATAAAATCTTATATTTTAACAATTAAGGGAAAAAACTGGGAAAGAAAAAACTTAGGGCTTGCTGCCCTTGAGTTCTCGTATGTCCCTCCTGAGTTCGGCTATTTCCCCCCGGAACTGGGCCAGCTCGGCCTTGATGTTGGCCAGGTCCTCCTGCACTAAGGGTCCCTCGTGTGCAGGAGAACCTGGTGCCCAGCGCTTGGCCTGGGGGGAGTCCGGGGCCTGGGGGGAGAACTCAAGGGCCTGGGGGGAAACTGGGGGAGGAAGGAAGGGGGGGAGTGTCCGGGGGCCTCGGGGGCCTCTGCTGGTGGGGCCGCTGCTGGGGCTCTGGGGCCGCTGGAGGTCGGGCCTCGGGGGCCGCTGCTTGTGGGGCCGGTGGAGCCTGGTGGGCCTCGGGGCCACAGGAGCCTGGAGGGCCTGGGGTTGTGCCTGGGGATGAGGCGCCAGATGAAGTTCTGTGAGATAGTATTGCAAGATGTTATTTTGTGTAATATATTATACATATATATATATATACATTCATACACCATCATAAATAACGGGGCCCCTCACAACAACATTTTTTGTACCCCCCTCCTCCCACGCCCCCACTGGCCCCTCCCCCTGTGAACCCTCACATCAATACAAAGGACACACAGACATTGTTAGCCAGGGCCCCCTAAATCATTCGTGGCCCTTCCCCAAATTACTCACACTATGGGCCACTCCCTGCTGCTTCCCCCCTGCTTTAAACTTATTTATGCATATGTATTTGAAAATAGAGTACAGTAAAGTACAGTAATTACCTTCTGCTATTTCAGCAATCAGATCAGAATTCCTGCGCTTCAGGTCCGACCATATGCGCTGGAGCAGGCGGAGGTCCACATCAAGGGCAAACCCGGCGAGCAAACCAGCTTGGAGCTCGCGCAGGATTGCCCTCTTCCTCTCGTGGACCCCTAAGGGCCCCAGCGGCGGGTTGTCATATCCTGAGCGCAGGAAAAATGTCGCAATATAGCGCCTCTCCCCTGGTAGCAGCTCTGAAACCCCAGGCATGATGCTCTCAGTTTGGTGACAGCAGGCTCAATGACACAAAATGACCCCAAGTCGCACATGTCACGAGATTACAAAATCGCTACAAAATGTCCGTGAGATTACAAAGTCGTGACAAAGAAATCGCCAAAATATACCTAGTAATGTATTTTGTGCGACTAAATATTTACCGCTACAGTACTGTATATTATCGCGACTAAAGATTTACTGCTATAGTACTGTATATTATCGCGACTAAATATTTACCGCTATAGTACTGTATATTATGGCGATTAAATATTTACCGCTATAGTACTGTATATTAGTAGCGAAATTCCATACATGCCAAGACTTTAGTAAAATTTAGTAAAAAGACACATACTTGAATAAATAACACTGTTAGTCCATATTTTATTGCCAAAAACTAATTTACTGTACTTTTCTATAATTTTTCGCCTGAATGTAGTAGGTGTTAATTTTCGCATAGACCAGTGCGATATTTAGCGCGCCTAAGTGATTGTGAATCATGCGATCGTATTCTTTTAAGCGCAAAAATTAACGCATGCGTTAAAACTAGTGAGAAAAGTACCGCATGAAAAAATGGCGACTTAACGCACGCGATAATACTATGGTGAATCGCACACTAATTATTGCGACTAATTTAACGCAAAAAAGCGTGCGATAAATTTTAGTGAATCAGGCCCTAGGTGTTATTTGGGATAACACCCAATATCCCAATAACCTCTGTTATTATGGGGTCATAAATGGTGCCTGTGGTTTTATTTACAGTTAATGCTGCAAATCTTGACATCTTTTTATCATGGGGTCATAAATGGTGCCTGTAGTTTTGTTTACAGTTAATGTTGCCAATCACGATATACATTAAAAACCTCTTCTCCGGTTCTGCAGAGAGTTTTTAGCGATGACAGCCCCCTGGGCAACGAGCCAAGGGGGCTGTCATGCCGGTCCTGTGACGCAATCGTCGCAGGACCGACCTCTAAGCAGCAGAAGCAATCGCATCGCATCTGCTGCTTGCTCCCCGCTTCCTGTTTCCCCCCAAGCGCCAGCCCACTGACCAGGACTGCAGCAGGACAACCAGCCATGTGATCCCTGCTTCTGGACAGGTAAGTGTGTTTTTATTTTTTGCATTTACACACTTACAAACACTTACATACATTTATACCTACATACAGCACACAATTTAGAATTTTTTTGTTTTTTTTTTCATTTTGCACACTCATATACACTTATATACACTCATATACACACTTGAATACTGTCACGCTACATATGAACACACGTATATACACAAACTTTTTTTTTGTATTATTTTTTTTGTTTGTTTGTTCCATTTTACCACTCGTTTTTAGTTTATTTTCCCTAAAAACTGTTCTGTCCTGACCACTAATTACACTGTTGTGTGACTTATTTTGTTGTTTCACTGATTTGCACAATTTTTGTGGTTTTATTGCATTTTTATCCGTGTATAAGTGTTCCTGATCTGTTTTTAGCATAGCTTTGCCAGGTGTAACGTTGGTGTACAAAAATAACTTTACCTATTTTGAATTTACCTATTTTGAATTCATCAGAATGTGTACTTTCCAAAAATATATGGTTTTCTGGGGGGTCTCTGTATAGTTAGGGGGGTTACGGCACATAATACGCTGACAGGGGGCTCTATGTGCAAAAGCTGAGTTGGCAGGCGAGAAATCTATATGCACTATTTTCATTTTGGGGTCAGTACATACCACAGACTTTGGTATATCTATGCATATTGGGCATCAAACTGTTCATTAGACCTCTGGTGTTCCTATTTGGGGTGATTTGCCATTGTACACAAGAAATTGTGTGAGATAAATGCGGCAAACATTCTGAAATATCTTAAAAATCGGCAAACTTAGGAAAGCTTTGCGGCTTGGTACTTTGGAGTAAAAGGAAATGCGTACCCATTATAGATTCGAGCGAATGTGTACTTTCCAAAAATATATGGCTTTCTGGGGTGAGTGTACTTTTTTGTAGCATTATCCCACATAAAGGATGTAAATGTGTTGATTTTCTGAAATGACACATCATATGGGGGGTATGTTCCCATTGGGGCCCCTACATGCCACATATTTAGGTAAACCTATACATATTGGGCATCATACTGTTCAGTGGACCCCTGGCATTCAAATTTAGGGTGTTTTATCTTGGTGCCTAATGCTATGTGGCAGATAAGATGCTGCAAAGCTGAAGCTTTGATGGGATTTTTGGAAATGTCATCAAAATTGCCAGCTTTAGGAAAGCTTTGCGGCTTGGTACTTTGGAGTAGATAGACATGGGTACCCTTTTTGAATTCAGGGGAATGTGTACTTTCTGGGGTGAACATACTTTTTACTAGCTTTATCCCACATATAATGATGTAATGTGTTGATTTTGCAGGAGCTGAAATGACAGAAATGATAGATCATATGGGGGTATGTTCACATTGGGGCCCTACATGCTACATACTTAGGTAAACCTATACATATTGGGCATCAAACTGTTCAGTGGACCCCTGGCATTTATATTTAGGGTGTTTTATTTGGTTACTTCATGACCTGTAGGAAATAATATACTATAGACTGGAAGCTTTGAAGCGATTTTTTAAAAACTTCACAAATTTTGATAAAAACCTATAACTTTAGGAAAGTATTGTGACTTGATAGTTTGGAGTAGAGAGACAGTTGTGCTTACTCTGGATTCCCCAGAATCTGTTCTTTCCAGAAATGTGTTATTTTCTGGGATAAACCTTTTGTTAGTGGAAGTTGTGGCCTCGAAATCTAAAGTATGCAGCTTTCTGAAGCAGAGCTTTTTGGGTAAACTAAAAGTCCCCCCAAGGAAAGGCCCCTAAAGTGAAACAGTGCAAAATGTTCAAAAACTGTCTGGCAGTAGAAGTTCTGCTTTGACCAAAACTGCTGGCAATGAAAGGGTTAAAGGTAAAAAGGAAATCTGTGGGCATCTCTTCAGGTGCAGTTTCAGAACATCTGTGTAGTAGATCATTTCTTGCTTCTGTGTTAGACTACTATGTAGGTCACAGATCCTGGATGTAAGTTTTTAAAAGTGAATGTTTATACAATTGTATATTATTTCCCTTACTGTATATAGCATCAAAAGGCGATGTTTCTGCTTTTTCCCCAGAGTTGGTTGTTTTATTGCATACTGAAGTATTATTTGTTTCTTTTTTTACGTTTCCATCTAAAATGCATTGCAGTGTATATGATTTAATGTGGCAATATACCCCTTGCTTGACAGGAGTTCAATAAAGCATTCAAAAATTTTAAAACTCATTGGTTTAGTAAATTCAGTGGCCATGAGGAGGGGCCCATTGAGAACCATGAAAGATCAATTACTACTGGACCTGTTTTTCTGTACCCCTAGATGGATTTACTAGCAAATGAAAGGGGAATTCCAGGTTGTAAACAAAGGCCTGTGAAGTTCAGATTACACCCCTTGAAGAGGTAATAAGCTTAAGTACAAAAAATTAAGATACTTGCCTGCACCCGGAAGCACCGTTTTCGCCCGGGTGCAGGTAGACACAGCAGATATGAGCCAAAAAATGCAAGACTTTGCATTTTCAGCCGATGTCTGCCGTGTCTTCCTGCACCTGGGCGGAGGCAATGCTTCTGGGTGCATGCAAGTTAGCACGCTGGTGCCACAATGTAAGGGCTGATTCTCATTTTCCTCAGGCCAAGATGCTGCCCCATGTGGCACTAGCCATAGAACTTACAGTTAGTTTTTATGAAAGTGTCACATTCACACAAAGAAACTTATTAGCAATTAACTTGTGTATATTGGGCATTTTTCTAGTGTGAGTACAGTTACAAATACTTTCTTTAGTAATGTGTCCTAAATAATTAATATTTGTATTGCACAAGATAATAAAAATGTAATTAATAAGTTCATAAGTTAAGTTAATCAGTTTGAATCAGTTAATCAGTTTGAACTCTGTCCAATTACATAAACCATAGAAAGGCTCTGAAGTAGGTAATTCATGTGAAAGCGATCAGTTATCTGGCTTTAGGGCTCTGGCACACGGGGAGATTAGTCGCCCGCCACAAATCTCCCTGTTCGTGGGCACCTAATCTCCCCGAAATGCCATCCCCCCAGTGAAAATGTAAATCGCCTGTGGGATGGCATACGCGGCGCCGTGATTTCCCTGAAATCGCAGAAGTTGTTTTTTATAATGAATAAAAATACTTATATTTATACTTATATAGTATACTTATACTTATAAAACCTTAAATCTCTGAAGGGATGCAGCTAGGTTCCTGGGAAACCTGCAAGTCCCCCAACAAGAGCTATTTAAAGGGTATACTAGGGCATCAAGGAAGTTACTTCAGTAGCATGAAGTGGGGAAACAGAATTTCTCCAGTGCTCCAGCTTTGCACAATTGTGAATGAACTTTCATATTTGATTAGTAAATCCTTCTGACTCTGACCTTTAAACATGAGATAAGAGCAAATGCAGAACACTAAAGGAACTGATTGAATATACCACCATACACAACAAATACATACAAGATCAAATTGCATAAAGAGTTGATTAACTACTTGGCTTTATTTATTATTACAATTATTATACTGCCATTTGTAGAAATGGGCAATCATTTCTGGAACTGATAAAGGTCTGTGTACTTTTCGAGCGGTATCAGTAGATTACCTTTTCGTCTGATGTTAAGGGATAGGCTAGGAAATGTAGCTTTTGTATTGTCCTCTGATGGAGCATACTTTCATTCACACCAAAATTTCATCACTGAAATGGCTATTAAGTGGGGTCTGTACACATAGCAGTGATTATTCAGACCAAATTGTATGTATGGAAAAGAAAGCCCAGCCCATTCAAATCTACATTCAACCTCTACACCACACCACTACAGAAGTTTAAGAGGCCTATATCAAAACTGCCAACACCTCTACCTTAAAATAAGTGCCTGCATTCAAATGTGCCTCACCAAATTGCCCCTCTGTAGTGCCTTTAACTGGTGCTCATATTTGTAAAAGTAAGTTGATGCAATAGTGAAATATAAAATGCTTGCCAAAATTAAAAAGTTAAACAAAAATTTGCACAAAACCTCTTTAAAGGAGAAGGAAAGGTTAAGTCACTTGGGGGTGCCAAAATGTTAGGCACCCCCAAGTGACTTAGAACGCTTACCTTGTACCCCGGGCTGGTGCCCCCGTACGGAGAGAACAGCACCAGCCCGGGGCAGCTGCCGGCGCTACCTGCTTCCTCCTCGCTTGCGCGCGCATACGCAGTAGAGTGAAAAGCCGAACTTAAACATTAAAGTCGGCTTTTCACTCTACTGCGCATGCGCCGGCCCACAGATTTCGGCAGCAGCGCGCAAAGGAAGGAGGAAGCGGTGTCTACAGGTGCCCCGGGCTGGTGCTGTTTTCTCCTAACGGGGGCACCAGCCCGGGGTACAAGGTAGGTCATGTAAGTCACTTGGAGGTGCCAAAATGTTAGGCACCCCCAAGTGACTTAAATCGCCTACCTTCGGCTTTTTCACTCTACTGCGCATGCGCGCACACACGAAGCAAGAAGGAGGAAGCAATCGCAACTACCCCGGGCTGGTGCTGTTCTCTCCAACAGGGGCACCAGCCCGGGGTAGCTGCGATCGGTTCCTGCTTCGCGTGCATGTGCAGTACAGTGAAAAAGCTGAACTTAAACTATAAAGTTGTTTTTTCTCTCTACTGCGCATGTGCCGGTCCCGGGAATTTGCAGGCAGAACGAAGCAGGAAGGAGGAAACGCTCGCTAAGGGTACCCCAGGCTGGTGCAGTTTTCTTCTAACGGGGGCATAAGCCCGGGGTACAAGGTAGGCGATTTAAGTCACTTGGGGGTGCCTAAAATTTTGGCACCCCCAAGTGGCTTAGCCTTTCCTTGTCCTTTAATTAATTGTTTCCAATGTTCTGTTCAATATGTTCCGCAGCCCTGTACAGTAAATGAGTGTATACATTGAACATACAGATTACATACAAAAAAAATTAATAATTGATAGTGGTAAATTGAAGTGGTAAAGAGTAGTGATGAGTGAAAAAATGCCCATAGACCCCAAAGGCTTTAAAAAAAATGTCACCCATTGACTTCAATGCATTTTGCTAATTTTTGCCGTTTCGCAAATTTTTTGTCGAAGCGAAACAAGACAGATTTGCCCATCACTGAAGAGGGTACTGGCCACAGGGGTGATTTAGGGCTGTGTGCAGCTCCAAGGTGACCGTTCTAGTGCTGCCCCTCCTTGTTCCCCTGTGCTTACTTTGTGGTCTCTTCACTAGAAGAAAAATCCAGATTTAAAAAACAGGATATCTGATCTTCTATTTCCTGGTAAAAAGCTGCTCCTTCATATATATGTGTATATAATGTTTGTGGATGACACTATAGTGACCGAATTATTGGTCTTTGCATATTATATGTATAATGTACCCCATATGGGATAATGTACCCCTATTGTATAAATGAAGTATATTTTAAGTCACTGAGGAGTTGAAAATATAAAGGCTTTTATACAGGTCATGGAACTCTGAGATGACTTCTAATATCCTAATATTTTACAACAAGGAGTAAAGGTCCCCATACACGGGCCGATTCTAGCTGCCGATATCGGACCGTGTTCCATGACCTGTATAAAAGCCTTTATATTTTCAACTCCTCAGTGACTTAAAATATACTTCATTTATACAATAGGGGTACATTATCCCATATGGGGTACATTATACATATAATATGCAAAGACCAATAATTCGGTCACTATAGTGTCATCCACAAACATTATATACACATATATATGAAGGAGCAGCTTTTTACCAGGAAATAGAAGATCAGATATCCTGTTTTTTAAATCTGGATTTTGGCTCTTCTAGTGAAGAGACCACAAAGTAAGCACAGGGGAACAAGGACTGATTTGTCAGCTAATTGGCCCATGTAGGGGCACTACCGACGGGCCAGCCCAACCGATATCTGGCCTGAAATCGGGCAGATATCGATCGGGCAGGTTTAAAAATCTAGACGGATCGGCGACTGCATCGCCTCGTTAATGCTGTCCCCGGACCGACTTTGCCTATACCCGTTGTTATAATACGATCGTTTGGCCCCAGGGCCGAATTAGCCTGGATTCTCCTGATATCGCCCACCCGAAGGTGGGGGATATCGGGAGAAGATCCGCTCAATTGGCGACATCACCAAGCGAGCGGATCTGAAGGTGTAGAGGCACCTTAAATGAACAAGTTTGAGTGAATCTTGTGTCACAAATTACATCACTGAGCAACGATTATATCTGATGACATCACTAAGCACCTTTTATACTCATATCATTTACAGGATATTAATTGCTATTGTAGTCATGTGTTCATGTAAGAAATCAATTAGCAGGCTCCTTTTACCGTCTAATTTTAGTTTAACAAAATAACTATTTACTCATGGTTCTGCAGGGCTATAGATGAACAATCAGATAGTTGGATTTATTAGCCATATGCCTTTCAAGGTGGGGCTGGGAGAGCTGATTGCTGGGCCTTAAAGAGATACTGACACCAGTTGGGATGCACCTGTATCCAGTTTTGGGATCCTTTGTGAAAGATTAGGGCAAATACTGAACTGAATCTGAATCTTAATTTGCATATGTGTTTATGTGACAAAAATCATGTGATTTTAAAGGAACAGTAACACCAAAAAATGAAAGTGTATAAAAGTAATTACAATATAATGTACTGTTACCCTGCATTGCTACAACTGGTGTGTTTGCCTCAGAAAGACTACTATAGTTTATATAAGTAAGCTGCTGTGTAGCCCCGGGGGCAGCCATTCAAAGGAGAAAAGGCACAGGTTACTTAGCAGGTAACAGATAAAATGCCATTGTATTCTACAGAGTTTATTTGTTATCTGCTATGTAACCTGTGCCTTTTCTCCTTTTTTCCAGCTTGAATGGCTGCCCCCATGGCTACACAGCAGCTTATTTATATAGTAGCTTTTCTGTAGCAAAAACACCAGTTTTTTGCATAGCAACAGCACATTATATTTTAACTACTTTAAAACACTTTAATTTTTTGATGTTACTGTTCCTTTAAGAATTCAGATTTGGTTTGGCCAGGCACGTGGATTTGGCCGGATCCAAGTCCTCCTGAAAAAGCCAATTCTTGGCTGAATCCCAAACCAAATCCCAGACTTGGTGCATCACTAGGCACCAGAAATGAACCTTTTTTTTACAGCTATTATAACATTGTCTTTGCATGCTATTTATAATTTTGCCATAAAAGTATTTGCCAGATGCTGTTACATTATCTATCTGATCCCCATGTTCCACTATGAGGGGGCTGTGCATCAGGAGTCCGTTAGCATTAGAATCTATAAATGACAGGTTGAGAAGAAAAAGTAAAAACTACTTATAAAAGCAGCCTTATCAGCAAAAAACAACATGACCTACATCAGTGTTTTTCAACCTTTTTTGGGCAAAGGCACACTTGTTTTATGAAAAAAATCACGAGGCACACCACCATTAGAAAATGTTAAAAAATTTAACTCTGTGCCCAGCAGCAGTGCCCCCCTAGTACATTGGTGCCAAGAGCAGTGCCCCCCTAGTACATTGGTGCCCAGCAGCAGTGCCCCCCTAGTACATTGGTGCCAAGAGCAGTGCCCCCCTAGTACATTGGTGCCCAGCAGCAGTGCCCCCCTAGTACATTGGTGCCCTGCCTACGGCACACCAGGCAACATCTCAACACACTAGTGTGCCGCGGAACAGTGGTTGAAAAACGCTGACCTACATGACCTTTAACATATATTCATATTTTAAAGGAAAAGGAAAGGGTTCAAATCTCAACCCCATTAATGCAAAGTCCTAATGTCTCTGTAGCTGATCGCTATATTTTTTTACCTTTATATCCTGTATATTGTCTGCGGAGTAAACTAAACACTATATATGTCCTTTTGCGGCCGCCATGTTGGATATTTAAATTAGTCCAACATGGCGCCGCTTAATCTAATGCGCCTGCGCAAATCTCTTTCCTCCCCCTAGACGCAAGCACGACATGCAGTACTGTGCAGGGGGTCCATGGGAAGTGGAGTCTTAGTGTCTGTGCAGGAGCGATGCATTATGGGAATCCTCTTTACCTAGCTTAGCGTTTATTCTTCCTGTTTGGCTTCTGATCATCTGAACGATTGAAATATGGGGAGACTTAAGGGCACTATTGAGACAACTGAATGTATGCCTGCAGCTTGAGATTAACTCTTTATTAGCCTTTCCCTCTCCTTTAAGTTTAGTTTTTAGGGTCACTATTACTATCTAGCTGATCTGGTGAAGCAAACCAGCCTCCTCCCTACTCCAATTCTCTTTCCTATGAAAACGGTAATTTACAACCACAAATGCTGTGTATAAGTGCAATTTTGGATGCTTGGCAGTTTGTCATGTTTCTTAGTAAGGTCTATTGGTCATAGTGAAGTCTTTTGCACATGGAAAGGCACGCGCTTTATTTGCGCCTTAGTGCGCATGTCACGTTTCTCTGATCCTCTGCGTGCATTTAGTCACGCCTTCTTGTGTGTGGCACGCCAGTTTTTGCCTTTTTGTGTTCCAAGTGGGAATCGCTGCGGCGCGGTACCTAACCGTCCGCGGCCCGGCAGTTGGGGACCCCTGCTGTACTGGGTACACTTTTGTTTAACTTGTTCATAAATGACTTAGGGGTGGGTATTATGAGTAATGTATCAGTGTTTGCAGATGACACAAAACTCTGCAGACCAGTCAATTCTATCCAGGATGTGACATCCTTGCAGCAGGATCTTGACCAACTGGCAATCTGGGCAGCTAAGTGGCAGATGAGATTTAATGTGGATAAATGTAAGGTCATGCACCTGGGATGTAAAAATATGCAAGCCACTTATACCCTTAATGGGATTGCACTAGGCAAATCCATAATGGAGAAGGACCTTGGAGTCCTTGTAGATAATAAACTTGGCTGTAGCAAGCAATGCCAGGCAGCAGCTGCAAGGGCAAACAAGGTTTTGAGCTGTATTAAAAGGGGTATAGATTCACGGGAGGAGGGGGTTATTTTTCCCCTTTACAGAGCGCTGGTAAGGCCCCATCTAGAATATGCTGTTCAGTTTTGGTCTCCAGTGCTCAAACGGGACATTATTGAGTTAGAGAGGGTCCAGAGAAGCTGGACAACGAAGCTGGTAAAGGGTATGGAAAGTCTCAGTTATGAAGAAAGACTGGCCAAGTTGGGTTTGTTTACACTGGAGAAGAGGCGCTTGAAGTCTTGGAGTCAGGAAGGAATTTGTTTCCCCTCTGCGGCAAATTAGTGGCTTCAGATGGGGTTTTTTGCCTTCCTCTGGATCAACTAGAAGTTAGGCAGGTTATATATAGGCATTATGGTTGAACTTGATGGACGTATGTCTTTTTTTAACCTAACTCACTATGTTCTTACTCACATGCATGTTTCTATAATTTCAGTGTAACTGCAGCCATGAGTGGGAGTTGCTTCTGTCTAAATTGCTGCTGGTGCTTTAAATCACATACAATTGCTTGTGTGCATTTTGACAAATTGGAAACAAATGCATTAAAACATTTCATAGTTGGGATAATGCTGGATTTCACTGAACATTGCAGCTTTGTCACTATTCAACATCTTGTAATACATAGTCCTAAAGCTTGGTAATTGTGTTTTGCAAATATATTGTGGCATAAAAGATTGTGTTGTTCCTTTACTATCCTGCTGTACTCACACAAGCGAATGTAAATGCCAAACACAGATGGAGTTCCACCTGGGTTTGGATCTTACATGCACCTGTGGAAAGCAGGAGAATGCAACTGCAGGGCAAAATGCTCATCTGTATGAGCCTTTACACACCAGCTTTTTTTTACGTGTGTTTGAGACCTAGGTTTAAACGCACTTAAACGAATCAGCTAATCAATCCTATTATATTCTGCCTAGTTGTAATCATGTGTATTTTATGTTGTGTTTTATGGCATTCACATAAAAAAAACATCCTTGTGTAAGAGCCCTTAGAAATTGTTTTGTGGACTGCCATTTATTCAGCAACAGATAAAAAGTTGCAGAGATGCATCCCAATAAACATTTTATATTTATGTATGTATATATATATAATAGCTCAGCTACCACTAGAGATTATCTAGAGCAGTGCTGTCCAACTGGCGGCCCGCGGGCCGCATGCGGCCCGCGACCCCCCTCTGTGTGGCCCCCCACCTGTCTGGCTGCTTTGATGGCTTACTCTTGTGTAAGCTCTAAGTGGTATCAGTACTGTGATTAACTGCCCCCCCTGCATGGTTCTCACCTCAGATTCAGGCTGTAATCAGGCTGTATTGTTTAAATATGTAATCCCCTGTGTTGTTCACACCTTTTAATCTCTGCATTGTTCCCCCCCTGCAGTGTTCACACCTCAGGCTCAGGCTGTAATCACCTCCATTGTTCCCCTGTTCACACCTCAGGAGCAGTAGAAACCCACAAATAATCCCTGCACACTACAAAAAGAACATATACTGAGGTGGTACTTCAATTAAAAATTTTTTTTAATATATAGTTATTGTGCAGACTGTAGGAGCAGTGCCAGCATTGTGTCACTGTAGGCTGCCTGTGTGTGCCATACACACAGGCATCATAGGGCAAGCAGAGTATGGCACACACAGGCAGGGTAGGGCAGGCAGAGTATGGCACACACAGGCAGAGTATGGCACACACAGGCAGAGTATGGCACACACAGGCAGAGTGTATGGCACACACAGGCAGAGTGTATGGCACACACAGGCAGAGTGTATGGCACACACAGGCAGAGTGTATGGCACACACAGGCAGAGTGTATGGCACACACAGGCAGAGTGTATGGCACACACAGGCAGAGTGTATGGCACACACAGGCAGAGAGTATGGCACACACAGGCTGAGAGTATGGCACACACCAGTGAAAGTATGGCACAGGCAGGGTAGGGCAGGCAGAGTATGGCACGCAGAGTATGGCACACACAGGCAGGGTAGGGCACAAACCAGCCAAGAATGGCACACACAGTGAAAGTATGGCACACACAGGCAGGGTAGGGAAGGCAGAGTATGGCACACACAGGCAGGGTAGGGCAGGCAGAGTATGGCACACACAGGCAGGGTAGGGCAGGCAGAGTATGGCACACACAGGCAGGGTAGGGCAGGCAGAGTATGGCAGGTTTTTGCTGTACTACAACCATTAATATGGGTATGGTCATATGATAACATGGGTGTGGTTTCAAGTGGGTGCGGTTTCAAAAAGGGGAGTGGTCAAAACTGGCTTCCATTATCGGCCCTCCACCACGTACGTCGGAAAAATTCCGGCCCTCGGTACAACAGAAGTTGGACAGCACTGATCTAGAGAATGCTATATACTTGGTCACATGTTCTTTTTAAGAAATTTAGTCCCAGTCCCAGTCCCAGTCCCAGTCCCAGTCCCAGTCCCAGTCCCTCACCTTGCAGGGCTGTAGCTGGACATTCAGGGAGCTGCATTCATTAGCTATATCCCTTTCAGGGTGGGGGCTGGTAGAGCTGATTGCCTGACCCTACACCTTCAACTCCTCCTCTGCTTGTCTGGATCCAGCTGGTCTGGAGAAACAAAGCAGCTTTCCTCCTTACTCCTATTCTGTGTGGACATTACAGCCGTACAGGACGTATCTTGGCAAAGCAAATGAAAACCATGCAGAACTGCCACTGGGAAATATTAGAAACTTCCTTTTAGATTGGGTTCTGTGTTGGATCCATCCTGGGCCACAGGCAGTAAGTGCTGTGGACGGCACCCCATGAGAATGTTTGCTGTGGAGTGTATGCAAGATACTCATTATTGCAGCATGTGTCCTGTCAGGACTGACACTTCCCTGGAGCTACAGAGATCAGAGGCAAGTGAGCCACTCTCAACCTGTGCCCCCCGGGGGCTATATTCCAGTGGACACGTGTGCATCTGCAGCCCAAGCATGAAAGCCCTGGATACTTTCCTTGCCCCCTTATCCAAAAAGTCATATTACTGGTCCATTGACTGCAGCCAGCTTCCCTATTTTGTCCCAGGTATGTCTTCTGTCTGGTGATAATTCATTTTGGAATATGTGTTTTTCCATAACACAACTTTATATGCAGGTATGGGACCTGTTATACAGAATGTTTGGGATCTGGGGTTTTTTTTGATAAAGGGTCTTTATGTAAATTTTCTTTTTTTTAAAAAAAAAAAAGAAAATTTGTAAAAATGTGAATTATTTGGTAAAAACATTATGGGAAATGACCCACAATTCAGAGTTTTCTGGATAACGTGTTTCTGGATAAGGGATCCCATACCTGTATTAGAATTAAGTACTTTTGTTATACTTTTGTTAATTAGGATATTATGTAAACATTCTCCCCAGGCTGCTAAGGAAGCATATATATCATGGGGAATATTTATAAAAGTGTGTGCAAAGATTGTGAACATTGCTACTTTATTACACATTTTGTACATTGCTACTTTATTACTATGGTACACCCTGTAAAATCATCATACATAGATGTAAAGGTATATTTGGTAATATTCTGTTTTAAATAGAAGCATTAAAGTGATGGTTTACCTTTTAAGTTAACGTTTAGTAGTTACAGAATGGCCAGTTCCTAGCAACTTTTCAGTTGGCTTTCTTTTTTATCCTTTATCCTTTTTTAATTATTTGCTTTCCTTTTCTGTTTCCAGCTTTCAAGTGCAGGTCACTAAACCCCAGCAGCCAAAAAACTATTGCTCTTTGAGGCTAAAATTGTATTGTTGTTGTTACTTTTATGACTATATAAAGGCATGGAGCCAAAGGCCAAGTGCTTTTATATAGTTAATGAAACTCCAAGGTGACTTTAAATATCCTAATATATAATAAAGTGGATACATTATTATAGTAAACAAGTTTGTGAGTCGTGTGTTCGCACCGGTGATGTAATTTGTGTCATGTGACTCACTGAAACTTATAGATTATAATAAAATAAACTACCCCCTGTTGTGAAATATGATGATATTAAAAGTCACCTTGGAACTCTATGTAAAAGCACTTGGCCTACCCTCTGGGCCTCCAGAAACTGCAGAAGGGCTTGGGTTGGGGGACTACAATACAGCAGACCCCACAGCATGGGGTCCCCCATTGTTACAGGGTCTGCTGTATGGTAGTTATGCCACTGTCACCTATTAGCATATGCATGCTATGTAAACTGCTTTGAAAAGCTTTCTAAAGACCAGTTCCAAAATCAACCCCAAATAACATTTTCCAGAATTTCTGTTGATACCTGGAGGGTCAGTATGTGGAGGGGCATCAATTTTTTAACATAAGCAGTGAGGTACTTTGGTGAAGAATATGAAGAATGATTTCTTTTATTAACCCATTGATCAAATAATGCATTAATATATTGCTAATACTTTTTCAATAGCACAAATAAAAGCAAAAAAAAATCCCCATGATTTTTATCAGATTATGCAGATGGCCAAATTGAGCATCAAACAAACTTGCATAAATAAACCATCTATCATAAGCCAAATTTATCACATTGCTCCACACCAAAAACTTAGCTCCTTTCATTCTGCCCTTTCTTTCTGCCCTTCTGCATTATAAAATTGAGCAGGGGTAAAACTTTAGTGGGTCACAGGTATGTGCAGGTGATGTTCTGCAGACAGAATGAAAGATATTAAAAGTTCACAAGTTTCTGGCCTGATGAACCATCCTGCTCCTGTGCATTTAACGTTGATGGTGCTATCCAAAGCCAGTGCCTTGCAAATATATTCATACCCTAATATCACAGAAACCAAAATTTCAGTGTGATTTACAGGATCCGTTAATTGGACATGGGCCTGAAAACTTTTGTTCACTGTAAACTGCACCATCCTGGTGCACATAACTAAGTGGTGTTATGGGAAATCTCTGAAGAGTTACAAAGCACCATTGTAATTGGATTTGTGGAATAGTTTATATACTGAGGACTTCCCATACCAGCTAGTTGAACTGAAGAAGCTGCTTGGATAAGTAGTGAAATGTCTTCAGGGATTACTTAACAAGTCCAGTTGCTCTAGATTTACTTATATTAAATATCATATCAAGACTATATTTTTAATAATCTCTTTCAGGGGAAAATCAGAATAATAAAAATGTCAAGAAAGAGAAAAAAATGGTTACAAGGAGACCTTTGGGGACTATTGAGTACACAGTAAGTAATATTTGGATAAGCTACTTTAAGGGAGCTGGTGTAAAAAAATAGTGCTTCAAGGACATATGGTACTGTGCCTCGGCTTCTCTTTGTTTTATCCTCAGGTGGAGAGAAGCCATTGCACTCCTATTCACTCCTTTGTGTATCTGCACTGATAGGCACAGGCGTTGGCCTGTGTGCAGGTACACAGAGTGGATTTGGTGCAAAAATGTGAACGTATGCATTTCTGTGACAAAAACTACTCTGTATTTGCACACAGGCCAACACCATACCTATCAGAACAAGTAGAATAGCTAGCTTATCACTTCTGTGAGAGCTTGGACTGGTTAACTGCAAGGGGCAGTATTGTTAGCAATATCATATATCTTTTTACAGAGAACTGAAGCATTTTTTTTATAACATTTTGCTCCAATGCCACCAAATCCAGTATATGAAAAATCCAAGCAATCACCTTCAATAGCTGAAGAGCATCTTCTTTCTTTCCTTTGAAAAAATCCGAGAGACTCTTTCAAAATCTTAATGTAATGGGATGATAAAAGACTAGAAGTGAGCGTTTATGGCAGTTATCGTGAGAATTATTTTCAGTTTCCTTGACCTTTAAAGAAAACTGCTCAAGCAACACAAGGTTAAACCTCTAATAAATAACTTAATAATAGTAAGTGCAACTGGCTGATTTGCATATTATCCGTACTATCTATGGGCTAAGCAATGTGCAGTTTAGTGCCCTCTCTTTCAATACTGCCCCATATTTGTCAGTTTTCCTTATTATTTTGCATAAAATGGGAATAGAACTGCCTGTTCAGTATCTCAATTTAATACTATTTTTGGTATGACATATGTTTTTAAAGAGAGATGACATTTTCTTTCTGTTTTTCACTGTTTTTGATATAGAAGGTCTTCTGATATTTAATAGCTTCTAAATCACTGTATCATAATTAGTTTGTTTACATGAAAATTTATCACTTTTAGGCAACCGGCACAGACACTTTAAACAGCATTGCATTAAAGTTCAATCTAACTCCGAATAAACTGGTGGAACTGAACAAGCTCTTCACACATACTATTGTGCCTGGACAGGTAATTTCCATTGGAGCAAGCGAAAGTGGAACGATTAATATAAATATATATATGTGTATATCATTTTTTACAGATCTACCATTCATCTCAAAATTCTAAATGATTCATTCTAATTATTTAATTCATAATAAGAAGCTTTGTTTTTATTGTGCTTTGTATTCTTTTAGCTTTGCACTGTTCAAACATCATTTATTTGTTGTTGAAACAAATAAATGATGAACAAAGCAAATTTTGTGCAATGGTGTCTTTAGATACTATTTATCTAAAGATACTATTCATGACATTTTCCTTCCTACATATATTGTTCAGATAACTGATATCATTTAATAGAAGTGTGAAAATGATAAAAGTTATATTTCCCTGGCACAAATTCATTTTTTTCTTAGGGTGTCAGTAGTGTGAGTGGTATTGCTCATTTTTGATAGAATGTTCAGTAAGACTGCAAAGAAGAGGTATTTTTGGAAGTTTTGGTTCCTCACATAGAAATATGTTTTCCTGTGGCAATGAGTGACCCGTGTGTCATTACACTTAAAGCAATTTTTTTAAGCAAAATTACCTCCTAAAGGTTGGCATAGGAAAAACTGGACCAATTAACAAAAAAGTGGTGCAGTTAAAACATGTTTCTTTATTATTTAAAGAAAAAGCATCTCAAATATAAACAGCCTGACATGTTTTGTGCCAAAAGCAGACACTTAATTAAATGAACATTAACTTTATCATGTGTTTACATATAACCATTTTTATATCTAACAGATTTTATATGTGCCAGATAGTAGTGTTGCTTCCATTGCAAGAGATCCAAAAGCAAATGCTGGAATACTCGCTTCACCTCTTTCATCAGATGCAGAATATGATAAGCTTCCTGTGAGTGCAAGATTTTAGTTATATAATTATGGCAATTCATGTTTTTAGTTTACTTATAAGGCTAATGCCAGATGAGGTGTAGGGCGGATATTTTCGGCAAGCGGAAAATCGCTTGCTGAAAATTCCGCCCTACGCCTCCTGCATGTGCCTGCACCCAAATGAATGAGATACGGTCCGGTTCAGGCACATGTAGGCGATATGCGCATAAAAATGCCAGACAATGCAAAGTCTCGCGTTTTTATGCATATATCTGCTACATGTGCCTGCACCCGAGCGTATCTCATTCATTCGGGTGCAGGCACATGTAGGAGGCGTAGGGCGGAATTTTCAGCAAGCGCTTTTCCGCTTGCCAAAAATATCCGCCCTACGCCTCGTCTAGCATTAGCCTAAGAAATGATGTGACTTTTAATATTGCTGCAGTGTTCGGGTCTAATGTATCATCTGAACCTGTTGTCCTAAGATGGACATTTTAACTTTAATCTTTATATTTTATCACAAGCATTAGTCATTAACATGTGGCCCTCTAGCTTCCATGTAAATCCCGGACAAGGGCTACTTCAGAGCATACCCATGCTGTGGTGTGGCATAATACACACTATATGGACTATTTACATGTATACTGAAAAATGTACATTGACATACATATGCAATGAGCCACTCTCTGAGTATAAATGTTTACTTGGTAATATTGGTAGAAAGCTACCTAGATAATCCCACAGCAAGCACTGACCTTCACTGAAGAACATTTGGATGAGAGCATGAATTTAATATTTGTTTATCACCCTGTTTTAAAGGATGCTGACTTGGCACGTAAAGCTTCAAAACCAATTGAAAGAGTTTTGTCATCTACATCTGAAGAAGAGGAACCTGCTGATGTAAAGTTTATAAAAATGAACTGTAGATATATTACTGATGGAAAGGTCAGTAAAATATTGCTTTTCTCTGCAAGTATTTATAGCTTTTTAAATGGGTATTTCAGCATAATACAAACTTATATTAGTCTGTCAGACTTGGAATTTTAACAGCTCGGTTATAGTGCTTAATTACTCTAGCAACGAGGCATCAGAATGCAAGATGGTTAGTAGAGTTTATAATTACATTTCTAAGAAATTAATAATAAGAGTAGTGATAAAACTAAAGCCTCACTGTGTTGATTTGTTTTTTATTTTATTGCTACAACCATATACCATTCTTCAGTGGCAGACAAACAGGGAGAATAGGAATGCTTATAATTCAAAAACCATAAAAAAGGTCCGACTGAAAAGTTGCCTATAATATGGCTGTCTAGAAGTCCTAGAAAAGTTTATTTTAATGCAAACTTTCCCCTTATGTAACCGGTAAATACATTGTTCAATTATGGGATCCGTTATCCAGAAAGCTCAGAATTATAGGAAGGGCTTTCCCCATAGACTCAATTGTGGAATTATTTTCTTCTCTGTAAAACAATAACTTAATCTGAACTAAGTTACAATTAATTCTAATAATTTTTTAGTGAACTTTGAGTATGGAGATCCAAATTACGCAACCCATTATCCAGAAAACCCCAGTTCCCAAGCATTCTGGATAACAGGTCCCATTCCTGTATAAAAATGACTGGTGCTTATTTCTTTTACAGGTAGCTTACTTTTAGCTGCAGAGTACATGTCATTTGCAGGTAGCATCCTTTTATGGCAAATAGTTAGACTTTTATGGCAAAAGGTTAGACTTTAGTCCATTTGAAGATCTTACATTTTAGTAAAATTTAAGATTTCCATGTACTTTTAGACCAGTCCTTTTTAAGGTCCATCAACAGGAACTGGCTGGTCTAAACAGCAAAATGATGAGTTATGCTTTATGACCTCTTTAAGGATATTAAAAGTCATGTTGCATATTCAATAATTCCAGTTAAATTTCTGACTCCTCTAACTTTGAACTTTGCTACACAGGGTGTTGTGGGCGGAGTCATGATTGTCACTCCCAATAATGTAATGTTTGATCCACATAAATCAGATCCCTTAGTCATTGAAAATGGCTGTGAGGAGTATGGCTTGATATGCCCCATGGAAGAAGTGGTCTCTGTTGCTCTTTACAACGATATCTCACACATGAAAATTAAAGATGCGTTACCATCGTAAGTAATAACAATACCTAGAAGGTTGTCTATAAAACTTCTCTAGTTAGTTTATAACATAATTTATTAAATAATGAAGGTATACAATAATATAAGCCAGGGTTAACCGGCATGCAGCCCTTAGGTTCTGTTAAGCCTAAGATGCTTTCCCTCTTTGTGGCCTTTGCTCCTGCAGAATAGTAGGGTAAAAAAAATTGAATGTTATTGAAGTATTTTACTGTAGTAATTTTTTGTTATTTGTAATTCAGCTCAGGTTTAGAGCGAAAGCAAACTAGCCTAACCGTATGTCTATTATGGCACTCAGCCCAGCATAATTTTTAACAAACAGAAAAAAACTTAAAGGAACAGTGAAAATGAAACTGGTTAAAATGGATAGTCTGTGCAAAATAAAAAAAATATTTGTAATATAGTTAGTTAGGCAAAGATGTAATTTATAAAGGCTGGAGTGGGCAGATGTCTAACATAATGGCGAGAACTCTACTTCCTGTTTTTAGCTCTCTAACCTCTTAGTCAGCCAGTGACTTTAGGGGGGGGGGGGGGGGGCAAATGGGACATAACTGTAGTTTGTGAGCATGCAGGTCAGATTCAAATGCAAACTAACTGAGCAGTTATGTCCCATATGGTCCCCCCTCAAGTCACTGATTGGCTACTGACTGTTAACAGCTTAGAGAGCTGTAAAGGAGGAAGTAGTGCTATGGCCATTATGTTAGATATCTGCTCACTCCAGCCTTTATAGATTACATTTTTGCCTAACTAACTATATTGAAAACATTTTTTATTTTGCCCATTTTCATTTTTACACTGAACCAGTCCTATAAGGGAATATGCCCTTAAAACTGGCCATATGAAAAACTTTTGCATTCAAAACTGTATGTTCTCAGAAAGCATATAGGTTAGTTTCCCAGTAAGGAACTTTATAATACTAAGCACAATGTTCAGTTACACTCTATATTCAGCAATTGTAACAGCCACAATGAGTAAGACATTAATTTGGTTATTGGTTCTTGACAAAACCTGGTTTAGTCCAAATAATGGATAGGAGGGTTTATAGTAAACCATATTTGTATAACGCTTTATTGTGGTTGGGCAAATGGCAGCTAAACTAATTTTACTAGCATAATTAGTCTTAGTACTAGACACTAACATTTTAGTAACCCTTTTTGTTATTTAAGGAATTATTTTTGCAAGGATGATTTGCCAGACATTTATAGTTATCCGCCATATTTGAATTGTGTTTGCAAACTAGCAGTCTGCAGTCTGTCATTTAGGAGGCCAGACACTAAGGTAGGATTTTTTAGCTCACATAAGTTTCTTACCAAAACTGCTATTTCCAGGCAGCTTCATGTATTATAATATATTGTATTACAGAATGGTTGTAACTGCCAGAGTCACTTTAACTATTAGTTTATGTATTAACTTACTTGAGGGTGCCATATTTAAAAACCAGATTACTTGTAGTTACCACATACACTCCTTAACATTTGTTGATTTTTAAGTTTTCTTCTGTAGGCTTGGATCTATACTTGATCACCATTCAAGAAGGTGAAAAATACATGGAACCTAGTTTGTTTTAAGCTTGAAATATTAAGCAAAGTCACTACATAAATATTTGTGAAATGCAATAAAAAGCAGTAGGATAAACACAAAAGATGGCTACATTCTGAGATTTTCATATTTGCAGATGATCACTCTGACTGAGCAATTATAGTGTGTGAGCTAGACTGCAATCTTAGCTAGTAAGGTTGAAAAAGGAAGTCTGTAATGTTTAGTACTTTGCTGGGTAGAGCATCTCTACAACTTTTTTTAATAGTCCTAATTCAGTATAATTTCATATTGTTTAATAAAAGGTATTCAGTTATTTTAAACCCCAGTCCTTAATATTTATCCAAGTGCTACCATTCAGAAACCACAGATCTTGCATTAAAGAGATCTAACAAGATTTGAGCAGGCTGTTTGGAAGTGCTGATTTATGGCTCTAAATCTTGGGCTGTAACAGTGCTAGTAAACCTGTATAGTTGGCCACATTTAAATTTAAATATTACCTCCCAGGATTTCTTATGGCTGTATATCATGGGGCCCTGTGAATACCTTCTGATGGCATTTATTGCATAACGGAATGGCTCTGTGGCTCTCTTTAGGCCTCCACCTCATAATCTGCTTTTTTATGTTTATTATTTAATTAACAAGTATAACACCTATTTTTTGTAGGCAATTATAACATGGGTGCCTTTTACTTCAAATAAACCATTTGTGTGGTCCAAGAAGTGGTCTAATTCTCAATAAATTTACTTGCCTGCCTTCTGCTAAATATTTAATGCACTGCACTAGATACAGGTGCCAGGGTTTGAAATCTTGTGCGCCCAAAAGACCGGTAAGATAGCAGCATAAATTGTACTTCGACCATGGGATTTCAGATCAATGTGGATATCTTTAAAACAGAGCAGAATTTGTAATTAATCCTAATTAGTAGATGATTGTTTCATAATGTAAACCATTTTTAATTGCAGTAATCACAATAGCTCCACTTTTATTGGTCTGACACAGTTGTCTATTTACCTTTACCATTAAGGTTTCTAATCTACTTTAGGCCAGTGGTACACTTAACTTTTTTTTGTCAGCAGAATGGACAATCTGCTGAAATCTGCCCTGACAGACATGGCATTTGCTCATCAGCATACACATGGATAGATTTTAGCATGGAAACCCTGAACAATTAATTTTCATGTGGAGGGAATAAGATCAGCCAGTAGATACACCAGCAGATAAAACTCTATGGGGCACATTTACAAAAGCACGAATGCTCAGAGCATTCATTCGAACACTCCGAGCGTATTTTCGCTGTTGTGCCGTTCGGATCGCCAATACGATATTATCGGGACTAATACGATTTTTCGGCATTTTCGGGATATTTATGATCTTCAGAAATTTTCGTTTCCAATCCGAATTTTTCCCATTCGGGATTCGAATTCGTGGATTAGTAAATCTGCCCCTATGTGTACTACAGGCCTTAGGCTTGTTGGAAGAGTTGCATGAAATGTTTTAATGCCAGTGAAATTCTAAATTTTAAATGTTTAAATTATCTAATCAGGTTATAATTATTGACTTTTTGTAATTTTATAAAAACCATCAAATGATTCATTGACAACACCACCTTTTTTATTCAGTTCAGTTTATCCTATGTTAATTTTATTTTCTTAAATATTTTCAATTAATTTTGTTCATTTTGTGTTTCAAATGATTCATCTATAGTCTCCTTGCCCTTTTAAACCTTTTTTGTTTGGTTTGGTTTCTTTTCTTTCTTTTTTTTTTTTGTTGGCTTGTTTTGTTTTAACATTCCACATCCATCCACCATTTTTTCCTGACAGCGACATACCCAAGGATCTTTGTCCTCTGTACAGGCCTGGAGAGTGGGAAGATTTGTCATCAGAAAAGGATATCAATCCGTTTAGCAAATTTAAGAATCTTAGCAAAGAAAAGAGGCAGCAGAATGGAGTCTCTGGACAAAGCATTGCAGAGAACAAGCTTATTACTACATCAAGCAAAGATCTTGATCTAATAAAAATAACAACTGAGCTGGAGCCAAAAAATGGATCTGATGGACAATTATCCCCTGTGCAATTAACTGTTGATGAGAGGCTTGCAATACAGACCGATCAGTCAATTGAAAATATAACTAGCTCTAGAACTAAGAAAGCTGATAATTCTCCCGTTGAAGATGACTTCATTGAGTTGGTAGCGACAACAGCAGAGGCGAATTGCAAAAATAACTATAAAGAATCAGAAAATCCCACAGTTGTTGGGGAAGCTATAGAGCACAGCATGTTCCAGAATGACATTCCATGTAATAATTCTGAAAGTAATAGGACTGTAGATGTCATTTGCCCAGTAGAACAAATTTCTGACCCTGTAAAAAGAATATGTTTAGTGTCTGATAAAACTGAGACGACCTCTGATTCTGATTTTATCCAGACTCTACAACAAAGCAAAAATATTGAGCTTTGCCTGAGTCCTGCTGAAAAGAACAAATTAGATATTTGTGGATTCCAAAGATCAGATTTGGATAACAGTGGAGATGAGGGTAAAGTGATGAGTTGCATCAACCTGGAACCTAAAAATATTACAGAAGTCACCACTGTAACACAGAATGTTGAGAATAAACTTTCTAAGCCTGAGGAGAAGGCTTCTGAGGAGTCAGTAGATTCTCTTTCACCAAGTTCCCCTGAAGTACCCAGTCAAAAGGAAACACTAATGGACAGTGAATCAGAACTAAAGCTCTGGTTAATAAAGAGAATGCAAAGACCGATAGAAGGTGAGATATTTCCCACATGTAGTTTACTTATCTGATCTCTCTTGTTCCTGTTTAAGGGGGTTGCAATATTTGTGCTGTGGTAGTCCATTAGTGTTAGAAATTGGAACAGTTTGAAAAGGGACAGTCAGGTTGGCAAAACAGTCAGGTTTAGGAACTTCAAGTAACAAATCTTTACAAAAGCAGACCTTTCAGCGAAAAACTATCAACATGATCTATTGGCAATTTTAAATTACATGAAAGTAAATTAATATTTCATATTTATAAGTTTCAGCATCACTTTAAAGGACGTGAACCCCAAAAATAAGTGTTTGCCTAGTAAAAGAAAACATAATACTAAGCAACTTTCCAATATCAAATAATGAAAAATTATTAGTGCTTTAAAAGCCATTTGTAAATGTAATTGCTATAGAAAGCTGCATTTGCTGAGCTCCTGGTTGTTACTTTTTAAACAGTGTTGCAAGTGGCAGGCTCCTCCCTCAAGTCAGGTCTGTCAATCTGCAGGCGTTTGTTACCTTGTTTCAAATGTCAGAGCCACCCGGGCAGAGAATAAAAAAAGGCAGGCAGACACTGCTTTTAATAGCAGCTATAAATACAAATAACTAAAAAACCATTACAAAAAAATAATTTTTGGGGTTGACATGTCCTTTAAGGTTGTGGCACATGAGCATTGTGTTTATTACAATGTTCTGCTGGAAACCCTATATAGATTTAAACCCTGCTTTTTAGTACATTTATATACAGTATACAGTTATTGTGATGTAATAATGAACAATATTGAACCAATATGGAAATTGTTATTAAATTATTAAAAAAAAAAAAAAAAAGAAACAATGTAACATCGATGGGTTCCTGAGATGCTGAAAAAGCCTTTGTTTTGACAGTAAGGGCTAGGATACATGCAGTGATTTGATCAACACTACTTAGGATTACATTGCCAGCATATCCTAGACCTAGTTGGTGCAAGAAAGTGTTTAGCATGTAAATAATAATATCTGTTAGTGTTTAAAGCTACAATAACCTTTAAAGATTTTTTTGTGTAATAGTGAACATTTATAAGCTTGACACAGATTCTTAGCAAGTGAGGGAATACAGGGTTATGGAGGATAGCTCTTAGTACAAGTTGATCCAGGGACTGGTCCGATTGCCATCTTGGAGTCAGGAAGGAATTTTTTCCCCTCTGCGGCAAATTAGAGAGGCTTCAGATGGGGTTTTTCCCCTTCCTCTGGATCAACTAGTAGTTAGGCAGGTTATATATAGGCATTATGGTTGAACGTGATGGACGTCTTTTTTCAACCCAACTTACTATGTTACTATGTTACAAAACAGTCTACAAGTAGTTTTAAACATAAGGCCTTGCAACATGAAAAAAAAAAACTATTTAACTTAAACATAGTCATAATTAGGCTTATTTCTTCATGGGTCATAATGTAATGGATCTTGGCTCACATTTAAATGACAAAACTTCAGACATTGGCAGTGCACACCAGGGCAGCATAAAAAGCCGCAACATTTGGTATTAAAAACGATCAACCTTTATTTGCACATCTAAAAAACACAGCTTGAGGTCTTACGCATTCCGTGACAGCGCACTTCCTCAGAGACCTCCACACATTTAAATAATCCAGATCCCCAGGATAACTTGACTTGTTCATAGTTGCCATTTAGGCCTTGGAAACAAGTGTTGGCTTTGGCGCTGACTGCTCTATCATACTAGGAGATTATTTCCTCTGGCAGTCTTCAGAGAATCTCGGTAAAATAATATGTTGTGACACATTTTGCTTAGGTTTGAAATATTTAGCTGTACTTGTGCTTTCCAGACTTGTTTCCATCCAAAGAGGAGAAGAGCAAGATCCCTCCAATGTTTCTCTGTATTAGGGTTGGCAAGCCCATGAGGAAGTCTTTTGCCAGCCAAAGTACTGCAGTTGTGCAACAATACATTCGAAGAAGAAAACAGCCAGAATACTGGTTTGCTGTTCCACAAGAGAGGTTAGTTGTGCTACAGTCATATATTTATATGTTGTAAATATAAATTTCTGTACTAGAAACCCTGGCTTTGCTGTGAACTTGTGCATCGTTTGTTGTGTAATAGAATTGTCATTGTTTAATGGTATCTGTTGCTACCCATGTATATAAATATTATTAAAATATATCACAATTTCAATTGTAATTACACTGCATTTAACTTTTTTTTTTCTTTTTAGTTTGGGACTTGATTGTAAGCCAGGGCAATAAGGTGGAATCCAACACAAGAATAACCATGTACCATTGACCTTTAAGTCAAAACTCTGGATTCAGTATTTGATACCATGCGTCTTCTGATATAAACATACCAACACTAAGTCAGAGAATTGTAAATTCACATTTTTCCAAGGTTGCGGCTACATTCAATTAAATCAATAAATCAATAACTGCCTTCTATAATTTTCACACACCTACAGAACCAAACTTGAAAAATAAGGATTGAGGCTTAGAGTTATACTGCAAAAACAAGCTGACAGCTTTGTCACATACCTTTTATTGTAAACTTTGAATCATACATGCTTCTATAAAAACACTCTCAAAGTATTCATTTGCTGTTTTGCTTCATGTATCTCTGTTATTGAAATAGATATTCAGTAGCTCAAAGATACAACTTTCTGCCAGGTACTGTGGGTTTACTGTATGTGAACTTAAATGCAGATGCCAGTGTAATTTTAGTATGTCCTTCAATGATCCTTGGCAGAAAATTCTGACAAAATTGTAACAAAATTGCAAATCACATATCAGTGTTTTTGCTAATGCACTGAAGCTCTCATAGTTTTTGAACTATAAAAGCCAAAATCGTTCATAGGCGTAAGTTTGCAGAACTTGCATTGCTTCAAGACTTGTTTGAGATTATTAGGTGAGGGTGGAAGCAATACAACTGCAAAATTTGCTGGTTGGTTCAGTGGTAGCAATTAGGTTTGAGGCTCAAAAACTAGCTGCTGGGCTTGCCTTCTGCCTTTTGACCTTTTGAGTGGCTCCGTAACTTTCTACATGGGCAGATCTGCTGAGATAATTTTATTGTCAAAAAACAACACTTTCAGTCAAATTGTGCCACTGCAGAAGTGCCATTATAAAAAACTTCTAGTTTTTGGTTTATGGCCCCACACAAACCAATTTAATTAGTTGATATAATTTTTAGTCTTGTCCAGTGATAATCAGTCAATGTTTGGAGTGTTTTGGGTCAACACATTTGCCAATTTGGAGCCAGTTTGTGTCTAAGTGACCATATTAACTGGTGAATTTGGACAGTGTACAGTAAACATGAGGATGATTCACAGTGCAAATGGGAAATTACTGTATTTGTTATTTGGTATATCAGCTTCTAGAAATATAAAGTCAATTTCTACTTCCTGCATCATAGAAAAGGTGCATGATCATCTGAGATAATTTTTTGATTTATCTGTTTATGGGCTCTTTGAAAGTTTAGTGAATACTGTTTTCAGCCAGCAAACCATGTTGTAGAAACATTCCATGTTTTGCCAAGTTCTTCTTAGGATATTAAACTGTTACAGAGCAGGTAAAATTATTAGGTATATACTTACTGTAGATGTAATTTGCATAGTGGAGACCATAAGGTTTAGTCAAGGTTGTGCTAGGAGCATTACCAGACATATGTCACTGCTGATATAAATACTTGTTAAAATACATCTGCCAAACTGAGACGTTCTCAACTTGCCCTAATCATTCTGACCACACCCAGTCTGTCCTATCCATGAGGTTTTCTTTAGTTGCCCCACCATTCCAATATTTAACATAAAAATATATTAGTAGCCTTGTTATCCCTAATTTACATAGCATTGACATTTTAAAGCAGCACCATAGTGAGCTTATTCATGATTTTTATTTGTCCAGTACCATGTGGAGCATATAAACAAAAAATGCACTAGGGTCAGATAAATCAGGAGCCAGTTAACCTGCCTTTGTGTTTTTGCATGTCTTGCAATGTAAAGGGCTCTTTGGCTCCTTCTTTCCCCTCTCACCCTAACTAGAATAGTTTCTCTGCTTTGCTGCTTTCCTAGTCCTATCCCCTAAGAAGCCATGTTACAGTATCTTCCACTGAAGAGTCCTAAGAGGGTAGAAACAGGCTGGAGTGATTAGTCACAACTCTGGTTGTTCAAAGGTTAATAGTAAGGCTGCAGCATCCCCTTAATCACTTAGATTTCCTTCTTCTACTTTAACTTGGCCCCTCCCCTCAGGAATTTACTTTACTGGCTGATGACTACTGGGCATACTCAGCTCAGATTACTAAACACCCCTCCAATCTAGCAGCCAATGAAGGGATAAACTCTGCTCTAGCTGTTTGTTGCTATTTTTTTTTCTTCTTCTAAACTCCTCTCCTGACCTCAGCGTAACTATTACAGTACTCAATCAAATCCAAACTTTTTATTAAGTAAAGACTGTGTGAGGCTGCATTCTTCATTGCATGAACTTTACAGTGCACGTGTGCTGTTTTCAGATGTAAATGAAGTTTCCAACTTATATACATGGTAGGAAAATGTAGGGTTTACATGTCCTTTAAACTACTCTGAATGTGGGAGCAAACATGATACAAACATTTGCAGATACTGTACAGGTCATAATTAAATTCAGGATCCCCATTGCGACAAGGCAGCACTATTAAACTCTGGGCCAACTGCAAGTTGGTCAGGCAGTTTTATCAACTATGCACCAATGAGCATTTTTAGTAGGTTCAGAGCACTTACCAGCATAGTCTAAAGATGGATTTTGTTGTGGGTCTTGTTTTTTAAGTGAAACAAATCGCATGAGCGTTGCCCCATGTCCATTTCCTTAAAACAGGATTGGTGGATTGGTGTAAAAATCATTTGGAACTTTTGGAGAGAATTTTCTGTGTCTTTAGACTTGGGCTTCATTACAAGTTCCTGTTTGGATAAAATAATAAGATATAAGATTATATAGTTTGTGAAATCCTGTACTTTTATGTACTGATTTATGGCATCTGTTGTGCACCCTGAGTTTGATAATTATGTCTAGTGAATGTCAGTTGCTTTAGAATTTTTGTGTAAATACACCAAGAGGATATGATACAAGTTCTTTTGAGTGGAATGCCTTGTTATTCCCTGGAGTTATGTATTTCCAAAAAAAAAATCTAAACACTTTTATTTTCCTGCAGGGTTGATCATCTGTACAACTTTTTTGTTCAGTGGTCACCAGAGGTCTATGGTAAAGATGCAAAAGAGCAAGGTTTCGTGGTGGTGGAAAAGGATGAGTTAAATATGATTGACAACTTTTTCAGTGAACCTTCTACTAAAAGTTGGGAGGTGAGTCTCAACAGCTGTATCAGAAGCATCAGAGTTCCAGTGACCCTGCCTATGCATTTCCTGTATTCAATTAACCCTAGGGTTGTTGCTATTAGCAATCTAACAATGCAGCTATCATCAGCTATTTATAATCTCATAAATGGCTAAAATAGAAAATTCATATCATTTGCAACTTAAAGTATGTTTACACCAATATATTTTTTGATTTAGATGCCCTTTAAAGATCCTGCCAGTCACTGGACATCTTGCTAGTAAATTGCTTGGTTATCAGCCAAGTCATATTGTAGCTTGTTCTTCTCTGAAGAATGTAAAGCCACAGTCAGTGACATAGAGGGGTTGAACAGTAGGGTGTTTGTCAAGTATTCAGTACTTGCTGTCAGAGCCTGACATGTTTAGTATCGTCACCGCATGAATAATTTAATAATTATATGGGCTGTGTAATCTTTTCTTTTTTTTTTTTTTTTTTAAACCTGACTGCAAGTTCTGTCCCATAGTTACATGGTGGTATATATGTGCACCCAAAAAAGTCAAACTTATCTTAGACCCAGGCAGTATGTTTTTGCTTAGTCCACTGTGGGTAAATAAGAAAATTTAGAATGATTATGATATAAGGACATGATTATAATATCTATATTTCATAGGACTGTAGGGAGAGATTATTTATGCTGATGCATTACATGGGCTTCTGCTGATTAGATATTCTTATCATACATTAAAGTCACAATCAAAGCACAATGCCATAGACCATAGATGAGGCCAATCTTTTACCGGGGTCTGAAACTGGAGGAATTTCTGGAGGACTGAAGTTGGGCTGATCCATTTTAAGGAGCTCCTGGAAAATATTTATGCTGATCAGTTGTTAGTGTCTGTTAGGTTCTGTTATTTGTATGTAGCAAATTGGGTTTTTGCATTTATGAGTTATTGATGTCATAGAATTTTGAGGTGCTCTCTTATATCACTATGAATTAGTTTTGCTATATTATTGCTTACTATGTACTCCCTGTAAAAGTTCTCTGTTTAACAAGTGCATAAACCTTAACTATTGAATTTATTTTAATCTCATGGAAATAGTGGCTGATTTGTAGCAACTGTTAAAATTTTAAATTTGTAATCATCTAACTATTAATCCAGCCATCAAATCCATGGACCTTTTAATAGGCAGTGAGATGTGGAATCCAGCTGCTTCACCAAAATCAGATTTCCTTGATTTTACTGTGGATTTACTGTGGACTACATTTTATTTTATTTTTTTAAGCATTTTTTTTTAAAATAATTGTAGTGTTAAAACTTTCCCAGGCAAGGATACATCTAATGTACCTTGTGAAATATGAATAAAGCCTCACTACAAAAATACAACTATAATTAATATGTATATTAACAGTGCATAGTGCTGTTATCTAGTCATGGAACTACTCTGTATCTTTTAATATACATATATTTTACAATAAGGGTACATTAGTCTATACAGAGACATCACTTATTGGAATGATGCTTATGTAGGCTCTAAATATTACTGTAGTATATATTTATTATATATTATTATGTGTATAATATATATTTATTTTGACATTTGTACAAGTGCAAAATTAAATAAAAGCTAAATACTAAAATATATTTATATATTTGATATACACATGATTTAGTTTTTTTCCTCTGGGAGCCTCAGTTTTATCCAACACTCTAAAAACATACTGGTATGTAAATATCAAAACTATTGGGCAGTGCTACATTTCCCACTGATATGCACCTCTTACTAAAAAGGACTTTTGCCAACTATTCCCATTCACTTTTCGGGGAGTGGTTTTTGGGGGTTTGTCTCCCTTCCACAGTGCTGCAAAATGCTTGGGTGACATCATTCTTCTGCCATTACTCTTAAAGGAGAAGGAAAGGTAAAAACTAAGTAAGCTTTATCAGAAAGGTCTATGTAAATACAGCCATAAGCACTCACAGAAACGCTGCACTAAGTCCTCTTTCTCCTCTCTCCTGCTCCCCCTGCCCTCAAGAATACTAAGAACTCCCTCCCACTCCTTAGGAATGTGTGATCTGAGCCAATCAGCAGGAAGCTTCCTCATAGTCTCACACACACTGAGTTTGTACACCGGTCTTGGCCTTGGTGCAAGAGCGTGGCATTATGGGAAATTTCTTTACACAGCTCAGCGTTTTGTTTTTTTTTCCCTATGAGGCTTCTGATCATCTGAACGGGAGAAATATGGGGAGACTTAAGGGCACTATTGAGAGAACTGAAGGTATGCCTGCAGCTTGAGATTAACTCTTTATTAGCCTTTCCTTCTCCTTTAATTAGAAAGTACACCCTGCCGCCCTAGTATGATACGTTTATATTAAATATGTTCTAGTCCAGCCCACTGCCTTTGTTTAGGTGGCTTTGCATCATTGGATCTAAGTCATGCTAATTTACATAGGTTCAGAGGGTGACAAACAATGCCAAAAAGTAATATTTTCATTTAACTTCTGGCACAATGGGTTCCTGAAAACCTTATAATAAAGTGCCCCAAAAATCCTATACAGCGAATATACATTTATAATGAAAAAAAATGTTTTTATGGTAATGATGTTACTGTAGTGCTGACTACATGTATTTTATGTTTTAATTTCCTGGTATTATTGATCCTTTAGTTTTGTAGTACTAAAGTATAGAAAAGCAAATCTCACTAAAACACTCTTTGGTAAAAATACAAAATGAATGCTAGGAAAAGCTTTACCTCTCCTCTAAACTTAAGGTTTAAAGCATGCTGGATCCTGTCTGAAATTCCTTTGTTTAGCCTTCATAGACAGGAAATGAAAGTGAAACCTAGCACACTCACTAACTGGCATATGTAGAAAGCCAGCCGTGCTATTAAAGGACATGCAGGAATGATAGAGAGAGCATTTACCATGTGGCTTCAGAGAACACCACTCAATATCAAAATCTTATACACCGCCACAGGGCCAAAGGGACCCTATGTGCAGGTATCACTTTGTAATTTTGCAGATAATATTGGGGCTCTTTAAGATCTAAGGATATGTGTTAATAGTCAAGGTAACAGTGACTGTGACTAAACTTTCCTCCTAGATCATAACTGTAGAAGAGGCAAAGCGCCGCAAAAGTACCTGCAGTTGCTATGATGACGATGAGGATGAAGAGGAAACACTGGAAGATTTTCTGCCAGACTTGAAACAGAAAAGCGTGCTGCTGGATGACATGCAGGTTGAGAAGGTAATATCTTTGTTAATGGTTAGAGGGAAAGCATGTTCTTTTATCTTCCTTTTTAGTTTCCTACAGTAGCCTATGCAGTGATATAAAAACTCAAACACTGTGAATATTTATATCCCCAGGCTACAAAAAACTCTTCTTCAGTCTTTTGTTCTTGAACACAAGTTTAAATTTTTGTGTGTACTTAGGTGGAACATAAGGATGCTGTTTCTAGCTAAGGGTGAAGACACATGGACATACTAGTATCAGCTACTTGTCACGGCTACTAAAATAGACAATGCTGAACAATTACAGATAATTGTCTCTACATGTGTTTTATGCAAGACTCACAGGGCTTTCTCTTCCCTGACTTTATCTAGAAAGATTGTCTGTCTAAGCCGGGACTCTTTACTGAGCCTTATTAATAGCAGGCCTCCCTCAATACATCCACCTGGGTCTTAAAAGGGGTCTTCCACCCAGAACTTAATGCTTTTATATGGTCATGGAGTTCCTCTGTATCTTTTCAGATCCTTACATTTCACAGTAACAGTATATTTTATATAGAGATAGTATGAAATAAAATTTACCTATACTCACATTATAAAAACACTATTGGTATAAAATATTAACAGTAAGATAATTTTATAATGAGAGTATTTTAAACATGCCATGGCACTTCATCTGCTGTCACCTACAACTTTCAGCATCCAATGCTGTCCAATGCATGTAAGTTATCTCTGAGCCACCCCCATTAGAACAACTGTTTATAATGTTTATGTAATGTGTTGTAAATGGTTACATTCAGAAATACACTAAAATATCAACACAAATAGTACCAAAACTACATTTTGCACAAAGAGAGAAATTGTAAGCAACTTTCCAATATAGAACAATTGCAAATGTTTTATTAATATATTGAGAAGCTGTACATTTTCTTTGACTTTTCTCTTTAATTGTATAAAGAAAAACTTCATATCCCTTAGATTGTAAGCTCTGTGGGATAGGGATCTCTTTTGCCTTTATTATTTGAATGACTCCTGTTTGTTCTATTAACTTATTGTTCTACTGTATAGTGCTGCACACATAAGTATCACTGTATAGATATATATATATCTATTAGAAAATATACATACATTCATATGATAGAAAGAAATCAGTTGTTTACTGGGGAAGTGACAGCCCTGTTTGAGGTTTTAAGGTTCTCTTGCTTTATATATGTTTGTTGCTTCCTCATTTAGCTGGCACACAATCTTCCTGCAAGAGTGCAAGGCTACCTCTGGCATCTGGTCTATAGTACACAGGAACATGGGACCAGTTTGAAGACATTGTACAGGAATTTGGCTACTGTGGACAGCCCTGTGTTGCTTGTGGTCAAGGACATGGACAATCAGGTAGTTGTATTGTGCATCACAGTTAATATCCACAATAATAATTGACTTTTCTCCATAAAACCAGTTCATGTTTTTACACTGTCAATATAATTTATATCATACAAATTTAGGTGCAGTTTTATCAAAGAGTGAAAATCTTGCAGGTTTTAACATTGATGTAATGTTGCTTAAGTTGATCAAATTAGCCTTAATGCAATTACATCAATATTTAACATTGTTCATAGTCTTCTGACATTCAAAGACTGCTGAAAATCTCATAGCAGGCCATAGGCAATGTAATAAATGTTTTCAGTATCATTACTGAATGAATCCACTTCACTGGAAACAAGAAATTCAATCCATGACTGATATATACAATTTGTTATGAATTGATCATTTCAGTAAAAACTTCTGATGGTTATAAGGATTAATCAGAATCAATTCATTAGTAAATCAGCACCAAGAGCTTTCATATCTAAAATATTCTGTGGTATTTTTAAGATCTGCCTCATTCTGTTTATTCTTTCTCCCCATATTTGATTTAGTGTAAATCCAGATTTTACATATAGCAGAGAATTTTTTTTGCATTTTTCTCTTGAATGGGTACTTTTAGTAGCCCATTCAATAGAAATATGTATTTTGCTTTAGGTTGGTTTTAGTCACCTGTTTTTATTGTTTAGCTTTTTAACAGAGAAATTGACATTTTTATATAATTTTTTTTATACCAGGTGTTTGGGGCTTATGCAACTCACCCTTTCAGGCTTAGTGATCATTACTATGGAACTGGGGAAACATTCCTATACACTTTTTGCCCAGATTTTAAGGTAAGCCATTATTTATAAAGATGTGGTTTAAGCACAATTGTCATGACAATTATCCACATACCGTATATACTCGAGTATAAGCCGATCCGAATATAAGCCGAGGTACCTAATTTTACCTAAGAAAACTGGAAAAACTTATTGACTCGAGTATAAGCCTAGGGTGGTAGTGAGTTTTTTTTTTTTTACTTCTATACCGTACTGTACTGTATGTGTGTAACTTTAAATTATGGTAATTAATAATAATTAACAGTATTCACCTGTATTAGTAATGCTGATTACATGATATGGATATACCTGATTAGCATTGCTAATAATGGGAAATACTGTAATTAGGTACTAATTATAGGTAATAATAGAGAGTCAGGTGAGATATGGTATTGAGAACCGATAGCCTCTCGGAGCAATAGTTTTTTGGCTGCCTGAAAGCATAAAGAGGCAGAAGAGGGCAGCAAATAATTAAAACATAAATAAATAAAAATGAAGACCAATGGCACATATGCTAAAAATAGGATATTTAAAAACACACTTTATTCTTTAAAGTTTTATTCCACAAACATTAGCACTACCTTCACCATCCCCTGAATTGTGCAGCCAGTTAACTACCAGAAGGTTCACAGTTACTCATGTACCCCCCCCTACTCACATTAGTAAGATGCTGGTTACCTGAGATTTCAGGATGCAAGGTCTCAGAACACATTGCTGATAAGTGTAACTCCCCACTCTCACTAAGGGTGTGCTTGTCCCAGTATACAAGGTATTCCACATGAATATATATACACATATAGAGCAATGTGGCAGCACCCAGGTGTAGTTTCAATCCCTGCCCATCAATGCAAATGGCTATGGCCTCTCCCTCTGGTTTAGAATCTCCCGCAGAGTGAGCGGTGAGGCAGGAAGGAATCGAGTCAGGGAGGAGGGGAGAGTAATAACAGAGGGCACAGCACCGATACTAATTAAACAGCTACTTTTCTAGGGAACTGCAGCGCTGAGAGATCTGAGCAATCTAAAGAAAAAAGATCTTAGAATAAAGTCTTACATACTGGCACTCACGTCTTCCTTCATTCCCGCTCTCGTTCTATGCCAGCTTCCCAGAACATTATCCTGCTGACTGTGCGCTGCTCTGCGCACCGCAGGGGCGTGTGACGTCACTTCCGCCCGACAGTGGCGTGTGACTCGAGTATAAGCCGAGGGTGATTTTTTCAGCACATTTTATGTGCTGAAAAACTCGGCTTATACTCGAGTATATACGGTAAATAGTAACTGTGCCATGCCTTAGTTATTTGAGTTTATAGGTGTGGCATCTGTTGTACAAAATGTTTGGGGCCTGGTGTTTTTCAAATAAGGTGTCTTTAATGTGGAGCACCATGCATGCCCTAAGGCTACTTAACTATTACTACTTAAATATTGATAACCTTCCCACAACCTCATTGCCCACAACAATCTTTTTTTTTTTTTTTGAGCCCCAGTCACCTAAACTAGTAAACTATGAGGTTAGACTCTCATGGTTGGGGTTGAAAAAAGGCCCTTGGGAGGGGACATGATTACTCTGTACAAGTACATGAGAGGGGATTACAGGCAGATAGGGGATGTGCTTTTTTCCAATAAAAAAGATCAGTGCACCAGAGGTCACCCCTTTAGATTAGAGGATCGGAGCTTCCATTTGAAGCAGCGTAGGTGGTTTTTCACGGTGAGGGCAGTGAGTTAGTGGAATGCCCTTCCTAGTGATGTTGTAATGGCAGATTCTGTTAATGCCTTTAAATGGGTGGTTTGCCTTTAAGTTAACTTTTAGTATGTTATAGACTGGCCAATTCTAAGCAACTTTTTGATTGGTCTTCATTATTTATTTTGTATAGTTTTTAAATTATTTGCCTTCTTCTTTTGACTCTTTCTAGCTACCCCGGTAGCCTAAAAACTATTGCTCTGTGAGGAGACAACTTTGTTGTTATTGTTACTTTTTATTAGTTATCTTTCTAGTCAGACCCTCTACTATTCATATTGCAGTCCCTCATTACAATTCTACCATAGCAACTCCCTGGTTGCTAAGGTAATTTGAACCTCAGCAACCAGATAACTGCTGAAATTTCATATTGGAAGGTTGCTGAACAAAAAGTAAAATAATTAAAAACCACAAATAAAAAATGAAGACCAATTGTAAATTGTCTAAGAATATACCTTTTTATATCATACTAAAAGTTAACTCAAAGGGGAAAATCCCTTTTAAGAATGCCTTGAAGGAGTTCTTGAACAAGCATAGTATCCAAGACTATTGTGATACTAAAATCTGCAGTTAGTATTGATGTTGGTATGTATAGTTTGTGAATGTGAGTGTATAGATTGGTAAGTATTGGTATATTTGTGTGTGTGTGTTAGGGCTTGTTTGAAAGGGTTGACTTTGGCCTTTTTTCAAATGAACTTAACTATGTAACTGTGTAACTATGTGGCAGATAAGAAAATAATCTATGCTTTATCAGTTTACAATACCCAAGGGGTAAAAATATAACAAAATTGAAACAATAATATGTTTGTTTGCTTAGTTCATGCAATTATGGCACCAGAAATGTTTTCTTTTGATTATGGTACCTTTTAACACACACATCACATACATTGTAAACTATCTTTTTTCATGCAGGTATATAAGTGGAGTGGAGAAAATTCCTATTTCATAAATGGAGACATAAGCTTTTTGGGGCTAGGAGGAGGAGGGTGAGTTGCAGACAGCTATTTTCCTTATAATTTTAAGTCATTTAAAGGGGTTGTTCTTATTTAAATTAACTTGTATATATGTATAATGTGAGAGTGCCATTTTTAGAAGTTTCAGTCTAAATTTAACCTAGCAACAAGCCATTGGTTTAAATAAGAGACTAAAATATGAAAAGTGCAGGGCCTAAATAAAAGATGAGTAAAAAAGGTAACCATAAAATTATAGCCTCATAGAGTTTTTTGTCAGTGAAAGCTGGAAAAAGAAAGAAGAGAAAGGCAAATAATTCAAAACTCTATAACATAGTAAAATTTAACCTGAAGGTGAACCACCCCTTTAACACAAAGAAGGTTGTGGTTTTTAATACACTGGATTTTTCACATTTAAAAAAAAAAAAAAAGAATGTAAAAAAGACCACAGTTTGCTTCAGGTAACCCATACCTGATTGGTTGCCATTGGTTACTCAAATGTGCAGCACCCATTCAAGCCTTTAAAATAATTTGACAGTACCCAGTTTTCCTGCCTTGTGCCCTGTCACCTTTACGTGATGTCCGGGCACAGCTATGAATGTTGGGCGTTCTAAAATAAACATATTTCCCCAGATTACTTATTTGAAGTTCCTTGAAGCTCCTTTTTCTTAGCTATGTGAATTTTAAAATTGCATCCTTTCTAATTGTTGAATAACAAGTACTCATTTTGTGGGATTTTCTAATATGCTACTTTTTTATTTCTATTAACCATTAGAGGGCGTTTTGGCTTGTGGCTCGATTCGGATTTGTATCACGGACGCAGTAACGCTTGCTGCACCTTTAATAATGACACTATGTCCAAGAAAGAAGATTTCATTGTGCAAGATATAGAAGTGTGGGCTTTTGAATAAACCAGGACATAGACACTGATGTCCTGCAAGAGGAGGTTCCAATAGAAGTTACAAAACCACATGTCTGCCTTTCTTCAACTTAATCCACCATGGACCATCCCATCACTGCAATAGAGATTCAATTTATTTCCTTAAATGCACCATAACGAGTCCATTTTTGTGGTGGGTAATGTCCACCCTATTGCTATTGCAAAGACTGAACGGATACCTGTAGGAGAGAAGTCAAGCACTTGGTAAGGGTGCAGAAAAAGGTCCAAAAGTGATACATTTCTTTTGACTATGATGCTTATTTTAAAAATCAGACTTGAAAGTATATATTCAAAACAATGTGGCAAATGCATTGTTCCATAAGTAGAAAGGGAAAGCAGAGATGCCTTCAATACTTGAAGAGAATTGCATTTTTTAATGTTTGTGTTTTCTAGTTAATTTATTGCATTATGTCATTACCTGCTTTTTATGAGACATGAGTTATAATGGCACTTGTTTCTTTTTAAGGTTACTATTGCATTTATATGTAAATGCGTCCATCAATTAGATATATTTAATTCAATCATACAGACATAATTATGCAGTACAGGTTTTCAAAAGAAGTTATTTGTAACCCATATATAGCTCCCTTTAATTTGACGGCTTCAGAAATTTCAGGACAATGTCACTTCATGGTAAAGTATAACAAGAGCTAAAAAGAAACAACGTGCCCCAAAGCATAAACATTTTATAAAAACATATATATATATATGTTAACAAAATAAAGTAGAACTGCATATGTTCTTTTAATGTAACTGTGAACTGTTATAATAGTGAATAGAAAAACCCTTATCTTATTGAAAATGACTTCTGCTGGTTATATCAAATATTTCCAGTAAAAATGTAACCATATTTTTTTCAATAGTTATTATATAAAGGGAATCTAGACAAAAGGCTTTAGAAATGTCCACACATTCCATAAATTTCAAACAGCATTCTTTGTAACAAAATCTCTGGAAAAAGAACTTCTAGATTGCCATACTTACTATGGGTTCCGTCATTGGGGGCCATAAGCAGCCTTAAAAGGCTGCATATAAAGATCTGCAGCCTTTTTTTGGAAGTGTCAATTATTCTGAACAGGACCATGGCATGATGTCTCTGGAGAGGGAATGCTGGGAGGATGAGCCAAGATATTAAACCACAAAACTTTTTAGCAGCCTTGTGCACTTAGAGCTTATTCTTTCAAATAAACAATGTCTTCTTCTTCAGTATATATATACAATAAGAGGTATGGAATCTATTATCTAAAATGCTTGGGACCTGGGGTTTCTGGATAAGGGATTTTTCCGTAATTTGGATTACCATAATTTAAGGGCAAGGGCAGACAAAGCGTAAATCAGCCCTGCACTTTTCTGCCTGGCCAAACGCCACTCTTTGTGTTTGCACTAAAACCCATGGCAACAGCCAGAGTTGTGCACCTACAGAGCAGTGCAGATTGGCAGTCGGCCTGGAAAATGTTCGCTTTTGCGTTTTCCAGGCTGACCGGTGATTCGCACAGTTCTGTGTGCGCACACTCTGGCTGTTGCCATAGGTTTTAGTTTAAGCATTACATAAATAGAATTGTTTTGCCAGCAATATGGAGCAAGTACAAAGTACTGTTTTATTATTACAGAGAAAAAGGAAATTGTTTTTAAAAATTTGAATTATTTGCCTAAAAATAGACTTTACGGGAAATGGCCTTCCCATTCAGAGCTTTTAACAGGATATAAATTCTTAAATATGTACCATCATTAGAGCTGGGAAATCAAAATGGAATGTTACTTTAAGATTACTTCAGAATTAATTTCTTAAATACTATTTTATGTATTATAAAATTTTTATATACAATAGTAAGTTCAAGCTATACAGAATTTGACAGAAAACAAGTGACTTGGTAATGACATGTATAATGAGATGTGAAAGGATTATTCCAAAAACACCATATTGTACTGAGAAGCGCCGGTCGTTTCTGCAGCTTGATTTTATTTTTGTATTTTCTTTTGTTTAGTAGCTATATGTTGATTATGTCTTTTTCTTGGAAAGTGATGTATAGGGAGATTGCTGTCCTGATTCTACTTATTCAGTTCCACTGTATTACAAAACAAGATAGGTCACTGTCCGAGTTTTCCAGGTAGATGGATTTGCTGTTATAATAAATTGAGTATCTTAAGCAAATAGTGGATTTATCCATTTTGATAAAAGGTGATTAAAGAAGCTGTTTTTTTACGTATAATAATCTCACTAAGAGGTGCCAGCACTTTTAAGCTATTGTCATAGCAGCCAATGTTGGGTGTTTTATGTGGCTTTTTTAACATTGAAAAATAATGGCAAGCTCATTGCTCAAAATTGCCTCTTTCCATTCCATTGGTCCACATTTTCCACTGTAATAACACATTGGGATAACACTGTTAACTCTTTTATTGTATAGAAAGGAATCAGATGCATCCCACAACGTTTAGAAAGGCTGTTAGAATCCATTTAACAAGTAAGTTTGCAATGCGCATGATATTGTGTGTATCATTAATCCTCCAGAATCAGGCTTCAGTGGGAGCCAATCAGAAATGAAAGAAAACAGGCTCCTGAGAGTGATTTATTTAAATTAATAGATTAAATTCGAAACAGAAGTAAAAATAGAAACAGTAGAGTAGTAGGAACAATATTTGGACCAACCCCTTTAGAAAAGCATTTTCAAACTAGCAGCTTTGAGGAATTGTTCTAGCTGCAGCCCACTCAGATGTTTCCTTATACATATACCTTTGATAAAAAAAGGATTATACGGCCCACAAACATGCGGTTTACCTGACTCCAGCTGGAGCAAATTAGTGACCTCTGAACCTTTGGACACAATATCAGGCTCATCAGAAACTGACTTTTCTAAATCTTTGTTTAAATTTTGATCAAATGGGACAAATCACTAACTGCAGTTTGTCTTCTCTTTAAAATGTAAAGCTTTCCAAATTCCAATGATTACTAGTCAGCTGTGATGTATGCTATAGACTGGTGGTTTTGTCTAACCATGTGCTGCAGTTCTGTGCAAACTATCAGCGCTGAAAGATGAGAGATTGTTAGGTATTGTCTTTTCAGAGACTATAAAATACATATGCTGTATGGCAGATTAGTAATTTATTTAACTGCATTTGTAGTTGTACAGAAGCCAAGTGAAGTCTGAACTATAAGGCCCATGTCCCACGGGGAGAGCCTAGTAGTTAATCTCTGTAGTTAATGACCTGTAGTTAATCTCTGCTACCGTGAGCGACCAGTCTCTGTGAATTGCCAGTGGAAAGGCATACCTGTTGCGCAACTTTAGAAAAACTAAGCAAGGCCTATGCCTTTCCACCAGCAATTCACTTTGTTGCCGGTGAAAATGCATTTTACAGAGATTAGCCACCTGCAGTAGCAAAGATTAACCACGGTGACTAAGTCTCCCCGTGGGACATTAGCCTTATTTGAAAACCAAGTACTTATCATCCATGAGGGATGATCACATTTAGCTATATTGCACTAGATTTTACTCATTTACCTGGAACTGGAAGGTCTTAGTGATGTGTGGGTCAGGAAAAACTCAACCCACACTCGATCCTAACCTGCAAAACTTTAACCTGCACCAAACCCTAACCCACAAAATGTTGCCATTGTAGGGTCTTCTGCCTTCTGCCCTGTACACGACTTCTGCATGTGCCTTAGGTTCCAAGACAGGAAGCAGAGAAAGAGTGTATTTCCCCACTCTGATCACACTCAACCAGAATTTGCAATGGTTGCCCAAATTATAACCATAATCCACCTGACCTAAGGGGAAACTAGCAGGTTCTGTGGGTTGTGGGTCAGCCCACACAGTGCATAGCTACATGAAAACAGTGAACAGTTTGACTTGCACATGGGCTTTATAGATAAACTTCCTTAGTTATTGGACTTAAAACCGAGGTTTAAACAGCAGGTGGGGATTTCTCCTGTATGAGTAATCGTACAATGCAAATGTAAAAAAATATACTTTACATATTTGGACTAAAATTTGATTTTCTTCCAATTATGTGAAAATTCTTATAAATTTTTCATATATATCAATGGATAAACTCTCATTTTCACCCAGTAACAAGTAGAAAATCAATAGAACATGGCAGAATTTCACTCTGGTGATCTGTGGTTAGCTTCTTTACTCTTTGCAAATATTCCCCCTGAAATCAGAAGTGGGGCAAATACTGTTTAAAAATCATTAATACCATAAAAAATAAATGGTAAAGAACGATTCCTAAATACGATTCCTGATTTTATTCATGTCTACTTGCTTTCCTTTTCTGATGGATGTTCTGTTGCATACAAGTTTCTGAGACCCCCTGTGAAATGTATAAAGCCACAACAAAATATTATGGACCCAAGATTATTATGTGGAAGCCAAAAAGTGTAATTAACTCACCACAATAAAACAATGGTAATAAGGAAATTATCTGAATTTAATGTAAATATGTAACTAGCGGTTCTGGTGTTGGATGCTTGTTTGTTAGCTATGCGGAAGTGGCCTCTTACAACACAAGATAAGGCTTTATAGAACTGAAGAACTGAAATACAGTATGTTATCTGTTTTGTATGAGCATGTGCACAAATTGCTGTCCTGTTGGATATTGCATAAAACACAGCTCTTTTCTATCTGCAACAGAGTTTGCTTTATTAATGTGCAATAACAGCAGTTAATATGAAATATATGTAATGCAGTGCAACCACAACATTGTTCAATAAAGAAATATAGAATATGGTTCAAACTAAATGTCTATAATATATGTGTAATATGCCAGTAGAATGTGTAGAACATGGGACTCCTCTAACACCCACTACCTGCAATTAATAGTATCTTTCATCAGCGCCCAGTTGAGATGGTGTCAATTGTGGCATCAATAACAACATTAGTGTTTGATTCACTTTGAGTCAGTTGTGTCAATAGATCAAACTCACTATGGGAACCCTGACATTTTCTAAAAGTTCAGGCTGGTGTTACTTTCTGGGTTCTCTTGTGTAAACCCATTTCATTAGATTGACAGTGACTCGCCAGATATTGTATGGGGCACTATAGTATAGGGAAAAAAGAGGATCTGTGTCACGTGGGTGGAAAAAAAATTGCTTACTGACTCCAAAAGTGCAAATGGACCAGTTCCCAGATCAACAGTTGGGAACCCTGTGTTTTTTCCTTTTCTAAAAATCCATCCAACCTTCTCTTTAAAGAGATACTGACACAAACTGTTGTTAAATATATTATAACATTGTCTTTGCATGAGCATTAGAATTTTGCCATAAAAGTATTTCCTGATGATACTTTACCTATCTGATCCCCCAAGTTGAGGGGGCTGCCATATTTGTGCAGTAGTAGTCCGTTAGCATTAGAATCTATGACAGGTTCAGAAGGGACAGTCAGGTTGGCAAAACAGTCAGATTTAGGAACTCCAAGTAACAATTACTTACAAAAGCAGCCCTATCAGCGAAAAATGATGAGCATGGCCTATAGGTAACTTTTATGTACATTAATATTTAGTAGTTTTTTTGTGTCAGTATCCCTTTAAAAGAGAAAGAAAGGTAAAAACTAAGTAAGCTTTATCAGAAAGGTCTATGTAAATACAGCCATAAGCACTCACAGAAACGCTGCACTGAGTTCTCTGTGAAAAGATTAGTTTTGTCTGTCTTCCTATGCCAGAGACATGCAGCTCTCTGCTCTCTCCTGCTCCCCCCTCCCTCAAGAATGCTAAGAACTCACTCCCCCTCCCTTAGGAATGTGGATCTGAGCCAATCAGCAGGAATCTGACTCATAGTCTAACTAACTGAGCATGTACACTGGTCTTGCTTTTGGTGCATTATGGGAACTTTCTTTACACAGCTCAGCATTTTTTCTTCCTGTTTGGCTTCTGATCATCTGAACGGGAGAAATATGGGGAAACTTAAGGGAACTATTGAGACAACTGAAGGTATGCCTGCAGCTTGAGATTAACACTTTATAAGCCTTTACTTCTCCTTTAAGCAGCTAAATGTGCCTGTCATCTGTCAGCACAGTCACTTCAGGGGGAGAATTCTACAGCTTCACAGATCTCACTGTAAAAATACATTTTCATGTCTTAAAAACTATACCTTCAGGATGAATACTTAACAACAGATACTGTATTTCAAATCGTACCATATTGACATATATATCAATAAATACTGACAAAATATTGACTGAACTTTGTCTATTAATTGGTTGATGTGACCTAACATGTATGTGTGTTTGAGCACAGTGACTAATGTGAGTTAGGGGCAGCCATTAGTACTTAAAATAGTAATTTTCTATATAGAATTTTGTTCTAATCAGAATGGATGCCCTTGTGTCTGCTGGAAGGACCTACCGGTAAATAAAGCATCTGAAAGTTTATTGTATGGTCTCCATATATGTTTATACATAGTTATATTTGTTATAGTTTTTGAATTATTTGCCTTCCACTTCTACATCTTATTAGTTTTCATATGGGGGTCACGGACCCTGGCAGCCAAAAACTATGGGGTGTATATTTGCGCGACTTTTTCGTACTTTGCGACAAAAGGCGCGACAAAATCATATTGTCGCGCCTAGTACGAAAGTTTCAGATTCATTCAAGCTTCGGTATTGTGACTTTCCTTGGGCCAGGCTGGAGCTGCAGAGTGCCATTGAGCCCTATGGGAGACTTTCCTTGGGCCGGGTTGGAGCTGCAGAGAGCCATTGAGTCCTATGGGAGACTTTCCTTGGGCCAGGTTGGAGCTGCAGAGTGCCATTGAGTCCTATGGGAGACTTTCCTTGGGCCGGGTTGGAGCTGCAGAGAGCCATTGAGTCCTATGGGAGACTTTCCTTGGGCCAGGTTGGAGCTGCAGAGTGCCATTGAGTCCTATGGGAGACTTTCCTTGGGCCGGGTTGGAGCTGCAGAGTGCCATTGAGCCCTATGGGAGACTTTCCTTGGGCCGGGTTGGAGCTGCAGAGTGCCATTGAGTCCTATGGGAGACTTTCCTTGGGCCAGGTTGGAGCTGCAGAGTGCCATTGAGTCCTATGGGAGACTTTCCTTGGGCCGGGTTGGAGCTGCAGAGTGCCATTGAGCCCTATGGGAGGCTTCCAAAATCATGCACAGAAGGATCAAAGTCAGAAAGGTTTTCCTGTGTTTTACGATCGTTCAGATACGAAAAAATCGTACTTTTCGGCCATTATATGATCAGATACGAAAAAATCATATTTTCAAATACAATTTTTCGTACTTTAAAAAGCACAATACAAAAAAAATCATCTTGCTTTTTAAACATATGAAAATCGTACTTTGATAAAGCTGCCCCTATGTGTGATCTTACAGTTTTACTGTTATTTCTTCTTTTTTTTTTCTTATCTTTCTATTCAGCCCCTCTCCTATTAATATTCCAGTCTCTTTTAACCCACTGCCTATTTGATAAGGTAAACAAGACCTTAGCAACCAGGTAGCTGCTGAAATTCCAAACTGAATAGCTAATGAACAAAAAGCTGAAAAAAAGAAATGAAAATTGAAAACCAATTGCAAATTGTCTTTGTATATTGGTGTCTACACTATAATAAAAGTTAATTTAAAAGTGAACAACCCCTTTAACTAGCCTATGTAAGTTGACAAGCCCATTGTTTTTCTTATTTGAGGGTGTTAATAGTGCTAATAACAAGATGTTAATGGATGTATAAAGTACAGTGGTGCATATGGACAGTTAATATTGTAAAAAGGTTTTAACCCAAACTACTTATTTTTTTAACGGGAAATGTTTGCCTTCTCACATTTTTTTTGTTAGCTAAATGGAACACACAAAAAAAAATTTTTTTAGTTGCTTCACATTTTTATTTGTGTATGAGCTAGCAACTATGTATCAAACAGCTGTTGTCTGTCACAAACTTCAGTAGAGCTTCAAGTTGGAGAGCTCAGAAGAGGCTGGGGCTACAGGTACTGCTAAAAATTGCAGCAACTAATGTGCCAAGTTGTTCAGGTTAGTACAATAAACTAATATCTAAATAAATGCAGCAACAATCGCACCAGAGACAGCACACTCATAAGTTGTCTTGACACAGGGAAGTGTCCCCACATGGGAGCATCCACAGCTCATTTGAGCCTCTTTGGTTTCAGAGCATTGCCAGGATTGCTGAGCCCTTTACTATTAGTCAGAAATATACCCAAGCACACATACAGTACTTACTTTTAAAGTAAGTTATTACAGGCTAGCATACCTCCCAACTGTCCCGCTTTACGCGGGACAGTCCCGATTTTGCTACCCCATCCCGCTGTCCCGGATAGCCGCCGATCTGTCCCGCTTTTAAAGGTCTCCTGCATGACGTCACACGCATGTCTGCCCTTAGCGCCGCAGCTCTGCTCAGTTCAGTTCTAACATAAAGGCCTTCACAGTGCAGAAGCTGCGGCGCTAACAAGTGCGTGTGACGTCACGAGGAGGAGAAGGAGAGCCCTGGGGCGCAGCCGGATGGTGGTAGGAGCAGGGGGATGCTGGGGAAGACACTGGAGGAAGGTAAGGGGCAGCTGGAGAATGTTGGGGAGGACGCTGGGGGGAGCTTGAGAATGTTGGGGAGGATGCTGGGGGGAGCTTGAGAATGTTGGGGAGGACGCTGGGGGGAGCTGGAGAATGTTGGGGAGGACGCTGGGGGGAGCTGGAGAATGTTGGGGAGGACGCTGGGGGGAGCTGGAGAATGTTGGGGAGGACGCTGGGGGAAGCTGGAGAATGTTGGGGAGGACGCTGGGGGGAGCTGGAGAATGTTGGGGAGGACGCTGGGGGGAGCTGGAGAATGTTGGGGAGGACGCTGGGGGAAGCTGGAGAATGTTGGGGAGGACGCTGGGGGGAGCTGGAGGATGTTGGGGAGGACGCTGGGGGAAGCTGGAGGATGTTGGGGAGGACGCTGGGGGGAGCTTGAGAATGTTGGGGAGGACGCTGGGGGGAGCTGGAGAATGTTGGGGAGGACGCTGGGGGGAGCTGGAGAATGTTGGGGAGGACGCTGGGGGGAGCTGGAGGATGTTGGGGAGGACGCTGGGGGAAGCTGAAGGATGTTGGGGAGGACGCTGGGGGAAACTGAAGGATGTTGGGGAGGACGCTGGGGGAAGCTGAAGGATGTTGGGGAGGACGCTGGGGGGAGCTGGAGGATGTTGGGGAGGACGCTGGGGGGAGCTGGAGGATGTTGGGGAGGACGCTGGGGGAAGCTGGAGGATGTTGGGGAGGACGCTGGGAGGAGCTGGAGGAAGGTAAGGGGCAGCTGGAGGATGTTGGGTGGATGCTGGGGGGAGCTGAAGGATGTTGGGGAGGATGCTGCAGTTGGGAGCGGCCTATAGTATGGGGACACTGGGGGAGGACCAGCAAGATTTTTATGCACTTTGTGTATGTTATGCTTTTCAGACGTGGTTTTGTAAAATTGGCCTGTTTGGATGGGGGGGCGTGACCAAAAAGTGGGTGTGGCGGCAGACATTTTTGTCCCTCCTTCTGCTTTTCAAATGTTGGGAGGTATGGGCTAGTGCTTACTTCAGCTGGTCCTAATTCATGAGATCTTCTCTCCTTAGCTGAAGTTGTTTTCTACCTTATTCTCCCTACAATAAAAATAGAAAGCAATTGTAAAATGTAATTATTTGTGGGAATATATGAAAACATTAAGCATTGTGAAGGTGAACTACCGCGTCTCATATTTTCTCAGTTTATGTACTTGGTCTGCCACCTAGTGGCTGCTTTTTGTTTCATTTTAAAACAGCAGCACCACACAAAAAAAATTACAGGGTGCATAAAAATCAAACCAAAACAAGCAACAGAGGAATTTTAGTGTTTCATAATGCTTGTGTTCCTAACTCATTTTGCACCACTGGGTACATTATCAGTGAGAGAGGTGTAGTATCTCGGAGGAATATCCCTTTTATACTCTCTAACCTATGCATCTTGCAAGAAATTTAAAATGCAGGCTGCAAGTTTAAAGATATATTAAAGCCCATAATTGCAAATTTATCCATCTTAATAGACATAAACCAGCTTTTATACTCATAGTCAACAATTGTAAGGTTTTGTTCATAAAATGTGTGTAGTAGTACAAAATGTGAATGATAGAGCAATAAATAATATGAACTATGAACTATAATGAACTATGAGTCCATTATAGAAGGACAGGGGGAAATCTATTTTCCCTCTCTCCCTTCTGGTCGTGCTTGCTCTCATGTAAGAGCTTGGTGGATGGTGGGGGGTTCCCTGGCTCCCCCGCAGGGTCTGCTTCCTCTATAATTATACTACTGTGGATTGTACATTCATCAACACTTTGAGCTGAGATACTATAAGAAGCTCAGTCATAACACCAGGGTAAGTAAAAGTTTACAATAATTTATCTCACCTTTTTGACTTTTCATTAACTAACACTTAAGCTATCCTTATACACCTGCACACATACTATACATAGTTTTTGTTCTGCCCCTTTCCACACAATGAGGTTATTCTGTTAATGGTAAAATATCATTCTAAATGAGTTTATGCGCAGAAGGCTTCAACGTAAACAACACTTTTTATGAGATCTGTTCAGTCTTTAACACCAGTGCTTACATATTTTATTGTTCTAACATTCATTATCAGTGCAGAGAGGCACATTGCGTACCAGGCTTATTGTGTGCCTATATAAAGCAATGTAATCTGGAGGCAGGGCTGAAATTCCAGAGCTGGAAGAAGATTGGATAAAACCAACATGTGACCTGTATCATCCACTGTAAACTGAACTAAAGTAGGAAGCAAACGTGGATCAAGTATCTACCGCCCTGCGGTTTCAATCACTGAATCTTTAACTAATGCTTTTCAGATTCAGGTAAGTGTACAGGTAACTGTATGTGCTTTTGCTTACGTGTTGAACAGATATAGGATAGACTATTTTTTTATTAACATCAGTGAAAAATTGCTATTGCTAAGTGCACATACAGCAGCAGTCACATAGGATTTAACAACACAATATTATTTAGGGTCATGTAATAACAGGTGCATGGTTTGCTCCATTTAGTAATCAGTAAGTAGCATTTATTGGGCTGCTATTTAAAAGCAAATATCTTAATGAAACTCTCTGCAGCCTTTCTGCTGTGATACACTATTTCAGGTCCTGCAGGCATCAAGTAAAGGTCTGCCTTGTGACAGTTCTGCTTGGCACCAAACGAAGTTTTAATCAAGTTGCAGAACACAGCCAAGGCTGTATACTTTATATAGATGCCAGAGGACATGTCCATAGGGCAGCCCCTTAAAGCCCTCTGACACTACTAAATAATGTTCATTGATGGCCTGGCCCATGGGGTAGATTTTTTAATATTATTATGTGCCTTTCCCCCAAGCACTATAATAGAGGGTCTCATTCAATGCCTTGCCTTTGTTGTCATTTTCATCAGAAGTTTTCAATTGTATTTAAACAAAAAAATATTAAATACCACCTGATTTGATACTTACTATGTTGGTGTTTGCTATCTATAATAAAGTCTGCCTTTGTTTGGCAACAGGATAACATGAATTCTGTCTAACATGTAAGCCATGATGTCAGATGATGAAATGAACTTCTGAACAGGAAACTACTATGGAGGACGACAATAAACACAAAACACTATTGTCAGATAGCAGATCGGTGGGTAATCTTAAAAAGACATGGCAGAGCTGGGCTGAAGAACGTATGGAGTATCAGAGGCTTAACCCTTTTAGCAATGCAGTTCTGCCAGATACAACCAGGCTGGATATAGAGCACCCTGAGTATGGGAGACCAAAGGCAGGCACTCATACAGAAGAAAGGGGCAAAGATGCCCACAAACATTTGAACAAAGAGTTGGAAGAACTTTGCCTTATTATAAAAAATATTGGAATATTGGGAGAAGATGGAAATACAAGGGTTACATTTGGGAGGCTATTCGAAACATATGTCACTATTTCCAACAAACTAGTTGGGGTGCTGATAAGAGGGAGAAAGCATGGGCTGCTGCACTTTGAAGGAGAAATGCTTTGGCAAGGAAGAGATGATCATGCAGTCATCACCTTGGTAGAATAATAGGGTGTGCTGTTTTCTCAATAACAGCATTAGAGAATGTAACATTTATATAATATCTTGACCTTTGATTTATCCACCAGGTCTGCTGGTTAGCCAGCCTTCCTGGAGTTCATACATTCCTGAGTGGGTTCAGCTGCACTCATGCTTTTGTCTTCTTCAGTGGGTAGAAATTAGAGGTTTACAATTTAATATGAAGCTCTTTTGTAAATGCAAAATAACGACGGACATCGCTCACGGCAAGGCCATCTCAAATCTAGCGCAATATGGCTAAGATCTCAGTGACCTCTTGGAATATAAGAGGGCTTAATTCTAAATTCAAAAGGAGTCTCATGTTTACCTACCTAAAGAGGTACCCTCCCTCTATTCTCCTACTGCAGGAGACCCACCTTACGGGCCAAAAAATACTAGCACTTAAAAAACCCTGGGTGGGATGGCACTACCATTCTACTTATTCCTCCTACTCCAGAGGAGTTTCAATACTAATACGTAAAGGGGTTCCATTCGAATTCATCAAGCTACATACAGACTACTATGGTAGATTCATGATTCTTCATGGTCTCCTAGCTCATAAACCCATAACAATTGTTAATATGTATATACCACCGCCGTTTGCGATGTCCGTCCTAGATCAAGTTGTTTCTAAGCTGGCAGAGTTCCCCATAAGTCCATTTCTCATCATGGGTGACTTTAATAACTGCATGAATCCCTCTCTAGATAGATCTAAAATAGAACCCAACACATCTACCAGACTTGCGGGATGGGCAGATGCGCTACACCTTACAGAGGTTTGGAGGTGGAAAAATCCCACAGCGAGAGTTTTCTCCTGCCATTCTCTCACCCACAAATCCCTCTCAAGAATTGATCTGGCTTTTACTTCTGCCGATCTATTGCCCATGGTTGATACAATACAATATCTACCGCAAGCCCTGTCAGACCACTCCCCACTTAGCCTCTCCTTCCGCTGGAACCCATCTCAGGTAGACAGATTATGGCGGTTGAGTCCTTTATGGCTCAAAAATGACGTAGTTGCTGCTCAGAACCAAAATGCATACACAGAATACTGGGAATTAAACGATAAATCAGCTTCACCACCAACGCTATGGGATGCCTCTAAGGCAGTTATGAGGGGTGAACTAATAGCAGTAATATCCCAAGTGAGAGAGGAAAAAAAGGAACACTTAAACGAGGCAGAGAAAACTCTTATTGCAGCAGAAGCTACACATACCCAAAATCCTACAGAGCACACATATGAACAGCTTCTGTCTGCAAGAAGTTCCCTTAGTCGGGCTACTGTCTCACTAACAAGAAAGGCAGTGCTATATCAAAATCAACGCATTTTTGAGCAGGGGGACAAGATTAGTAAACTTCTAGCCTACCTGTCTAAACCCCAGAACAACTCTACAGCAATATCCCACATTCGCCAAGATGACGGCACACTTACCACAGAACCTAAAACCATTGCACAACAATTTGCCTCCTACTATAAAAACCTATACACAACTACAGTCACCTACACTAAGGCACAACTAATACAATACCTAGCAAGCATCCCTATTCCAAAATTAACCCCAGCAGATAGGGCATACCTAGATGCCCCAATTACAAGGCAAGAAATTGCCGACGCAATTGCCACCCTTCCCCCCAATAAGACCCCAGGTCCAGATGGACTACCATCCAACTGGTATAAGGCACTATCTGAAAATATTCCCACTAAACTACTAGAAACTCTGCAATATGCTTATGATAACCAAGCGCTACCCGCCTCCTTTGCTGAGGCGCTAATAGTGGTCATTCCGAAGCCGGGTAAAGATCCTTCCCTCTGCTCCTCATACCGCCCCATTTCTCTAATCAACACAGATGCCAAAATTCTGGCGGTGAGGCTCCAACGGGTGGTTCCTGACCGTGTACATCCTGATCAATCAGGCTTTATGCCCGGGAGATCCACTGACATTAATCTAAGGAGACTCTTTACCAACCTACAAATCCCTCACTTAGAGACGGGCACCAGAGCTGTGGCCTCCCTTGACTCCGCCAAAGCTTTTGACTCAATTGAATGGGGATACCTATGGGAGGTCCTGTCCGACTTCGGCTTTGGCCAATCATTTTTAAAGTGGATCAAGCTGTTACACCAACGTCCCACAGCAAGAGTCAGAGTAAATGGGATTACATCTCTCCCATTCTCTCTGGAAAGAGGGACTCGTCAAGGCTGTCCTCTCTCACCAATATTATTTGCCCTAGCAATAGAGCCCCTAGCCATACTGATCAGAAACACCCCGGGTATTAAGGGCCTTACGTACGGCAATATCAAAGAAAAAGTATCACTATATGCAGATGACCTACTAGTATATCTTGTAGATCCCAGGGATTCGCTGACCTCTCTGTTGCAACTAGTGGACAACTTTGGCCACTATTCCGGTTTGCGAATCAACTGGGATAAATCAATCCTTTGTCCTGTAGATCCGCTTCAACCACAACCCGTAGTACCCAATATACCTCTGAAGTGGGCCAACCAATTTAAATACTTGGGGGTCTGGATAACTGTGGATTTTACTAAATACATGTCACTCAACCTAGACCCCTTACTTTCAGATCTTAAAACCCGACTGGCACAATGGTCCAAGCTACCACTCTCACTCTGGGGCCGCATAAATATAATAAAAATGATATATCTTCCCAAATTTCTATATATACTACACAACGCCCCGGTCTTTATCCTTAAAACTTTTTTTAAGACGCTTAATCAGATTATCCTGCCATTTGTCTGGAACAATCGGCCCCCTAGAATGGCCTGGACGAAACTTTGCGCTCCCCTAACTGAAGGAGGCTTAGCCCTCCCTCTTTTTTACCATTACTACCTAGCCTCGCAGATACACTACCTACACTGGTGTTTTATTCATGACCCTTATAATCCGAATATGCAGCTTCAGGCAACAATACTAGGATCACTGGAAGGACTGAGTAGCTTTCCATATCGACACCTTAAAGACACAGGCCCACTACCAACAACCTTAACTATCCCGCATAAAGCTTGGACCATCGCACTCACTCTACTCAAACACCCGCCACCCTTACTTACGTCTAGGCTGCCTCTCTGGGGTAACCAATACTTACCACAACTTAGGTCACTACACAACTACATATATTGGCCTCGCCACAATATCAAATATCTGGGAGATCTAACAGAACACTCAACCTTCCCAACATACGCACAGATCTGAGAGAAAGCTCAACAACCTGCTCTCCCTTTTTACAAATATCTGCAACTGCGGTTAGCGTTCAGGGACCAATTTGACACTCTCACCCCACAGCTCACTTCATTAACAGTGGAGGTAATCCTTCATTCTAACAACTCAGCAAAGCTCACCTCAAATCTATACCAAAACTTACTTTCAGTAGGCCCCAAACCCTTTAATTCCGCACAAATATGGTGGACCTCCCAAATACCAGCACTCACCCAAGATGACTGGGAAGAGGCAACAGACTCTATGTATAACTGTCTCATATCTATTAAAGACAGATTAATACAGTATAAAACCTTTCATCACCTCTATATCACACCATTAAGGTTGCGCCAGATGGGCCGTACCCCAACAGATCAGTGCCCGAGATGTGCAGCAAGCCCTGCTAACTTCTTTCATATGATCTGGTCATGCCCCCACATCTCTAAGTTCTGGTCAGCAGTCACCAAATACCTATCAAACAACCTAGCCTTCCCCAATGTGACTGCACCTGAAACCTGCTTGCTAGGAGTCCTAGACAACATAATTGCCCAAAACAGCTCCCGGATACGCTACAGAATATTATTGTTCTATGCAAAAAAAACAGTCGCTATGCATTGGATGGGCCCTACCCTGCCCACCATTACAGCCTGGAAGAATTTAGTGAATGTGGTTGCCCCTCTGTATAAACTCACGTACGAAATTAGGGGCGCACCTGACAAATTTGACAAAGTCTGGGGCCCTTGGTGTGATCTAGAGGGTAACTGAACGATCCTGCTCCCAGTTACATAATAAGCCCCCCAACGTCCTCCCAACCTGTTCTCCCACACCCTGAATACACAAGTTCAGTAGGGTGATGGATCCAAGATGCGGGAATTACTGCCAGCTACACACTCTGTAATGTCATACCTACCCACTCAGTATTGGTAACAAATCCTAAAGGTAGACCTGGAAAAGACTAATGCGTCTTCCTCATTGCATTGTTAAATGTGATATTTTGTGTTTTGTTTGTATGAAAAGTTAATAAAATACACCTTTCAAAAAAAAAGAAATTAGAGGTTTACAGACTGCAGATGTATACAGATACATGGGAGGGAATGAAAAACACAATGGCACAGCTAGTAGAAGGCATCAGCACAAAAATACTAATAAGTCCACCATAAAAAATGTAAATATAATCCAAATTTTTGTAAGATGTATGAGATAAGGTATGCTGGAGAAGCATTGCATATTCCATGATGGACAGTCCCTAACATGGTCTGGGGCTTAATCGTCTACCAGGCATGCAGCTTGAGTGACTAATGATACACAGCATGGCATCTTTTATTGATTTCCTAACTTGTATAAAAGAGACATGCCTGTTGGTACCTGAACACATATGACATCATGGGGAAATGACAATATACAGTATTAACATAGTGATTTAGGTTGAAAAAGACACAAGTCCATAGAGCCTAACTGCTAGTTGATCCAGAGGAAGGCACAAAACTCTTATCAAAGTCTCTCCAAATTTCCTTTGGGGGTAATTCCTATCTAATTCCAAGATGGCAATTGGACCAGCCCCTGGATCACTTTTTAATAAGAGCTATATACAAAAGCCCTGCATTTACTCATTTGCTAAAAAGTGACAGATGATAAAGGGAGATCAGAAAGTGCTGCTGGACCTTCTCAGGCACTCATAAATGAAGGTTCATTATACCTGTATCCTACCCTGCTCCCTAGCACTTACTATAGAGCTATGGACCACAGGAACATTTTTTTTGCTTGTGGGCATCTCCCATAAATGCCTTTTCCTTTACTAATGTATGTCAAATGCAGTGATCCGGCCTAATTGCTTAAAATATGAAAGGAAATACTTTTAGCGATATCACTGGATTACCATATCTAAGGTGCTTTAGTTGCTGCGATTTACATGTTAGTAGCTGGAAAAGCAGTTATGAGACATTTGTTGCCATAACAGATGATATTCTGCAAGACACATTATACTTGTTTCTTACAAGTGCCATAGGTTTTCAAGCATTGGTCTATAGGAGTAACACTTTTCTGGCAACTCTCCAGGATGACATTACTCTACTTTCCTTTTCCCAGTGGCTTTAATTGTCAATCCTGTAATTGCTGAGCAGCATGGTAGCACAGTGGTAACTATTGCAGTGCTACCATGCTGCTCAGTTTTATTTTAACGAGGGCACCATGTGTCCAGGCCAGACTGGCAATCTGTGGCCACTATTTATTTGGCTGGTGGGGGGCTCTTTGGGCCTCTGTGTACTTGAGAGGGCCTGTTTGAATCCCATTCTGGGCCCACAGGAGTTTGTGTAGTTTCTGCCTACAATCCAGAACATACAGTCATGTCAGTCAGTTCTGATGAGAGTCTAGCGCGTGTGTTTGCATAGTAGTGTGGAGTGTGTGCTCTGCTGGGACAGAATTAAACGCACAATCTCTAAACACCCCTGCATAACATGTCAGTGTTCTATAATTAGAGGATACTTATAGAAACCTGTAAACCTCTTTGAGAGATGGTAAAAATCTGTTCCATCAGAGAAATCCACAAGAAACAAATCAGAAAGCAGCTTGATTAATCAAAACTCTGTTTTACCATTAGTATCCTCTGCCTGAAACCTCTATCATCATTTTAGGATTGTCTTACTGCATAACATAGTTTGCTATCAAATGCAGAAACAAATCTTTATTTAAGTATAAAAGTGGTGTCTAATAAACCTAAGTGATCATTACCTAACATTTGTTACTGTAGAATCCAGTTCTACCATTACAGTGACTCAGTAAAGCAGAGGGGTGACTCATTGTAATAGTGTCCTGTTGTGCTATCATTAATCACTGAATTAGATATCATTGAACATTAAAACAGGGCACATGGTGGTTTATGTTAAAGAGACGAAACATGGAAAGATTATGTTCTTGCAAAACATATTGTTCTGTTTAAAAGTATAAAGAACATGCAGTGGCAACTGTGTAGGAGCATGGTTCATCACCCTAAAATCTGTATGGCTGAAGAAAACGTGGACCAAATATTACATCTGGTAACATACCCTAACCCTTTGGATAATGTAGGTCTTTTAACACAGAATGATTTTTTTGCTGGCTAAGAATACGCCTAAAAACACATAATAAAGCATTTTCAGATGGAGAACCACCTTTGCTAATAGTTTCAGACAATTCTCATTGGTGCTAAAGGAGTACGAAACACTTCCATACAACCTCAGGTTCCCACCACTGGACCCCCTTCCAGCCCTCTCCCCAAACAAGCAGAGCACCAGCAAGTTAGTGCACAGCGCTAGTGAAGGTGAATGCAAGTAGGCACTTAATGTTTTAATTCTTGCACCTATTCTATAATGAGTTTTTATGTCTGGGAACAACTGTGTGGGGGGGTACACCAAGGGGCATATTTATTATAATGTGTAAGCCAACATCACTGGTGATGTTGCCCATAGCAACCAATAAGCAAATAGATCTGAACAGTCACCTACAAGTTAAACGAAAACGAAAGCAAAGATCTGATTGGTTGCTATGAGCAACATCACTGGTGATTTTGGTTTACACACTATAATAAATATGCACCCAAATGTAGCTCTGGCTTTTGTTTATAATAAAAGATTTAAAAAACAAAAAAAACAGGTTTCTTAAAGGGTTTTGACCATTCTAATAAAAAATTGCTTAGAATTTGCAATGCATTATTTACTGGAAACATGAACATGCCCACAGAACTCAACAGATGTGGCCACAATTATGCCGATACCTGCTTTTCCAACATCTCTAGCATTAAATATAAATGCTCAATGTTAGAATATTGCTGGTGGGATTTGCTTGCATTCATGCACAATTGCATTGGTAATTGCATGGGAATGGATGTTGGGCCATCAAGGCTGGCTTACATTGGCATTTAAATTCATTTCACACGTGCTCAGTTGAGGGTTAGGGCTCTGTGCAGACTGTCACATTCTAACACCTCTACAAACCAGTTCTGTGTGGACTTAACTTTGATGGCAGGATTATTAGCCTGCTAAAACCGGAAAGGGACTTCTGCAAATTATTTGCACAATGTAAAAAGCTGGATTTTGACTGCACAGTCAGCGAATTTGAAGCTCCTGAAACTGCATTTTGCTTATGTATATCTACAAGATTTAACTGATGGAGACAACAAATCCTTTTTAAAAATTAATGCAGTGTTTGCAGTAAAGCATGAGTACCTTTAATAAAATATGAACCCAGTTGTTACTCACCAAGCCTGTTGTCAGTGTGCTGCTTAGATGATGTGGTGATTGGAAGTTGAATGAGTCAGTAAATTAGACAGACCCTCTTTTTTAAAGTAATACTAACACCTTTAGTTTTGTGATTAGATCTTTTCTCTGATAATTATAACTATTAATCACAAAATCATTAACAAAATCCAACCAGATAAAAAAAAAACTTTTTTTTGCTGTAAAAAAAAAAACAAAACTTCACTTCCTTATATGGAGAAAGATTCTTCTTCCTGTAAGCGGTGAGTACTACTGTTTTATTCTTGCTGATGTTTTTCCTTTCAACCTCTCTTATCTCATACAATCTCCTGCAAAAAAAAAAACCCCTTCTCTTTCTGGAAAACTCAAATGCTGCACTGCTATGCTCATTATTTTTTATTTTATTTTTTTTAATGGTGCTTTTAACTCATTCTTCTCCCTTACTTGATTATTTTTGTCTCCTTTCTTGCCTTTCCTGCACAAGGGCCATGCAAAAATAAAGTAAAAAAATGAAAGAAGTTTTCTAGTGCGGTGGAGATTGTTATTGTATAGTCACATACCTAGACTTGTAAGAAAGAGGCAGCATTGCGAGCTATGAGCTCTGACCCTGTGTGTCACGTATTATAATTGGACACAATTAGCTGCAAGATTGTTCCTTACAAAAACAACATGTCAAATAGACATAGAAGGACGTCAAATTGAAGAAAAGGGTCTGAAAGACATATAGGCACATTTTCATGAAGAATACAGTTCTGCAAAGACCTGAGAAGTATCACTATTCATTAAAATTAGCATTTTCTAAGCCATACTCCAAAGTTACAAAGTTGTGTAAAGTGAGATTTCAATAGAAGTCTGGTCTCAGGTTAAATAATGGTGATCAACACGACAGAGGAAGCACATTGGTGTTAACTAGACAACCAACTTGGAAAATACACAATTTCCTTCCAAGTAATGGATTAACTCTGTGAGCTTCAGAATTTATTCATGTAAAAAAAAAAAAAAGTGGTTCCCAGCTGTCCAAATTAGAGTAGAGTGTTGGCATGATGAAAGGCCAGGGGGGCATTCATGCAAATTCTAAATAGCATAGCATAGCTTAGCTCCTACTTCAGTGTAGCTTGGTGTTCAGTCAGCCAGTCGGAGGGGATATGCACCCCATTAACTGCAGCACGCAATTAAAAGGTGTTGTGCTGATCATTTGTTTGCTACAGGGGGTGTTCTGCCCATGGATGGCTTTTAAGGACATCAAATTGAATGCTTTGGGGTTTTTTTGGCATCTTTTCACAATAAAATATATATAGAAATGAACAACCAATATTATAAAACTATTGTAACTAGAGTTATTTTTAATGACATTAGAAAGGTTAACATTTTACATGTTCTTTTCAGGTCATGAATATGTTTACTGTTGTAACTGATACTCAAACGGATCAATATCTCCCCTTCCTTCTCTTGCCAGTGTAAGATTACAAATTACACAACACTTAGTTAAGAGGTCACAGATTTGATGACATGACAAGGAATCTAACAGTTAATTAAAAATTAGAGTTTATTTCCTTTGTTTAAGTCTTTCTTAGAGCTACATGTTAAACTGAGTCAGTTAATGGCACAGTATGAGCTCTTTAAAGATGAATGCATCATATCAAGATTTTGAAGAAAAATAACTTATAGGCTTAAAAAAATAATTTATAGGCTTATAATAATAAAACAAGGAACAGCTAACAGTGTAAAACAAGTTGAGGGATATGAAAAATAAATAGATGGGGTTAATACTGTAAAATGTAAAATATCTGTAGAGATTCGTAATATGTAGTTCAGAATTACTTATTTCTTGCCTAAAGGGGAAATACATACTTTTTAACATAAGTTCCGTTAACTGAGTTTATGTAAAACATGTCCCCTCAGTAAAAACTGACAATTTAGGTATTTATATGGTTAGACATACACATGATTCATCACTTTGAGAAGAAGCCATTAATAAAAACCCAATGCCAGCAGGCAATCACAAGTGCCCAATCACTCCAAGCCTTTTTCCTAATGAGTTTACTAAATTTGTAGTGCCACTTTCACAGTGCCATTCCAGCAGCTGGGTAGGCAAAATACACCAGTCCTCCCTCTTAATTATTTAATAATTATTATCAGGCATGACAAAGGGGGCTTACACATCATTTTAACATAACTGAGTTTATGTTAAAAGTGGTGTATATTGCTTTAAATGAGCATTATGCTAAATAATGAAAAAATACTTCTGCCAAGGGTATTTTTGGTAACTTCATTCATAATTTAACAGGAACCCCTCCATTTTTACATGAGCTCTTAAGTGACACACTTCAATACATCAATGTATCTAAAATTAATTTGCAAAGGCTTTTCAGGGCACTGAAAGCTAAGGCTTGAACTGAGCAGGACCATTTATAAAAATCTGCATTCTTATGGACACCTACAACTCATGGAGATTATTATGAGCTAGCAGAACTGGATTGACATTCAAAAATGGTCCAGGTACACAAAGGCCCACACAGCAAAAGACATGGTGGCAAATATATATACTGAAGCAGGCTTCTTACCCATGAATATTCTAACAAATGCACAAGATATGCATAAACGTGTAAAAAAGTGACTTGTCTATAGGTTTAAATTATTTATTATAGTTAAAATATTTAGACCTTCTTCATATATCACCATTATTAATGTATTACATAAACGTCCATTGTGCTTAATAGCCAAACAAAGCAAGTATAGTGTACATAGAAACAACAGGGGTATTGCAATAAAAGGTGCACGTTTTCTAGTCACCCATGGTAGCCAATCAGGGGGTAGCATTTACTGGTCAGCTGTTTAAAAAGTGAATTGGTTGCTTTGGGTGACTAGGTAACACTGCAGGTGACCTTGATAACACTGCATATTGTATAATATCACCCTGATTAAATAATTAATCAATCCAAAAATATAAGACACATGTAACTTAATAAATTAGTTTAATTTTTTACAATGAGGTAAAAGGCAAAAATGCAATTGGATCCCAGGCAAAAGCCTATCACTATATAATAACAGTTTCAGACTGAGAGGGTTGGTGGTGTGTTAGTAGTTAATACTTTCAACTGTTCCCAAGCACTTGCACTGATATTCTATTGAGTATTCTGTGGAAGTTCATTTTCCTCATTATGTTAAAAACACAGTTTTAAGGGAGAAGGAAAGTCACTTTGGCATTATACTGCCAAAAGATTACTCACATTAGTGCAAGCTAGAACGCTATATTTATTCTGCAGAAAGCTTTACCATACCTGAGTAAACAGCCCTAGAAGCTCCCTCCATTTGTTTAAGATAGCTGCTGCCATTTTAGTTGGGTCTCAGTAGCTTTCCTGTTGCAGCTCTGGGGGCTGGTAGCTCAGATCATTCTGATGGGAGAGGGAGTGAATTATTATGGGAGGGGGGAGCAGGAGAATGGAGAGAGCTGCACAGATTCAGGCCCTGGAATTAAGGATTTTTCTGAGAGAGGAAGTCTGATACTGAAGAACGTGTTTTCTTTGATAGAGCACTCAGTGCAGCTTTTCTGTGAGTGCTTATGGCTGTATTTACATAGACTTCTTTTTACCTTTCCTTCTCCTTTAAGCTATTACTCTACTTTCTAGATGATGTTTCAGCTTCTATTGCCTGATTTATTAGCATTACCTTATAAAGGGACCTTATATCCACAAATAAATTTCCTATGGCTTAACTACATAGTAACATAGTAACATAGTAAGTTGGGTTGAAAAAAGACATACGTCCATCAAGTTCAACCATAATGCCTATACCTAACCTGCCTAACTACAAGTTGATCCAGAGGAAGGCAAAAAACCCCATCTGAAGCCTCTCTAATTTGCCTCAGAGGGGAAAAAATTCCTTCCTGACTCCAAGATGGCAATCGGACCAGTCCCTGTATCAACTTGTACTAAGAGCTATCTCCCATAACCGTGTATTCCCTCACTTGCTAAGAATCCATCCAGCCCCTTCTTAAAGCTATATAATGTATCAGCCAGTACGACTGATTCGGGGAGGGAATTCCACAACTTCACAGCTCTCACTGTAAAAAATCCTTTCCGAATATTTAAATGGAACCTCCCTTCTTCTAAACGGAGTGGGTGCCCTCGTGTCCGTTGGAAGGACCTACTGGTAAATAAAACATTAGAGAGGTTATTATATGATCCCCTTATATATTTATACATAGTTATCATGTCACCTCTTAAGCGCCTCTTCTCCAGTGTAAACAGACCCAACTTGGCCATACATGTTTGCATTCTATTTGTTGTTCACTAGGCAATCTGTGATTGCATATTTTTATAGGCCTGTCAGCAAAACAGTAATGACTGCTATTATAAGGGACCCTATACACATCCTTAATAGCATCATGCAACTAGTACTCCCTCCCGTGTGCAAGAACACTGCCAAGGAGCAGCAAATGCCAAGGATGAACACATTGCATTAGATGAAAATCTAATAATTCAATTAAATTAAATCCTTCAGAAAAATCAAAACCAACTGAAAAGTTACATGGGCCATCATTTGCATACTAAAAGTTACAGGTGAAAACTTTTCTTTTAACTGGCATTATTGAGATAGCTATTTGTCCTAACCCACAAATACATGAAAATCCCTGTTATAATATAGCAGGAAGTGCAAAATTATAGGTATGCTTAGGGAATACACTGCAAACTGTAGCTATTTCTGGGTAATGATCTCTAATTACAAACACATTTAATTCATTCACAGGACTTTGGGTTGCCTTCTAGCTGTGTAGGTAAATTGGTATCAGATTCTCTATAGGTTTTCCAGAATGTAGAATGTACCATTTCAACTTGCCTGAAGTTGATCAATCAGCTCATCAGCCTACAAGTAGAAAAGAGGGAGATAAAGACAGTTATGGCCTTTGGGCATGCATTAAGTTAATCTGTAAACAAAACAGTTATACCCCTGGCTAAGAACCAAGAACTGGCAAATTTGCCACTCTAAATTGCCTGCTGAGGTTATTCTTTGATGTGTGGCACTGGCTGTAAATGAAACTAAGAGAATAACCACACAAACCCAAACACACTTGCACATTAATTATTAAGGTCTTATGTTATCATTTAGATGTTTAGCTTGCACCAAATTCTGGTCCCAGCTGTTGTAAAATTTCAAAGTAAGTTTAGTTCTATCCTATTGTAGTAACCCTTTCCCAGGCCCCCAATACGACAGGAAGCAGACAAAGCAGCAAACGGGATGACCTGTAGCAGAATAATACTAAAAAACGTTTTTTGTTGCTCACACAAGATGTTTTGGTGTGCAAACATTTTGTGAATAGCAAAGATACTTGACAGGATTTTGTTCAGCTTAGTACGGGTCATCTCAACAGATATTTGTTAAAACTGGAAAGGGGATTTTCACCTTCAGACAAAACATTTTTGTAAATCATGTTTATTATTCTTAAATGCTTAGTTTTGAAGCTACAGACCATATAAACTATGGATCAGCGCTGCTAAAACTCTCTCTGCTCTGCTTTGCAGGGGATCGCCAGGCAGGCAGCCAAATAAGTAAGTTCACACTGAACTGGTACTGAGCATGCCTTCCCTCTCTTGCTTCTTTTGCATTTAATTGATCCAACTTGCCGAATCTAGCCAGCCAATGGCATCAAAGATATGCTAATAAAGCAGGTGAGGGAAGGCATGCTTAGTACCAGTTCAGTGTAAACTTACTTATTTGTCTGTCTGCAAGTTGGTGTCAGCGATCCCCTGCAAAGAGACAGCAGAGAAAGTCTTAGCGCTACGCCACAGCTTATATGATCTGTAGCTTCAAACTGAACATATAAGATAATAAAGATGATTTGCGAAAATGTTTTTTTCTGACAGGATTTCTAATTATGTATGTTTTTCTTTTAAATTTTGCTAAAGACACAGTTTGCTTTTACTACAATAATAGGAGAAGAAAGTAGTTCTCAAGTGTATTCTTTATTTTGGCAAATTTTACAGTCAAGTTGTACACTTACTGTGATAAACCAGTAGGAATTGACTCTGTAAATCATTCTAGAGAGAAATCCAAGCTGGCTTGCTGGAGCCAGTACATGAAGATGTAAGTGAGAGATTGAGCAAAAAGGAGGATAGTGAAATCCCAATCTGTATGAAAAAATGAGGGTAAAACAGTCAATACAAAATAATAAAGGTTAGTTGGCAGAGAAATACAGAAATGGTAGACCATTACCTTATGTCCTCTAAATCTGTAACATTATTCTTCTGAAGTGTGCTTTTTCCAACTTCCATCATAGTTTTAACTAATGAAAATAAGAAAAACACTGTCACAGTAATGTTAATTTTACCAGTAGTTGTCCAGAGAATTTAAAGTTTGATCACATACTAGGAAATAAAGTAAAACTTAACTGAAACATAATCATTTTTTTCTATTATATAATAGATACATTTATCTATATATAATAGATAAATTCAATTGGGATTGTTTTTATCTGGGTTTCAGGTGAAAATAAAAAACAAACATCAGAGTATCAGAAGGGAGATGTACATGTATCTGCAATCACTGTTTCTCTCACAATGCAGCATTCTTCTCCAGAATTCAAGCGTCACTGCAGTCACAAACAGGGCAGTGCGCAATTACCACAACTCCATGCACATGGTAAGGTGGTGATGGTACAGTGGTGCTTGAAAGTTAGTAAACCCTTTAAAGGGGACCTGTCACCTTAAGAAATAATTCCAAATTGTTTTCTATTGTGTTTGTCAAGCAAAATAAACTTTACTTACACTATATAAATTATTTTAATCTTATTTTCTTCAGCCTTGGAATTCACAATTGCAGCAAGCAGGCAGGGGCCATTTTGTGGACACTGTTATCAAAACAGGCATTGCATCCTGCCAATATCTTGTTTCTGTGCCAGTATGGGGGGGGGGGACCTGATACCTATGTCCATGCACTGGTTACATAATTACATGGTGAGGAGGGAGGGGGAATGCAAGGAGTGCAGCAACATCTAAAAAGTTCTGAATTGAAAGTGAAAGTAACTGCCAGCCCCACCTCTATGCCTAAGGCATAGAGGCGGGGCAGGCAATATATGATTGACAGCTGGGATTTTTAAATGCTTTTATAATGGGTATGGATGTGGTAATAAAAAAATGATTTTGGGTTTCATATTTAATTTGAAAAGGTTTTTTATTATACAACTTTTTATGTCTGGGTGACGGGTCCGCTTTAAAATGTATTATATTTTGATAAAAATGTGACATAAAACATCATCTAATTTTCAAAGTCCTAAAAGTAGATAAAGAAAAACTAGTTAAATAAATGAAACAAAAACAATTGTATTTTGTCATGTATTTAGCGAAAAAAATGATCCAATAACATACCTGCATGTGGCAAAAGTAGGTGAATCATGCTCTCAGTATTTGGTGTGACCCCCCTTGAGCAGCAATAACTGCAAATAAATGTTGCAGTAACTGTTGATCAGTCCTGCACATTGACTTTTTAGCCCATTCCTCCATACAAAACAGCTTCAGCTCTTGGATGCTGGTGGGTTTCCTTACATGAACTACACATAATGTCCTTTCACAACCTATTTAACTGAATTAAGGTCAGGACTTTGACTTGGCCATTCTAGAACATTCACTCTATTCTTCTTTAACCATCATTTGCTAGTAAACCATAGCAATATTTTTTGTGGGAGCAGTGGCTTTCTCGTTGCTACCCTGCCATACACACCATTGCTGTTTAGTGTTCTACTGATGGTGGACTCATGAACATAATTCGCCAATGTGAGATAGGCCTTCAGTTGTTAGAAGTTACCCTGGGTCCCTTTGTAACCTCTGGGATTATTAGACACCTTGCAGTTGGAGTTAACTTTGGTGGTTGACCACTTCTGGGTAGGGTAACAACAGTCTTGAATTTCTTGCACTTCCATTTGTGCACAACCTGTCTGACTGTTGATTGATGGTATCTAAACTTTTTCTGAGGTCCTCAGACAACTCCTTTGTTTAAGCCATGATACACATCCACAAATGTGTAGTATGTGTGATCAGGCTTTGCTGGATCCCTGTTCTTTAAATAAAACGGGGTCTGTCACTCACACCTGATTGTTGACTCATTGACTGAGAACACCAGACTCTGATTTCACCTTCAAATTATATTTTACAGCCAGCTGTTCGTCCCAGCCACCTGGTTCTGTCCCTGCTCACATGCCAAAAAACGTTTTCATACAGAAGTCGGTAGGACTATGCACTGTACTTACTGAAGTAAATACTATTATTTTAGAACAGAAGAGTGTGGCTAAGAACATGTTTATTTTTTCTCCCTTACTCTGCCCAATTTTTCTTGCCCAGAGTTTTTTTTTCCTTGAAGAATAATGTGGACCTGAAGATTACTTTAAAAAGGAGACAGTCCCTTAAGCATAAAACAATGTACTTACTAAGCTGCACATGGTCTTTAGTAAGTGTCTTGCAGGTGCCCACATGCTTCTTAGGTACCACCAGATAGTGATGAGTTACTGCAGGCCTTATATCTTTAAAGCAGACTAGATCATCCTGCCGAAGAAAAAGTAATGTCATTATAAACAATCTATTGATTGTCTATTTTGAAGCCTTGCATTGTAAGAAGATGGGTTTTCTGCAGCAATTACCTAACTTACATAAAAAAGACATTGTGTGTTTGCCAGGGTACATGTCCACATAAAACAGAGCACTATCTTTGCGTTGGTTAATTACATTAATATATGTATAAAAATATAGAAGGAATGTGCTGAGAAATGTTGTGTTTTGGCCTGATTTACTGAAAATTAATACCTCAGTTCACATCAATGTCCTGCAATGTTTCATTTGCCCAGTTCCTCGGCCACAGTTACCAGATGATGTTTTAGGAAATCTTTCACATTAGTACAGCAATGATTGTTTACCTAAAAAGTTGTTTGTTACCCTTTAGAGTCTTGTATAGGTATTAGATGTGAGAGTTGTTTCGTTTTTATATATTTGAACCATGGGAAACGTGAACAGGTCTAACCTGCACTGCAACACCACATTTTGGACACAAAATCAACTGATAAGTAAATATATTGTTGTATTGTAAATATAACTAACAGAAATGTATTAAAATTCCAGGACTTGATTAACAAGTAAGGAATAATTAGACAAAATGCAAGGATAATCCTAATGCATCCTTGTTCAGATTCAGATCACATGGCCAACAAAATAGCTATATCCAGGAAGTTACTTATACGCTTTAAGCACACAAACATTATTATTCTTATCATTATTATAATCTCACGTCTCTGTGATACTTAACTTATTGCAATTGTACCTTGTATTTATTGTTATACTTTGTATTCATTATTTTAATAACCCCCTGTTGTATTAATCTATTCTACTGTACAGCGCTTTATAAATAAATATATACATACAATTCTAATTAATACAATTAGTGCTACCCTTATGAATGGGTTGTCTAGTAGTGCTTCTGAATTATCACAAAATCTGGGAACCTTATATTAAAATGACCGATTCTCATCACTCATATACAGAGATAAACCATTGGTTTACCAGTTACCACACATAGCTCCAAATGGTGACCAAACAAGAACGCCCATAGTTACCCAGCATTCATTATCAACCACACCAGCTCTATTGTCAGTAACTAATCCTGGCTACTGCACCATATCAGCTGCCATGGCTATAGCCGTGCGTGATAGCGCCCTTTTCCCGATTACTCACGTCTGAGTGCAACAGCTCAGCACCGCTCTCCTGCTTGTTAGCGATTCTGCAGAAGATGCAGCTCATGTCATAGCTGTGGTTTTGCTCTACAGTCGCCCCTGCTTCTGCCGACATTTTCCACTCTGACAAAATACCAGTGCCTTATAGTAGTAAGGTCCGAATCATAGGTTGCTCACAGTCACCAAAATGTAACCTACTTGTGCCACTTCCCTGTCACCTTGTATATACAGCCTCACCCCTTTGTTACTTTTCTTCTTCGCCTGCGCTCTCACACTAGGTTACATCCCTGTGCGACTGTACGCCCTCCCTCTGTGACGGAGCCAAGATGGCGCTGCCCTGTAAGACCGGTGCTGCGTTTAAGAAGTATTTGCTACTGCTGGCGCAAGAGAATTGCGAATTTCGTATGCCGGTAAGGGTTCGCACCCCACTATGGCTGCGTTTGCTTGTTTTACGAAGTCGGTTACTGGGGGCAGGGAAAAGCTGGCAGGAACGCTATGCACGGCTTCCTTTCACTGGGCACTATCCATGCGGGTTTTACAGTTCTTGTGCCGGTGATTGGTGTAAAGTGTTTGGATATAAATTAATTCTTAAGTATTTGAAGAAAATAAACAATATAGAAATAATGATGATTATGCATGGGCTATGTGTATCTTAAACCAAGAATGGCCAGTTTCTAGGTCCTCGACTGCTTATGAATTACAATTCCAAGTGTTCTCCAACAGTTTTGGGGGTATTAGAATTATCAACTGCAGGTTCCGGACTCTCAACACAATAGGCAGACAGTGGTGTAATTAGAATGTAATGGGCGGCTGACCCCTGCATATGACCCTTTTGCAAATATACCTTTAAAATGGATATCAGTCATGTCTTTGCTGGGTTCTGTACATCCCACCAGAGGTTTCATGCTCCGCTTACACTGTTGTTGCATTCCTCATTACAGCCAGCATGTTCTGATGGCCTCAAGAATTCATATTGTGGTCTGCTGGGAATCTCTGAACTTCAGTATTGTTTGGAGGAAGTTATATTAGCAGAGATTGGCTATGAGACACCTGAGCATACATACCGTGTTTCCCCGAAAATAAGACACTGTCTTATATTTTTTTAAGCTCCAAAATATGCACTAGGTCTTATTTTCAGGGGATGTCTTATTTTTCCATGAAGAAGAATACAGTACACATTTATTCCACCTAGGTAGGTGTCTTATTTTTGGGGGGTGCCTTATTTTCCAAGGGGGGTGCCTTACTTTCGGAGGATGTCCTATTTTCGGGGAAACAGGGTACATATGTACCTACTACTGACCGCTCATGATTACCGCAGGCAAATTAGAAGTACGTCTGTACATTCTGCTGGTGTAACTTTCACTCAGAAACCTGGGAAAGTGAAAACTATGGTGACTGAGTTATTTGCTAGTGTCCTATATTTTTTAATCTATAGCACTTATGAAGTTAACCATTGTTAAGCTGATGTTATGATTTATGTGTTTTTGTATTCTGTCTTAAAATTACAAATTATACATATTTTTCTATTTTAATAAAAATAAAACTACTTACAGGTATGGGATCCCTTATCCAGAAAGTTCCAAATTACGAAAAGGTCATCTCCCATAGACTCCATTATAAGTAAATAATTCTAATTTTCAATTATTTGCTTTTTCTCTGTAATAATAAAACAGTATCTTGTACTTGATCCCAGCTAAGATATAATTAATCCTTATTGGAGACAAAACAATCTTATTGGGTTTATTCAATATGTAAATGATTTTTAGCAGATTTAAGTTATGGAGATCCAAATTACAGAAAGATCCCTTATCCGGAAAATCCCAGGTCCCGAGCATTCTGGATAACAGGTCCCATACCTGTACTAGATTTAGGATTCAGTGGTGTTTCTTTACTGTTCGTCAGCTTTAAAGATAATCTCTGTTCCTTTAAAAATGGCATTAAGGATGCTGGTTTTAAAGAATCTGATTATTATAGTCTTAAGCTGGCCACACACGTGGCAATTTTTGATCTTTTCTGCGACCATCGGTTGCCTGTAAGATCGTTCCAACCCTCCACTGAAGTTCAGGGCTGAATCGTCAGATATGGAGGTAGAAACAATAGGATTTCTAGCTCCTTCTGCCGATTCAGCCCTGAACATAGACTTTGCTTGGACACCTTCAGTGGCTTTTATACGATATTATCGGTGCGTGTATGGCCAGCTTTATTCCTAATTAGTATTGTTGTATTTATTGTGGAGTTATAAAAACACCCAAACAGTTTTTAAAATAGTAACACGGTTTCATTACATTAGTACTAAAAGATTTATGAAAGTTGAATATGAGTTGTTTATAAAGATCCTATTTGGCTTAATATTCAAATATATAATTTGTTTTTGCTCTCCAGGAAATTAAGTCTCTTCTTTCTGTTTATGGCGGACATTTTAATAATCTTCAAGATGCACATGGAAAGGTAAGTTGAACACTTGATGATCAAGATTTCCCTTTGTAACACTGTATATCTCTACTATATTTTTAAGTCTGAGTAATATACTATTTACTATGAAAAATTGTCTCTAAATCCAATTGCAATAACAGTAATATCATGAGAATGCAAAATCACTGTGTTATGTCATGTTATCTATATGTCTTTAAACTGTAATACTTACCTTTACCCTAACCCTCCTTTTCTTTCTGTACCCCCAAAAACCTGAAAATTAATAAAAAGTTATTTGAAAAAAAAAAAAAAGATTTCCCTTTGTGTCCAGGGATATATTAAAGGTAGCATGATTAAAAATGTGACTGTAAATGTTATGTTTTTACAAACGTTCTGCCTTCCTTTGTTAACTTTTTTCTTTTTTTTTTTTTTTTGATACAGTCTCCTTTCTGTATTCTTAACCTTCCTTCAGAAGAAATGGCAAGAAAACTTATGAAGAGGACAGTGTGTGCAAAGTAAGGCTCTGGTATTTCTGGTGTACCACAGTACAGACATGGCATTCTTTATTCAAAATTACTGGAAGGCCACTGCACTTAGAGTCCATTTTAATGAAATAATTTTATTTTTTCAAATTTTTTTTTTCTCTCTAATAATAAAAACATTACTTTGTACTTCATCCCAAGTTGCACAAATTCCTATTGATGACAAAACAATCCTACTGAGTTTATTTAATACATAAATGTGTTTTAGCATATTTAAGGAATGGAGATCCAAATTACATAAAGATCCCTTATCCAGAAATGCTCAGGTCCCAAACATTCCAGATAACAGATCCTGTACCTACTACAGATCTGCATTTTTTGTTTACTTACAACCCTGTTTCTAGTAGTTTTAAACTTATGTGATCAATTGAGGTCAGCAGTTATGATCTAAAGAGGCCAGTCTTCTCCAGCTCAGACCTACAATACAGACAATTTGCTTTTAAACTTTTGCAAGATTCCAGGAGGACTTTTTGTCAGTATTTAAAAAAATAAAACAAAAAGTTACCAAAATGTGGCAGTATGCAGAGATACTGTGAAGATTGTAGTGAGCTCAGATAAAAACTTCAGGTTTGGAGAGAACACAGATATTGCGCAAAGAGCTGAAAAAGAGGGATAGTGCATGGAGAGTGGGGAAGCCATGGAAATTAGGGAAAGTGCCTGGGATCGAGAAAGGATCTGGAGAGGGCACTTAGATGAAGGAAGAGGCAGGGTGAATTAGGGTAGGGGGTTGGAAAGAGCATAATGTGTTGAAGTACACCTTACATAACAGAATACACATATGTATCATTTATATGTAATAAAACATATCCCATACCCCTCAGGATGTTCTGACACAGGTTATTTAATGTTGCTGCAAGACAGTTTAGCACCAGTTATGCAGTAACACACACTATTTTGCCACTATTACGTGTTTTGGTTTTCAAGGGTAAAATCATGCTTAAGAAGTAAAGGATTTTTGGTATAAATATTTCTATAATTACCTTTCTATATGCTGCAAAAGAAAGCATACTTGCATTCTAGAAAGCTTTGTTCATTACCTGCCTGCTGATTCTCCTCTAACTTTCATGGTATGTTCATCACAATTGGCAACTACTGTTATTAACTTGCCCTTGGCATTTATAAAATTAAGAAGTTAGATTTGTGATATTTACATATCTACCCACTATTTTTTCAGATCTGTGTTTGAGTTGTGGGGTCATGGGAAAACATTTACGGAATTTCAACAATCCGTCCTAAGTTATCCTTTGGAAAAAATGGTAGGAACAGTGTACATTATATAGTAAAATTGGACATTTTCTATTTCTTCTGTATAACATTTAGCTTTCTTCCATTTTATTTTAGATGCCATACCTTCAGCCCAATTCTACTTACAAAATAATCATTCATACATTTAATAAAACATTCACACAGAAGGAAAAAGTTGAGAAAATTAATGTAAGTGGACCATTTTTAAATTTAACATGAACTCTGTAAATTTAAGCAATTTGTTTGAATGTTGAATGAATAAATGACAAGATCATGTTGAAAGGGTTTTTTACTTTAAAGTTAACTTTTAGTTCTTAAGTTCTACAATGCCCCATTCTTAGCAGTTTTTTAATTTGTCTTTAGTTTTATTCTTCTGTCTCTTTCCATCTGCCAGATGGGGATCTGTGAGGCTACATTGTTATTGTTACTTCTTTTTAGGCCCTGTCCTATTTATTATCTAGTGATATGATTGGCATGTTTGGGATTGTTGTATACCAAATAAATCTACATGAGACCAATTGTTCAATATATAGAGTAATATCGTAGAACATAAAAACATCGATCTTGCAAATACTATTTTTCATAGAAAAGATCTTCGAATTGGCAGTTGATGCAAAGAAACCAGTCTAATATTTGTTTTTATTTATACATACAGATATTGTCAGGGATACTACTAAAATTTTCTTATCTTTCAAATCACAGAAACAACTAACATCAGTGGTACAATAATATCTTTTCAGATCATCTGCTCAAAAATCAGTGAACTGTTATCTTTGACCCTAACAAACAAATAAGTAATACCTTTCCAGATAGGTCACACTTGTACAACATAATAGAAGTTAGGTTGCTGGTAAATTTTTCTCTTAAAGCGGACCTGTCACCCTAAGAAATAAGTCCAAATTATTTTCTATATTGTTAGTTGAGCAAAATAAACTTTACTTACTCTATATAAATAATATAAATCTTGTTTCCTTCCGTTGTGGAATTACTCAATCAAAGCAGGCAGGCACCATTTTGTGGGCACTGTTATTAAGACAAGCTTTGTATCATGCCAAAATCTTGTTTATGTGCCAGAATGGGGGACCAGATGTCCAGGCCCATGCACTGGATACACAATTATATGAGGAGGAGGGAGGGGAAAAGTGAGATGTGCAGTGACATCTAGGAAGTGCTGAATGGAAAGCTAAAGTTATTGTCTGCCCCGCCTCTATGCCTAAGGCATAGAGGCGGGGCAAGCAATATATGATTGACAGCTGTGATTTTTAAATGCCTTTATAATGGGTTTGGAAGTGTTAATATAAAAATGAATTTGGGTTTCATGTTTAATTTGAACAGGACTTTTATTATACAGATTTTCATGTCTGGGTGACAGGTCCACTTTAAAGAACTATCTTCAAAGTAAACACAATTCCTCATACTTTATGTGAAGGATCTACATAGCTGCACTAATAATCTCTATATTAACAGGCTATGGAGTTTCTTCCTTTTCAAGGAAAAGTAAACTTGCAGAATGCTGAGAACATATTTTATGTGCTTGAGGATTATGGCTCAGACCCAAACAAAGCCCCTAAAGAGCCTTTTGAAATCTTCTTTGGTCGGTGGGTAAGTTGTTTTATTTATTTTACCTTTACTCTTTATCTAATATATTTTAATGAAATGTGGGTGGTGTTGTCCGCAGATTTTAAAAATGTTTTTAGTTCCGTGGGTTTTCTTTGTTTACATACATCTTTTATTTTTTCTGACAGCAATATAAATATATAAATTAATTACCACATTTATCAAAAAAAATCAGCTTTGATCAATGTGTTCATAATTCAGAATACTTTGAGCAGTCGCACTACATTCTGTGCTTTCAGGTATAACCGCTCAGCACAGCCACTGTGCTGTAACCCTGAATTTCTAAGCCCTTAACATTGTGTTAAAAATATCGCAATACAGATATATTTTAAAGGGGAAGTGTTAACTATTCAGAAAAGCACTTTTCCATCTCCTAATTATCCTTCAAAGAGAGCAGTATCAGTATTAGGAAGAGAATAATACAATTTGATTGCTTTTCATGTTTTGAAATGTATTCTTATAAAGTCTTTTCTTAGCCTGTGCTATCCAAACATTGGCTAAATAAATGACGAATAAACTTTGTGATTGCACTCAAAATTACACTTTGCAACTAATACATTTAAAATAATGGAAAATGTGTAAGTAATGTAAATTGGAACATCATTTAGAATTCATTTATTTAGTTTTATATTTTACTCCTTTTTGAGGGTACCTGTTCCATGTATGACCTGTATTTTCATTGTATTTGTAAGTCTGTGCATGATGTTTATGTATTGCTGTTTAATACTTGATCAAGATGCAAAATCACTTCATACCCAAACAGCAGATTTAAAAAAATGCAGTGCATTTGTACATTTCTTTTACAACATAGATGGGTGTTTTACAATTGCACTCCAACAATGTATATCTTTTTAATTATAAAAGGAAAACAAAACCCTCCTTACTCCCTCGCCACAAATGGTTGTTATGCATTCATGTTCTGCCTCTCCTTGAAAAAGCTCTGACAAAAAGTCAGTGGTGCATGGAGCCACATCTGAAGCCTTTCTGACCTGCACTTCTCCTCTTAAAGGACAGACTGCCTCCATTGGAGTTAGGGTCCAGGTAGTACATCTTTTTTGTTATCTATTGTTCAGGGCCAGTTCTTACCAGGAATCTCTGTGGTGGCACATACTTAAAAAACACTACTTTCTTGTAGTTACCCAGATGGTGCTATGATACTTCTAAGGAGAATTCCTCTCAGGCCTAGGACAAAAAGGCCACATTGAGTGGTTGCCTCCTTTTCTTGCTCTAGTTTTAAAGCTTATTTCCCTTCAGGGTACAGGGACTGATATGACAGTCCCTTAATCCTTGGGCATCCCGTGTGAAATGAGGATTCACTTGCGGGGCTTTCAACTCTTTTCAGGACTGTCCAGAGTATGCTCCATCTTTTTTCTGATGATTGCTTGGATGATGACCACTGGAGGGGGAATAGTCTGGTGAGCAGTACAATCAGAGCTTCCACACGGAGGCATTTGATGTTCATTCGTCATCAGCATATTTTTGGGTCCCCTAAAAGTTTCTGGTATAGTTACTCCTCCCTAACTTGCTAGGAAACTATGGGCAAATAAGCTCACTTTCCTGTTTTAGACACCCCAGTCTTGAGCCTTACCAAGCAAATTAAACTTTCTGTCCTGAAACTGGTTTGCTGCAGGCTGGGTTAGACTAGCTACTGGAAGGTATTTTTTTCTAGAACCCCTAGCAGAAAACATCAGAGAGGCAAAACCTATCTCTGTGAATCAAAAGATTGAAAGTCAATTTATGTTATTAGACAGGGCTTTTGTGTCTGTAACAGCACTTCCTCACCTTTTTACCCCTCAAAGTGGTTGTTCACCTTAAATTTAACTTTTAGTACGTTATAGAATGGCCAATTATAAGCAACTTTTTAACTTGTCTTCATTATATATTTTTTCAATTATTTGTCGTCTTCTTTAAACTCTTTGAAGCTTTCAAATGGGGGTCACTGACCCTGGCAGTAAAAAACAATAGCTCTGTGAGGCAGCAGTTTTATTGTTATTGATACTTTTTATAATTTTATTCTCTATTGAGCCCCTACTATTCATATATCAGTATCTCATTCAAACCACTCCCTGACTGATAAGGTAATTTGGACCGTAGTAACCCAATAGCTGTTATAACTCTAAACTGGAGAGTTGCTGAACTCTTGAATTATTGAAATAATTTAAAAAAAACTACATATAATAAAAAATGAGGGTCGATTGCAAATTGTCTCAGAATATTACTCTCTACATCATACTAAAAGTTAACTCAAAGATGAACAACCCCTTTAAGGGAAAGTTTTTTTTAGGCTTAAAGGAGGAGGAAAGGTAAAAACTAAGTAACCTTTATCAGAAAGGTCTATGTAAATACAGCCATAAGCACTCACAGAAAAGCTGCTCTAATATTAAAAGAAACACAGGATTTCTTTTCTTCTTTTGTGTACACATGTTCTACAGTATCAGACTTCCTCTCCCAGAAAAATCCTTCATTCCTTGAGCCTGAATCTGCTCAGCTCTCTCCTCTATCCCTTCTCCTGCTCTCCGCTCCCATAAGAATTCACTCTTCCTCCCATCAGAATGTGTGATCTGAGCTACCAGCAGCTAGAGCTGCAGCAAGGAAGCTACTGAGACCAAGCTAAAATGGCAGCTACTATCTTAAGCAAACAGATTGAGCTTCTAGGGCTGTCTACTCAGGTATGAATAAATACAGCATTCTAACGTGCACTAATATGGTTAATTTATTGGCAGTAAAATGCCAAAATGCCTTTCTTTTTCCAAAAATCGGCTTAGTACTTAGGGAAGAAACACATTTTTCTCCAAAAAAAAGTCCAAATAATGCCCTTTTTACTCCAGATCCCAGTCTTTTCTCCCCAGTGTAAGTAGATAACCTGGAAAGATTTAATTATCCATTTAAAGGAGAAGTAAAGGCTAATAAAGAGTTAATCTCAAGCTGCAGGCATACCTCCAGTTCTCTCAATAGTACCCTTAAGTCTCCCCATATTTCACCTGTTCAGATGATCAGAAGCAAAAAAACGCTGAGCTGTGTAAAGAAAGTTTCCATCATGCCTCGCTCCTGCACAGACACCCAGACCAAGTGTGTTCACAAATTGCTCAGTTCGACTATGAGTCAGCTTCCTGCTGATTGGCTCAGATCCACATTACTAAGGGGGGGGAGTGAGTTCTTAGCATTCTTGAGGGAGGGGGGAACAGGAGAGAGCTGCGTGTCTCTGCACATGAATTACAGACACAAGAAATCTTTTCACAGAGAAGTCAGTGCAGCATTTCTGTAAGTGCTTATGGCTGTATTTACATAGACCTTTCTGATAAAGCTTACTTAGTTTTTACCTTTCTTTCTCCTTTAAAGCCAATTATTTTCTTCCATGTACAAAAGGGCCCTTCACACTAGTGATGGCATTAAAGGATTATTCCAGAAGAATGACATTCTTTTTGAGGGTCTTTCAAAAGAGGCATCCTAGTGACCATCTTCTTGGATCTGGATCTGGACGATGAGCTCTTTGCATGTGTGATACACATAACTACTGAAAAAAAGTTGGTTTCCATTGTTGAGATGTTTTCATAAACCCAGTTTTACTGATACTCCATCAGAAAGACTGTGCCATCACCATGGTATACATAAATTGGTATGAACTATCTAGCAAATAACATGTCAGGGAGGACTACACTGGAAGATTACATACCCACAAGCATTTAAACATTTGTGTGTATGCCACACTTTGTCCCCTTCACATCAACTTTTGTAGACTGTTTTATGAATTGTAAGCAACTGATTTTCATCAGTCTAACTTATCACAGTCTGAATTACTTAAAAGTACAGGTGTAGATGTGAGAGTCTGACCACTAGATGGCAATAACAGTTTGTGTTAATTTTTCTGAATGTTTCTGGGCTCTGTATTTCTTTTTAGCAATTGATACAATATCAATAACACAGTGCTAATTACAATGTAGAAAACTTTGTAGTGCCACTTTCATAGCCCTTTTGCAGACAACAAACTGCATTAAACTTGCTACAAAGCCACAATACATGCCATACATGTCTTAAGGTCCTTCCTTTTAATAATAATTATTGTTAGTTCCAGGAATAAAAATTGCAAATGTAAATTACAAAATGAAAATTATATAAATAGGCAGGAAACTTCTGCTTATTTATAAGGCTTCTGCCTTATATTAACTGTGTTTTGCTCACTAGACATCATTTGTTCAAGATTGCAGATGGTCAGCGGGAACTCATTAATTCATACAGCGTCAAAAAGCGGCACTTTATTGGAAACACAAGCATGGATGCTGGCCTTTCTTTCATTATGGCAAACCATGCACGAGTGAAACCCAATGATATGGTATTTGATCCCTTTGTAGGAACTGGTAAGTACTGAAGAACATTCTCTTCCATGCTGTCAGTCTCATTATAAATGACTTTAGACAGACTAAGTGAAACCTCTTTTAACCTTATTCAGAACTTTTTCTTTGATTTGCTGGAAGATAGCATCACAAACTATTTTACTTGTCTTTGCCCATTGCGATAAATCAACAACAGAGCAAAACAGATACTTGTTAGAGAGATAAAACAGACAGCATAATGTTCTTTACAAGAAATGGTTAGATACCAAATGTGGTTCACAATTTTTCATCCCAAACAATGCATAATGTATTTTATTGCTCAATAATATTATAAAATACTCTTTAGTAAAACAGCCAAAATATTTTGTACTTGTGACTGCAGGTATATTAGCTTGTGAACTTACCTCTAAAAATTTCTGTCAAACTGTGTATATAGCTGGATTTAAACTGTTTATATAAGTCAGTTAGTTAGTATTGGGTATGCATTCTGACATGTTAAAAAAAATCCTATTTTTAATTCATGTTACAAATGCAAAGGAGAACATCATCAGTACAGCAAGTTATTTAAATGCAGTAATTTTTTTTAGATTGTTTATTTATAGCTTGTAGCTACAGAAATGTTGATACAGTTATTGTGCAGATCTGCATCATTCATTAAAGGTAAACTGTACCACTGAACACTGCATAGAACAGCTCAAATGTAAAATACGTAACCTAAAAAAACCTGTTTGCATAAAAAATGCTTTTCTAGTAGTTATATTGGATATTACTGCATAGGAAATTGCAGTTTCTAAGGGGAACTATTGTGAAAATGAAAATTTAATAAAAGCTTTATTATACTGATATAACAAATTTTTTAAAGAAGAAGAAAAGGCTAAGTCGCTGGGGGTGCCAAAATGTTAGGCACCCACCAGTGACTTTAATCGCTTACATTTTACCCGGGCATTTTACCAGCCCGTGGAAGCTGAGAGTGAACGTCTCCTCTTCCTTCTGTCTTTGCTTGTTTTTTTCACTCTACTGCGCCGGCCCCAGAATTCAGAAGGAAAAGGAAACACTTGCTGCAGCTACCCTGGGCTTGTGCGTTTTTTTCCCTAACAGGAAAAACATTTCGCACCACTCAGTGATTTTCACCTTTTTTTCTCCTTTAAATATAATCAATTAATTCTGTACAATTTCTGAAATAATCTCACTGTTTTCCTCTGAGCAATCTCGCTCTGATTCTTTCTTCATGCAGCAGTTGGGAGTCTGATTATGAAAGACAGTTAGGCCTAATATAGTCTTTGGAAGGCTCATTTGCCTAGATTATAAGATGTTTTAGAGCTCACTCTTTTAAAATCACCAGAAATCCTGCCTTTCTATATGCAGGATTTGTGCTATAGTCCGTTATATTGTTAGATTTTGTTTGTGCTGGCGTCACATTTTGAGTTAGCTCTAATGCTAAAAAGCAAAAGGAAAAAGGAGCCCCCAAAAAGATATATTGGATCCAACTGCCGATCAAAACCCGATACCCAACTCTTGCATGAAAAGAGATGCTGGAAGAGGGGCAGTGAAGGTTAACTTAATTATTTCAGAAACAGTACAGAATATTTAATTGATTATATTTAGAAACTTTATTATTACAGTATGATGAAGCTTACATTAAATTTTCATCACCATGATAGTTCCCCTATAAGTACAAAGTTTTGTCCCCTAGCTCATATGATTTACTGTGGTTACACACAAACCAAGGGAACTTACATACTAGTTTACAAAATAATGGACAAGGCTTTGTCTTTTACTCCTGTTAAAGCTGCATTATTTGTGTTGGGTAATCGCTGTGGAAGCACAGAGACCATCACAGAATGTTAGTTTAAAGTAAAAGGTGGCACAACATTTGCCCCAGGTGCACAGTAAGGGGCCAATTTGCTATGCTGTTTAAAAAACGGGCGTATATTAAAAAAAGCCAAAAAAAATTTCCACGGCATAAAATCTGGCGTTCAGACAAAGAAATTTCCCATTTATTTTATATAACTTTTTACACCGTTTTTCAGCGAATTTTGTTTTACACAGCATAATAAATAGGTCCCTATATGTTGCAGATACAGTACAGAAGGCCAGTATGACCCAAGGTTAAATCACAAACGTAGAAATAGGCAGGCACTCCGGTATTGTAAAGTGAAGAAAAAGCGCTTGTTCACGAGGAGTAGAAGTAGAAGTGTGATTTTACTTCTACTCCTCGTGAACAAGCGCTTTTTTTCTTCACTTTACAATACCGGAGTGTCTGCCTTTTTCTACGTTTGTGATTTATCCATGATGGCTCCCTCTAGCTGAAGGTCTGGGGCATGAGCACCCGGGCCCATCTATACCACGGGTGAGACTTCTGTAATACTTATGAGCATGTGTTCCCCCTTTTAGTGATGATGACCCAAGGTTACATTTGAAAAAAAAAGTGTGTTTATTGTACTGTGAACAGCCAACATTTTGTTAATAGGTCACGTATGATGTAAATCTCCTGTTAGGTATAACGTTCTTTTAATTTTACTTTAAACTTGCATCACACTGATCCACCAAAATGTGTGCAGTGCACCTATCGATATTGGGGAATCCTGGACCACCTTACAGGTGGTGGTATCTCCAGAGTTGCTACAGTGGCCTGTGTCAGTTGATGCAGTGTACTTGTGTCTAAAGAATCTTTTGCATTCAATTGGGATCGAACTGCAAATACTAAGGGGCAGATTTATCAAAGTACGATCAAAGTACCGTATTTCGTACCGTATTAAATACAATTTTTTGTTTTGTGCTTTTTAAAGTACAAAAAAAATTGTATATGCTGGCACGAAAAATTTGCACTGTGCTCTGCAAAGTACGGATTTTTCGTATCTGACGATCTTAAACGGCAGGAAAAGATTTTTGACTTTGATCCTTCAGTGCAGGATTTTGGAAGCCTCCCATACGACTCAATGGCACTCTGCAGCTCCAACCTGGCCCAAGGAAAGTCATGATACCGAAGCTTGAATGAATCCGAAACTTTCGTACTCGGCGCGACAAATACAATTTTGTTGCACAAATTGTCGCGCTTTTTGTCGCACATACAAAAGTACGCAAGTACTTGGTCTCCAGTGCTTAAACGGGACATTATTGAATTAGAGAGGGTCCAGAGAAGGGCAACTAAGCAACAGGTGACATGATAACTATGTATAAATATATAAGGGGATAATATAATAACCTCTCTAATGCTTAATTTACCAGTAGGTCCTTCCAACGGACACGAGGGCACCCACTCCGTTTAGAAGAAGGGAGGTTCCGTTTAAATATTCGATTTTTTACTGTGAGAGCTGTGAAGTTGTGAAATTCCTTCCCCAAATCAGTTGTGCTGGCTGATACATTATATAGCTTTAAGAAGGGGTTGGATGGCTTCTTAGCAAGGGAAGGAATACAGGGTTATGGGAGATAGCTCTTAGTACAAGTTGATCCAGGGACTGGTCCGATTGCCATCTTGGAGTCAGGAAGGAATTTTTTCCCCTCTGCGGCAAATTAGTGAGGCTTCAGGTTTTTTTTTGCCTTCCTCTGGATCAACTAGAAGTTAGGCAGGTTATATATAGGCATTATGGTTGAACGTGATGGACGTACGTCTTTTTTCAACCTAACTTACTATGTTACTATGTAAGTACGAAAAAGTTGCGCAAATGTACGACAATATCGCAGAAAATACGCAAAAAGTCATACTTTGATGAATGTGCCCCTAAGAATTAATTTATTTCATTGTATGGTACATTTAGTCCACATTACTATTCTCAAGTACCCTTTAGAAATTTAATAATGTGAATAGAAGTGTCAGATACAGTTGCAAGAAAAAGTATGTGAACCCTTTGGAATTATATGGATTTCTGCACAAATTAGTTATAAAATCTGATCTGATCTTCATCTAAGTCACTGCCGCCGCTGCAGAGAGTTTCTAGCGATGACAGCCCCCTGGGCAACTAGCCAGGGGGGCTGTCATGTCGGTCCAGCGACGACCATCCTAGAAGCAGCAGACGCGATTGCATCGCGTCTGCTGCTTCCTCCTTACCCCCAGCGCCGCCGCCCACTGAGTTCCTGCTGGACTGCAGCGTGGAGGACAGAGCCAAGTGATTGATGCTTCAGGACAGGTAAGGTTTTAATTTTTTTTTTTTTTGCAGTTAAACACTTACACACACATTTACTTACATTTATACACACTTACAGTGGAGGAAATAATTATTTGACCCCTCACTGATTTTGTAAGTTTGTCCAATGACAAAGAAATGAAAAGTCTCAGAACAGTATCATTTCAATGGCAGGTTTATTTTAACAGTGGCAGATAGCACATCAAAAGGAAAATCGAAAAAATAACTTTAAAAAAAAGATAGCAACTGATTTGCATTTCATTGAGTGAAATAAGTTTTTGAACCCTCTAACAAAAAAAGACTTAATACTTAGTGGAAAAACCCTTGTTTGCAAGCACAGAGGTCAAACGTTTCTTGTAATTGATGACCAAGTTTGCGCACATTTTAGGAGGAATGTTGGTCCACTCCTCTTTGCAGATCATCTCTAAATCCCTAAGATTTCGAGGCTGTCTCTGTGCAACTCTGAGCTTGAGCTCCCTCCATAGGTTTTCTATTGGATTAAGGTCCGGAGACTGACTAGGCCACTCCATGACCTTAATGTGCATCTTCTTGAGCCACTCCTTTGTTGCCTTTGCTGTATGTTTTGGGTCATTGTCGTGCTGGAACACCCATCCACGACCCATTTTCAGTTTCCTGGCAGAGGGAAGGAGGTTGTCGTTCAGGATTTCACGATACATGGCTCCGTCCATTTTCCCGTTAATGCGAATAAGTTGTCCTGTGCCCTTAGCAGAAAAACACCCCCAAAGCAAAATGTTTCCACCCCCATGCTTGACGGTGGGGACGGTGTTTTGGGGGTCATAGGCAGCATTTTTCTTCCTCCAAACACAGCGAGTTGAGTTAATGCCAAAGAGCTCTATTTTGGTCTCATCAGACCACAGCACCTTCTCCCAGTCACTCACAGAATCATTCAGGTGTTCATTGGCAAACTTCAGACGGGCCTGCATATGTGCCTTCTTGAGCAGGGGGACCTTGCGAGCCCTGCAGGATTTTAATCCATTGCGGTGTAATGTGTTTCCAATGGTTTTCTTGGTGACTGTGGTCCCTGCTAATTTGAGGTCATTAACTAACTCCTCCCGTGTAGTTCTAGGATGCTTTTTCACCTTTCTCAGAATCATTGACACCCCACGAGGTGAGATCTTGCGTGGAGCCCCAGAGCGAGGTCGATTGATGGTCATTTTGTGCTCCTTCCATTTTCGAACAATCGCACCAACAGTTGTCACCTTCTCTCCCAGCTTCTTGCTAATGGTTTTGTAGCCCATTCCAGCCTTGTGCAGGTCTACAATTTTGTCTCTGACATCCTTGGACAGCTCTTTGGTCTTTCCCATGTTGGAGAGTTTGGAGTCTGCTTGATTGATTGATTCTGTGGACAGGTGTCTTTTATACAGGTGACTAGTTAAGACAGGTGTCCTTAATGAGGTTGACTAATTGAGTAGAAGTGTCTAACCACTCTGTGGGAGCCAGAACTCTTAATGGTTGGTAGGGGTTCAAAAACTTATTTCACTCAATGAAATGCAAATCAGTTGCTATCTTTTATTTAAAGTTATTTTTTCGATTTTCCTTTTGATGTGCTATCTGCCACTGTTAAAATAAACCTACCATTGAAATGATACTGTTCTGAGACTTTTCATTTCTTTGTCATTGGACAAACTTACAAAATCAGTGAGGGGTCAAATAATTATTTCCTCCACTGTACATACATTTATACACACAGCACACAATTTAGCAGTTTTTATTTTTTTTCATTTTGCACGCTTATATACACTCATACACACACACACTGTCACACAACTTTTACATGTACACACACATGTATACACAAACACTTTTTTTTTTTTATTTTTTTTTATTTTACCACTTTGTTTTTAGTTTCTTTTCCATAAAACCTGTTTATTTTGACAGCGTGACTATTGGATCAGATATTCTGACCACTAATTACACTGTTGTGTGATTAATTTTGTTGTTTCATTGATTTGCACAATTTTTGTGGTTTTATTGCATTTTTATCCCTGTATAAGTGTTCCTGATCTGTTTTTAGCATAGCTTTGCCGTGTGTAACTTTGGTGTACAAAAATAACCTCAGAATGTGTACTTTACAAAAATATATGGTTTTCTGGGGGTCTCTGTATAGTTAAGGGGGTGTTACGGCACATAATACGCTGTCAGGGGGCTCTGTGCAAAAGCTGAGTAGGCAGGTGAGAAATCCATATGCGCTATTTTCATTTTGGGGTCAGTACATACCACAGACTTTGGTATATCTATACATATTGGGCATCAAACTGTTCAGTAGACCTTAGGTGTTCCTATTTGGGGTGACTTGCCTTTGTACACAAGAAAAAGTTGCGGCAAACTGCAACATTTTTATGCGATTTTCTGAAATGTCATAAAAACCAATAACTTTAGGAAAGCTTTGCCGATTCGTACTTGGTGTAGAAAGGACTCTTTACACATGTTGGATTTGTCAGAATGTGTACTTTCCAAAACTATATGGTTTTCTGTGGGTCTCCGTATAGTTAAGGGGGTGTTACGGCACATAATACGCTGACAGAGGGCTCTGTATGCAAAAGCTGAGTTGGCAGGCGAGAAATTCATATGCGCTATTTTCATTTTGGAGTCAGTACATTCCACAGACTTGGGTATATCTATGCATATTTTGGAGCAAAAAGAAATGTGTACCCATTATAGATTCGGGGGAATGTGTACTTTCCAAAAATATATGGCTTTCTGGGGTGAGTGTACTTTTTTGTAGCATTATCCCACATAAAGGATGTAAATGTGTTGATTTTGCAGGAGCTGAAATGATAGATCATATGGGGGTATGTTCCCATTGGGGCCCCTACATGCCACATACTTAGGTAAACCTAAGTGGACCCCTGGCATTCAAATTTAGGGTGTTTTATCTTGGTACCTATGTGGGAGAGAAGATGCTGCAAAGTGGAAGCTTTGATGGGATTTTTGGAAATGTCATCAAAGTTGCTAAATTTAAAAAAGCTTTGCGGCTTGGTACTTTGGAGTAGAAAGACATGGGTACCCATTTTAGATTCGGGGGAATGTGTACTTTCCAGAAATATATTACTTTCTGGGGTGAGTGTACTTTTTACTAGCTTTATTCCACATATAATGATGTAAATGTGTTGATTTTGCAGGAGCTAAAATGACAGAAATGATAGATCATATGGGGGTATGTTCACATTGGGGCCCCTACATGCCACATACTTAGGTAAACCTATACATATTGGGCATTAAACTGTTCAGGGGACCCCTGGCATTCATATTTAGGGTGTTTTATTTGATTACTTTATGACCTGTAGGAGATAAGATACTATAGACTGGAAGCTTTGAAGCGATTTTTTAAACATTTCACAAATTTTGATAAAAACCAATAACTTTAGGAAAGCATTGCGACTTAATAGTTTGGAGTAGACAGACAGTTGCGCCTATTCTGGATTCCCCAGAATCTGTTCTTTCAAAAAATGTACAATTTTATCGGATAAACCTTCTGTTAGTGGAATTTTTGGCCTTGAAATCTAAAGTATGCAGCTTTCTGAAGCAGTGCTTTGGAAATTTAGTAGTGTACTGCTGGGAGTTTTTGACCTATACAAGTGAGAAATCTCCATAAAACTATATATATTTGGTATTGGCACCTTCAGGAGACATGGGACTTTCCAAATCCGTTGTATATTTCTGCATAAAATAATTTTTGTTTCTAGTATATGTGTTTATATTATGGATTTTTTTAGACATTTTTAGACATTTAGAAGCCTATATTTTGTTACAGAATTGGAATTACACAAATATTACACATATTTTGAAAGCTTAGGTTGTCCTGAAAAAAATTATATATTGTTTTCCTGGATCAAGTAAAAGTCCCCCCGAGGAAAGGCCCCTAAAGTGAAACAGTGCAAAATGTTAAAAAACTGTCTGGCAATACTAGTTCCGCTTTGACCAAAACGGCTGGAAGTGTAAACATTCACAGTGCAGGTGGGAAAAGTGTGTGAACCCTTGGATTTAATAACTGGTTGAACCTCCTTTGGCAGCAATAACTTCAACCAAACGTTTCCTGTAGTTGCAGATCAGACGTGCACAACGGTCAGGAATAATTCTTGACCATTCCTCTTTACAGAACTGTTTCAGTTCAGCAATATTCTTGGGATGTCTGGTGTAAATCACTTTCTTGAGGTCATGCCACAGCATCTCGGGTTGAGGTCAGGACTCTGACTGGGCCACTCCAGAAGGCATATTTTCTTCTGTTTAAGAAGAAGGGTCGTTGTCCTGTTGCAACACCCATCTTCTGCTGAGCTTCACCTGGACAGATGGCCTTAAGTTTTCCTGCAAAATGTCTTGATAAACTTGGGAATTCATTTTTCCTTCGATGATAGCAATCCGTTCAGGCCCTGACACAGCAAAGCAGCCCCAAACCATGATGCCCCCACCACCATACTTCACAGTTGATGTGCCTCTTTTTCTCCATACATAGTTGTTGTGTGTTTCTTCCAAACAACTCAACTTTGGTTTCATCTGTCCACAGAATATTTTGTCAGTACTGCTGTGGAAAATCCAGGTGCTCTTTTGCAAACTTTAAACGTGCAGCAATGTTTTTTTGGACAGCAGTGGCTTCCTCTGTGGTATCCTCCCATGAAATCCATTCTTGTTTAGGGATTTACGTATTGTAGATTCGCTAACAGGGATGTTAGCAGATGCCAGACACTTTTGTAAGTCTTTAGCGAACACTCTGACTCTTCTTCACCTCATTGAGCATTCTGCGCTGTTCTCCTGCAGTCATCTTTACAGGACGGCCACTTCTAGGGAGAGTACCAGCAGTGCTGAACTTTCTCCATTTATAGACAGTTTGTCTTACTGTGGACTGATGAACAGCATGGCTTTTGGAGATACTTTTATAACCCTTTCCAGCTTTATGCAAGTCAATAATTCTTAATCATAGGTCTTTTTTCAGAGCTCTTTTGTGCGAGGCATCATTAACATCAGGCAATGCTTCTTGGGAAAAGCAAACCCAAAACTGGTGTGTTTTTTATAGGGCAGGGCAGCTGTAACCAACACCTCCAATTTCATCTCATTGATTGGACTCCAGTTGACTGAAACCTCACTCCAATTAGCTCTTGGAGATGTCATTAGTCTAGGGCAGTGCTGTCCAACTTCTGCGGTGCCGAGGGCCAGAATTTCTCTAGCATACATGGTGAAGGGCCGCTAATGGAAGCCAGTTTTGACCACTCCCCTTTTTTAAACCACACCCATTTTATCACAATGGTGGTAGTGCAGCAAAAACCCAAATGCTTGGTCCTCACTGCGGGGATATCAACCACCATTCATATGTGAAAGAATGATATTATGTCATATTAAGACACACCCTAAAATCCACAGCAACCCCCAGCACATAATTACACACCTTAGGGACCATTTAATGGCTATTTCCAACTGCTAACAAATTCCCAGAACAAACCTCTGCCAGGTTCAGCTCCCACAGGCAGCATAGGGCAGGCAGAGTATGGCACACAGACAGTACTCTGCCTGCCCTATGCTGCCTGTGTGTGCTATACTCTTCCCTACCCTGCCTGCCTGTGCCATACTCTGCCTGCCCTACCCTGCCTGTGTGTGTGTGTGTGTGCCATACTCTACCTGCCCTATGCTGCCTGTGTGTGTGCCATACTCTACCTGCCCTATGCTGCCTGTGTGTGTGCCATACTCTACCTGCCCTACCCTGCCTGTGTGTGCCACACTCTGCCTGCCCTTAGCTGCCTGTGTGTGCCATGCTCTGCCTGCCCTACCAGTGTGTGCAATGCTCTGCCTGCCCTTAGCTGCCTGTGTGTGCCATGCTCTGCCTGCCCTACCCTGCCTGTGTGTGTCATGCTCTGCCTGCCCTACCCTGCCTGTGTGTGTGCCCTATGCTGTCTGTGTGTACCATACTCTGCCTGCCCTACCTGTGTGTGCGTCATACCCTCCCTGTCCTATGCTGCCATACACACAGGCAGCATAGGACAGGCAGTACATACAATGTATGTAGGTGTGAAGAGGTGAACAATGTGGGCGATTACAGTCTGAGCCTGAGGTGTGAACACTGCAGGGGGTGAACAATGCAGAGATTAAAAGGTGTGAACAACACAGGGGATTACATATTTAAACAATACAGGGGGATTACAGCCTGAATCTGAGGTGTGAGCAATGCAGGGGGCCAGTTAATCTCAGTATTGATGCCATTTAAAGTTTATACAAAGGTAAGCCATCAAAGCAGCCAGACAGGTGGGGGGCCACACAGAGGGGGGTCACGGCCCGCCAGTTGGACAGCCCTGGTCTAGGGGTTCACATCCTGTGAATGTTTACATGGTGTGTGCAATAAAAACATGGAAACATTTAATTATTTGTGTGGTATTAGTTTAAGCTGACTGTGATTGTCTATTGTTGTGATTTAGATGAAGATCAGATCACATTTTATGACTTTTTCTTGCAACTGTATACTGAACACTATGAAATTATAGTTCTGCATTGTAAGCTAGGAGACTACAGGCCTTTTTGCCTTATAAAAGTATTTATGCCATTGACCAGTCCTCTTACTTCACTGCCGAAAGATGAGCTTTTTTCCAGTATTCTGTTTTAGTAGACATAAACAGATTATTTTGTAATATTTTACCTGTTTTTTGCTTGATCTATTCTTCCTTACACCACACATGTTACTTTGAACTTTGGCCAGAACACACTATCTTGAGCACAAAATACCTATCTGAGCACAAAACATTTCCACATATCAGCTAGGTCTCTGTCATGGTTTTTAGCAGACTACAACTGTGATTTGACATGGAGTTTTGAGCAATGGCTTCTTTTGTGCAGAGCTGTAGATACCCTTAATACCTACGTAGACATTTAGTGATGGCAGCATAATTTTATAATGTAGTTATGTTTTTGTTTTTTTTTTTTTAATAAAATCTTTGGTGCTGAATTTCACTTTTGTACAGCTATATACATGTATCTATGAAAACCTGTTTAATGTGCATCATTGAATAGACATGAATGTGAAATTGAATTCCTGGGCAATTTTAGGGTTAAATCACATCACAGCTTGGAAGTGCATAGCAAGCAAGACTATTTACAGATGGCTGTTCTGGATTTCATCACTGTGAAGCTGGTTGCTAGTCCAGCTGGGTCTTGCAAAAGTCCAAGTACCAGTCATTTATGGATGTTTTCCTGCGTAATAGTGATAAAGACCCCTCCCCCTACAAAGTATAGTAAAGATAGGAAACACTTTTTGAGGTAAAAGACAGACTTATAATGGACAAATCAGGACAGAGTTATTGGCTCAGATATTTAATATTAACAGCAACACTGTTTTATTGCACTTATGTCTTTGGAATGAAACTAGAATTCAGTATAATATAGCATCTGCAGAGGAAAATAGATCTTTACTAACAAAAGAATTTTGATTTCAGTTAAATGTATATTACATCAATACGCTTGTATGTGGTGGAACATCTAAATAGACAAATAATGTTTGCATGACAATGAACTAATGAATCTAAAATACCTTTTGTAACATGTAAAAATATATTTCCATGTGTTTTTCTATATTTGAAGGAGATCAATTTTGATCAATGTATGTCCGATTTTCTTCACTGGAGTAAAGTATCCTATCTTATGAGTATTCTGCAAATACAGCAATTTTGGTGAAACAAATGCCATCCCCAGGACACTGAGTCCTTTTATATCAATCCTGCATCATTTAGAATTTCAATTGGGGTGTGTCATCACTTCAGATGACAAAGCTAATAATACTGATTAGTAACTCCTGAGAAACGCTGTATTAAATTTTTCTGATATGCTTCTTGTGGGTGGAAAGGCCTTTTAGGCATTGGCTGTTGCAAAGTTAATCACAAGTGCCAGTCATGTGTATGTTGTGGCCCACAATTTAAGTCAGTGAAGCTGTAGCTTTAGTGGTAACTGTTCAAGTGAAATTTGTGCAGGCTTTGTTTAAAACTGTGTCTGTTTCTGAATCTTTGTTGTTTGTATAGTCTAAAGGTGGCAATACACGTTAAGATCGGTTTGTTTGGCGAGGTCGCCAAGCGAGCGGATCTTCTCCTGATATCCCTACCTACGGGTGGGCGATATCGGGCAAATTTAGGCCCTGGGGCCAAACGATTGAATTATAACGGCGGCAATGGGCACAGTTGGTTCCGACTAAATCTTTTAACCTGCCAGATCGATATCTAGCCAATTTCAGGCCAGATATTGGTCGGGCATGCCCGTCATAGCTGCCCCTACACGGGCCGATAAGCTGCCAAACTGGTCTAAGGGACCGATATCAGCAGCTACAATCGGCCTATGTATGGCCACCTTTAGTCCTCATTGTAGTGCGAAGACTTTTGTTACACATTGGGTCAATACTGACATCAGGGGGCACTAATACATAACATAACCAAGTCAGTGTAAGACAAGCAGTAAAAATAAGCTATGTAGCCCTGCAGAATAGTAGGCAAGGTTTGATATACACATGTAATGTTCCCTTTAGAAATACTGCCTGTGTATGAATGTTTTTCAGGTATATAGTTTCATTGAATAATGAACTGCTTGGGTCAGATGTTTTATGTTTGCCTGCATCATTCCTGATATGTTTAACAGTTTAGGTAGGACCTTATCTAGTTCTTGCTTTCGTGCTTTTTGATATACCATAAAGATGTTAAGTTCAGGAAAATGTTAAATCCTGGAATACAAAATGAGTTTCTAGAGTAGCAGTGACAGGGAACCTTCTCTACTTCAGCTAGTAGGGCAATTTAACCTAGTATTTGCCTGAAAGCTTATAGAGGATGCTTGGAACTGTGGTTCTTCAACATCTGAGGTATTATAGCTTGATTATACATTGCCTTTCAATAATATATATTATAATTGGGGAAAATGTACTGTTGGAGTACGTCTGATAAAAAAGAGCAACTATTTTCCAAGTTTGAAATCCATTTAAGAGGAAGTATGTCTCATTTGTGTTTGAGTTGCTGTAGCAATACACCTCCTCAAAGCCAGATGCTTTGATAATGACGCTTTGTAATGAAAAAAATGCAAAAAGCCCATAGACTAGATATCACTGTACTTCCTGTATTACAACAATAAACTCTGACTTATTTCTAAAAAAAAAGTCTGGACTCAACAAATATTTTTTGTTCTACATGGATTTAAACTGTAAGCTGTTTATAGGCAGAATTGTCATATATTTGGTTATAGTTTTAATCTCATACCAAAACTGATGCTGTACAAGTGGTTCAATCTGCTTGTTTAATTCCTCTGCAGAATAAATATTAAGTATTAGTAGTAGGGATGCACCGAATCCTGCCTTTTTTTGAAGGATTCGGTTTCGGCCGAATCCATGGTCCCAGCCGAACCGAATCCTAATTAGCTTAAATTAGAATATGCTAATTAGCATTTGAAAGGGTTAACTGGTAGGAGGGGATTCGGATTTAGCTTGGTGCATCCCTAATTAGTAGTGCCATTTTTGCTGTGTGGTTCTTATAAAACTTTCTCCTGGAACTGGTTATAGGGGACCGACACGTTTTTCAGTCAATTTAACACGGGGTTTCTCTTGTTCCTAGCAGACATTTTTATAAACATTTAGATAATTTACTCATTTGGGGTGGTATTGATTCTATACTTTCTGTAGGTGGCCTTCTGGTGTCGTCTGCTCATTTTGGAGCCTATGTTTGTGGTACTGAAATTGATTACAATACAGTCCATGGATTGGGTGAGTATAATTATTAATAATTGGTTATATCCTGATAATTAAGGATACTTGATTCCTTAAAGTAGACATTTTTCAAGTAGGGATATAAATTCTGTATGTCTTTATCTGTAGCTAAACTTCAGCATGCAGTGCAGACCCCCGAAGAAGTGCCAGTGAGAAACCTATATGTTGCTTACTAAAGTTTGCCAGTAAAGTTTGCCAGGCAGATCCAATGTTTATTGCTTTAGCTGTAAAAATACACTTAAGTCTTCTTAATAAAAACTCCAGCCATTTTAAAATATAGTTGCATTAAAAGTGTAACAAAATCCCATTTTGATCTAAAATATTGTTTCACAATCTGTGGTTAAATGAAGTAAACCTATTGCAGATAATACCTATATACAGTGCAATTTCCTGTCTTAACTGTTATTATTATATATAGTCATGTGCTATATTCTTTTACTGGAGATATTTACTGCACAAAGCCTTTGCTGCTCTTTTGTCTTTGAAGAGATTATACAAGTGTACTCAGAGGTTTACAAAGCCCTGGCAAAATTCTAGCCATTTTTGTAAAATATGAGTGATCCTGCAAAACACCATTCTTTTATTTTTAATACTGGTAAGGTGAAGCTATTTATAACAGCATTTATGTGTCCTTTAGTCGTAATGATAGCTGAAAACACAGAACCAAAGCTTGCCCTGAACAAAAGTTTACATATGCTTAAATGTAGTCAAAATTCATAGCAAGATGAATGCAGCATATTCAGGGCTGGAACTAGGGGTAGGCACTAGTTCTATATATGCAATATTAAGAGCTATGGGTATGTCCCCTAAGGCCCTAAGAAATTTTGACCACTGGGGTAACTACTGACAGATGCTGATTGCAAGTAGAAGTGTTAAAAATGGCACTTTCTTTTCTCAGGCTCATTACAGCTGTACATTTTTCAGGGACTGAATGAGCAATAGGAAAGGGAATGGTATCATTGGACACACTGCCTGCATATTTAATTCACCCTATAGCATTACACTGCTAAATCGGAAATATTTTTAATAATAAAAATGTACGTAAACTGCAAAAGTTAAAGTTTACCTTTCATTTTCATTTTCACTTAACCAATATGGGTAAAACATTTACCTTTAAAATTTGATTTCTATTTCTAACCAGTATATGAAAAATATTGTTGGGATGGGATACAGATTTGTATTTTGCTTGTGGCTTTTTGATATGCTGTGCTGCATGTTGTCTTAGGTGTCGACCAAAACGTTGGCCTGTTTTATCAGTATGATTTAATAAAAGTAATGTTTTATTTTTAAAAGATCCTGGTGTGCACCTTATATTCTTGGATTTGTGGTTAATTGGATACATAGTGGTAGCACCCAGGCAATTTGTTTTGTAAGTTTGGTGTGCTGAAAGAGTTCTGGACTGTATATACACAAAAATATCAATATGGTCCTTTAAAACCATTGTCATAGATTCTGCAATCCATGGCACTTAAAAGGGTAATACTTTTATACCAATAAAATTATGTTTCAATGTTTCAAATATGGTTGCAAAAATCCAAAAAGTAGGGAAAAAAAGCTTCAGCAGATTTTCTGCAAAACATTTATTGTGAGTAGTGGTAACAGGTGTTACCACTACCCACAATAAATGTTTTGCAGTAAATCTGCTGAAGCTTTTTTTCCCTACTTTTTGGATTTTTGCAGTTCTATTTGGTTGCAGCACAGAGCAACAACTAGGAGCTAAAGCTTTTTTGTAAGTATTTTATACAAAGTTCACCAATAATTTTCTAGTTTCAAATATGGTATTTTTTAACTTTTAGTAACTTTTTTAAAGTTTCACTTCAAATTTGTTCTGGGTGCTGCAACCACAATACAGACCAATAGTGAAGCTAGATTTTTGTGTATTGATTATGTTTCTTTTTAAGCTCTCTGAAGTTTCTGTGTTTATTTGTGATTTAAACTTTTGTCTAGTTGCTAGGGTTAGAAGCAACAGAAACAAAAAAGTAAGATCAATTGAAAACTAAGTTACATTTCCTCTTTATACCTCCTTGCCCCTTCAATAGTAAGCATATAGCAGCTCACACTCTTGTACAAATGCAGAGAACCACAGAAGGAACTCTTTGTCCAATTCTGATTCCCAGTTAACCTGACATACCACTTGTTAACAGCATATTCTGTTTTTCTTCAGGAAAAGCAACCAGGATGAACCAAAAGTGGAGAGGGCCAGATGAGAATATTAGGGCTAACCTACGCCAGTATGGATTAGAAAAATACTATTTGGATGTTTTGTTATCTGATGCCTCAAAGCCAGTATGGAGAAAAGCACCATTGTTTGATGCCATCATAACTGACCGTATGTTTTATAACCAGTTTACCTGATGTGATGTCATGATATCTGTTATTCTAGAATAGAAATGTTGATGATAACCTCAAGAAATGTCTGTCAGTCAGGGCTAGTACAATATTTTATAGCTAGTAGTATAGTATTTTTATAATAACTGGTAACTTTCTCTTTTATAACCTGCTGTTATTGGGACAGTCTTCTGTATGTCTTCTATATAGGACAGAATCAATTGCACTTAGACTACAGATGTTTCTTTAGCCATACTACTAACATGTTTATTTACAAATGCATTTTTAGCAAATAACACAAGAAGCAGAAATAAACCTGTACACCAAAACATTTGCATAAAAAGAAGGGACAGCCCAAAAGAATAAAGGGTTTCTGTCTGTAGAGTAACGATAACTGACTTTAGATTTGGGGGACTCTCCACTATCTTGTTTTAAACTTCAGCTGTAACTTTGTGGGAAGATTCAAACATATGGAAAATGTTATATAGGAATGTGAGCCCAAAATCAGTTGATACTGTTCCCATAAACAATGAGTTAGTTAAGGAGTTATATTTTTATAATGATAAAAAGGCACATAAATGGTATCATTTTTTAAGCTTTATTAAGATGCTCTGCATATAGTAGCAATAAAAATGCTTGCTGGACTCTCATAATTACTGCATTGCTGTAATGCTGTAATGCAAATATACCATTTTGCACTGACATTCATTCCACATGGTCATTGGTATTTTACAAGGTAGGCAGTAAGTGGTTGTGCCATGGGCAGGGTCATCCTAAACATCTATTATAAGCCTTTTTTGATTGTTAGAATATAGCCTGCTGCTGTGGGGCCTATAATTACCTGCTGCTTGAAGGCAGACAGGTGCTGCTGCTCAGTAATATACAGATACACAAAACTCATCTTGCTGATTATGTCCAAGAACAGAATAGGATACAGGTAGATTATTCCCAGCAGTTAGCTTAAAAAACTAATTGTTTTGCCTGTCCTTGTTGTATTTTAACCCTTTAAGTGCCAGCCGAATTCGTCATTTCGGTTCCCCCCAGTGCCAGACGTTTTTTAAGCATTTTGTACTCATTCACTTTAACAATGTTTTTTGGTAGGAAAACCTCCATGAAACTAGGGAAATTATATATCGTTTTTTTCGTCACTAATTGGGCTTCGACATACATATCAAATTTTATAACTTTTCTGGAGATATGATGTGTATTTTGGGTGAAATATGTAAAAAAAAAAAAAAATAATGAAAAATTTCTGTATATTTTGAGGTTTTTTTCCATAGAAAAGTTAATTTTACACACTTTTTTTTGTCGTTTGTAAAAGCCCTGATACTCCCAAGTCCAACGATACCAAATATGTGGTGGTACCCCACAGTTCCTGTCCAGAAGTAACCCCCAAACTAAAGCAATACTTAGTACAATATCACACCAGAACAAAGCAGAAAAGCGCTTGTAACAGTTGATGCAGCATAACTTATATGTAAATCTAAAATATCCCCTCATGTTCGGTATCTTTAGAAACTACAGACCTTCAGGTTTCTAGGTGCAATGTAGTTTTCTCTCAAAAGCCAAATACTTTTTGTCAGTGCATTGTGCAATTTGGAGCTTTTTTTGACATTTTTTTTTTTTTCTAAAACGTAAACTTGGACGCATGATCAAATGTGGATTTCACAAAAAAAAATCTCATAAAAATTTTCTAACAAAGGCAAATTTGAAAGACAAACTTCTCCTGAATAAAATGATGCCCCATATGTATGGGTGCACATAAAGACATGGGCACCAAACACTCCAAAGCAGGGGCAATGCATAAAGGCAATTACAGCTAAAAATTTGGGGGCTGCGCTCTATGTGCACTACCTGCAGTTTTTCAGTGTTAACCCCCCCTACCTGTGAAATAACCCCCACAAGCTATATATTTCTGAAAAGTGCACACCTTCAGCTATTCAGAGACACCACTCTTCTCTTTTTCTACATGGAAAATTGTGGCTGCAGTCCCTTGCAGAAGTCAGCGCTTTGGTCAGAAATCAAGGAAAAAAACAGATACAAACCTAGATTTCTCCCCAAAATCTCCATGGCAACTACCAAAAACTTACTAAACATCAATCTGCAAGTTCCCCTGAATAAAACGATACCCCATATGTATGGGTGCACATAAAGACGTGTCCACCAAATGCCCCCAAACAGGGGCAATGCATAAGGGCAATTTCAGTTGAAATTTTGGGGGCTGCGCTCTATGTGCACTACCTGCAGTTTTTCAGTGTTAACCCCCCCTACCTGTGAGATAACCCCCACAATCTATATATTTACGAAAAGTGCACACCTTCAGCTATTCAGAGACACCACTCTTCTCTTTCTACATGGAAATTTGTGGCCGCAGTCCCTTGCAGAAGTCAGCGCTTTGGTCAGAAATCAAGGAAAAACCAGATACAAACCTAGATTTCTCCCCAAAATCCCCATGGCAACTACCGAAATCTTACTAACCATCAATCTGCAAGTTCCCCTGAATAAAACGATACCCCATATGTATGGGTGCACATAAAGACGTGGCCACCAAATGCCCCAAAACAGGGGCAATGTATAAGGGCAATTTCAGTTGAAATTTTGGGGGCTGCGCTCTATGTGCACTACCTGCAGCTTTTCAGTGTTAACCCCCCCTACCTGTGAGATAACCCCCACAATCAATATATTTACGAAAAGTGCACACCTTCAGCTATTCAGAGACACCACTCTTCTCTTTCTACATGGAAATTTGTGGCCGCAGTCCCTTGCAGAAGTCAGCGCTTTGGTCAGAAATCAAGGAAAAACCAGATACAAACCTAGATTTCTCCCCAAAATCCCCATGGCAACTACCGAAATCTTACTAACCATCAATCTGCAAGTTCCCCTGAATAAAACGATACCCCATATGTATGGGTGCACATAAAGACGTGGCCACCAAATGCCCCAAAACAGGGGCAATGCATAAGGGCAATTTCAGTTGAAATTTTGGGGGTTGCGCTCTATGTGCACTACCTGCAGTTTTTCACTGTTAACCCCCCCTACCTGTGAGATAACCCCCACAATCTATATATTTACAAAAAGTGCACACCTTCAGCTATTCAGAGACACCACTCTTCTCTTTCTACATGGAAAATTGTGGCCGCAGTCCCTTGCAGAAGTCAGCGCTTTGGTCAGAAATCAAGGAAAAACCAGATACAAACCTAGATTTCTCCCCAAAATCCCCATGGCAACTACCGAAATCTTACTAACCATCAATCTGCAAGTTCCCCTGAATAAAACGATACCCCATATGTATGGGTGCACATAAAGACGTGGCCACCAAATGCCCCAAAACAGGGGCAATGCATAAGGGCAATTTCAGTTGAAATTTTGGGGGTTGCGCTCTATGTGCACTACCTGCAGTTTTTCACTGTTAACCCCCCCTACCTGTGAGATAACCCCCACAATCTATATATTTACAAAAAGTGCACACCTTCAGCTATTCAGAGACGCCACTCTTCTCTTTCTACATGGAAAATTGTGGCCGCAGTCCCTTGCAGAAGTCAGCGCTTTGGTCAGAAATCAAGGAAAAACCAGATACAAACCTAGATTTTGGTCAGAAATCAAGGAAAAACCAGATAAAAAACCTAGATTTCTCCCCAAAATCTCCATGGCAACTACCAAAAACTTACTAAACCTCAATTTGCAAGTTCCCCTGAATAAAACGATACCCCATATGTATGGGTGCACATAAAGACGTGGCCACCAAATGCCCCAAAACAGGGGCAATGCATAAGGGCAATTTCAGTTGAAATTTTGGGGGCTGCGCTCTATGTGCACTACCTGCAGTTTTTCAGTGTTAACCCCCCCTACCTGTGAGATAACCCCCACAATCTATATATTTACAAAAAGTGGACACCTTCAGCTATTCAGAGACGCCACTCTTCTCTTTCTACATGGAAAATTGTGGCCGCAGTCCCTTGCAGAAGTCAGCGCTTTGGTCAGAAATCAAGGAAAAACCAGATACAAACCTAGATTTCTCCCCAAAATCTCCATGGCAACTACCAATAACTTACTAACCATCAATCTGCAAGTTCCCCTGAATAAAACGATACCCCATATGTATGGGTGCACATAAAGACGTGGCCACCAAATGCCCCCAAACAGGGGCAATGCATAAGGGGGGGCTGTGCTCTATGTGGTCTACCTGCAGTTATATAGTCTAAACACCCCCATACCTGTGAAATAACCCCCGCAAACTATATATTTACAAAAAGTGCACACCTTCAGCTATTCAGAGACACCACTCTTCTCTTTCTACATGAAAAATTGTGACCCCAGTCCCTTGCAGAAGTCAGCGCTTTGGTCAGAAATCAAGGAAAAACCAGATACAAACCTAGATTTCTCCCCAAAATCTCCATGGCAACTACCAAAAACTTACTAACCATCAATCTGCAAGTTCCCCTGAATAAAACGATACCCCATATGTATGGGTGCACATAAAGACGTGGCCACCAAATGCCCCCAAACAGGGGCAATACATAAGGGGGGGCTGTGCTCTATGTGCTCTACCTGCAGTTATATAGTCTAAACACCCCCATACCTGTGAAATAACCCCCGCAAACTATATATTTACAAAAAGTGCACACCTTCAGCTATTCAGAGACACCACTCTTCTCTTTCTACATGAAAAATTGTGGCTGCAGTCCCTTGCAGAAGTCAGCGCTTTGGTCAGAAATCAAGGAAAAACCAGATACAAACCTAGATTTTGGTCAGAAATCAAGGAAAAACCAGATAAAAAACCTAGATTTCTCCCCAAAATCTCCATGGCAACTACCAAAAACTTACTAAACATCAATCTGCAAGTTCCCCTGAATAAAACGATACCCCATATGTATGGGTGCACATAAAGACGTGGCCACCAAATGCCCCCAAACAGGGGCAATACATAAGGGGGGGCTGTGCTCTATGTGCTCTACCTGCAGTTATATAGTCTAAACACCCCCATACCTGTGAAATAACCCCCGCAAACTATATATTTACAAAAAGTGCACACCTTCAGCTATTCAGAGACACCACTCTTCTCTTTCTACATGAAAAATTGTGGCCGCAGTCCCTTGCAGAAGTCAGCGCTTTGGTCAGAAATCAAGGAAAAACCAGATACAAACCTAGATTTCTCCCCAAAATCTCCATGGCAACTACCAATAACTTACTAACCATCAATCTGCAAGTTCCCCTGAATAAAACGATACCCCATATGTATGGGTGCACATAAAGACGTGGCCACCAAATGCCCCAAAACAGGGGCAATGCATAAGGGCAATTTCAGTTGAAATTTTGGGGGCTGCGCTCTATGTGCACTACCTGCAGTTTTTCAGTGTTAACCCCCCCTACCTGTGGAATAACCCCCACAATCTATATATTTACGAAAAGTGCACACCTTCAGCTATTCAGAGACACCACTCTTCTCTTTCTACATGGAAAATTGTGGCTGCAGTCCCTTGCAGAAGTCAGCGCTTTGGTCAGAAATCAAGGAAAAACCAGATACAAACCTAGATTTTGGTCAGAAATCAAGGAAAAACCAGATAAAAAACCTAGATTTCTCCCCAAAATCTCCATGGCAACTACCAAAAACTTACTAACCATCAATCTGCAAGTTCCCCTGAATAAAACGATACCCCATATGTATGGGAGCACATAAAGACGTGGCCACCAAATGCCCCAAAACAGGGGCAATGCATAAGGGGGGTCTGTGCTCTATGTGCTCTACCTGCAGTTATTTAGTCTAAACACCCCCATACCTGTGAAATAACCCCCACAATCAATATATTTACGAAAAGTGCACACCTTCAGCTATTCAGAGACACCACTCTTCTCTTTCTACATGGAAAATTGTGGCCGCAGTCCCTTGCAGAAGTCAGCGCTTTGGTCAGAAATCAAGGAAAAACCAGATACAAACCTAGATTTCTCTCCAAAATTTCCATGGCAACTACCAAAAACTTACTAAACATCAATCTGCAAGTTCCCCTGAATAAAACGATACCTATGTCTGGTTGCACATAAGTACATGGCCGCCAAACCTGAAAATGCATAATATTGGGGCTGCACTCTATGCACCCCTTTTTTTTTGCCTGCACCCTAATGAATGGAATACGCTCGGGTGCAGGCACATGTAGCCGATATACGCATGAAAACGCGTGAGAATGCAAAGTCTCGCGTTTTCATGCGTATATCGGCTACACGTGCCTGCACCCGAGCGTATTCCATTCATTCGGGTGCAGGCACAAGTAGCAGGCGTAGGGCTGAATTTTCGGCAAGCGTTTTTCCACTTGCTGAAAAAATCAGCCCTACGCCATGTGTGGCATCAGCCTAACCCTTGGCAATAGAAACTACCAGAACAATCTTAGCCTTTCTAGAACAACTGAAATCAAATGAAGTTAAAATGGAATAAAACCACTAAAAGCAATCAAAGAACAATAATTGCAATGAAATCGGTGGTCAGAGCCCTGGATCCACCAATGTCACTGCAAAAGCAACCTTTTTGGGGGCACTAAACACACAATAAAGAACAATGCAAAGATAAAACACCATAAAATCAGTAAAATCCAATAAAACCACCGAAACCAACAGAAGAACAATAATTGCAATGAAATTGGTGGTCAGAGCCCTGGATCCACCAACGTCACTGCAAATTCAGCACCCAATAGCAATAAAAAAAGTTACAATACAATACAATAATAAAAAAACAGAAATCAATTATGAAAATGCCAAAAAAACACTAAAATGCAACCAAATAAATCAGATAATTATAGAGCAAGATCAGAAATAAAGTTTTAGTAAAAAAAAAGACTGCCAAAGAAAGCAAAGAAAGAAAAGAAAAGAAAGAAAGAAAAAAAAAAAAAAAAAAAAAAAAAAAGTGTAAGTGTGTGTGTAAGTGTCTGTGTGTGCTTGGGAAAGTTGTAAATAAGTGTGTATGTGTACAAAAGTGTAATAATGACAAAGATAGAAGAAAAAATTGAAAAAAAAAAAAATTTTAGACAGTTGAGATAGAAATAAGCAAAATAAACAGTGGTTAGAGAGTTGTAGTTCAGCTTACACAATGCAGGCAGGCGATCAGGGCGACCAATCCAGCAGGAAGGCAGCAGGAAGGCAGCAGGGGGGCTCCAGCAGTCTCACGTGGCAGCAGGAGTGAAGAGGCGACGGCGGGGGCGGCGACAATTAAAGGGACAGCAGTGGACACGTCATCAATGCGTGTCCACTGCTGTCATTGGCTGAGGACCCGGATCGGCGGCGCTGGGGGACCGGATCTGTAAGTATGACCTTACTTGCTCGTTGCCTAGGGGGTTGTGAAGGGTTTACAAGCGCTGCGCTGCTTTAAAAGCGAGCGCAGCGCTTGTAAACCTGATAGTGCTGTAGGACGTAGATTCTACGTCCTGTGGCACTTTGGTCCTTTGCTACCCAGGACGTAGAATCTACGTCCCATGGCACTAAAAGGGTTAAATATGTATTAAAAATATTAAATATTTTTGTTTTTAATATTTTTCCCTCACTTTTTTATGTAAATGTATGGCATTTAGCAATATTTTCTACAAAGCAACTACTGAGTTTGTATAGTCACTACAAATCAGCATAACTTTGATGAAAACATAATGGGGTGTATTCACTAAAGTGCGTTAAAACGAGCGCTATTTATAGCATGCGACTTAATGCACGATTTTTTTGCGACTTAATGCACAATTCACTAAAAGGATACTTGCGTTAATTTAGACGCAATGTTCTTTGCGTTATTTAAGTCGCAATGAGCATTTTCCTTGCGTTATTTTCCGCGTGTGCGTTAATTTGTCACGTGCTATATTAGCGCACGTAACCATTACGTTCGTAAAACTACTTTTCTGAAAATGACCATTCCCCTGAAAACTGGAGGATGCATGACTCTAGGGCCAACACATGCTTGAAAAAATCCCACTGCAAAGTCCATGTTGTGTTGCCAAAAGCTCACCAACCACAATTTACCGCCTGCCCCAAGTAGGTGTTAATCTTCGCACAGACTAATGCGATATATAGCGCATTTAACGCTTCACATGTGTCTGTGAATCATGCGTTTGTATTATTTCTACGCGAGAATTAACGCATGTGTTAAAATTAACGTATTGCAGTAGCGCACGACTTAACACATGCCAAATTAATTTGAAGAATCGGTTGTTATTTATCGCGTCAATTTGAACACCAAAAACCATGTGATAACGCTTATCGACCTTTAGTGAATCAACCCCAATGACTGTATTCCATGGATTTTGTGTAAGGACAGATCCAAATACAACGTTGTTGTAAACCATATTTTGTCCAAAAAAAAAAATTGATTTTGGAGCAAGTTCTGTTATATATCGTGTAATAAATATATGTGTTTATAGAGCCATACAAACATATAACCCTTGTTTGTTACTATTAACCCTTTAAGTGCCACAGGACGTAGAATCTATGTCCTTTGTATCAAAGTACCTAAGTGCCACAGGACGTAGATTCTACGTCCTGCTGCACTTCCGGATTTGGGAGCGGAGCAGCGGCTTTTCAAGCCACTCCTTCGCTCCCCACTCGTTCCCCAGCCCCTAGGCAAGGAGCACAGGAGGGGAACAAGTGGCCCCTGGGGCACGATCACCCAGGGGCCCCATATGACATATCTGGAATCCTTGTGGCTTTCCCTGCAGTGCCTCTGCCTTCTCCAGCTTCCCCCTCTGGCCCCCCCTGCTTCCTGCACCGCCCCCTCACATGGGCTGCAGCTGCTGTGCCTGCTCCTGTCTCTTCTGCAGATCCTCAGCTTCTTCTGTCCAGGTAAGTGCCAAATACACACACAAACACACAATCACACACTTATTACACTAATACTTACTAAAACTTATACTCACACTTACACACACACACACATTTTTTTTGGGGGGGGGGGTTGGGGGGTTTCACACATTCACAGCACTTACAGCACTCACACTTACTTTTACAAAAACACACATGCACACAAAACACATTTTACCTAGTATACACACACACTTACACACTTATGTAATTTTGTAATTTTTTTTATCGCATCGTTTTTATTCTTGCCTGAAAAAAAGTGTTTTATTGCGGATGGCGTATTCGCTAACCGCACTGCGCAGTACCTTTTTGTGTATTATTTTGGTGTTTCTACTACATTTTCTGTGATTTTGGTGCATTTTTAGGTATTTACTCAAACTGTTATTCTGACCGCAGATATTATTAGGCAAGAAAAAAAATGATTTTAGTAATTTTTTTTTATTTTTATCAATTTTATTGCATTTCACATTGTTCTTTATTATTTGTCTTTGCACATGGACATTTTGTCTGCTGTATTTCAATTTGGCATCTTCTGTACCCCACATAGTTTGGCCAATATATGCATATAGGGCATCAAACTGTTCAGTAGACCCCTGGCTTTCATATTTAGAAAGTTTTATGTTGATACGTTACAAAATGTGGGGTACATAATGAGGTAAAATGCAAGCTTTGTGACGATTTTCAGAAATGTCATAAAAAACCGTTCTGTTTAGCATAGCTTTGTAGTTTGCAGTAGAAAGTTGGGTACTTTCGGAAAATATTTGATTTTCTAGGGTGTCCATACTGTTAGGGGGTCTTATGGCACATAATACACATACCGGGTGCAAAATTTGCACGAGCCAGAGCGTTGTATGTGAAAATTCATATGCGCTATTTTTATTTGTGTGCCCCTGTACGCCACATAGTTTGGTAAATCTATGCATATAGGGCATCAAACTGTTCAGTACACCCCTGGCGTTCACATTTAGAATGTTTTATGTTCATATGTTACAAAATGTGGTGGTACATAATGTGGTAAAATGCAAGCTTTTTGACGATTTTCAGAAATGCCATAAAAACCGTTCTGTTTAGCATAGCTTTGTAGTTTGGTAGTTTGCAGTAGAAAGATGTATTTACCCATTTTTGTTTTGTCAGAATGTGTACATGCCGGTAGCTTATATTGCAGCGTATACACTTTGTATGCACTAACTTCCTTTTGGGGTCTCTAAATGCCAGATAAATCGGTAATCCTATGCACAATGGGCATCAAACTGTTCAGTGGACCCTTGGCTTTCATATTTAGGATGTGTTTTCTTGGTACCTAATGTTATGTGGGAGATAAGGTGCTTGAAAGTGGAAGATTTGATTTTCAGGTATTTCATCAAAACTGGCAATTTTGGGAAAGCATTATGACTCTGTAGTTTGGAGTAGAAAGACATGGGTACCGATTTTTAATTATTTCGAATGTGTACTTTCCAAAAATATATGGGATATATAATATATATGAGACCTCTGGGGCAATTTCTATGCACTAACTTCCTTATGGGGTCTCTAAATGCCAGATACAGTGGTGATCCTATGCACAATGGGCATCAAACTGTTCAGCGGACCCTTGGCTTTCATATTTATGGTGTGTTTTCTTGGTATCTAATGTTATGTGGGAGATAAAGTGCTTGAAAGTGGAAGATTTGATGTGATTTTCAGGTATTTCACCAAAACTGGCAATTTTGGGAAAGCATTGCGACTCTGTAGTTTGGAGTAGAAAGACATGGGTACCAATTTTGAATTCACCCGAATGTGCACTTTCCAAAAATATATGGGTTTGGGGGGGTCAATGTATTTTTTTGTGTTTTTACCCCACAGAAAATGCAGTAAACGTGTTAAATTTTCAGTAGTTAAAGAGATCTCCAGGGCAATTTGTATGTACTAACTTCCTTTTGGGGTTTATAAATTCCAGATACATTGGTGATCCTATGCACAATGGGCATCACTGTTCAGCGGACCCTTGGCTTTCATATTTAGGGTGTGTTTTCTTGGTACCTAATATTATGTGGGAGATATGATGCTTGAAAGTGGAAGATTTGAGGCGATTTTTTAGAATTTTCTTTATTTTTTATAGAAAATGCTAAATTCAGTAAAGCATTGCCGTTTGGTACTTAGGAGTTGGAAGACATAGTTACCTGTTTCGGATTCGTCAGAATGTGTACTTTTCAAAAATATATTGTTTCCTGGGGTAAACCTAATGTTCCAGGATTTTTGGCTTTGGAATCTAAAGTATGCTGTGTTCTGTTTTGTAATGCTTTGAAAATTTAGTAATTTACTGCTGGGAGTTTTTGATCTATAGAAGTCAGAAATCTCAATAAAACTATACATATCAGGTATTGGCACGTTCGGGAGACATGAGGCTTTCCAAATCAGTTGAATTTTTGTCCATAAAATAAAATGTGTTTCTGGTATAAATCCCTATATCATGAAAAATAGCATTTTTTCTTTTTTTTTTTTGTATTTCAAGCTCTAAATCTTGTTCCAGAAGTGGAAATACACAAAAAAAAGGCATATTTGGAAAGCTCAGGTTCTCCTGAAAAAACAATATATAGTTTGCCTACCTAAACTTAACCCTTCCCCCAGTAAAAGGCCCTAAATTGAGAGAGCACAGAATGTTTACAAAACGTCTGGCACTGAGGGGAACCGAAATGTCAAATTCTGCTGGCACTTAAAGGGTTAAAGGTTTAATATTACTAACAATAGGCCTTGTGCTGAACATACCTTTTGCTTATTGTTTGAATTCCTCAAAATTATTTGTTGGTCTAAACAGTGAAATTGAAGCTACTACATATTTGGTCCCTGCAAGGTGGTTTGTTATGATTGTTTTGTAAGCAGGAGTCCATGATGCAGGAGGTTTATCTTTGTACTGGTAATATAATTATCTACCTTGCAAGGACCAGTTATATAGTAGCTTTAATTAATTAGCTTACGTAATACATTACCTGGCAATTTGTTTCTAAGGATCTGAATTGGAGCGTTTAGATACAAAAATTCAAGTCTCTATTATCAGACTCTGGATGATTTTGCTGCAGGTTAAGATATATTTGTATATCAGAACAAGAAGTGATTTCTGAATCTTTGGTAAGGTGTAAAAGATTCCTTCAAAGGTGTTATAGTGAAGTTATTAAAGACAAAGCATATCCGAAAGCACTAACATGTCTAGGAGGGAGCCTTTTATAAAACAAAGTACAGAAGAATAAGGATTAACCCAAAATACCCATATAGGTATGGGACCTTTCTGTAATTTGGATCTCCACAATTTAAGTCTGCTAAAAATCATTTAAATATTGAATAAACCCAATAGGCTTGTTTTGTCTCCAATAAGGAATTATTATATTTTAGTTGGGATCAAGTACAAGGTACTGTTTTATTATTACAGAGAAAAAGGAAATCATTTCAAAATTAGAATTATTTGCTTATAATGGAGTCTGTGGGAGATGGACTTTCTGTAATTCGGAACTAGCTGACATCTTCCCTGCAAGTGACAGTCTTCAGGTCTCACCGCAAACATAGACCCTGCTTGCGCATGCACAGTTTTAGCAGATTTTCTGCTACTACCAACTGCGCATGCGCAAGCAGGGTTCGTATAGGCGTTAAGACCGGAAGACTGTTCACTTGCAGGGAAGATGTTGGCCAGGTAAACAGCTGCACTACTCTCCTGTTTTAGGTTGGGGTTAGCGATAGGGACAGTTTTTAAAGTTAGAAACTATGCAATAAGGGAGAGGTGAGGGGGGACAAGGCAGTGCTAGTTAGGGGGACTTTTATTGCCCGGGGGGGTAATAGTTCTCCTTTAAGTACATTCTGGTGACTGAGATCATCCAGAATTTGGTTAGATAATAACACCTGGCTTAATTTGAAAGGTTGCCTTAAATGCGAGGTGAGTAGATGCATTACTCTGGCACTACAATACATTACAATACACTGTAATGAAAAAACTTAATGAAATGTTTTCCAGTATACTATGGCCTGACAAACAGCAACGCAAGCAATTGTTAGTGTACATTTAAATCTAATGGGTGATGCTTCGGCTGCTCTTGAAGCGCCTGCTCCTAAAGCAAACAGTTTTTTTACATGTGTATGTTATATGGCACATTTTAGAAATTTTTTTTAGACTAAGCTAAGTTAAACATAATAAAGACAGACTGTATATTAACTCTCTTCCTTCTTTTCTTGCATAGCTCCATATGGCATTAGAGAATCCACAAGGAAAACTGGCACACAGAAAGAAATCATAAAAACCGATCTTTTGTAAGTTGCAATAAAAATAAATGTTTTGCATTCAAGAGAAGACTGAAATTTTGCTGAAGTACTGTTGCCATAGTTTTATGCAGCATTTAAGAAAGAAAGCATAATTCTTAATCTGTATCCTGTCTACAAGAGTGGACAACATGACTAATTAACATACCTTCTGTTCAAAACTGTTCTTTTAAATAGTTTTATGGCCAATATGCTTAGAAATAGCTAATAATGTATTATGTGCTACATGTGTGAAACCTCAAAATAGAAATGGTGTATACAAATCTACATGGCTAATACTACTACTGCAAATACAACACAATGTTTATATTTTGATGTGCCCCATGAACACCAAAACATGATTCTACCACCACTAAACCTAAATGTAGATATGGTGTTGCATTTATTAGATTGCTTTATATGCATTTTGCTTTGAACTTTTGTCTTATCTAACCACAAAACCTTTTACCACATTGCAAATGGGTCTGTCATGTGTTTCTTTGCAGATGTGCATTCATGTTTTAGTAATGTCTTATGTTTCACCATGAAAACTCTCTATAAGGCTCTTTATATTTCTGACCCATACCTACAGTGTAGTATGGTAGAGGTAACATCATGCATGAAAGCAGCCCGAAAGCATGATTTCCATTACCATTAACAGTGTCTGGCCATTTTTGCATATGGAAGGAATAATATATGGTGCATAATACAGGGAAAGTGAACCCCTTTTAGCAGAACTATATTTACAAACTCAGTGCCAAAGCAATATTGGTGTGGCACAAACACAGAAAGGTCATTGTCTAACAGTGGTCCGAAGCCCTCGTGCTGTCCAACTAAAAATCTGTGCCACTATTTAAACATTTTTATTCAGTGGGAATTCCAAAGTTTGCATGTAAATGTACTTTCAATAGGAATTAGGAAAGTGTTTTCAGACAGTGGCAAGCCACTTAATGTTTTCTCTTTCCTTCAGTCCCGAGAGCCATGTTCCAGTCCAGTTAAATTACCATTTGAGTGAAATATTTTCGGATCTGTTAGCCTTTGCGGCGGAGTTCCTGGTTACAGGGGGAAGATTGGTTTATTGGCTTCCAGTGTACAAACCAGAGTAAGTATTTTAATCTGATTTGAAATATAATTTACAATTACAAGTCTTGTATCTTTAGTATATGATCTCTTATATGTTAAGATGTATTGATATCTGTGTGTTACTATTTCCACTGTTTATTTTCCCTATTGTATGTGTTTACTGTAAATATTTAAAAGTTGAAAATCTATTTTGTAATTTGTTTAATTCAGCCAAAGATCCTGCCTATGAATCTTGCCTAACCGCAGGCTGACCCCAAGCTCTTTAACAAATGAATTGGTGTAAATCCTGTTACTAAGCATTCTAAGAATAAGAATGTGAACTTTTACATATTAGGGTTAAGGCTAATGCTACATGGGGCAGGTTCTTGGCTAGTGGATAAAAGCAGGCCAAAAATCTGCCCCTACACTTAAAAAATGTTACTGCTGTGCCTCCACCTGGAGCCATTGCATCTGCCCAGATGCAGGTGCACAAAGCGGAATTCTGCAAGAAACTGGTCACGTGTGCAGTTTTGCGAATTCCGCTCAGTGTGCTTGCACCCAGGCCGACACAGTGGGTCCAGATGCAGACACATCAGTATAATTTTTTGAGTGTAGTGGTGGATTCTTGGCCTCTGTTTATCTGCAGCCCAAGAATCTCCCCTGTGTGGCACTGGCCTTTGGTCTAGGTGTAATGTTTTAATCCTTCTGATTAAACCAATTAACCTTTTTTTTTTTTTTGTCTTTTTGCCTGCTATGTTTTTAGTTGCCCAAAAAAAGAAAAAAAACAAAACAAAAAAAACCTTAAAATGACCCTCCATTTACCCTTATAAGAAAAACCTCAAATTGTTAGCACCTATGTAAGTGAAGTGGTTCTTGCCTTAAAATACATGAGTGTGTTTTTTGAGGTAAGAATCACCTGACCAGTTTCTATAGGAGACAGTAGATGGTGCCCAGGTGTTTGACCTACTAAAAAAGTGCCTGAAATCAAAATTGTCATCACCATGAATATATCTGTTGCCAGCTCAAAGGCTCCTTTACTACACTTTCCCCCATAAGTAATAAAAAACAAAAAGCCCCAGGTAAAGTAACCCATAGCAACCAATAAGAAGTTTGCTTTTCAACCCAGTACATTCTGCCTGATGATTGGTTGCTGTGGGTGATAAGCCTTTAGCAAACTTTGCATCTTTTATTACGTAACCCCGTATTGGCCTTTTTTTTCACTTTTTGCGGGAATTAAAGGAGCAGTATACCCTCTTGTTCATCATGATCTCAATAAATAAATGAGTTTCGTTATTTCTTGAGCTAAAAGGACGGGGAAATTGCCTGTTTGGTCCTTGTGAGGTAGCTAATTAGCCCCCTCCCTCTTTAGTTGTGACTGTTTGTTAGCAGGAGTCCATTATGCAGGGGGTTTAACTGTGTACAGGTAACTTTAAATTAGAATCGTTAATTTAATCGTAAATTTCCGTGTTTGCCCTGTTTCTCAAGAAATTACAAATTTCATATTTACCATGAAAAAAACACTAGGCAAAGAGTACCTTCAACTGGGCATGTGTCAGCAAGCTCTGTGTCGCTAAACTGATCCGAAGTAAACCCAAAAATACAGAAGATGGTGCCTGTGAGTTCTGCTGCACTATTCTGCATGTATAGGTTAGCTTTAAAAACAGAGACACTTTTTTTATTGAAAAAGACTCTGCTGGGAGGGAACCGGGAGGGGACTCAGTGGGGGGCAGTGGATGGGACTGGGTGGGGATTCATTCTCCCTTAAAGGACATGTAAACCCTAAAAATCTTTACCATGTCTTTAGGTTGGGCACATATTCCCTCCCCCCCCCAACTGCATCATTTTCTCTGTCTGAACTCCCTTAGTTAGCCTGAACTGTCCCATTTTACCAGATTCAAAGATCTGCTTTAACCAGGTGGCCATTTTCTATATGCTACATCATCACTGATATGTGCATATCCAGACATGCCTGATGACCTTTCTCAGAAGTTTTTTTTTTAGCAAACCTCATCATTGATGTACATTCTCTTACATTGTAAACTGCATTAAATCTTACCTCTGTTTGTAATCTATTTTATTAATATCTTGCTATATCATATGTGGATGAATAATATTAAATATAATTCATCAATTATATAAATATATAATTATACACATGTAGGGACCCATAGGGTTAAATGGTCCCTATGGCTTTAAATCCCTACAGGTTCAGTTCCCTTAGTTGCTGGGCAGAAGGGAATGTATCTAAGTGAGTTCATTAACATGTGTGCTATTGGTTAGAAGGTATAGTGACCACATCCTGCCTGACTTTGGTATAGTGTTGGGAGAGGAGTGGCACCTTCCTGTTGTTTGCTTCCACCTTAGGACAAGGTGGATGTGTGCTGAGAGCCCAGGGCATGGGCCCAGGCCCAGTGAAGTCGGGGAAAAGGCCCCGTGAATGAGGCATTAGATAGTGGCAGGTGTAGCTCCCTTTATAGTACACTCTAGGAGTGTAAGGCAGTTAGGGCTGAGCTAGAATGAGCAGCATGAGCTCCTGCATAGGATTTGCAGTTTTTCTGGAGATAGCTCTCCCAGGCCACATTGCCTGTAGTGTAGGGATCCAAGTGAATAGGGAATCAGGATAGAGAATTCCCTGAGGGATCCACTACAGGGTGTGTCGCAGAGGTGAAGGGAGATTCCTGCCAGTCTGCCCGCAGGAGAGTGTGAGTCTGAATATACACTCGGTATATGTTGCATGTACCAATGGCCTCTGAAGCTGTATTGTAAGTAAACCCTGTGGATGTTCAATAAACACTTATCATTTTGTTATTGGCAAGAACCTCTGGCGTCCTCTGGTTTCATTTTTCTGCATAGCAGCAAGAGAGGTGTAGTTGCACAACACCCTCACCTTCCTCTTCCACTTAGCGAAGGCCCATTCTGGGTGAGAGAGTACTGTGTAACCCATGTTCTACTGGTACTAGTCCGGGAAAGCAGCTATTGAGCTGAAATAGGTGTTACACACATATAAGGTTTAATCCAGTGCAAGGTGCAGAAGCAGCCAGTATTCCGTGCTTGAGCACTAGGGGGCACTGGTGTAACATATGAATACAGGGGCACTGAACACTTGTTACATATTTACTCATGGGAGATTATCTAGGGAATGGTAACTGTTTAAAATTTGTGCAGTGCAGAAATATTCGCACAGTGAGCATATTTGACCTGCCTGTGTTTATATTTATAAAGCTGGACAAGACTGGTGCATTAAATGTGCAAACATAATTGCCCATTTTTTATTCACAGTGCAAAAGTTTTTAAATATGGCATATTCGCAAATTGTGAATATTTACGTTTCCGAATTACGTTGGTGGCAGAAAAAAGATTTGCTAAACTGATTATGCAAATTGTGATTGTTTATTTGCAAAGAGAAAATCAGCACTATATTTGCGCATAATAAACACGTACAGGGGGGCATGTTCATGGAAATCACAATCTCATTTGCATTTTTGTGTACAATTGCATTTCACTGGATTTCCAAAAAAAGACGGATATATGGGCACAGCAGGGCAAAATATAAGCGTTTAGGGGAAAGCATGTGTAAACAACCATTTGCAAAAAAAATGTGCTGCTTGAACTTTATAAATGACTCCCACTGTGTTTAACTGGGCATAGTAACTATTTGTAAAGCTCACCACACCTAAATCTACCCATGTATATCTTAACAGGAGCAAAGTTTATCCCACCTATAACATCCAGTCAGCAGGTACTGAACACCGTTTTGGAAACCAAGGATCTAATTGGTTGATATGATTTATTGTACCTGGAACAAACTGTTTTTGACATTAGGCACTTAGCATGGCAAAAGCCAAAGTTCCTGCTCATTTTGGTGTTTCAAGGGTAATGTACGATAACCATAGCTTTAGATTTTTTGTTTCATTTTACATTGTACAGGTAAAATGCAATACTAAAAAATGTTTAGTATAAAATTAAAAAAACTCTAACACTTAATAAAAAATTTAGAGCAATGCTGTCAAACTTCTGTGGTGCCGAGGGCCGGACTTTCTCTAGCATACATAGTGAAGAGTCGCTAATGGAAACCAGTTCTGACCATTCCCCTTTAAAACTGCACCCACTTCAAACCACACCCGCACAAGCTTTTAAGACCATGCACACATTAATGGTGGTAGCGCAGCAAAAGCACAAATGCTTGGTGCTCACTGCAGGGTTATCAGCCATCATTCATATGTGAAATAATTATATTTTGTCATATTACACCCCCTTAAATCCATATGCCTCTTCCTTCTCCCCTGTGGATAGCACAGCAACCCCCAGCACATAATTACACACCTTAGGGACCATTTAATAACTCTTTCCAACTGCTAAACTCCCAGAACAAACCCCTGCCAGGTTCACCTTCCACAGGTAGCATAGGGCAGGCAGAGTATGGCACACACAGACAGCATGGGGCAGGGTGCACATACAGTAACACAATGCTGGCTGAGGTCTGAGGTATGAAGAGGTGGACAATGTGGGTGCTTACAGTCCGAGCCCGAGGTGTGAACAATACTGGGGATTACATGTTTAAACAATACAGGGGAATTACAGTCTGAATCGTAGGTGTGAACCATGCAGGGGGCCAGTTAATCTCAGTACTGAAATCATTGAAATGTACTACCCAGTAAGCATTTTGACCAGCATTGCTTTATAGTGTAAATATGTGGTTTTGTTGGTCACATCGTTTGTATAAACTCATACAGATGTGACATCTTTTAACATGGAAGGTGATGAAATTTGTCATAAAGATAACGGCATGCTTTTTGTTTTGACAAATTTTGTTCCACTAACAAAAGATAATGTCTGATAAGCTCCAGTTTTCTCCCTGTGCACTATTTACCATGAAAGGATAGGAAAACAAATGATGGCATTGCAAGGCTACAAAATGTGCTTCTCTTGCTGTCAGAGACAAACACCACCATCAGTCCTTCATGCATAGCAGTACATCACTTATTCATCAGTCTTAGGGCTGCTCAGCAGAGTTAAAATGGTTGCAGAGTAAAGAAACCCATGCATTATACTATAAACACATGTACTTATCCCAGACCATCACCTAAAGGTGTTATAGCCCATAGTCTTCAAATGCTTTCTTTAATCTTACTGCACAAAACCAGTTAAAGCTAATTGCTGATTGGCTGCTGGGGATTTGCTGTTTGGAGCAAATTTTCTTGTTTCAGAAGTCATGAGGCAGGAAGCTTATATTGTCTAGATATCCATAGTGTGTATTGTCATAATAAATAGGTTATAGAAAACCTAGGTTTATTAAAGTCTATGTAAATACAGCCATATGCACTTACAGTAATGCTGCACTGAGTTCTCTGTCAAACGAAACACAGGATTTCTCCTTTTTTGCATCTGACTTCCTCTCTCAGGAAAAGCCTTCATTCCCAGGGCCAGAGTCTGGTCAGCTCTTCTCTCTCCCCTCTCCTGCTCCCCCTTCCCATAAGAATTCATAAAACTCAATCCCCCCACCCTTAGGAATGGTTGATCTGAGCTATAACTGCTAGACTGCAAACAGGAAGCTATGAACACCAAGCTAAAATGGCAGCTGCAATCAGAGAAAGCTTCTCTTAGGTATGATAAAGTTTTCTGCAGAATAAATATAGTGTTCTAGGTGGCACTAATGTGGCATATCTATTGGCAGTAAATTGCCAAAATTCCTTCTCCTAAAACAATTGTGAATATGTAGCCTAGACATATGTGACCATGGAATTAGAATGTGGCATTTCTGGTAACAACAAAAATTCTGTATACTGCAGTGCTGGCACAGTCATGAGAAACTTAACAAACAATGATAATGTATAACATGGTAACAGATAGAGGGCCCTGCTTGCTTGATCATGCTGTCTATTGATTTCTCCCTTTTCTATAGATAAACTATTCTCATTGTCATGCATGTCGTAAATGTGGCTGTACACACAGACTGCATTATTCAGAAAGATATCAGACCAGTACGAACTGACTTAGCCCTTTATATTTTGGGCATTTCATTGCCATTGTTTTGTATAGAGGTAAAAGTATTTTACAGAAGAATTTGAGAGATCCCTACTACAGCCATTAAAAAGGTTACTTTTAAATGGTAGATAAATAAAACCTGCCTACTGACTGGTTGCTATAAAAAGCAAACTTTGTACCTGTTAGGGCAGTGGCAGACGGGGAGATTAGTTGGCCCACGACAAATCTTCATTGCCACGGGTGACCAATCTCCCTGCAATGCCATCCCACCGGCAAGAATGCAAATCGCCGGTGGAATGGCATACGTGTAGCTACGATTTGCCAAAGTAGCCCGAAGTATCCTCTCAAGGCAACTTTTGGAGACTTTGGCAAAATGTAGCGACGCTTATGCCTGCCATCCCACCGGCAATTTACATTCTTGCCGGTGGGATGGCATTGCGGGGAGATTAGTGGCCAAGGGCAATGAAGATTTGTTACGGGGCGACTAATCTCCCTGTCTGCCACTGCCCTTATTATATAATTCTAAAGATGTTTATTATAAGCTGCAACAAGCATCACCTACAAGTTAAATTATATCAAATAAAATTGGAATTTTAGTTGTTACTAATTACAAAAAAAGTATATAAAAAGGAAAATCTGCTTTGTTAGGCTACAGGCTTTTATATTTAAAGAGCATGTACAGCCTGTTTTTTTTTACCTCTGTAAGAGGGCTGCTGTTGTCTGCAAGTACAGAAACCTTACGACTATTAATAGAAATCTGCTCTACTGCTGGAAAATTACCTTTGTACCTTACTGCATGTCAGAGCTTCTATAGAGCTTTCCCTGGTGTCTTTGCATTTTCTATTTTATAATGATGCTGTCTAGCAGTTGTACATGTGTGTCTCACATTGCAGTGTAATTTGCAAGGGGCCAGCCAGGACCGGAGAATAATAACTTTTGTTCATAGGTTGGATTGGCAGATATTAGTTATGGACTACTGTATCTACAGATTTGTTCAGCAGACTTATAGAGAATGTAAACAACAAATAACTAAAATAGCAGACATTAGGAGTGGTCTCACTCTGAGGAAACAGCAATTTTTCACATCGAGATTGTTGTTACCCTGAACAGGTTGTAAGGCTCACTGTACAAATGGTATTTTGATTGTTGCTTTTTGAAGAGTCACTATATAAATAAAGGATTATAATGAAAGTCTTAGTGAAAACATTGTTACAAAATGCTTCTCGTTATAGTCAGCGGGAATTGTTCATTTTGCTGTAAAATAGTTTCATGTTTGAGGTTTCATCTGTATAGTTTTCATTAGAATTGGATATAAAAAGTTTTTCATAATCTGTCTAACGACAGAGAGGGTATACCCAAAGTGTTTTTTTCTAAGATCTGGATACATGGAATATAAATTAGAAGATCAGGGCGCTCCTGCTCTAGAATGGGGCATTATGTCATTATAACAATAGAATTCCCAATAAAATTGTATTGTTAAAGGCCGGGCAAAGTAAAGTATGCTTTTAAGTATGAGCTCCGAACACAATACTTTTTTTAGCTAAGCAAAATGAGGGACAAATAAATGCTTCATGTTTTTGTTTAGTACAACAGTATTAGTTATGTTGCTATTTACATGTTTTACCTCAATCACTGCCTTGTAAAAGAAAAATACAATTAATTTCCCTTTATTGCTTGTACAAACTTCTGTGGCAAGTGTGATTTTACTACCTATTGTCTGTCTGGTACTGCAGCTCTAGAGCCTGCAGTTTTTAAAATTAATTGGTTGCTAGTAGTTCTCCTAATTTTCTGTTACAATTTATAAAACACAGGAGACCAACTTGCTACATCTGAAATAATGGCACAATTTTAGCAGCCCATGCTCTCCTTTATTTCTTCCAGATATACAGAAGAAGTTTTACCCCGGCATCCCTGCCTGAAGCTTATTAGCAACTGTGAACAGATGCTATCCAGCCACACGTCTCGCCGCCTGATAACAATGGAAAAGGTGAAGGACTTTGAGGTAAGACTGTATAGGCAGGGTGGAAGCCAGCAAGGGAATTTATTTATACTTTTGCTTTTTTCCTTGTCAACACCATTGAAAGTCTGTGCTTAAGTTTTCATTTATTTCCACATGAACTTGTAACATTGCCTAATTTTTAAGAAATCACACCTCATTTCCATATTGGTCTGATTTAGTATGAAGCATACAGTACTTTTTTTCTTATTCCTGTTTTCTCCTCCTTCCTTATTCCTGTTTTCTATTACCTCTATTTAATTAAAATTTTTTGTGAAAATTATGCTGCTTACTGGTACAATCCTATTTGAAGAATGTGTAAGACTAAGCTATTGTTTGACCAACAACACAGTTGATCAACTTTTTGTAAGCCACACATGGTAAGTTTCGCTCATTTGGTGAGGTCAAAACGAGTGAATGTTCCCCAATATGTCAACCTTGGGTGAGTGACCAGAGCCAAACGATCGCATTACAATAAAGGGGTTACGAGAAGTCGGAGTGAGGACTCGATTAATGAGCCAATGCTGTCCTTGACAGGAAAGCCTCCCCGATCAAACTCTGGCTGATTTTTGACCAGATATCAGCCGGGGAGGCCTGTTGGAGGGCCCTGTACATGGGCAGATAAGCTGCTAATTTGGTCTAAACAACCCAAATCGTCAGTGTAAACTGCCTTTCCTGTGGAAAAAATTAAGTCTTGCCCAAGTGTTCAAGTGTTTTCCATAGAACATTCTATTACAGCATTTACTTGTATTTTGCACCATCCATTAACTCCTTAAGTTTTAACAAATTGACCAGTCAGCAACCCCACAGCATGATGCTACTGTCACATCTATATATTTGCTTATATGTATGTTATTGTTTTTTATGTTTCTGGCCCAGGTCAGAGAAAGGAAAATTACAGGATAGGAGATTCTTTGGAATGTATTCTGAGTAATTTAATTGCTGTTGTTTTAAAAGTGAAATGATGTCCCATTCTTATAGTTCTGGGTCTCCTTTGTTGTATTTTTTTTTATTTTGCAAGGCACCTAATGTTTTCAGTGGGTCTGGACTGCAGGCAGGTCAGTTTAGTAACCAAACTATTTTACTGTTTTGTGTTTTTTTGCTGTTGTAGTACGTGTGGAAGGCGGTTTGGCATGGTCTTGCTCAAATAAGCAAGGCCTTGCCTGAAAAAAGCCATCTGGATGGCAGCACATTACTCCAATACCTGTATATATTGTTCAGCATTAATGGTTTCTTTCTAGATGTGCAAGCTATCTATGTCATGTGCACTTATGCACCCCCATATCATCAGGGATGCTGGATTTTGAGCTGTGCCCTAGTAACAAGCCAGATAGTCCTTCTCCACCTTAGCCTGGAGTACCTGGTGTCTATGATTTCTTAAAAGAATATCACATTTTGATTTGTCAGACCACAGGACAGATTTTCCACTTCAGTCCATTTTAAATGAGCTTGTATATCATGTTTTATGTGCTTTCTTATTTGCATGGTAGAGTTTTAACTTGCATTTGTGGATGCAGTGGCAAACTGTGTTCATACACAATGGTTTTCGGAAGTATTCTTGAGCCCATGCAATGATTTCCTCCACAAGATTGTGTCTGTTATTAATGCAGTGCTACCTAAGGGCCCGAAGTATTGTTTTTTGTCTTGTCCCTTGCGTTCAGAGATTTCTCTGAATTTTCTGAATCTTTTAATAATATTAGTTAGTGTAGATGATGAAATCCCCAAATTCGTAGCAGTTTTATGTTATACTTAAACTGTTGAATTATTTGCCTGCACAATGTTTCACAGAGCAGGGTACAGGTAGTAATATTTATCATCTTTACTTCTGACAGACCCAGCCTTTCTGGGATAACCAGTCGTGTTACTGGCCTGTTGCCAATTAGTGAGATGTTCCACCAGGTGTTATCATTGCACAACTTTTCTAGTCTTTTGTTGCCCCGTCGTCATTTTTTTAAAACATGTTGCTAGCATCAAATTCAAATTGAGCAGAAAACAATAAAACTATTCAGTCTTAATATTTGATATGTTGTCTTTGTACAATTTGGAAATAAATATAGGGTTTAAATGCTGTGTACACCATCCCATTCTCTTTTTATTTACATTTTACATAGTGTCCCAATTTTTTCTAGTTTCTGTTTAGCTGCTGACACCATTAAAGACTCACATTCATTTCTTTAAAGGGGAGCTATCACAAAATAGAGATTCCTAGGTTTCAATATTTATTTATTCTAGTAGAACATAAAAGAGGTTGATGGCAGCAGTTTTTTTTATTGCAATTTGCTAAATTCAACTGCTTAGAGAAGCAAACATGTTCTTCCCATATCTTAGCCGAACTGACCTTCAGGTGTATCTATGAGGTAAGGTATTCACTAAAATTCACTAAAATCCTAAGGGTTGAACCATTCTCCTGCCAATGCTCTAGGTAGTTTGGGAACCACTGCCTGATTAGAGTGAGAATTCATGTCTGTGAGTTGCGTGGTAAAACTCTGCTTTATGGAAGCCACTAATAAGTAGCATAACATACTATACAGGCAGCTTTCAAAGAGCTATATGATAGTGCTAAATGTTCACATGTGTTAGGGTCACAATCTTATATATATACAGGTATATATATCAGCAAACTTTGGTCAACCCCTAAAAAATGTTGTTTAGAATACCTCCATGTTAGTTTAGGCTCCATCTGTCATTTGGTACTTTGTAAATACTCATAAATAAAGCACACAGGATTGTCCCCATAACTATGTGTTACAATTATGGGAAAAATTGTCTGCTACTCTGTTAGTGAAATAAACATTGTCCACTTGATGACATAAGGCAGTTTTGTGCTTCGGAAAAGAAAAAGTTGAGCAGTTTTTAACTACTCCAAATTAAATTCTTAACATGTCTTAACAATATGAAGAGTTTGTTCTTAAATATCAATTACATGCCTTTTTCTGAAAATATAGACTTTTTAGGTACAATCTATTATGTTAATTATGAATAAATGGGATATTTTTAAAGCCTAAAAGTATGATGTACTTATGCAGCTATTAAAGGACATAAAAGAAATGTAGACGTTGTGAAATATATTGGTGTTACATAAAGGGGCTGATTTACTAACCCACGAATCCGACCCGAATTGGAAAAGTTCCGACTTGAAAACGAACATTTTGCGACTTTTTCGTATGTTTTGCGATTTTTTCGGATTCTTTACGAATTTTTCGTTACCAATACGATTTTTGCGTAAAAACGCGAGTTTTTCGTATCCATTACGAAAGTTGCGTAAAATCTGGCGATTTTTCGTAGCGTTAAAACTTGCGCAAAAAGTTGCGCTTTTTTCGTAGCGTTAAAACTTACGCGAAACTTTGCACCTTTTAAGTTTTAACGCTACGAAAAATGCGCAACTTTTCGCATAAGTTTTAACGCTACGAAAAATGCGCAACTTTTTACGCAACTTTCGTAATGGATACGAAAAACTCGCGTTTTTACACAAAAATCGTATTGGTAACGAAAAATTCGTAAAGAATCCGAAAAAATCACAAAACATACGAAAAAATCGCAAAATACCGATCATTACGAAAAAAACGCAATCGGACTCATTTCGACCCGTTCGTGGGTAAGTAAATCAGCCCCAAAGTGTACGCCAAAAGCTTTCAAGTAAGTAATTTTAATTCAAAGACTTATTTTCATCTAATTTTACTGCTTTAGTTAATTAAAAACAAGATGTTTTTGATTACAGTAGCTGATACTGTTACATTCACGTATGTATTAATTCTTTAGGATGACCATGCTCAAACTTTAATAAGCAAATTAGGGTGCATATCGTTACATGGACGCAAAGTTTGTGATAATTTTGTGTTTATTCAAGAATTCTGAATTAAGTACAATAGTATAAAAAAGGGCAACATAGTGTAAAAAGTAAAGTGGAATGTGGCACATGTGCCTATTATTGCAAAGAAATTATTAACTGGTTACTGTGAGGTCATGGTGTTCAAAAGAAGATCCCCACCATCACCATGAGTTTGATATAACAACGTTTACTATTAATCTCAGATGGCGCAGTTGTTATGAAGTAATCAAAACCTAAACATGTATAGATCTGACCATCTGTGCTTTACATGTCATTTGTCAAAATGTCACTGCTCGAGGCATTAACTTGAAAGAGGGGACCTCCAGAGGATCCATTTATTTAAGATGTGCTCTCTGAGCCTCTAAAAACCTAGCAGTAACTTAAAGGAAAAGGAAAGGTAAAAACTAAGCAAACTTTATCAGAAAGTTAAAAAAAAGAAACACAGGATTTCTTGTCTCCTTTTTTTAAACATGTTCTTTGCTATCGACTTTCTCTCTCAGAAAAATCCTTCATTCCTGGGGCCAGAATCTGCACAGCTCTCTCCTCTCCCTACTCCTGCTCCCCCCTCCCTTAATAATTCATAAAACTCACTCCCCCCTCCTTTAGGAATGTGTAACCTGAGCTACAAGCCTTAGGAGGCTGTAGCAGGAAGCTAAGAAGACCAAGCTAAAATGGCAGCTGCAATCTTAAACAAACAGGGAGATTATAGGGCTCTTTAATCCGGTATCGTAATGCTTTCTGCAGAATAAATATTGTGTTCTAGGTGGCACTAATGTAGGGAATCTATTGACGGTAAAATGCCAAAATGACTTTACTTCTCCTTTAATGGAATAAAAGGTAGAATGGAGCACAGCTAATTGTTCTGGCACCTTCTCAGAACAACACTATTGACACAATGATTGACAGCCTCCACTGTAAACCCTTGGCAATTGTTTATTTTATTCGTAGTTATTATTTCTAATACATAAACAGGCTTTAAGGTAAGCAACCATTGTAGGTCAGATAGCTTTCCATAGCTTTGTCCCCTGTTTAAAGCACCTGATTATGCAGGTTATTGGAGTGTTGATGTAATTGTAATGTATCTGTGGCAGGGATCCCCAACCTTTTATACCTGTGAGCCACATTCAAATGGAAAAAGTGTTGGGGAGCAACACAAGCATAAAAATGGTTCCTGGGGGTGCCAATAAGAGCTATAATTGGCTATTTAATAGCCCCTATGTGGATGGGCAGCCTACAGAAGGCTCTGTATGGCATTTTACTGGGTTTTTATGCAACCAAAGCTTGCCCCAAGCCAGGAATTCAAAACAAAGCACCTGTTTTGAGGCCACTGGGAGCAACATCCAAGGGGTTGGGGAGCAACATGTTGCTCGCGACCCACTGGTTGGGGATCACTGATCTGTGGTTTGCCTCTTTTTATTGTTCTCTTACTAAATTTGTGACAGTGTAGCCAAATTATTCTTTCAGTTAACACATGTCCTTTGTCTCTAAGCAAAGATCAGGTGCTGGCAGGCAAGCAGTCAGGTGCTTCTGATTCATGCACCAGATGCTCTAAAATATTACTTTGCACATTGACAACAGAACTTCACACTGCACGCTTTCCTCATGGTTACTAAACATGCACTTCTGATTTTAAAAAAATCAGTTTAGTTATTTACTTACCATCATAGATATTGTGGAATTTTCTTAAATTTCAGTGATTTTTTTTTTTCTAAGGTAAGGTAGTTGTGTCCAATGTTGCTACAATTGGCATTGTTAATAATTGACAACTTTATGCTGTATATGTGTGTATGCTTTTTGGTCACTGCAGTAAGTGGAAACCAGGAAATCTATATGTCCATCAGAAATCTGGTGGTATTGAAGCTTGCCACATTTTTTTTCTTTCCAATCGAAACAGCAATCATATGGGCATTCTGCTCTATGTTGTTGCAAGAAAATCCCATTATATTCAAAGTGAAGTTGCCCCTCTAATGTTGTTTTTAGAGAATTATTTTCAATTGGTTATATTTTTTCCATTCACCCAAATTTCAGCAAAAATATATTGGGTCAGTAAATGAAGTCCTAGTAAAATAGGCAATCTTATTTCTTTACAAAAATTGACAGCTGCACATCAACCTTTTTCCCATTAAAAAGAATGGTGTAAATCTCCACTCCTACCAATACAACAATTCAAACATAAAATAAACTGGATTTTAGTAAACGAGAAACTTACAAGCATCCTAAATGATAAGCAAACACAATTTAAAAAAATCTGGGAACCATGGTTACATTACATTGCACCAACCAGGGAGAACCATGCCCTCCTCTCCAACTGAATTATATAAATAAGGATAAGGTAAAAACAAACGGGAAGATCAATTTCCTACCACTCTGGAATAAACTGCATTAACTTTGCCATCTGCCCACCTGCGGCCAGCCCTCACATCTATGACTATGTGGGAATGTGGGAATGAAATTTACCCTGTCAGGAACTATCTACATTACCAGGAAACTAGGGAGGAGAGGGAAAAGGAGGCACCACTTGTTAAACTTGTTAACCTAGTTAATTTTGTTAAGGCTATAAGTTTGTTATGTGCGATAAGACACGATTTCTTTTAGGGCAATGATACCCCCGGAAGATCCATACACCAACGTCTGGGAGGATCTTTATTATGGCAAGTTACATAACGGAACAATCAAAGGTTTACGAACGTTATCAAACTCAACACCATCTGCCATCCATGATAAAAAGTAACAAGCTTCAGGATAGGTCTGGAATTCAAAAAGGAAAGAATCCAGCCTACCCATAAGTACTTTATTAATAAAGAGACTCAGGACACAAAATTGGTTATCAATCACCGGTTTATTTTACAAAACTTTGCTGTAAAACTATTTTCTTAACAAACTTACTTTTCTGTATAATTGTGGAACCATCAATAAAAGTTAAAAAAAAAGAATGGTGTGCATTAGTTGCAAAGTAAAAGCCCATCACATCCACTTTTAAAATGCATAAAGTTTTTTTGTTTTTTTTTTCCTTATTTTAATATAAGTGAGTTTTCTCATGGTTTTCACTGCTTCTTGCATTGAGTAATTATTAATGCATATATATGCACACAGAGTTAACACAGGCATATAGATTTATGTAGAAGGAACAATATTTTTGATAATATCTGATATTTTTTCCCTGTTTCAATCAGGAAAAGGACCAACATGCTCATCTTGCAGATGGCCAGTATTTGCCGTATCAAGGTCATAACTCCTTCCGTGAGAAATATTTCAGTGGTTTAAAGAAGAGGACCGTCAGAGAAGAAAGAGCCCGAAGTGAAATGGTGAATGCTGAAAATGTAATATCTAAAAGAAAAGAAGATGCCTGATCTGCTACTGAAGAAATATTGAAAAAAAACTATTGCTTATTTTAACACATTGCAGTGTGGCATTGCCTTCTCATTTTGTATTTATGAATTTTATGAAACACCCATACCCTTTGCTCATTGTAGCTGCACTGAATAAGGACAACAGTTCTTTAGATACCTCGTTTTCTGTTTCATGTACAGCCTGTTTTTTAAATGTAATATGATGTTGCAAAACTTTTATGTTTTTAGTTCAAACCTGGAAGAATTCTCATGTCACTGTGACTACCTTAAAAGAAAATGGCTTATAAAGCAAGTTATTTTATTGCCAACCTGAGTATGAACTGGAGATTAAAGCACAAATAGAGTAATTTCTACAATACAAGCATGTAAGAACTTGTGCTGGATTTGGATTCTGAATCCCAAACATACAGATTAGGTATATGCCAATCACTACTATAAGATGGTCGTTGCAAAGCAAGTCATTAATGTGGAATGTCAGTGCTTTTATTTACTCACTTATAGAGACAAAGTGCTTGTAGGGGCACAAAACCCATCAGAGAAAAGTTAGAACAGTCTAAGTTAGTATGGCAGCTGAAAAATAAATTGCATGTTTGTAGCATTGGTTCTTCCATTGTTAAAGGGAAACGTGCCCTAACTGCATGTTAGGATTTATTTATTTCCTCTTAGCGAATAGTAAATTATCCAGCATAGGTTATGGTATGTACAAAATATTTATTGCCTAGTAGATCTGAGGTAGAGCTGAAGTATCTGCCATAGATCTCAGATGCAATTCTTTTTTACAAAAATATACATTTTGCTGTGGCAAGCAATATGGCAGATTGCATCCCATACCCCATTTATATAAAATACAAATATGCAGACAAGGAACATTCTTTTCAACACACAGACTTTATAACTCCCTTTTGAAATTAACTCCTACATAATAGCTTCCAAATGTTTGTTTCAGTAAATGATACAGGCAGGCCTGTCAACCCACAATACCTGGATTTATGTTCCAGACAGGGTTTGTGGTCTCCTTGTAACTGGGTTTGGCTGGATGTAATGAGGTGTGTATGGGGCCTTGCAGGGGTGTGGCAACCTCTGGGAGGTTGACTTCTCTGTACTGGCTGCAGCAGTTATGCAATTTGGAAGCTTGCTGCAGACTTTGAATTCCCCCCAACTCTGACAGCTTGGGAATACTGGGATGGGTAGTTTCAAAATTCTAGAGTAACATTACTTATACTTGGATTGTGTTCTATAGCAGTGCATTAGAAGTAATATTTGGCTAATTGTTCATAATAGCTGTTTTCATCAAGCTTTGGAATCTGTTTTCCTAGTAACCAGGTGGTGACTTAGTTTTCTGGACTTTCAACCTCCCCATTGGGACTAATAAGGATTAGGCAAACAAAATGTATATATATATAACTATGTTGTTTTGTCATTTGTAAAGGTTTACATTGATTTATTGTAATGTGTATAAACTTATGCCCTATATTTATCAGCTTTTGAATGTGATTTAACACTGCTAAGTGGCTGCAGTGCTGGAGCTTACTGGCTTGCTGTGTCCATCTTTCACAGAAGGAAGTTGTACTATTTGCTTTTAGTCTCCAAACCTCTGGAATTTGTTCTCAACATGAGTGATGAAGTGTTCCTCATTAGAGAGATTGCTCTCATTTATTATTGTTTGTAATTGATACACATTAAACACACACAATCTTGCTTTGTCTTTTTAAAACAGTGTTGCATGCAAAGGCCCTTTGTGGTTTGTTACTGGTGTGACCCAGGCCAGCTATGCGAAACTCAAAGGACTTTGCTGGTGCTTTGAGAGGCTGTGAAGCTCTGCTGAGCCTGTCCACATCTGAAGCTCATCTGTTTCTTTTCATTTGTTTTTACATTCTTTAAGCTCACTAAAACTGGATATATGTTTTTATTTTCTTATAACTTAGTGTTTTTTTCCTTTTTTTGTGGAGCCATAACAAATAGGTGTGACTCCTCATGTTCCTTTGAAACTGAAGCAGTTTGAATTTCTTGCATTTCTTTACTCTATTTCAGAGGTTAAATTCTTATGTTTTTGCCTTTTTCTCTTTGGGCAAATTAATTAAGGAGACTTGGATGGAACTTTTTTCAGTTATTTTAGAAGCTTCTCTTCATTAGGTAAAACATCTATACACAGCTTTTTATTTCCATATTTTATATTTCCTTTAAGATGTAAAAATTAATTACAGACTACACCAGGGTATCATGTATTTGCACGCTTTCTTTTGACTTCTGGCACGCACTGCAATGCCTCTTTTCTTATAAAAGAAATGTTGTGGCCACATGAGAACATTTATTCAGCCTGTATACATACACAATTATGTTCTCCTATTTTTCTGTTTTTTTGTAAATAAATGCTTTTTGCTTAAATTGGTAGTTAGGTGGGACAGTATAGCTTATGCATGAACAGTACCATCCCTGGTTGAACTGTGTGTTAGCTGGTTAGTCTGTTACACAGATTTAAAAATCATGTGACACGAGTGTAGACAAATACTGGACAAGATGTACTAATATTGTGAATGTTCTAACAACCTTGATTCTTCTACTACAGTGGTTTTAATAAATTCACAGGGCTACTTACTTTTCAGAAAACAATTAAAATGAATTGTTTGAATAAACTTGTCTCCGCTGAGACTTTCTTTGGTCTTACTATAGATTTTTACCCAAAATGCCTCCAAAATACTGTAGTTATTTTATATTATGAAGAGTACATACAGTATGCAATTGTCAAGATATATTCAGTTTCTCATTAGAGAATAATCAATATTTTATTTGATAACGAATTAAAAGAATAGGTGAAGAATTGACTAAGAACACTCCGCAAGCAGTCGCCCTGCCCACCATGTATCTTAGGGGCCAGATTATATTTGGAGGGCTCAGAACTGATAAACACATGACTCCGCATCTGGAACAATTTTCTACTATATTAGTTTTACTAGGCTGTCCGTTAAAAAAAAAAAAATATATATATATATATATATATATATATATATATATATATATATATATCTAAGCATATGGTAACAGCACCAAAGCAGTGCACAAAAATATCTTTAATAATCAGTCTGCAGATACTAGGGGAGACTGGTAGACCAGGACCTGGTAAATTTTGTTTGGTAAAGTTTGTTTCCACTGGTAAAACCCCAACATTATAAGAAAATTGAAAGTGGTAACTGCGTATCCATTTATATGGATCCTATTGATCTTCCTCTGATGATGGATTGTGCACTATTAATGCTGTGGAGAAATTAAACGGGGCCAGGTCACTAAGTATAGCTGTTTGTGTTTAGAGTGGAATGCACACCCCTTTACCCCACATTCATGAAACAACCATACTTACAATGCCAATTTCAAGGTAGTTTATGAATAAATTATAAAGAAAGGATCAAGGAGAAATTCTTACAACATTGGTCAAAGTTCAAACATTCTTCCAACAGTGGATTTTTTATGATGTTAACAATTCCCCTTTAATCAGTATCCTTTTCTGTGGCACTGTTTAAACATGAATCTAATTGTATATTACATTAATCTGCACTGAAAGCCTACCTTGCTCTCAAAAATTCTCTCCCATTTTCAGCAGATATAGTGCCCATTGGGCGATGATGTAGAATGGGGCGGGAGCCTCAGCTTCTCCAGACCTGGGACACAGGTAGAGTTCCACCACAACAAGCACTGTAACAGCTCACAGTAACTCAGTAGCTGGATTCTTGTTGGATTTTAAAAGCTTTTTAGAAAGAAATTTGTAATTAAACTGATACTATACTGACTAATTATCCATTTAAGTTGTGTGTGTTTAAAGGTTGAGAAAACAATAGTTATACTCACATTTCAGAGATTTCCCTTAGCTTAGTAAAGCTAAACATTAAATAGACTTAGAAGATAGAGAGTGATGTTATATGGATAAAATCTAACATGGCATCCTCAGATGTACTAGCATAGCAGTCCTTTCTATATAAATACACAGACATGCGGTATAAATAAATACAGTGCCCTTTGTGTTTTACTGCACATTTATAGGGAACATGGGTAAATAATATAAATCATAACCATGAACACTAAGGCTTTTACCTTATTTTATGGGGAAGCTAACAAAAAAGGGAAATGTCAGCACTCTGAGGATTTAATATCAGGTAAAGGTATCAGTTTTATTATCTCAATGTTTCACTCACAAGGACCCTCATTAGAAGTGGGAAAAGTACAGAAACGTTGATAAAATAAAAAAAAAAGATTTTCACCTGATGTTAAATCCTGAGGTGGCATTCTTCCTCTTTTGTTATACTTGTTTGCTCAAGCACCCGGGTTGTGGTACTCTAATTGGTGCACACCTACTGGACTGTTATTTTCTTTGACCATATAGCAAACTTTCTGATGCTTTAGTCACCAGTAGATCCTTCCAGCAGAGATGAGGGATCCACTGAGCTAAGTAAAAAAACAGGATCTTTCCTATAGACATTGCCTTTCTTCCCTATTAATATCATTAGCATCAACCAACAGCAGATTCCTTGGGTGCAATTCAATTCTCACTTTCTAGCCATGTGATCACAGTTGCATATACAATGGCAATTGGAAGCAAGCTCCCAGGGATACTATGCCTATTTAAGTCCTGGTTGCTAGGGGGAAAGAAACCTTAGAAACAAGGCAACGATTAAAGTGCAAAAATGGAGAGCTACAGTCAAGTGAGAAATCATACTCCTAATACTGTTGTCTGCCTTAGTGATCTTATAACTGTGTCTCTCTAGCCATTGCTAAACTACAACTACAAGCATTCTCTATGATAACCAGTAGCTGACTTGAAGTTCAGTTACATCTAGTGGGCCACCAGACAGGAGATCTAAGCAGGGGAAATCCAGTCTGGTGCCATGGTTCTATGGCTGCTTATGTTTGCCATTTATTTGTCATTTATTTGCCAGTTAAGCCTCACCTAACCTTCCCAAATACAACTATGTGAAAGGCTTTTGCCAGGTAACGCCACTCATAGCTTATTTTATTTTCTACCCTCAAAGGTACCAGAGGGGTTAAAGTGAATACTTACTAATTATAAACATTGTAAATCTTCCATGTAAATGTGATTAAAAAGAAATATAATAGGGTTTATCTTTGTTTGTGGCCTGATGATCATTACATTTCCCAAGTTTAGCATTAAAACTTATTAGTGAGAGTTGCCATGTTATTTGCTGTCTATAGTGATCAATTTAACAGCTCCCCTAGTGGTAATAAATACACATTACTTTGCTATTTGTGCCTATAGGAAGTAATTGTCACTCTCACTATTAATACTGGGCATTAAATACAAACTGCCTAAGACCTTGATGGCTTATTTTTTCCTGCATTTCTCAAGGCCTCACAGTGGATCTACCGGGAAGATAAGGGATCTTTGAGATCGCTGATTTTGAGGATCCACTGGTGGGCCCTTATTTGGACTGCATAAGACAGGACATCTCTGGCAAAATCAGGAGGGCACTGTATGACTACTGGATAGCCAAGACTGCCTAGAGATAATAAAATTTAGATGGAGGGCTGCATTCCAGAAAGATGCCAAAATCTCTCGGAATATCTCTATAAAAAAAACAAACAGGGAGATTCTCATAGGAAATTCCTTCCTGATTCCAAGATGGCAATCGGACCAGTCCCTGGATCAGTTTGTACTTTGAGCTATCTTTTTTTTTTTTTTGCTAAAAATGAATTCAACCCCATCTTGAAGCTATCCAATGTATCAGCCAGTATGACTGATTCGGGAGAAAATTCCACAATTTCGCAGCTCTAACTGTAAAAAACCTTTTCTGAATATTTTGACAGAACCTTCTTTCTTCTAATCGGAAGGACCTACTGGCAAATAAAGCATTAGAAAGATTATTATATACAGGTCCTTCTCCAAAAATTAGCATATTGTGATAAAGTTCATTATTTTCTGTAATGTACTGATAAACATTAGACTTTCATATATTTTAGATTCATTACACACAACTGAAGTAGTTCAAGCCTTTTATTGTTTTAATATTGATGATTGTGGCATACAGCTCATGAAAACCCAAAATTCCTATCTCAAAAAATTAGCATATTTCATCCGACCAATAAAAGAAAAGTGTTTTTAATACAAAAAAAATCAACCTTCAAATAATTATGTTCAGTTATGCACTCAATACTTGGTCGGGAATCCTTTTGCAGAAATGACTGCTTCAATGCGGCGTGGCATGGAGGCAATCAGCCTGTGGCACTGCTCAGGTGTTATGGAGGCCCAGGATGCTTCAATAGCGGCCTTAAGCTCATCCAGAGTGTTGGGTCTTGTGTCTCTCAACTTTCTCTTCACAATATCCCACAGATTCTCTATGGGGTTCAGGTCAGTAGAGTTGGCAGGCCAATTGAGCACAGTAATACCACGGTCAGTAAACCATTTACCAGTGGTTTTGGCACTGTGAGCAGGTGCCAGGTCATGCTGAAAAATGAAATCTTCATCTCCATAAAGCTTTTCAGCAGATGGAAGCATGAAGTGCTCCAAAATCTCCTGATAGCTAGCTGCATTGACCCTGCCCTTGATAAAACACAGTGGACCAACACCAGCAGCTGACATGGCACCCCAGACCATCACTGACTGTGGGTACTTGACACTGGACTTCAGGCATTTTGGCATTTCCCTCTCCCCAGTCTTCCTCCAGACTCTGGCACCTTGATTTCCGAATGACATGCAAAATTTGCTTTCATCCGAAAAAAGTACTTTGGACCACTGAGCAACAGTCCAGTGCTGCTTCTCTGTAGCCCAGGTCAGGCGCTTCTGCTGCTGTTTCTGGTTCAAAAGTGGCTTGACCTGGGGAATGCGGCACCTGTAGCCCATTTCCTGCACACGCCTGTACACGGTGGCTCTGGATGTTTCTACTCCAGACTCAGTCCACTGCTTCCGCAGGTCCCCCAAGGTTTGGAATCGGTCCTTCTCCACAATCTTCCTCAGGGCCCGGTCACCTCTTCTCGTTGTGCAGCATTTTCTGCCACACTTTTTCCTTCCCACAGACTTCCCACTGAGGTGCCTTGATACAGCACTCTGGGAACAGCCTATTCGTTCAGAAATTTCTTTCTGTGTCTTACCCTCTTGCTTGAGGGTGTCAGTGATGGCCTTCTGGACAGCAGTCAGGTCGGCAGTCTTTACCCATGATTGCGGTTTTGAGTAATGAACCAGGCTGGGAGTTTTTAAAAGCCTCAGGAATCTTTTGCAGGTGTTTAGAGTTAATAAGTTTATTCAGATGATTAGGGTAATAGCTCGTTTAGAGAACCTTTTCATGATATGCTAATTTTTTGAGATAGGAATTTTGGGTTTTCATGAGCTGTATGCCACAATCATCAATATTAAAACAATAAAAGGCTTGAACTACTTCAGTTGTGTGTAATAAATCTAAAATATATGAAAGTCTAATGTTTATCAGTACATTACAGAAAATAATGAACTTTATCACAATATGCTAATTTTTGGAGAAGGACCTGTAGTTATACAATTATCCTCTTATTAAGCGCTTCTTCTCCAGGGTAAACAACCCCAACTTGGCCAGTCTTTTTTCATAACTGAGACTTTCCATGCCAGCTTAGTTGCCCTTCTCCCAGATACATGACCTTACATTTATCGACATTAAATCTCATCTGCAACTTGGCCTCCCAGATTGCCAATTTGTCAAGATCCTGCTGCAAGGATGTCACATGCTGGATAGAATTAATTGGGCTGCAGAGTTTTGTGTCATCTGGGAACACTAATACAGTTTCTACAATATCCTTCCCTCCTGAAGAGCATCAATAGATACCCCTGTGCAGTATAAAAGCCATCCTTCTTAATGGTTTTGGTTTTAGATAAACCTTATTATGTTTGGCTTTTGGAGACTGCCCTTGGACCTGACAGTACCACAAGCAGCATCCTCTGTAGTAAGTACAGATGCACCTCTGTCTAGGTACCTCCACTTTAACAATCAGCAGAATCCCAATTCCATCAGTGGTGCCTCCCCTCCCGTCCACCGCAATTCCATCAGTGGTGCTTCCCTTCCTGTACTCCTCAATTCCACCAGCAGGGCCTTCTGTCCCAGCAACTGCAGTTCCTCCAGTGGTGCCTCCCCTTCCATCCAAAATATGATTTCATACACAGAAAAACTCTTAAGCTGCTTGAAAGACCCTGTATTCCTTTTCAATCCATCCCACAAACTGCAAAGGTTGGATTCTGCAAGCTCCCTGGGGTCTAATGGTTTGGAATGGAATGACGTATTAACCTAGCAGCTCAGAGCCACTCGTGTATGGTACTAATTTCTTTTCTGTTTCACCACAATTCAACCTGCGTTGCTTCCCCTTCCAGACACTGCATTTCCATCAGCTGTACCTCCCCCTGTATCCAAAATCTGGTTTTATCTACAGGATCACCCTACAGGATTTAAGTAAAGCCCTGAATTACTTTTAAATCATTACTTTTAAATCTACAAGCTGTCTGAGGTAAAATGGAACAGAATGCAGCATTTACCTTGCGGCTTAGTGCACTCATGCGTATGGTACCACCAGCAGCAAAAAAATGGGCAGGCAACAAGATAGCAGCTCCCTGACACCCCACCTGAAGGATTCAGCTGCCTGAACTGATAGTGCCTCCATGGGCTAACACATTTATGTATAGGTATGTAGGGCAGTCTTGGGGTGCTGTATGTACTCTATTAATGTAGCAACAGCAGAGATCAAGAAAATACTGCTTCGTGCTGCAAGCTAAATACTTGATTTCACAGAAAATATCTAAGTTTATCATTCTAAACATCTATCTACACATAACTGTTACATCTGCCATTTGCTGTGGAAGCTGCCAGATAAACATAAATGTAAAGGGAAAGTTGAACTTACCAAATATATTTTGTTTTCTTTTGCTATGAAAAGTTTCTTTTTAAATATTTAGGAGAGGGGCTCCTAACTGTGCCCTGTTTGCATGCAGATACATGTTTAAAGGAGAAGGAAAGGTAAAAACTAAGTACGCTTTATCAGAAAGGTATATGTAAATACAGCCAAAAGTACCCCTGTAATATATATTGCAAAGTACTTTGTTCTGAGATATTAGTAGCACACTTTATTTTAGACTTGAGAGTGATAACATTTAACTGAAGAAGAAGAAGCCACTTAAGTACTGAATGAATATGTATAGTATATAATGTAGCCGCTGTTACACACACAGCCTGAAATCTCTCAATTCTGGTTAGGTAGATTATCTTACCAGAAGTACGAAATATAGAACCATGTTGAAATTGCTTTTGTGTAAAGATAACTGACCATTCAAACCCTGTTCCATCACTCAGAGGCACAGTGACAAGGTGTGGATAATTAAGTCACAACATTTCAGGCATTTTGGTAAGCTGTCTTTTTAGAATATTGCTGCATAGCGTGGGAAATAACCAGACAAGTATGGGAAGAGTCCAGCACAAGGCCAGCAGGATTGTTTCAGTATCACCTTCTTCCCTTCTGGAGATAAATGTTCACTTCTTGTTGAGAGAATATTTCTGTTACCTTAATGCTAAAAGGTCAGAGACAGTATCAGATTCCTCACAGTCCTCTGTCCAAACAGTGAGGCATGCCTATAAAAAAATCAAGAACTGTTATGAGCAGTCTGGTAGACAAAATAAACTGAGATTTTTTCTAACTACAATAACATACAATGCAAATATGTTGTACCTATCACTAAATTCAACTGGGAAAGAAAAAGTTATGTAAACAGTGAGCCTCACATTTGGGGCACAATTCCATTCAAGGGAAGACAGCTGGCAGAACTTTGATCCTTTGATTTATCATTTCTCTTGATTTGTAACCCACACAGTGACTTCCTTTTCTAATCATTCCAGTCAAAAAGAACTCTATGCTAGTTTTTAAGACTAATAAATGTCGACCTCTGATACCTCTGCAATTGAAAATTCAGTATTATATCTCAAAAAGAAGTGCATATATCTAAACCATGGTTTGGGGGGAAAGCTAAAATCATTTCTAAATCGGCCTCCCTGAATAAGTGGGAGGGTTTATAAAAATAAAAGCTCTCTCATCTATCATCATTTTTTTGTCATGTAGGATGCATATGTACTGACTTTGATGACAGAGAATGTGACTAGCATCTACCTACACGCTACCATGAATAAGATGCTGTTATATAAATGGTGAAAAGCATTTGAATTATAAATGTCTTGGAGGTAGAGTATCCAGTGCAGTATAAGGAAGTATTCATGGCAGTATATGGACATTTCTAACAACTTATTTTAATTTAATGCATCGCTATGAAAAGTTGTGATAGAAATGGTCTTGCCTCGAAAGTGCACATAGAATTTAATGTTTGTTTTTACATATGTAGTAGATATGAAAAGATTGACAAAAGACACATGTTCACCAATTCAGTATTTTTGTCTCAGCAAAGTTTGCCAAATTACTAGTTTGCCTCAGAAGGGCCTCCATCCCCCATATGTAATAAAAGGCACTTTACCCAGGAGCAGTAACCCAGTGCAACCAATAAGATGTTTGCTTTTAAACGGGTGACTAGTAATGCTACCCACCCACTGTAAACAATCCCAATTCTGTTAGCCTTTCCTTATAATCTTTTAACAACTTCTTTGGACTTTCTCTTTCATTAACATCCTTTTAAGCACTGGAGACCAAAACTGCACTACATATTTTAGATGAGGCATTAGTGCTTGATTAAAAAAAACAAACCCTTTTTGATAGAGGACAACTGCATAAATTCCAAATGCATAACCGTACATATATAAACACTGAATCTCATTTGAGTTTGTCTAGATTGCCAGTTTTATCGAGATTCCCTATTAAGGATTATGAATCTTGGATGGAATTAATTGGATAGATTTGTGCCATTTGCAAATGCAAATAAACTGTTTGCAATGTCCACCCAAGAAAGTCTTTAATGAGCAAGTAAGCAAGAACTCTGCTCCAAGCAGAGAATGTACGATTGACAGCCGCCCTCTGTACATGACCTTTTGGCCAGTTTTCTATCTGTGTGCAAACGGTGATACTAAGACCAAAAAAACTTTAGTTTAAAAAGCAACATGTATGTATAAAACACAATTGAAATTTGTTTGCATTGTTCTGTCTCTCATAAAGCCAAGCTAATTACTACTTAGAATGTGAGATCCTTATCCCTTTTTTACATATTGTATTTACATCAGTTTTCCTCCAATTCATAGGCCCATAACAGATGAAAAGGAGTATGAGAAAATTTAAACAAGTAGCTTGACTTCAACTGAACTAACTTCTTTAAGTACTCAATGGTATATTACATAAGCATTGAAGTACCCTATCCTGTGTAACCCAATGACCACATATTGGAGCTGGTTTAACCCTTTCCCTGCCAACAACGTAAGTACTACATTGTTTTAAAAAAAGCAGTTATCTGCCGACAACGTAGTACCTACATTATTGGTACTAACGCAATTCTCTCTGCATCGGCAGATGTGCCTCCAACCCCCTCAGCAACGAGCCAAGGGGACTGGCAAGTCGGTCCAGCGATGCGATTGCATCGCAGCATGGACCTACAAGCAGCAGACGCGATTTGGTGTAGAAAGGAATCTTTACCAATGTTGGATTTGTCAGAATGTGTACTTTCCACACGGCACATAATACACGCTCATTGGGCTTTTTTTTGCAGAAATTGGCAGCTGAGAAAATTCCTATGCACTATTTTCATTTGGGTGCCTCTGTACACCACATACTTTGGTAAATCTTTGCATATTGGGCATTAAACTTTTCAGTAGACTGCTGGCATTCATATTTAGGGTGATGTGTCATTATACGTAAGAAATGTTGTAAGATAAATGTGGCAAATTGCAACAATTTTAGGCCTTTTTCAGAAAAGTCATAAAAACGATTAAGCTTTCCAGATTGGTTCTTTGGTGTAGAAAGTCTTCTTTACCCATGTTGGATTTGTCAGAATGTGTACTTTCCAAAAATATATGGTTTTTAGGGGTTACCCTACATTTCTGCACTTTCTACCCCTCATAACACTTCCATGTGTTTATGAATTAGGTAAAAATAAGCCATGAAATTAGTGTGCACAAGGTATATTTGGGGGTCTCTAAGTGCCCTGTGCTTTGATAAACCTATGTACAGTGGGCATCAAACTGTTCAGTAGACCTCTGGGGTTCATATTTAGGGTGTTTTATCTTGGTACCTAATGCTATGTGGGAGATAAGATGCTGCATATTGGAAGTTTTGAGGTGATTTTTGGAAATGTCATAAAAATCGTCAAACTTAGGAAAGCTTTGTGGCTTGGTACTTTGGAGTAAAAAGAAATGGGTACCCATCTGAGATTCAGGGGAATGTATACTTTCCAAAAATATATAGCTTACTATTTTGTAGCATTATCCCACATAAAGCATGTAAATGTGTTGATTTTGCAGGAGTTGAAATGACAGAAATGAAAGTACATATGGGGGTATGTTCACATTGGGGCCCCTACATGCCACATACTTAGGTAAACCTATACATATTAGGCATCAAAATGTTCATACATGGGAGCTAAGATGCTGCAAACTGGAAGCTTTGAGAGGATTTTTGGAAATGTTTTAAAAATTGCCAAATTTAGGAAAGCTTTGCGGCTTGGTACTTTGGAGTATAAAGACACGGGTACCCATTTTAGATTCAGGGGAATGTGTACTTTCCAAAAATATATGACTTTCTGGGGCGAGTGTACTTTTTACTAGCTTTATCCCACATATAATGATGTAAATGTGTTGATTTTGCAGAAGCTGAAATAACAGAAATGATAGATCATATGGGGGTATGTTCACATTGGGGCCCCTACATGCCACATACTTAGGTAAACCTATACATATTGGGCATCAAACTGTTCAGTGTACCCCTGGCGTTCATATTTAGGGTGTTTTATCTGGTTACTTTATGACCTGTAGGAGATAAGATACTATAGTCTGGAAGCTTTGAAGCAATTTTTAAAAAATTTCACAAATTTTGATAAAAAAAACTATAACTTTAGGAAAGCATTGCGACTTGATAGTTTGGAGTAGACAGACAGTTCTACCTATTCTGGATTCCCCAGAATCTGTTCCTTCTAAAAATGTATAATTTTCTGGGATAAACCTTCTGTTAGTGGAATTTTTGGCCTTGAAATCTAAAGTATGCAGCTTTCTGGAGCAGTGCTTTGGAAATTTGGTAGTGTACTGCTGGGAGTTTTTGACCTATACAAGTGAGAAATCTCCATAAAACTATATATATTTGGTATTGGCACGTTCAGGGGACATGGGACTTTCCAAATCAGTTGTATTTTCATGCATAAACTAATTTTTGTTTCTGGTGTATGTGTTTATATTATGGAAAATATAACTTTTTTCCATTTTTTAGACATTTAGAAGCCTATATCTTTTTACAGAATTGGAATTACACAAAAATTTTAAAAGCTTAGGATGTCCTGAAAAAAAACTATATATTGTTTTCCTGGGTAAACTAAAAGTCCCCCCGAGGAAAGGCCCCTAAAGTGCAAAATGTTCAAAAACTGTCTGGCAGTAGAAGTTCCGCTTTGTCCAAAACGGCTGGCAGTGAAAGTGTTAATAGTACAGTTACAGACTGGGCCATCTAACCCTGACTCTTTTTTTGTATACATTGAGGAAAAGAGCTCATTTAACACATTTGCTGTTTCAGAGTCCCATGTAAAAAAAACAAAAAAACAACCCTTAATGGAGCCACGCTCAACCCACATTCTTTTTACGACTGATTTTATTTTTTATTTATTTTAATGTTTGATATTGATATACAAAAAATAGAGGATTTTTTTTTAATTTTCACACTGAAACCTCTACTTTTTAAAATTGTCGCACAAAAAACCAGCGTCAAAAATTTGAAACCTCTAAAGTTTCGAAGCAAAAAAAGGATCCTCCAGGGAAGGGACATCTGCCATTGACTTATATCACATGATCTTGGCAAGTTTTAGTTTTTTTTTCAAGTTTTTAGTTTTTTGCCAGATTCAGATTTTTTGCTGCTTTGAGGCATAGTAAATTTTGAAAAATATGAGACTTTTTTTAGTGCTTAAAAATCCAAATCGGGAAAAAGAAGAAAAAACAACCCTTTGTAAATAACTCTCTTAAAGTTGTGCCTGCACCCATAAGCATTATGGTCCAGGTGCAGGTACACACAGCCGCAAGACTGGCGTTTGTTGGAAGAAAGATAGAAGATTTTTTAAGCCTAGGGGCAGATTGTCAGCATGTGCTTATCTGCAGGCTGACAATCCGCCCTCTGTGACCTTGCCCGAAATGATTGGCCAGCTTGTATTAGTTACATACTGTAGTGTAGAGAATACTTTCCAATTCCATGTAAACATGTTCAAAAGTAGGAATGGTGCTCAAATCTGAAAGCTCCATTGCCCTGGAGCTCAATACATAGTAACAACATTGCAAATTTGAAGACAAACTATACCCCATATGTGTGGGTGCACATGAAGACGTGACCAACAAACACCCCAAAACAGGGGCAATGCATAATATTGGGGCTGTGATTTATGTGCACATATCAAAGTTTTTCAGCCTAAAATGGCCCTTACCTGTGAAACAACCATTTCTTGGAAAGACACACCATCAGCTATTCAAGGACACCATTTTTTTATTTTCTTAATGCAGAATTGTGGCCTTAGTTCCTTGTAGAATCTGCACTTTAGTCTAAAATCAAGGAAACAACAGATACAAAGTTAGTTGCTATGGAAATTTGGGTGACAAATCCATCAAAACCTGCTAAATATCAATTAGAAAGTTCCCCTGAATAAAATGATAGTGCATATGTGTGGGTGCATAAAAAGACATGGCCAACAAACATCCCAAAACAGGGGAAATGCATAATACTGGGCTGCGTTCTGTGCACTCCTTGCAATTTTTAGTCTAACCCCCCCAACTGTAAAAACAAAACTATATACTTTATGAAAGCGCACACCTTCAGGTATTCAGAGGCATCAATCTTGCTTTACTACATGTAGAATGTTATGACTGCACTCTGGATCTGCAAAGTGCTTCTAGGTACTATTACCCCAAATTAACCTCTAAAATGTATTTTACTTACCCTTTTCTGTTTAGTGCATCATCCTTGATTCGAGTTCCATCTTTCTTGTGGTGTTACAATACAATAATGTTTTCTGCTTCTTCCTACACTATTTTAGGAATTACAGAATCTTCACCATATTTATAAAGATATTTGTTAACAAAATCCATAATAATTTGGCCCATAAATTATGTGTCCAAAGAAGTTGCACTGAACATTAGAGGTTTAGGTGGTAACAATAAAGCTTGGGGCATTAGCAGCAGTGATAAAATCACGCACACCATACATTTGATTACATGCCAGGCGTCTGTCACCACTGGCGCACTATACTATAGCATTATACAAAGTGTTATATTCATATTCAGAGAACCACTGCAACTTGTTTAAACTAACCACAGCATAAATATTAAATTTGTACTATAAGCACAAAACACTGATAGTTCCAACCACAGCCTTTAGTGTGCAAGAAGACTGAAGACCTACGCTAATCACAAATTTAGAGATGCCTACATCTACAAAACAACTAAAGTAAATGTTGCCCAGAAATACGGATAACAGATATCTGTGCTAAAAGACAAGCTTTTGAGGTACCAAGAAAAAAAAAAAAGACTTGTGGAATCAGCAATAGAAATACAATCATCTCATAGATTCATCATGTGCCACAAATTGTATCATGTGCCCTGTCTGTCAGCCAGCACCTCCGTTCTCTATACCACCAGCACAATACAAGTGCTATCTATAACCAGAGAAACACAATGCAGGTTACCTGCACACAACTATTCATTTCTGCCAAACTGTACAAAACACTTCAGGTTGCGAGTCCTACACCATATATCCAGAGATATCTACTTTACCGAAAAAGCTTTTAGGCAATTATATGACACACCTGTCAAACTTCTTTTTTTCAGCACATATACCTATAACCTAGTTATAAGCAAAGAGGAGACCTGCTATAATAATAGCTCTCCATGGGGGCATGACTCTGAATGCCTGAAAACCATTGCCCAATAGAAAACTCAAAAACAGCATCAATTGGCCAGCACACGTAGAGCATTCCACATGTACACTATAGAGATAAACTAAATCCTTACACCACCAACAAACCCTGAGAGCCCTAACCTACCAACACAACCCAGAATTCATGTCCTCTCATAATGTACCACTGTATGGTACACCTCAAAACATGGTTGGCAACACAAAGCAAGCTTGCTAGGGCAATATTACCAGACATCGCACCTAACACCCTTGGAACAGCAAACCTTACAATCTCTCTGGGCATATCTTTCATTAGGTGTTGGTGGAATTTATGCAATGAAATGCTTACCCACCATTTGGGCAACATTGTCATTAACAAGCATGTCCGGAACCTCTTCTACATCACCAAACAACAAGGCAGGGAGCAGCTGCAGATGATTATAGTAAAACAATTTGGGGCCTGGTACTGCTGCCTTGTAAATGACATCAAAATTATACCCGGACATTGACTGAAGTAATGGGGTGGCTATGTCAGAAAAAGCTAGTAGGTTTGTAAATATGCTAAATGACAACTTTTTATTTCAGGCGGTTCAAGAACCTACTAGGAATGACTCTATTTTGGACCTGGTTATAACTAAACATACTGAACTTATCTCTAACATTTGTGTGGGTGAGCATTTGGGGAACAGTGATCACAACATGGTCTCCTTTTAGATAATGCTGCAGAGACAGCTCTATAAGGGATTAACTAAAACACTAATTTTTAGACGTGTAGACTTTGCCAGTATAAGGGCATCTCTGCAATGTGTCAACTGGGAAAGGCTTAGACACAGAAGGAAAATGGAATACCTTTAAAACATTGCTTAGCAATTAAGTAAGCAAAATATTCCCCTTGTAAGCAAGGCGAGGCATCGCAAAGCAAAACCTTTATGGTTGAATAAAAGTGTTAGTGTCGAGGTTGGTAAGAAAAAACATGCTTTCAAAGCATTCAAGTTAGCTGGGGCAGCAGATACTTTCATCAGGTACAAAAAGGCAAATAAGATATCAGGCAAGCTAAAATAGAGATGGAAAGGGATATTGCAGCTACAAGTAAAAGGAATCCAAAATTATTTTTTAAATATCTAAATAGTAAATAAATGAAGCAAGAAGGGGTGGGAACTTTATTATCTCAGGGGGGTTAGTTGGTTGATAATAAGGTTCCCACCTTCTATACAACTGTGGAGCCAGCTAATCAAGGCTTCCCTTTTAATAGACCCAATTCTAGTAATATAACTACTGATGCATGGGTCACTCAGGAGGAAATTCAAAAGAGACTTGAACATGTAAAGGTAAATAAGGGATAGGATACTTGAAAACCACAATAATATAAGTTTGTGCCAGCATGGTTTTATGCATAACAGATCTTGCCAGACTAATTTAGTTGCCTTTTTTGAGAAGGTGAGCAGGAACCTTGATGCTGGAATGGCAGTTGATGTCATCTACTTGGACTTTGCTAAAGCGTTTGATACAGTACCTCACAGAAAATTAATGATAAAATTGAGAAATATTGGCCTAGAACATAATATTTGTAATCGGATAGAGAACTGGCTGAAGGATAGATTACAAAGAGTGGTGTAAATGGAACATTTTCTAATTGGACCAGTGTTGTTAGTTACCGCAGGGGTCGATCCTTGGCCATTTGCTTTTAAACTTTTTTATTAATGACCTGGACGTGGGCATAGACAGTACTTTTTCTATTTTTGCTGACAATACTAAATTATGCAAAAATATAAGTTCTATGCAGGATGCTGTCACTTTGCAGAGTGGAGACTTGCAACTAAACTGATAAAGGGGATGGAAGATTTAAACTATGGGGTTGTTTTCTCTGGAAAAAAGCACTTGCGAGGGGGACATGATTACTCTGTACAAGTACATTAGAAGGGATTATAGGCAGTTTCACTTGAAGCAGCGTAGGTGGTTTTTCACAGTGAGGGCAGTGAGGTTGGGGAATGCCCTTCCTAGTGATGTTGTAATGGCAGATTCTGTTAATACCTTTATGAGGGTCTTGAATGAGTTCTTGAACAAGCACAGTATCCAAGGCTGATGTTGGTATATAGGGTTTATGTATGTGAGTGTATAGATTGATAAGTATAGGTTTGCGTGTGCTGGGTTTACTTGGAAGGGTTGAACTTGATGGGTAAGAGATATATTGGCGAAAGGGGCTCATCCACACAGATATTTTGGGAGGGGGTGTAGACCTCTGTGAAGTGCTGAGACAGGCCATCTATAAGGGGCCTCAATTTATAAAGCCTGTCATGACTGAGCTCATTATAGGGAACAGCTGTTTTGTTGAAAAAAACTGTGGTAAGATTTGGTAACTGTTTCTTGGCATAAGGGCTAAAAAAGAGGGATGGAAAGGACTGTATTGGTATGCCAGTAGGAGGCTAAAGTGTTACATTATATGAGTCCCATTGCAGTCCCAATGTGAATGCCAGGAACATTTTAAGTTAATTTACATTAGTTGGATACCATGCCTGGGCTCTTGAATAACCCAGTAATGGGTTGCTGGGAAGATATTGCTCAGCATACAAACTTGTGTAGTGGACCATGTCCTGCAGGATGGTAGCATGGTTTTAGTAATATATAAAATTGGAAAAAAGAATAATTTTAAAATTAGTGGTGTCCACCTTGTTGCCAGGGACTGCAGTGAAAGAAGGAATTTCCAGGGCATAATTACAGGGAGGTCCCCACTCAGGTTCTCCAACTGCTGCATCTGTGCTACCCTCACTCTCTTCTACGTCCATTGGTACATCTGATACACTACCACCAGCCTCTGCCTCTTTGGCAATAAATTTGCCACCACCACTAGCCTCTGCACTAATAGTGCTACTCAGTGGAGGAGAATTCAAACTGCTAAATTCCTGGAGTTGGAGTGCATGCAAAACCTAGCAGCTTCCTCAGTGCTGTAAAACTGTTTGGCCATAGTGCCTGAAATATACAGTCAACTACAAATCTAGCAATCAGCAGGCAAAAAAAAAAAAAAAGCTAGACAACAACATTTGTAGTTAAAAAAAACACCCTTACTGTAACCTTCAAACTCAGCAAGAGATGACCAGGAGTTACCCCTTGGCAATACAAACTTTCAACTACCCTTGAAAAACCGACGGTCAGAGTCCTAGATCCACCAGCATCACTACAAAGGGAACCTTCAATGCAATGGAAATTGAAAACCGAATTTTGTTTGCTTTTCTACTTCTGGACAAAACACATGGAGGGGCCTCCATCTTTGGGATTGGTACTGTACTTCGGTGAATTGATTTTATCCAGGAAATAATGTGTGCACCCTGGAACTGTATTTACAGTATGAGACTGTTGGGACTGAAGGACAGTAGTAGGAGAGAGCTCTGTGTTCCCATCAAGGTTAGCAAACTATTTTTATATTATTTCAGTAAAAAAATACTTTAGGCAATTAGTAGTTGGAGTCATTACAAACCATTTGCTTCATATTCACCTTATAACCATTTTAATTTTTTTTTATTTTCAATGGAGTTTTTCACCCTAAAATAACAAACTACATTTTTTAAGGGAAATTGGCAACAGATCCAGTATTTAGGCAAAACTTCTCTTAATTCCTTTCTATTTGATTTCAAACTTTAACCATTTCCCAGTGGAGAGCAGCAGTCAGTGGTTTCTATCAGTGGGTACAATAAATCATAAAGCTTATTTGGCCATTACTTATCCAATTGTAAACTCACATATGTAGCAGGTTACTAAGTAATTATGGTTGACTTGACTGTTAGCTGCAAGAACAGGTTATTTACCTTTCTCAAAAATGCACTCATTGCTTGTGAAAAAGAATATATGTAATGTTGTTTAGACCTTTCCCATATGGAATGCGTAAATCACTCAGTTACAGATCTTTTCATATCATCAGGAATTACGGGTGACAACATCACTTCCAGTGTTTGGAGAAAAAAGTAATGCTTCTTATAACTGGTCATATTCAATGATTGAAGAAAAAAAATTGTAGGTGCCTCAGTGCTTCTAGCAAATCCTTTCTGATGAATGACTTCCAGACTATTGTAATTACTAACAGCTCCCTAGACCAGCTGTTCTACAAGCGCAGCCATTTACATCCATCAAAGGTCTTTGATCATGGATAAACACACATCAAGGAAAAGAAAGTCTAGCTTACTGTATATACTTAAGATGAATATGCATTGGCATTCATGAAAATTATCTTTGTTAGGGCAAGTTAGTAGTGAAGAAAGCTGCCTAGGGGTGCTAAAAAGGATAGAACTGATGATTGGTGTCAAACTTGGAATCTGGGAACATTGTTGCTGTCCAAGTTTTTTACAATACCCATTATGCATAGATTTGCTTTAATATGCCTATTAAAAGATAAACTAATTGTGTTCAGCTACAGTGTGGTGGATTGGGGCCAAATTTAAGCCCAATGAGGGAGAGATTTACCGATTTTACTCAGTCAACCAGAAGCCCAGTTTGAATATCAGTTAGGGTGAGATTTGGGGTAAACACCTATTATCTGCCCTCAAAAATGTAAGGTAATAAGTTGTCTTGGCTGACTTGGCCAAAACTAAAATAGTCCAAAATCACTGCATCTCCAACATGACTTGAAAGCGGTTTACTACTGGCATTATTGATAAGGTGGCATACAGAAGTCAATTATCAGTTTGACATCTCTTTTCTATTAATGCATAGCAAACAGACTAAGGCAGGAGAAGGTGTTGCAAATACACAATCCATCAGTTACAATCACATCAGCAGGTTTGGGTAACAGCCCACTTTGCCATAAAATTCTAGTGTCCTATTATAAAAATCTTTGACTTGCTTTTTTCAACCAGCTGCAGGTAAAACAATCAGTGCAACAGTTTGATTGGTTGCTATGGGTTACTGACCAGGAGCAAATTTGCCTAGTGTTGATAAATGATCCTCAGTGTCATATAATGCTTAGGCTACTGTATTAGGAGAAGCTGGGACTACTGTGTTATATATTGCTGGGCCCACAGTGTTGTGAAATGCTATGGCCACTGTGCCATAAAAAGTTGTGAAATGCTGGTGCCATGGTGTCATGATATGCTGGCTACATTCTGAAATGTTGGAAACACTTTGTCATGAATTGTTGGAATCACTATGTCATGAACTGTTGCAGCCTTTCTGTTGTGAAATTCTGGCACCATGTTGTTATGACATGAAATTATGGACTTGGGGTTAGGGCCCAAGCTTCACTTAATCCATACTTGACAGGGGCCTTCACTCACTCAGACAGCCCATTCATTTTTTTATTTAAAAAAAATACTGTTCACTCCCTAGTAATTCCAGAGCAGCCTGTTAAGTCAAGCCCGCAGCTTTAAGGAAGGGGTCAATGACCAGGGTCAGTTCTGCTATATCTGTATGGGGGGCTATGTTGTGTGTGTGCTCCCTTGCAAATGTGTAACATACTTTGCATATAAAGGTCATTTTTGCTAATCAGCAACAGAGATAACACTTAAGGGCATATGTGTTTATATTGTGTAAGCCAGCATAGATTTGAACATTCACCTTACAAGCCTATGGGCAACATCACTGGTGATGTTGGCTTACACACTATAATAACTACGTTCCTTAGTAAAACTAAAGCTGTTGTGAGGAGGGTAACACCTGAATAGCATTAGAGAAACAGTGGAGTTAATTTATTAATACTGGGCAATTAAGCACCTTGGCAGTAACCTATGGCAACATAGTAACATAGTAAGTTGGGTTGAAAAAAGACATACGTCCATCACGTTCAACCAACAAATCTACTATTGGCTTTCATTGTGTTACTTGCAGTTGCCTAAGTAAAGCTGATTACTGATTAGCACTTGCACAACATGGCAAGGCAGGCTGAAAGTCCAAGGTTGGTGCTTTTGTTAGAAGAAAACCACAGCTACCCCAGGCTGCTGCCAGCATCTGCCCTGGGTAAAAGGTAAGTGATTGCAATCACTGGGGGTGTCTAACATTTAGCACCCCCACCCCCAGTGATTTTTACCTTTCCTTCTCCTTTAAAGCTAATTTTAGTAACCCTGTGTTTTCTCACTTGCTAAAAAGCCATCCAACCCCTTGCTGAAGCTTTCTAATGCCAGTAAAATCACTTCAGGCGAGAATTCCACAATTTTAAAAAAGCTTGTTTCTTCTAATCTTCTAAGGCAGTGCTGTCCAACTGGCGGCCCGCGGACCCCCCTCTGTGTGGCCCCCCACCTGCCTGGCTGCTTTGATGGCTTACTCTTGTGTTAGCTTTAAATGGTATCAGTACTGAGATTAACTGGCCCCCTGCATGGTTCTCACCTCAGATTCAGGCTGTAATCAGGCTGTATTGTTTAAATATGTAATCCCCTGTGTTGTTCACACCTTTTAATCTCTGCATTGTTCACACCTCAGGCTCAGGCTGTAATCACCCCCATTGTTCCCCTGTTCACACCTCAGGAGCAGTAGAAACCCACAAATAATCCCTGCACACTACAAAAAGAACATATACTGAGGTGGTACTTCAATTAAAAAGTTTTTTAATATATAGTTATTGTGCAGACTGTAGGAGCAGTGCCAGCATTGTGTCACTGTAGGCTGCCTGTGTGTGCCATACACACAGGCATCATAGGGCAAGCAGAGTATGGCACACACAGGCAGAGTATGGCACACACAGGCAGAGTATGGCACACACAGGCAGAGTATGGCACACACAGGCAGAGTATGGCACACATAGGCAGAGTATGGCACACACAGGCAGAGTATGGCACAAACCAGCCAAGAATGGCAAACACAGTGAAAGTATGGCACACGCAGGCAGGGTATGGTCATGTGATAAGATGGGTGTGGTTTCAAGTGGGTGCGGTTTCAAAAAGGGGAGTGGTCAAAACCGGCTTCCATTATCGGCCCTCCACCACGTAGGTCGGAAAAATTCTGGCCCTCGGTACAACAGAAGTTGGACAGCACTGTTCTAAGGTGTTTTTGTGTCTGCTGAAAGGATATAGCATCAGCTGGTGAAAAAAACATCAGGGTTTATTGTACAACATATAATTCTCGTATATCACCTATATATCTTGTCCTTCTCTGGACTTTCTCTTTAAGTCAATAATATCCTAGACCTAGAGACTAAAACTACACTGCATGTTCAAAATGGGGCTTTATTATTACTTTATAGTTATTGATGAGAAACTAAATGGACCAATGCAAATTTACTGCAATAGTGCAACTTTATTGCAACCCCCACGACATGTTTTGTGCATCACAGGCCTTTTTGTGTGTAATGAATAGTGCATAAACAAAGCTTTAAGTAACCACCCGTGGGTGTGTCCCCACCTCCACCCACCAATTAATTTAACAAGAAAAAAGCATAATTAAACCCTTAGTTCTACACATAATATCCAAAAGTGCATATAACGTATCAAAGTCCATTGTTATAGTAATCCATTTTTTACATCAGGCCATAGGTAAAAAGTTAGTGAAGTCATGTTTATCAACATCTAATCATAAACAAACATAGGTACTGGCCTACCCCAATGATGCACACTTATCTTTAAGCTGTCCAATTGTAACTTTATAATTAGCTTTAAGAATAATCATACAATCTTACCAAACTGATGCATCTAGAGGTTAGGGCAGTCTTCAATATCTGCAATAAAGAGATACACTACATGAGTAATAGTGATGAGTGAATTTTGTTCACCAGGCATGGATTCACAGCGAATTTCCGCATTTCACCATTGGCGAATTGTTTTGCGAAACTTCCAGAAAAATTTGCCGCAGAAAAATTTGTTGCGCAAAATTTTTTTTGTTGCGCGTCGAAAAAGGCGTGGTTGAGTAAAATTGGGCGCTGGCGTGTAAAAAAGGCGCTGTTGCGTCAAATTTGGGTGCAGTGCGGGTAACAAAAAAAAATAGACGCAGGTGACAAAATCACGCGGCAAATGCATTTCGTGAATTTTTCGCCATGTCCCAAATTTTCTTGGTGTTGCGTAAATTTTATGATGAAGTGAAATGGGACAGATTTGCTCATCTCTAATGAGGAACATATTACAAACTAGGTAGTAAACTTCAATAATCATTTAAACCCATTGGTGTAAGGGTATTCAATTTTTTAATTCACATGGCCTCACATTGTAATAAAAATATTATCACTTCTTATTTTTTGCGAGTTAACGATCGAGTTCACTAAAAGGACACTTGTCATAATTAAGAAGCGATGTTCTTGTCGTTATTTATCTGGCAATGACCGTTTTTCAAGCGGTATTTTCTGCCGCATGTGATATTAGCGCACGCTATTAAGCACGAAACCATTACTTTCTGAAAACTACCATTACTTTTATGAAAATTACCATTTCCCTGAAAACTGGAGGATGCATCACTCTAGGACAATCACATACTTGAAAAAAGTGACTGCCACAGTGTCACCACAGACAATCACAAGCTGCAATTTTGTTTAGTAACACCTACTCCTGGGAGGCGTTAAGTTTCACAGTACTTATCACCATATTTTATGGGTTTAACGTTTCATATGTGTTTGTGAATCATGTGTTAGTATTATTTCTATGAGATAATTACCGCAATGCGATGTAAATAATGCATTGCGATAATGCGCTTTTTAACACATGCGATTTGAGTGATAACGCATGCAAAATTATGTCGATAAATTGCATGCTTTTTAACGCAAAAAAAGTATGTGATAAGTGTTAACGCCCTAGTGAATCAGCCCCAAAGTGTCTTGACATAGGTATGTCTGTGGGGGTTCCTGCTTTGTAGTTCCTAATGTTACATCTATGCTTTTTTATACATTTTTTCACTGCTCTACCTATTTGGCCCATGAAGGCTAGCCCACAGGTACATTTTAGCATGTAGAACACATTTTTTGTGTTTCATGTTGAAAAGTCTATTAGGCGTATTGCATTGCCTTTAGTGGGATGGCACACTGTTTATCCTTTCATTATTGATGAACAACATTTGCAATTTAGACGTGCGCGTGGGATACATTATGCCCCTCAGAGATAACCTTTTAAAAAAGACAAACTTACATTTTGGGGCAATCCAAAAAAGGGGACACATGCACATCTAAATTGCAAATGTTGCTTATCAATAATGAAAGGATAAACAATGTGCCATCCCACTAAAGGCAATACAAGAGACTTTTCACCATGCAACACTAAAAATGTGGTCTACATGCTGAAATGTCCCTATGGGCTAGCCTTCTTGGGCCAAACAGGTAGAGCAGTGAAAGAAAGTATAAAAAAGCATAGAGGTAACATTAGGAACTACAAAGCAGGAACCCCCATGGACACACTTGTGTCAAGACACTTAAGGGCAGTGGCACACGTGGAGATTTGTCGCCCGTGATAAATCTTCGCTATTGCAGGCGACTAATCTCCTTGAAATGCCATCCGACCAGCAATTTACATTCTTGCCGGTGGGATGGCATTACGGGGAGATTAGGCAGACGTGGATTGGCAGCGAATTTCCGCGTTTCGCTTAAGTAAAAAAAATGTCACCAGTGGCAAAAAATTGTCATTTGCGTCAAAAAAAAAATTATCGCAAAAAAAAGATTTGTTCATCACTAGCCAGCTGTAACGAAGATTTATTGCAGGCTACTAATCTCCACATGTGCCACTGCCCTAAGGGTCTAATTATGCTTTTTCTTGTTAACTTAATTGGTGGGTGGAGGTGGGGACACACCCTTGTTTATTTAGTCTCTCATCACTAACTATTACCAATTGGACTATGTTGTGCAGACGACTGAGCACCAGTGAGACTATTTACAGGACAGTAAGTTATCTGTTTTAAGTGTGTAACTCTGGTGTAAAGGGGAGGAATCACCATCTCCTTCCACAAATTAATACTCCTTTTAATACAGGATAGTACCTTCCTGGTCCTTCCTAGAATTGTTTTATGAGTTTCTAGCAAGTAGAAATGTGCTAAAAATAAAAAGAAGTATTATATACTACCTTGGCACAGATCTGAAAATAACCTAGATTTATTTTATCTTAATAAAATTGATTTTATTCACCACAGAAATAAAAGCACTTTGATAAACCGAGATACTGGTTTATGCTTAATTAGGGTCATGCTGACCGGCACTTTACTGTTTGTGCTTCTTTGAATAAAAAAAGTTATTCTCTTACAGCCAGATGGCACTCTAACTTCACATTTTCACATTCACTAGATGAACAAACTTTCCCTTCATGCGCACTAAGTTTTGTTGCACCTGTGAACTTAATGTTAAGAACTAAAAAGATATGCAAGTATGTATACACACACAAACACATAATATATACACAGAAAGTCGTCCACACTCCAAATATCCATGTTTCTCAAGGTGCTTTATTCCATAAATTTCACCAACGTTTGGGGCCTTTTCCAAGCAGGAGTCATCCATTTTCATTGTATGTATTACATTTTTCGGTTCTGGGCACCCTTTTTTAAGGGAGTGCAGCTTGCATATCATTTCTATACATATATATATATATACAGTATATATATATAAATAGTCATCATGACAGCACCTCACTCCAATCCTGCTACTATGTAGCTGCCTTTTTGCACAGAATTCAATATATATAGAATAAAACACAGCCAGCACCAAGGGTCTTGTGGTTCAAAAATGTAAGGATGCGCGTCTTTTAGCGCATGCGCCTAAAGGAATGCCGCTCAGACGCTTGCGTGCGCCGAGTCGCACGCGTAAAATCGCGCGCACGTCAAAGAGGTGCGCGCGTAAAATCGCGCTCACGTCAAAAAGGGCGCGCACGCAAAATCACATGCGCCGAAAAGTCGCGCGCGCACGTAGGCACGCTACGGCGTGCGTCTTGACGCCATGAGGCCTGTAAATAGTCGCCATTTCCAAGCCATCCTTGCTTGGTTATCAAGTTTGTTCTGGTGCCTGGCGTTTCCGTATACCCTGACTCTCCGATTGAACTTCTGCCCGGATTCTCGCTCTTGAACCTGTTCTGCCTGCCCCGACTCGGACCTGTCTGACAACTCCTTCGCCTGATCCCTGGTACTTCGCTATTGGCTCTCCGGCCTCTCTCCACTACCGTGCTTCCTGTCCACATCCTCAGGCAAGCCTCCGGTTAGTGTGAGACGTTTGTTGGCTTGCTCGCTACAACTCGTCCTCCGGCTTGACTTCTCTCCTCGGCCTGTTACCACTCCGCGGCCTGACAGAATAACCAAGCCATGGACAGAGAGGAAGAACCTTCTCCTCTCACTACCCTCACCCAGCAGATTGCTTCCCTCACTCAGGCAGTAAGGGAGCTCCAAGGAGGGTATAATCAAGTTCAGGAACAGCTCCGTACTCTGCAACCACCTGTTCCTGCTCCGGCTGCTCCATCACCACCTCCTATAGCAGGAGCGTCCGCTGCACCGGCCCCTGAACCCAATGTGGCAATGCCTGTAAACTTTTGTTCACCCTCAAACCAAGAATGTATTCCACCGAACAGATTAAGGTGGGGGTTATCATCTCATTGCTCCTTGGTGAACCTCAATCCTGGGCTTTTCATCTGATGGAAACTCGCAGCCCTTCTCTGTTAACAGTGGACTCCTTTTTTCAAGCCTTAGCAGTATTATATGATGATCCACATCGTACTGCAGCAGCCGAGGCATCCTTAAGGAATCTACGTCAAAGATCCCGACCTGTTGAGGATTACACAGTGGAGTTCCGCAAATATGCTTCTGATGTGGACTGGAATCAAGCAGCTTTGAAACATCAGTTCCGTTTAGGTCTCTCTGACAGTCTCAAGGACGAGCTTGCCCGAGTTGGAGTTCCAACCTCCCTTGATGAACTCATTCATTTGTCTATTCAGATCGATAGACGTCTAAGGGAGAGAAAACTAGAGAAAACGGGTCAATTTAACCCTTCCTGGCTTGTTCCCAAGGCTCCTCCTCCCATTCGATCCGAACCTGGACCTAATTCTTCTGACGAGGTGGAACCCATGCAAATTGGGGCACTACGTCCGGCGCTGTCGCCTGAAGAACGCCTACGCCGGAGACGGTTAAATCTTTGCCTTTATTGTGGACCCACCGGTCATGTGCTCCGCAGTTGCCCTACTTGTCCTTGTAAGAGATCTACCTATAAGACTGATACTCTCAAGTACAGGTTTGCTCCACTTTTAACTTTATCCATTTCCTTACAGTTGGGAAACAAGACCCTAAACCTCCCAGCGATCCTTGATCCTGGAGCCAGTGGTTGCTTTCTCGACTCTCAAGTTGCGGAAATCCATCGAATTCCTTTAAAGAAGAAACAGTTTCCAGTATTCTTACGAGTCGCGGATGGGTCACCCATAAACTCTGGTCCTATTTTGCTTGAATCCACGCCTTTGTCACTTACCCTAAATAAAATTCATCACGAGCATTTAAGTTTTGATATTGTATCCTCGCCGTTATCCCCAGTTATTATTGGCCTACCTTGGTTACGCAGACACAACCCGGTTATTAATTGGGACTCTGGCTGTATCACCTTTTCATCTAAGTTTTGCTCTTCGCATTGCCTTTCGGCATCTCCTACTAAGTCGGTGGATATTTGCAGTATCGCCTCCAACGAATTTCCGGGCTTGCCTCTGGAATATAACGATTTTCTGGACATCTTTGATAAAAAAGGGGCCGATTTACTTCCTCCACATCGTATCTACGATTGTCCCATTGATCTGTTACCTGGTTCACAAGTGCCCTTCGGAAGAATTTACCCCTTGGCCGAACCGGAACTTAAGATCTTACGAGAGTATATTGAGGAGAATCTTGCAAAGAAGTTTATCCGTCCATCTACGTCTCCTGCGGGGGCAGGAATTTTCTTCGTGGAGAAAAAAGATCATTCTTTAAGACCCTGCATTGACTATCGAGAGCTCAATAAAATTACGGTCAAGAATCGATATCCACAGCCTCTGATTCCCGAACTCTTTCAACGTTTTAGAGCAGCTACTATCTTTTCCAAACTAGACTTAAGAGGAGCTTATAATTTGGTGAGAATCCGCGAAGGAGATGAGTGGAAAACAGCCTTCCGCACTAGATATGGACACTTTGAGTACTTGGTCATGCCCTTCGGGCTATGTAACGCTCCAGCAACGTTCCAACACTTCCTTAATGATGTGTTCCGAGATTTTTTGGACATTTTTGTAATCATTTATCTCGACGACATTCTTATTTTTTCTAACTCCCTTTCGGAACATCAAGCTCATATGAAAAAAGTTTTTTCCCGTCTTCGAGTCCACCAGTTATACGTTAAGTTTGAAAAATGTGAATTCCACAAATCTTCGATAGAATTCTTGGGATTCGTGATTTCTCCAGGAGGAATACAAATGGATCAGAAGAAAATTTCTGCTCTCCTGGATTGGCCTGCTCCTACATCCCGAAAGGAAGTTCAACGTTTTGTTGGGTTCGCTAATTTCTACAGGAAATTTATTAGGAACTTTTCACAAGTCATTTTGCCTATTACTAAATTAACTGCTTTGACTTCCAAGTTTGAGTGGACATTTCAAGCTCAAAAGGCTTTTGATACCCTCAAATCTCACTTTACCTCTGCACCTGTTCTTTGTCATCCGAACCCTTCACTACCCTTTATTTTGGAAGTAGATGCTTCAGAGAACGCAGTAGGAGCAATCCTGTCCCAAAGATCAAACCCTTTTAGTTCCCTACATCCTGTGGCATTCTTTTCCCGTAAATTAAACAAGTCTGAACAGAACTATGATGTCTCCGATCGGGAGCTTTTGTCAATTAAGTTAGCGTTGGAAGAGTGGAGATATCTGCTAGAGGGTAGCCCTCATCCCATTCTAATCTTCACGGATCATAAAAATCTGGAATATCTTCGTACGGCCAGGAGATTGAGACCCAGACAAACTCGCTGGGCTCTCTTCTTTATGAGATTTAATTTCCACCTTACTTATCGTCCAGGCTCAGAGAACACTAAGGCTGATGCCCTCTCTAGAATGTTTCCTTCCGAAGCAGACTCTGACAGTGCCTCTGAGACTATACTTCAACCTCATCATTTTTTATCTGTTCAGTTCTCTCTTATTGATCAAATTAAGCAAGAGTGTAACCGGAATGCTCCTTCTGAGCCTGATCTTGTGGCCAGAAACGGACTTTTTTTTTTCCGAGAGAAGATATTTGTACCCAAGAAACTTCGCCTAGAAGTGCTTCATACTGTCCATGACGCCAAATTGGCAGGACATCCTGGAATTAAAAAGACAATTGTTCTTGCTAAGAGGTTCTTCTGGTGGTCGAATCTATATTCGGACATGTGTAGCCTATGTAAAGTCCTGTGACATTTGTTCAAGAACTAAAAATACTCGTTCCAAACCTGTGGGATTGCTTGTACCATTGCCGGTTCCCGCTAGGCCTTGGGGGTCAATTTCTATGGACTTCATTACAGACTTACCTCCGTCTAATGGCTACAATACTATTTTTGTCATCATTGACCGACTAACCAAGATGGCTCATTTTGTTCCACTGCCTAAACTCCCTTCTGCAGCTACCACCGCTGAGACTTTTATTAAGGAAATAATTAGACTTCATGGCTTACCTGACGAAGTAGTTTCTGATCGAGGAACACAATTTACTTCCAAATTTTGGAGAGTGTTATGCAAAGCTCTGCAAATCAAGATCTCTTTCTCGTCCGCTTTCCATCCACAATCCAATGGGCAGACGGAGAGAACGAATCAGACTTGGTCATCGTTTTCTGGGACCTTTTGAGATTGTGCGTCAAGTTAATCCTGTAGCCTTCCAACTAAAACTTCCAGAGACTTGGCATATCCATCCGGTCTTTCACTCAGCCTTACTCAAGCCCGTGGTCCCTAATCCTTTTGTCGGCCGAGTCGCCAGACCTCCTCCTCCAGTGTCATTTAATGGGGAGGAGGAATTTGAAGTGGAAAATATTCTGGATCATAGGATCCGGGGAAGATCTCATCAATATTTGGTGAAGTGGAAGGGTTACGGTACAGAAGAGAACTCTTGGGAACCTGCACGAAATATACATGCCCCTAGACTGTTACAGAGTTTTCACCGGAAACACCCTAAAAAGAGGGTCATGCGCGTCCGGAGGTCGCTCCTCGGGGGGGGGGGCAATGTAAGGATGCGCGTCTTTTAGCGCATGCGCCTAAAGGAATGCCGCTCAGACGCTTGCATGCGCCAAGTCGCGCGCGTAAAATCGCGCGCACGTCAAAAAGGTGCGCGCGTAAAATCGCACGCACAACTAAAGGGCGCGCACGCAAAATCACATGCGGCGAAAAGTAGTGCGCGCACGTACGCACGCTACGGCGTGCGTCTTGACGCCATGAGGCCTGTAAATAGTCGCCATTTCCAAGCCATCCTTGCTTGGTTATCAAGTTTGTTCTGGTGCCTGGCGTTTCCGTATACCCTGACTCTCCGATTGAACTTCTGCCCGGATTCTCGCTCTTGAACCTGTTCTGCCTGCCCCGACTCGGACCTGTCTGACAACTCCTTCGCCTGATCCCTGGTACTTCGCAATTGGCTCTCCGGCCTCTCTCCACTACCGTGCTTCCTGTCCACATCCTCAGGCAAGCCTCCGGTTAGTGTGAGACGTTTGTGGGCTTGCTCGCTACAACTCGTCCTCCGGCTTGACTTCTCTCCGCGGCCTGACAAAAAAGGTCCCAAAGGGACCAAAATGTTGGTTGTACATGCAATTATAAAACACCAAAAGATCCAAAACAGAGGGAGTGAGGGATAACCTCACTCCATCAAACTTCTCCCCTCCAGTGTAACGTTTAACATTCTGTCAGTGGTATGAAAGAAATAATTAAAACAGAGCAGGTTACAAATTACAATAAAATCACTATCCACATATCATTAATCACAATATAAAAAATATTACTTGCCATTCTTTTAAGAAACAAGTATAAAAACAGTTTTCATTTAAGCCATTAGGGTAGTGTACCCAAATTCTAATCCAAAAAACTTCACACTGAAGAAGTGTGTTAGAATGATTACTCCATCTAGAGAACAGAGGGATACAACAGATCCCTTTAAATATAAATTGAGAATGCATTTGTTTAAGTTCTAAAAAAATGTTTGCTTTGAAAGTTTTACCATCTCTGTATGCTGTTTTGATAGCTGAACTATGGCCATCAAAAGTTTGTAATGTCAATTCTGTCTTGCCTATATACTGCATGTGGACAGGTAGCAATGTATATAACAAATATGCAAAAATAGGATCCAAGTCTTGGGCCAAAGTTTATGAAATAGTTAGAAGCTGCTGATTAAGGTGCCTGTTGTCACTTATTTATGAATAGAAAAAGGAAAAAAATCATCAGACAGCGTAAGGCAGCAATTTCAAACTGTAAATTGAATTTAATTTAGCAGTGATAGAACACTGCATGTTTCAGACAGCGCCCTTTATCTCCAGGGGACATATGCCTACAAGATGTTATTACATTTAATACTAACTTTCTTCAGTTGTATATTAAACATGGAAGGTTTAGTATGACATTTAACTGGGTAGGTTTTCACTAACAAATCATGTAAATTATTGCCACGAAGATAGGTTTCAGAAGATAATTAAGCCCTCGATTTATCACTTGCTAAGATAAAACATAGAATAACATGTAAGACTACATTTGTTATATACATGGTTACCTGTCCATGTGGCCTATATATGTATATATATATATATATATATATATATATTTCTTCTGCGTCCCTCCATGTCAGTACACATGGGTAGCATCGCCCCTCCCCCACAGGAGGTAGGACCTATACCAAGCCAATTAAAATGAATCCTGCCCTATAAGACCACCTGACTTCCTCCTCACCACTGTTATTTTTTGTCCTACCGGACAGGTAGGTAGGATCTCCCTATATGCATTGCCTGGCCTCTGTGCCATTGGCTATATGCATTTTGACTTTTTGGTTCAGAAGGGTGTGCAGACTGTTAGTTGTTTTAGCATCAGCAGTTGCTTGCACAGTGCTTATACCAGTATTGCTGGTTCATTGTATGTATATGTATGTATATCTTTATTTATAAAGCGCTACTTATGTACGCAGCGCTGTACAGTAGAATACATTAATACAAACAGGGGGTTAATAAGATAATAGATAAATACAACGTATAATAATAAATACAGATAAATACAGCAGCAATAAGTTAAGAGTCGAGGACACAAGAGGAAGCAGGTCCCTGCCCCGTAGAGCTTACAATCTATATGGGAGAGTAACTAACAGACACAAATAGGCAAATATAAGTGCTGTAGGTCACAGTGGGTGACACTACAATATAAGTGCCAGTTCATTAACTTCTTATGTTCCCCAGTTTGGTTGGGCCTAGTGGGCTTTGAGTGCTGCAGTGTCTCTATACAGTTGGACTTCTGCATGTTGCATCAGCGTTTGTTGGGTCTTCTTTTGGGTAGGTGTAGACGGTTGTCCACTTTTTTGTGAGCTGCTCCCATTGAGCTGTGGAGTAGATGCTTGCAGGTGACAAGCTTTATTTTCTAGTGCCACTGTTTGGGGCTTAGGGTCAGTTTCTTAGCCCCAGCACTAGTGGGTTTATTATCCTAGTTGTTGCCAGTTTCTGGTGTGGTTTTTCTGGCCCGCTGGCTGTGCTAGGGTAGTGATAGTATTGAGTTGGTTTTGCCAGGATTATGGTCATCTGCAGTGAGTGTCTGGGTCTTGTGAAAGGTCCTCTGGTCTGTGAGGGAACCCTTGTCGCAGGGAATGGACATTTTTTGTTCTGGCTTGCTTTCTCTCATTATGTTAATTGTAGTAGTTGGGAATTTGAGCTTTGGTTGTCAGCAACTTACCAATACCTTGGGGGGATTGCTGTTGTTCTTTTGGTTGTTCAGCATTCTTGTCTCATTTTCAGGGATTCATTAGTGTCCCTGTTTCCTCTACGGGATGTTGGCCTTGTTTTTGGCCTTTATTGCACTCCAGGAACATTTAAAAATAAAAATCAAGATTCTTTATTTAAGTCATTTTAAAAATGTATCAGACCAACATTTCGGTCTCCTCCTTGACCATATGTACACTTAAAATCAACATATAAATAGGTAAAACCTGTAGCACTCACCCAATCCCACGCTCTCACACCAGTCATAACACTGGAGGAGAAGCCATGTACTCAGGATACAAAGTACCCAGAGTATATATATATATATAAGGCTGTAAAGTAATACATTAGTTCTTGGGTGATGGAATTGTACCTTATACATGTACTACATTAGGGCTACAACAGGATAGAGTTTTAATTCATATCAGAATTCATAAACCATTCATAAAAAAATTGATATTGATCTGTATTACATAGTTACATAGTTAGTTACATAGTTACATAGGGTTGAAAAAAGACCAGTGTCCATCAAGTTCAACCCATCAAAGTAAACCCAGCACACCCAACCCACACCTACCAATCTATACACTCACATACATAAACTATAAATACAACCACTAGTACTAACTGTAGATATTAGTATCACAATAGCCTTGGATATTCTGATTGATCAAGAACTCATCCAGGCCCCTCTTAAAGGCATTAACAGAATCTGCCATTACCACATCACTAGGAAGGGCATTCCATAACCTCACTGCCCTCACCGTGAAAAACCACCTACGCTGCTTCAAATGGAAGCTCCTTTCCTCTAATCTAAAGGGGTGACCTCTGGTGCGTTGATTGTTTTTATGGGAAAAAAGAACATCCCCCAACTGCCTATAATCCCCTCTAATGTACTTGTACAGAGTAATCATGTCCCCTCGCAAGCGCCTCTTTTCCAGAGAAAACAACCCCAACCTCGACAGTCTCACCTCATAGCTTAAATCTTCCATCCCCTTAACCAGTTTAGTTGCACGTCTCTGCACTTTCTCCAGCTCATTAATATCCTTCTTAAGGACTGGAGCCCAAAACTGCACTGCATACTCAAGGTGAGGCCTTACCAGGGACCTATAAAGGGGCAAAATTATGTTCTCATCCCTTGAGTCAATGCCCTTTTTTATACAAGACAGCACTTTATTTGCTTTAGTAGCCACAGAATGACACTGCCTGGCATTAGACAACTTGTTATCAACAAAAACCCCTAGATCCTTCTCCATTAAGGAAACCCCCAACACACTACCATTCAGTAGATAGTTTGCGTTTATATTATTTCTACCAAAGTGCATAACTTTGCACTTATCAACATTGAACCTCATTTTCCAGTTTGCTGCCCAGTTATCTAATTTTGTCAAATCGCTCTGCAAAGCGGCAGCATCCTGCATGGAACTTATAGTTTTGCACAATTTAGTGTCATCAGCAAAAATAGAAACAGTACTGTCTATGCCCACCTCCAGGTCATTAATAAACAAGTTAAAAAGCAGTATTCCTGTAATAGGTATACCCATATTGTGTCCAGCAGCTATTTTGCCACCTCCTTTCTACTTGGGGCGCCCCAAGGCCGCCCCCATTCGGCGCCCCCCACCCCCGCCGCGAAAACGCGAATGCTCAAGCGCCTAACTTGCCCTTGCGCCCCCCCCCGTGACCGCTAATGCGCACGCGCAAGCGCCTAACTTAGAACTCCCATACGGAGCAGTGGGGAGATGTCCCCATTGCTCCGTATGGGAGCAAAATGTTAAAATTTGCTTGCGACGGGGCGGCATGCCGCCCCTGTGTATGTGCCGCCCTAGGCCCGGGCCTTTGTGGCCTCGCCACAAATCCAGGCCTGCCCGGACCCATCTTTCCAAGTGGTGAGTTCTATTCTGTATTGGACTTATTTTGAATTACTATATGTGCCACTCTGAAATAGCCAACAAAATAGCTAGCAGACTTATTTTGGGTAATAAGGGGTTAAGCTTTTAAAATTGTCGACATTTTTAACTGACCAACTGGCTTTTTAACTTGCCTGCTGAAATATGCATTTGTGGTCATAATTACAGCACTGATAGCAACATTATTTATAGAATAAATCACTTGTTTACTTGCAGTCATATTACTGTTGTCTACAGTTTTATGTTCTTGTAGTGAGAGTTTACAGTTTCTAATAATTAAGGGCACCTGAACAAGATAATTAAAAGACTGAGGAATTAATAATGCATTTTACAGAATTTACACTAGTAGAATAAATGACTATTGAATGCATAACATGGATAAACCATTACTTTACATTATGGCTCAATGAGCTTTCAGCTGAGCTTTTCAGTTTTCATTTGCAGCAAACCACAATCTACAAATTACGTGTAATATCACTCTGCAAACAGTGAATGGTGGTGGGTTTTAGCCAACTTTTGAGGAGCATGGTTTATTGGGTACCCCTAAAGAGTGCACCGTATCGGGATCATCAAAATACACATTAAAGGTGTGTGTATAAACATTACAAAACACATTCTCCAGAAAGCCTCCCTGTCTGCTGGCCGAGCCAGTAACATACGTAGTAACATAGAAAGTTAGGTTGAAAAGACGCATGTGCATCAAGTTCAACCTTTTATGCCCAAATATAACCTGCCTAATTGCTGGCTGATCCAGAGGAAGGCAAAAAAACTCTTCTGAAGTCTCTCTAATTTGCTGCAGAGGGGGAAAAAATTCCTTCTTCCAAGATGCAAATCATCAGACCAGTCCCTGGATCAACTTGTACTATGAGCTATCTCCCATAATCCTGTATTCCCTCACTTGCTAAAAAGCCAATCCCTTCTTGAAGCTATCTAATGTATTAGCAAGTACAAATGATTAAGTGAGAGAATTCCACAACTTCAGCTCTCACTGTAAAAATAATAGATTAATAGAATAATAGATTGCCAAGTGCAGCCCTATTAAGGGTATAAGTGGCTTGTATATTTTTATGTCCCAGGAGCATGACCTTACATTTATCCGCATTAAAACTTATCTGCTACTTAGCCACCAAGATTGCTAGTTTGTCAATATCCTGCTGCAAGGATGCCACATCCTGGATGGAATTAATTGGGCTGCAGAGTTTTGTGTCATTGGCACCTGTTAACTGTCAACACTTATACATTACTTACCATACCTTCCCCATAGTCATTAATAAATAAGTTAAATAAAAGTGGACCCAGTACAGAACCCTGAGGGACCCCACTAGGAAACTTACTCCAAGTAGAGAATGTACCATTAACAACCACCCTCTGTACCCGATCCTGTAACTGGTTTCCTATCCATGTGCTAAAAACTTCACTAAGGCCAATATACCTTAGTTTAGAAAGCTAGTAGTTTTGTGACACGTCCTTCATAAAGCCATGCTGATTACTGCTCATAATGGCATTCTCCAGTACATAATTTTGAATGTGGTCCCTTAACAAGCCTGCCTTGAATGTGATCCCTTAACAAGCCTGCACGGATGTCAAACTTACAGGCCTATAACTGCCAGGCTGAGATCTTACTCCCTTTTTAAATATATGAATGACGTCAGCTTTCCTCCAATCCCTAGGTACCATACCATATGAAAACGAGTCTGAGAATATCAGAAACAGAGGCCTGCTAGCACTGAACTAAGCTCTCTCAGTACCTGACGGTGTATTCCATCTGGCCCTGGTGCCATGTTCACATTGATTTTAAGTAACCCTTATGTACCATATCTTGCATGAGCCACTGACTAGTTAGAGCTGAGCCAACAGTGCAGCTATCAGGTGGGTCTTGGAACTTTGGCTCTTCTATTGTATAGAGGATCTGATTTAGCACATTTGGATTTTTTGTTCTGTTTCTGTTCTGATCAGTTAAAACCACATTGATCAGTTAAAACCACATGGAGCCACACTCTCAACCTGCATCTTTTACTATCAATATACTTTTTACAGTTATTCTTAGGGGGCAGATTTACTAAAACTCTAACATTTCTCATATTTTTCTTTTTAAAAATTTGACTAAACTCATTTCCACAAATGACTTTCATTTACTAAAAAATCCAAACTAAAAAAGTCAGCTCAGAAATTGTGACTTTTTCAAATTGTCATCCGAAAACTCAAATTTTTACCAGTGTAAAAAATCTGAAACCTCTAAAGTTTTAAGGGCAAAAGAATGATCTTTCAGGAAAGATCATGTGATTTCGGCAAGTTTTAGCTTCAGATTCTTAGCTGTATGGATGCATAGTAAATCTTTAAAAAGTCATGACTTTTTTTTCAGGGACTTGTAGCGATATAAATCTGCATTGGAAAAAAAATCCATTTGCTGTTTTACACTTGTTATAGTGTTTATATTCCTTAAATGCAGCTTCTGTCTCCTCTGACTTATATTTCTTAAAAGCTTTCCTTTTGTTCCCTATTAACTTCTTTACCTCAGAGTTAGGCCACATAGGGTGATTCTTAACACTTCTACTTTTTCTTATTAATGGAATAAATTGAGAACAGTAATGATTTAATATCATTTTAAATGACAACCATTTCTGCTCTGTGTTTTTAGAAGAAAACCCAATCTATGCTCTGAAGGACAGCCCTTAAGGAGTTAAAGTTGGCTTTTCTGGTTTTTTTTGTTTTTGCACCAAACATCAAATTATTTTTTTCTTGTGTTTTTTTTTTAATTTCGTGAATGTTTTGGCAAGCAAAACAGGACAGATTCACTCATTAATATAGCCTACTATATTAATGCCAGGTGTTAACTAAATCTGTAAGTTCTGCCACTCCCTCCTACCTAGCTATCTAGTCTGTCTTTTCTTAAATTTAGAGACACTCTGGGGAAGGCTTAAAGTATGAGGCTTTAAAAATGGAGTTAGAATTGGAGTTGGAATTTGGATTGAAAACCCAAGACCTGTACTTTCTTCATCTATACAGTATAATTTGAATTTGCTGCTGACTGACATAGTGCTGCTTCAGTGTACATCTCTTCCTATTGAAAACCAAATTATTACCTAATGTTGGACCTTTTGCACAGTTAACTGCTCTGCAGCTGACAGTTTACATTGGTAATGCTGATTTTTTAACCTGCCACTGTGTTAACCTTATGGGCTGTTAATATGTACTTTTAATTGTCATTTGCTTTACTGGCCAGGTAAGGACCTCTACCTCTTTACACAGCTCCCCACACTGTATGTCTTATCCATTGAAATCTCACCATTCCCTCTGGCTTCCCCAAATTTATTTACTCATGAGCTACTTTTTTATCTTCAATCACTAACCATGATATCTAACACACCCTCAATATTTATTCCCCCCATAGACTCTAGGTAGCAGTAATCTACTGCCCACCTTTTTCCTCACCCTCTTCTTCCCTTTCTGACTCTGAAATGTGGCTTGTATTCTTTCTGTCCTCTCACTGCCCCTCTCTCCTACTGGCTGGCTATTAACACTATCCCCTTTCCACTCTCTGACCATCATCTAATCTCATTTTCAATTTCTCATGACATGTCTCCCACTCCTACCACTAAAAGAGTATTAGGGAGAAAGAGACAAGCCACTATACGTCCATCCCTGGCACCCACACTCAATCTTTCATTCTCCTCTTACACTTCCTCCTCTGACCCTGATTATCTTGTCACAAATACAACACCACTCTGACTTTCTTGCCCTTGCCCTTCTCCTCTCACACCAACAACAAGCTTCTAATCCCAGACCCTGGTTAAATATCACCACCTGCCTGTTTCAATCCTGCACTTGCTCATCTGAACGATAATCCCATGGACTTCCTGACTTTCTTTCCTACAAATTTCTTATCTCTGCTCTCCTTCAGATTAAACAATCCTACTCGTTTCAGTTCATTAACATGCATAAAACTAACCCACTACACATTTTTCTCTGTTCAGTTCACTGCTCAAACCCCAGAGTGTAGCACAATAACTTCTCCCACCCTAATAATTTGCAAACCACTTTAAATCTAAAGTCAATCTTATATGCCAAAGCATTACCCCTGTCTCTTTGTATAACTTTCTTCCCATGAGGACAAAGTTTCCTAGGGACTCCTTCCTCCCAGTCACTAAATATCAAGTTCCAAAGCTGCTTTCCTCCTCCGCAGCTTCTACCTGCTTTCTTGATCCTGCTCCATGACACTTCCCAGAAGATCTGACCTGTACTGTTGTTCTTGAACTAACACACATTTTCAACTCATCTCTCTCAATTGGTATATTTCTGTCCACCTTCAAACATGATCTATTCTCACCTATTCTCAAGAAGCCTTCCTCTGATCTGACTTCCCTTGATAACTATAGGCCAACCTCACTCCTGCCTTTCTTCTACATGCTCCTTGAGCAGATTATCTCCAACCATTTGCTGCATACCAATCACCTTCTTGACCCCTTTCAGTCCAGTTTCCGCACAGGTCATGCTACTGAAACGGCTCTTACAAAGGTCATCAACAATATCCATGCTGCTTAGGGCCAGGGGACACTATTCTATACTCATACTTGAATCTCTCTTCAGCATTCGATACAGTTGAGCATTGTCTTCTTTTAAAACATCTCCAAATGCTTTCTAACAGTGGTTCTGTTTTATCATGATATCTCTCCATGCTCATCTTCAGTATAACAGTTTCTGTTGATCTCTCTGTTGGGGTGCCCTAAGGGTCTGTCCTAGGGCTTCTTCTGTTCTCGCTTTACTTTCTCTCTCTTGGTGACCTCCTTGCATCCTTAGGCTTCTCCTATAACTTTTATGCAGATTACACACAGATCTTCCTTTCCTCCCCTGATCTTTTTCCTGCTATTCAGGCAACAATCCCACAATGCCTTACTGCCGTGGCTTCTTGGATGGCTGCTTGCCACCTTAAGCTTAACATGTCCAAGACCAAATTGCTTATATTCCCATCGAAAACTGTCCCACTGCATTTGTTTCAACATTACAGTTGAAAATATATCCCTATCCAGCCCCCAAGGCAGGTGTCTGGGTGTCACCATCTCTCACATTCACATTCCTCATCTGAACATAATGCTTCTTTTCAAGAAACATAATAAAAAATATGCCCCTTCCGCTGCCCCTCCACTACTAAAACACTGGTTCAGGCTCTCATACTTTCCTGGACAGTCTACTGTAACATATTACTTTCAGAGCCATTTATTCTGCTCCTGTCTATATATCAGCACTCATCACCCCATACTCCCAGGCCTTGTGCTCAGCTCAGGACAATCTACTGCCTATACATTTTACGCAAACAGCTTTTATTGACTCCGTCTCTGGAATGCTCCACCATCTTGCATCAGGAAAGCTCCTATCCTTGCACTTTTTTCTAAGCTCCTTAAAAAACATCTTCTAGATCGGAGGTCCCCAACCTTTTTTACCCATGAGCCACATTCAGATGTAAAAAAAATTGGGGAGCAACACAAGTTCTTGAGGGTGCCAAATATGGGCTGTAGTTGGCTATGTGGACTGGTAGCCTCCAGGAGATTGTTTATCAGTACACCTGGTTTTTATGCAACCAGAATGTGCCTCCAAGCCAGGAATTCAAACAGAGGCACCTGCTTTGAGGTCACTGGGATCAACATCCAAGGGGTTGGTGAGCAACATGTTTCTTGTCTATGAAGATTTTCATTCATGTTGCTTGTGAGCCCCCTTTTGGTTTTTTTTGTTTCCTTTTCCTAACAGATTATAAGCTCATTAGGACTGGAACCTCATGCCAACTGTGTATTGAAAGCTATACACTCTTAAGCATTGATTTATTTACTGTATATCTTAATATAACTTTACCCCCATTTATGTTTTTATCAGGAAAAAAAGAGTGAACCTCATGAAAAGTAGAACAAAACAGAACTTTACTTATGGTTAGTACAGTTCTGGTTCCCATTCTGAAACTGTAAGTAAAACCTTTTTTACAGGTTTGTAAATTGATTCAGAACCAGCAAAACAGACCCTCTTGTCAGGCTGGTGAGGAAAAAGTTGCAGTTGTGTCAAAAAAGTTGCGGTCACATAAAAAAAAATTGTGCTGTAGCTGCATTTCACAAATTTTCTGCCGTTTCGCAATTTTTTTAGCAGTTTAGTGAGTTCTATGTCAAAGTAAAATGGGACAGATTCGCTTATTACTACCCATAGACTCAATTTTAATCAAATAATATTCAAAATTATAGTACAGTACTGTGTGCTTGATTCTAACTAAGAAATTGAAAAACCCAACATACTGTCCTTTGACTTCAGCTTATTCCCCAAACTTCAGCTTAGTCCCCAAACTTTTCACCATGGGTCACTAGGGTACTGCAGTTTTAGGTCCCTTAGACAGAATCGGCAGCTAATCGGGCCGTGTATGGGCACTACCGACGGGCCTGCCCGATCGATATCTGGCCTGAAATCGGGCAGATCTCAATCGGGCAGGTTAAAAAATCTAGTCAGATCAGGGACCCCATCGGCTTGTTCCTGGACCGACTTTTCCTATACCCGTTGGTAGAATTAGCCTGGATTCTCCTGATATCGCCCACCCGTAGGTGGGGGATATCGGGAGAAGATCTGCTCGCTTGGCCAAGCGAGCGTATCTGAAGGTGTATGGGCACCTTTAGTCACCAGGTAACTGCAGTTCAAAGTAAGAAAAAGTTTGTGGAGCCACCAAAATCAGATTTTACCTATTGACTTTCTAAGGGGAAATTCAACCTGTTGCCAATCTCACAGTATTAAAAACCTAGGTCCCCAAACTCATCATATTTCACCTATTGAATTTTTTTGGTTTAAATTTAAAATGTTGCCATTCTTATACTATTTACACCAGGGTCCCCAAACTTTGCAGAGTTAGTCACTGGGTGACAATAATTCAACATTTGAAAAAAGTGGGTGGTGCCAATCAGATTTATTTCATTGATTTTAATTGGGAAATTTAAAAAGTGCTGCCATTCTTACATGTTTTCTTACATTTTTAACACCAGTGTCCCAAACTTTTCACAGTTGGCCAATGGGGGACTAAGATTAAAGGTTATTTAAAGTGGGCGGAGTCACCAACAGCCAATTAGGTTTCAGAAATTGACTTTTATTAGTTTATATTTAAGTTGCTGGCTTTCTCACACTATTTATGCCAGGGTTCCCTAACTTTGGTTTATATTTAAACTGATGCCATTATTGTTAAACTTTTCAAAGTTAGTCACTGGGTATTTGTGGTTTAAAGTTAGAAACTGGGAGACTGCAGTTCAAAAATAGGAAAAGTGGGTTGGGCCACAGCCAATCAGATTTCATTCATTGAATTTCTTTGGTTTAAATTTAAAATGCTGGCTATTTTCACACTATTTATGCCAGAGTGCCCAAACTTTGCACAGTTTGTCACTGGGTGACTTTGACTCAAGGTGAGAAAACGTGGGCATACCCACCAACCACCATCACAATGACCCTATTAACTTTTATTGGTTTAAATTTAAACTGCAGCCATTCTTTGACTATTAATTGTGGGGTCCCTTAACTTTGCAGAGTTAGTCACTGGGTAACTGCAGTTTCAAATGGGTGCCAATCAGATGTCACTTATTAACTTTCAGTGGGGAAATTGAAATTGCTGCCATTCAGACACTATCAAAACCTATATTACTATATAACTGTGGGTGGAGCCCAGACTTCCCTTTCTAGTTACCTTTTATTGTCCTATGTCTATTTAATGTTTTTGATATGACTTTTTAGTATGAAGATCCAAATTACAAAACGACACTTTATCCAGAAAACCCCAGGTCCCAAGCATTCTGGATAACAGATCTCATATTGGTACTAAATAATGGCATTTGTGAGCTAGCTAGGTCCTAAAGAGTAGAAACTGACTAATATAATTACAAGTTTACATTTGTTCTTTGAATTTCTAATAACTATGAGACTTTAGCTCAAATAAATAGCATGTTACACTATTTCACAAGAAAATGTTTTGCGTGTATAATAAAACAATATTTCATTCTTAGATGACCTTCGCTGAGTTTTCTATTGTGGAATGTAAAATAAATGCAACTCCTGGGACAGTACTAAATATATGTGGTAAAACATTCCATAAAAGTAACTCCCCTCTTCACTGAAATCCCACCATTTTCATTTCTAAAGAGGAGCCAATTTTTAGCTGAAGTATTTAGGTCTTCATCTCGCTCAAGCAGTTTTCGCATAATTTGCTAGCAGATTAAAATGAATTACATGCATTGAAGATTTTTGCATGTTTCTCAAGCAATAAAAACTGATTTCTGGTTTTATTTTTTCATTAAATTCTGGCAAGCAGAGAATCAAAATAGGGTTATACACCATTTAACTTTTATGAGATTGATTTTTTTCCAGGCAGCACAGTGTGTGCATTTATGTGTGTATTGGAAGAGGTTTCTCTGGATTGGTGCCTTATATAGCAGCAGTGGTAGAAAATATGGCAGAAACAGCACAGTGATAATATTGGTAAGACTTCAATGCTAAATTGTTTAGGGAGTATTAAGCTTCTATGCTCTTAAGTGTGCAGCAATAAAGTGAAAAAAAGCAAAAAAATAATAATTAAATAGATTCTACTCATAGTTGAATACTTAATTGCAATGGGAATATATGGGATACACTTAATTTCTGGTTATGGTTTCAAACTTTATAGCCTGTTTTAGTACACAGACATTCAGGTCTGGGCTGGGATTCAAAATAGGTCCTGGCATTTCAAGTACACAGAGGCCCAAACAGCCCCCCCACAGGCCCAAACATAGTGACTGTCTATGGCATCTTACAGCAGCCCCTCTGGCATTTGCCAGAATCCACAGATTGCCAGTCCAGGCCTGCAGAACGTTTTCCAATTTTTAAAAAATTTAAGCATCTGCTTGGTCTATGAAAAAACTAAAAAAAACTTGCTTGAGTTCATTAAAATTTGCACTTAGCAGGCTCTGAGCAGCTGCTAAGAAACTAAGCTCAGGTGTCATCATAAGAGGTTGACCTGTCATAGAAGCTGATGCTACAGGGCAGATTATTCAATTCTGATTGTACTAGTTTTAGAGCTGCCATGTACATTAAGTCTAAATTATTTACTAAATTGCCTTATATTGTCACATTTATATTCTATATATACAGTATATTGTGGGTCCCTAAGCTCAGATAACTGACAGCAGCACAGAGTATGTGCAGTTAATCAGCAGAAAAGAAGATGGGGGGCTACTGGTGGTGAACACACTGAGCATCTAACAAAATCCAAGATGGGGAGCTCCTGTGACAACTCTAATGGCATGGATAATTAATGCAATAGAGATGCTGAACCTTTGGTGCAATACATTTGGTGCAATAAATTTGGTATATAAAATATGGCACTTCTAGCCATATTCATTTTTAGGGTTTAGTTCTCCTTGAGACTAACCTTAGTAGAAATTTACAGATTCCTTATTTTATTCACTACAACAGATGTTTTAAATATAAAAAGGGATGAAATTCTTCTGATTTCTGTGTGCAGTATTATTCTACTGCTTTTATTTTTAAATTAAAAATTGAATCTATATAGGTCACATTCAGTGGATCACATAAATCCACAAAAGATTTGTTATATTTTATTTCTTATACAGCGATGTATAGAATTTCTTTCAGGTAGAGGGAATCCCTGCCCTGTAGAACGTACTGTACTGTACTGTGAATAATTTGTATTATTCACAGTACATTGGGCCAGATTCATTTCAATGAGTAAACATTGTTTAATGGTTTATTACAGGGCAAGATTCAATGTCAGGAGAGAAAACTCTTCTCCTAATTCAGTTTTTTTACAATAGACTTCAATTTAGTTTCTATGTGATAAACAGTAAGATAACTTTTCCTTACTGAATCACATCTGTCTCTTTAGGAAAATTTGGAATTGAACTAGATGATAAGCTTTTTTCACCAAATTGAATCTGGCCCATTACCTCTTACAATATTTTTTGTTTTCAAACACATTTTACTGAGTTGTAATGCAAGTTACTTGCCACCCATTATATCACTGAGAATAATTTTATTGTGAAAGTTTATTTTAATATTATAAACATTATTGGCTCTAGAATGTATAATATTTCAGTATTTCAGTTGCTTATAGGTTTTGTGACTTCAGATAGACTGCAAGTTCTTCTAAAAAGCAATTCAGATGCTTCAGCAACGAAAGAAGTGTCCTTATACTCTGTGGTTTTATACAAGTTACTTTGTTTACCTTTTTTACTTTTGACTGATAAAAAACATTCTCTTTAAATTCAAACTTTATCAGATCTGTCAGTATGTAGGAAACAGTGTGTGATTTTTGCAAAATGAATAAACTGGACTTGCACAAATCTGATTAATGCTTGGCAAAGGGTAAAGCAAAACTATAAATAAAACTACTTGCCAAAAACATTTATATGGGCTTGGTAAGGAGCATCTTATTATGCATTTGCCATAATATGTGTAATACCTTCATTATGAGCAGGAAATGAAAAGGGCTGTTCCATATACACTAAAGCCTTTGATCAGATGCTTTTTTAATAGATGGAGAATATAATTTCTCTGAAAGGCAAGTTAATGAATATTGCTCCATGTCTTATAAATTAATGTCATCAATACTGTGGCATGAATATTCATGCCAAAGCAGCTTTGATTGTTAGACTTGTTTTTTATATTATTTCAAGAATTACATTATATTTTCTTGGCATGTAGTTTCTGATGTAATACTGGAGACATAAATACTTGAGTTCAGAAATACCATAAGAAATGTCTTTTTTTCTCAAGTTTAAATTCATGTAGAAAGAGGTGACTTGAAACACATGGAACCTTTGGGTGGGATGAAGTAAATTTTACCTATGTTTTGTTACAGTGTAAAGGTGACCCTTGCCTCTTAGACTATTAAATTTTAGTACCTCCCAGGTTTGAATTTCTCTGACCTCACCGGTGGGTTTAGTTGAGGAAGATGCCTGCACACTGTGTAACAGCTGAGGGGCAGGATGTAAACAAGGAAAGCGGGGCAGTTTCGAGTTCCTTTTCATAGTTCCTTTTTCATTTAAAAAATGATACCCTACACTTTAAATGTTTCACATAGAATGATAAACTTCCTTTATAAGAGTAAATTAGATAAAGTGAAATCTATGCAGGATCTGCAATGGCTTTTGGGGGTTCAGGCGTATAGAGGGATAGTTAGTATTTCTGACTGTTACACTGTTTATATATAGCACGTGCCAAACTCATTATGTACTCAAACAGGAAGGAAAAGAAGGTAGACAAATTTGTAGTGGGGTCTAGTAACTTAAGGTTATGCAACTGAAATCTGACTTAGGTCAGACTCTGGTTACAAGATCTTCTAGTAAAACAGACAACAGTTATCAATTTATGTTTATTCAGTTTATTATTTAATTTACTTTAAATTGTAATTTAATTTCTATTTTTAGTGGTTTCTGAGCTATTTGCATTTTTACACTTGCCTAGCAGTATAAAGCTGCCTGCACTACGGGTATCTCAGAAACCACTTAAAACAGTAAATGAATGGTAATTGCAAAAGTGTTCTGAGGACAACTCTGAGTAATTATGCACCAATTTATTTCTTTTTGGTTTAAATTACCTTTAAAGGGGACCTGTCAAAATCTTCTATCCTGTTAATTGGACAAACTTAACTTGTACTGAACAAAGTAGGCAGGTGCCATTCTGTGGTTGTCATTGCCCATTATGTAAAGAAAGCACATTTCTTATAGGTACAATTACATGTCATTGTTTCACAGTCTGCCACAGTCTCTCATTCATCCTCTCCTTAAAACAGTGCAGTCGTCTGTCCCTTTCGCAGAAAAGCACCCCCAAAGCATGATGTTACCACCCCCATGCTTCACAGTAGGGATGGTGTTCTTGGGATGCAACTTATCTTTATTTTTCCTCCAAACAGGGCGAGTGAAGTTTAGACCAAAAAGTTCTACTTTGGTCTCATCTGACCACATGACTTTCTCGCATGCCTCCTCTGGATCATCCAGATAGTCATTGGCAAACTTCAGACGGGCCTGGACATGTGATGATTTGAGAAGGGGAACCTTCCGAGCAATGCATGATTTGAAACCATGACGGTGTAGTGTTCTACCAACAGTGACCTTTGAAACTGTGGTCCCAGCTCTCTTCATGTCATTGACCAGCTCCTCCCTTGTAGTTCTGGGCTGATTCCTCACCTTTCTTATCATCAGTGATACCCCACGAGGTGAGATCTTGCATGGAGCCCCAGTCCTAGGGAGACTGACAGTCGTCTTTAGCCTCTTCCATTTTCTAACAATTGCTCCAACAGGCCCTGTATCCCTTTTCAGCCTTGTGGAGGTCCACAATTTTGTCTTTGGTGTCTTTTGACAGCTCTTTGGTCTTGCAGATGGTAGTAGTTGGAGTCTGACTGACTGTGGGGTGGACAGGTGTCTTTAAAGAGCTCAGACAGGTGCTACTAATTTAGATTAATGAGTGGAGTAGAGGTGGACATTTTAAAGGCAGAATAACAGGCCTTTAAGAGCCAGAATTCTTGCTGATTGCCAGGTGTTCAAATACTTATGTGCAGCAGTGCAATACAAATACATTCATAGGCGGATTTTCAATAAGGCTAGGGGAGGCTAAGCCTCCCCAAACCTGCTCTGGCACCTTAGAAATAAAAAACAAAAAAAACCCTTGCTCCTTTTCTGCGCTGTCCTGCAAATCTTCTCCTGTCCCTGAAAGCTCCAGGTTCTGCTATAATCAGCTGTGCTCTGATTGGATCTTTCTTCTTGTGGATTCTCCAATCAGAGCACAGCTTTCTTAACAGTAAAATTGACCAATCAAGGTACAGATGCAGACAGGGATTGGGAAATTTTGCAAACTGGAGGCAGTGCAGAAATGAAGACTTAAAAAAGAAGAATCTGCAGACTGTAACTTTACCCATAAACCAGCTTTGAACTTTTGCTGCAGTTTTCATCCCACAGGTACTATACACAAGTAAAATACTGTATATGTTCTATGTCACTAGCTGGAATTAAATTGTTTTTTGTCACCTGACATCAATAATATCCCTATCCCCTACCCTAACAGATGGAGGGTAAGTTAACTTTTTCCCCCTGACAAAGCTCATTGTGCTTTTATATATTTGTTATGGTTTTTTGCACTTTCTATTTTTTTTTTAACTATTGTTTTTTTCATTTCTAGTTAGTTACAGTGGAGCCAATGCTGTGTATCCGTGCCAGTGTTATAGTGCCAGGGCCTGAATATCTGCCATCCGTACCCACTGCTCCTCATGGCATATAATGTGCTGGTTTTGTATATAAAGACTGGGGTTTCTGGGGCCCATGGGGGCTGCTACCTCAAGGGCCCCCACCTCAGTTGCACACCCTGTTCCTTACACTTGCTACCAGCAAGCCGCCATGCATGTGTGCACGTACATAGCGCACCTCTGGCCCACGTGTGTATGAGCACACATTGCATCTCCTTACTTTTATTTCAGCACAACTTCAAGGCATGGAGCAGGCCTGGGCCGGCGGGGCCCACCAGATGTTCAACCTTGTATGTGGGTATATACAGTACAGGTATGGGATCCCTTTTCCGGAAACCCATTATCCAGAAAGCTCAGAATTACAGAAAGCCCGTCTCCCATAAACTCCATTTTAATCGAATAATTCAGAACTTATTTAAACAGTACCTGTACTTGATCCCAACTAAGATATAATTACCCCTTATTGGGGGCAGAACAGCCCTATTGGGTTTATTTAATGGTTAAATGATTCTCTTTTCTCTGTAATAATAAAACAGTACCTGTACTTGATCCCAACTAAGATATAAATACCCCTTATTGGGGGCAGAACAGCCCTATTGGGTTTATTTAATGGTTAAATGATTCCCCTTTTCTCTGTATTAATAAAACAGTACCTTTACTTTATCCCAACTAAGATATAATTACCCCTTATTGGGGGCAGAACAGCCCTATTGGGTTTATTTAATGGTTAAATGATTCCCTTTTCTCTGTAATAATAAAACAGTACCTGTACTTGATCCCAACTAAGATATAATTAATCCTCATTGGAGGCAAAACAATCCTATTGGGTTTAATTAATGTTGTATTGATTTTTTAGTAGACTTAAGGTACAGAGATCCAAATTACAGAAAGACGCCTTATCCAGAATACCCTTGGTCCCAAGCATTCTGGATAACGGGTCCTATACCTGTATATCAGTGTTGGTATATATATTTGTTGTTGTGTATAAGTACACAAATATGTCCTCTTGTCACACAGATGCATCAGGTTGCAGTTGCAGCAGGGCAGGGAGGCAGCCAATCAACTGGCCACTGTTATTACTACTATTATTATAGAATAATGCTTTACTAACATGACAAGTCCTTAGGAATGCTGCACAGAAGCTGATCAGCACTTAAAGGAGAAGGAAAGGCTAAGTCACTTGGGGGTGCCAAAATGTTAAGCACCCCAAGTGACTTTAATCATTTACCTTGTACCCCGGGCTGGTGCCCCTGTTGGGAGAAAACCGTACCAGCCCGGGGTACCTGCAGCGAGCGTCTCCTCTTCCTGCTTCTGTCATTCCCTAATGACTTGTCATGTTAGTGATTCCGAAGGAACCGAAATGAGTGAGCATTCCGGTAGGGCTGGGTGGAAGTATTAATGTCTAAGACTTTTCTCCTACAAGTAACATCCATTGGAATGGAGACATGTATAGCTAGCTTGGGCTTTATTTACATTTATTTAATATGCCTTGCTGTGTAAGGAAAGGATCTATAGGCAACATCTTATAGCTCCTTAGTATTGATCTAAGAGAAACAGAGCTGCCACTGCCCCGTGTTGATCCCTTTCTGCAGGCCGTATTGCAGCAGCCATTCAGACTTAGCCCTTCAGTGTTGGCCTGGAGTTCCCAGAATAATAAGAGAGCGCATTACTTGGCTATATGAGTAATGTAGGCCACTTACATACAGTCAGAATGTGGGCAGACAAGTTACATAATAATGACCCATGTCCCATCTCCTGTTAGTGCTACAGATGTAGCATGGCAGTTAATGATCTCCTATCTGGATAAATATGAGTCAAAGAACACTCTATCATCACTGTATCATAAATAAACTGCTGTCTCACTGAGTCCCTCTGCCCAACTGGTGAATAAACGATTACACGGTATGTATCCTATTGCTTTATACTGTGGGGTAGCAGCCTCCGGCCCCTGTCAATCACTTCCCCCACAAGCTCTAGCGGTTGTTTCTCCGGCAGTAATGCACTGAAAATGCCTGTTCCTTTCTAGGCTATGGACACAGTGACTGATCACCCCGGGAACATAGAGCAGGTATGGCCAGAGAATCTCACCCCAGTGGCCCCACCAAACACATAAGCGCACCAGCTGCCACAGCTGTCACCAACACCCATTATAGCTTTCACTCCGGTCCATATGGTGTCATTTCAGGATTATTCCTTTGTACAGAGTGCCGCCAGGGCTTCCCCATTGTCTGCTGGTTAAACTGTCATACAGCAAAAAGGGAAAGTTGTGCTCACCACTAAATTTTAAGCCAATAGGCGGGGTGATATGAGTCTTTGACCACAAAAGTCATACAGAGACAAGAGGTCCTATGCACTGAGCCATTATCGATATATATATATATATATAGGACATTAAAACATTCTGTGCACTAAGCTACTAAAAAATGCTCTCAGCTTCATCCATATTTTACAGAGGCCCAACATGTGCTAAGCACAGTGACATACAGTATTAATAAGTCTGTACCTCCTAAGCCTCACACTGTTCTAACCCCAATGATATGTTTATATAAGCTATATATTGTTTATATAGCAATTATTATAGGTATACAGGTATGGGATCCATTATCTGAAAACCCATTATACAGAAAGCTCCGAATTATGGAAAACCCATCTCCCATAGACTCCATTTTAATCAAATGATTCAGAATATTAAAACTGATTTTCTTTTTCTCTGTAATAATAAAACAGTACATTGTGATTGATCCCAACTAAGATAGAATTAATCCTTATTGGATGCAAAACAATCCTATTGGGTTTAATCAATGTTTTATTAATTTTTTAGTAGACTTAAGGTATGGAGATCAAAATTACGGAAATGCCCCTTATCCGGAACACCCTTGGTCCCGAGCATTCTGGATAATGGATCCTATACCTGTATAGTGATATTTCTTAATTTTTGAAGTCTCCCTCGAGGCTTCAGCACTGACCAAAATCCCTGCCTCAGTCAAGATCAGTAACACTGGGCCCAGACATGACTTATTCCCTGCTTTTATTTCTTCAATATTAGTATCACTTTTCACCCATTTCTCCCTCCCCTGCCCCTTGATTGCACCTTCTCTTTTCAGTTACCGTTTTCCCTTGCACTACAAGTGTCCGTCATCTCTAACACTCCCTGGCAATACAATAAAAAGGCAAGAACACCACAAAATATGTATTAAAGCTTTATTTATAAAATAGATTTTATTTGTTTGTATTAAATTTTAGTCTAAAAGAAACCTGCCTATTTGCTAGTTGGTCCAAAGGAAGGCGAAAAACCACCATCTGAAGCCAGAGCCAATTTGCCTCAGAGGGGAAAAAATTCCTTCCTGACTCCCAAAAGGGCAATCGGACAAGTCCCTGGATCAACTTGTACTAAGGGTTTATGTCAGTGTGTATGTGAGGGGATTAGAGAGGAGGTGTCGCTGGCTCTACAGTGGGAGATTTGAAGTGTGTGAGGGTGGAACAGAAGATAAATGGAAGAGACTAGCTGAAGAGAAATAAGAGATTAGAATAAGGCAAAGAGCATGCTGGTTGAGGAGTAGACAAATAAAGGGAAGGCAGGCGGTGGAGCTAAAATTAAGAGAAGAGACCTTGGGTGGAGCTATGGTAATTTGAATCTAAGGTCCCACTGGTGGAGCTGTGGTGTTTAAAAAATGTGAATGCCACTGGTGAATCTGTAGAAATCTGTGGTGAGTATTACTGTTGCTGTGGTTGTTTGAAATGAAGATATTAAAGGAAAGACATCATTGGTAGAGCAGTGGTAGTCTGAGATATGATGACAGATAATGATGACAGATCTACAGTTAGAAAAACAGATCTGAATGCAGATGTTAAAGGCAGAGACTGCTGGTGGAGTTACAGTTATTTAAAGAGGAGACGCCACTGTGGAGGAGCTGGGGCAGCTGCAAGGATAGTGTTGATGGAGCTACAGATGCTAGAGGTGTGGTAGTCTGAGGAAAGAGCCTAGTGGTAAAGGAGCAGTAGAAGAAGGAGAGATGGTACCTTTCTCTGCAGATGTTCCTTTCTCCTTGGATGGTATACAGGAGACTCACCCTGGGCACTTGATGTTATTGGCCACAGGATCACACACAGGCAAAACCCTCCAGGGCCATTTGCTGAGCCTCCTTCTGTTCTAGTGATGTTTCAGTTGCGCAGAAGTCACAGGCTCGCCGTAGATGTTCCATGGCACAGCAAGGCCGTAGATGATCCATGGCCCAGCAAGGCCGTAGATGTTCCATGGCCTGCCGTAGCTGTTCCCTGGCCCGCCGTAGTTGTTCCCTGGCCCGCCATAGCTGTTCCCTGGCCCGCCGTAGCTGTTCCCTGGCCCGCCGTAGCTGTTCCCTGGCCCGCCGTAGCTGTTCCCTGGCCCAGCGAACTGCTCTCAATCCTATACAGATAAATAAAATCACAGTAAGGAAAAAACAAATCCTTGGGACGGCCTTTCATCCAACTAGTCTGAACTACTGAACCCATTTCACTACAATTACCAGCAGATTTGACATGGCGGTAGTTCCATGATTCTACTATGAGTATGCTGCGTCTGCTACTGACTTGCAGCAAGCGAATTGGATGCAAATGCTGTTACTATTGCTGCGCAGAATGAACTTCAGTTTACAAAAGCACCTACTAATTAGCGCATGTATTGCTGCAGGCGCAACAGTTGCTAGAGTAATGCAACCAACTAGCACTTGAGATTTATAACAGGAAAGCTGCAAAATAAAACTTATATGATTCAAAAGCAACATTATATTACATTATATTATTGTACTAAAATGTAATAATAAGGTAAAGTACCCCTCTAAAAATATGTTTATTATTCCTAGCACCACTATTACAATTCCAGCTCAAGCAGCTTCTCATTTTAGTAAGTTAAGTGATGTGACAGTACAGCCATAACAAATATAATGGATTCCCTCACCTTGTTTGGCCGGCCGGTTCTGCACAGCCCGAAGGTGTTCCTCGATTTCAGCCCTGATGGTCTTCGCAGGGGGCAGTTCAGTAATGAACGGGTGCTGCAGGAGCTCTTCCGCACTCCATCTCCGGGAAGGATCCTTCTCAAGGCACGACTCCAAGAAGGACACAAAAGTTTGAGACCTGGAAAAAGGAAAAGATTTGAGCAAGATAAACAGATGTATCGCTTTAATCGCTAATATGCCAAGGCGAGAGACACACAGAGTTGCAGTATCAGTATCGCACAGTGACATGAGCTGGGAAGGACTCACCAGGTCCTTGATATGAGCCTCGGAGAGTCGTTGTTGATGATCAGGTCCGACACTAGTTCCTGATCGGCGTATGCTAAAAGTTAAAAACATATATATATCAGTCCCTTCAAACACGAAGCTGAAGTATTGGGGCTTATTCGCTATTTCCACCATAATAGACATTTTGCTTTAGAATAATTATAACAAACAAAACATAACAAACAAACAATACCCCTGCACATAGAAACACAGGCAAAGCCTGTAATTCTGAATGTAACAGATGACTAAATAAAGGCTCTTTGCCAGATTGGGTAACAATTCCTTGGTTACAATGTACAGAAACCCACAATTGTTGTGATTCACTTACGTGTTTTTCCCTCGGCCATTTCAATGGCAGTGATTCCAAGGGACCAGATGTCACACTGGAAAAGAAGACACCAAAGAGCATTAGGATAGAATTGGGTTAGCGTATGATTTAGTTACTTGTTACCAGGGGGTTCCCAATGGCTTCATGTTTAGCACTCATGTAACTGAATTGGCCTTTACTGAATGCAGCACCCATTTGTGCAGACACATAAATGCCATTGGGTCCTCCTACTGCTTCTACAACATACTTTGTTGTCAAATTCCGGTTCCCTGTCCCTCCTCCTAAAGGCCTCGGGCGCCATCCAGTGCGCAGTCCCATCAGCCTGGTTGCACTTCCCTGTCTGTGGGTCCAGGTCCCAGCAGTGTCCGAAATCGACTGAAATGACAGATTAAACATATAATTGGAAAATTCATTCATTTTAAGGGCAATAAGATATAAACCTGTATCATGATACCCTTTGTACTTTATATCCACAGAAGCTTCCCCCCATCCATTCATCTTACAACTATAAGTTTTACTCACTGAGTTTGATGTTCCCCTTCTTGGTGAGCATCACGTTGGGGCTCTTGATGTCCCTGTGAACGGCCCGGTGGTGGTGAATGTGGTTGAGAGCCTGGGGAGATTGAGATGTAGGTTATAAGAATATAACGGACATTTGGCTAAATATTCCTAACAAAGAGCGTGTAACACAATGTAGGATAATGTAAAGCAAAATAATAGAAGAGTCTTTAAGGAGTGAATCCAAGTTTACCTTCAATACCTCCCTGCAGACATAGCCAATCCAGGTCTCCTTCAGGGATTGGCCTTCGGTGCTGTCGATCAGGTTGTACAGGGAGCCGCCGCTGCAGTACTCAAGGACAAGCTGCAATAGGAAGGAATGATTTCAGGCCGTGTATGTATTTTTTCGCCTCCAATGGAGATCTCTTTGGCACATAAGGGATGAATGTGATGCAACAAACAATTTCTTACCTCCAGATACTCCGATGACTCCTCGTTTGGAGCAGGGTGGTAATAAGCTCCATAGTAAGAGGCGATGTTCCTGTGCCTGCTGAACTTCAGGAGAAAGCTTACCTCTCGGCAGACTGACTCCTCATCCTGGGGAAGAAAAATAGAAACCCTTTAGCTCACATAGGCAGCCACACAATAGGGATGATATGGAGAAAGGAACTATAAAGAAACCTTACCCGAGTGATGTTGGCCATCTTGACGGCTACCTTACCTCTGCGATGGTGATGGCCCTGTAACACACACAGAAAGGTGTAACTGACATTCAGTATTAGCTGGAAATATCAAGACTCATATTGGGAACAAACTGACAGAAATATTGAGTTATTAAGGAATGTAATCATGTGCATAGCAGGGATAGTGATAGCACTTTCAACTTGCTTTCAGCTCCCCCTGCTCTCTAGGAATTTGGTTGGTCCCTTACCATGAACACGGCTCCAGTGCCGCCCTCTCCGATTTGCATCTCCTTGGTCAGCCGACCATCAGGAGGCTGGGAAAAATAGATAAATAGAATTAAAGGGGAATTTTATTGATAACATAATATTCCACGGGGTAAAAAATATGTATTAACTACAATGGGGGCAGATAGGAAGGAGAGGGACTTTTGGGAAGGAGGGGCATGAGAAACACATGAGAGACAGAGGCAATTGGCAGGTGTGAGGTACATAAAACTGGGGGGGTATCACCAAACCAACACCCAAATTCCATGCTCTAGCAGCCCCTACAGGGTGTTGGTCATGTATGTCACCCTCTTTCCTACTCACCTTATAAATTTCGGAGAGGCATCCGAATTCAGCTGTACGCTGAGGGAAAATTAAAAGATGTTGTTAGTTTAAAGGGTCATTATTAGGCCCAACACTTGCTGAGTAACAAAATGGTACTACCCTGTGTGCCCTTCCACTAGAAGTGGGGTCCCATAGCAAATTCACTTTAGGGCCTTTTAAACCTTGGCCAAGAATGGGACTTTATTCACAAACCAACTTATTAGTCTTTGCCCCACTGTGCCCCTTACACCCCCTGGGCCCCCAGCAGTCACAGGGTCTCCTTTCTCTATAGTTACACCCCTGGATAGTAAAGAACTGTCTGATAAAGTGTCTGATTCTGGGATAAATTGGCCCCATATAGAAGTAGATATTTATTCAGGCTTATTAAAGAGCCCCATATGGGCAGAACACTGCTCTGTGTGTCACTGAATGGGTTAACATTCTATACTTTACACCAAAACCCTTGAGTCAAATGAAATCCATAGCAGGAGCCTTACCTTCCTCCGGGGGGCGCAGAATGGCATTGCGCCCTAGTGGTTTTGCTCTTAAAAGAGCAGTTGGGTTTAGAAAAAAAAAAATCAGCTGATATCAATGGAAGATGTTTTTTCCAAAGAAAAGCTGAAAATTTCAGGAAAATCACTGAAAATCGCTCTGAAATAGCTTTGAAATCGCTCAGAAATCGCTCTGTCGCACAGAATTTCACTGTATGGGGGGACAGAAATAAAAAGATATAAGTTCCATGGTCCGGCCCTCTCTGCTATACAGATCAGGATACACTGCATTATATTCACATTATTCCCCCCTGACCAATCCTTCCATTTTACCAAAAAAACTGATATTTATTCTCTATGATATTTTCATTCAAATTTCTGAAATCTGATTTCTGTGTAATGTGACATTATTTCAAGTTAGCAAAAATCATGCTGCTGGCTTCTGCAGCAATAACGGCATTAAAGGTGAAGTTCCCCTTTAAATTATGGTAAAACAGGTAGCAGCATTTCCCCGTATTTGGCACCATCCGTCCATCCTTCTATTAGAACATAATGCCCGGTCCCTCCTGCAATGTTATTACCACCATATAACTAAGGCCCAATGGTGGGAGAGCAGATAAGGATTCTGGGAGTTGTAGTTCTGCAGCACCTTGGGGGCCACATGTTGGGGGACTATGGATATTCTATTCTATCCTTTAGGTCAGAGAAAAAACTGGAATAGGCACCTGCCCTGTTATACTACAATTCCCAGTATCCAATGTAACCCAGTGCTGTCATGCCTGGCAATATACATAGCACCCAGGGGCAAGGAACACACATATATATATACATAGCACCCAGGGGTAAGGAACACACATATATATACATAGCACCCAGGGGTAAGGAACACACATATATATACATAGCACCCAGGGGTAAGGAACACACATATATATACATAGCACCCAGGGGTAAGGAACACACATACATATACATAGCACCCAGGGTAAGGAACACACACATATATATACATAGCACCCAGGGGTAAGGAACACACATATATATACATAGCACCCAGGGGTAAGGAACACACATATATATACATAGCACCCAGGGGTAAGGAACACACATATATATACATAGCACCCAGGGGTAAGGAACACACATATATATACATAGCACCCAGGGGTAAGGAACACACATATATATACATAGCACCCAGGGGTAAAGAATGGCTGATAGTGGCATATGTAGCCCAGTAACCACTGAAAAATCTATGCCACGTTGTACTGACCCCCTGCTTGTGTTTCGTAGTTCAGAAGGCAACTGCAAAGGCTTTCAAGGCATGCTGGGAGATATAGTTCTGTGCTAAATAACTATGGGCAAAGCTCTATATAACATCATCACCCCCCCATCACTTGCACCAGTCCAGGTGGTGATATCATTACTAGCATAGGATACTGAGATTCTGACTGTTTAACAGGATGAACCAATACATGGGTCGGGGGGTTTCAACTTGCACAGTAGGGAAATAGCAATAATGGCAGCTCTAAGAGCAGAGGGGATCCCATATAAAGGAAGGGAGATGATTACAGGTACTTGTTTTGGATTTCATGAAAGAGAACAGTAGTTGGATTGGGAATGATGGAGCACATTAATGTATCCCCTGTATGAGTGTCTGTATGCTCCACCCACCTCTATAGTAAATATTAATATACCTAAATAGGTTGCAGCCAATCACATTTGAGTTTAAGATTTTACCTATGACTGGCTACCAAGATCCAACATGTATATAAATAATGCTGAGCTGAATGGGACCCTAGCAACCACAGGACAAGGGCCACAAGCTGCAGGTCTGATAGGGGATGATGGGAGTTGTAGGTCAGTGACAGTTACAGGACTACAGGCTGAAAGTATGATAGGGGATGCTGAAAGTTGGGACAAGCAATGGCTGCCTATCATTAACTGCCTCAGACAGCATCAGTGGCCCATTAATGCCTGCAAAATGGCAACTCTGAAACTTTATGCTTAAAAGCTTTTTAAAGAAGGCAGTTTTATGTACAAAGTAAGAAACAGAGAGAGAAATATGAATATTAAGAGCATTGGAGGCAGAACCTGAACACCAAGTGGCCAACTGTCATCCCAAACACTGTCAGACTTTGCCCTTAATAATAATAACTTGTTTTAATACAAAGCAAAATTAAAAACAACATAAATATTAATATTAGAAGAGGAATCTGAATCCCAAATGTTATTTTATGCTTTTTGTATTTATTCTGAGAGGTCTGTAGCCTCCCTGCTCCCCTATTTATTCCCCCAACCGCTACTCTCCAATAGTCATGTTTTATATGTATGTATTTATGTATTAAACTTGAAAAATTCTATGCAAACCCAAGGCTAATATCCCAGGCGCTACCTAGTGATGCAATTAAGTAGTGATTTTCTGCATTTATGTCATTATTTTCCTAAAATGTCCCCCCAGCGTGTGGCGCACTCCACTTACCTCTGATCCCAGAAATGAAAGTGAGAAAAGCCGTTAATAACGGACACTCTAGCAACCAAATGACAGTTAAAACGGTTAAACTTAAGAGCATCACAATGGTTCAGTCACACATCAGGCTTATGGCAGTGTGACAGTGACAGTTGGTGGCTGTGAAATAGCAGCTTTGAGACTTGTAGCTTAAAATCATACAAACCAGACACTTTTAAATACAGTGTGACTTACAGTAAGCAATGGGAATATCAATATATTAGAAGAATGTGGATACCAAATGTTATTTTATACTTCCATGTATCTATGCTGAGAGGTTTGTAGGCTCCCTGTCCCCCAATTCTTCCTACCAACCCAGCTCTCATAATAGAGTTTTATATTTATTAAATAAAAAAATATTAAATAAAAGAATATGTGTAAAACCAAAGCTAATACCCCAGATGCTTTATTTCATTTCTGCCATTATTCGTCTCCAGCGATGAGCTCTCCCACCTGGGCTGAACATTTCCATCTTTCTCGTACCCCTGAGCAGAAACATAAAATTATAGACACCATTGGATACCCCTGTTTGAATCACAGGGATATTAGAGTTGCAGTAAAGAGAAATAAACCATATTATTTATATTTGTGGTTGTGGCGATTATTTTTTTTTCTATTAAACAGACCAACTACAGTAAGGTTACACTTTGCAAAACACTTTGGGGCTGATTTACTAATCCACAAATCCAAATCCAAATGGGAAAAATTCGGATTGGAAACGAACATTTTGTGATTTTTTCGTATTTTTTGCAATTTTTTCGTCGCAGTTATGACTTTTTTGTAAATTGTTGCAACTTTTTCGTAGCCATTACAACTTGCGCGAATTGTTGCAACTTTTTTGTAGCCGTTACGATTTGCTCGTATATTGTCGCGACTTTTTCGTATTGAGCGCTTGTAAACGGCGGGCAAACCTTTGCGACTTTGCATGAGTTTGCAAGCCTCCCATTATTTTCATTTTAGCTATTTTTTCTGACTTTTATTGCATTTCTTTAAAGAAAGCACACACAAGTTAACGTAAATGCACACAGCCTACAAGATATTAGAAGGAACTTTGAGCCAGACTGCAAGAAGACAGAGAACATTATGTACTAAACAAATGGGAACAATGTGGGAGACTATGGGCAGAGTCACTGTCAGAATGCTACATAATGTGCTGTGGTCACTGTTACAATACATTGTGTGCAAAAGAACCTTATATTGGAACTTGTGCTTTTCTTTTGAGATATTATTGTCATTATAAGACCCTTTGGGAGAAATTTTTAGATGTAGGTTCTGATTAGCACCAAGCAGCAGTGAGTTTTGATCAGCCAAGAAAATGAAAACAACAATGCGATTGGTTGCTATGGACAACTGCCCTGGTAAAATTTAGCACCTATAATAATAAATTAGCCCCTCTGTTATCAGTGTGAATCATTGTTGAATAAGTGATGCTCTTTGGTGGTCTGTGTTATAGACTTATGGAGCGATTGTGGATAATGATAGGCACTTAAGGTGGCCACACACGTTTGGATTTTAGTCTTCTTCCAACAACATTCGGATATCAGTCGTAAATTTAAATGCAAAAATATTAAACTAACATTCAGACTGAAATTGTAGGATAAAGCCCTTAAAATAACAAATGGGAGGATGTTCTGAACATGAAATAGTTAGCAGACACCAATCGTACGAAAGTGACTTCCATTGGATATTCCATGGATATCATCTGATAAACAATATTTTATTGTTATACGGCCCAAATTTATAACTTCTCCGATCAACTAAATGAGCCATCACCATGGTAGGAAAAATCATAGGTACGCGTATGGCTAGCTGTACACTTGGCCAGATGCAATTCAGTGAGAAAAGGTTTATCACATGAAAACTTGATGCAAATCAATTCAGAAAGACATATCTTTTTTCATGTGAAATCTTTATCACATGGAACTCTCCAGCAAGTACAGATGCAACGTAGTTCCTTTACCATTTTGTTGCATTATGTCTCTAACTGGTTGTCCCAGAGATAAAAACATACCAAAATTTGCACAGTCTATGGCATTTTCCATTGTATTTTGCTGCCAAGTCTTTGCACTGTAGCACCATCTAGAGCAGGGATCCCCAACCTTTTTAACCCGTGAGCAACATTTAAATATAAAAAGGTTGGGAAGCAACACATGCATTAAAAAAGGTCCTGGGGTGACCAAAAAAGTCTGTAATTGGTTATTGTGTAGCCTGTATGTAGACTGGCAGCCTACAGGAGGCTCTTTTGGTAGTACCCATGGTCTTTATGCCTCTAAAACTTGTCTCCACGTTAGACATTTAAGAATGAAGACCTGCTTTGAGGCCACTGGGAGCAACATCAAAGGGGTCGGTAAGCAACATGTTGCTCGTGAGCCAATGGTAGGAGACCAATGATCTAGAGGCAGGACCTAACATCCAAAAAATGGTGTCTGGAACATGGTGAGACAAAATGAGAAAACTTGCTGGCTGCATTTGTAGGTGAACCAAAAGAGGCTATAAACGTGCGCTTCCCTGTTTTTAGAATTGAACACTGACATCTACAAGCCAGTTACTGAACTGCCAGGAGAACACAGAAAACAGCTTCCCATCTAAACTGTAGGGCCACACTTAGGTGTCCAAAACTCTAGGGGACTAGAGAACCAGTGTCGGGCTGGGCCCCAAGGGGCCCACCAGAAAACCTTAGACCCTAGGCCCACTCTTCAAACTATTTTTCCTCCTTTCCCCACCCAACCTCTTTATTCTCCTAGTCTCTTTTATTTATATGCTAGCATCTATATTTCCATCTATTTCTCCTCTTTGTTTCCATTCAGAAATTGTGAATGAACATGAAGCAGGCCTAATGGTCAGGCAGGAGGGCCTAATGACACCTGGGCCCACCAGGAGTTTTCCTGGTATCCTGGTGGGCCAGTCCGACACTGTTTGCACAGTATCCCTGGGAGTCAGTGGGAACTGCCAGACGTAGTTAAGAGGTTAATTTTTTACACCAGCAGTGAATCCACTAAGTGTCACATTAGCTGTAGGTCGGTCTATATATGGCCCATATTTAGCCTCCCCAAACAAAAATGTCACCCTCCGCCTATGAATACATTCTTTAAAAATCATACAATGTGATTTCCTGAATTTTTTTTTAAATGCTTCCTCTCACAGTGGGAATGCACCTACAATGTGAATTTCAGACCCCTCCATGATTTCTACGTAGGAGAACTTGCAAAATCGCAGGGTGTTCAAATACTTATGTTCCTCACTGTAACTACTATTGCTGAGAGCTAGAGCATATCTGAACAATGCTTGCAATCCGCCTTAAGAATTGTCTGCATTATATCTTTAATAACAGAAAGGAAAGATGTTACAATAATTCAGTACTATATGCAATTCACAAGCATAAAAATGCTCAGGGTTAAGCAGGGCACTAGCGTCAGCATGCTATGGCTGAACAGGTACAGATTATTTTCACATCTTAAATTAATTTTCTTAAAGATATAACATTGGATATTGATAGCAGTTTACCAGTGGAATCTCCATTGCATTACTTCATAAATGCTGACAGTATATTATAAACATGGACAGTAATGGACAAGGGAAACATCTTAGACTTGCGCCAATTTAGAAATAAGATGTAAGAGGTAGGAAGCAACCCTATAAAGTGAGCAACAGGAAAGGGGGCATAGATGGATCAGGAAATTTGGAATCATGAATTAGTCAATCATGATTGTATTACCTGTGCCTTATGTCACTGACAGCGGCCCTATCTCCATGTCCCTAGAAAATGACCCTGATCAAAATGATATCTCATTCAATTTTATTGGAATTTTACATTATACATTCTTTTTTCCTAACTACAACCATCTGTTAAATTACTAGTCTTTCAACTGGTCCCTGTAATGCACTTAAGCACAGCTGGTTTTATAAGTTTTTTTAAATGCTCAGCAAGCCTCCTGACATGTGGAGAATGGTGTTAGGTGTTAATCATACCCAGGATTTGTCTCTTCTCTCTGTCATATATGTGGCTGAGGGTGTTAATCACAGAATACTCTAACACAATACTGTTTTTGGCTGTAGAACACTATTTAGATTTCACACATTTGACACTTTACCCTTGGAAATTACAAATGTTAATACTTTGTCTCACAATTGCAAACTTGTTGACCAACACCATAGACTCTTTCCATTCCTAAAAGCTATATCTAATTTTTATATTCCAAGAAATCTACCACCCTCAAGAGAAACATTACAGAAAGATTTAATTTTAAGGTTTTTTAAGAAAACATATTTGATTTCCCTGTTAGCTCAACAGCACTGAATGTTACAGATGAATCTTATAAATTAGGTTTTCTTGGCCCCAAGATACCTTAACCCAAACTTTTATTTTTTGTAAGTCTGTTCACTTACTGGTCTGACTTGCCAAAAATGCTTTAAATATGTTTATAATAGAAGGGAAAAAAACACTTGTTTTGAGCTTACAGACCTAAAGTGCGCTGGTAATTACTTTACTGAATTGACCTTAATGTGTGTGCCTTCAGGCATATTTATGACTATCAGGTTATTGCAATGACCTTGAAATGATATGCATGATCGAGGAATTTGAACTTCAGCATTTCAGCAGGGCTGTGAAAACCATAAAACATGATTTGCAGTGGCAAGCAAGAGGGTAAAAAAGGTAAAACACTTTTTATAATATTTCTCTTGTTGTATATATAAAATTGTTGAAAATATAGGGACCTCTAATTGCACTGCTTACTGTTTGAACACAGATTAGTTGTGTTCAGCCACCAATGATTATATGATATCATAATGATATGATTAAACTTACCGTACAAAACAAGTTTTTATTGTGAACGTGTTGGGGTAAAATCTGATGGACTAATAAGCATTTCTTGAAATGCTATGCATGTTTTAGGGATTTGGATTTACGAACTTTAGTAAGGTAAAGAAAGACATTAAATAGCCACAGGAATTGGGTAAATATTAATATAATACAAGCAGATATTCATTCATGCAGGTAGTTATTGAAAATATGAATGTACCCAGGGTTGGCTGGGGAAAAAACCTGGTGGGCCCCAGCCCTAGTGGCCCCTGGCAGCCCAGACTCAATCCCTGTTACTGCTCCCCCAGCTGCCAGTGTCCTCCCCCGACGCGTTTCACCTGCTCATTCAGGGGAGGATGTCAGGTGGGTGGTGGTGCCACTTCAGGCGTGTCTACATTACCACTTCTTCATTACCACTCTAGCTTTCAGATACCGAAGCTTTACATTTGAATTATTCCAGTTGTTTTATCTTACTGAATACTTGATTTGAATGTATAATTAGAGTTTGTGAGTTTTAGTGAAAAAAACTCAAATTGCGGTAAAATAAAAATTTGAGTGTTGATATACAGCCCCTTAGTAATCCATGTCCATAATTTGATGAATTTAAAGAATAATTTTCTCTAAAGGTTAATTTTATTATTTTACTAATGCATAAAACAAGTAAACAAGGTAAACAGTGGTTTCCAGGTCACAGTGTTACATAGCGGGTTTAGCAAGGTAATACAGCAAGTTTAGTAGGATGAGTAGGAGTTGGTACAGAAGAGGATAGTACACTGTTATTAAAGCCCTGAATACAACCATGGTGTCCAGATACATTCAAATTTGGTCTGAGTACCCCTAGTTTCTGATGTATTGCTTTGTTAACCAATTGTTGCCATGAAGACATCTAGATTGTAAGCTCTACCCGGCAGGGACCTCCATCCTCTTGTATCTTTGACTTTTAATTTATTGCAAATGTACCTTGTATTTATTGTTATTATTATCTTAACCCCCTGTTAAAGAGTCTGATGGGGGTGATATAGACTTGATTTGGGATTTTGTATTGAATAAGCCTATCCTTGGTAAAAATTGGGAAACTGTAACAGTTCTCTGTTGCTTCCTCCCAGTCCTCGTGGATCATATCTGGTTTAGCCTGGAGATATTTGTCCATTATGAGGACAAAAGGTTGGGGGACTGAGTTTAAGAGAAAATATTATATCCTTGAGATCAGTTTGGAAGTTTCAGATGAGTGCAGAGTATCTTCTAGGGATGTGACTTGAAGTGATGAGAATTGTGTCCTAAATATGTCCTGAATAAGTTAAAGCTATTTTGACACAGTTCCTGATATGTGGGGAATCCTGAGTTTAAAATACGGTATCCAAGGTATTTCAATCCTATTCGGGGCCAGAATATATATCCTTGGAGCTGTCTAAAATGGATTAAATGGAAGTTTCCCTATAGAGGGAGTTTAGGGGAGAGCAGTGGAGGAGAGTTAGCCAGGCATTCAAAGGCCAATTGCCATGCTTTGTGTGGGGTAGGCAGAGAGAGGGGTGTGGGCCAGTGTCCTTGGTGGGGCAATATGGGAAGTTTTGGAGCCCAGGTATTGATTCCAAAATAAATGATGGTAAAAGCCAATTTGGATTGTAACTGTGAGGAAGCACCAGTGCAGTGTACTTCACAGGTGTGAGGTCAAATAATACAGGCATAGGTCTGAGAGGGCTAGGCCTCCAGCCATGTATAGGGCTGTCAGTTTATCCCAAGCTACTCTTGGTGATTTATTGCTCTATAGGGTGAGAGGTTTGACCAGTGCTTAAGGTCCTCGGTCATGGATGATTGCTGGGGATTTAATTGAATGTATTGGGCGATATCCTAATGGATTTCTATACCCAAATATTTAAAAGAGGATACCCATTTCAGTTGAGTGCCAGGAGGTTGTTCTGGTATTGGAAAGTTATCTATGGGGAACAAGGAAAACAAGTTAATCGATAGCACCAAGAATTGCCCAAAGTGATCTGCTGTTTGGAGTAAATTGATTAAAGATTATTTGGGGTCTGCTAAGTATATCTACAGGTCATCAGCAAAGAGCAATACTTTTTCTATAGTGGTGCTATAAGTTAATCCTTTAATTTGGTTAGCCTCTCTAATCAATGGCTAGTGCAAAGACAGAAGGGGAAAGGGGACAACCCTGTCTTATACCTCTGGTCAGTGGGAAGGAGGGGGATACAAAGCCGTCAACCCTGAGACCATGCCCTCAGGCTTTTGCACAGTAGCCAAACCCAAGATATAAAGCTGGGAGAGAAGATGGCTAGAGGGTTGGAGGGTTTTAAATTAGGCATGGGGGGGAGGGTGAAGTGAGCCATTCTGTGATAGACAGGTTAGATGAAGTAGTGGCATAGTAAGGGAAAATGGGGGAGGACAGGAGAGTGGTTGTTAATGGTATATTCTCTACTTGGAATAAGGTTCTCAGTGGGGTCCCTCAGGGTTCTGTACTGGGTCCATTTGTGTTTAACTTAAATGAATGACTTAGGGGGGAGTATTAAAAGCTATGTATTAGTGTTTGCAGATGACACAAAACTCTGCAGGCCAGGCAATTTTATGCAGGATGTGGCATCCTTGCAGCAGGATCTTGACCAACTGGCAATCTTGGCAGCTAAGTGGCAGATGACATTTAATGTGGATAAATGTAAGGTCATGCACCTGGGATGTAAAAATATGAAAGCCATTTATACCCTTAATGGGACTGCACTAGGCAAATCCATAATGGAGAAGGACCTTGGAGTCCTTGTAGATAATAAACTTGGCTTTAGCAAGCAATGCCAGGCAGCAGCTGCAAGGGCAAACAAGGTTTTGAGCTGTATTAAAAGGGGTATAGATTCACGGGAGGAGGGGGTTATTCTTCCCCTTTACAGAGCGCTGGTAAGGCCCCATCTAGAATATTCTGTATAGTTTTGGTTTTCAGTGGTGAAATTGGATATTATTGAGTTAGAGAGGGTCCAGAGAAGGGCAACTAAGCTGGTAAAGGGTATGGAAAGTCTCGGTTATGAAGAACGACTGGCCAAGTTAGGGTTGTTTACACTGGAGAAGAGGTGCTTAAGGAGTGATATGATATCTATGTATAAATATATAAGGGGATCATGTAATATTCTCTCTAATGCTTTATTTACCAGTAGGTCCTTCCAACTAACACGAGGGCACCCATTCCAATTAGAAGAAAAGAGATTCCATCTAAATATTTGGAAAGGAATTTTTACTGTGAGAGCTGTGAAGTTGTGGAATTCCCACCCTGAGTCAGTCGTACTGGCTGATACATTATATAACTTCAAGAAGGGGTTGGATGACTTTTTAGCAAGTGAGGAAATACAGGGTTATGGGAGATAGCTCTCAATACAAGTTGATCTAGGGACTGGTCCGATTGCCATCTTGGAGTCAGTAAGGAATTTTCTCCCCCTCTGCAGCAAATTAGAGAGGCTTCAGTTTTTTTGCCTTTCTCTGGATCAACTAGCAGGTTATACATGCCTTTTTTGCTTTAAGCATGCATTAAAGTTGAACTTGATGGACGTGTGTTTTTTGTCAAACTAACTTACTATGTTACTATGTACAGTATCTCCTCCTGTGATACTGGTTTATGAAGTTGTGCTTTCAGCTTTGGAGGTAAGTTTGCAATATGGACTGTATCAAGGTATTCTGCTAGTTGGGTTACTGAGTATGTTGCTGTAAAGGCATAAAGCTTAGTGTAATACCTAGCAAATTCTGCTGCTATATCCTTTGGGTCTGTATATTCTATGCCTTCATCCATAATAAGTTGGGCTGTCGCTGTTGAGTTAGATTGGGTTCTGGCTAGATATGCCCATAATTTAACATTTATCTCCCTGTTCAAAGAAGCACTAGTATTTGTATAAATGTAAAGAAGTTTTTTTACACTGTTTCCACATGCACGTATCATTTCAGTATATGCTATAACAAACATGGTTAGAATCCTAGTTCTAAGCACGGCCATTTCCAATCTTGATGACTGAGGTCATTTTCCATGTATCACTTATTACAGTACAATGCTTTTGCAAAACAATATAAATCATCATTAAATACTGTGAAGCCTGTACAGGGGAGTAACAATCTCAGCATACCTCAAACGTTTTGGTATGGCTTGGCTCTGTCTCCTGTAGAACAATTATATTAAGCAAGTATTCTCTTATTTTTAAGGCCAGTCTGCTGGGGTTTGTTGCCCTGCGTGGGGTAGAGATTGAAACCCTCTGCAAGAATTATTTCCCTTGTTTCATATCCAAAACCTGTCCAAAAATGTGTCTACATGTGAGAAGTTTTCTTTCTAGGAGATAAATACAAACAATTTAATGCCTATGATAAGGATGAACTTTCTCTCCCACATAATGTTCTCAGTAAGGAGAATTCCCATAGGACATTTTACAAAGCATAAATTATTGCAGGGGAGTTAGATATAATAATTGAAGTGAATTTAGAAAGGTAAATGGAATGCTTGTTAAATAAGAGGCAGACCCTTTCTGTTTTTTTAATTTCCATCTCTGTCCCTTACACAAATAGAAACAATCACTGCAACAGATGGCCAAATGGGCTGCATTTTGCATTCACATGGTTTTCATAAATTTGGGTTGAGGGAGGATATAAATAAACAAATGGTGTGAATACAAAGAAACACTTAAACCAGAAGTTATGTAAGTAGTCCACTAGGCGTTAAACAATATTAACACCTTTTAGTTAATAGGGTGGAGTCATTGTAAAGTGTGCAAACTTACCAATCCCAATAATTACTTTTATATAAACAATTCAATTGTTTAATTAAATAAATCAAAGCTTCAGTTTGAGATGATGAGATTGCTATGAGGCAGTTAGAGGTTTTAGTAGTTAAAAAAGCAACTGACTTTTCTTCAAAACATGTCTTTATTACTGCAATGGTGCAGCAGGTGCCTTTTTTGCTCTAACCATGCATTTAGGTCCCTGGCACTGTCATGATGGCTAACAATTTACACAAGAGTTTGGCTGCAATATTGTCTATTATACTGACATGCTGGATGCTGAAAAACTGACTATTTTACCTTTTCTGCATCAGAGCAGATCAAGGGGGGCTGCATTGCTAGTGCAGAGATCACTATTGCGGTCTCTGCAGTTACATAGTAACATAGTAAGTTGGGTTGAAAAAAGACATATGTCCATCATGTTCAACCATAATGCCTATATATAACCTGCCTAACTTCTAGTTGATCCAGAGGAAGGCAAAAAAACCCATCTGAAGCCTCACTAATTTGCCACAGAGGGGAAAAAATTCCTTCCTGACTCCAAGATGGCAATCGGACCAGTCCCTGGATCAACTTGTACTAAGAGCTATCTCCCATAACCCTGTATTCCCTCACTTGCTAAGAATCCATCCAGCCCCTTCTTAAAGCTATATAATGTATCAGCCAGTATGACTGATTCGGGGAGGGAATTCCACAACTTCACAGCTCTCACAGTAAAAAATCCTTTCCGAATATTTAAATGGAACCTCACTTCTTCTAAACGGAGTGGGTGCCCTCGTGTCCGTTGGAAGGACCTAATTGTAAATAAAACATTAGAAAGGTTATTATATGATCCCCTTATATACTTATACATAGTTATCATGTCACCTTTTAAGCGCCTCTTCTCCAGTGTAAACAGACCCAACTTGGCCAGTCTTTCTTTATAACTGAGACTTTCCATACCCTTTACCAGCTTAGTTGCCCTTCTCCGGACCCTCTCTAATTCAATAATGTCCTGTTTGAGCGCTGGAGAACAAAACTGCACAGCATATTCTAGATGGGGCCTTACTAGCGCTCTGTAAAGGGGAAGAATAACCCCCTCCTCCCGTGAATCTATACCCTTTTTAATACAGCTCAAAACCTTGTTTGCCCTTGCAGCTGCTGCCTGGCATTGCTTGCTACAGCCAAGTTTATTATCTGCAAGGACTACAAGGTCCTTCTCCAAATGTAAGGTGCATGACCTTACATTTACCCACATTGCCAGTTGGTCAAGATCCTGCTGCAAGGATGCCACATCCTGGATAGAATTGACTGGTCTGCAGAGTTTTGTGTCATCTGCAAACACTGATACATTACTTATAATACCCTCCCCTAAGTCATTTGTGAACAAGTTAAACAAAAGTGGACCCAGTACAGAACCCTGTGGGACCCCAGGGTTGAAGCTCCTCTTTTGCCACCCCTGGTAACTAGCTGCTCATTGCCACCTAAGCAAGGTTCTCAGCTCATCTCATGGCAGGAACAGCCCTTAGAGGGAGTACAATGAAAGCAAACATTGATCTGGGCTTCCACCTAAGTGCAATTAGTCCAGCCTTTGTAAATGTGCCCTAAAGTCTCTCAAGTAGGCTCACCAGCTTCTAGTCCCAATGCTTAAAACCAGAAGAGGTGTGGTCTAGCAGACCGAGGGAAAGTGGGATGATGTCACGGGGGGGTGTGGGGGGGAGGCCAAATGCCTAATGCCCCCTTTCATAGCATGGGCAACTCCTTAGGCTACCTAAGCCGGTAGGAGATAAATAAATCTTTTCCAAAGTGTAGTATTAACCAAAATGCTGCGGGGAAATATGAGAATATATTGATCCTTTAATGTGAATATGACATAATTTCAGTATTTATTTTTATAATTTTATTGTTTTGCCTTGTATACACCTAGTAATCTACAGGCTAATCCTATTAGTTACAGACACCTTAGGTAAGATTACTTCAAACGGTATTGTTTTTAAGAATCTAGTAGAAGCAAACAGTAGGAGAACATAAATACTCTTAGCAGATGGTACAACACTTAAAACTGAATTTTTAATTTTACTTATAAGTAATATTTCTGTTCAGTTGTTTAATCAATCCTTTAATTCAACATTAAGAGAACAATATTTTTAACTCTAATTCAATTTACCGTATATACTCGAGTATAAGCCGATCCGAATATAAGCCGAGGTACCTAATTTTACCTAAGATAACTGGAAAAACTTATTGACTCAAGTATAAGCCTAGGCATCCATTTCTTTTAACACACCTGCACACTAGCTTGTGTCATAGTAGTAAGGGCAAAGTAGTAAGGGCAGCGCCGGATTACTTGTCCAACTGGCCAACCATCTAAATGTAATCATTTTAATTTTGAAAAACCTGATGGGGCTGAACCCTTATTTAAAAGAAACTGCCGGATTACTTATACTTTACTTATTCATGTAAAGACTGCCGGATTATTTATACTTAACTTATTCATGTAAAGACTTTATGAAAGTCTTCCTTATTTGTAACACCCCTTTAAGTCTAAACTGCCGGGCTCTAGTTACACAATAACACTGGGTAGCATGTAAATAGGAAACATAAAAGAGAAGTGTCATAAATTCCCACCTGTGTTCTATATGGTTGGGCAGGAATAGTCCCTACATGGAATGATTTTAATGAAAATAATAATAAGAAACTTTCTGTCTTGTGCAGATGAATGTCGGAATGATTTATGGAGAATCAAATAAGTTCTTAGTAGATGTTGGACCCTTTGCACAGACAGGAACTGGAGATACCTCTAGGCCGTGACTAATAAGCATCCCAGAAATGCCTGTTCCACTCCTAGGGGAATCCAAAGATAAACTTAGTAATGAATGTACTGCTGGGGGTGGGATCCAGGAGTGTGAGTCATGCAAGGCCCAACTCTCATGTCTGTGCCAAGTCTCACAGAACCTCAATAGGGATCTCCTCCTAGATAAACCCAGTCATCTACAACAGGAATTATTCATTAAATATTTGTTATAAAATAAATAGAAAGAGGTTAGTTGGACTGCAGATTTTGGGCCCCCTTCTCCAATGGACTCTTGGCCAGACTAGTAAGTGATGAGCAGCTCCACCATCGTGCTTGACAAAGGGGGTTGCACGTCAGCAATACAAAACTGTAAGGGCTTTGTTTTGTGCAACCATCACTAGGGACATACAGTTTTCAACAATATAGCTGTTGTGCCATATTATCCCGCTCGCACCCCCCCCCCGTGCAAAGGCAGCCCATATTACCTCTCGACAGGCATCGGCACACGCACACTCGCCCGGTACGCACCCGATGTCTGGTAATACGGGCTGCCTTTGCACGGGGGGGTGCGAGCGGGATAATATGGATGCGCCCAATGGCTGTAGAGAGGTAATATGGGCTGCCTTTGCGGGGGGGGGTGCGAGCGGGATAATATGGACGCGCTGATGGCTATAGAGCCCGATGGGCTGCCTTTCATACTTGCCTCGAGTGTAAGCACATTTTGTGTGCTGGAAAACTTGGCTTATACTCGAGTATATACAGTATATTCTATAATATCAAAAATAATAATAATATCAATATTTCTTATTTCGAAAATTTCGAGTTTGTGAATTTGAATTTGTTTTTCTAAATTGAATAAACTTGCATATCGAATGGTTGCTTATTTATTAATAAAGAAAACTTTTTCAAATCAAAAATCCCGAAAAATTTGATTTTGAAAATATGCCTTTACTCTGCCAATGACAACTCCCATTGACTTCTATAGAAACTTGCAAGCTTTTACATGGCAAAATTTTACATTTTTGCACTTGAATTCAAGTTTTTTAAGCTAAAAAAAACTCGAATCGCAAAAAAAAAATCAAGCTCGTCTGTTGGCAAAGAAAATTTGGCTCTGCTAGTGAGAGTGCAATAGCAATGCGGCCCCCATTGGACCAGTCTGACGCTAAAGTTGTCAGTGCGGAACGGTATATATATAAATATATTTATAAATATATAAATGTATTTCACACACATGCAATACATCAGGAACACATTTCACTCGACCAAACTCTCCTAATATATTGCTAATGTACGTATTTATTCACATAAATAAAACTCTTGTATCTATAGGGCAATAACTTCTCTTACCTTTAAATCCTATGCTCCATTTTGTTTATGACATTCTGGAATAGCTGCTGACATTTTTGGAAGAACTTGGGCAACTAAAGGACAATGGGCTTTCTAATTCCTTCATTATAATCTGTGTCTCACTTTTCCTTGTCCAGCTGTGGAAGAGAATGTTTGTGCTGGCCTGAGACGTACTAAAAGGTTTGCCAAAGTTCAGAAAGCATTGCCTAATACAGATAGATTTTCGCTTGCAATAGCGAAATAAACTTGGGGAAACACAAAATCCCATGAAAACTACTCTATGACTCGATACCTGTAAAATGATTTTGCAGCCCACAGACATAAAATATAATTTTAACCTAAATGTTATGTTTACAAAATACACTTGCCAAAAAGATTAGTATTAGATGGGAAGGTATAAAAATACAGTATCTTGCTTCACCAAGCAACCATTTATTTTCCACAATGTCCATTGCAAGTGAGAAAAATGAATGCACAACACATTTTATATTTAGCTAAAGAAACTATTGCCTTTTCTAAAATAATTTAGTTATCAATTAAAAAATGAAGACAAGTTGCAGTAACAGGAAAACAAAATTAAAAGACAAATTCAGTGGGTGGATGTCATTATGCTAAGTATGCACCCTAAAACCTGGTGGTTTAACCTGGTGGATCTGCAAGCTTTAGGAAAGACAGTTCTCTACACTGAAGAGACATGAGGACTTTATGTTACTGTCAGAAGCTGCTGGACTAAAAGAGAGTTGAACTGGACAAAAAACAAAAAACAAAGCCTACAGTAAAATGGACATAGAATGGCTGGTCTTTGCGTGCTATGAAAACAATATATATATGTTCTATAGAATATTGCCTATACCACAATAGCAAACCAGAGGTTGCTTAGGCATTGCAAAATGGTGCCCTTGAGAAAAGCATAACTAGAAAGCAAGGTTTCACAGAGCCAAATGCGAAATGACAAAATACATGTTATTCAGGAGAATAAAGAGCAACAATATCAGAGACCAGCGCCGGATTTGTAAACTGGGCGCCCGAGGCTGCCCCGATACTGCGGCCCCCGCGATCGCGCATGCGCGAAAACAACCCAACCCCCCCCAACCGCGCACGGTTAAACTCCCATACGGAGCAGTGGGGAGAAGTCCCCATTGCTCCGTACGGGAGTAAAACTTCAAAGTTTCATTGCCGTGGGGTGGCATGCCGCCCGGGCCTTTGTGGCCTCGCCACAAATCAGGGCCTGTCAGAGACCATTCTACTTAGTTAGTTCTGGTTTACTACTGGAGTTCCAATAAGCCTTAAAGAAAGCAAATTCATTCTAGTTCAGCCAGATCAGACTGTAGAAGCCAGCTATTTTAAAGCACATGAATTTAGGAATCAGCAGGAAGTGCATAGAATAGCAAGGGATAGGCATATATTATTTACAAAAGAAATTTACAAATATAATTAAGATCTTTTAAAATGCGCAATGTATTCTGGAATATTTTCTTTTATTTGACAAAGCTTTATTTTTGTGTCTACAACCCCTTTAAAAGTTTTGGGCTCCACAAGAGGTTCGTGCTAGATGACCAAGAGACTTGATTAAAAGGGTTGTTCCCCCTGTGATGTAGAGAGTGATATTCTGAGACAATTTACAATTGGTTGCTAAGGTCCAAATTACCTCAGCAACCAGGGAGTTGCTAAGATAAAGTTGCAATGAGAGACTGGAATATGAATAGGAGAGGGTCTGACTATAAAGATAATAATAAAAAGTAACAATAACAATAAAATTGTAGCCTCATAGAGCAATAGTTTTTGGCTACCGGGGTCAGTGACCCCCATTTGAAAGAGTCAGAAGAAGAAGGCAAATAATTCAAAAGCTATACAAAATAAATAATGAAGATCAGTTATGGAATTGGCCATTCCATAACATACTAAAAGTATTTTTTTTTTAGTCAAATCTTTCTTCTATTGATTCTATTGATTTTGTTATAACAAGAGGGGGTGGTACAGAAAGAAAGAGGGTAAAGCAGATTCACTTTGTTAAACTCTGCAGACCAGTCAATTCTATCCAGGATGTGACATCCCTGCAGCAGGATCTTGACCAACTGGCAATCTGGGCAGCTAAGTGGCAGATGAGATTTAATGTGGATAAATGTAAGGTCATGCACCTGGGATGTAATAATATGCAAGCCCCGTATACCCTTAATGGGACTGCACTAGGCAAATCCCTAATGGAGAAGGACCTTGGAGTCCTTGTAGATAATAAACTTGGCTGTAGCAAGCAATGCCAGGCAGCAGCTGCAAGGGCAAACAAGGTTTTGAGCTGTATTAAAAGGGGTATAGATTCACGGGAGGAGGGGGTTATTCTTCCCCTTTACAGAGCGCTGGTAAGGTCCCATCTAGAATATGCTGTTCAGTTTTGGTCTCCAGTGCTCAAACGGGACATGATTGAGTTAGAGAGGGTCCAGAGAAGGGCAACTAAGCTGGTAAAGGGTATGGAAAGTCTCAGTTATGAAGAAAGACTGGCCACGTTGGGTCTGTTTACACTGGAGAAGAGGCGCTTAAGAGGTGACATGATAACTATGTATAAATATATAAAGGGATCATATAATAACCTTTCTAATGTTTTATTTACCAGTAGGTCCTTCCAACAGACACGAGGGCACCCACTCCGTTTAGAAGAAGGGAGGTTCCATTTAAACATTCGGAAAGGATTTTTTACAGTGAGAGCTGTGAAGTTGTGGAATTCCCTCCCCGAATCAGTCGTGCTGGCTGATACATTATATAGCTTTAAGAAGGGGCTGGATGGATTCTTAGCAAGTGAGGGAATACAGGGTTATGGGAGATAGCTCTTAGTACTAGTTGATCCAGGGACTGGTCCGATTGCCATCTTGGAGTCAGGAAGGAATTTTTTCCCCTCTGCGGCAAATTAGAGAGGCTTCAGATGGGGTTTTTTGCCTTCCTCTGGATCAACTAGTAGTTAGGCAGGTTATATATAGGCATTATGGTTGAACTTGATGGACGTATGTCTTTTTTCAACCCAACTTACTATGTTACTATGTTACTATGTTACATAATACAAAATATTCACTTTGCAGGGTTAACAACAAGTAAGTCATTGCTATACAGAAGTTGTAAGGTACATAAAATGACATTTTAGTTAAGTTAGTAACCATTGGTTTTCATTGTTGTAAATCTTAACTTAACATCTTAAGGGTTTCTAGCCACATAACACACAAAAAGTTAACTTAAAGCCCCCTTAACTATCATTGCCTAGACTCCCTCACCTCTCCCTTATCGCATAGTTTGTAAGTTTACACTCTGTCCCTATCACTAACCGATATCTAAAAATCCAGAGAAGCGCAGCAGCGCACCTTGCCAACATCTCCTTACCGACACTTCGGTATCTCCGCTGATACGAACGTACTTGCGCATGCACAGTTAGAGGTAGCAGGAAATCTGCTTCAACTGCTCATGTGCAAGCAGGTTAGGTGTTGGTGGTGAGACCCGAAGAGTCTTCAATCGGAAAGAAGATGTCGGCAAGGTACATGGCTGTGCTTTTCCTTAATAATAGTTAAGGGGGCTTTTTGCGCCCGGGGGTATAGATTTTCCTTTAGAGGTGAACCACCCTTTTAAGTGGAAAGCCTTTCCCAACTAGTGAAAAACCAAGGCAATGCAGTATAATAAAGAAAGTTTGTCACTGGTTGACCATTCAGATGCTTCTAGTATAAGCCTAGAGTTACTTACCCTATACTGCAGCCTATATTCACTGTTTATTCACCTATTTAGAAGTATCATAAACCAATGTGTAACCCTAGTTGGTGAGTACAAAAATACCCCAAAACATTTAGTTAACCAGGGCTCTGTTTTTTCAGTGCAATAACCATTGATATCATATGTATTATATAGCTAAATTTGCTCTTGTTGTTAGGAGAACATCAATATAAACACTGTAACTATAGCACATCTATAGGGACAAGCAGAGGCAAACATATTTTTGTAGTTTGTCTGAGAACAGTTTGCTTAAGTCTAGTCAGTATGATTACATAAGTAAAATGTCCAATAAATTACCGCAATTCCCTTTTTTCCTGCCTCTTTTACTGCACTGGCCAACTGGCCTACACATTGTGTGTAGACTTCCAGCTGTGTTCTTTATTGCAAGAGAATAAACCATTTCCTTTACCAAGCCGCAGTTTATGGTGGAGACCAGACATTTTACGTTAGATGAATAATTTGTCTGTGTCTTGGGTTCATATTATTTGAAAACACAATAATGATTCATAATGAAAAAGACCAAAATAACCATAGGAAAGATACTCTCAGATTACCTTTATTTTCTCACAGCAGTAATGCAAAATTCAAGAATTATGCAGGCATATAACATATAAAATCATTTATAATTAACACAAGGACTTGAATGAGTATAATATAGAAAATAGGATTATTTTCTATAGATCGTGGTTAAGAACCCTAACAGATAGAGAGAACATAACATACTTTTATTGGGAATTACTACTTTTTACAGATCCATTGCTGTAATTCCAAGGAAGCTTTTCCACATTGAGGAGAATGCACTGGTGCTCATAAATGAGCCTTACAATACACAAACTGCCCTGTCAAAATAAAGTAGATAAAATATTTTGGGTGAGTAGTAATAAAATATCTGCATGCAACATCATTTATGCAGCTTAACATAGTAAGTTAGGTTGAAAATAGACCTTGGGGCCGATTCATTAAAACATGAGTTCGAATCCCGAATGGGAAAAATTCGGATTGGATACGATAATTTCTGAAGGTCGCAAATATCACGAAAATGCTTAGTCATGATAATATCGTATTGGTGATCCGAAAGTCAAAAAATTTTCATACCGAACAATTGTAAACAGCGGCAGAACCTTTCGCGCAAGTGTACGAAAAAGTCGCGCAAGCATACAAAAAAAAGGCGCACGGGCGTATGAAAAAGTCGCTCAAGCGCGAAAAAAACGGCGAATGAACGCTCGGAGCATTCGTGTCTTAATAAATCTCCCCCATACTGTACATCCATAAAGTTCAACCTTAATAACCTGCCTAACTGCTAGTTGATCCAGGCAGAAAACCCCATCTGAAGCCTCTCTAATTTGTCCCAGTAGGGGAAAAAAATTCCTTCCTGACTCCGAAGATGGCAATTGGACCAGTCCCTGGATCAACTTGTACTCCCATAACCCTGTATTTCCTCACTTGCTAGAAGGCCATCCAACCCCTTCTATAGCTATATAATGTATCAGCCAATATGTTCAGGGAGGGAATCCTACAATATACATAGCCATACCCTGTTGTCCCTTTAAATTATAGTGTCTTGTGTATTATGTTAGCTAGATGCACAAATAACAGCACCTTCTGTACATTTATATCTTAGTATATCCATTGGACAAGCACAAAGAGTCATTTAATACAATATATGTGTACAGTGGGAAATATACAATGACTTTCTTTTTTTACAAAATTTTACAGAAATTGCATTGGGTTGTTTTTTCTTTAGCATGTGCAACAGTTGTGTTTGTTTTACTTAAATTCTGTAAATGTGATTATGTCTTTTTAAATGATGTTCAGGAAAACAAAATGTACTCCCTAAATAACAAGCCTACTATGTTATGGATAATTTGCTATTTAATGAGGAAGACTGTTTAGCTTAGGGAAAATGTGGTTAGACTCAAGTTCCATGCACTGCAGAAAGCTAACCTCTCCACCGTTTCCTGCGCATGGCTGTTTTATAAGACATTAGAAATATTTGGGATAATATAGGTTAGCCAAGGAAGGAGATTCTCTTTGGACCATTTAAATCCTTAAATAACCGGGGAATGACTGGAAAATAAAATAATGTGGTCACTGCAATGATGTTGCTTCAAATGACACAAAATCCAATTGAATTCAAATATTTTCCAGAATATGTATATAAATCATTGTGAATTTTATGCAAACAATACCAGAACCCAGATTTCTAGGAAAGACATGACCCTGGCTGGGAGTTCAGCTATGTGAATCCACAGAAGTTCACAAAAATATGTACTCTTTGGGGCTGATTTACTAACCCACGAATCCGACCCGAATTGGAAAAGTTCCGACTTGAAAACGAACATTTTGCGACTTTTTCGTATGTTGTGCGATTTTTTCGGATTCTTTACAAATTTTTCGTTACCAATACGATTTTTGCGTAAAAACGCGCGTTTTTCGTATCCATTACGAAAGTTGCGTAAAAAGTTGCGCATTTTTCGTAGCGTTAAAACTTACGCGAAAAATGCGCAACTTTTCGCGTAAGTTTTAACGCTACGAAAAATGCGCAACTTTCGTAATGGATACGAAAAACTCGCATTTTTACGCAAAAATCGTATTGGTAACGAAAAATTCGTAAAGAATCCGAAAAAATCGCAAAACATACGAAAAAATCGCAAAATACCGATCATTACGAAAAAAACGCAATCGGACTCATTTCGACCCGTTCGTGGGTAAGTAAATCAGCCCCTTTGTCTTGGGGTTTTTTAATTACGTATTAATATTAATAATAATATAAAAATAATGTTAATCTCTTTGTTAAGTATCATAACTTAGAGCTGTAAAGGACAGTGGAATGGCAGCTTTGTGTTAGCCTTATAAAATTCTTTAGGCACCATGCCCAAAAGTCATTCTTTAGGGGTCTGTGCTGGAAGAATTTGAGTGAAATACTATTTTTATGGCCATGGAGTCCCACTTCTGAATGCATTCATGCAATAAACATAATTACATTTATTACGGGGTAATATAATAAAATTGCCCAAGAGCAGTAACTCATAGCAACCAGTCAGCAGGTAGCATTTACTGGTCACCTGTTTAAAAAAACAATCTTATTGTTTGCTATGAGCTACTGATTCTGGGCAAATTTAGTGCCTTTTATTACATATTGGGGTTAATGTTTTTGTAAAATACATTTTCAGGCATTATTAAATAACATTTATCAATGATTTACAAAAAAAATATTATATACAAATTTGTGTAGATGGTATGGTCTCCCGTGTTTGTGTTTTCCCTTCATGCTTTTATTTCTTCCCATTGTTCTATAACAATAGGTTAGGTTAGCTTTTTTCTGTCATTTGTGTGCCTGTGGTTGAAAAGGTTTCAGTTGCAAACTACACCCCAGAAAAAGGATTTAAGTTTAACATAAACCAAATAAAATACAAATTTAAGAGGAAATCAGTTTTGCATATTCTTTAACCAACAACTTATATATATTAATTAAAAGGTTCTACATTGTGGCACCAAGTGGGGTATGTACTAAAAGCCAACAACATAGACAATTATGTGCTCAAAATGTTGAAAATTACTTTCTTACATTTCTAACATTCTTATTATGCCTCTGCAGATACACTAGCAATACTTTGGAGCCTTTATAGATTTCTTAAGGTATGAATTTGAGTGGGAGAAATCTAGTTACTATTTTAAGAGACAACTCTGCTGCTGCAAGCCCATTCACCCACAATCAAACAAAATACAGGTTAAAGGTGTTTTATTGTACGGTTATACTTTTTATACTTTAAATGAATGATACAACTTGATATTTAAAACAAAAAAATCTAAACAAACTGTCCTATTAATTAAAAAAAAACATTATTTTTGGCAATACCATAAATTCCTTCCCATAGAAACATTTTTATTATTTCATTGCAATTTTAAAGGGGGGGTTCAACCAAGATTTTGACTAAATAACTGTTCCCCCTCCCACATTTGCTATGAAGAAGGTTCTTTAATATTCAACTATATCAGAATCAAGGTTGTATTGCAGCTGCATTATAAGCTGACAAACCTAATACTGATTGAGTTATTGTAGTGGTCACTTACAACGTAAAATGTTAAATGAAAAGTAACACTAAAATTTTTTTAGTCAAAAATCTATTCTACCCTGCTCCAATAATTACCCTATCCTTGCATCTTCTGGATCGTTGTATCGCCGTATTTGAAATGACCGGATGCAACGTTTTTACAAGGTATTTTCTAATAAAGCATTTAAAATAATAAACGCTGGGAAGGATAGGGCAATTATTGGAGCAGGGTAGAATAGATTTTTTACGCTGCAAAATGAATGTACAGTAGGTAAACATTGTAGACTTGTAAAGGTACATACTAGTCAGCACAGACAAAAAAATGGGAGCTGCCTGTTAATAACTATGCTACCTGAGTCTGAGCATTTTATGAAAATGAATGTACACACAGGTAAGGTGTATGCTCCTGGAAAATAGCTTACTTTAACATATTGTAGATCTCATCTTTTTGGGATACACTACTTATTTGTAAGAATATCTTAATCTTAATCAATTAAACTACTTCTAATAATCAAAATGACCTGTGTAGTTATTGGTTAACTTTATTCTCCATGAATGCAGACATATTTGTGTAACTGTAGTGGAAAATGCCATTGAGACACTGCTTAACAAATAACTTACTTGAACTACCACCAAAAACATCAACCATATTAGAACAATATGGCAGAAATTGGAGAAATATTGGTGAAAATCTGGAAAATATAACTGTCAAGCTTACCTAGATGTTTTTAAGAGGATTTAAGAGATTTTATTGAAGGTGCAGGGTTGTTACAAAAGAAATACAGTGGCCACACAATTACTTTTCAGGTAATATGGTTTTGTGGTGTTTTTTTGTGACACCCATCCATTTTTACCATGTGGAAGATGTTACATTAGCCTGTACATTTGATAAAAGTTTGACTATAATTACATTTAGTTAAATGTACATGTTATACTTTTAAATAATATTTCCAAATTTAGTCTAAAGTAACATGATCCCATATATTTTGTTGATATATATCTCAGCCATAACAATGGCAAAGCCAGTTTGTACTAAGAAAAAGGAACACAAAGATCTATTCTGTTTTTATATTCTGTTGATCTGAAAAAGGAAAACAGGTTGGTAACAACTGCCTCATCAATTATCTAAGAGAATAACAAAAATACACCCACAAACTGGATCTCTGGCAGGACAACTTGTAGTTTAGTTACTCTGTTTCAAAAGATAATTTTCAAAGCACAAGAACTGGTTGTGCAGTCTCTTGTCAATGGACTGACAAATATAGCTGAATATCAAACTCATTTGATTTGCTATATAAGAGTAAGGGAATACAGAATATACTAGTAATGAACTGAATGCAACTATACAAAAGTAAATGGAATTTTTCATTCAAATCACTGCTGCCAATTTAGTGGCCCTGCAACGGTGCGTACATTCCGAAATAACCACTGTGTTGTGTGTAATTGGCCCTATATATAGATGTCTGATGCTGGAGGTTAGAGGGGTTGTTCACCTTTAAATTAACTTTTAGTAACACTTTTTAAAAAAAGTGATATTCTGAGACACTTTGCAATTGGTCTTTATTGTTATTATTTGTGATTTTTGACTAATTAAGCTTTTTGTTTAGCAGCTCTCTCATTTGGAATTTTAGCAGCTATCGACCATTTACTAACTTTAGCGCTTTACTATGCAACAAAACTGCAACAATTCCGAATCCAAAAATACAAAACTTGTCAAGATCATGTAGAAGTCAGTGGCAGATGTCCTCCCTTACAACTGGAAGATGTTTCTTTGCTTTGAATCTTTTCGTTTTTTAATTTTGACACTGGCTTTTGCCACAATACAAAAAAGCCACAGTTATCATGTGACAAGTCAAAAAAGTTGCAGTTTTTGTGACTTTCCACAAAAACTTTTTCCCCACACATGTGTTTTCAGCTCAGATTTTTTTATAAATGTCAGACATTCGTGAAAATGGCTTTATTTGAATTAAAAAATAAATAAGAAAAAAAAAAGTTTTAGTAAATCTGCCTCCACTTGAAACATTGCTTAGAACTAGCCATTCTACAACATTCTAAAAATTAAAAGTGAACAACCTCTTTAACAAATAATATTAAGAAATGCAAAATAATACAAATTCAAAAACACTATATACACTACACTTCTCATGGTGGCATAAGAATTACATTTGTGCAGTACCTACCTGAAGATGGAATAAATCCTGTACTCTTTGCCCCATATACAGTGAGGTGGTAAAATGTGAAAATCTTCCAAAAACTTTACCTTAAGCTGTTGCACTACATCTATAAAAAGAGAAGTTTGCTTAGGTCAAGCAATACACTTAAAGCATTATGGTATCTAGATTGATCCACATGTAGGATTGTAATGCTTTAATTAAAAACATTAATTATTATCATAAATTATGGCTACATTCACTGAGATGCTTTACATTTTTATTTGGCCTTTTAAAAAATGTACAAGCAGAACTTAAATATATTATTGCTATGTTAGTACATTCTTCCCCTGCAAACTAGCTAATAATACAGATATTCTTAATTTAAGTCTTTGAAGAATAATCCACCATGTAACACAAGGGCTAAACTCCATTCGAGATTTCAATCAGATTTTGTGGGCCAGATTTTATCTGATCTTGTCATACAACAGCACTATGCAACTATGCAACACCACCACATTATTTTGTAGGATCCTACGAACCACAGGCTGTAATGTAAAGTCAGATCAGATAAAGTCAGATAGTGTGCTTTGTTCCTGCATCTACATCCAACAGTCAAAGTATTTCAATGAGTAAAAAAAGTTTGTCAGACACCAACAGGTTATATATCTTCAGACAAAGATGCAGCATGCAGCATTCACTTCCGACAGGCATGTTATGTCCAATGGCAATCCTTTCATGGATTTTACTCTCCAGAGGCAATTCCTGGTATTGTCTACGGCAGGGTATTTTCTGGCATTTAGTAGCCGTGACAAGTAGCTGCTACTAAGTAGCTCCGTGTGTCTTTGCCCTTAGAGAGGAACAAGATGCCAACAATTACAGAGGCTGAACAAATTAAATTGACTAAAAAGTCCTAGTTTAACCATAGTAAGTGAACCTGCTGTAAGCCTTTGGAAATTCTCTATTACTCTTGGGAGATGTAGCTGGGTTTTGTGGAAAGAAGTTATAATCATAATGTGTATTCCGAGAACATTCTGTGACTACTGTAAAATGCCATTCTTTTTTTCAACAGTTAATGTTTGTTTTAACCATAATCATTAAGTTAGATTAGCACCTGCTTTACAAGTGTAAGCCTACATATTAACAGTTTCAAAAGTAAACAGTTTCCCTGAAGGAAAAAGATGAAGGTAGGCCAGTACAGCTAAGTATTTAGTATACAGTATAACCCCCTGTGCACATAACGTGGAGCAAGTGAAGTTTCACTTTTGACACACCATTTATTGATATTTTTTCATAATGTACAATCCTGTTATTGTCTATGTACTGTATGTGTTGGATTGCACTGAATTGCACTTTTTTGCTATGCTAGTGGCTGATTAGTTGCTTGGTCCATCACCAAATCCTGTTCTGGACACTACTACAGTTAAAGATGGTGTCCTAAAGGTATTTCCTAGGTGGAAACTCACCATAGTGCTTTAGTTAAAGAACTCTGTTCTATACTAGCTGTGATGCTAGTATGCTAGGTGTGAAACCCGTGGTTTAAGGTTTATTACGCAAATATCTAGGGCATTAGTGAAGTGCAGTTCTAACTCCAGTCATTTCAAAATCCCTATGCCTGCCCAAGAAATTTAATGTCATCAGCATGTTTTAAAAGGAATTTTATGTTTAAATGGCTACAAAATTATTTTATTTCGTTCACATGTATTTGAGAGTTGGAGAATTACTCTCTGACCTCCAGAGTTAATCAACTTAAACTCAGTATAGGTTATGGGATGACATCCATTTAAACCTTTTGGTTAACCTGATGACTGGGTGATCACATGCCTACACACCCATTACACATGGTGGAAGAAAGAGTTAAAAGATATTCTTTACTATTGGAAATAACTGACGTAAATGTTGTAATTATATTTGTTGTAGAACAAAACATACTCTATTTGACCACCTACAGTCAATAATTTGGTTTATATGTACCTAGGGATGCACCAAATCTACTATTTTTATAATTCGACCAAACCCTGAATCCTTTGTGACAGATGCGGCCAAATACCTAACCTAATTCAAATCAAATAAGGGAGGCTCAAAGACAACCATGCATATAGCGCAGCGGAAAATTTTCAACTTGCTTGTTTATGTGACAAAAAGTCACATGATTTTAAGGATTCAGTTTCGGTTCAGCCAAGGGCATGGATTCGGCTGAATCCTACTAAAAAAAGAATGAATCTTGGGCGAATCCTGAACTAAATCCTGGATTCAGTGCATCCCTAATTGTACCATAATATATTGCAAGTATGAGATTCCATATCCAGAAGCCTGATATCCATAAAGCTCTGAAATAAAGAAAGGCAATATTCATTGCTATCCATTTTAAGCAAGTCTATCTTTTTTTTTTTTTAATAGACTTAAGGTAAGGTGGTCCAAATTACAGAGAAAAACCTCTTATCTGGAAAATGGCAGGTCCCATAATTCTGGATAATTGATCCCAAACCTGTATGTATGTGCTGTTACAAAGCAGACTAATATTCCCATGATAAAGAACTGATGTGATGCTTTTTTAATTCTGAAAAATTATCCTCACCCACCCAGAAATAACTGCCTTTATTTTTATGTTCGTTTCACTCAGTACTTGACTTAATCATCTCTGTCTTGTCAAAAAATAGTTAAGGGAATAGCAAGTACTTAGTTTCTATCCAAAATCAGCAGTAGCTGTATTTCGGAAGGAAAACCACATGGTTACTGTTGAGTCTCAGGTTCCTTATAATGCATGTAAAGCAGTTTCACTTAAAATGTCAGGTTTACTTTGGCAAAATTACACTTTACCAAGGATTAAGGCTGCAAAAACCACTGAATGAAAATATGTTTTTTTCATCTATGTTCCAGGTCACAAACCTATTGGCTATTCAAAGGGACAAAGAAGTTAGTATAGTCATTCAATTTGGGGGGTTTGTGATGATGGAGATAATTGGTATTGTAAAGTTATGTGCTGTAACTGTTCCAAGCAACAGCCAAAGAAGGCTGTAACTGTGCTCCACTGACATAGCATACTGTATACTTATATCTTAAAGTAAATATTGTTATTTATATATTTATCAGATTGAATTACTACATTTATACTCACTGAAATTTACTTTTTGGTTAGTCTCTTTGGAAGCAACCAAGAGATGTATTTTTCCATTCCTGCTATGTAGGACAGGTGGACAAAAGAGTAAATGAATGTCATCAAGAAACTAGGAGAAATTATAATTTTAATGATGCAGTGAATATTCCTCTGGCATCAACAAGTTGCTGGTCAAATGATCTGCTGGTATGTTTTTGGGATGGTCTACCAACTTCAAAATTGTTTGGATTTCCTGTCTCAATAAAGGAACTTTGGTTCCTTACTGCTTGTTGATATAGGATACTGTAGTATAATTGCCTGGCATGATACTGTTTCTCAGATAATATTAAAAATGTAGAACAGGCTGTTTGCTCTCACCTGTCTGAAGTTCAAGGATATGGAATACACAAATACTGTAGGTCTCAAGTACCCAGGAGGCAATGTTAAAGTGTTAAACCTTGCAGAAGATTGTTCTTGATCATGATAGCTGAAGAATTGTGAGAAAAATGCTGTCTCTTATGCAGTTGATATAGTCTCCCATATCTGTAAAACTTATTTTTGATGTTCTCTATATGGAATCTTTTCTATATGAAAACTTTTCTTGAAGTTGAGATGGTTGACAAATCTATTTGGCTTGTGTAGTAGAAAGTTCAACAGGAAGAAAACCGTTGTCATCAGAAGGATTGTTTATTTTTCTGGGAGAGTATTTATTAACTCCTTGATTTCTTTACAGTGGATCTTCACATAAATGTATATGTATTTTAATACAAAAGCCAGACAAGCTTCACACGGTCTCAACAACTAACTTACAACCTAGCCCAGAGGGCTGAACCCCAGGTAGGGCATTGCTTTCAAACAAACCATGTCTGAAAAATTAGGTGTAGGGTTAATGCTACACTGGATTGTCTTTCTAAATGAACCTGTACCCTGGAGCTCTACTTGCACCATCTATAATGTTATTATTAATAAAAATCTGTCTTCTTGTATGCATTAAAGCAAATAAAGTGCTGTCTTGTATAAAAAAGGGCATTGACTCAAGGGATGAGAACATAATTTTGCCCCTTTATACGTCCCTGGTAAGGCCTCACCTTGAGTATGCAGTGCAGTTTTGGGCTCCAGTCCTTAAGAGGGATATTAATGAGCTGGAGAAAGTGCAGAGACGTGCAACTAAACTGGTTAAGGGGATGGAAGATTTAAACTATGAGGTGAGACTGTCGAGGTTGAGGTTGTTTTCTCTGGAAAAGAGGCGCTTGCGAGGGGACATGATTACTCTGTACAAATACATTAGAGGGGATTATAGGCAGTTGGGGGATGTTCTTTTTTCCCATAAAAACAATCAACGCACCAGAGGTCACCCCTTTAGATTAGAGGAACGGAGCTTCCATTTGAAGCAGCGTAGGTGGTTTTTCACGGTGAGGGCAGTGAGGTTGTGGAATGCCCTTCCTAGAGATGTGGTAATGGCAGATTCTGTTAATGCCTTTAAGAGGGGCCTGGATGAGTTCTTGATCAATCAGAATATCCAAGGCTATTGTGATACTAATATCTACAGTTAGTACTAGTGGTTGTATTTATAGTTTATGTATGTGAGTGTATAGATTGGTAGGTGTGGGTTAGGTGTGCTGGGTTTACTTGGATGGGTTGAACTTGATGGACACTGGTCTTTTTTCAACCCTATGTAACTATGTAACTATTGGCTATTTTCAAATATCCAAAATTGCAATGTCTTCTGACTGTAGTAAACTGCTAAGAAATATAAAAAAATTGTATCTAGGAAGATGGCAGTGACATGATAGAAAGTAATATTCCTAACATATGATCTATCATTATGTCAGGCATTAATTAGACTAACATCTCTATAAAATACAAAATCACTACTAGCACAAACTTTTTATAGACAAACTATGCTAGAGCACTAAGCAGTACACAACAGCACCCATTAGAGATCATTCAAACAGCATTTCCATTCCATGGTTATTTGCTGCAAATCCGAATCCATGGACTTGCTGCAAAAACAGATCTCATGCCAGATTAAAAATCTAGAGACAGGTGCAGAACATAGTTTATGTGAGTAAAAGGCAGCTTTGTCCTTACTCTCTGCCTAAAGACTCCTTTTTACCAGCCTTGAAAGAGGCAGGAGAGGGGATGTGTCCCTCTGTCTGTCCAGCTGAATGCAGGCAGTGATGAATGGGGTAATTCAGCTCCATTCTGGAGTGCAAGGACCTGTTCAAACAGCCACTGATGGTGGGGCAGGGTGCAAAGTGAAAAAACTTGGGGGCTTGAAAAAGTTTTTTGACCACTTATGTGCCCACCTTTAAAGAATGTAAAAAATATAGCTTGACTAAAGGTGGGCACATTAGTGGTCAAAAAACTTTTTTCCTGCCATATCTAGTGCTTTCTAACCACACAATTAAAAAAGTGGAAGGAAAAAATGCATGTTTATTATTTTTATTTATTTATTTTTGAAGTTCAATAGGAGTCTTTGCACTTGTCCCTACAGATTTAACCTAACCATAAAACTGGAACAAACTCTGCAAGAGAAAAGAAACTTCCAAGCTGCAAATAAACCCAATTACTAAAAGATTAATATTTAAAATGCAGCTCACAAAATGCAAACAAATGAAATAAACTGTAAATCTGTATAATCTTCACAAAGGATTTGAAATAGTGGTGTTAATGTATAAACCACAGGTGGAAGACTAGGAATTTTTTTATATATATCCATAAGAATCCTAAGCCTATACAGTGGTAGTAAGATCAGTCTGTTGCCCAATTTAAAGACTTTTCAAAAATGCATTTATATCATCACGAGATATAGTAATTAAAAGTGCCTTTCCAATATGCTTCACCAACATCTGGGTTTGCTGCCAACTTTATACTTCTGGCAAGGTGCTATGTTCCTGTAAGATTAGAAATATAATATGATGTTCTATATGAGGAATAGAAATTAGCCTTAATCTTCTACAAATCTTTAAGAAAATTACTATACTTGTAAATTATAGTGCAGTGGCATTATTACAATCAAATATAATTTGTTATGTTGGTGTCTTGTGGTTCAGAAAACAAGTTGGTATGTCAAGTAGGAAAACCTAAGATCTTTCTAAAAATAAACTGTCTTCATCTGGGAAATTAGTCTTTGAAAATGTTTAATAGTGCAAGATGTACTTGATGAAAACATTTTGAGCATAGTTTTCATTCTATTCTTAACCTTTTAATTAGGTTGTACTGCTCCCCTGTCATTTAGCACTGCATTCTCACTGACAACCTGGATTTACTTGCAGAGGTCTCAAACCAGTTCTTCTGAGGCTTTTTTTAAGTTTCTAAATCATCTCAGACAAACTGTAGACAGTGTGGGAAAATACAGTCAGTGCTGTAAAGATAATTGAGATATGTTTTGACATACTTTTCAGACAGCAGACCCAATGGTGCACTTTCCTAAGCAGTTGCAAAAGGTTTACTGTCATCGCAAATGCCATTTCATTTTTCCAAAACCTTAACACCCTTTGCCTAGTTTAACATCTTAGTGTCACAACTGTGCAGATTTATTAGGGGTTTAAATCCAATTTTGGACTCCTCCAGAGGTTATACCACACAGGTTGATTCATTCATACGGTAGGACAGCATTTACTTTATTTAATTATAGAGGCTGGGGTAGGTTTGGGGCAAGCCAGCAGAGAAGACACAGCCAATGCTAAATTAAGCTATTATTATACTGGCTGGATTTCATTCAAAATACATTATGACTTGGGGTGATATAATGTTTTCTCCTAGTAAGTTTTTATTAATTTATAGTAAATGTTTGCCATGTGTTTTGTTTCAATAGAAAAAAAGATACATTATATATATATATATATATATATATATATATATATATATATATATATGGATATATGTGTGTACAATATGTTGTAATAAATATTTATTAAAGGAGAAGGAAAGGCTAATAAAGTTTTAATCTCAAGCTGCAGACATACCTTCCGTTCTCTCAATAGTGCCATTAAGTCTCCCCATATTTCTCCTGTTCAGATGATCAGAAGCCTCATAGGGAAAAAAAACGCTGAGCTCTGTAAAGAAAATTCCCACAATACCTCACTCCTGCACCAAGGCCAAGACCCCCGTACATGCTCAGTTTGTAAGAATATGGGGCACATTTACCTATCCACGAACGCTCCGAGCATTCGTTCGATTGGTCCAAACGTATGTTCCGCGACTTTTTCAACGCTTGAATGACTTTTTCGTATTTTTAGTGCAGAAAAATTGGATTGGTTTTGCCACTGTTTACAATCATTCGGTAGGAAAATTTCGTGACTTTCGGATCTCCAATACGATATTATCATGACTAATACAATTTTTTCGTAAGCATTTTTGTGATATTTGCGATCTTCAGAAATTTTCGTTTCCAAACGAATCCAGTCCAATCAAATTTTTCCCATTCGGGATTCGAACTTGGGTTTTGATAAATCTGCTCCTATGAGTCATCTTCCTGCTGAATGTCTCAGATCACACATTTATAAGGGGGGGAGGGAGTTCTTAGCATTCTGGAGTGAGGGGGGAGCAGGAGAGAGGAGAGAGCTGCGCAGACTCTGGTGCAGGAAAAAAATAGACAAAAAATCCTTCTTTTTTTGATAGAGGACTCAGTGCTGCGTTTCTGTGAGTGCTTATGGCTGTATTTACATAGACCTTTCTGATAAAGCTTACTTAGTTTTTACCTTTCCTTCTCCTTTAAACCATTGTTAGTAACTGTATTTATCTGTTCATCATAGGTTTTTAAATATTAAGTCCAACAGCATTTGCATAGAAAAAATATTTGGTATTGGATATTTGTATATGAACATGTCTCTAACATATCAACTCTGAAGAGCATCACACTACACTCTGAAAAAATTAGTTTCCTAGCTCTAATGTCCTATTTTTATTTGTGTTCTTTTGTTTCTATGTAATCTCCTTTTAGGCTTCTGAAGAGTAATGGGATGTCAATGAACCATGTCAGCCAGGGCAAATGAGCGCTGCTCCTCTTTACTTCTGCTATTTCAAATGATGGCAACAATATAAAGTTGGGCCCATATCAGTCTCTGTATGGAGCTTTTTCCAGCGGGCTTCATCTAAATTCAAATGTTTTCTTGGACACTTCAAAAACATACAAGTAGGAAAATATACGTACATGCAATTAGGGCCATTACAGCTACTTGCTAATGAGTTATAGTTGGTGTGTACAACAAAGGCATTGTTGGTTTGTCTTAAAGGGAAACTATACCCATGAGCCTTGCAGGACTTTATAAAAATAAATTGCATAAAACAGCAGAAAATAAAAAATAATGGATTCAGTAGCAAGTGCTATTTGATAATCCTTAATAGAAAAGCTGCCATTTAAAGTTTAGGGCTGACCCCTTGGTCATATGATTGATTGTACTTACATATAGACCAAGGTCACACATGCATACTACAGTAGGTACTCACACAATGAATAAACCACACTTTTTCATGTTAATACTCCACTCCTGTCAGCCGGTCAGTGAGGGAGAACAACACATCACAAAAATGTTGATCAAGCCAAAAATGGCAATATTTGCTGATTTTCCAGTTTTGTAAGATTCTTTAATAAGTCACTTATTGTGATATAAATTGTCTGTTCAGCTATTCATTCATAGTGACCTATAAATTAAAAACTCAGTCCAAGGCTAATATAATGTAAACAAACCACCAAAGTATAACTTGCAGTTCTCTTCGCATTACCTTTCACAACCATACAGAGGCCAACTCTAGTTACATACTTTACCACAACTCAAACGCATATGTATGGGGGGCAAAACTGCCTAGGTGACTAATATTTTATTGAAGCTCAGTAAGTCACTGATAGAGATGTAAGGAATATACCTGCCATGTCTTCTCCAAATGGGCCTGCATGCAGCACGCCTGTGATCTAATCATTAACTTCAACATAAGAGCAGATCTTTCACTGAATCAGTTTGAGCAGTAAGATATTACCAACAATGTACCTTCACCATGTAGGCTTAAGGCATCTCCAGATTACTTGACATAGCATATTCTGTTTTACTAAATATGCAATGGATTTTTTTTACTCTTAGAAGAATCTTTTATCTCATTTTATATTCCCCACAATCTGCTGATTCATAGTCTGTAATAAGAGGCTATAGACAAACAGTGAATGTTTATAATACACTGATATAGAGAATTCAATTGCAGTAAAACAGATGATGATTAGTGTGCTCAGTAGCACAAATTTCTTGAGAAAGATGAACAGTGTGCTGCTGTTTTTTGCCAGAATAAACATTAATAAAATATATTATGTTCATAAAGATTTGCAAAGGGAGCCTTGCTTACAAAGCACTTTTAGGAATATTGCCTCTCTCTGGATGTACATTATCAAGACAAGTCACACAGCACCGATAAGTCCTGCCTCTCGAGGAGTCATTAATTTCCCAAACATTTAAACAACTGTCACTTGTGATACTCCTCAGGTGTACATATGGAAAAGATTAGCCCATGTTTATAACCAGTCTGTTCATTAACTGCCTGCCCATGTGAAACCTCCTTCCTAGAATGGGAGTCAGCTCTTAAAGTCTCCCACATATAATTGGGGCAGATCTAAATTACAGAACAGAACTGACTTGTTGACAGAGGGTATTGTGTGTCCTTACTGATATCAGCTGGCCATGAAAATGTATTTAAGGGAATTTTATAACAGATATTTATATGTATGGTATGGACATTCTTATGCACTTATTGTTAATGTAAAATGCAATATAGCAAGTGTTACATCTTAAAAGGGAAGGAAAAACACTTTTAGACATTTTGTAAATAAGGAAAGGTTTGTAAAGTCGTATCAATGTACTATGCTAGTATTCTTATAATTATATAGCAAATTAAATTAAAACAAAAAAGTTTACCACTAATTAAACACTAACTAAAAAGGATGAAATCAATTAAGACCTTTAAATTATATATTTATTTATTTATTTTTTGTGATAAAAAGTAGTGTATTTGTCAAAACATGAATTAATTTGTTGCCCACAGGGAAATTAGTCGCCTGTGCTTAAATCTCGGCTACTGCAGGCAACTAATCTACCCAAAATGCCTTTCCTCCAGCAATTAAGTGAGTCGGTTGAGGAAAGGCATACACATTGCTTCGTTTTTCTGAAGTCGCACAACATTTCTACCCGCAGGCAACTTTGCTTGCCTTTTCACCAGAGAAATTAGTTGCCTGCAGTAGCCCAGATTAACCACGGATGACTAATCTCCCTATGGGCCGTTGCTCTCAAAGGACCCCCCAGCCACCCTTGGGCAAATTCATTCAATACAAGTAAATACAAGATACACTCACTGTCTGTTTTTTAATCCAGTGTGCTCTCCCAAGGGCAAAGGCACATAAAGCATATGTCCCACTTTTGTCCACCTGGGTTTTGTAGCCAGGCTGACGGAAGCATATCTTCTCCTATACACTTCTCAGGTTAAGCTGCACTGACAGGCACAGCTTTGGCCTGAGTCGATCTACACAGAGCGGATCAGAGAATGACCCAAAAAGACTCAATCTTTTACATTTTTCAGGCTGTTCTTCGATCCTCCAATTATGTTTTTCTGTTGAATAAAAGGAACTTTTCTTTCTTAACTCCTCAGAGTTGTTAGCTTAAATAGAACACTATGCAGGATGGCATTCACATAGTTTGGAGCTTCTTGGAAAACTGGTTTCTAAATAATGAATCCTATCCTAACTTTATATGGCCCATCTACGTGTATTAATGTTTATGGTGTGGAATCTGTCACACAATACTGTTCCTCCTGTTGTAATTAGAGTGTTTGTTGTATCCAATGATAAACTAGATGCCCCACTACTCTTTGGCAACTGATGCTCATATTGGAAATAATAACAGACCAGGGACATGTTAGTTCCATCCTGACAAGCTTCCACTTTTACTTGGTATCAAAGTATCTGGTTGATGAAGTACTGCTATAAGGTTATGCAAAAATATTTTTTTCTTACACTTTTGGTAAATTGATGGTAATATCAAAAAATTGTAACCACTGTTTGCTCTTACAGATTTGTATAGTGTTATCTTGTTCTGAGCAAAATATAGTGCCACGGAGAAATATTGTTCTACTTGCTGTTACAGTTTCATCTGTGAACAGCATGACTTAATCTTAATCTTTTATACTGCCAATATAAACATCAACTGAAATAAATACATGGAAATGGCTTGTTTAAAGATGCTGTGAAGCAACATTAAACATCTTGATTCTGAAAGTTATTAAAAAAGGGAAGTCCATTTCTCAACTGTTTTGACATTTTAGAAAAAATATCTTCAATGAAAACTTAATATAATCACTCAATTGAAGTGATGTAACCTTAAGCTGTAATTGATAAATAAAAAACAGATAACAAATCTTCTGTAAGAGGAAGGATATCAAACATGCAGCCTTCTAGTTTTTTTTGTAGAACCACTTGGTTTAATTAGGATGTTGATCATTTTAGTGGAACAAAAGTTGGAAGCCTCAGCTTTGATAATTCTGAGTCATGAGTGCAGGCACAGAGAGTGTAACATCTATGGGCTGCCCATGAATGTGGTGTGAATGTATATATGTAATTCAAAGAAGACAGGCAAAGCAAATGCAATCTCAGTTTTTGCAAAAAACCTTTGTCCAGTATTATGACTTAGGCCTCTTATCTGTGTTTTCTTGTGGTAAAGTTGTTACGCCTTTCACTGCAGCCCCTTCTGTTCAATCAATTTGTACTCCCAGTGCCACAGGGTAGCACCAGGTGGAACCCATTAAGACAGGGGTCCCCAACCACCGGGCCGCGGACCAGTTCCGGGCCGTGGACAGCAGGGCAGTGGGCCGCAGCGCACCCCCCCTCCCCAGCCCGTCGTATGCATTACGCGCTGCGCCCCGCCCCCCTCGGTCCGTGGGGAAAAAAAAATTTGCCTCCTACCGGGCCGTGCTGCTAAAAGGTTGGAAACCCCTGCATTAAGACATACTCTACCTGTGATCAGTGCATCCCTGTGGAACCGTGAGTACAAAATGACTGATTATAAGAAATATCACCACAAGAAGAAACACAAAATAGCTTATGATTTCACCACAGTGTTTTTACTGCAGCAATACAAGCAGCCTTCAGTACCTGAGCAAGGCTTGTCTGGCTGAAACATAAAGGGTGATTCTAATGAAAACACTATGGTCAGTCATCAGCTGCTTCATGTGCCTATTGTTTCTAAATGAAAAGAAGGGTCTGCATTTAAGAGCCCTTACTGCAGCATAAACTTGCACTTTAATGTAACATAGATTGTACGGGTATATATATATATATATATAGCAAGAACAAACGGAGCACACCCTATTGAAATTCAAATGCCCAGGGTGCTGGCTAAAAAATATAAAGCAAGAAAAAAGAGCTGCACTCACCAGGACTTGGCAAAAATATAGTAAGTTTATTTAAGCAAAGAGATCCAACGTTTCGAGCACTAACTGTGCTCTTCCTCAGGGAAGGAAGAGCACAGTTAGTGCTCGAAACGTTGGATCTCTTTGCTTAAATAAACTTACTATATTTTTGCCAAGTCCTGGTGAGTGCAGCTCTTTTTTCTTGCTTTATATATATATATATATATGAAGTCAGTTGAAAGCACTCACAGCTCTGTCTGTTTTAAAGTATCAAAGAATTTTATTGCTCCACACTCACATCGACGCATTTCGATCAACACGGGATCGTCGTCAGGATCATCCTGACGACAATCCCGTGTGGATCGAAACGCGTCGATGTGAGTGTGGAGCAATAAAATTCTTTGATACTTTAAAACAGACAGAGCTGTGAGTGCTTTCAACTGACTTCATATGAATATTTTTTGGTGAGCACCCGGCGTGTGGATTGGGACTGGTGAGTGCCGTCAATGGAACAGGTATATATATATATACATATATATATACATATAAATATGGAGAGAGAAAGAGAGAGAGGGAGAGGGAAAAAGAGAGAGACTCCTAGTGGATAGCACACTTTAATTATAAAGTAAATTGTACACATAGAGGGACCAGGGAAGTGTAAAGTGTATTTTAAGTTGTATGCACAACCAAAGTGATGGTTTGGTCCCCACCAAGAATTTTCAGTACAAGTTTCAAGTTTATTGTCATATACAAATAACAATGAAGCATCATTACTGTAATGAAATATTTGAAATTGTGCAGTGAGGATTTAAAGTGGCTTTGCTTAAAGTGACACTGTAAACCTTATCCCGCAAAATCCAAATTATAAGGCGGCTATCTCCCATAGAATCTATTCTAAATAAATACTTATATTCTTACTAGTAACAAAATAATCCAGTTGGGTTTGTTAAATGTTTAAAAGTTTTTTGTTTTTTTTAATAAACCTAAGCTATGGTGATCCAAAAAAAACCCAAATAGTCACAGGCACTCAGTATAATAAATCCCATTCTGTACATATAACATCTAGGAAAACATTCTTAATACCCAGGTCCTGGAGGGATGCCAAGGTTCCACACCAGGTTGAACTGGCAGTACTTTCACTGCAAATTTTGAATGGAACTTTTTGCTCATAGAAAAAGTAGTAAAGTAGGAATGTGTATATTTTAACGCTGTTTTCCTTCAAAATCTCTTTGGTGCTCTTCCAGCTCAAGATTTGACTGTCAGAGCACCTGTGTGCTCAGCTGGTTCTGATTAGAGGATGAAATGCAATGTTTATCTAAACTAAGATTAAAGTGAGAAGACAAACTGATACATGGGCAAAGAAAGCAAACAATGGCCTATGTATCTGTAATAACTTTACCTGAGAGGGATGGTGGGGAAAAACTTGGTGATGTTCACCATAGTCACACAGGAAAGGTCTCCCAGTAGAGGCATGAGAGGCACTGTTATGAGCAAACTCCGCCTATGGGCGAAGGTTGGACCAGTCATCCTGGCAAACAGATTAAAAATTGTTCAAGAGCTTAGTTTGCCCATTTGCCAGCTTCATTCTACTGGGGGTGATAAACAGAGGAAAAGTGGGGAGAGACACTGAGGGATTTGCACAAAGAACACCAGACACAGTCTCTGCAGGGAATCCATGGAGGTAAAAAATGTGATAAATAGACAGTTCCACTGCAGATGGAGGTTTGCATAGAGGGATAAATGTGCCATCTTGCTGAAGCGGCCAATTAACACCCATATGACTATGTTGCCTTTGGAAGTCCATAGCTAAATGAGTTCACGTATGAGAGGGAACAGGAAAGGGCTGTAAGGGAGAGAGTGACTGGGCTTAGAAGAAGCACAGATGGAACAAGAGGCAACACAGTCTTTGACATCTTTCTGCATAGATGGCCACCATACAAAACAATTTAACAAGCCCAAGGTATTTTTTATACCAGGATGCCCAGCTAGCTTGGAACAGTGGGTCTGGTTAAGAATAGAGTGACAAAGTTCAAGGGGAATGTTAGCCATGCCAATAGGAGTGTATGAAGGTGCAGAAGATTGAGCAGACTGAATCTGAGAAGCATATTGTGGCAAGAGGGAAGAGATAATAATTTGATCACAGGCCCCACTATGGCAATCCTCAGGAATAAAGCTTCTGGAGGGCGCATCTTCCTTTTTGTTCTTAAAGCCTTGCTGATATGTAATAACAAAATTAAACCATGTAAAGAAGAGTGCCCACCAAGCCTGCAGAGGATTCAATCTCTCAAGAGCCTGCATATACTCTAAATTCTTATGGTCGGTAAAGATGGGAATGGAATGTGGTGTGTCCCCTAGCACATGATGCCATTCTTCCAAAGCTAATTTGACCTTGAGTATCTTTCAGATCCTAATGTTGTAATTCTGCTTGGAAGAAGAAAACATTTTAAAAAATAAGCACAAGGGTGTAACTTCTTGTCTGATGCTTGTCTTTGAGCCAAAATGTCTCCATCTCCAATGTCGGATGCATTAACTTTAATAAAGAAGGGTTGACAGGGGTATGGATGTCTGAGGATTGGAGCTAAAGCAAAAGATTCTTTCAAGGAGTGAAAAACTTCCAAGGCTTGCGGGGGCCACATGTTTGGTTTTCCACCTTTTTGGATGAGAGCCAGGATTGGAGAGATGCGAAAAGAGAATTCCTTGATGGACTGCCAGTAGTAATTGGTAAAGCCAATAAATCTCTATAAGGCCTTGGTTAGAAAAGGTCAATCCTGAATTGCAGAGACTGTCAGGATCCATTTCAAACCCTTCCTGAGATATAATATAGCTAAATGCATTTTTCTAGCTTAGTGTAAAGAGAATTTTTCTTCCATCGAGAGAGCACTTCTCGTATCTGTGCTCTGTGGATAATAATGTCTTTGGAAAAAATTAGAATGTCATCTAAACATATGACCATGGACTGTCCCAGAAGATCTTGGAAGATATTGTTACGAATTCCTGGAAGAGAGCAGGGATTTTGAAGAGCCCAAAGGGCATTACTAGATATACATATTGTCCATCTCTGGTGTTAAAGACCGTCTTCCACTCGCCCCCCTCAAATATCCAGATTAGGTTGTAGGCCCCAGGAAGATCTAGTTTAGTAAAAAAAACACTAGCCACTTTTAGCTGGTCAAACAGCTCAAAGATAAGGGGTAGAGGATAACGGTTCTTAATGGTTATCTTATCGAGGCCCCTGAAATTGATGCAAGGATGAAGACCACCATCTTTCTTCTCTACAAAGTAGAATCTGTCCCCGGCAAGAGAGGAAGAGGGTCGTATGAACCCACGTTGAAGGTTATATTGTATGTACTCCTTGATAGCTTGGGCCTCAGCTGGAGAGAGAAAATTTTTACAGACTCAAGGGGGCATGGTACCAGAAAGGAGGTCGATGAGACAGTCGTAGGGCCTGAGGAGGAAGAGTTTCAGCGGACTTCTTGCAGAAGACATCTGAAAAGTCCTTATATGCGGGGGATAGGCCTTGAAGTACAACAGAGACAACTGGTATTTGCTGGATACATGTGGCCGTCAGGCAATTCTTGTGGCAATATGGACTCCAGCGGGAAACCTAACTGGTGGTCCAATCAATGCCTGGGTAATGTAGATGGAGCCAAGGCAGACCAAATATCACCAGAGCAAAAAGGCAATTGATGATGAGAAAGGATCATTTCTCCTTATGTAGCGACACCACAGTCAGAGGTAGCTCCTGGGTTGTCTCATGATTTCAGACGTCAAGGTTTAATCGTCAATTGCCAAAGCCCACAAGGGTGTAGACAAAGGAAAAATAAAGGGGCAATACTAAGATGCTTAGCAAAGGAAGAGTCCATAAAATTCCCTGCAGCTCTGGAATTAAGGAAAGCTTGAAAGTTAACAGTTCTGGAAGCCAGATTGAACTGCCCTGGGAGCAGGAATCTGTGGGAATTCCCTTGGGGAGAAGGTTCGATGCCACCCAATCTTACCTACACGTTGGTGCTGTTGGCACAGTGAGCCTTGCCACCACAGTACAAGCACAGCTGAATGCCTCCAAAGTTTCTTTTGTTTAGAGAGATGTGCACTTCGACTTACATAGGCTCCTCGGGGGTACTGAATGGAATCTGAGGAGTGGAGCTCTGGAGAAGAAGTCTTTAGAATCAAGGAGCCACGATGGGCTGGAATTTCTTGCCACGTTCTTTCTCCGTTTGATACAAAGGCAGGTGTCAATCTTGATACTAAGATCAAATCACAACCTAGCTGTTCAGGAAGCTCTCTGGAGACTAGATCATCTTTGAACATTTTGGACAACCCCTGCCAATAAGAAGCCACATATATCTCGTTGTTCCAGGCAGTCTATGTGGCCAGAGTACTAAATTCAATGGCATACTGGCTAGCACTGTGGCCTCCTTGGTGGATCTGCATAAGGCATAAAGAGGCAGCAGCTACATGGCCAGGGGCTTCAAAGTGCAGTCTGGAGAAAGGCTTTAGCATTGTTGATGAGAGGAGAATTCCCCATTCCATAGTTTTGCCTTCCAGCATAGAGATGATGTAGCCCACCGTAGCTCATTCAGAAGCAAAATGAGAAGGTTGCAGTTCAAATTATATGAGGAACTGATTCCCACAACCACTGCAGGACTGTGGATCCCTGTTGTAGCGTGGAGGTGGTGGAAAGCTGTAGCTGTGGAGGGTGATGGAACTGCTGGGGTACACACGAAGGAGTGTCTGGCATCTGGGAGAGTAGGGCCTCCTGGGACTTGCCTTATGCAAGCCTGCTGAGCTTCATAAGCCTCCATGTGGGTTGCCAGGTTGCGTAAAGCTTTTTTTAAATAGGAGGATGTTTCCCTTAATAGGGTCCCTGGCCTGAGTATACTGTGTGGGCCTTGCGGCTAAAAAGTTGGGGTCGGGACCAAGGAGGTAGCTGCTGCACAGACTAGGCAGGAAATAATCCAGTTCATGGTAATCAAGGGGTTAAGAAAGTACATGATAATTTTCAAGCAAAAGATCTGGGCAGGCTGCTGTCAATTGTAGTCAGAATAAGGAATTCAGTTAATAAGGAATTATAGTGCACCCAGTAACACTCAGGAGTTGACCCTATACTCGGGCATTGAACCTGGATCCTGCATTTTTATTTGAATTTTTGTGCCAGACACAATGTGATGGCAGCACACGTCAGCACCATGACCCATGTGGCAGCCATGGGTGCCGCCATTTTGAATACAGCACCAGAGAGGGTTCCTGTTGAGGGTTCCTGTCTGCCCTTCAATGCCTAAATTAAAAAAAAGTCCTTTCTTACTGTGAGTTTAACACCACTACTTTAAAATTAATTAGCAGCAACATCAATGAAATATCTTTATTGTATCTGTCTGATACTTCATGTACTGATCCTCCTGCTTCCTAAAACAAGTATATTATTTGTGACCTGGAAGTTCCACCAATTGTATAAAGCAATTCAATCTATGATAGTTCCTTAAATTAACAAGTCAAAGTGGCCATACATTTTGTGATCCACTTGTTTAGCGAGATCGACAAACGAGCAGGTCCTCTCCCAATATGCTCACCTAAGGTGGGTCAAACAATCGGATTAAAACAGCGGGAAAATGTGCTGATGGACCGAGGACTGCATCAACAAGCTGATCTGGCCAATTTTAGGCCAGATGTCAGGTAGGCCTGATGGGAGTGCCCATTCACGGGCAGATAAGATTCTGAATCGGTCTGAAAGACTTTAACTAATCGGAATTGGCAATGCTGGTGGGGGATTGTTTTTTTTAGCCACCAGCTGCAATCACTCAGGCCCTTTGCTTTTAGGTTTGGCTGTTCAGCTTAGACAACATGATGTACTGATAACAAACTGGTCCTGATTAATTTAATTAGCAGTGAATGCTGTGCAGTTCTACTTTAAAACATTAGAAAATGGAACTTAAGGATTTTTTTTTATCTATTTAAAGTTTTAAGAACAATTGCAACTAAAAATAAGCTCAGCTTTACAAATATGAAATACATGCCAAAAAGGAAAATTAGACTTGTGTATCTTTCTTTTGTAACCATTTCAGTTAGAATGCAGAAACTGGACAGTTTAAAGTAACATTTTTACCATTTAATAAATATCCAGCATTATAACCTATTTATAACTTATTTACAAATGTGTCTAGTTCATTTGCATTGAATAGATAGAAACATGCTCATCAAATGAATAGACAGATCATCGTAGTTTAGACAGCTGCAAAAACAAGTACACATTTGCCCATACTTTACAATGCATCTCTATAATGCAGCCATAAATAAAGTAAACTTGTGCTCAGAAGCAAAGGGGTTGCATGTTCCGTAAGACTTGATAACAGTGCTGACCTGCCTTCATCTGTCAGTGGATTCTTGCAAATGTAGATTAACCATAGGTACAGGACTCTAATGTTTGCATAGTACAGGTATAGGATCCAGTATGCGGAAACCCATTATCCAGAAAGCTCAGAATTATAGGACAGCTATCTCCCATAGACTCTATTTTAATCAAATAATTTAAATTTTAAAAAATGATTTCCTTTTTCTCTGCAGTAATAAAACTGTACCTTGTACTTGATCCCATACTTATTGGATGCAAAACAATCCTATTGGGTTTAATAAATGTTTAAATAATATATTAGTAGACTTAAAATAAGGCGATCCAAATTATGGAAAGACCCCTTATTAGGAAAACCCCAGGTCCTATATAAAACTGGTTACCACACATACAATTTTACCTTGGGTTCCAACACCAGTAAGGATAAATGATAGCACTAGACCAAACTACAGTAAACCTCTCCGCAGATGTCAGTAGCAGTACATTGATGGTCAAAGATTATGATGCAATTGGAATAAAATGTAATCACATATTGTATAAATTTTAAATTAAATCCACCATACACAGACCATTTTAGATGGGTTTTATCAGGGCTGTGGAGTTGGTAGATAAATTCTCCGACTCCGACTCCTCAGTTTCTGATACTTCCGACTCCAACTCCATGACTCCGACTCCTCTGTTTTTAATATGCTAATGTATTTTATACATTCATTGAAGGAAAGGAAGGAGACATACATGTCATTTAACCACAGAACTACAGGCTAGGAAGCCAACACTCTACTGTATTCCCCAATTAAAGCAAAAGACAAACACAATGAAAACAACAAGGTTTTGTTTATTTTTATTTTTGTGGCTGGATAGTAATAGCTGCCATAAAAATCAGGAACAGCAACTTTACCAGTTCAAAACAAACCACATTCTTTGGTAGTTTTAACTTTTAAAACAAACCTATGAACCAAAAACAAAATCTGGAAAGCCTAAAAATGGTTTACTTTAAACTTGGATTATAGTTATAGTTAAAGGGAACCCGAGTCAAGAGGGATATGGAGGCTGCCATTTAAGTCCTTCTAAACAATGCCAGTTGTCTGGCAGCTATGTTGATTTTCTGGCAAAAGTACTGTCATAACCCTGGAACAAGCATATGGTTAATCCAGACTCAGCGTACCTGATCTGCTGCATGCTTGTTCGGGTTCAACGGCATAAAGTATTAGAGGCAGAGGATCAGCAGGATAGCCAGGCAACCAGTATTGTTTAAAAGGAAATAAATATGACAGCCTTTATATTCCTCTTACCTCAGGTTCCCTTTAAATGCAATCTAAAAATAAATCAATGTTGAGCTCTAAGAAACAGAATTGCTTCTGCCAGATCCTCTTTCATAGAGGCTCTTAAATCTGACTTAATTATTTTCAGAGCTGAAAATAAACTTTCGACACTGACTTGGGTGGGTGGCATTGCCGTTACAATTCTTGCCACATCACCAATAATATCTGGATAAAGAAGGATGGCTTCTTCAACGCTCAGTTTTGATGAGCGATCATATTTTTCCACTTTTAGTTCTTTAAAAAACTCCTGCTGGAATTTCTTCATTTGGACGTTTACTGGTTCTTTAATGCTTATGCGACGTCGCTTTCCTTTTGAAACTTGAACTTCAATCTTGTCCAAGAAGGAATCAAAGTCTAACTCTTCATTTGAAGAGGATGATCCTGAGTTACCAGCGCTTAAAACGTCACTCTCTGAGAACTGCTAATTCGTAGAGTGCCTTTTTTGCTGTAGCAGTCAAAATAGTTGCTAGCAAGATTTCATTTTCCAGCAAAAGACTCTCTCTTTTCTTCATTGAAGATGCAATGCCATCAGCTATTAACCCTCCAGTTTTGGGGAGGCAATACATCAGGCTCCTCCATTCCAAGAAGAATTTACCAGGGGTTAGATTGTCACATTGCAACCTCTTGGTGACAGTAAAGGGGTGCAAAAGAAGGTTTTCCAGCTCTTTTATTTGTGTCCACTGGCTTTCAGTTAAAGCAACATTCTCATTATCCAGTTCTTCTAGGAAGTCTTTAAGTTCAAGCAAACGATTCACCATCAAATAAGTGCTTCCCCAGCGTGTTATTTGATCTAAAATGGCTCCTTTTCAGCACGCCTCTTCAAAATTGCGTCCGTTTTTTGGGACCCTGGCTGCAACAGCTACTTGCCTTACTTTCCCAATCAAAGTAGCTGTATGGCGATCTTTTAATCCATCCCTTATAGCAAGCTGCAGAGTACAAACAGCACATCTCATATGGTGAATAGTAGCAAGCTGTAATGCTTCTTCAACAATGTTATCCATAATGTCATTATTCTCTTCAGTTTCTCCAATACTTTCAGAGCGGTCTTCCTCTAACTCTAACATCTCTTTGTCTCTTTCTTCGTTTTTGTTCATCTTCTCAATTGTGCTCAACATATTAGAAGCGTTATCTGTCACAATACAAAGAATCTGTTCCTTTTTAATTTCAAAATCTTCTAGAACACCCTCCACTAACTTCTGAAGATAGTCACTGGAGTGATGTGCCTGGGTGTCCTTTAATCCCAAGGTCCGTGTTATTGTTTTGTTATTTTCATCCACATATCTAACATTGATAGCAAAATAATTGACTCTGTGACGTGTGCATGCATCCATTTTAATGAAGACGAAACGTCCTTTCAGACCTTTCCTTAGTTCTTCCTTTTTACATTTGGCCTTCTCAACTATAAGGGGCTGATTTACTAACCCACGAATCCGACCCGAATTGGAAAAGTTCCGACTTGAAAACGAATATTTTGCGACTTTTTCGTATGTTTTGCGATTTTTTCGGATTCTGTACGAATTTTTCGGATCCAATACGATTTTTGCGTAAAAACGCGAGTTTTTCGTATCCATTACGAAAGTTGCGTAAAAAGTTGCGCATTTTGCGTAGCGTTAAAACTTACGCGAAAAGTTGCGCATTTTTCGTAGCGTTAAAACTTAACGCTACGAAAAATGCGCAACTTTTCGCGTAAGTTTTAACGCTACGCAAAATGCGCAACTTTTTACGCAACTTTCGTAATGGATAGGAAAACTCGCGTTTTTACGCAAAAATCGTATTGGATCCGAAAAATTCGTAAAGAATCCGAAAAAATCGCAAAACATACGAAAAAATCGCAAAGTACCGATCATTACGAAAAAAAACGCAATCGGACTCCATTCGACCCGTTCGTGGGTAAGTAAATCAGCCCCTAAGTGTCCTTATACTTTCTCTTTCCAGAGAAACACCAAGTTTTTTAGCCATTTCTCCATTTAGGCCTAAAAAGGCTGGCTGTGAAATGAAGGAAAGTGGTAGATTATTCTTTACTACCATTTCAATAATGTGGGTTTTCAATTTTTCTGGTGTCATCGTAACTTTGTAAAGAATTTTCTTAATTGTGATTGGGCTCCAGTAGAAGATTTCTGAACATTTTTTGTCACAGAAGTGGATGCAATGTTTTCATTGCTATCTTTCTCATTCACAGCTTCTAACACTTTGGGATGAAAGCGCTGTAAGTGTCTTTTCAAATTTGATGCTCTCGTAGGTGCATTTTTATCAGGCCCACTGAATCTGCTAATTTTTGCATCACATTTTTTTTCACCATCATCATCTTTTTTAATACATTGGCACACGTAATGTTTCCCATCACTTGATAATGCAAAGTGATCATGAACAGTAGACTTAGTCATGTTTGTTGTTGTCTTTTTGCCATTCTTAATAGGATGCCTCTTTCACTAAAATAGAAAATAGAAAATATGTTATACTAACTGGCATATACTTTGATTTTTAATAAGCATACACAGTCTTGTTCTATGCAAATGTACATACAACATGGCTTTATACATACAAATAAGCTATATAGCTAAGCATTAAACCTAGATATGAGTTGTCCTATGCACAATTTAGTACTCAGAAGCATATAAACACATCTGCACTATACATAAACTTTTATACATTCCTGCACCACACTCACAAACCTACAGATAGAAGTCATGCAGGTTTATCCAGACACATGTGCATACAGCCTGCCCTCATACAGATAGCAGTCATGCAGGTGTTTCCAGACACATGTGCACACAGCATTCCCTCATACAGATAGCAGTCATGCAGGTTTATCCAGACACATGTGCACACAGCCTTCCCTCATACAGATAGCAGTCATGCAGGTTTATCCAGACACATGTGCACACAGCATTCCCTCATACAGATAGCAGTCATGCAGGTTTATCCAGACACATGTGCACCCAGCCTTCCCTCATACAAATAGCAGTCATGCAGGTTTATCCAGACACATGTGCACACAGCCTTCCCTCATACAGATAGCAGTCATGCAGGTTTATCCAGACACATGTGCACACAGCTTTCCCTCATACAGATAGCAGTCATGCAGGTTTATCCAGACACATGTGCACACAGCCTTCCCTTATACAGATAGCAGTCATGCAGGTTTATCCAGACACATGTGCACACGGCCTTCCCTCATACAGATAGCAGCCATGCAGGTTTTAAAATAAATATGAACACTTACAGTTGAATCCAAGAAACTGTTCCACCAAGTTCTTCTAAGCTCTTAGCAGAGAGAGGTAGTTGGGCAGAAACTGCTGCTTTTTCATTAGTGTTCTGATCATCTGGTGGAGATAGGACAGTGGAAGGCTCCAGGAAGGGGCAGGGGGGAAGGGGCAGGGGGGAAGGGGCACTTAAAACACAAATGAACTGATAATAAACTGATAGACAATTTTATCTATACTCTGATTTATCTATACTCTGATTTCCCTAGAATCCCATAGTCGTGTTTAAAATTTAAAGGAGAAGGAAAGGCTAATAAAGAGTTAATCCCAAGCTGCAGGCATACCTTCAGTTGTCTCAATAGTGCCCTTAAGTCTCCCCATACTTCACCCCTTCAGAAGATCAGAAGCCAAACAGAAAAAAAAAACGCCAGCTGGGTAGAGAAGATTCCCATAATGCATCGCTCCTCCAAGACTTAGCGACTTGTTACTGCAGGGCAGAAGCGTCTGGTTGCCATGGCGATGCAGCGTCGCCGAGCTCTGTGACAAGCAGGAGGGGGAAGCGGGGGGGCAGGTCCTGCGAGTGGCGAGGGTTTGTGGCAGGAGCGGGGGGGTTTGTGGAGCTGCAGAAACTTTGTTACAGGAGCGGGGAGCTGGCTTGTGCTTTTCAGCCCATACAGACACGCTGGACAAGATGGCGGCGCCATTCACTGAAACAAGCATGTAAGTTCTAGTATGTGTATCTCTGTAATTCTTTCATTAGGCATGCCAGGAATATAGCGTTTTTACACAGCAATAGTAGTACTATTTAATAGTGTGCTTAATAGATTTTGCCTTTCCTTCTCCTTTAAGCTAACATTACAGCTGAATTACAGCAGTTTTTCGAATGTTTTAAAGCTTCAGTCTTAAACTACTGACTATCCATTCCCTTCACTTATACAAGTATTTCTAGTCCTGCAAATTTTTTTACTTAATTAGTTATCAGAGAGAGTTAGGCTAGGTTCACAGTGGGCATTGTGTTCCCTGTAACAGAGGAACACGACGCAGTGGAGCTGCCGCACCTTAACTGTGAGTTATGTCCCATTTAGTGAAGCATACAGTCAATGAAAAGCATGCTTCATGGTCACTCAACGTGTTCGTTTATGAACTGCGTGCATTGGGCTTTATTCTTATAGCAGAGAAGTAATTAATTATGACTGTTTGTGAATTGGGACATTTAAACTTGCTTTATTTTTTTTTTATTCCCATTTAAATTTAGTAGGAGTCGGAGTCGGTTCATTTTTTGCCGACTCCGACTCCAGGTACCCAAAATTGCCTCCGACTCCTCGACTCCGACTCCACAGCCCTGGTTTTTATAAAGTTCAACAAATATATTTCTATGTTCTGGTCCATCAGAACATGTATGTATGTTAAATTTTTTTTTCCTTATACATTTTAAGGAACATATGCTCTTCAATACAACTTAATATAACATTGCTCAGAATGTTCTACTAACCCCTTTTCAATTTACATATTTTTCTTTTAGACATTAGCAGTTATTCATAGCTAATATCATGGATGTATAATAGAAGCATCCTCAGCTGTTCTTTCCTGGCAGGGGACAGAATTCATATCTTCAGCAAGATGGCAATTAATGCAGGATTAGATTAAGAAACATACTGCTGAGAGTTAAAGTTTAGTGCTCTGTGACTTTGTTGGATGTCTACTGATATCAACACAAAAAAGAAAGTCTTTTTGGTTGTGACTGCCCACTTAAAGGGGTTCTTTTTATGGTATAGTTTTTATTACTAAATTACATTACATACATTCCAAATATTTGATTCTACTGTATTCTTGGAACAATAAATGGATTTTTTTTAGTTGTAATATTGGTGTGTAGGTAGCCATTACAGATCATGGTGCTTAATCCTGTGCTTTCAGATTAGCTGTTGTTTCTCCTACTCAATGTAAATGGAGGAGTAAAGGCCGGACTTGGGTGTTTTATTAAGTGTTATTTGCATATCTACCACTAGGCATGGAAGCATTTTTAGCAATGGTGTCAGGGAGCTGCTCCATGTTCTGCTGATTATCAGCTGGGGGGAAGAGTGGAGGTGACATAACTCCACTGGCAGCGCAGCAGTAAAAAGTGTCAGATCTCAAGTCACATGAATAAGGGCATCTGGAAAAAAAAGAACATGTCTAAGCAAGAGAAAAATCTGTTTGCTCTTTTAAAAATTGGATTTGAATGCGGGATTCTGCATGGAACTAATGTTAACTGATGTGTTTTGTAAAAAACATGTTTTCCCCTGACTGAATCCCTTTAAAATACACAGCATTTTGATTTAAACCCTGCTACATCTTACTGTAATTCATAGGAACCCCATGAATTCCATGTGTTTTTGTTGACCAGATTGGAATCTGTGCTTTATCAAGAAAATACTAGGAACTTATGGCCTGTTCTATTTCCAGTCAGACTGTGGTCCACACAGACAAAATGTTTGGCTCAGACTTTGGCACTGTTGTTAATTGTCCTAAACCACAACAATTTATGTGTAGATTTCTTTATATTGAAGCCGTATGGTGACCTGCCAGTGAGTGAGCTTGCGTCTACATTATAAAATGCCGCTAGGCATAGGTAGACGACTCCGTTTGCAAAATGTCTTTACGAACATTTGCACAGATGTGATATGAAAAACATTATAAATGCAAATAGACTGTACCAGAAATAGGATATGTTCACTGAGCTAAAATTGTAATTCTTGTAAATAAGTTGCTTAAGTATGTTTTCATGAGCATAAGAGAAAATGTTCAGCACTGCACTTAGTACTGCAGTACAATCAGCAGTGGAAATCATATTTCTATTCAGATGTTTTTATTTGGACTTTTTGGTTAGCTTAATAAGGGCCAGACTATAGAATGATAAAAAACAAACAAACCTTGTACACACATTTTACTCTATAACAAGTCACAATCCTAAAATAAAGACAATTAAGCAAAGTATAATTATAAACTATATTTACAATACAGTCTAAACCCAATTTCCCATTCATTTAAAGGGGCAATATACACCTATGCTCTGGGCTGGAGAGTTAAATGATTAGCAATAGGGGAGGTAGCAATAAAGTGGTTTTCTGTTGGACAATTTATAATTATAAATGAATATATAGCAGCTAAGGTGGCCAGATCTGCTTGTTTGGAAAGGTGGCCAAACAAGTGTTTCTGGATCCAATTTATCCCACAAACTGGGCCAAATTAAGTTCATAATACATTGATTCAATAGAAAAGGAGATTTTTAATACCCACTTCTGGAATTAAAATTCCTTTAAAGGAAAAGGAAAGTAAGAATCACTGTGGGGGGAGCCAAATTTAGACACCACTCCAAAGTGATTGCAATTGCTTACCCCTTAACCCCAGACTTATTAACACATAATAGGTGTCTGTGTACCTGCATATGTGGGCTTTGTGTACATGCATGGTGTGTCTGTATCTGTGTGCATGAGCATTTTTAATGCAGCTATAGTCCCTCCAAGAAATGTGTCCGTCTGTCAGCTTACAACAAGAACATACAGCCACTCAACCTATGCAAATATATGCAATGCAAATGCTCTTGCAATAGTGGGCAGACTCCCCTTATGTGGTAAGCACAAATCATCAATGTTTTAGGCAAGGTTTTAACTTTCCTTACATGTTTAAAGGTGAACAAAATCTTTTTTTAATGATATACACTGAGATTCATGATGCACACAAATATCTATTATATACTGTTTATAGTTTATGCCATTAAACATATCAAACAAGTCTTACAAGAAAGGCTGATGCCACACGTGGCGTAGGGCTGATTTTTTCAGCAAGCGGAAAAACGCTTGCCGAAAATTCAGCCCTACGCCTGCTACTTGTGCCTGCACCCGAATGAACGCTCGGGTGCAGGCACATGTAGCTGATATACGCATGAAAACGCGAGACTTTGCATTCTCTCGCGTTTTCATGCATATATTGGCTACATGTGCCTGCACCCGAGCATATTCCATTCATTCGGGTGCAGGCACAAGTAGCAGGCGTAGGGCTGAATTTTCGGCAAGCGTTTTTACGCTTGCCGAAAAAATCAGCCCTACGCCACGTGTGGCATCAGCCTAAATGAAGAAAACATAGCTAAACAAATTAAACAAAAATTATTATATTTGCCCATGTATTTACTGAAAAAAAATTATCCAATAACGTATCTGCGAATAGCAAAAGTAAGAGATGATGCACACAAATATCTATTATATACTGTTTATAGTTTATGCCATTAAACATAGCAGTCTTTTTATACCTAGTGAGCATGTCTGTTTCTACAATTATAGGACTGGCTTTAAACCAAACAACAGTGGTGCTTGAAAGTTTGTCAACCTATATTTTTATATGAATGTGACCTAAAACATTATACTAACATATCTGCTTGTGGCAAAAGTAAGTGAATCCTTAGGGGCACATTTATCAAACTACAATTGAGTCTGAATACAAAAAAATCGTATTGGTTCGTACTGTATTTTCTGCGACTTTTTCGTACATTTGCGTGAATTTTTCGTACTTTGTGGCAAAATTTGTGCGACAAAATCATATTGTCGCGATGAGTACGAAAGTTTCAGATTCATTCAAGCTTCGGTATCATGACTTTCCTTGGGCCAGGTTGGAGCTGCAGAGTGCCATTGAGCCCTATGGGAGACTTTCCTTGGGCCAGGTTGGAGCTGCAGAGTGCCATTGAGTCCTATGAGAGGCTTCCAAAATTATGCACAGAAGGATCAAAGTCGGAAAGGTTTTCCCACCGTTTACGATCGTTCGATACGAAAACTTTGTGACTTTCGGATCGCCAATATGATATTATCGTAACTATTCCGATTTTTTCGTATGCATTTTTGTGATGTTTGTGATCATCAGAAATTATTGTATCTAATCCAAATATTTCCCATTTCGGGATTCAAACTCGTACTTTAATGAATGTGCCCCTTAGGATTATCATATTATTTAAAGAGTGTTGTGCTTTCAGTCAGTGGGATGACAATCAGTTTTGAGTGAGAGACACTCTTTTATTTAAAGAACAGGGATTCAGCAAAGCCTGATCACACATACAACACATTTGTGGATGTGTATCATGGTTCGAACAAAGAAGGTGTCTGGGGACCTCAGAAAACGAGGTCTGATTTTCAAACACATTCTAAATGTAGATGGGGAAAACCTAGTTAAAAAAATGAAACAAAAATCATTATATTTGCTCATGTATTTATTAAAAAAATGATCCAATAATGTATCTTTGTGTGGCAAAAGTAAGTGAATCATGCTCTCAGTATTTGGCGTGACCCCCTTGTGCAACAAAACGTTTGCGATAACTGTTGATCAGTCCTGCACATCAACTAAGTGGAATATGAGCCCCCATACAGAACAGCTTCAGCTCTAGCTTTAGGTCTTTCCACAACATTTCAATTTGATTAAGGTACAGACTTGGCCATTCCAGAACATTCACTCTATTCTTCTTTAACCATTGTTTGGTAGAACAACTTGTGTGTTGTCTTGCTCCAATGACCCACTGTCTTTTGAGATTCAGTTCAGTTCAGATGCTGGAATGCAGTATTTTTCTTCCTCCAAATGTAACACTCCACATTTAAGCCAAAAGCTCTATTTTTGTTCATCTGTTCACAAAACATTCTTCCGTTATCCCTTTCGTTTGTCCGCATGATATTTAGCAAACTGTAGACGGTTATCAATATTTTGGAGGGAGAGCAGTAGCTTTCTCATTGCTACCCTGCCATACACACCATTGATGTTCAGTGTTCTCCTGATGATGGACTCACTGAAACAGGCCTTCTGTTGCTTAAAAGTTACCCTGGGTTCCTCTGTAACCTCCTCTGACACTTGCTGAGCCCACATCATTTGAAGGGGCTCCCAAACCTTCATTCTCTCAGCTTGTCTGCAGAAAAGGGCTGGTTTCACTGCCTGGAAAAAGGTGTGCCAGGTTTGTTTTGTCTGGCGTGTCTAAAAGAGTTCTTGGAACTCCTGACATTCTTTCTCTTGTTCCTTTTCTCTTGTGGAAGGAAGGAAGACTTTCCTGTAGATGCTTTAGAGATAATTTGATCCATTTCCGGTCCAAACAGCAACAGTTTCCTTTGAACTGGAACAGAGGATATGCTATGATTGCAAATCCATATTCCAATGTCTGAGCCATAACCCTCTCTTGGCCACATCCAACAAACTCATAGATCTTCCTGCTAACTTATTAGGATCCAAAAAAGCTTCAGCCACTAATTAATTAACCACTTTGATGTCTTGCAAAATGTCCACCAACTTTCCTCTCTCTGCTCCCAATTTAATTGCTTCTTCAAGCTCTTGCAGCCAAATTTTATGGGCCCGAGACACTTAGGTAATAGCAATCTCTGCCTTACGTGCAGCCCCTCCTGCAACATAAGACTTCTTAATGTCAGGAGGATAGTACGCCTAGCTACAAAGGTGATAGCGGCAGCCACCTTAGGTAGAGCATTCCAGGATTTAGAGACATCTGTGGGAAATGGGAACATTTTCTTAAATTTCTTGGATATTATGGGGCTGATTTACTTACCCACGAACGGGTCGAAATGAGTCCGATTGCGTTTTTTTCGTAATGATCGGTATTTTGCGATTTTTTCGTATGTTTTGCGATTTTTTCGGATTCTTTACGAATTTTTCGTTACCAATACGATTTTTGCGTAAAAACGCGAGTTTTTCGTATCCATTACGAAAGTTGCGTAAAAAGTTGCGCATTTTTCGTAGCGTTAAAACTTACGCGAAAAGTTGCGCATTTTTCGTAGCGTTAAAACTTACGCGAAAAATGCGCAACTTTTCGCGTAAGTTTTAACGCTACGAAAAATGCGCAACTTTTTACGCAACTTTCGTAATGGATACGAAAAACTCGCGTTTTTACGCAAAAATCGTATTGGTAACGAAAAATTTGTAAAGAATCCGAAAAAATCGCAAAACATACGAAAAAGTCGCAAAATGTTCGTTTTCAAGTCGGAACTTTTCCAATTCGGGTCGGATTCGTGGGTTAGTAAATAAGCCCCTATTTGTTTTTCAGAAATTTCCCATTCAGCATAAATGGCTGCTTTCATTACATCAAGAACCAGAAATAAATGTTTTTTTTTTAACACCGACTTGAATATTTTATCCCGCTTGGTAAAACTTTTCCACCATCTGTATTTAAGGAAGCATGTTCTACGAATTCGAGGTGGAAAGCTTTCCTTCCGTGGCAGAAGACCAGCTATTTCCAAAAATGTTGTCCTCATAGGACTTCTCACAACATCTTCCGCAGGGGGGTGGGATACATTACCAGAACCCAAATTCTTCAGGACATTAAAATAAAGGAATGGCATGAAATAAATAGTGATAAGCAATTTTGTCCCATTTTGCGCTGTCGAAAAAATTAACGAATATAGCAAAAATTACTTGTGTCAAAAAAATTTGATGATTTTGACCACGTGCAACATTTTTGTGTCCGTTTCGCCAATGGTGAAACGCACAAATCCATGGCTGGCCGAATATTTTGCTCATCACTAAAATTAAACTAATACCCTTCACTTCTTGCCAACATCTCCAAACTCACCCCCTTGAACCTAAATGTGAGCATGTATAGCTTATATTAAAGAAAGCAATCCAGTTCAGAGCAGCCTGGAAACAAATCACCAGGGCAGGGCTCTATGCATCAGAAGGAACGCTCAGAAGACGTACCCACACAATACCCTCCTGACTGAGCAGTGACATGCAAGGCAACAAACCGGCAGCATTGGGGGAGAAAAAGACTCTTTCACCCCCATAATCTTTGCGCCAGCTTCCACTGTTTAGACAAGTGTCGACTTCCAGGTTGCACACCTTGTGCATGCACAACCTCTGCTCAGCACTGCAATGCTCTCTGGGAGGTAGGAACATGCACCACCTAAGAGGCATTGCGACCGACAGCAATAATAGCACACATGGCCCTCGCACAAGGCACCTGCCTCGGTCTGGAGTTTCAGAAGAGGAGAGGCACTCACCTGGCATGTACTGGGGAGGAGAGACAGGAGCAAAACGTGCCAGTAAAATACTTGCCTGGTGGTAATCCTAGCCCCGTGCAGCACTAGCCTAAAAATACAGCGCAGAGAACCGAGGGGAGTAGGGTCATCATCAGGGCTGCCATTAGGGGGTACAGGGGGGACGATTGTCCCGGGCCCGATAATTTTTGTCTCTTAAAGGGGGGCCCGGCCATGCTGCCTTACTTACATTAGCCGGCCCCCCACTGCTGTCAGCACCTAAGCTGAGAGCTTTTACATTACTCTCACTGTGCTGCTGCCCCATTCCCAATTGGCCCAGTCTACCCCCCAATCTGATTGGTCCAGCCAGCCCCAGCCCAGATTGGCCCAGCCTGGAATGGCCAGCAGCCCCCAGCCTGGATTAGCCCAGCACGCCTCAAGACCTGATGGCCCAGCCTGCCCCCCAACCTGACTGGCCCAGCCAGTGCCCAGCCCAGATTGGCCTGCATGCTTCATTCAGCCTGGATAGGCCCAGTGTGCCCCCAACCTGGATTGGCCCATTCCTCCCCCACAGAGAGCAGGATGGAAAAAACAAGGCACAGGTAAGAAAGTGTTGGGGAAAATAATAGCGTGAATGGGGAGAGTGAAGAGAAACATAAAGGGAGAGACGTATATAGAAAAGACCAGGGGCGGGCCAAGCTGACCGAGTGCCCTAGCCAACTTTACTGACCCCCCCCAATTAAAATACTGACTTATTAGCACATTAATTATTTTTACTGTTTTTATTAACTACTACTGACTAGTTATTGGGGCCCCACAGCAAGATCATTGGAGCCCCTAAACTTATGCAGTTTACGTAATTTATGCGAATTTCCATTTCAAGCAATGAGAGCACAGAGCAGGGGCTGGTAGGTGGGAAGGGGTTAAACTTTGGGCAAATTCCACTGACCCCCAATAAACTGATTGACTTATTAGCACATTAATCAATGGAACTCTTTAGGCTAATGCCACACGTAGCATATGATGCATATTTTTGGCAAGCCGAAAAACGCTTTCCGAGAATACGCTCTATTCGCTTAAACTCCCCCTACCTGTGCCTGCACCTGAATGAATTGAATACGCTCGGGTGTAGGCACATGTAGACGATATCTGCCTATAAACGCAAGACTTTGCATTGTCTCACGTTTTTAGGCAGATATCGTCTACATGTGCCTATACCCGAGCGTATTCTCGGCAAGCAATTTTCGGTTTGCCGAAAATATGCACCATACGCTACATCTGGCATTAGCCTATATAAGCTGCTTATTATAGAGTAACATCAGCTGTTTATACTGCACACACAAGGGGCAAGGCCAAAATATTGGTACTGCGCATGTGTTAATGGGGAGGCCCCATATAAATAACCTGTGCGGGCCCCAGAGTTTCTGATGGCGGCCCTGGTCATCATTGCTAGGCTAGATCACCTCAGGTCAGCAGTAGGTGGTGAACTGGCCCTAATTTAACAGTGAAATATGTAGAAAAATTGAGAATATTGATTCACTAAAATTAGTTTATTACAGTCCCACCAGGTATGAGTAAAGCACATGATTTAGGTAGTATTTTAAAACTGTTTACTTTACAAAAATAACATTCCCATCAATTTTGGGGAAAATCAGAACAGAATTTTGGTAAAAAAAATTCAGGAATAGCACCAATTAAAATCACTACGTTGTAAAAACAGGGCTTCTAATACTGAGCTTTCGCCTTACTCTAAACTTTCTTTTCATTTATAAACTGCTCCTTCTCCATCTTAATTCCACATTACCTTCTTGGGTTAGAGCGTTTCATTAGCAGGTACAATACTTCCGCCAGTAAACTACCCCATTACGTCATCAAACTGCGACAGCTTTAGGCGCCTTTCGGGAAGTTGAACAGAAAAGAGTTGTTTGAATTCTCCTTGCATCTGTGAAATAAACATTCAGTGCGGTCATCAGATAGATCTTCTTCGCTACCTATGTGCATCTAGTACGACGATATTTTTGCGCTTGTTTCAGGATGAAAGGCGCAATCCCCCGTGGTACTTTAAGATCAATTTTGAAAAAGCATCAGCCTACAATGCGGAGGGAGGCAGAACTGGACGTTTTGGTGAGGAGGCGTACCTGCTGCTTCTATGGGTTTTATATTTTCTATTTAGTTTTTGCATGGGCGTAGATAACTGGCAAGTATTGGTTCGGTTGTATTTGCAAAAGAAAATATGGTGGGAGAGTCTGAGAAGGGCTGCTGCTTTAGAGTTACGTAGTTGCCCGATAATGTGAATTATGCATTTATGCTGCATGCATATTACTGTACATATGGTCGTATGGTAAGGTATATGGTATATTCAGAATGCTTGGTACGTGGGGTTTTTCAGATAAGGGATCTTTTTGTAATTTGGATCTCCATAAATTAAGTCTGCCAAAAATGATTTAAACATTAAACCCAATAGAATTGTTTTCTCCAATATGGATTTATGCTACCTAGTTACCATAAAGTACAAGGTATTGTTTTATTATTTCAGAATAAAGGGAAATCACTTTATAAAAATTTGAATTGTTTGCTTAAAATGGATCCTAAGGGATATTGCCTTCCCATAATTTGAAGCTTTCTGTTAGCAGTTTTAAAGGGCATCTGTCACCTCTATATTGTTTCCCCCACAGGAGATGTGCACTAATAGAGCCCGCAATCCAGCTAGGGGAAACACTTTTTTTGGGGGGTTTTTTTTTTTAAAAAGAAAAAAAAAATTGCCCCTGCCAGCGCTTGGTTACCTGCACTGGGAGGGAGAGTGGGCAGCCATGTTGGGGCATGTGCATAATCAGCGAGTGCCGCAAATCGCTCATGATTCACATGTGTTTGACGTAGGAGGGTGATTTACAGCGGGGACAACTATGCTTCCCACGCTTATTATGCTTCCTCCGAGTGTGGGTAACCCAGTCCTGGCAGCTGACCCGAGTGTGGGTAACCCAGTCCTGGCAGGTGATGTGATATGGGCTTTCATTTCAAATTTATAAATATTTTCAAATCTAACCTTGTCTTTCCAATAACTTTAGAGCAACACAAAATGCCCTCAAATTCTTCCATAGTCCTATGTATAACCAGATTTTGTTTCACGACTGAAATTTTTAAATCTGTTTGATTGACTTTTAGGACGATGTGGTTGAAACGATCATAAATTTTGCACCCAATCAGTGTGATAAGTAGATGATTTCATTGAATTGTCCTAAAATCGGTAGTTTCACAGGACCACTTTACTGTGGTTGTCCAGACATCTAACAGCTTAACAAATGTAAATGCTTCCCTAAGTATTATCCAGTATATCTATAATATCTGACATTATCTTTCCATCATTTTCTGCAACATTTATCTAATAATAATAGTGCAGGCCCTGTCATCTGCAGTTCTGTAGCATCTTGTCAGATGGACATGAAAACTTATGGAGTGTTATAGAGTGCTTATTTCAATGTACAGGTACTACCAATGTTGTTGACCATATGCCCATCAGGCAACAAACCATAAGACTAAAGATTCTATGCTGTTCACTAGTTCACTAGTTGGTGAAAATGCTTGCCAAATAAAAAAAAATTGATTGGACTTTGTTATGGCAATAGGCTTGTAAGAACCATTATTAAGAACCCAGGATTTATACATTGTGCTGTAATAACACATTGCCTTTTTTATTTTTTGCTTTAGGTTCACTTGAATTGCCTTCTGTTTGTCCGCAGGCTGGTGGAAGAAGCTCAGCTGAAAGCTTTAGAAAATAAAAGCTCAGTTATTAAACCAGAACATATCAAGGCAGTTGCAAAGGTAGCACCATTGTTTTGATGTATCATGTTTCGTAAATAATTTTGCTGAAACATGCCTTACATTGTTTATTTCCAGTATACCTGAAACTTTCTATTCTCCTTGTAGGCAGAATGCTTTAAAGATGGTACAGTGAACATTAATGGTGAAGACACATGGAGCTACTAGTAGCAGCTACTTGTTGTGGCTACTAAAATAGACACTCTGGTCATTTACTGATAACTGTCTCTACATGTGTTTTAGCAGAGGCAATTCTCAGTATTGTCTATGGCAGGGGATTTTCTGGTGCTTAGTAGCCATGAAAAAGTAGCTGCTACTAGTAGCTCCGTGTGTCTTCACCCAAATCTTTGAGACACCTTACCTATAATAATTACCATAATAGGTGCCATAATTGTATCGTAGTCATTAAAAAAGACAATAAGGCATTTTATTAATATTTAGTACCTGGTAAAGCCAATTAAACAATACTATTACTATATAGTTTGTACATAATCTGCCCTCTTACACTTTTATATTAACAAATATACATTTGCCATTCTATAAATATAAATAGACATGTGTTTTTATGAAGAATAATAAGGCACTCATGCTTTGCTGAAGATTCATATTAATGTTAGGGATGCACCGAATCCAGGATTCGGTTCGGTATTCGGCCAGGATTCGGTCTTTTTCAGCAGGGTTCAGATTTGGCCGAATCCACGGTCCTGGCCAAACCAAATCTGAATCCTAATTAGCATATGCTAAGGATTTGAAGGGTTAAATGTTGCTGTGTGAACACGGAAGTGGAAAATGTAACCCTTCCGTATCCTAATTAGAATATGCTAATTATGATTCCGTTTGGTATTCGGCCGAATCCTTTACAATGGATTTGGGGTTCGGCCAAACCCAAGAAACTGGGTTCGGTGCATCCCTAATTAATGTAAATATACACTTGAATGTAGACACATGGAATGTTTTTCCATTGACTTCGTTTGCCCTTAGCCTCATAGATAAGAACACCTTGTTAACAAATTCGATATGTCCTATAAGGTTCACCCCTCCCACTTTAAAGCACATTTAACAGCACGGAATGGAAATGCAAATAATTGAAATAAAAATGAAGCACAGTTAAAAACTGTTTCAGTATATCATTGCCTACATCCAACTTAAAATTAATTTCAATGTAAACCCCCCTGGACAGTTCATTTTTAGAAACAAATACAAAAGAGCTATGTTGCATATATACAAAGTTATAATCATGGAACTATATGTAAGAGAGCAGTATAATACATATATACACATTGTAAGGCCCGTCTTAGAACATCAGTTTTTATATGTAATATACTTGTTCACAAAGGTCTAACCTATTAAGGAGATTGATGATAGGAAGTTGCATATACAACAGGAATAGTGTAATAATGAGTAATTAGGCAAAAGCTGATTTGCAAGAAGAAACGAAACAAAGCAAATCATTACAGGCAAATTTAGCTTTTTTTTGAGTAGTGAGGAAGTTATTTTTTGGTAGCAAAAAGGTAGCAGGAAATCTGAGCAGACCATTCTATATTCTGCAGTGCTGGAAGTTAAATGTGGCATGCATAAGATATGTACAGAGCACATGTAAATATGGTGATGGATAGAGTGCAGATGGAAAATGAGATAATATCTGGGCTGAAGTAACTATAGTCCACACAGGGTATTGAACATGAAAGAGGTTCAATAAAGTAGTGATAGCATAATAGCAAGAATTTGATAGATGGGATTTAGAGATTAGCAGAACCTGCAGTGATTTTATTTATCAATATTTATCTTGGCCCTGTGATAAAGGTTAAAAAAACTGCTTGTGGGATGCTTTTAGAGTGGAGGTTACATTACTTAGGGGGCATACTGTATTTTGGATGTGCTTGACAGCCAGCCATGTTCTGGAAAAATTGGACTTTAGAATGAGTAATATGGATATCGTATACTAACTAAATCTTAATGTAGTTTCTTGTATTTTTTAAATATAAATAGAAACACACATTTTCTAATCAAAATTATGCTGAATGGGTAACTTTTTTTTTTTCTTGCAGACTGCTTTGAAGAAGTCTAAAGGCTGATGAAAGTGCACTGATTGTGTAAAAATAACATTTTAATTTTAATAAACATTGAATTATTACTCTGGCCTACATTTTTAAAGAAAACTGTTATTTGTCACCTTAGTAATTTGCCAGTTTTACAGAAGTTAAACGTGTTCATTTGGACTTGATCAATGTGTGTCTTTTTATTAACCTCACATACGATGTTTCTATTCTCTAGCAATGTCAACAAATTACATTTTTTAGTAAATATAGAAAACTATGCTTGCGCGACTCTTCTCTGCTTCCATCACTTTGAGGTCTTTATGTGCAGTGCTAGCCATGACTAGCAATTCACATAGAAACATCTGTGATTCCAAGTACTGGTGAAACTCTTTACTTTTGGTTTCTGATTTTTGCTGGTGTGGCTGCAGTGAAGCAAAGGTGCCTTTGAAGTCACTCGGGCCTAAGCTGAAATTTTCTATATCCCACTTTTTTACATGGTGTTTATATAACTGTATATAACTTTTTGTGAAATACCAATATTTTTTGAAATAAATTACTGAAATGTAAAATAATTAAGGTGTTATGTTTTTATACAGTACTCACTATTAGGAAGGTGCTGCTGTGGATATGTGTATATGTGGGGTATAAGGATTATTATGCAGGTACTGGGTAATTATATTTTTCTGAAAGCAAAAGTATATTTGGTCTTGTTTTATTTGTTAAAAATGTTATTACACAGGGGCAGGACTACAGGCAGGCAGACAAAGCTTCTGTGGTAGGTGCTTTAATGTTGCAACAGCAGCATGCTCCATGTTTGCCAGCAATAACTTTTCATTTTCAACTTTTGCCCCAACACTTTTAGGAAAAGTGGCATTTACATGTTACAAGTTAACATTCAGAAAACGTGGTATAAATAGAATGTCAGGCAATATTGCTTGCTATCTCAATGCTGTTTTGACAAAGGCCCAGTCTGGGTAGTCCGCACCTCCTTTTAGATGTTTGTATTCCTTTTTCTTGGACTCTCCATTGCTGTAACAGTTTCAGCCCAGTGTTGTAGAGTTCCTAGTTTATGTGGCAGGAATCAACAGCAAATACTTATCAGTAGGAGAAGGTTTCCTGCTTACTTCAATATTTAGTTTTCCCAGGTTTGGAGCTCATCCAAAAATTTGGCAGGGTGAGGTGCATTATCATAAGTAGATCATGCAGCACTCTCTTCCCCAAATAATTGTTTCAATAAACACACCACCAGTGAACAAATAGGCAGAAGAATACTGTTTTTATTACATTTGCAAATAACTTTTAAACCACTTAAAATATTTAAAAGATAAAGAATTCAATGTGTTGGGCACCCTCAGGTTAATGTAATTGGTAAGTTTTTCCCCTAGGCCAGAAGATAATGCAGCAGCCCGGGGAAAAATGCTGTGCCACCATTTTTATCTACCTTTCACAGGTATTCTTACAGAGTGCATTTCACATGAAAATTTTTCCCCCCACAGGAGACGTGGGCTAAAAAATCCTGCACTCTGAATGGCTGGAGCAGTAGTAGTTTAGCAGCCAGTGTGGGCTGCTATTTTCAAAGAACCTGCATGAGTGAGTGCCCCATCCTGCTCATTAAAGGAGAAAGAAAGCTAAAAACTTAAAAAAGTAAGCTTTATCAGAAAGGTCTATGTAAATACAGCCATAAGCACTCACAGAAACGCTGCACTGAATTCTCTGAAAAAAGATTAGTTGTGTCTGTAATTCCTGTGCCAGAGACACGCAGCTTTCTGTTCTCTGCTCTTTCCGGCTACCCCCTCCCTCAAGAATGCTAAGAACTCACTCCCCCCCCTTAGGAATGTGGATCTGAGCCAATCAGCAGGAAGCTGGCTTATAGTCTAACTAACTGAGCATGTTCACTTGGTCTCCGTGTCTGTGCAGGAGTGAGGCATTATGGGAACTTTTTTTACCCAGCTCAGCCTTTTTTCATCCTGTTTGGCTTCTGATCATCTGAACAGGTGAAATTTGGGGAGACGTAAGGGCACTATTGAGACTACTGAAGGTATGCCTGCAGCTTGAGATTAACTCTTTACTAGCCTTTCCTTCTCCTTTAAGCGATTTTTATGTATTTGGTGCATGCAGCTGTGCATGTTCAAGTTTAAATCTGAAACATTCCTGTATGTTTTTGGAGGAAACCCACACGCACAGAACATAAACTTCATGCATAAAGTGCCATTGCTGAAATCTAACCATAGTACCACTGTTTCTTAAACTGTGTTTATGCAGACAGAGGTGCCTACTAAGTAAAGAAGTGCTCTCTCAAGTTAGAACAGTAAAACACAGTATATAACAAGGCAGTTAATTTTGTTAACACTTGGTGAATCTTTGCCAGTATAGTAAACCATAACAACCAATCAGCAATTAGCTTTGATCTATGCACCACAAGCAGAAAGGGTAGGAATTTGAAAGCAGGACCTTAGGCTCACCTGAGAAAATAGTGGATTACACAAATGGAGTATGGTTAGCAGCAATCATAGACATAGGAGCGGGTTGCATGGATTCAGTACTGCAAACAAGATCTGATTGGCGGAAGAATTATATCCGTGAGTTCCCATTATTTCTGACTATATCTGCTGCAATAATACAGAGTGCCCAGTCTTTGCCTAATTTCAGAAAAACATCCTCAAAATCCCTATATACTATGTTGCCATTGTAATGGTGTGCAAAGACACTTCCAAAACACATTTATATATAGAAAGCCTACCCCTGATACACAGAGGATTCGGTAGCCTTGCAATCAGCAGCATTACACCTCACATGGTTCCCCTGCTATCTTGAGGTTGTGCTGATTGCAAGGCCACTGCTTGGAACCACACAGAGGATAGTTTCATGTTACTCTGTGAGGTTTAGTAGTTGTCAACTGCAAATTTGGTGGAAGGTTAATGTAGTGAAATATAATATTACAAGATTTCAATGTGTTGATGTTTACAGGTAAACAAGATGCTTCAGTGCATAAATGATAAAGTCTGAGGCAAATTTTAAATAGAGGGTTTGCTACAAGGATCATGCTTGAGTTTTCTATGAATAATTCTTTGGTTTGATGTTAGGGTTCTGGTCTTTGTACAGTGAGTGTAATTAAATCCCTTTAGGCAGATATGGAAGGCATTATAAGATTTGGCTCACAGCCTATGTTTATTAGAGATATGATTTTTTTTTTTACATTTGGATGTGGTGCCTAATGGAAAAAGCATAAGCATAATATAAAAGCTACCATGCAGTTAGCATGTGTTTCCCTGTGGTTTTATATAAAGCAGCTTTTAAAGGGTTCAAGGTCAAATAAATGATGTGTGACAGTGGAAATATGCATTTTAGGTTCCAACTACTAATATGTTTTGCTTTGCCCTATTTTAATGGGCAGATCTAAGAAATGACATGCCACCATATTCCTGAAAGATAAAAAGCATATGACAAAATAATCAGGCTTCAGGACTAATGATAAGATATACTATGGACAGACTAAACATTTCTTTTATTGAAACCTATTTTGTTTGACAAAGAATAAAGGTACTTGATTTTACTGCTGGAAAAATATGGCTTTCCATTTCCAGGTTAATGCTCACGTCTCCACAGAGCTGTGGATCTGTATTTCATATAACTCAGCTGCTGAATTTACAGTACATACTTTATGAGGATTTTTTAGTGAATATTTATATGAGATTCTTGACCTGACAAGTAGCTTATCTTTTGCTTAGAAAGTGTAACAAATGATTATGAGGGGGTTTTTAATACACAGAAGAGGGATTTAAAGATATCAGTTTTGAAATGCAGGTTACTGCCATAAACATACACCCATAGGGACAAGATGAGGTGAGTAAGTGAAGTATTATTTACTAACCCCAATGCTAAGTGATACACTGTATACAACATAAATTTTACCCACAATACAGAGTTACTTTCCATAATATCAAAATAATAGCGAGTTCCTGCATAGTTACATGTGTCCCCATTTGCTCATAATTTTCAATGTATGCACTAGCTAGTGCATGCAATTCATCAAACCCAGTAGAACTGGTGGATTGACACAGCCTACAACTTGCAAGTGCCTTTCTGAATTATGTTTAGGTGAGAAAACCATGAGCCTTATGGGGGGGGGGGGGCTAGGCAGGTACTTTTAATCCGCAATCTCTTGCCTTCACCACCTCTTGACACTGGGCAGATCTAAGAAATGACATGTCACCATATTCCTGAAAGATGAAAAGCATATGACAAAGTAATCAGGTTTCATGACTAATGATAAGATATACTATGGACAGACAAAACATATCTTTTATAGAAACCTCTTTTGTTTAATAAAGAATAAAGTTTCACCTTAATAAATTTGCCTTTTATTTTACACAGCGTTTTACTCAATGTTTCTGGCTTTGTTTTACACAGTATAATAAATAGACCCCTTAAATTTATTGCTTTCCTTTTATGCTTCACTCAGCTTACACTTCAACAATCTCGTTGCTTGGGTTAGTAACCCCTCAACAATGCAGATTTATGGATTTTGTCTTTATGGATTTCGGTAAGGTGTCTTCCATTCATAATCCATTTTTATGTTAACACGTAAAAATTGTTGCATGTGAAGAGAACCTTGGCTCTTAGATAATAGTTTAAATTAGACAGTTCACAGTTGTAGAAAAACAGAATTTAAAAACAATGAAACAAATGAAAAACAATTTCTATCCTAGAACACAACTTACCTTTGTAATATCAAAAATATATGTAGTACAGGTGTCAGACCTGTTATACAGAATGCTAGGGACCTAAGGGTTTCCAGATAAGGGCTCTTACTGTAATTTGGTTCTCCATACCTCATGTCTATTAAAAAATAATTTAAACATGAATTAAACCCAGTAGAATTGTTTTGCCTCCCATGAGGGCTAATTATATCTTATTTGGGATCAAGGACAAGGTAATGTTTTATTATTACAGAGAAAAAGGAAATCATTTTTAAAAATTAGAATTATTTGCTGATAGAGTCTATGGGAGATGGCCTTGCCGTAATTCAGAACTTTTTGGAAAAGGGGTTTCCGGATAACAGGTCATGGGATCTATTATCCGGAGACCCCCTTTCCAAAAAGTTCTGAATCTTCTATGTTAGCTTCATCTTAAAACTCTAAAGAGTCAAAGAAACATAATTTACAATAAAGCAATGTTTACACAGTTCAATACATTCCTAAATTATTTCTTTAATTTTTGAGCTGTATAGTTATAAATTTCACCTTATGCCATGTACAGTTGTAAGCTTTTATCTACCTTCTTAATGGGACAGACTTAGTTTTTTGATCAATCAGAATTATTTTTCTTGGGAAATTATTTTAATTGCAGCTATTTTCATCTGAATTTAGCAAATGGCAATGAGGAGGTTTATAGCACACAGGAGTAATCTCTGCCCCAAATATTCAGACGTCTGCATTTCCAGTGTCAATCACTCTTTTGTGAGAAAAAAAAAACATAGGTTCCCAGATTGCTGAATTAACTACCTTAGGTTGCCTCAAACCAATGCATGAAGGGGCCCAGTCTGAATCCATGTTTGAGGCTGAATGCTTATTTTTCTGATTTCCTGATAGCATATGGAGCCTGGACCTGGAGTGGGTCACTCCACTGTTTGAATCAGTACTTCAAACAGACTTGATTTTTTTTTTTACTTTTAGATATTTACAAATGGGTTTTTGCCAGTACTTTTTTCAGATTTTTCTGATATTGTTTCGAACAATTTTTCAAAAATAACTCCCATAATTCGTGATTTATTAATGTTTAGTTAGTACAGGTTTGATCTGTCAAGAACCATTGGGTGCTATGGAGGCTTAGAATAGTAGAGGAATAGAATAGTGAGTGACAAAGGAGAAATGAATCCCCTCATTGTTTTATGTTTTACCCAGTTTCAAGGGGAAATTCATTTCCTCGTTGTTTTGTGTTTCAGAAAACCTCCTAATTTTTTCTGTTTCACATGTTTTCAAGGGGAAGTTAATCCCATCATTGTTTTCTATTTCACCCAGTTTAAAGTGAAAAATAAAAAGGGATTTATGGAAGTGAACATTCGTTTAAACTCTAATTTTTCGCTCAAAACATTTGTGATTTTCAAATGCAAACTCGATTTTTGTACAAACAATTCATGCAGTACTGTGACATTTTATAAATACAACAATGATTGAGTTTAAATCAGATTCATACCTTAATGTCTTCCAGATACATTTGGAAGACACACAGGTATTTTCCAAGAATTTCAGATCCACGGACAGAAAGGACAGACCGTTTTATCCTATATCCTGAAAATTTAATTTCACTTACCTGTTTTTGCTTTTATCAAAGTCTTTGAGGAAAGCGAGAAATTATCATACCCAAGCCATCATTATACCTTGGTGACCCAGGAGACCACTACACACTACACACACTACACACTCCTAATACTGATACCAAAAGGCACTGTACCTAAGGCTACAAGAGTCCTCATCAAGAATAAAATCCAGGCTGCATAAATATTATATGGCAAGTATAGCTCTGCTATAAACTTGTGGAGAAGTCTTTTGTTATTTTTAAAGGGGCAAAGTTTGGACTTTGAGGCAATATACAGTGCAGGCCCAGCTTTACTCTACATTCTGCTCTCTTGGGGACCAAGCAAATTACGAAGACTCACAGCTTACTGTACCTGTGAAGTGATAGGAAGTATAATACGATATTTTCTTAAAATGCTATTTATGTCTTTATATAAATGTTTTAAATAAAAACTGTAGGATTTATAAATGTTCATTTAATTTTGGCAAAAACAAAATAGCATGTACCTTTTACAAATTCGAATCTTTGAGATAAGTTACATAGTTAGTTAGTTACATAAGGTTGAAAAAAGACCAGAGTCCATCAAGTTCAACCCATCCAAGTAAACCCAGCAAACACAACCCACACCTACCAATCTATACACTCACATACATAAACTATATATACAACCACTAGTACTAACTGTAGATATTAGTATCACAATAGCCTTGGATATTCTGATTGTTCAAGAACTCATCCAGGCCCCTCTTAAAGGCATTAACAGAGTCTGCCATTACCACATCTCTAGGAAGGGAATTCCACAACCTCACTGCCCTCACCGTGAAAAACCACCTACGCTGCTTCAAATGGAAGCTCCGTTCCTCTAATCTAAAGGGGTGACCTCTGGTGCATTGATTGTTTTTATGGGAAAAAAGAACACCCCCCATCTGCCTATAATCCCCTCTAATGTACTTGTACAGAGTAATCATGTCCCCTCGCAAGCGCCTCTTTTCCAGAGAAAACAACCCCAACCTTGACAGTCTAACCTCATAGTTTAAATCTTCCATCCCCTTAACCAGTGTAGTTGCACGTCTCTGCACTCTCTCCAGCTCATTAATATCCTTAAGGACTGGAGCCCAAAACTGCACTGCATACTCAAGGTGAGGCCTTACCAGGGACCTATAAAGGGGCAAAATTATGTTCTCATCCCTTGAGTCAATGTCTTTTTTTATACAAGACAGCACTTTATTTGCTTTAGTAGCCACAGAATGACACTGCCTGGAATTAGACAACTTGTTATCTACAAAAAAACCCTAGATCCTTCTCCATTAAGGAAACCCCCAGCACACTACCATTCAGTAGATAGTTCGTGTTTATATTATTTCTACCATAATGCATAACTTTGCACTTATCAACATTGAACCTCATTTTACAGTTTTCCAATTTTGTCAAATCGCTCTGCAAAGCGGCAGCATCCTGCATGGAACTTATAGTTTTGCACAATTTAGTGTCATCAGCAAAAATAGAAACAGTACTGTCTATGCCCACCTCCAGGTCATTAATAAACAAGTTAAAAAGCAAAGGACCAAGGACTGACCCCTGCGGTACTCCACAAACCACACTGGTCCAATTAGAAAATGTTCCATTTACCACCACTCTTTGTAATCTATCCTTCACCCCAATTCTCTATCCAATTACAAATATTATGTTCTAGGCCAATATTCCTTAATTTGATTATTAACCTTCTGTGAGGTACTGTATCAAATGCTTTAGCAAAGTCCAAGTAGATGACATCAACTGCCATTCCAGCATCGAGGTTCCTGCTCACCTCCTCATAAAAGGCGACTAAATTAGTCTGGCAAGATCTGTTACGCATAAAACCATGCTGGCACAAACCTATAGTATTGTGAACTGCAATGTATTCAAGTACCCTATCCCTTATTACCACTTCCAAAAGTTTTCCTACTACTGATGTTAGACTAACAGGCCTATAGTTTTCAGGCTGAGAACGGGATCCTTTTTTAAATAACAGCACCACATTAGCAATTCGTCTCTCTGCACCATGCCAGACCTCAACGAATCCTGAAAAATTAAGTGAAGAGGCTTGGCAATCACAGCGCTAAGCTTATTTAATACCCTGGAATGAATCCCATTCGGTCCTGGACCTTTGTTTACCTTTACATGTTCAAGTCTCTTTTGAATTTCCTCCCGAGTGACCCATGCGTCAGTAGCTAAATTACTAGAACTGGGCATATTAAAAGGGAAGCCTTCATTAGCTGGCTCCTCAGATGTATAGACAGATGAAAAATAAGAGTTAATTAATAAATTTCTGCTTTTTCCCTGTTCGCATCAACCAACTTACCGCCCCCCCCCCCGTGATAATAAGGTTCTCACCCCTTCTTGATTCATTTTTTTACTATTCACATAATTATAAAATAGTTTTGGATTCTTTTTACTCCTAGCTGCAATACCCCTTTCCATCTCTATTTTAGCTTGCCTGATAGCTTTTTTGCATGCTTTATTTGCTTCCTTGTACCTGATGAAAGTTTCTGCTGTCCCAGCTAACTTGAATGCTTTAAAAGCACGTTTTTTCTTACCATCCTCGACACTAACAACTAAAACTACAGTCCCCTAGTGACCAACTGTGAAAAGTTTGGGGACCATGGTGTTAATACTGTGAGAATGGCAGCAGGTTGAATTTCCCCATTGAAAGTTAATAGGTAAAATCTGATTGGCTGTTGGTGGCTCCACACACTTTTTTCAATAGGTAAAATCTCATTGACTGTTCACAGCTCTGCCCACTTTTGGGCATCCAACAATCATCATATTTTTATTCAGACTGACCCCATGACTATGTGATTCAAGTTTGGGGAGTGCAGCCTCAAAGCTGTAAGATTGGCAGCTGTTTCAATTTCCCCATTAAAGTTAACAATTGAAATTTGATTGGCTGTTGTTGGCCCCTCCCATTTTGGGTCATCCAACAAATGTCACTGTTTCATTCAGGGTGACGCCATGATTATGTTATTCAAGTTTCGGGGGTGTAGCTTCAAAGCTGTGGCAACAGTTTGAAAATCTTCCCTGTCAAAAAAAAAGACGGGGGCGGGATCGCTTAGAAAAGCACAAGCAACCTGCTCTGCTATAGGGCGAAGAAGTGTGGAGAGTTTGGGTGTTGTACCCCTAAAACTGTAGGTAGAAAATCAGAGGGCGCTAAGAAGAAGAAGAAAATGCGGAAGAATAAGCTGAAGTCGAAGAAAAGTATGCTGGGTTTTTCAACCCAACATAATTATATAATTTTCCCCACTTCCCATTTTTGGAACATATTCTTGATTTCCATTCAAATGATGATTACATTCATTATGATTCTTTATGCTAAATGAAGCTATCGGATAAGCTCTTGCGGTATAGTTGAGTATGGTTTTGGAGCAGCAATGAGAAATTTTAAAGGAGCTGAACAGACACCGTTTAAAGGAGAAGGAAAGGTAAAAACTAAGTAAGTTTTATCAGAAAGATCTATGTAAATACAGCCATAAGCACTCACAGAAACGCTGCACTGAGTTCTCTGTCAAAAGAAACTCTTTATTAGCCTTTCCTTCTCTTTTAATGCAGGCGGGGAGCTTACCCCTTTTAATGTGACATCCTGTGCATCTAGTGAAAGGCATTAAATATGGTGTTTGTGCAACTCCTAAAATGTCTTTTTGCTAACAAATACCTGTCATCTAGGAAGATTGACTCCACCATTGCAGGAGTTTGGGAAATGCAGTTAAATTTAAGCAGCAATGTTATTTTATAAAATGTTCTTCAGAGAAGCAAAGGGAGCACTTTATGGCTTATTAAATGGGATTGATCAATGCACATTCCCTATGTATTTCATGTAATTTATTCTGTACAAGGGCATACATTTTCAGATCACTAAATTGCAAAGCCACCATTGTAAGTCATATCATTATAGACACGAAACATAGTTGAAATACTTATGTTTTTATCCTTAAAAATATCAGCATCAATTCGAGAATAATAAAGGAACAAACAACCAGAACAGTTTTCTCTGTCTTGCTGGTACTAAGGTGTCCTGTTTTTTGTAAAGGCTAAGAATAAGCATGTGGCCTGTTTCTATCAGCCTATTGCATTTTAGAAAGGAGCAATAAATAATGTGTTTAAAAGAGACCCTACTTAATATTAAATTCTATTTCCAAATTGTGCTGTGGTCATCATGACCCACCCACTTTTGAAACCTAATTGTTTTATCTGTGATCTAGAGTATTTACATTTCACATCGCACCAAAGCCTGACATATTTATCTTTTTTCTTTCTTTTCATTCTATTCATTTCTTAAGAAGATTTTAATGTTTTACTGCAATATTGAGAGCATTTGAGTATGCCTTAGCTACTACAAAAGACTGGCACTTAAGCAGGAAGATACATTTGTAAAACAATAAATATAAAAATGTTTATATTTCATTTCTGGTATCCTGATATTAAATTAATTTTCTGTAAGTAACATTTTCCTTGAAATCAAGCAAACATTTAAGGGATTTGTAAGATAATTGCTGCTTGTTGGAGAAAGTTAATTTCTGGTCAGTAATGTCCTAATGGGAAAAAAGAAAGCAGCAGTTTGGCTTCATCTATTCAACAATACCTTTAGGAGGCTAAAAGACAGAAAGTAGCTTTTGCAGTGCAAATTTAAAAGAAAGCTGTCATTTACATTTATGGGACAGAGGGTATGTTGGGTTATTCTAATCAGTTCACACAAACATATTTGCAGTATTTTATTTAACTGTTGTAGGAGAGAGCTCTGGTTTACCATGTTTGAGCACCCAGGTAAAAGCTTCAGTTCTGTAGTTCTTTGTTGCCAGGGCGCTATGGGCCCAGGCACAAGGGCTAGAGGAATAAGGGGCTTAAATCATATGCCTTAGTGCTCATTCAGAAGCTACTTGCTTCTGTGGCATACCTGTGCTCTATGCCTCTGTGCTTTCCCCAGCCTTAAGCTCTTAAATACAGCACTGACGATTTCAGGCAGTGCTGTATTCTTGAGGGAATCATAGTTCCTCACTGGCAATTGGCATTGGCATGTTATTCTCCTCCCTATTTAAACTGGTTTTGTTTCCTGTTCCTTGCAAAAGTTCTGATCTTCGTCCTTTTTGAAGTCTTGTTAATTATTGCTGCATTTCTGTGTGTCTACCAACCTTTCTATGGTACTTCAGCCTTGGTTTGTCTGGCTAAAATCTTGGTTGCCAACTTGAAGAGGACTCAATTTCAAGGTAGTGCACTTTAGTGTCTGCTTGTGGGTCTGCTTATGAAGTGCCAATGATAAAATCATAGAAGGTAGGAAATTATTTGAGAAAACAAGTTAAAGAAAAAGAAAAGGTTCAATGACTGCCAAATACTAGACACATGGGCAAAGTTAAGCTGCATATTTTATAGCCCTTTTATACAGTTGGCAGCTTATCTGCCTGTGTATGGAGCCAACAGAGGGGCCTGCCTAAATGGCACCTGGTTAAAAATTGCTAAAATATTAATCACACAGGTATGAAAATCCTATTAGACAAGCAGCACCTCAGCACATCCCTAGGGTCAACTATTGGATTAGCCTAATTTGGCCCAGAATGTTGGTGGCCAATAGGGGCCTAGATCTGCTTAATTGGCGACCTCACCAAACCCTACCTCATTGTTACTGCAATTGAATAAAACTGCACAATTACTGTAATTGTACAGGTATCCATAATTTAACCCTTGCATTTGATGACTCTTGATACACCTGATTAAGCCAGGGCTTATTTCCTCTTCTCATTTTACTCCCAGCTACGGGTACCTGTAGCATCTATAAATAAAATCTACACTTGCCTCTTATAAAGTATTTTTCATTACACATTCAGGACTCTTGGAACAAGTTAATTGTGTCAGAAAAAGAGAAATCGCCTTTACGACTTGCTTACGTCAGCATTTCTTAAATTAATTATCGACAAAATCATATTATATTTATACAGGGATTTTAAATCAATCTATTCTAAACATTTTAGGCAGCCTGTAATATGCTTCTTGTGATAATACATACATTTTCCAAATATTTTTATATGATTTCATTTTAACACAGATGGTATTTGCCTATTACGTTTATAATGGATTCCACCATTCATTACTGATGACAGAAGTTTACAACTGTATGGTAAAACAAAAAAAATAGTCCTTAATATTTTAAACAAGTACTTCTATGAAAAATAACTCATCTTAATATCAGGGGCAAGAGATGGAATACTTAAAAATATTTTCTAGAAAACTTCTCACATATTGATCAGTTTTCAAAAGTAATATGTTACCAAGTGACTATGAAGATTTTCATTCATCCAGGTCATGGTATAAATCTCACCAAATGGGTTCAGTAAGGCAGTCCTGTCAACATAAAATATATATTTGGATAACTGACAGATGCAGTTTAAATTTAACAAGATAGGTTCCCTAGATTTTCTTAAATGTTGAAGAATTAATAGATAGTGACACCCATGTTTTATCTTTTAAAAATGTACATGTATAGGTATATCCATCATATATGATAAAAGGCACAAAGTGTGAACCAGTGCAGTAACCAATATCAACCAATGAGGTGTTGCTATCTGCTGATTGGTTGATATAGGAAATAAGAACTGGTTCACACTTTGTTCAAAACCTTTGGATCCAGTGCTGACTGTGTTAGTCCCCCGGTGCACATGTAAGGTAGGGAGTTGCAGGAGACATTGGGGCTTTGTCCTTACTGCCTGCTCTAAGGCAGCTTCTTTCTGCACCAAGCACTAGATTTTTTGATCTGGCTCTCAGTACAGAAGCCACCAACCCTGGAGTAGTAAATTATCTATATCATGATGTAAGTGAATGATAAATAAACAATGGATCAAACAGCAGATTTAGAATAATGTGCAGACTGAAAGACAAATTTACATTAGAGACCAGTGGTTGAGGCAGGGAGCAGGCTGAAAGAAGCCCATACAGCTGACAAATAGTTAGGGTTGGCAGAAAGCAAGTCCAGTATACAGGCCAGAACAAGGAAATCTATATCAGCCAAAGAACATAGAAGGAAGGAAAAGAGTCCAGTGACTCACGGGAACTTTAGCATAAAAAGCTGGCTGTATCAGAGATGCTTAATGATCAAGGAACTAGCTCTTGCATGAGGCAGGCTTATATAGGGCCTTAATTGTTAGATTGCTGATATTGTTAACAAGGTAGGAGTAGGTGGATCAGTGCAGGAAGAAGATATACTGGATGGCTGTTAAAGGAAACTATACCCCCAGAATGAATACTTAATCAACAGAATTGGAATATATATCGGTAAATATTGCCCTTTTACATCCTTTTCCTTGATCCACCATTAAGTGATGGTGTGTGTATTCCCTCAGAGATCTGAGATTGCAGTCTTTCTGGGACACACCCCTTCCTGAGAAACATTAGCAGCCCGAGGGCAGCCAGGAAGTGATACTGAATGCCTGTAGGAAAAGATGCTGGAAGTCTGTTACAGTAATTGACCATCACAAGATCTAAAACCCTCCAGTTGCTCACTCAAGTAATGCAGCAGCAATTCAGCATACACATCGGAGTTTAAATTAAGACAGGGCCTGACATAGGGTTACCACCTGTACATTGTTAAACTAGATAACTTGGTGTAAACTTTTCTGGGGGCTGTCCAGTTCAAAACTGCCTGTCTGGGTTTCACAATGCTGGCACAAAAAGCATGCCAGTCACTACCCCCTGATGTTGTACTCTTACCCCCAATATCACAACTCCACCCACAAATGTCATCAATCCATCCCAAACATCATGACCCTACCCCTAATGTAATTGTCTTTCTCCTCATATCATCACATCACTTTGGTTTTTACATTTGCCAAATATGCAATCCTAAGCACAACTGAGCATGTCAAAAAGGGAGTGGGGTATATTTTCCCTTTAATAACATAAAGAAGCAGAAGTTAGACAAAGCCTAATGGATGAAATCTGCATAAGCAGGTTGGAAATCAGTTCACCTGTCAGCCCCTTTGTAGGACACAACTAAATAGTGTGGCTTCTTTAAGTAGCTATTTGCCTGTTAAGCACTAATAAGCTATTGTTCTGCTGGGCTGGTATAGTAATCCAAAATAAAAAGGTACATGGTTTTTTTGCCTACTTCTCTACAGGCTTTATCAAACTGAATAAATCACAAATACTTCAGATGAAAAATGATACCCTTATTGCAGACGTACCGTATATATTTTTTTTTTTACAGTTCCCATTTTAACAAAATCTCATTGGTGTCTTATAATAATACAATAATATAAATGGCTTATCTTTCTGTCTTTGTAGGGGTTTTTGTATGCATAGAGTGTTAAAAAGATTCTATCCAAACTTTCTATCCACTCGACATTTAGGGGCTGATTTACTAACCCACGAATTCGAATCCGAATTGGAAAAATTCCGATTGGAAAACGAACATTTTGCGACTTTTTCATATTTTTTCGGCGCCTTTACGACTTTTCGGAAATTATCGCGACTTTTTCGTTACCAATACGATTTGCGCGAAAAAACGCGAGTTTTTCGTAGCCATTCCGAAAGTTGCGATTTTTTTGTAGCGTTTAAAACTTGCGCGAAAAGTTGCGTTTTTTTCGTAGCGTTAAAACTTAAAAGGCGCAACGTTTTGCGCAAGTTTTAACACTACGAAAAAATCGCAACTTTTTGCACAAGTTTTAACGCTACGAAAAAATCTCAACTTTCGGAATGGCTACGAAAAACTCGCGTTTTTCCGCAAAAATCGTATTGGTACGATAATTTTCTGAAAAAATCGCAAAATACCGATCATTACGAAAAAAACGCAATCGGACGCATTCGGCCCGTTCGTGAGTAAGTAAATGGGCCCCTTAGAGTCAGGTTGTTGTTCTGACACCAGTCTTTCAGATGCTTTACTTATTCTCTGTATGCAGACTCATAATTGCTTCTGATAAGACCCACTACAGTTGTGTTATCTGCAAACTTAATGATGTGATTTGTACTGTACTAGACTAGCTGCTGTGGAATGACTGTGTTGAATGCTGAGCTGAAATTGATAAATAGCATAGGTGTTCTTTTCATCAAAGTGAGAGAGGGTCAGATGAAGAGCAGTTGAATGGCCTAATATTGAATCTTCTCTTGTAGTGAAGTCAATATTTTGATGAAATTTGGGTAGAACTGACTTAAGTGATGCATTATTAAAGTCTCCAGCTACTATGAAGAACCAATCAGGTTAGATATGTTACATATGGTTAGCATTTTATTATTCCAAAACACTGTGCGCTGGAATACAGTTAGCACAGAGGGCCAGCATTTTGGGGCCAATGTGAAATCTAGCTTGGTAGGCAGGTAAAAAATCTTAAAATTGTCCCTCAACTGGCTTGAACATTCCTTATCTGGAACCTGCTGGTGCAGTCACACTTCACTGCCAGCAGGATCCAGGCCTCTGCCATTCAGATCAATGAGGGGGTAATTCAAAGCATTTTACCTGCCAGTGGCAATGCTCTGGCAAACACCCCATGTACTACTGGCCAAAGGAATGCATTTTATAACAGTTTTGGGGTGAACAATTTCTGTAACAAGTAAAACTGTTTATATATATTGCTAAGAAACTATAATAGATCTTTAGAAATTAGAATGCTAAAATTAGTTAGTATTAGCACCATCTAGTGGATCCAATGCTGATTTTCTAAGTCAAGGATTGTGTATGTTAGGACACTGGAGAGAAAACTGTTCCTTTAGCAGACAATTCTGCAAAAACTTTCAAAAGAAAGTTCTCAGTATAAAGTATAAAAACTAATTTTACCACAACTAATAAACAAAATGATTACCTTCCTGTTACCATGAATTTGGATGTGTACTGCATTGCAATGCAGGTACTGCATTTTGAGTTATGTTTTTTAATTGTGTTGATTTGTCTTCCTGCTTAAATACTTATTTATCCAGACAGTTTTATACAAACAGAAAGATAAGAATTCCATGGCAATATTTTTGTGTAAGCTAAGGGCAATATTTTGTGCAAACTTTATTTGGAAGTAGGAGTCACCTGTAAAACTAAGCATTAAGGGGTGCATATGGTATATTCAACGCACCTCCTTCAAGATGTGCAGTGTTTGTTCTAATGAACGTAAGATCATCCAAATGGTGATTAAAATGGGTGTTAACATTTGAATAAACTTTCAGCCTGTCATAGATTGACAAATACCAAGTGACTTTTCAATTAGTATTCATTTTTCATCATGTTTTTGAAATGATTATCTATATTTATTATGTGTCTTTGTACTGTAACTGAAAATTCTGTGTGGTTGTTGGGATCAGTGACTCCAGAATATAGTAATGAGCTAAATTTTTTGCCATGTTTCACCCTGAAAAAGCGCTCATAGACTCCAATGGCTGAAAATTTTTGCGTTTTGCCAACTCATTGGCAAAGCGATATGGAACAATTTGCTGGGACAAAAAAATGTTAAGTGAGAAAAAAGTCACGGTTGTGGCAAAAAAATGTGTGTGCGGGAAAAAGTTGCGCTGTAGATGCACTAATTTTTCAGCAGTTATGCAAATTTTTCTGCAAATCAGAAATAGGGTGCAGCAGAGAGTTCTGTCCCGACACGATTGGTTGCCCTGGTGGCTGCGTAAGGCTTTTATGAATTTTTGGTAAGGTATAAAAAACTGGGCAAACTGGGTGCTCCAACTTCAGGAATTCACCCAGTTGCTTACTCACCACCTCTGTATTAATTGCCGCATCTATAACACTGAATACCTTCACCTTAAATGCAGAAATAGGATCTCCAGGTAAATGTCTATATACAGTATCATCAGACAATTGGCCCAAAATCTCATACCGATAATCACAGTAATTCAAATGCACCATCCCACCCCCCTTGTCAGCAGGACGAATCACAATACCCTTATCCTTCGTCAAAGATTTTAGAGCCAGACGTTCATCAGAAGACAGATTGTCACGATATTTAGGCTTAACACCATTTAAGACATCCCTCTCCACAGCTTGTTTAAACTGCTTAATAGCAGGATTCATAACCGAATATATATATATATATATATATAGTGCAAGGTAAATGATTTAAATATCCAAAAAAGACCAGCAACACCGAGTTATATTCCAAAAACAATCAATTGTGTATTAAAAACGCATGAACAGCCAACGTTACGTTTCGGTCCCCATCGGGACCTTTCTCAAGGCCTTGAGAAAGGTCCCGATGGGGACTGAAACGTAATGTTGGCTGTTCATGTGTTTTTAATACACAATTGATTGTTTTTGGAATATAACTCGGTGTTGCTGGTCTTTTTTGTATATATATATATATATATATATATATATATATACTGAAGTCTTTGGGTTAATGCATTAGAGCACATCCACATCTGACCATGTCTATAGTTAAAAATTCTGGTTATGTTTGAGGACTTTCAGTTCTTGTGGCATGCATTTTACTGCTAGGAACTATTAGGTAGCTAAAATAATTAAAGCAATGCAATAATGTTCCTTGCTCCTCATAGTCATACAGAGTTAAAGTTAATGCAATGCAAAACTCCAGCCAAACGTTTGTCTTATGGTGCTAAAAAGTTTGAATGCATGGGGTATAACAATTCACAAATCCAGTTTCTCTTGCCAACCCTTCTTATTGAATGTAGCTGAAACATAAAGCAGAGCCTGCCTTGAGCTGGGGCTGCTGGTGCTGGGAAAGTGTATAAACATAAAACCTATTTCAGAAACGGGGGGTGGGGGTGGTGATAAGGTTATGTGTTTCAAAATTCTCTCAGGTGTCTAGCCAGCTTGTATTGGTTTGTGTGGGAACATTTGGGTCTGTTGTCTAAAGCTAAAGGGAAAACATAATGACAGTTTGAGAAGAGGGAAAGAAAGACAGTAATTATGGGAAGTGCATGATTAGTGTGGTAGCCAGAGAAATTAAACCAGTAGTTCTAAGAATCTTCTCTTGTCCCAGTTACCTGCCGTGGTAGAGAAAAGCCCCTCACCACGGAGTTCGGCTGGAATCCACTCCCTGCTAGCTTGATTTGATTGCTTTTTTGCTTCCCTACAGTGTCCGTTAAGCTCAGTGACCTTGCATTCTATAGTATTATATTGTCTTCCTCATAAAGCGAGGAGGAGGATTAAGAATCTACAGAGATCCTTCTATCACCCTGCTTTGACAGCAGTCCTTGTGGAGTTATTTTTCATACCTAAATGGCCTTGGGCCAAGATTCCTACCCAAACTGTTCAGCTCACTCTAAGTGGACTGATCTTAACTCTATATTACAATGCAGTCATCTCTTTGAAAAGTATGCCTATGAAAGCTTCCTTTGTGGGCTTATGATTAGATGGAGGTAAAATGTTGTAAGATACAGCTGCAATTCCATTTATAATGAATTTTTTAATTGAATCATGTTATGCACAGTTATGCCAAGAACAATAAAAAAGTGGCACCAAGACTTGCTATGAGAAACAAAATGAAAAGGTAATAGGAAATATAACTAAATTCTATTGCATTACTAGTTTATAGTTAATATCCTTGGGAACATAGGTGGATAATTAGGAATACTATATTTACTTTGGTAAAAGTAATTTTTTTTGTGAAAGGTGTATTTTATTAACTTTTCATACAAACAAAACACAAAATATCACATTTAACAATGCAATGAGGAAGACGCATTAGTCTTTCTTTTCCAGGTCTACCTTTAGGATTTGCTACCAATACTGAGTGGGTAAGTATGACATTACAGAGTGTGTAGCTGGCAGTAATTCCCGCATCTTGGATCCATCACCCTACTGAACTTGTGTCTTCAGGGTGTGGGAGAACAGGTTGGGAGGACGTTGGGGGGCTTATTATGTAACAGGGAGCAGGATCGTTCAGTTACCCTCTAGATCACACCAAGGGCCCCAGACTTTGTCAAATTTGTCAGGTGCGCCCCTAATTTCGTACGTGAGTTTATACAGAGGGGCAACCACATTCACTAAATTCTTCCAGGCTGTAATGGTGGGCAGGGTAGGGCCCATCCAATGCATAGCGACTGTTTTTTTTGCATAGAACAATAATATTCTGTAGCGTATCCGGGAGCTGTTTTGGGCAATTATGTTGTCTAGGACTCCTAGCAAGCAGGTTTCAGGTACAGTCACATTGGGGAAGGCAAGGTTGTTTGATAGGTATTTAGTGATTGCTGACCAGAACTTAGCGATGTGGGGGCATGACCAGATCATATGAAAGAAGTTAGCAGGGCTTGCTGCACATCTCGGGCACTGATCTGTTGGGGTACGGCCCATCTGGCGCAGCCTTAATGGTGTGATATAGAGGTGATGAAAGGTTTTATACTGTATTAATCTGTCTTTAGTAGATATGAGACAGTTATACATAGAGTCTGTTGCCTCTTCCCAGTCATCTTGGGTGAGTGCTGGTATTTGGGAGGTCCACCATATTTGTGCGGAATTAAAGGGTTTGGGGCCTACTGAAAGTAAGTTTTGGTATAGATTTGAGGTGAGCTTTGCTGAGTTGTTAGAATGAAGGATTGCCTCCACTGTTAATGAAGTGAGCTGTGGGGTGAGAGTGTCAAATTGGTCCCTGAACGCTGACCGCAGTTGCAGATATTTGTAAAAAGGGAGAGCAGGTTGTTGAGCTTTCTCTCGGATCTGTGCGTATGTTGGGAAGGTTGAGTGTTCTGTTAGATCTCCCAGTGGTAAAAGTAATTTTAACAGATTCTAGATTTCCCTTCAAATGTTTTGTAACATATTAAGCTGACCTGTATGTGGAAGAAAGTTAAAAGTTCTCAATTACTTCCTACTTAAATTAATACCTGTAATGAATTTATAACTAAAATATATTTTCCCTTCAGGCTAAACTTCACATCTATAGTCCCCATCACATGACACACTAGAGCCAGTTTCATTATGAGCCAAGAAATTAATCTATATATATTTAGAGTGCTGCAGACAAGATAAATATCCAAAGGGCAGTGGCAGATGGGGAGATTAGTCGCCCAGCGACAACTCTTCGTTGCAATGGGCAACTAATCTCTCCACATTGCACTAGCAAGAATGTAAATCGCCAGTGGGATGGCATACGCGTTGCTATGATTTGCCGAAGTCGCCTGAAGATGCCTCGAGAGGAAACTTTGGGCGACTTTGGCAAATAGTAGTGACTCGTATGCCATCCCACTGGCAATTTACATTTTTGCTGGTGGGATGGCATTGTGGGTAGATTAGTTGCCCGCGGCAACAAAGTTTTGTTGCGGGGTGACTAATCTCCCCGCCTGCCACTGTCCTTAGGAAAGTCATATAGACAATCTACTTCCAGGTAATAGGAGAGGAAATTTTGTATGAGACATCCACAAACACGTGTGATGACATGTATTGGATATTATTTGGAAGTAACTGAGACCAAGAAAATGGGTTTGCAAGGGAAAGAGATGAATATGAAAGGGAAAATGTATATCTATATATCTAATATAATAGAAAGAGTGCCACACACACAAGGATTTGATACAATATATATATTTCTATATATAAATGAAGATAAAGGATAAAAGCATATAAAAAGGATAAGAGGAAGGGTTAGAGCTAATATAAATTAATAGTGATTTTTGTAAATAGGAGAGATGGAAGGCAGAATTAACAGATACATTTTAGTCCCTTGGAAAGGGGTTATTTAGAAGAAACCAGAATGCAGTGGGGAAAATGGGAAGGGAGAGAGATACACACCAAGCACAACAGGGAGAAAAGAAGGCACATTAGGATTTTAACCCAATGTTTGGCTGTAAATGACCTTGTCCAGCTAGATAAGTTAGAGCATTGCTGTCCAACTTCTGCGGTGCCAAGGGCCGGAATTGCTCTTGCATACATGGAGGAGGGCCGCTAATGGAAGCCAGTTTTGACCACTCCCCTTTTTAAAACCACACCCACTTCAAACCACACCTATTTCATCACAATGGTGGTAGCACAGCAAAATCCCAAATGCTTGGTCCTTACCGCGGGGATATCAACCGTCATTCATATGTGAAAGAATTATATTATGTCATATTAAGATATACCCTTAAAATCCATATGCCTCCTCCTCCTCTGTGGATAGCACAGCAACCCCCAGCACATAATTACACACCTTAGGGGCCATTTAATGGCTATTTCCAACTGCAAACAAACTCCCACAACAAACCCCTGCCAGGTTCACCTCCCACAAGCAGCATAGGGCAGGCAGGAGGTGGGCCACACAGAGGGGGGCCCGTGTGCTGCCAGTTGGACAGCACTGGACTAGAAGGTCTGCAAAAGTGTAAAGTGATATTCTTATGAACAGTCCTGCGAGTTGAGAGACCAATATAAAGAGTATGTTAAAATAGAGGATCGATCTCTAAGTAATTTAATGGTGACATCAAGCACAAGATTAAACAGTGATATTCATGTGAAACTCTGACACAAGCGTGTTATTATAAATATACTGAAAGTACAACACTATATTTTTGTGTTTTTTTTTCTGTCCCAGTGAGACCTGGCATGGTAGTCTAAGCAGAAGAGGGCGCTCCAACATTTGGATATTTATTTGTGCACTATTTTTGTTTGGTACACATGGGTGGGTCTACATATTGTAACACATATGAATATTTGTTTGATTATGTCACTGCCAGTCTATTTAACTTATTATATACATCTAGTCCAAAACTGGAAGGTTAAAATTGGGCTGCTTTTTTTGTCTACAATTTGAATTAAAAAAAAAATAAGTACAAGTATTGCTTATTATAATGCAGCAATGCAATAAGATAATATTTGGTATGAATTCCTATTTTTAATTTTGCACCAATTAAATCATTTTCATATGTAAGGAGTAGTGATTATCGAACCTGTCCTGTTCACTTTTGCTGAGAAATTTGCAAAACTGTGAAAAAATTTGTGAAATGTGTGAGCGTGCTTGCCAAATTTTTTCCACAGCAAATTTTTGTGCCTGTTTCATGAAAAAATCCACCAATGGTGAAACCCGGATATTTTCATGCCTAGAAAAAAATTTTGCTCATCACTAGAGCCACTGCAGGCAAAATATATCTAACAATAAAGGGGAAATCAGTTGAGCTTCCACGCTCAACTTCAACATTTTCAAAAAGGAATTTTTGTGGGGGTAAAAAATGGTGTTAAAAAATGTAGAAATGTTAAAATCAGGAAATTGTGTTATACATTAAATATATGCAGGGCAACAAAAAATGGTGTAAATGCGTATGCAGGAAAACATCAGAGGATGTAAAACAGAGGTTTCACTGTTATTATGATTTTACCTATAGCAAACATATTATTTGTGCTATTCTTAGGTGATAAACTAAAACTTTATAAGGGCTGCAAAATCAACAGAAGCCTCATCAATAATACTAAGGGGCTAATTTACTAATCCACGAACGGTCCGAAGGCGTCCGAATGCGTTTTTTTCGTAATGATCGGTATTTTGCGATTTTTTTCATAAATTGTCGCGACTTTTTCGTAGCGTTACGACTTGCGCGAATTGTCGCGACTTTTTCGTAGCGTTACGACTTGCGCGAATTGTCGCGACTTTTTCGTAGCCTTCACGCTGAGTACATAAGTTTCGGATTCATTCAAGCTTCAGTATGGTGACTTTTCTTGGGCCAGGTTGGAGCTGCAGAGTGCCATTGAGTCCTATGGGAGGCTTCCAAAATCATGCAAAGTCTGAAAGTTTTGCCCGCCGTTTACGAGCGCTCAATATGAAAAAGTTGCGACAATATACGAGCAAATCGTAACGGCTATGAAAAAGTCGCGACTTTTGCGCGCAAGTCGTAACGGCTACAAAAAAGTCGCGACAATTTACGATAAAGTCGTAACGGCGACGAAAAAATCGCAAAAATGCGAAATAGTCGCAAAATGTTCGTTTCCAATCCGAATTTTTCCCATTCGGATTCGAATTCGTGGATTAGTAAATCAGCCCCCTAATGTTACATTTTAAGTGCCCACTCAGTAATGTTTTGCTGGTACAGGTATGGGGTCTTTCTGTAATTTGGATTCACTTCAACTAAAAATCATATAAACATGAAATAAACCCAATAGGATTGTTTTGACTCCAATAAGGATTAATTATATCATAGCTTGGATCAAGTACAGTGTACTTGAGAAAAATTAAATTATTTTTTTTTAAATTTGAATTATTTGATTATAATGGGAGATGGCCTTCCCTTAATTCAGAACTTTCTGAATAACATGTTTCAGGATAATGGATCCCATACCTCTAGTGGGTAGTTAGTTTTTTTATTATTTAGGGTTATGTATTTTGTTCATAAAAGTCTTTCATTTGCTGTCTTTCATTCAATAAAAGCCTTTTATTGCTTGCATTTGTTATTACACACAGGTTATCAAGCTAATAATGTAGTGACTGGCTTACTAGATTTTTTTACATGCATTTAAAAATACAAGCAACTGGAAAAATTATTTTATTATTTGGCATAAACATCACTTGAAGTGCAATGATGTGATTTGATGTTTAGATAATTTGAGAGTACAATTTGAGGTCAAAGCTGTGTGATCATTTCCATTAAAAATAAAGATTTTTATGTTGGTTAAAAGTCTAGCCGAGACATGAATTAGGAAAACAGCAAAATTCAAAATGAATTCTATGCCCAATAAAACTGTAATGTGGTACTTTCCTCTGTTTCTTTTTATAATCTAAGCCAATGGAAAGTGCTTTGTAGACCACTGGAGTAGCAGTAGTAATAGTATAACAGCTGAGGGTAGATAATAATCTTGGTTCATCTAGTCAGTCTATGTTTTTCTTCCTTTTTAAAATCATTAAACATTAAAGGAGTAAAAGGTCTCACCACTTTGCATTGCCACTTTTTATGCTATAACATAACTACGACTAAAAAATGTATCAACAATATTACTGCAATTGGCTACTTCTAAAGCAGCAATTGATTTGTATTATAAGTACATGTATTTCACCCTTACTTAATACCAAGGCCATAGATATATCACATTTTCATTGTACCAGCCATTTAGCAATTCCGAGTATATACAGGCAGGAAATAATTGTCTCACCCTAACTGACCTTCAAACTGGAACCTCTCATCCACTGTTTTTGGGTCCAGCCCTGCACTTTGGCAAGCATTGCTTTAGGCAGACAACAATAAGAATTAGACAACGAGACAATAAACATTGGGAAATGCAAAGGCAGCCAAGAAAAGGCACAAGGAGAGGCAGATACATGCAATGTGCAAAATGTAAAAGAAGCAAATCAACATGTTTTTAACCACAGTGCAGTGTTTTTTCCCAGAATTTCAGCATCATTGTGGGCACTGCTAAATATCCTGTGCCCAGTGTGCACTCAATTTACCAATACCAACACAAATTAGCAACTGCTTTGGCAAACCGCTCAGAAGCTGTGGCTCATATTTTTCTTTCTGCATTTATATATTGTATATATGGATGGTGTTGCATCTGGCATGAGGTGTTAGTAATAGTTTTACTGTTCACATCACTGTTGGCCACAACACCAACACAGCCAGATAATTGCGGCAGTAGCTAAACTAAAGGTTAAAAAGGATAATCCGCTTCATCTGTTCCATACAGAGATGAGGAAGAGCAGTCAGTTCAGGATGGTCGACAAAAGGTAAAGAAGAGGGTAGTATTGTCTTCAAGCAGTACTTCTTTGTGGAAGAGAGGAGAGGTTACAGTTATCCTGTATAAAACTTATGTGTGATAATGGTTATTTCATCAGTATAGGACACAATACTAGGAAAATTTGTATTTTTGGAAGGAATTTTCAATTTTGGTAGCTTTCTGCAAACAAGGAGACAGAATCTAAACAAATCCTACAGTTAGTGCCAGGAGTCGTAATGACATCAAACTAAAACAAGGCCTATATAAAGTGTTTATATGCTTGTTAAATAGCCACAACACACAGGGCCCAGAGCATTGGAATTATTTTAAAGCTTTGTGCTTCGCCTGTACTGCTAAGTATAAGGACTGTTTTTTGTATTACATTAAAAGAAATTATTTTTAACATTAGTGTCACTTTATGTAAAGCGTGGAATATGTCTTAAATGCCGTTTCATGCTTTCCTAAATTTCCCCTGTGATGTATAAATGTTTAATGTTTTATAATTTGTTCAATTAATCATCCATATAATAACCTTTTGTTTGGTTTTTCTCATGAAAAAAGGTTTGCTTGCAGAAAATGACAGACTTTTAGTTTTATTAAGATGTTACTCCTCTGTGAGAAGAACCTAGAGCCCAGGCACACTTTATCTGTAATGACCATTTTATTTCATTTATTACATACTGTTAAGTGGTTAGGCCTGTTTTGTGTTTATTAGAATGAAGGAATACAAAGTTGGCCAGAATAATCCCTTAATAGTTTCAGTCTGTTTTGCTGTGATGTTCCCTATAATTCCTGTCAGCATGACCATTTCCCCAAAGTTTCTTAGTGCTAAATGCAAAGCTATTGACTCCTTATTAAAAATTCTTTCTATAGGTGAGGTTATTGCAATTTTTACAGTTTGTATGATACATGGTTGTAAACAGCAGTTGGATGATTTCCCTACTTTTAATACATTTTCTTAAAAATAATTTCTCACCTTTTTTTTAGAGAATTTCAAAATAGCAGTGACTGAGTTTCTATAATTACTTTAAATTTATGATGTCATATAAGCACTTTAAATTACTGGATGAGTTGTAGGGATGAGCGCATTATTTTCACCCAGTACAGTTTTGCTGTGGGATTATCTCATTCACCAGCTGAGAACTTTTTTATGAATCCATATTATAATTTCTCCATAAAAAAAAAAATTCTCCCAGCAGACTTTTCTGCCCCATTGCCATTTTTATAGCTTTTAAATTATTTGCCTTCCTCTTCTGATTCTTTCCAGCTTTCAAATGGGGCTCGCTGACCCCAGCAACCAAAAACTATTGCTCTGTAAGATTACAATTTTATTGTTATTGTTACTTATCTCTCTATTTAGTCCCGCCTTTATTCATATGCCCGTCACTCTTTCAAATCACTGCCTGCTTACTAGGTTAAATTTGACAATAGCAACCAGATAACTGCTGGAATTTTTTACCCACAATGTAGGGCTTTTCCCCAAAATTCCAGCATAATTGTTGGCGGTTGTGAATCTTGTGAACTATACAACTAATACCATTGCACACATTTTATTTGGTCAGCAATTGCACCCAGAGAAAATTCAGATGTGTGCACAATTACACTGTACTGAACCTGTGCAAAAGATGCTTCATTATGGGTAAAAACTGCATTCAAAATTGCATTTTGCACTTGCATTCCTAAAAAAGCCCATATGTGTTATATTCTGTAAAAGTTTCAGTAGCACAAACAGGCCATAGTATCATTATCTGATAATATTCTGTGTAAAAAAGCACAAAAAAATAAGTTTTGAAGTCATTGTTTATTGTTAATATCAAAGCAACTCTACTGAGTACAATATGTACAGTATATATTTTTTCAACGCTGCTGGGTATGTAGCCTTTAACCTAATAAATACGATAATGAATTACAAGTAGTAAACAAACTCCAAAAAGCAAAATAACACATGCACATTTTAAACCTAAACTGAATAAACAGTGAGGCAACCGATTTAGCTTTTTCCTTTGACAATTTTTTAATATAAATTTAAAAAATAACAATTTTTTAGATAATATGTCACTGTAAAATCCCATTATGCAAGGACCTTTAAAGGAACAGTAACACCAAAATATGAAAGTGTTTTAAAGTAATTGAAATGTAATGTACTGTTGCCCTGCGCTGGTAAAACCGGTGTATTTGCTACAGAACACTCCTATAGTTTATATAAATAAGCTGCTGTGTAGCCATGGGAGCAGCCATTCAAGCTTAAAAAAGGAGAAAAGGCACAGGTTACACAGCAGAAAAGATAAACTCTGTAGAATACAATGGCATTTTATCTGTTATCCGCTAAGTAACCTGGGCCTTTTCTCATTCAAATGGCTGCCCCCATGGCTACACAGCAGCTTTGTTTATATAAACTATAATAGTCTTTCTGAGGCAAACCCACCAGTTACACCAGTGCAGGGTAACAGTACATTATATTGTTATTGCTTTTATACGCTTTCATATTTTGAGGTTACTGTTCCTTTAATAAAAGTGGTTTTGTGGCCAACTGACTGTAATTGTGGGAACTGCAACTGCTCTTGCGGACATACGTGAGCTATTGTGTCATTATGTTGGGTTGAAAAACCCAACATACTGTTCTTCGACTTCAGCTTATTCTTCCGCTTCTTCTTATTCTTAGCGCCCCCCCATTTTCTAAACGCTACTCCTCCTACAGTTTTAGGGGTACAACACCCAAACTTTCCACACTTCTTTGCCCTATAGAGCAGGTTGCTTGTGCTTTTCTAAGCGATCCCGCCCCTCTTCTTTTTGTGGCGCTGCTCCGAATACCCCGATTGTTCCATTGACTTTGACAGGGAAGAGTTTCAAACTGCTGCCACACTTACAGCTTTGAAGCTACAGCCTCCAAACAAGCATAGCCAATCAAATTTCACCCCTTGACTTTTATGCTGAAATTGAAACTGCTGCCAATCTTACAGCTTTGAGGCTTATTGACTTGGCGGAAATTCAACCTGCTGCCATTCTCACAGTAATAACTTCAGGGTCCCCAAACATTGCACAATTGGTCAATAGGGGACTGCAGTTTTAATTTTGAAAAGTGGGCAGAGCCACCAACAGCCAATCATATTTCACCTATAGAATTTTATTGGTTTGATGCCAGGATGAGTCTGTAGGGCAAAGTAAAGTGAATGGTACAGTCCGATCTTTAGTTACAGGGGGTCATGAAACTGTATCATTATCATCCCTCCATCCCCCTAAAGTGGTACAGTCCAACCCCCCCAACAAAATGGTACGGTCCAACCCCCCCTTATTCAGTGACTTCACGTTTTTCAACCCAACATGAAGTTTGTTCTCAAACTTCCCTTTCTAGTTTAGATTATAAGCTTTTTTAGGTAGCGCCCTCTTTTCTTTTTCTATCAATTATTAGTTGTTTTTGTATGCAAATCTGTATGTTCACTGTTTACAACCATTTATTTACAATGTTGCAGAATACATTGGAGCTGTATAAATATCCATTCATTAAAAAGAATAATATAAAAAAGGGGACTATATATTCTCTTTATCACAGAATGCCAAAAGAAATCAGGCTGCAGCCTTTTATAGCTTCAGACTGCTCTATGCTGCCACCAGTTGGTTTGCATCTATCTTTTAAATATTCATTCAGAGAGGCTGCCTTTAGGAAGTGGCTGCTCTGGGAACTTTAGGTAAGTACTTCATGAAACTTAACATTTATACAAGCAATTGCAATGTTCTTTATAAAAGTAAAGTTTGGAATGTACACACTTTTGTATGCACATATGGCAAGCACAGGTTTCAGTATACAATTGTTTCAGCACCACTTAAGACATACTTCTAGCGCAGTTGAGGCACATGCTTCAAACAAAGAGGGCTTCAGTTTGTTAATCTAAATTAATACTACAGAGTTTCTATCTTTAACACATACATATACAAACTATATACATATTATACACGTTTCTAGATTACTGGCGAGCAAAGTTAATTAGCATTAAAGGATTAACAAACAAACATTTTTAACTGAATTCACTCCATCATTGCTGAGAAGACACAATTTTGGCAAGGTGATCATGAAGTTTGCCATGCCTTTGATCAACATGTAATGCAAAAACAAGTACAGTATTCAACTACTATGAGTGCAGGAAGTTTCATTATGTTATGTCAACTGAAGCAACTCCAAATATACCAAATATTTTTGCCTCATTCAGAGTTGTGCAGCAGAGGCATATGAACAGCCATAAACAAAAAAAATTTGCTTTTTTCACAGCTATTCCCAACAGTGGCTTGTTAAAATATGTATAGTAATCATAATTGACCAATGACCAACATACAAAACCTAATATATAGACTAATGCCTTGGTATGATAGTAAAAAGATGTTTTCTGGTGTTAAATTATATTCTAAAGGGACAATTTATCAAAGTTCAAAATGAAAATGTATTTTGTTTTGAACTAAAAATTACTTTCTCCCACAGAGAAAATGTTTTTACTATTCATCAGTCATAGCTTACACCTCCTTAGGGGCCATGGCTCATACTATTTCTGCAGAACATATAAAGGCAACCTGCTGACAGAATTAGAAGCATCTGGTTTTTGTTGCTCAAGCAACATTTTTCTGGCTTTTCTCCTCTATATCACTCACATAGGGGTACTTTGCACCTTGCACCCTCCAACGGAGAGGGGGCAGGGAATCCATTCTGGAGCACAAAGATCTGTACGCTGCACTTTGCAAATGAGGTCAGTAGTGTTTAATAATGGAAATGGCCACTAGTGGAGATCTTTTCTTTAGCTCCACTTACTCCAGAATTCTGTAGAGGTGTTAACGAATAAGTAAACTTTTTTAAAATTACTCTGTAGAGCCCCCAAAATAAGATATCTTTCTCCCTGTATCCAGATTATTTTTTTTCTCTATTATAGCCATTTCAACTACAGCTCTTTTTGTATTTCCTTGTCTAGTTTGAAGCTCTACCCCCTTTTGCTTTTCAAAGAGGTACCTACTGGGCAAATCTGATTTATTTTAATTGGAGCAGAGGCAGTGAGCTTGCTTAGTTATTCTGGGGGCTGTACAAAGTAATTTTAGGGGATTTTACAACAAAAGGCTTACTTATCATTTAGGAATTCTGGAGTTGCTTTATGGTTTAAAGGGCAGTGGATACCCCTTGTTCAACATAAGTGTTAAGCATACTTTTTGCATATTGTTTAAATCACAATATTTGGAGCGCACAGATAATCCTTCTAGATAATGGACTCCTGCTAACAAAACAGTCACAACATAGAATGAAGGGAGGGGGTTGTACAATGGTAATCTAATTTACTAATGGTAATCTACTTTGCAAGGACCAATCATAGAGTAGTTTAAATTTTCCTGTTTGCCCTGTTCAGCTAAAGAAATAATTAAAACCATTGATTCAAACAAAATGGTAAAATGGTAAAACCAAAATGGTAAAACCTTAGCTTTCAGCCAAAACATAACATTTGGGGGCTTTATTTTACATTTCTGCATCACTGCGGGGGTCTCCCACTGGCATGAACATGTATTAAAGCTAACTTTTTAAAGGACATGTCAACCCCCCAACCAAAAATTTTAGGAGAAGATTGAGGAGAAGATTGAGGGAGCGGCACTTATGCAGTTTAAGTAAGGTGCTCTATCCATTAGAAGTGAAATTAAAATTAGGGTTGACATCTCCTTTAAAGGAGAAGGAAAGGTTAATAAAGAGTTAATCTCAAGCTGCAGGCATACCTTCAGTTCTCTCAATAGTGCCCTTAAGTCTCCCCATACTTCACCTGTTCAGAAGATCAGAAGCCAAACAGGAAAAAAAAACACTGAGCAGTGTAGAGAAGATTCCCATAATGCATTGCTCCTTCCCAGACTTGGCGACTTGTTACTGTAGGTTGTGCATTCGCACACAGCAGGAGCGTCTGGTTGCTATGGTGACACAGAAGAGATGCAGCGGCAGGAGCCAGAAGTGGAAGGGGAACTGGTTTTGTGTGCCCTAGAGACCTTGCAGTCTAAATGAGAATGTGTGCTAAGGAGTTACTAAAATAAAAGGCCCTGGGTCGGTGCTCGGCGGATGTTGAGAGGTCTGCATTCCTAAGGAGTGGGATAATCAATTAAAATGTTTGTAGCCGTGAACGGACCATAAAAGTGTGCAAGTGGGGAAACAGAAGACAAGTGTGGAGCGAGAAGAGACCAGAGGAGCGGGATTTTCCCATTCTTATTCCCCAACAATCTTTTTTTTCCCCATCACTCATTGGCAGAGGCAGGTGTGCGGATCAGTGCGGGGATCAGAGCGTGTGTATGAGTTGACAGGCTGACAGGCAGCCGATGCAGGGATCAGGTCGTAGGAGGGTGGTTTGTGTGTGTTCGGGGAGCCTGCATGTTCGGACGGGGATGAGAGCGGGGGGGGGGGGTTGTGTGTTCGGGGAGCCGTCATCTTCGGGGATCAGAGCGGGGGGGGATGCAGGGAACAGGTGGGGGGGCGTTCGGGGAGCTGGCATGTTCAGGGATCAGAGGGGGGGGGGTTAGGCGGCAGATGCAGGGAACGGGTCAGAGGGGGGGGGTGTCCGGGGAGCCGGCATGTTCAGGGCAGGGTGGCAAATGCATGTAACGGAGCGGGGGGGGGGGACTGGCTTGTACTTTTCAGCAATAACCCATACAGACATGCTGGACAAGATGGCGGCGCCGTTCACTGAAACAAGTATGTAGTTTCTAGTATGTGTATCTCTGTAAATCTTTCATTAGGCAAGCCAGAAATATAGCATTTTTACACCGCAATAGTAGTACTATTTAGTGCTTAATAGATTTTGACTTTCCTTTTCCTTTAAACATATCTATGACAGAATTGGTGTCAGAGGTGGCAGCCCCCACTGATTTATTAGGCTTAACTCTCCTCTAACATCTGACTGCTTGAAAAAAGACAAATTGTAGAAATGGGAATAATCGAAAGTTAATTGATGATTTTTAAATGTTACAATAGTTTGCTTTTCAGAAGTTTGTGATTATACAGTATAAAGGCACATGGTGGTAGTGGTGTGCTTTTATTTAGGGCCCGGAACTTATACATTATAGTAAAGGATTTATTATTTGTTATAATACACAATTTACTATTGTAAATAGCCACTGGGGCTGCCAAATCCACCTACCAATCATCCCCCAAAGCACACGTACCTTGTACATAACTTCACCACTATTTGGGAAATGGAGGTCAGCAGGGGAGTGCCAATTCTTCAGATTGCGTCTGGGCCCACCAGGTTTTTCCAGGTGTCCAGCTGGCCCAGCTCAACCCTGTTTGAAAACATTAACAACTCCACTTCTTACAAATACAGCTATTTACATGCCATAATTTTGTCTCATCTAATGCAGCTTTGTGCATCACTCAGCATCCTCTGCTCCTATATTTCAATACTGGCATGTGCAGTGATCTGCTGGGAGTTTTTATCCTACGTGAAATTAGAGTTAAGGACTACAACATGCTGTCAACTCTTTGTGTTTATTTAATGTCAGTCAAGATTATTAAGAACAATTTTGGTAACTGTTCAGTATTATCAAAATTGTTCCTTTACAGAGCAAATAATGATACCCATTGCACAAGGCTACTGGTGAGTAAAAATATACATTATGTTTTATAATAGATGTTTTTCATTGAAAGTACTAAGGATACTCGTTACATAACCAAACACAATTTATGAGGATTTTATAACTATTAAAAATAATTACCAAATATATGGCTACTTTGACAAAAACATAGGGGAATTGAGGGAACTTGTGTAAGGCAAAGGTTAAAAAAAGAAGGGGAATTGTGGGAACTTGAGTAAGGCAAAGGTTAAAAAGAATTTGATTGCATTAGACATCTGACAAGAATATGTAAATTATGCTACACACAATTCATTTTTCCATTGCATGCTGGGGATGTAAGACAATTTACAAACATCAGACCATAGCAGCCACTCACTGCATTCACAGCATTGTCATTGCTAGCAATATATTAATGCTGAATCTGAAACACGTAAAAATAATCAGTCTTTGTCACTTAGTGCACTTCAGCGGTCCCTCTATCTAGTTTTAAGCAAACCATGACACAAATAATTGGCCTACTGTATATGCACAGCTATCTGAGTTTGAAAAAGTCTTATATAACTAACATCTGATGCCAGACCCCATGCTGTTTTTGCGTTGACAGATTTTTGTTGTGACAGATTTAATTCTATGATTGTAGTCAACTTTCAAACTGACAAATTATTTTTAGGCCACTAATTTGCATGTCTGCAGTGATATAACTCCTAAGAATTTCCTTGTACAGCTAAAACCATAAATACAAGTAACAACAGAGGGGCAAGGGCTAGGGTATAGAAAATGTACAAGTGGAAAAATTAAGTAGTTATATGAGCATTTAAACCAGATCTGTCTCAGCAGTGTGTAAACCTACAATGGGCCAACGGCACGAACAAACCACAAATAGAAAATAATTGAGAAGCAGGACTTGATATGCAACATAAGGGAAGGTCTAAGGGTCTGAGGTCTAAGGTCTAAGGGAAGGTCTATGAGGTGGTCTCCAACCTTGTGCACATGATTCCAGAACTTGAATTTTTTACATGATACAATAAAACAAAGCCCCATGCTTTTACTATTTTTTACATTTTTTTTGAATAGCTAACCCTTTAAATAGCTAACCCTTAAAAACACAAATTCACTGACATATCAGAAGTTCCCCAAACAAATGTTTAGTAGGTATAGTGGCACAGTGTTTTATTCCCTCCTTCCCTGACAGAATTTCAAATGATGCCGGAAGAGAATGGGAGAATTTGATACCTGCAAATTCCATTTCTTTTTTGACTTCCAAGGCAGCACACTGAGAGACCCGCCCCCTTAGGTAGGACAGCAAAAAACACCTTCTCCCACCCTACATGCCCCAGTGTTTTGTCACAAGTGGGGTTCATCCCCAGATAGACCTTTTTTATCAACAGGGGGGGGGAAACAAAAAAGAAACTTAAGTAATGGCTGCTTGCAGAATTTTTTGACTGAAAGCAGCTTCCTCTGCTGAAATGAAGTCTAGGGGATAATGCCTTGCAAACGTATGGACACTGCTCAAGGTGCCTGCCTGGCAAATCTGCTTCACAGAAACCTCTGCCTTTTCTGCCCAAAAAGTTAACAAAGATCTAGTTGAAAGAACTTTGGTTTCTTCTGGAGGTTGAAACCTAGATGAAGAGTATGCAAGAGAAATGGCTTGCTTAGTTCAAATGGAGGTCGATGGTTTCAAGGCCTTCAATTCATGATTGTGACCCGAAAAAAGAATAAATAAATTGTTCCGAAGTACGATCAAGATAAATTAAAGGAACAGTAACACCAAAAAATTCAAGTGTATAAAAGAAATTCCAATATAATGTACTGTTGCCCTGCACTGGTACAACTGGTGAGTTTGCCTCAGAAACACTACTATGGTTTATATAAAGAATGCAGCTGTGTAGCCATGGGGGCAGCCATTCAAAGGAGAAAAGGCACAGGCACTTAGCAGATAACAGATAAAACACTATTGTATTCTACAGAGCTTATCTGTTATGTGCTATGTAACCTGTGCCTTTTCTCCTTTTTTCCAGCTTGAATGGCTGCCCCCATGGCTACACAGCAGCTTATTTATATAAACTATAGTAGGGTTCCTGAAGCAAACACACAACTTTTACCAGTGCAGGGCAACAGTACATTATATTTAATTTACTTTAAAAAGCTTTAATTTTTTGGTGTTACTGTTCCTTTAACAAGCATCTTTTTACATATAATGTAATAAGTTACACTCTTCTTCTGATCAGGATCAGAAAAAAGATGGCAAAATAATATATTGTGACCTGTGAAACCATGAAGCAACTTTTGGAGTAAAATCTGGAGGAAGTCTAAAAATAACTTTATCCTGCAAAAACTGCTTATACGGTTCTTGTATTGAAAGAGCCTGGATCTCTCCAACTTTTCTGGCTGATGTAAGAGCCACTAAGAGGACTGTCTTTAGAGTGAGAAACTTCTGAGAGACTGAATTTATGGGTTCAAATTGAAGAGTAAGAGGCCTATCATATTTCCCATAAGCAAAAGGATTTTCATATTTCTAAAAGGGAAGTAAACTTTGTAATGCATGTTTGTTTCTATAAGATTTGTTTATTTTATTTTTAATTTAATGAATTAATTTTAACCAGCAGAATATCCAGCATGCAAATTAAAAATGACTTCTTGTTCAAGCCATAATTATATATTCTGTATATTACTTCCCCAAAAAACATTCCTCAAAGCTGCTATTTTCTACATAATTTTTCAAAATGACATAAACATGTTTACCCTCCTTTTTTATGGCATCATTTAGAAATGGGTCTGATTGTCTTATAAATATACCTGAAATGCCATTTATAGTCATTTATTTATGCCATATGAGAACCGGCAATTATAACATGATGTAAAACATGGCCTTATACAGGTATCGTATCCATTATTCAGAAAGCTCAGAATTATGGGCCTCTCACATGGACTGCATATTAATCAAATCTTTCTAATTTTTAAAAATGATTTCCCTTTTTTCTATAGTAGTTAAACAGTACTGTCTTAATTAAAAACTCCCTAATGTTTATTAATCAAGTTCTTTTATATTGTTCTTTTCTAATTATTAAAATTGTAATGTAAAACTTGGAATAATATACTTCTTATCAACATGTTCTAACAACTCCTTTTTCTTGTACCTTACAATACACTCTGCTCAGCATCCCTCAAATCCCTTATCAAAAAATTTCTGTGTAATTATTAGGGCCTGGACAAAATCTTCGTCCCTGGTGCTGTTCATTGTGATGGAAACATTGTAATCAATATAAGAATTGAAGTCTTCCTTTTTATAATGATTAGCATCATTGATATAATGCCCTGGTATATGTGGGAAGTATCTGGATGAAAAATCTCTCCCAAAAACCCACAGCTGAGCATAACTTCATAGCTAATTTTTAAACATTTTAAAATTTAAGGTAGTTCTGTATAGGAGTAGTGGTAGCCCCAACCGCTTAAGTGTGATGTATACAGGCATACAATCAAGAAACATCAAATGTGACTAACCAATACTGAATATTCCAATTAATTTGGAAAATCTATGATATAACAGTTAATAATAAAATATTGTAATTCCAGAAAATTAATGATAATCTACATATACAAACAGTTTTCAGATTTGATACTGGGCATGGTAGACCACCTGCCAATGTGCACTCTAAACTTTTGAACCTTTATAAGGTGGCAAAGCACCAATCAAATTGTGTAAAAACCCAGTGTGTAAGCCACAGTGTACAGTGAGAAACATACTGTAAGTATTTGAACACCCTGCGATTTTGCAAGTTCTCCCACTTAGAAATCATGGAGGGGTCTGAAATTCACATTGTAGGTGCATTCCCACTGTGAGAGACAGCATTTTAAAAAAATTTAGGAAATCACATTGTATGATTTTTAAAGAATGTATTTGTATTGCACTGCTGCACATGAGTATTTGAACACCTGAGAAAATCAGTATTTGGTACAGGAGCCTTTGTTTGCAATTACAGAGGTCAAACGTTTCCTGTAGTTCTTGACCAGGTTTGCACACACTTCAACAGGGATTTTGGCCCACTCCTCCACACAGATCTCCTCTAGATCAGGTTTCGGGGCTGTCGCTGAGCAACACAGAGTTTCAGCTCCAAAGATTTTCTATTGGATTTAGGTCTGGAGACTGGCTAGGCCACTCTAGAACCTTGATATGCCTCTTACGGAGCCACTCCTTGGTTATCCTGGCTGTGTGCTTCAGGCCATTGTCATGTTGGAAGACCCAGCCACGACCCATCTTCAATTCTCTGACTGAGGGAAGGAGGTTGTTGCTCAAAATCTCACACATGGCCCCATTCACTACTTAATACAATGCAGTCATCCTGTCCCCTTTGCAGAAAAGCACCCCCAAAGCATGATATTACCACCCCCATGCTTCACAGTAGGGATGGTGTTCTTGGTATGCAACTCCTCCTAATTTTCCCTCCAAACATGGCAAGTGAAGTTTAGACCAAAAAGTTCTACTTTGGTCTCATCTGACCACATGACTTTTAACCATGCCTCCTCTGGATCATCCAGATGGTCATTGGCAAACTTCAGACGGGCCTGGACATGTGATGACTTGAGCAGGGGAACCCTCTGTGCAATGCATGATTTGAAACCATGACGGCGTAGTGTTCTACCAACAGTGACCTTTGAAACTGTGGTCCCACCTCTCTTTATGTCATTGACCAGCTCCTCCCTTGTAGTTCTGGGCTGATTCCTCACCTTAGATTGTAAGCTCTACGGGGCAGGGACCTCCTTCCTACTGTGTCTCATACCACATGGCACTTATATATATATATATATATATTTATTGTATTTATTTATTATATCACTTGTCCTCCCTGTGTGTAGTTTTGTATTCTGTAAGATTGTACAGCGCTGCGTACCCTTGTGGCGCTTTATAAATAAAGTTATACATACATACATACATACATACCTTTTCTATCATCAGTGATAACCCACGAAGTGAGATCTTGCATGGTGCCCCAGTCCTAGGGAGACTAACAGTCATCTTTAGCCTCTTCCATTTTCTAACAATTGCTCCAACAGTGAATCTATTTTCACCAAGCTGCTTGGCAATTGACCGGTAGCCCTTTCCAGCCTTGTGGAGGTCCACAATTTTGGATCTGGTGTCTTTTGACAGCTCTTTGGTCTTGCCCATGGTAGTAGTTGGAGTCTGACTGACTGTGGGGTGGACAGGTGTCTTTAAAGAGCTCAGACAGGTGCTACTAATTTAGATTGGAGAGTGGAGTAGAGGTGGACTATTTAAAGGCAGAGTAACAGGTCTTTGAGAACCAGAATTCTTGTTTGTGTGTGTGGCATTCTCCCGTATTACTAACTTTCTTAACACCCATAATTTATTGGACCCGCTGCAATCTGGTTTTCGGCCTGCACACTCTACTGAGACAGTGCTATGCAGAGTTACAAATGATCTTCAGGTTGACAAAGGCCACTTTTCTATACTAATCCTCCTCGAACTATCGGCTGCTTTTGATAAGGTAGACCACTCCCTCCTGATGCAAATTCTGCATTCGATTAGTATCTGTAGTCAGGCTGCATCCTGGATCTCTTCTTACCTCTCCTATGCTAACAAAACCTCATCTCCAGTTCCTCTTAATGTGGGGGTACCCCAAGGTTCTGTACTTGGGCCGTTGTTGTTCTCCCTCTACACCCTGTCTTTGGGAGATCTTATCCGTTCATTTGGCTTTAAATATCATCTGAATGCTGATGATATCCAAATTTATTTTTCAACCCCTTCATTAACAGTTGAAACTGAAACTCAAATCTCTAACTGCCTCCTAGCTATCTCCAATTGGATGAACCAACGCCACCTCAAACTGAACCTAACAAAAACTGAATTAATGATCTTTCCGCCTAAGCCTGGTCCTACCCCCTCCTTTACTATCTCTATTGATGGCACTCTCATCAACCCTGTCGATTCGGCGTGTTGTTTGGGGGTGATCTTTGACTCCTGTCTCTCCTTCTCTGACTATATTAACACCACTGTCAAAACCTGTCACTTTTTCTTACGCAATATTGCCAAAATCCGTCCCTTTCTTTCTACTGTAGCAGCTAGGCTGCTAATGCATGCTCTCATCCTATCCCGACTTGACTACTGTAACCTACTACTAACTGGCCTCCCTAACTCCCATCTTTCCCCTCTACAGTCTATATTAAATACTGCTGCCAGAATTCTCCTCCTCTAATCCAGGAGAGTTCAGGCCCTTCCCCTGCTAAAGTCCATATCATGGCTTCATATTAAACAAAGAATATCTTACAAACTCCTTCTCTTAACCTTCAAAGCCCTCCATTCCTATGCTCCTCACTACATCTATTCTCTTGTGTCTCCGTACATTCCTGGCCGACTCCTTTGTTCCTCGCAAAGCAACCACTTGGTTGCGCCCCCCACTGCTACTGCAGTTTCCCGCCTTAAACCTTTCTGCCTTGCTGCCCCTTACATATGGAATGCCCTCCCTGATTTCCTCCAGAGAGAATCCTCCCACAATATTTTTAAAACTAAACTTAAAGACTACCTTTTGGAGCACTCGCACAGCACCTGATCTGGGAATCAGCACTTTTATTGTAGTGTCACCCACTGTGACCTACAGCACTTATATTTGCCTATTTGTGTCTGTAAGTTACACTCCCATATAGATTGTAAGCTCTACGGGGCAGGGACCTCCATCCTCTTGTGTCTTTGTCTCTTAACTTATTGCAACTGTATCTTTATTTTATTTATTGTTATAGTTTGTATTGATCTATTATTATCTTATTAACTCCCTGTAATGCATTAATGTATTCTACTGTACAGCGCTGCGTACATAAGTAGCGCTTAATAAATAAAGATATACATACATAAGTAGATAAATTGCAGTAATGTGTTTTTAATATTTTTTATTTAATAGGGTAGTCTATGCAGCCACTTTGTAAACAGGAAATTAAATAGCTTTTTAGATAGTGTGGGACTTTGCTATAATAAACAACTTTTCTTCAGTTAAGAAGACCCTTCAGTAACACAGCGCCCTGTTTCCATAACCAGCACTGTTATTTTAGCAGCTATATAAAATACAGAAGCCATTTCATGTTAAAGAAACACATTTGTTAGATTGTGTTGTATTCAGACTAAACTTATCCCAAAGAAAAGATGAGTGAAGTAGTGATGAGCGAAAAAAATTGCCAAAAAAATTTACAAAATGAAAAGAAAATAATGAAATGTGGCTATTGCTCAGCTATCTTGATGTGTGGGGCTTTTTTGATGTAGCCACAACCTTTTTGACACAATCGCAACTTATTTGACATGGCCATGACTTTTTCCCTCACTCTGCAAATTTTAGTTGCAGTTTTGCATAAAAATGTGGAATTTTGCAGCGAATCTATGTCTGCCCAAAAAATTTGCTCCACTAAATTGAAGAAAAAGAGCTGTCATCTAAAATTGACCAACAATAAGAAGGGAGAGAAAATTTGTTTTTGTTTAGGGGATGAGGTTGGATATGCATTAACAATATTTATGCATATTTTTAGATTCTATGCAATGGTCCACATCAGTATCTGAAGAAGTCCATAATTTATCTATTAAAACTTATATTTTTATGCCTAGAAGTACATTTGTAACATATGTATTTTTATTCATCAAACAATATTTGCGCTGACTAAAACATCCAGCCATACATTCAATATGCCAATAAAAATACTACAAACCACTGTATTATTTTCCTCAGAAATATGTCGGGAAAAAACATTTATTTTTAATGCTGATTTTATTAAGTGAAATTCAGATGCTCATTCAACTATGACAATAGCATCTATTCTGTTTGGATAAATACATTTATTGTTTCTATTTCTGCATAACTGTGCTTTCACTGACCTCGACATTCACTGGGTGGCGTTGGATCAAGGCATTCTGTGGTCATAAAAAAAAAATCTTTTGAACAGCATCTGTACTTGTGATTGGCAATATTCACCAAAACGTGTTATTTGGTGGTTTGCTTAACAGCCATGAATGTACAAAATTCTGCACACATATTTTTCTTATTTCACATTAACACATAAATACTGCCTGAGAAAATTTCAACCAACAGAAATATATTCAATAATATTTATTTATTTAATGTTCTAATCTAAATATTTCAAACATTGTTTTTTTTCCTGTTACTGAACATATTGAAAGCTTTCTGAGCTGTTTAATTTTGTGATTTTAAATGTATCTCTCTTTCATTCTCTCTGTGTGAAAAAGTATAGCACTCATCAGGTCCTGAAAATAAAGCAAAAATGTTAATTTAATGCCCAATGTTTGGGCACTAAAAAATGCATGTTTTCTCTTGAGAAAGGTCACAGGTAGTGACCAAAATGTTGGACATTACATAAACATTCTTGCTTTATTTTCAAAACCTGATGGGTGCTATACTTCTAACTCACTTCTAATTGTATTTGTTATTAGCACCCAAGCTGTTGTCCTTTAGTGCAGAGTGCTCCCTCTAGGACTACCCTTTATCTAGAAAGCTTTGAATTATTGGAAGGCAGTCTTCTATAGACTCCATTTTAATCAAATAATTCCAATTGTTAAAAGTAATTTCCTTTTTCTCTTTAATAATACAGCTTGTATTGGATTCCACCAAAGGTATAATTAATCATTTATTGTGCAGAAATACACAATGGATAATGGATGGATTTATGGTTTCTTTACCTGGCTTGTTATGTGAGTGCTCCTCCATGTTTGTGTGTGCTAAAAAAAATGTAAAATAACATTAAATAAACCCAATATACAGTAATATGTGTACACACACACAAACACACAAATAACAGAAAGATCCCTTATCCAGAGACCCCAAGTCCAAGCATAAAAGATCCTTTACTATAGTATATGTACAAATCGCAGAGGCAACTTCCTGGGTGCAAGAAAAAGAACCATAAAGGAAACAAGTTCTGCACTCAAAAGTCAATTTTTTATGTAGCTAAAACAAATAAAATTATTTTTTATCTCTTGAAAGAAGTACTTTTTCTCTCTACTGTATATATATTTTTCTAAATAGAAATCGAATTACTATCTATAGATCAAATAGCTGACTCAAATTCAAGCATTTGATTTTGAAGGTAATCAAAATTCTATATTTTAGTGAAGTTAGAAAGGGTTTAATGGATATCCATCTAAATCTAAATAGGAAGCGGTCGGTGATCTGATGTTATTTCTTAAAGGAACAGTAACACCAAAAAATGAAAGAGCTTTCAAGTAATAAAAATATAATGCACTGTTGCCCTGCACTGGTAAAACTGGTGTGTTTGCTACAGTAACACTACTATAATTTATATATTAAGCTGCTGTGTAGCCACGGGGGCAGCCATTCAAGCTGGAAAAAAGGAGAAAAGGCACAGGTTACATAGCAGATAACAGATAAGTTCTGTAGAATACAATAGTGTTTTATCTGTTATCTGCTATGTGCCTGTGCCTTTTCTCCTTTGAATGGCTGCCTCCATGGCTACATAGCAGCTTATTTATATAAATTATAGTAGACTTTCTGAAGTAAACACACAAATTTTACCAGTGCAGGGCAGCAGCACATTACATTTTAGTTACTTTTATACACTTTCATTTTTTGGTGTTACTGTTCCTTTAAAGAACCATTACAAACTGTACACTTGAAAATTCACTTTTTACTATGTTTATACTAAATGGGGACTCTGCACTATATTATTAAAACATTCAAACTTTCTTTGAATTGTCTGTTAATCAGTTACGATTTTCATCACAGAAATCTGTCTTTCCTTATAAACTTAACTACCCTTCTTTAGTAACATAGTAACATAGTAACATAGTAAGTTGGGTTGAAAAAAGACATACGTCCATCAAGTTCAACCATAATGCCTATATATAACCTGCCTAACTACTAGTTGATCCAGAGGAAGGCAAAAAACCCCATCTGAAGCCTCTCTAATTTGCCGCAGAGGGGAAAAAATTCCTTCCTGACTCCAAGATGGCAATCTGACCAGTCCCTGGATCAACTAGTACTAAGAGCTATCTCCCATAACCCTGTATTCCCTCACTTGCTAAGAATCCATCCAGCCCCTTCTTAAAGTTATATAATGTATCAGCCAGCACGACTGATTCGGGGAGGGAATTCCAGAACTTCACAGCTCTCACAGTAAAAAATCCTTTCCGAATATTTAAATGGAACCTCCCTTCTTCTAAACGAAGTGGGTGCCCTCGTGTCCGTTGGAAGGACCTACTGGTAAATAAAACATTAGAAAGGTTATTATATGATCCCTTTATATATTTATACTTTGTCCTCTGTCTAGTTCCATTATGTTAATTTAGTATAATGGAGACATATTATTGCACACTCCAGATTTGTTATTGCCGACATTCTTCTATTTATCCTATTATTTTATCCTTTATAGTACAACTCCAAATTTTGTTTACATTTTTTTTACTGTTTCTCACAAAAACTACAAAGACCTCTATATTGATAACCAATTAAGCAAATTGTCAAGTCATGTATTAACAACACCCTTTACACTATGTTGCTTCTTCAATACAAATACTTCTTGCCCTGATGTCCCCACACCATACTCTAATTCAGGGATCCCCAACCTGAGCCACATTCAAAAATAAAAAAAGTTGGAGAGCAACACAAGCAAGCAAAAGGGTCATGGGGGTGTCCAATATGGGCGGTCACTGGTTATTGATAGCTCCTAAGTGGACTTGCAAACTACAGGAAGATCTATATGGCAGTACACCTGTTTTTTTATGCAACCACAACTTGCCTCTAAGCCAGGAATTTAAAAATAAGCACCTTCTTTGAGGCCACTGGGAGCAACATCCAAGGGGTTGGTGAGCCACTGGTTGGGGATCACTGCTCTAGTTCTTGTATTCACAATCTACCATATAATTTATGCTTTTTGTCTCTGACAACCATTTATCATTTCCCATTTCCTTTAAGATTCAGTTTATATTTACAAAAGAGCCTATAGGTAACTGAAAATCCTGCCTAGTTCTATAAAGCATTTTAAGGAATGCTTTAAAGACCACTAGGGGGCTGATTTACTAAGACACGAATTCGAATCCGAATTGGAAAAATTCCGATTGGAAAACGAACATTTTGCGACTTTTTCGTATTTTTTGCGATTTTTTCGGCGCCTTTACGACTTTTCGGAAATTAGCGCGACTTTTTCGTTACCAATACGATTTGCGCGAAAAAACGCGAGTTTTTCGTAGCCATTCCGAAAGTTGCGCAAAATCTGGCGATTTTTTTCGTAGCGTTAAAACTTGCGCAAAAAGTCGCGCCTTTTTCATAGCGTTAAACCTTAAAAGGCGCGACGTTTCGCGCAAGTTTTAACTCTACGAAAAAATCGCGACTTTTCGCGCAAGTTTTAACGCTACGAAAAAATCGCCAGATTTTGCGCAACTTTCGGAATGGCTACGAAAAACTCGCGTTTTTTTGCAAAAATCGTATTGGTAACGAAAAAGTCGCGATAATTTCCGATAAAATCGCAAAATACCAATCATTACGAAAAAAACGCAATCGGACGCATTCGGTCCGTTCGTGGGATAGTAAATGTGCCCCTAGGTGTTCTACAGTGTCTGATAATAATCTTTAGATTGATAATGTCATATATCAAATGCAGTCACCAGGCAAACATACTGTTTTATAATTTACAGACTACTTTTCTCAGTTCGCAACTTCGTAAAGCCGAGGCAATGCGTAGGCCTTTCCACCGGTGTTTCACTTTGTTGCTGGTGTAAAGGCATTTCAGGGAGATTAGTTGCCCTGAGTAGCAGATATCGATTGCGGGCGACTATATCTCTGCGTGGGACATTAGCCGAAAGGGGCACTATTATTTATATTTATATATTTTTACTAACACTAATGTTCATATTTTCCATGTAGCGTTACACTAATTGATATATTTTTAAACTTAGGTATTGTGTGTTATCTTGTTGATGGAGGCAACCATATGTATTATTTTGATCTCTCTGCAAATGTCTGGTTGCTGTGGTTTACTGCACTAATGAAAAGTTTACATGCACCAGTGATATAATGATGGTTGCAAAGGTTTAGAATTCAGTAGGTGGTAGTTGCAATAACTGAGGGGAACATACAACATACAAACCATTCTTGAGAAAGACATTTTGTCATATACACTGATGGCCCACCTAAACTCAACCTATTATGGCAGTTGTGCCTCATTTATTAGCACTAGTGCAGTAACCCATAGCAACATGAGCTTTTCTATTTATTATTGTACCTTTATAAGACTGATAGAGGTCATGTTCTCTTTACTTGCAGTTTTGCCAAGTATCAGTAAATTAACTGCAATGCTGTTCTAAAACTGCCAGGTGTTTACTAGTAACAATATACACTTTAGAAGTGTTTCATCAGGTGATTTAGAAAGGTAAAATATTTGAGTAGGACGTGGAAAATTATTTTTTTTCCTAGATTATAGTTTAAAGATTATGAATATATGCTTTGTATTTACTTTAAGTTTTTTTTATGAAAACAGATGAAGGTTAGTATTTTTTGTCTTTACTAAGGAAGCATCAATAGACTCAAACCAATATTCAAGCAATTACAAACAAATTAAAGGTGCAGAAGAGTGAACACTTTTAGTATCTTTAATCCACCCTTAACAAAAGAAAAGAATAGAGCCTTGGTAATCAAGGGATTACAGACGTATCACATTAATCTCAACTGTGCCTTAAAAGTCCAGCCCTTTTAGGTGACACTTTAGCATCAGGCATTGCTGTTCTTCCTGTCTAACACCTATTAGGCCTGTCTAAACACTAATATCCACAAAGGCCCTAACAACAAAACCACGTTTGGCTTCTCTTCCAAATGACTGATCATGATTGATCTCTGTTCATTGGTGGCATGGGAAAGATTGCTGCTTCCTTTTATATCACTAATTGGGGTTATTATTTAATATAAAGAACACAGGTATCACCTAAGGCCATAGCCTTTAGTCTGTCAGTTAAATAGTCATTATCAGTTGCTTCAGTGTGAGCTATGGCAAATGTACTTGAGAAGTAATTTAGAGTCTACATAAAGGCAGTTAAAAGATTTGGTATATAATATGTGGCATGGCAACCCAACCTGTGTATCAATCACAGGGAAAAACAGAATGAGCATCAAGTGAAAAATTAAACATGTTGTTTCTTTAGCAGTTCACACCCCATTACATAGCAAATGTCATGAATGTAATTTTTGGTCTGCAATATGTGACAGCTGCTGAAAGATTCGATCACAAGATAATAATTAAAATTGTTGGGAGCAGACAGATTTTTCCATGACTTCTGCGAAGTAGAAGTAAAAAAATGCCTGCAGTTACACACAGTGCTTTTGTTGGACCATGATGACTCTGGCAGAATTCCAGAGTGCAGACATATAAATGAAAGACAACATATTGTTAATTAAAAATGAACACTTACATTCTTTGCTGCATATGTTGTATGTGCCTTATTGCATTTAGTATGCAGACAATACAATACAACAGCTATCTTATCTTTGTGTGCATTAAGGGACATTTTAATTTCAAGAACACTGAAGGTGCTTTTTTCTTGAATTGATTTACCTATTTTTGCAAATAGGAAACTACTGATGTAAAAAAACTTCTTATATTTTGTGCAAAATAAATAAAAAAAATAGTCTCTAATGTTTAGGGGTACAGTAAATCTGTGAATATTCTTTAAATGGTTTGTGTCGCCACATGTAAATAATATAGCATATTTCATATCACTATCTGTAAAAATATATACAGGGTTATGATAAGTAACAGGCCATACTGTTCTCTCAAGTGATTGAAAAATGATTGACAGAAGGGCTATCCCATTTTTATAGACTCTCAAATTTGCTATCATAATGGAATTATAGACTTACATCATGGCATATGTACTTTCACAAAAGTTAGATATTTTACATTGACATTTTACATTTTTAGTCAATGCACAAGGAGAACATTTCTCACTGCAGAGAGTGCCCTAGCTGGAATCAAACCTAAGACCCTGTCCCTGTAAGGCATTACTACAGGTATGGGAATTGTTATCCAGAAACTCATTATCCAGAAAGCTCCAAATTTCAGGAAGCCCATCTCCAAAAGACTTCATTATAAGCAAATAATTCTAATTATCTTTAATTACCTTTAATTCTAATTATCTAATTTAAAAAAATGATTACAGTAGCTTGTACTTGGGAGTAACGAAGATGCATAAATCAGGACTGATGACAAAACAATCCTATTGGGTTAAGCAAACTTAAGATATGGAGATACAAGTTACAGAAAGGTCTTGGGACCCCAGGTCCCAAGCTTTCTGGATAATAAATCCTATACCTGTACTACTTGAAGAACACCAATTGAAAAGTTATTTAGCATAGGCCAATCAATTGATCGTAATTTTACAGTTTAGCGCTGCCAATAAACTCTAACACCTAAAAGAAAAGAACTAAATTCAGCTACTCAAACCAGTCAAATTGCACATAGTGTTCATTTGTATCGATGGGCAGTAACCCATAGCAACCAAACAGTTTTTGCTTTCATTGATCAGTTACTGTCCATGTGTGTTTATAAATGAGACCAATTCACTACTTTTAATTAAAATTGAGTATTTTTTACTCAAAAAAGTATTTTTTACTCAATAGCCAATACTGGCTATTGAAACAATGTAGTAATATATTTATCTTGGCACAAGTGCAAGTAAGGACATAGATTTGCATGACAATAGAAACTCTGACCATATTTGGAACCAATTTCTAATGACTTTTGGAATTTTAGCCAAGTATTTGATCATCATAAATTATCTGGAAATGGGCCAATTTGTCGATCCATGATAGTATGTTAGGATTCCAGTGTTTACAATATTTTTCAGAACATCTTTCATCCAGAAGACATGTCTCTGTAGAAGACAACTGAACTGCTTCTTAGATGTTCTCACATAATTGAATAGCTTGTTAACTGTTATACTATCATATGGCCAAATGGCCAGGGACTCTTTGGTCCTTATCTTTGCTAAATATAATACTTACCCTTTTTATTGCTGTACATAGGCTCTAAAGGTGTCTTAATTCCACCTATGCAAGAAAGTTGGGACAGAGGTTCAAGAAGATTTGATACTAAATGTGTGCATGGGACAGCATGTTGTCACAAGCGAACCCAGATCCATTAGGTAGACAATTATAAAACTTTGGACAATTACTCAACCTAAAACAGATGTTCCAGGAACTTTAATAGTAGTAATCATGGTGAATGAAGTCTGTGTCCATATAAGATTTCCAGTGCAAAAACCTATTGATGTGCACAGTAAGAAGGAATGTTAACCTAAATAAGTCTAAAATTGTTGAAAATTAAGCACACTGGCCCAGTCCAAAACTGTAATCACTAGCAATGCAGATAAGTCTGCAATATTTTACACCTCCTTCTATATGTTTCTGTTTTTTTATCATGCATCTACCACAGCACCTCTGTTTCTTTTGGAGTAATTCAAATTCTAGTTAATCTCTCTTTTATCTTCCTGCCTGATTTAAGTGTTTATATTCTAGCGTATTGTTTGTATTTATTAAATGAAAGCTACTTTACAATACCTTTTAACAGTTTTTTAGTCCATTACTCACTGTTCACAATTTTGTTCTTTTAGTGTTTTGCTTTAGTGCAGTGCTTTGCTTTTCCCACAGCCTTGCTATCTTTTTAATTCTCTGTCACTCTGTTAACAAGTGACATGAGCACTTTTTTGGGAAGGCTTATTTATTAATTTTCAATTTTTTTTTTTTTTTGTTAAAATAATCTTGAAATTCCACTAAACTCAAATGTGTATTATTTATTACAAAATTTTAATTATAAAAAAGGTGATCAATTTAAACCACCGAAAAAACTTGTGAGTTTAGAGCTTAATACAAAAAAACTCACCCACGTTCTATTTATCCTTATGGGATTTTAGCAGCATATTTATCAAATGGTGAGTTCTAACTTTCACCCATTGATAAATACACTTCTAAAAATCCCATAGGAATGAATAGACCGTGGGTGAGTTTTTTTGTATTAAGCTCTAAACTCACATTTTGATAAATCTGCCCTTAAGTGTAAACAATGTCAGACTAGAAAAATGCAGAGAATACTACGAATATGTTAAAGCAATATGTTTTTCGCTGCATTCTATTAAATAGAAAAAAAGGAAAATTCTCATAAACTTGTCATATAAAAGCTGCTGAGTTTCTATAGAAGTCAGTAGGTATTGTCTCCAGTTTATACAAACAGTTGGGATTTTTACCTTGAAAATTAATGGAACAATGTGATTTTTGTTTTTTCAGATATATTTTCAGAATATTTTAATACTTATTAAGCGCAACTGACTTGAAAATTTAAATATAAAAATTTGGCATCTTAAAGCTGGTGAGTCTTATAGAAGTCAATGGGAGTAGTAGTGGCAAAATTCAAGCTATTATTCAATCACGTTTTCAAGATTAATAAAAATAAGGCTTATTGAAAATAATGTATAGAAAATGATTGTTACTGCATTTTTACATGATCAAGTATTTGTGATTCAAGCTTTATAATAAGCACACATTTGAGATTTTCAAGTTTTTTAGAAGAAAACTTGAAAATTCTATTTTTGAGAATAAGATGTCTCTCTTAAATTTATGATTTATTTAAGTTGACATATTTATTAATAATAAGTATTATCTTTGTCCGCGCTCTAAATAAAGTAAAAAGGTGTTAGGTTAACAAGATTATCAAATTTCAATGACACACATGTAAGGTGAATAAAGGGGAAAAAAAAGGAAGTATACAAATTAAGTATTAATTGGAGAAAAAAAGATGAGTGTGTTTATTACTGTTCACACAGATGATCAATAGAGTGCTCAAGAGCTGCCTTCCTCTACCTAATCCTTAAATCAACCAATAATTCACTACAACGAGTTGGCGCTCTCAAAAAAATCAGATTCGTGAATAAAATCAGTTTATTAATATTTCACACAAAATAATCTTAAAAATAATAAACCTTATATCACTCGACAATTCATATATTATAATAAAAAAGTGTAGACAAGTTCGGATCAAACGAAGGTAAGAAGAGGTTAAAAACAAAGGTCTTACATAATAATACCAATCATTCAATAAAGACAAGGTAGGAGCATAGAATTGAGTTATTGCTAAAAACCATTCAAATTAATCTATCCATTTGTACCTCACTTTAGGTCTGCAAGATTAGGGAGGAACTTATACCTCAATATGATCAATACTTAGGCTATAAGTTCAAATATAAAAGGAATACAATTATATGACAATAATATGACCCATTATCCAGAATGCTCGGGACCAAGGATATTCCGGATAAGGGGTCTTTCCGTAATTTAGATCTCTATACTTTAAGTCTACTAAAAAATCAATAAACTATTAATTAAACCCAATAGGATTGTTTTGTATCCAATAAGGATTATTTATATCTTAGTTGGGATCAATTGCAAGGTACTGTTTTATTACTACAGAGAAAAAAGAAATCGGTTTTAAAATTCTGAATTATTTGATTAAAATGGAGTCTATGGGAGACAGGCTTTCCATAATTCTGAGCTTTCTGGATATTGGGTTTCCAGATAAGGGATCCCATACCTGTATTGTGTAAGGAGAGATGGGAAAGAGGAAGCCAAGGCAATTAGGCAAGAAGAGAGCATGCACAAATCTGGTGGTAGGGAGGGAGAGATCCCCTGGGAAGGATGTTTGTAAAGTACAGGAATGGCTGCACCAACCACATACTCTGCCATCCCTATGCTGCCTGTGTGTGCCATACTCTTCCTGCCCTATGCTGCCAGTGTGTGCCATACTCTACCTGCCCTACCCTGCCTGTGTGCCATACTCTGCCTGCCCAATGCTGCCTGTGTGCGCCATACTCTGCCTGCCCGATGCTGCCTGTGTGTGCCCTGCTCTTTCTTCCCTATGCTGCATGTGTGTGCCATGTTCTGTCTTCCGTATGCTGCCTGTGTGTGCCGTACTCTGCCTGCCCTATGGCACACACAGGCAGCATACAGTGACACAATGCTGACACTGCTCCTACAGTGTGTTGAGGTGTGAAGAGGTAAACAATGTAGGTGCTTACAGTCTGAGCCTGAGGTGTGAACAATGCAGTGGGTGAACACAAAGGTAAACCATCAAAGCAGCCAGGCAGGTGGGGGGCCACACAGAGGGGGGTTGTGGGCTGCTAGTTGGACAGCACTGTTCTAGTAAAATAGAGACTCTTATTATAAATACGGCAAGTGTGGCATCTTTATTCTGTACCAGGTTGTTAAAGAAACCCATACCTTGCCAGACCACCCAAAATACTCACATTCTACCTTCTGGAGCATTAGAGAATTATTTAACTATTTTGTCCAGTCCTGCACTAAATAGCCAACCCCAAAACCTTGTGCACTTCTACTCTTCAATGTATGTCTTTATGTTACCCACCGAATTGGATTATAAGCTCTATGGGGCAGGGACCTCCTTCCTACTGTGTTTAGATCACATGACACTTCATCTCTGTGTATTTATGCTTATTTGCTGAATTGTATATTTATTCATTGTATTTATTATAATAGTGTCCTCCCTGTGTGTAATTTTGTTCATTGTAATATTGTGCAGTGTTGCATATCTTTGTAGTGCATTATAAATAAAGTTATGCAAACATACATACATCTATTCAGGAAAGTGTTATTAGAATGGGTGCCATTAATAAGAATAAGCAAGAAACTTAATTGGAATGAATTAGAAAACTACTAAGTAACATCTTTGTTAATAAACATTATATGGATCATATGGATAATATTAGGGCCATTTACAAACTGTCAGATTTTTATTATCCAATTTTGGATTTTTTGCCACAAAAAAAGTGTCTAGATAGATTTACTATACAACAAAACTGTGACAACTCCAAATCTGAAAATGCTCCATCTCTAATCTAAAACTTGTTAAGCTCATGTAGAAGTCAGTGGCAGGTGTCCCTTTCTTGGAAGATTTTTCTTTGCTATTTGCTTTGAATTTGTAGAGGTTTTGGATTTTGATGTTGGCTTTTGTGCAACAAAACTAAAAAGTCACTGTTATTGTGCAACAAGTCAAAAAAATTATAATTTTTGTGACTATTCCACAACTTTTTCCCACACATGCTTTTTCAGTTCAGATATTTTGATAAATGTCAGACATTCGTGGAGAGGAGTTTATTTGAATTAAATGAAAATGAGAAAAAGTCAAGTTTTAGTAAATCTGCTGCTAGTTGTGCATTTTTTGCTCAGCAATCAACAATACAAAAAACAATACACATTTATTTAAAAATAAATGTGTATTGTACTCCACTACATTAAAAAGTTATTGGAAATACATTGAAATAGCTCATTTACAGTTACTGTGTATATATTTTATTTATATGTGAGAGTAAATAAAAAACAAAAAACAAATGGTCAAGGAATTAAGCCAAAAAAAACAACATCTTAATATTGTGCTTTCTACTTATGTTGATTCGGTTTCTAGATATAGAATGCATTCTACTTTCAGTTTAAATGCCAACAATTTTATCAGGGAAGGGACATGAATAATAAATACATTTAAATGCTTTGTACACTTTTTTTATTTGCTGAAGGCTTGCATTGCAAGCCATACTCTATATAGGGAAATACAAGTACATGATCCTTACACAGAACCAGTTGAGGCCATTCTTTATGAGAACATACCAGGGACTACATTGTAAACATATCACTTGTCTCTATAAAGGGCCAAAGAAGCAAGAATCAGGGACATTTATAAAAATCATGGAATTGAACATTAAACCTGACTTGTTTATCTGATAATAAAGTATTTAAGTAAAGCACAATCCATGGCTTCCCTTTTATTAAAAACTATTATGCTGAAGGTATAACTATAAGGCAGATTATATCTGATTTTGAACTTTTCACTTTATTATCCTTCCCAAAACCCAAGACAGATCAAGATAAAATATGCCATTGCCATTTATTATTTAGTTAGCATACTACAACTAATACAACTTATTTCTGTGGGAACACACATGAAGTAAACTTCACCCACATTTCAAACAAATGTGAAATTCAAATTAAGTTATGTTGCATGCTTTGCTGTGTGAAGGTGATAAAATAAAAAAACCTTTCAACCATCCAAAGCAATTGTGCAAAAACCAACATATGATATGGCGTTTTAGTAAACCAAGTCAGGCTGATTTGTACTGAAAAAGAAAATAATAAAAAGTCATTACCAATGATTCTGGTTTTTCACATCTCAGTATGGAATGCATTTTACTCAACAGATACTCAGTGACAGTTATTGCGGTATCCAAACTTCTAGTCCAGTCAAGCAAAACTTGTCAGATAGGGATTTCTCAGTTAATTTAATTAAGTTATCATACACAACATCACATTTGCGGTATGTTCAGATTAGGTTAAACTTTGCTTTGTTTAGAGATTTTGACATACCTTTTTCCGTTTGTTCTGAGCATTATAAATTCTTAGATCCTATATTACAAAAATTTTTAAAATTATATATAATGAGATAAAAAATAAAGAGGTAAATAGTATTATTGGAGACATTTCACATAATAAAATTGTTTTTTGAAGTTGCAACTATATAAATTGGCATGAAGATAATCCTTCAAAATTACTGAAAAATGGAACAGCTTTAGATAGGCTTTTCAGTTCTATTAATTGTTTTTGTGATTTTTTAAATATGATGCCAAATTTGATCATACCCTGTATTCAGATAACATCGCATAAACACAGTATAACCCTCCAAATATAGTTTTATTATGAATTTATTGTATACTACTTTTTACAGCATTTTTCTGGCATAAATAATATTATACAACTTGATAAACTGTCTCTTAAAAGACATATTGCATTTTTGTTTAGACTGCCAAAATGCCATACTTTATAAACAGCATTGTTTTACATTGTTATTTGAATGTTGTAACTCATTCATGTCAATGGCAAAAAGTCATACTGCAAGTAAATTTACTTATTTTAGTTAAAGTTAATATAAAAGAACATGTTAAGAATGATTACCGTTTTAAAGAGTATTTTATACTAGACAGAGGGGCAGATTTACTAAATCTAGAATTTTTCAGGCCTAAAATGTTGAGTTTATTGTCCGAAAATCATGATTTTTTCGAACCAAAAAATGTTAGAAATTAGTGAAATTTAAATAGTCGTTCATTTACATGAATCCTCTTTGTTTTTCCCAAACAGGAATTGCTCCAGCTGCCATTTTAGGAGCATTGGTGCTCATTCTTGGAAAACAATAATATGTTTAAGTTTCACTTAACTAGATTTACTAGGCCTGTGCAAATTTTCCTAAATTCCCTGGACCTCACACCTATTGTTCTATTGCTTTTGTTATGCAAACACACCCATTACCTGTGAGGCCTAGCACATTTGCATTTGTTAGCAACAGAACTCTCTGGTTGTGGGGATGTGAGGTGGGCAAATGAACTAAATCACTTGTTCAACAGGTTTGATTCATCTGCCCCTGCCTTTCCACCCATACTGCCCTCACTCATGCAGGCCCCAATATCTGCTGCAGGCACCCCTACCCCCACCTCTGTTCCACCTCAGACACTTACTCTATTTCACAGTCCTCTACACTTCACACTGGTTCCACACTCTCTGCTCACTGCTCCCCAACCCCCAACCAGGAGAGATTCAGAAGGTCTTTCCTTCCAATCGCTGTCAGACTCTATAACAAAGTCCCTGCAGCTGACTCCACACACATCCAATACACCATGGTAGTTTCTATGTGCAATATTTCTTATATGCAATATTAGTTCTTGTCAATCCCTGTCACTACATTGCGTGTCTGTCCATAAAGATATATCCACAAGGTTGTACATATATTTATATATCCACTCTTTATATAATATACATACACTCTATTTATACATACATACATATATTTATCTGTTTATATATACATATATATATACACCAATATTTTTTAATACACGTGTCCATATTTATGTCTCCAGATTGTTTGTATAATGCACTTTTTACACTGTACTCTTGGTACAGTTTTTATTTTAGCTGTTTTTGTCTTGCACTGTCCACTTTTCTGCAATGACAATGCAGATTTTCCACTTGTGGGACTAATAAAGACAGATTTGCTGCGATTTCTGACATCTGGACACGCTTCACAAGGAACTGTACTGAGAGTCAAGGAACTCCATTGCTGAATGCAGGGACGATGGTTATTGGGTCTGCAAATGCTGAAAACAGACTTTTAATCAGACAGACTGTGTGGGAGAGTAACCACTGAGACAAAAGGCAGAAGGATGAAGAGATGACCCTGAAACTGAGGGACAGAATTTTTTTTTTATGTTTTTTTTCTTCCTATTTTTACATGAACAGGCAGAGGAGAGAACATGCAAAGCTGGAGAGATCACACAAAAACAAAACTCACTTTTGGTGTTATAATTCATTGATGGCCAATGAAAATGAAATGACATCATTTTATTCTGTATGTGTACGAACATGTCAAAAACCATGTACCATAACTTCACTCAGCTTATGACATTTGTGTGCAAACATACATTGGAAACTGAAGTGTTAGCAAGTTTTCATTGTATTCATGTCATTGTAGTAGCAACTTTTCATTCTGTTTTCACATTTCTGAAGGTTTCCATGTGACACACAGAGATTTGGATCTGCCTTTGATCTGAGCTACTCTGAGTAAACAAATGCAAATGTGCCAGGCCTCACAGGTAATGGGTGGTTTGCACAACAAAAGATTGAGGAGAATCAAGCTGAAGACCTGTGAAAATCTCAGCAGGGGTGAATAACACCTCAGGCCTTGCACCAGAAAATAGAAAAGTCAGTAATTCTAGTGTTAAAACTGGGTAAAATAGAAAACAATGATAAGACCAACTTCCCCTTGAAACTGAGTGAAATAGAAAACAGTGATGAGATCAACTTCCCCTTGAAACTGGGTGAATAGAAAACAATGAGGGAATAACTTCCCCCTTGAAACTGGGTGAAATAGAAAACAACAATGGGTTTAACTTCCCCTTGAAAATGTGTCAAGGACAGGCTGTCATTGACGATTCTATTCCACTACTTTTCTAAGCCTCCATAGGACTCCATGGTTTTCGATAGTTTAAACCTGGCATACTTTTTGTCAAAAAAGTCACATAAAGTTTTATAAATTTATAATGTTATAAAATATAATTTTATAAAAGTTAATAAATTGAACATTATCTCAGAATTTTTTTGAATTTTTAGAAAAAAAAATTGTATACTGCCAAAAAAACACATATGTAAATCTTGATAATAAACTAACTACTATCCTACACCTGTACTGGTCTAGATTGAATGTTTTATTTCCTCTAGGACCTAAAAGACCAACTACAACATGGAGGGGGGGGCTTACGATATAATTTCAAGGGTCTGCAGTGGAGGAAAGGTTTCCCTTTACCTATGATCTTTTTAAATATAATTTTTACTTAAACACATTTATTTAATTTAGTCAGTCAAAAACATTAGCTGCTTGGATTAAATCCATGTTTTCTTTTACTATATAATGGTGCCGTGAGAATGAAATGGCTGAGTTAATGTTACTTCATGTGATCATTTCATGCAGCAGTGCAATTCTTTGGCTAGCAGAATACCTGTACCATTCAGGTATTCCAAGAATGCAAAAGAACTCTTGTTAAATTACTGACTGGAAAGATCTGTACAATGCAATGATAAATATGTTTTCTTTATCAATTAATTAACCAAAAGGCAATGTCTGCATAACTGAACTTTGCGGCAAGTGATTTAAATGTGAATATGAAGTCTAGTGAGCATTGCCTGTCATTTCTTAATTTTATCAAATAGAAAATATTCTGTTAGCACCTCCAATCTTGTTCTTCTTTTCTATTTTTATATAGACACAAGTTTCGTAATATATTATATGTGTGTTTATGTATTTGTGTTGATGTCAAGTAAGTGTAAGTATTGTAACTATAGCTAGCTTAAAGTGGACCTGTCACCCAGACATAAAAAGCTGTATAATAAAAGTCCTTTTCAAATTAAACATGAAACCCAAATTCATTTTTATATTAACACATCCAAACCCATTATAAAGGCATTTAAAAATCACAGCTGTCAATCATATATTGCTTGCTTGGGCAGACAATAACTTTAGCTTTCCATTCAGCACTTCCTAGATGTCACTGCACATCTCACTTTTCCCCTCCCTCCTCCTCATCTAACTGTGTAGCCAGTGCATGGGCCTGGCTGGTCATCTGGTCCCCCATTCTGGCACATAAACAAGATTTTGGCATGATACAAAGCTTGCCTTCATAACAGTGTCCACAAAATGGTGCCTGCCTGCTTGCTTTGATTGAGTAATTCCAAGACGGAAGGAAACAAGATTTATATTATTTATATAGTGTAAGTAAAGTTTATTTTGCTCAACTAACAATATAGAAAATAATTTGGAGTTACTTCTTAGGGTGACAGGTCCCCTTTAAAGCTTGACACAAATTTCAAACTGTGCATGGGGAGCAGTAAGTAATCTGTTAAAACAGGTTAGGATCTGGGGAAAATGGGGGTGGAGATTTAGATGGGGGTGCTTATTATGGAAAGTTGGGACCAAAAGTTTTATATGCACAAGTTACAAACAGTTACCAGTATTAGATGTATATTTACAAATTCAATCTTGGCTGATAAAATGGTCCAACTGGAGGTAACTGCACTGGATGAGAAATACAGTATGATATAATTGGCTTAATGGTTCTCAGACATAGTAATTAAACTTAAATGGCTGAATGTTCTTTCGGAGGGACAGGGGAATAGAAAAAAAGTGTGTAAAAATGTGTATGTTTATATGTTAAGCATGATTTAAAAAAAATCCAGTATTATAGAAGAGGTCATTGTGGGAAATAAGAGAGTTAAAACCTTATGGGTTGAACTTTTTACAGATTGTACAAGTTAGAAGAATGCAATGGCACCCATTATCTTAGCAAAAAGGAAGAGATTAAGCTCCTATTGCAAACAAAAAAGGTCCCAAGTCTTAATAATGTGGACATTTTTATTTTCTGGATGTTAACTGCAGTAATAGTACTGCCATAAATTTGAATGTTGAGGAGAATTAATAGTAAATACTATTATTAAAGCATATTATTATAACAACACATATTTTACTTTTCACAGGGAAAGTATATCGGTTGTAAAAAAGATGCATATTGAGAGTGTGGCTCTGTTAAAAAAAAGTGGAAATAATTTGTCTATAAGGGACTGTTTTTTCTTCAGTGTATACAACAGAGGAGTCAGAGTTTCAAGACCCACTTTGTATAGTCACAGTTGGCTCAGCTCAATCGACTCAGTAGCTGACACAGGATATGGCACTTAAATGTCTACTTAAAGGTAATGTGAGCAAGGTACTAGAGCCTGATGGAATACACAATTATTCTCATTTTCTCTGACTGACTTTCATATGGTATGGTACCTATGGATTGGAAGAAAGCAAATGTTATGCCAATATTTTAAAAGGTATTACGTTGTCAACCTGACAGAATAGCATTATAGGTAGTAATCAGCATGGCTTTATGAAGGACAGCTCATAGCAAACAATTGTACTTATTTTTATGATAATTTAAAGGAACTTGGACAAGTGAGTTTGCAGTAGATGTGATCTAATTGGATTTTGCCAAAGCTTTTGAAAGTGTGCCTCATAAATGACTGCTATCTAAAGTAACACCTGTTAAAATTTGACATGGGGTTAGACATATTCTTAATTTGCCAGGTACCCTAAGGCATATGACTTGGGCCCTGATAAACAATAGCTTATCTGAAAGCAGTTCTACTGTGTAGTGCTGGCTCCTTCTGAAAGCTCAGAATCAGGCACAATGCACTGAGATGGCTGCCTACACACCAAGAATACAGCTAAACAAAATACATTTATTGGTTCAAGAATAACATTTTGAATGGTAGAAATTAATTATTTGCATTGTGAACAGTTTAATATAGTAATAAAAACTATACCATAAAAATCATGACAGAATCCATTTAAGGCATCCAGAGCAGATTTAAGTTTTCGTCATTGTTTCTAAATATTTAAATTGTAAATTCTAAACATTTTTTATTTTGATGTTTGCAAATTCTTTGACACCTAGGTCTCTGAACTTTTGCATTGGCTGCTTTGACATTAGAAAAATGGTCTTGGCAGATTGCATCTCTGGGCATATTTGGTCTAATTCATGCATGTACCCAGGATCTTGTTAATCAGCTAGTTTAAAATTAGTTGATATTTATTATTACTTGCTTGATATTAGTAAAGCATTAAGATTTGGTCTTCGGTTAGGTTAGGTTAAGTTAGGTTATGAGGGATCTCCAGTCATTATCTAGTAGTATTTGTGTGCTTGGATACTTACAACTGCACCACAGGTGGCATTTGCTAGTCATCTAAACCAGTGCTGTCCAACTGCTGTGGTGCCGAGGGCCAGAATTTTTCCATCCTACGTGGTGGAGGGCCGATAATGTAAGCCCATTTTGACCACTCCCCTTTTTAAACCACACCCACTTGAAACCACACCTGTGTTATCACATGACCATGCCCATATTAATGGTGGTATTACAGCAAAAACCTGCCATACTCTGCCTTCCCTACCCTGCCTGTGTGTGCCATACTCTGCATTCCCTACCCTGCCTGTGTGTGCCATACTCTACCTGCCCTATGCTGCCTGGTGTGCCATACTCAGCTTGCCCTACCCTGCCTGTGTGTGCCATACTCTACCTGCCCTATGCTGTCTGTGTGTGCCATACTCAGCTTGCCCTACCCTGCCTGTGTGTGCCATACTCTACCTGACCTATGCTGCCTGTGTGTGCCATACTCAGCTTGCCCTACCCTGCCTGTGTGTGCCATACTCTACCTGCCCTATGCTGCCTGTGTGTGCCATACTCAGCTTGCCCTACCCTGCATGTGTGTGCCATACTCTGCCTGCCCTATGCTGCCTGTGTGCTGGCACTGCTCCTACAGTCTGCACAATAACTATATATTAAAAAAAAATTAATTACAGTAACCCCCTTAGTATATGTTCTTTTTGTAGTGTGCAGGGTTTATTTGTGGGTTTCTACTGCTCCTACAGTCTGAGGTGTGAACAGGTGAACAATGTGGGTGATTACAGTCTGAGCCTGAGGTTTGAACAATGCATGGGGGTGAACAATTTAGGGATTAAAAGGTGTGAACAACACAGGGGATTACATATTTAAACAATACAGGGGGATTACAGCCTGAATCTGAGGTGAAAACCATGCAGGGGGCCAGTTAATCACGGTACTGATATCATTTAAAGCTTACACAAAGGTAAGCCATCAAAGCAGCCAGACAGGTGGGGGGACACAGAGAGGGGGGTTGCGGGCCGCCAGTTGGACAGCACTAATCTAAACCGTCATAATGCTTATTGCATACCAGAATGAACACTGAACAAGTGTCACTAAAGATTTTAAACATTCACCTTCTTGCACAATGCTTGCAATATGTATAACATTTTCCATAGTTTCTTATCAATATTGAATGTCAGTGATTCAGGGCACTGTAATTCCCAGTTTCCCTTTGGCATTTGATTCTTTGTGTGTCATAGCCTTAGAAACAATGTGTGGTGTTCAGGCCATTATAAATGTAGTGGTATGTGAGAAGAAAGACTAATGGGGATGTTGACAGATCAAGAGGAAGATTCAGAATCAAGACAGAGATAGTTTCACAGTTAAACATACTGATGAAGTTTCTGAATTTCCCATGTTTTGGTTTTGCACTGTTTCACTCCCTGTTCACAGTATTTCATTATATTCAGATATCCGTAAAACTTTTTTGTTGTAGAATTAAACCGCAATACTCTGAATTTTTCAGATGCTCTAAATATATTTGTCATAGTTCACTAAATCTCTGCATATTCTGTATTATAGTTTCTGAGAAAAAAATCAAATTGTTAATTTTGTGCTATTCATGGGATTTGGTGATGTCAGAGAATCCAGGTGTTACATTCTGACAATGAGGAGAAGCAATCAGAGTCTGTATACTGGGTAACCTGGGGTATACCCATAAATGGCAGAACTGAGCTGTGAAGCCATGATAATGTGAATGCAAGGTTTTAATGAAGACAAAATAACAAAGCAGCAACTGGTGCAAGGTGAAAATATGAACAACTATACAGGCCAGTAACAGGAGCAATCGGCAGCAGAAAGAAAACCAGTAGTTGGGACAAGCAGCTGGCAAGTGGAGTTTAAGAACAGGCTAAGGCCAAAACCAAGAGCTCCACAAGAACAGAGTTAGGAGTGGCACAGGAGAACAGGAATAAGGCAGGGAACAAGGAACCAGTCAAGGACTCAGGAACTAGGAACCAGATGGGGGTCTCAGAAATAGTAAAACACGAATCGCAGGAGGGCAAGATCTAGGCTAGAAAGCTAGACCAAGCAAAGGGTAATGGTCAGGAGCAGGCTTATAAAGGGTCTTATTTAAATGATGAGTTACACATGGAAATAAGGTGGGCAGAGGAAAGGGAGCAGACAGCAGGAATACAAGAGGTACATAGGTAGAACTGATCAGGAGCAGCCCTAAGGGCCTCCAGATGCTCAGTTGGTAAGTCCTAGAAATACATGCACCAGAGTTTACATCCCAGCTGGTCCTGACGCCAGGTTTGTATCTCATCATATGGTCTGTACCTGCCTAATTATTTAAGCTATAACAAACAGTGCAGCCCCAACATGCAAAATGTTTCCATAACTGGCATAGTTGAGTGTCCATATAACAGACAGATTGATAGATATAGCAGAAATGCTACCAGAAGAATAGATGACAGATTCTCATGTTTTTACAACATCAACTTTTTAAAATTCTAATTTCTTGATTCATAAGCACACATTTTAGATTTTATGCATAGTTTTGAATGAAAAAAACTAAATTTGCTTTTTACTTACAGCACTACTTTTCTTGGCCTCTTTAAATTTAAATTATCTCACTAAATAATTTTTAATGCTTTACATGAAACTGCTAAATATTTACCCTCAGTCCCTTGTATGCCACAGTTTATTTATGAGAGAGATTTCATGGGTTGACATTATAAAAGTTTTCAGATGTGCATAAAAAGTATTGTGCCATGTGTAATACAGACTGTAAAACATGATTTCTTGTGTTAAAGGAAAAGAGGGAAAACATTAAAAGTGTTTATGGGTAAAAATAATGTCTAATACTGTATGAAGCAGAATAAATATTTACTTGACATCTGAAGAAATTAAAACAACTTTTTGTCCTAGCTTTGTTCCAGCAACTGCCAAGACTAGAACCCTGGACTGTGCAGTGGGTTGCAGGCACATTTCCCTGTATCCTCTTTAGCCTCTATATCTACTGTTTCTTTTGCCAACCTTGTTAAAGCCAGATGCTATATGGGGATCACTGCAAGTAAACCACTTTACATGAAGTGAGCTAGAGTAATATGGAAAAATGAAGACATTTTTTTCTGCAATAACATGTGGTTACCTGCCCTGACCTCTGGCTTTTTATACTTAGCATGCCACTTGTCCAGTTATGAATACCTGTATAATCTGCCATTGAAACAGGCCACACAGGACCTTGCTTGTCACATTTATTTAGCATATTGGATTCAGCCATTTAGTCCCTGTCATAGCTTTGTTTGAAGTGTAGACCATCATTCTGATTTGCTTTGCCTTGCTTTCATTTCTATAGTATCTATATAAACCTTGTAAGATTAATTGCCCTTTGTTTGGAATGCTTATTTAGTGCCCTACTTTTTGCAGAAGCCTATGCCTAATTTACAAAACAAAACCTCAAATACTTAATAAATGTATGAAATCTGAACCCCTAATATAATACAAATTAAAAAATGTGGTCAATATTTGATGATACATAGTAAAACTACTTCTCTTGTAAAATAACTGGTTTAGTTATTGATTTTTATAAATAAAAATAGTATTTTCATTGACTATGTTATCATAGGGCTACAGAACACCACTGTCTTGTTTTCTCCTTTGAGTCCATGAATACTGCTGATCTTATCAAAATAGTGACACCTGAGAGGTATGACCCTTATGTGCCAATCTCTTCCCTTTTATGTCAATGTCGTAATGTGCCAAGCTCTGTTATATAACATCTTAATTGTACCATTGTGCTATAATGTTTGTCAGCAATAAAAAGTGAGGTTGTTTTAAAAGAATGTGGTACTGTTGTTACTTGATACAACATGGTTAGAGCTAATACTGTTTGTTTGACTTAGGAATACAGAAAACAAACCTGAACCTGCTCTGTACAAAAATTGGTAATAATTGCAGAGAATTATTTAAAGATAATTTCCCTTTAGCTGCCATATGTCCGTGTGTTAGAAATAATGTTTAGGAAAATGAGATTGTTTTCAGAAACCTTACGGACATCAAGGGCAAAAAAAAGGAACTTCAGGAATGACCAGCACTCAGAACGCTTCTTAAAGAATTTTAATGAGCATTTAGGTAATCAAATTGAACTTCCATCAAGCAATAAGCATTCCTCCCTGCTGGTAACATAGATTCCTAGAAGAAGAAGAAAACATATTTACAAAGGGAAGTTCAGAAATATAAAGGTCTAATTAATTTCAGGAAAACACCTATGTTTCCTTACTTAGAGAATCCTTTTATATTCAGTGTAATCCACTCTTCCTTTAAATGACCCGATTAGGCATAGTTAACCCTCCCTTTACTGTGTAGCCTAATCCTCTTGGATAGACTAAAACCTTTTAATGCTGGTTATCATTTATCACAGCTAATCTTCTATCTTCTGAGACTAACAATTAACATAACTCCTACCTGAAGGTTTAATTGTAAACAGCAAAGCACATCTGTTCTGAAGAACCCTGGGAATGGCACTTAGTAGCAACGTTCTCTTAAAAGAAATAGGTGTATACATAGCTTGATGGAGAGAAGGGACAGATGAAAACATAGTATATGCTTAAATGCCTCTGGTACGTATGAATACATCTTAATTGTACCATTGTGCTATAATGCACACCATTTTCCCACTTCTATGTATATTGAGAAGATATATTAAGATATATTAATAAAGGCAAGTGCAGAGAGTTTGTCTGAATAATGTGGTCACAATTGGGGACATTTTCTATGCTCCTAGAGAGAAGTGCAACAGTGCAGGTTTATGCCCAGGAATGCTCTGCACTATGCAGCACATAATAAATGCAGATGCTGCATCAGTGGGTGAATACCAGACATGTCATGGCCTGTGTGAATTGAGGCCATTTTTTTCATCTCACTAAAGACTTCTGCATGATTAGAACATTGCACATGTGCAATTCTCACAGAAATAGATAAATGAAACCCTAAGAGGCAGAAAGCGGTTTCTCCTATTTAAATAAATTTAATTAAATGTATGGATCCTCACTTTCATAGGTCTGCAATACTTCAGGATTTTTTTACAATGAGCAATATGCATAAACGACATTATAAGGTACATAATTCATGTATAATGTAAATTCAATCTTGTCTGGATTTTAATTTGTCTTTCAAAGTTTTCCAATCTGAACAGTACATTTCCAATGTTAATCAGATTCATATTTTGCTTACAAACCTATGACTCTCCATTAAATTCATAAAGTCTAAGTGACCTGACACATTATTCTTATGCACATGCAAAATTATTTCACAGTTACCTGCCTTAAATTTTCTAGTAATGCAAAATAAACTCTTTCCAGTGCAAGAGAGTTAATGAGTCAGAAAGCAAGTACACCTTATGCAAGCATAGAAAGAGATATGCCAGAATAAATATTTGTCCTACTAATGTGTTGATGGCATGCTGCCTTTATATATTCTGCTTAAAGTAGCAAGCAATCCTGTTATGATGAAGCTAACATCATAATGTTAATGCATAATGCTAAAGCATGACATATATATGAATGAATATTGGTGTTTGATTGGGTGCTGTATTGGTTTTGTAATGTTTTCTTCTATTGTATTAATGTTAGATATCTTTACATTTTACACAAACACGTTTTGTGGATAGATAGAGAAAGAGACCAATCTGTATTGTTTGTGCTGACAGGTATGTTAATTGCTTGCAGATAACATCTGTTCTAGCCTAGCTTAATCACAAACTTTAGTTTAAGAGCTTATGCATTATTCCAGGTCTTGCATCTAAGACAAAACTTGCTTTACTGACTATGAAGGCAGCCAAAGGACTTTATATATTTCTTGAGAAGCATCCAGTAACTGAAATCAGATCTGCCGAGCTCCAAATTAATGGTGGAAATGCTTTTTTCTCTGTCCCAAGACTCACCTTTGAAGCTCAAAGGCTTTTGCTTACCAAACCACTGTAGTATTTTCTGGTTGAAACACATTCAATAGGATCTGCCAACAGCCCAGCAAGATGAGGTCTGTGATGAGTTCAGGGATTGCAAGGAAGAAAAGGCTGGAAGGCTTTAGCACTTATGGTGCTATCATAATTTGTTCAGCAACATACTAAGATTTCTGCTTTATCCAGAGGAATAAAATAAATGGTGCTTTGTTTAGTATTGATAAAATATTCAACTGGTGCTCTATTTAGTATAACTGCATATAATGCACAGCACCACGAACATGCTCTCAGGTTTAGATCTAAAAGTATAATCACAGACAATAAAAGTTTGATCATCTATTCCTTCATTCTGGTTTTACTTTCACAGTTTTTTTTCCATTTCCACATGCTTTGTGTAGAGGGATGCCAAAACTGAACCCTGCAGTTGCGACCCAGAAAGTGATTTTAAACAAACCCATGTTTATATCCTCTTAACAAATAGCATACAGCAACAAATGCTTTGTGTATACAGTTATTATTACTGCCTTTACTATTTAACTATTAATTTACTTGAACCTAAAGCAAAATTTGACCAATAAATAATGGAGTAAGTCAAATGGTGCAAAATTAATTTCTTGAAATATTATTACAATTCCCAGCAATCCCAACAGTCCTTGGCTGACTACAGATAGAATTTAATGTTTTGAATTTGACTATTCTACAATATATACTTGATGGATCCTGCAACTTTGTACTGGAGATGCTGGATGCTCTCAAAATTATAGTATTGCGAAAGCACAACAGTGCAGAATTCTACCTCCAATATGTTGGATGTCTGAAAATACAGTATATGTTTGTAATTAGGTCTTTGTCCTATACTGTATTTATCGCAGCCTACATGCAGTTTCCATAAATAAATATATTTATTTCAGATTCTGATGTAATAATAAATAAGCATTGCTGTATTTGGTAGAGTTGCAAAATAAAATGTCCAAAAAAGTGTATTTAAATGCATTTATACATACATTTAATCTGTAAATTACAGTAAATGAAGCATGTCCAAGGAGGAGTCTTTTCAGTGTATTTCTTTCTGAAGAATAAACCAGAAGGAGGCAGTGTAGACACACAATCACAGTTTGAGGCCTGATCTTTAAACTTAACATTTGTAGAGCAGGTGATTACAATATTACATCACATATCACACTGTATTTAGAACGTGCTAGAATACAAATCCCATTTAAGGTGGAAAATATCATCTTTGGATGGTTTCCAGTTTTTCCCATACCCTACTATGAAGCTTTTCCTTTAATACACTTAAATATGTGTCTTCTTAAAGATGAATTTTACCAAAAAACTGTTTTTGCATAATTCCAAGCAAATTTCTAGGATACGTTAAAATGACAAATCCACTGTTTTTAAACTTATTTATAAATCTAATTGCTAGGGAAGGCAGTATTGGTCTGGCTGTTTATATTCTCTTGACTTCAGGTTCTGACTCTTGAAACAATGCAAAAAAAACCTGAAAGGTAGAAACAAATATTGCTTCTAACTGTAATTACATTTGCAAATAATTTGAAACCAGTGACAATTTTGAATTAACTTATAATGGAAAATTGCTCAGATTTACATTTTCTTTCAAAGTCAGACAGGCCCACCGGGGTGTAGGGGAACATTGGGTTAGTTCATTAGACCCTTTTTACCAAGATGATCTGTCACCTGCCCCTGATATGCTGCCATGCCACTAGTCTGTCTTCAACCTGCTTGCTTTTTTTCCCATAAACTATCACCGACCACCACCCCAAGAATTCTTGTTAGCACCACTGGAACCATCCATGATGATGTCACAGGCTGGACCAGGGGGCCCTTGAGGTCAGGTTCTCTGGTATACAATAGATGCTCTAATCTGACACTGTTTTCTTTGATTATGCAAAAATAGTTAATTGCAAAGCATTTATGCATTTAATTGTTTAAATGTAGTTATCACATTCATTTATGGCTTTTTTTATAATTGAAAGGTATTAAGCCTTTAAATTAAAAACTGTTCCATTGAGCATAATTATTGTTCTCCTATGCATTTGACCATTTCTCTCTTTACTAGCACAGGTCCAATGTGCAAATAATCCTTCTGCATTATACTGGTCAAAGTTAATAACTCCCATATAGATTGTAAGCTCTACGGGCAGGGACCTCCATCCTCTTGTGTCTTTGACTCTAATCTTATTGCAACTATATCCTTTATTTATTTGTATTTATCTATTATTATCTTAATAACCCCCTGTTTGTATTAATGTATTGTACTGTACAGCGCTGCGTACATAAGTAGCACTTTATAAATAAAGATATACAGTACATACATACAACTAATAGGTTGCTAATGTCATTGTGTATATTACTCCTGTAATCCGACAGGGATATAGGATTTTACACTAAGTAACCAGGACAGATTTTTTGAGATACATTAATGCATAGTATTATATCAATATGTATTTTATAATAGCTCATGCATCTTAAAAACTTCTGATGCTTGGAAATGTCTTCCAAACAGCACAGTACTACAGCTGACTACAGGATGCTGCAGCAGATTTTAAAATAAATATAGGCTGTAGATACAAAAAACAGGAATACCTCCAACAGTACCATTCATGACACAAAAGGCAGTAGCTAGCCTATTTGTTCAAAGGTAACAATATAATTATTTTATTGGAAATTAATTCAAATAGCTGATTATCATCTCAGGATCAAAACCTAGCAAAATGAAATGGAAGCTGCTACTCATATTGCTATCCATAACCTTGTGAATTCTAGAGCCATACAATCTAGAAACACCTACAGTTCTTCCAGTCATTTCTGAATGATTCTAAATGATTTAAGTACCCAGAGAAATTAATATTTGCTGGGTTAGACAGTACAAGTACATTTCAATGATTATTTGATTTATATTTTTGCTCTTTATCTGTTGTTTTACACATGCATTAAATATTTTGCTGGATTTAAGCAAACAAGCTTGCCAAGAATAATAATATCTTCTGTATGGGTATAACTAACTTAAAAGTTAGTGAGCAAAGGTAGAAGTGGAGTAAAGGTTTGGGAGCGTAGGTAGGAGTAGATAAAAGGTTTGTGAGCATAGGTAGGAGTGGAATAAAGGGCTGATAATCTTGAAATTTCTGACCAGTTTCCTATATCTAAAGACTCCCACTTTAGGAATAACAATAACAGGAGGCTTTCTTTTCTTTATCTTCTATACTTTATTTCAGAAATTAAACCTTACAGCTATGTAACTATGGATATGTTTTTTATTCCGCAATATTCTTTTTCCCTACCCTTTTCAAAGTGAATAAATAATGAGGCAGGTGGCAGCTTATGATATGTATTCATGAAAGCCTACATAGTCGTTTCTCACATATGTAAGATGGATGAGCTATACTGCATGCCCTCATATAAAAAAAACTTCCTCAAAAACCTTGTGATGGCAAACATATTTACTGACCTATATCAAACTAGCAAAACATCTTCTAGTAAAGAATCTATTTAGCGATAAAAAATATCCTTTAATCTTCCAACCTATTAAAAACCAAAATATTTAGATTGTCTACATAACTGCTCCCAGACCCTAACCGGCAGCAATGTAGAATTTCTAAGAATCAGGATTTGGTGACAGATTTTTTCACAGTGTATTCGGTGTGGGTCAGTGGATTTAACTTTGGTTTCCTCCCAGTAATCAGATCCACCTGAATCAACAGGTGATAAAGGATTATTCATTCTAAAGCCTCTTATGTAGCTGTGTGAAGCCCAGGCTATGATACCTCTACTAGAACCCAGTGAGGAAAGACAACGTGATAACAACTGTTACTGACTGATTTTGTTTGTCCTAAATGTTGAAAGTTATGGCTGAGGACAACCGGCAGGTAGACTTGATGAAGAGTACTTTTCACTTCAGTTTCAGTTTTCACACACAGGTGTATGGCAATTAAGCACAATGCACAGGAACCCATGAAACATAACTACAAGGTTTTTCTTAATGGCAGAGCCTCTTTTGGCTTTGTAAGTGGTATGTGTTAAGGCATGTGATACATTACACAGAAGTAATGGGCAACATTACAAAATGGAAATGTTTTAGTGAGTTGAAACAAATAAAAGATCATAGCAAATTAAAATATAGCTCAAATTAGATTTGTTGAATAGCAGTCTTAGTTTAGTATTAATTATAGAAATTGTAAACAATATAAGGCAATTAAAAAACAAGTATTAAACATTCCAGCTCCTGGGAAAGCAGACCTTCACAAGTTAGATTTTTAATTCTATAAAGCTAAAATGATTTCTGATGCTATAAAAGAAAACTAATAAGAATATTATAAGAACTGTTAATGAACTGTATGAAGTAGAAAATGAATAATGATGCTGCAGAGTCTTTAACCCTTGTGGACCCTTAGGGTCCATTAGGGTTGTCCCTAACGGAGCAATCACTTACTACACACAGGAAACACCTTCTGCACAGATAGAAGAGATAGAACTGACTTGCTAAATGATAGTAGTAAGTGTGAACTGTCTTTGTTATAAGGTCCTTATATAATTAACAACAATGAAACATTGTATCTGTTGGCTAAACACTCCACTCAGTCCATGTAATCAATAGAGGCTTGGATAATACACATTTATAAACTGCTCCCCAAAAACATTGCCATATTAACCTATGGGTATTTTCAAATAAATATGTAATGCAACATTTAAAATAAAAAAAAAATGGTTAGGATTTCGCTATTTAATTACCTTTTTCCATTGTGTTAAAAAGCTTCCTTTTTCAGTTGCAACTTTTGCAAAAAAAAAATATAAAGAGAAGACCAATAATGCAAGGAATTCACTTTTCCCTGTGTGGCACATGCAGCTTTAATATACAGAGAGAAATGTGAATATCCACTTGCTGTTGCTGTTTATTTTTTTTGCACATGGGTGATAAAGGAATTTATATCTATATATAACCTTTGACTTTCTTTTAACTTTCTTAGGGGTCTTTATTAAGATACTAAGATTTACAGTGCATAGTCTACAGTGGTGTGAAAAACTATTTGCCCCCTTCCTGATTTCTTATTCTTTTGCATGTTTGTCACACAAAATGTTTCTGATCATCAAACACATTTAACTATTAGTCAAAGATAACACAAGTAAACACAAAATGCAGTTTTTAAATGAGGGTTTTTATTATTTAGGGAGAAAAAAAATCCAAACCTACATGGCCCTGTGTGAAAAAGTAATTGCCCCCTGAACCTAATAACTGGTTGGGCCACCCTTAGCAGCAATAACTGCAATCAAGCGTTTGCGATAACTTGCAACGAGTCTTTTACAGCGCTCTGGAGGAATTTTGGCCCACTCATCTTTGCAGAATTGTTGTAATTCAGCTTTATTTGAGGGTTTTCTAGCATGAACCGCCTTTTTAAGGTCATGCCACAACATCTCAATAGGATTCAGGTCAGGACTTTGACTAGGCCACTCCAAAGTCTTCATTTTGTTTTTCTTCAGCCATTCAGAGGTGGATTTGCTGGTGTGTTTTGGGTCATTGTCCTGCTGCAGCACCCAAGATCGCTTCAGCTTGAGTTGACGAACAGATGGCCGGACATTCTCCTTCAGGATTTTTTGGTAGACAGTAGAATTCATGGTTCCATCTATCACAGCAAGCCTTCCAGGTCCTGAAGCAGCAAAACAACCCCAGACCATCACACTACCACCACCATATTTTACTGTTGGTATGATGTTCTTTTCCTGAAATGCTGTGTTACTTTTACGCCAGATGTAATGGGACACGCACCTTCCAAAAAGTTCAACTTTTGTCTCGTCGGTCCACAAGGTATTTTCTCAAAAGTCTTGGCAATCATTGAGATGTTTTTTAGCAAAATTGAGACGAGCCATAATGTTCTTTTTGCTTAAAGGAAAAATAAAGTCAAAGTCACTTGGGGGTGCCAAAATGTTAGGCACCCCCAAGTGACTTTGACCGCCTACCTTTTACCCCGGGCTGGTGCCCCTGTGAGGAAGGAACAGCACCAGCCCGGGGTAGCTGCCGGCGCTTCCTTTTCCTGATTCGCTGCGCGCGCATGCGCAGTAGAGTGAAAAGCCGAACTTTAAATGTTAAAGTCGGCTTTTCACTCTACTGCGAATGCGCCCACCGCTGGCACTCAGGAAAAGGAAGCGAGGAAGACGGAAGCGCTGCGCTCCAGGTGCCCCGGGCTGGTGCTGTTTTCTCCTAACAGGGGCACCAGCCCGGGGTACGAGGTAAGCGGTTAAAGTCACTTGGGGGTGCCTAACATTTTGGCACCCCCAAGTGACTTTGACTTTCGTTTCCCTTTAAAAGTGGTTTGCGCCTTGGAAATCTGCCATGCAGGCCGTTTTTGCCCAGTCTCTTTCTTATGATGGAGTCGTGAACACTGACCTTAATTGAGGCAAGTGAGGCCTGCAGTTCTTTAAATGTTGTCCTGGGGTCTTTTGTGGCCTCTCGGATGAGTTGTCTCTGTGCTCTTGGGGTAATTTTGGTCGGCCGGCCACTCCTGGGACGGTTCACCACTGTTCCATGTTTTTGCCATTTGTGGATAATGGCTCTCACTGTGGTTCGCTGGAGTCCCAAAGCTTTAGAAATGGCTTTATAACCTTTACCAGACTGATAGATTTCAATTACTTTTGTTCTCATTTGTTCCTGAATTTCTTTGGATCTTGGCATGATGTCTAGCTTTTGAGGTGCTTTTGGGCTACTTCTCTGTGTCAGGTAGCTCCTATTTAAGTGATTTCTTGATTGAAACAGGTGTGGCAGTAATCAGGCCTGGGGGTGACTACAGAAATTGATATTGAAATTGAAAATTGAAATTGATAAACCACAGTTAAGTTATTTTTTTAACAAGGGGGGCAATCACTTTTTCACACAGGGCCATGTAGATTTGGAGTTTTTTTTCTCCCTTAATAACGTAAACCTTCATTTAAAAACTGCATTTTGTGTTCAATTATGTTATCTTTGACTAATAGTTAACGTTTTTTGATGAGCAGAAACATTTAAGTGGGACAAACATGCAAAAGAATAAGAAATCAGGAAGGGGGCAAATAGTTTTTCACACCACTGTATATGAAGACTAACTCCAGCCATAACCAGTCACCTCCCCTAGCACATTTAATAGTCCAAATGTCAGACATAGCCTTCCCACATAGTTACATAGGGTTGAAAAAAGACCAGAGTCCATCAAGTTTAACCCTTCCAAGTGAGCCCAGCACACACAAACCTATACTAATCTATCTATACATTTACATACAAAAACCATATATACCAACCAACAAGCATTACAATAGTATCATTTTCCCAAACAGATACCTACAGGTTAAAACACAATTCAAAAATGCGTATAAATAACATGCACCCACCAATATTACATCAATACTAAATTAATAAATTATGCATCATATATTAAAATCACATAATTCAACTAAGAAGTGGTACTAATGAACAATACTCATCCAGGACCTAAATGACATTTCTTAATTCTCTTAGTTTTCAATAAATTTCTAGTTACTGCTCCTTTAAAACTTTGCACTAGTAAAAGATTAGTAGAGAAAAGACCTTAATTAGAAGGTGTATCATTGAGCATTTATACACTCCTCAAATTTTATTCAATTTGTAGTGGCTGATGCAAATTGTAAAATTATCTGGTTTGCAGCTGGATTTAAATGTTCAAATGTATCAAATTCTATGCATTTTTAACTTGGCCACCCATGGCCATGAGAAGGTGACTATATAAATGTCTACTGTATAAATATCTATATATACATATCATAGCATAGCCTTAGGGTCAAATCTATTAAAGGGAGAAGAGAAATTTATCTTCTAGAGTATCAACAAACTACACCAGAAACCAATTAATTTTTGGGGATTTAATATTTTCTTTGATAAGCATGCATTTTTAAGTTAGTAACTAACCAGTTTTTTTTCCTTAAAATATATGTATTTATATTGAGATTAAATTGGTAGTAGCTCTGTTAGTAGCAACTATGTCACTTGATATATACATACATATATATGTATGTATATATCAAGTGACATAGTTGCTACTGCCAGAGCTACTACCAATTTATACATACATATATATATATATATATATACAAACATATATACAGGTTCATTTCAGAATGCAGCACAATAAGGGGCAGATTTATCAAAATGTGAGTTTAGAGCATAATACATAAAAACTCTGTTTTATTAATTCCTATGTAATTGTTAGAAGCGTATTTATCAAAGGGTGAAAGTTAGAGTTCACCAATTGAAAAACAACCATTACGAGAAAGATATAGAGCCCTCTGTATAGTAGTCTAGCCTGCATTAGTTATTTCCAGAAAAACTCTGACATACAGAATGTATTGTTTTTCCACATTTATTGCTACCACCATGGTTCCTATTTTGCCATCTTTCCTATTTTGCCACCATCTTTCACCTTGTATGTGACCTGTCAGTCATCACGGCAACTCAAGTAATGACATGAACACTTACCGTTCGCAAGACCTAGGGTGAAGCAAAGAATCGTAAGTGGGTGAAATCAGTCTATGTTAAAGGGGCAAGCAGCTCAGTAGCAGTGACATCAGAAATGGAAGACATACCTGACTGGCACAATAAGGTTAATTTATAGAAACAATAGAGACTTTTCAGATGCAGCTTATATATTATTTGTATTGTCCTTTAAACTACTGCCATATTTAGGATGCCTGTATTTTCAGGGATTCCTATGTCAATGCACACTATTACTAAGAGCAGGCTGAATGGACACATTGGCACTCACAGCAAGTACTCACAAGTGCATGGAGTGTGTATAAGTGCAGGTGTCTTTTTATCACCATTTCTGGAAAAAAATACCGCCATTCCTATATTTCTATATTATCTTTATCTTGAAGCCAATAACATTGGCTTCAAGCACTATTTTTACAGGCCAAGCTAGTAAAATACCAGCCAGATGGCAACACTATATGAATAAGAAAAAAACAAAATTCCCTATTTGAAAGGCAAATGTGGCTGTATGGCTGGTAGCTGGCTTAAATCAAAATTCTTTTGAGTATTTGAATGAAACAAAATGAAAGTCTTATTCATGGTGTTCAAATCCTCCTTGAAACTGATTTGCAGTATTTTGACTGTGGATGAGAAAAAAACTTTCTCCATATATCTTCTTTTTTTAATATTGGTTGGTTATGTCAAAGTGAAAGTCTAATAAAATAAATCATTTAATATTTGTTTTCAATGGCATATTGACTAGTCAGAGGTTATGCAACTTTAGGCATGGAAACTGTAGCTCTCTGTTCAGTCACTAGCCAGGTGTGCTGTAGACAGCCTCAATCGGCACATTTCCTCACACTGCCCTACAGATGACCTTAGCCATGGCACAGTGTGGGGAGGAATGGAAAGCTTGCCTTGATATACCTCAGTGAATTTTAGTTTGATCACATTAGGCATATTATTAATGTTAAACAATGCTTTTGATTTGCCACAAGTGCTGGCATTAGGTTTTTATCCAGAAAGCTCTGAATTATGGATAGTCCATCTCCCATAGACTCCATTTTACTGAAATAATTCATAAAATTTTTTCTTTGTAATACTATAACATGACCTTGTACTTGATCCCAACTATGATATAATGAATCATTACTGGAGGCACAATTCTACTATTGGGTTTATTTAATGTTTAAATGATTTTCTAGTAGACTTAAGGTATGGTGATTACGAAAAGATCCATTTTCCAGAAAACCCAAGGTCTCGAGCATTCTGGATAACAGGTCCCATACCTGTATAACACTTTTTTCTTCATCTCTGCACAAAGTGTTTTTTTTTAAATTGTATTCAATGTATGGTGCAGTTTTGTATACATTGTATATGTAGCCGTCAAATGCCATAGGTGCAGTTTTGCATGTTTGCTGGACTGCCATTACCATTGCAAACAAAAAGACCTTGGGGCTGATTTACTAATCCACGAATTTGAATCTGAATGGGAAAAAATTGGATTGGAAACAAACATTTTGCGACCTTTTTGTGTTTTTTACGATTTTTTCGTCGCCGTTACGACTTTATCGTAAATTGTCGCAACTTTTTCGTAGCCATTATGATTTGCTCGTATATTGTCGCGACTTTTTCATATTGAGCGCTCGTAAACGGCGGGCAAAACTTTCAGACTTTGCATGATTTTGGAAGCCTCCCATAGGACTCAATGGCACTCTGCAGCTCCAACCTGGCCCAAGAAAAGTCCCAATACTGAAGCTTGAATGAATCCGAAACTTTTGTACTCGGCGCGAAGGCTACGAAAAAGTTGCGACAATTTGCGCAAGTCGTAACGCTACGAAAAAGTCGCAACAATTTGCGAAACAGTTGTAACGGCTACGAAAAAGTCGCAACAATTTACGAAAAAATCGCAAAATACCGATCATTATGAAAAAAACGCATTCGGACGCCTTCGGACCATTCGTGGATTAGTAAATCGGCCCCCTTGTGATTGCTAGATGCTCAAGCTGTGACCGTTGCAAATACTAACACATCACACCATAAACTGAATTGAATTGTACCTAATATCGGTATGCCTTTGTATTGCTTAAATTATTTTAGGTGTATAAAATCCAAAAACATATAAAAGAATCATACAGTTCAAACCAGCAGAGGTGCCATAGTATCCCATTGTCTCTAAGCTCCGCCTACAACACATTTTACAATCTCAGGGTGTTTCCCTGAACACTAAGGGGCAGATTTACCAAAAGACGAATTTGAATCCTGAATGGGAAAAATTCGGATTGGAAATGAAAATATTGCGACTTTTTCGTCTGCGACGCAACGCTTTGTATTTTTCGCGACTTTTTCATCGTCGTCGCAACTTTTTCGTATTGAATGATCGTAAATGGCGGGAAAACCTTTCCGACTTTGCATGATTTTGGAAGCCTCCCATAGGAATAAATGGCACTCTGCAGCTTCAACCTGGCTTGAATGAATCCGAAACTTTCATACTCGGCGCAACAATGCGATTTTATCGCAACGGCGATGAAAAAGTTGCAAAAATACCGATCATTACAAAAAACCGCATTCAGACGCATTTGAAGCGTTCATGGATTAGTAAATGTGCCCCTTGGACAATGCTGTAATTTTGTATGATATATTTTTTTTTCTGGTTTAGATTTTATGCACCTAATAAATGTTGTTGAAGTGTGAGACTGCATAGATTACAAGACCTACAGTACAGAGATCCAGACTTGGAGATCAGAAAGTGCTTTTCTGTAATAAAAATGGTTACTCCTATGTTTACAATGCCATAAACTTATAAAAGTCTTATAAAATACAGACATTCCAAGATTACTGATAATCAGTACAGTTTTATTTTAAAGGAGCAGTTCAGTATAAAAATGAAAATGGGCAACATAGATAGACTGTGCAAAAAAAAAAAAAATTCAATATAGTTAGGTAAAAATGTAATCTATAAAGCCAGGAGTGAGCAGATGTCTAACATAATAGCCATAACACTACTTCCTTCTTTACAGCTCTCTAAGCTGTTAGCAGTCAGTAGCCAATCAGTGACTTGAGGGTGGAGGCATATGGGACATAACTGTTCAGTTAGTTTGCATTTGAATCTGACCTGCATGCTCACAAACTACAGTTATGTCCCATGTGTTAGTCACTGACAAACTAAGAGGTTAGAGAGCCTAAAGCAGGAATTAAAATTTGGGTTATTTATAGCCTTTATAGCATTTTTGCCGAACTAACAAATAATATAAAATAATAACTAAAATAAAAAATGCAAATCTTGTTTATTTTGTACAGTCTATCAATTTTACACAGTTTTATTTTTACAATGAACTGTTGTTTTAAACGGTATTTTCTGAATATTTCCATAAATATACAATTGTCTCTGTGTCCCCAGATTTTAACAGAGGTCAAATGCAGGAAAAAAAGAAAAATACTCTGCTGTAAATTAATACCACATATCTCTAGAGAACACTCATAAAAAGAATTTATTTGTGTTCATAACTTTGTGACCTACAACAAACAGGTTTTAGCCACAACTGGTAATGTTTCATAACATTAAATATATGCCTACAGTAATTATGATTTTCTAACGTTAATAATGAAATATAAAGTATGATTTCAAGCCTTTAGAGGCCCTTTAGGACATTTTTGTGTCCCACCACACAGATCATGAATAACCCCTCCATATATATGTTTGACAGGAGCCACTATGATTATTATTACTATTGTTTACTTACAGTATATAGGTTAGACCCATTTATTCAGAGCTTCACACAGATTGTTCATCATTCTCTGTCCCAGTGGAGCTCACAATCTATGGTCCCTTTTATAGTTACATCACACTCTAGGGTCAGTCTGTATGTTTCTGGAGTTATGAACATTTGGTTATACAGGAATTTGCTAATTTTAACCATGCTGTCTGGAGATTCAGTCCAAGCTGAAAATCTCTTAATGCCCCTTCTATGAATATATACAAAAAAGGTACAAAAGAGTGAGGAAATTGTGTGGTAAACTGTTTGACTTGCAGGTTTCCCACCTTAAACCTTTGTCTCTTGCTGGCTCTTACATTTGGAATGCTATCCCTGAATTCCTCTGGAGACAATCTTCCCTTAGTCTCTTCAAATATAAAAAAAGACTACTTCTTGAAGCATTTGTAAAACATTTGTCTTAGTACAGGCATTTAGAAACCTGCAGCACTTATCCTCATATTGGTGTCTTTTTGTTACCTACCTAGACTGTAAACTTTTTGGGTCAGCACACTTTTTATCTTCCCTTATCTTTTTAAAACATAGCACTTAAACGAATTCTATGAATAGTACATGAATTCTATTTTATTATTGCATTGACCCATTAGTTTGCATGTGTTGTTCTACAATACAGTGCTCTGTGTACATGTAGTGCTATGTAATACTATACACACATGCAAATTTGTACCTGGATAGTAACCTATAGAAACCATCAAGTTTTAGCTTAAATTGTTGTACCTGGAACTGCTACTGCTCAGTGATTGATTGCTGTGGGTTACTGTCCATGTGCAAATTTGTGCAGTGTTGCTAAATTTGCCCCACTATAATCATTTTCAGGGTATAAAATAATTATCAAGTCCAATTAACAACTACCAAATGGGCCATCTTCCAATCAACATATTGAATAGGGGCTTTTTAGCATCTTGGAGCAATACAATCATAAACAGCAGTGTTAAAACTAATTCAAAAGCATAAACCTTATTTTTTGAAGTCTTTCTTTAATATTTCAAGGAGCACAGATATAATATACCAAGGAGCACAGATATAATATATAAACCAAAATGAATACAAGTTTATTGTAAAAGTGTAGCAAGAAAAGCAAAATATATTAAAAACTTAATGTTACCGTGCAAAGTATCTAGTTTAATTTGAAACAAAACTTGCATGCTTACTGCCATTGATTTTCAATCAAAAAAATCTCACTATGTATTTAAAGGAGAAAGGGTAAAAAAAATACACACTTAATTGCCTTGTGCAAGGTCTGACTTGCAAACCGGGTAAAATTCCAGTGCACTGCAGTCCTTGCGGGTCCTGTTGCCGTATCTCTCTCCCCCTGTAATCTGCTCATTGTTTTCTTTTGGCAGAGATATAGCAGAAGCAGGGAGAGAGCAATGGAAAGGTTGTGCAGCATTATGGGAGATGAGGTTGGGTTAGCAGCAGCTGGTGTGATAAGTGACAGTTTCCCTGTTTACAGGAAAATATTGGTCTATAACACAAACATACAGATCTTTTCGAAAAATCATTACGTATATTCTTGAAAGCAATCTGAGCATTCAGCTAAATAAAGCACCCAACTGCACCTTCTTTAGGCCTCATGCTCATGAGCGTTTTATCCTGCGCTCCCCTGTGGTGGTGTTCTCCTGCGTCCCACTGCAGGGGAGTGCATAAAGGAACGCATCCCATTGTTCCTAATGGGGCTGTACTAACACAGGCGTATACAGGTGCCAAATGCAGCTGAAATGCAACATGTTTTTCTTGAGGCTGTGGAAACAGCCTCACAGTAGTTGTGAGTCAGTAGTTGCTATCACCTTAATTATACCAATGTGCATTAAAGATACAAGGGGGTATATTATTAAAAAAAAATTGTAAGGTTAAAAAAACGACTATGATTTAGGCACAATGGTTATTTTTGTTTTCTTTGGATGTCCAAAATGTTTTATATTTTTGTATTTTTTTTAGGTTTGCATAAAGCTTTACAGGGTAAAAAAAAAATAACAAAAAGTGGTATAAAGGTGATACCTTTATTGGCTAACTAAGATAACCATAGCAAGCTTTCAGAACATTTTAGTTCCTTTTTCAAGCTGATAACACGGTACATCACCTTTTCCTGCATAAAGCTTTACAATCAGTATGTCGAGTATACGAATAAAAAATGTTTCCTAGTGCTAGGAGTGTAGGTGTGACTATGTGGATATTTCTGAACATAATTGCATTGTTGAGGATTTGGTCTGTTGCGGATTTCCCTCAAGATACGGCTTCCAGCTTCTTTTAATTTCCAGATGTACAGTAACGAATGACAAATGTAATGAATAGGTTGCTGGCTCTTGTTATTGCAAAAAATGTAGCATTAAATTATACTTTCTGCCTGCCCAAGAAACTGCTTTGCCAACTACACTATGTAGTAACAAAGCTCTAAAGAGCTCTCTATCACAGAGAACAGTTTAATTGGATATTTTACACACTGATTAACAAATGTAAAATATTATATTAAAACTGCAAAATCATTTCTAGAAAGTTCCATATTACAGGAAACCCATTTCTCATAAAGTACATTTAAGCAAATAATTAAAAATGAATTATTTTTTCTTTGTAATGAAAAAAAAGTACCTTGAACTTCATGGCAATTAAACTAGCCTAAATCCATATAGGTGGTAATAAAATCTCATTGGTTTATTTTTTATATTTAAATTTTTTTGTGAGTTAAATAACACCCTTCTACAGAAAAACCAAGATCCTAAACATTCTGAGTAATAGATCCTATACCTGAACATGCAAATGTACTAACATAAATGATGAGACCCAACCAAATTCACAAAAAAAACAGTTTAATGGTTTATTTGCCTCACTGATATGTAGTATATATTCCTTATTGTACAAATTGCACTTGAATCGGTCTCTAAATCTAAATTATTTTCTTTACATGTTTAAAGTAGAAGATCATACATTTGTATTAAAAAAGGCAGCAATTTAATAAAAATGCATAATAAATGACCTGTGTGCCATTAGCCATAATGATGCCTTTGTTTTTATTTAGCCTATATTTAGATATAAAGATAATAAAGTTATGTAAGCTCAAAAAAATAATCTTCGTTCTCTGGTGTTAGTTTTTATATCCATGTTCAACATTTTTTTCTTTTGGACACTCATAAATTTTGCTTGAATCCTGGATTTAATTGTTTTTACATTTTTGTAATGTATTGTTTAAAGAAATAAAGTGTAAATAAACAGCTGTTATGCAGCCCTTTTAAGATCATCACATGTGACAGCATACCAAATGTAGTAAATAAATGTTCAGCACCGTGGGACTTACTACATGGTTTATTAAATCCTTCTGTTCAACAACTGTCTGGTGAGTGAAGCCACTGACCGTGGAGCTATAAATAAGCTATATTCCTGCTACTATGGCAGGAATCTTTTGCAGAAGCCAGAAAATGCTATTGGTAAGCGCAGCCTTAATGGACATAAAAGAAAAGTAGGCTGCTAAGAAGGGGAAAGTTCAAGTGTGAGGCACACTCAGACATCTTAAAAGGTTAATACTGACCAAATGTTTCTATGTAGTGGTCCACTATGTAAAAACCACATGTTATCTTAAATTAATTTATACTGTTAAGCACTTTGGGACAGTATTTTCAGTATCTGATCTGTAGACCTTTCATTGGACAGCTCTGGTTTATTTTTGTTGTTTCTTTCAACTAGTGAAGTTATGGATTATAATAATGGTTACTGTTCTTCTTAGATTATATTTTATATATTCCTCTGTTGTTTATAGTTTATATTCTGGGCATACCATTCCAACTTTATACAGTGTGCCACTTCTGTCTGATGTATTGCTTTTAAGAAATTGCAATTAAATATTGTTGACAACTTTTTTCTCCTGTATATCTGATCTGTCATTTAGTTTGTCAGGGTTAGCATTTCTTAAACTGAACTGAACAGATTCAATGGGGTCTCTTTGTAGAGCAGTCTCCAGTTTTAGGAGAGACAGTAGCCTGACAAGCATTTGGCAAGCAAGACAAGTCTAAGGCCCCTCTCCTAGGTGTTCTCAACAAGGCTGAGGCTGGGAAGCCAGCACAGGAGCCAATGCAGCTATAGCCAGGCAGCTTGCACATGACAAGCAGGGACTGGACAGCCAACCCTGGAGCAAGTATGGAAGACTGAGCAGCTTGTCGTAGAGCAGGTACTTGAGCATCCAGAAAAGAAATATACAGACAGAAAAACGCATCTACTAAATAGCCTGCTCTGTCTAGTCTTGATCTTTTCCTTCTAGCAGGAATAAAATAATGTCTACTTTTCATATGTCATGGGCTTTCTTAAAAGAAAGGCATGAGAGCAGAAGATCTGTAAAAGTGTCCTCATTTCTATTTTACCTTTATTGTAAGACAAGCCAGCAAGTCTACTGGACAGGCAAAATGCTTGGTACAGGGCAGGAGGGCACAATATGTCCTCTTGGGGCCTGAGAAATCAGTTAGGATAGTAGTGAGTCTTTTAGGCAAGAAGCTGTTTGGGAGAAAACTAGATGGACTGGAGCAGGACAGAACATGTTCATATTAATTATTAATATTGTGGTATTCTGTACACACATTGGTGCCCAACACTGGGCCAGATTCAATTCAGTAAGAAAAAGGTAGCTCATGGTTTATCACATTAAAACTCATGGACGAGATTCAATTTGTGGAGAAAAAACTTTTCTCCTAATTAAGTTCCAGTTTTTTCCCTTAGACTTCAATAGAGTTATCACATGATACACAGTGATATAAGTTTTTCTGAATTGAATCTCATCCATGAATTTTCATGTGATCAACCTTTTCATCACTGAATTGATTTGTGTAAAGATAAAATTGCACTATATTGGTTCAGTAGAACTTAATTTTGAATATACACAGGCAATTTATCAATGGTCATAATTATTTTCGGCAATTTGTAACTTTTTCTGCTAATAATATATATTATGCCTCAAAACTATGTAATATACGAATGCAAAAATATGCTATCTGAAAGGACCCTGTGCAAATAATGCCCCCCCCCCCCCTTTATGTTTGAGTAAAGCCAAAGGGATATCTATGTGTTTTAATTACTTTATACCTGTATATGTATATCAATACATTGATAATATGCAATCTCTACTAGTCAGCATGGATATTTAAGAGTAAAATAGTGGATACAATGCTTATGCTTAAAATGTAAATTGTATAAGAAAATATTGTATACATGGCATTTGTGTGAACAATATCTTTTTTTTTTTATTTTTGTGTAATCCATTTTGTGAAGCTTCCACATTTATTCTTTATTATTTTATCCCTTGTATTGTGGCACACTATGTATTATTTTTGGCCATCTTGTAGCCAACAGTGGCTTCAGACGGTATACATTCACTATGACGGAAACAAATTCCTCTTTAATTGTTAACATCTTGCATCAAGGTTCCTTTAATATTATATCTTGAATCAGTTATGAAACTGGTCTTTAAACAAGGTTTTAGATTTGTTGGACTCTTTTTAAGACACATAGATAAGCATATTAAGTTTTGAGTTATGTGTTCTTTAAACATTTGTCTGTCATTAGTTACTTTTATCATTTAAAAACTCAGTAAGCAAGTGGATCAGATGAAGATTAAGGGCCTCCACAGAAATGTAAATTAAATAAACTCATTAGCAGTAACTATGTTTACTTTCTCATTACTGTCATAAATGAAAATTGGCTCACAGATGGAAAATAAAATGTCACAAATATGCAAGATGGGTGCTGCAAAAGGGAAAAAAATTAAAAAAGGTCTGTTCTGATTTTGTAAAGACAAAGTAAATAATGAGAATTGGTGGTTTACAAGTAAAGTGGGTGTACTGCTTCATAGCATATGACTTCAATTAGCTGCATAAGTAAGGGAAATAAAAGATAGCAAAACACAAAGCATCAGTCTATAAGACTATGTTAGAGCGTTTTTGTTTATTATTGTTTTTAATGTGCTGTTTAGAATAAAGATTTACAGTTCAATTATCCTATAAGTCAAACGTTCTATATGTCCCGCAGAGTGATTTGAAGCAATTCTAAGAGCGAGAGCAGCTTTTTTACAAGTTCACTATTTTGTTCAGTGGAAACAATTAATATGTAATTGTCTGTCTAGGAGTTGTAATCTTCTTCATGGCATCAAGCCCAACACAACAGTGATTTCATGGGTTGTTTATGTGATTTTTATGGGAACATTTCGAGGTTGAACACAGAAAACTGCAGCCAGAAATGTATTTTAAATCTGTCCAAACAACCAGTCGGCTACATCCTGTGACCTCTCTGGACTTTCCTTTTATTTTGACTTAACATAATGCCCTTCTATCAACATTTTATTTAGCATAGTAATTATACTTGATATATTAATATATATATTTTAAAGACTTCTTTATAAGGTATGTCCAATATATTTGATTATATAACAAAGCCTGTAAATGAAATATAAAAATAATTTATAACTTCTACTCAAATTAATAGAATAAGCATTTAGAAACAGTAATGCAGTTTATTATTGTGCAGTTTCTGATCACGATTGGTGGCTATAATCACCCCTAGTATATGTTGAATGTATTAATTTATATTCAGTGACTACTTTAAAGAAAAATTGATTTTTTCCTGGAGTGTTTTACATTTACAATAATATAATTGGCTCTTAGGCTGCCTTTCAAGTAAAGTACCTGGCCACAGATCACAGAGATCTAAGCAGGGAACAAAACTGATGTGGGTCAAGATGACAGCCACAAACAATGCTTCAGAGCTTAGCATTTATTTTTTTTAGGGTACAGTAAGTTTATTACATTTATCAATGATGCTTTACAGAGATGGCACAGACACCGTTAAAAAGGTTTTCAGGGATATTAATAGCATTTTATAGCATTCCTTATATGCTGCACTGACCTTTTAATGGTGCCCTATGTAAAACATTGCAAATAAAAGGTTAGGTTGCACAATACACGTTAAATTAGCTATATAAATAATCATTAATTTAGTCTGTGTGAATGATGCTTTTTTGTGTTATGAATATATATATATATATATATGTAACAACAACAAGAGATCCTCTGCACTCACCCATTATCAATATATAGAACATTAAGACATTCGGTGCATTTAAGCTACTAAGAAATGCCCTTCCCTTTAAGCAAAACAGGGATTGTTTGTCCATATATTGCAATATACTTCAAGCTGGCCAACTGCGTCAAAGTCATCCCTTTTGACCAGTTCCTACACTGACTTATGCGATTCATTAAGAATTCTACTGCTTCAATATACATTTAGCCAAGGGACTAAGTTTTACCTGCAACTTTCTTGCTTTCAAGGTTAAAACCCCCATATGGTTGCCCTTTTATTGGCTCCACTGGGATCATCTGACTGCAGCTGGGAAGGGTGGGAGCTACAACAAGGAGCTGTCCACTGCTCCTGTATAAGCTATAGCAAAAAAAGGGAAAGTTGTGCTCAACCACTAAATTTTAAACCATTAGGCGGGGGTGCAATGAGGTTGTGACCACGAAATACATAGAAACAACAACAAGAGATCCTCTGCACTCACCCATTATCAATCATTATATATATATATATGTATGTGTATGGGTTTGTCCCTGAGGAAGAGCACAGATTGTGCTCGAAACGTTGGAATTTTTTCAATAAAACCACTTTTTCTTTTGTATCAAGTCCCTATGTGTGCGGCACTCTTTCTATTATATTTTTGTTTATTGACCTGCACCAAGGGCATTTGGACTTGTATAGGGTGTGCTCCTCCCTGTATACTATATATATATATGTATATATTGTACAATATACAGGACATCATTTCAATACACAGATTTGTCAGATTTTATAAGCTAAACAAAGATTAAAGTGGGTTTTAGCTGCTCTTAAAATAATGCCCCTTTCAAAAACTACAAGTTGCAAGTACTGAAAAGGGACAGATTCGCTCATCACTAGTGCCCATTTCACCAACACTGTCAGTTAAAAGCATTGTAAGTGCTTATTTTAATAAATAAGTCTTACTTATATTCAGATTTTCAGTTCCCACATTCAAACAGTCGGTCTTATTTTGGACTGACATGTTGGCAATTGAAATTTACAATTTATAACTATAAAGTCCAAAAGAAATAATAAGGGCTGGATTATTTCATGCCAGCCTAGATTACTTCATCTTTTCTCCTCCTCACAGTGCAGTGACCCATGTGCCCCATTACATCCCACCTGCATGAAACCAGTTATCAAAAATGATTGATTTACAGAGTTTGACCACCTACAACAAAGTCTGTACTATCAGAAGGAACATTATAACTAAGTAATTGTATGATTGTGTGATTGAATGTGATTCCAAAAGGAGCATTGGGTAGGATACAATGTGCCAAGCTAGTAGTAGTTTGACATTCAGTGGGTTTGTGAGTGCTCTGTTCTGTTTTTTTTGTACTTGTGTAAAGGTGGCCATACACAGTAAGATCCACCAAGTGAGCAGATGTTCTTGGAATTATGTTTTCTTTTATTAGGAAAAAACTTTTTTTTGGAGTTGACATGTCTTTTAAGCTCATGTATGGCCCTCATAGCGGAGTAAAGTTAACCTTAAAGTATAGATGCAGCTTCTCGTAATATTAGCAGAAGACGACAGCAAATCAGAAATCATATACTCATTCCTATGTGCCTGAAATGAGGTATAACACATCAATTCAACTGAATATGAACCTGGCTAGATGCAGAGACACCCCAGTGAATGTCAGCCAGGAGCAGAAAGAATATCCTGGTTCCCTTTCCACTGTGGTCCCTATTCTAGACTGGTATTGCTGGGGAATACTAACTCCCCCAGATTCTTTACATTGTGGCACTAAGCTGCCCTTGCTCACTAACTATGCCTGATTTACACCCCTATAATGTAGTATGACAGTGTCTGGACCTCCACAGAGTACCAAAAGCCAAGCACATGGTGACCCCACCCCTTTAATTAGCTAGGGAGACAGGCATATCATAATAACACAAATCTAAGGAGAAACACCTCCGCCGACAGGTCAAGAGTCACTCCTATCTCACATCTTTTCAGACAGAAAAAAATTAACTATTTTACATCTTTACACTTGTATCTCTGACATTTCAGCTGGCAGAGAGTTTTCAGACAGACAGCTGTATAAAATGGTAAATGGAGTAGTGTGTCTGATTTTTCACTTAACATTTCACACCTATCACCTATTCTGTCTGTATTAAGCCCTCTGATGTGTTAAAGTCAAGCACCTTACCAATGCTTGTCTGTTTACCCTAAAATGGAACAGAAGAAGAACTAGAAGTAAGCAACAGAGATCAATCTTAGTTGGTTTAAGATTTAAGGAGGTGTCCCACTAGAGCTCAAGACAGACAGCAAACAGCCAGTGCACATAGGCACCAAGCCAAAAAATTCAGTGACAAACACAAGTCATACTATAAGTCAGAAGCACGAAAATATTTAGAAACTAAAGGGTTCATTTACCTCTGCAAGTGCAGTGAGCTAAATGCAGTTTTGTGGGTTAAGTTAGATGAAACAGGAGGAATTTTGTTTCCTTTTGCAAACTCAATACTACTCCATGCTGCAGGGCCTAAAACTTATCAACTGCTAGGAGGGAGATGTGAGAAAGAATATAATCAAGCAACTGGGTTATAGCATGCATCAGGAAAACACAGGCACTGTGGTTTTCAACATATTATGCAGAACCCTATTTAATTATGTATTTTGATATTTTCTTTTATCCGTAAATATTTACTGTTTTCTGGATTGTATTAAAACTGCTTAACAAATGTTTCATTTTGGGTTAAAAAGCATTTAAAAGCATAAACTGTGTACTCCAGTTTCCTGTCACACCCCAAAAACATAGAGTATACACTGAGCATACAGATTACGTAGGCCCGGATTTGTGGTGAGGCCACAAAGGCTTGGGCCTTGGGCCTTACGCCCAGCCGCACCTAAACTTTTCTCACAGAAAACTTCAGCAGTGCTCCGTATGTGAGATAAGAGGGGGGGGGGAGAGCAGGGGATGGGCTCCATAATTACAAATCCAGCGTTTAGATTGCACACAAGAGGTAAAGGCATCCCTTTTCACTTTTGATGGTTCAAACCTTATTAGAAATAAAAGTTATATTTCACAGTTGTTACCTTACTTTAAATTAAGAAAGAAAGAATGTTGGGTTCATATTTGAGATATCTACAGAGAAGATATCTCTTCACTAGCATAGGTTTGCAGCGCTCATGGCCATAAGTCACACCAGGCTTGTCTTGTTTTGACATTTGTTTTATTTTAAATAATTTGTTTACCCTAAAAATAATAGTTACTTTTATAATAAAGGCACAGTCAGAGAATTATGCAGAGGATAAACCCTGCATAAAAGTTAACTAAACTAAAAGATATGGCTGCACCCAAACTTCTACTCTAATCATCATTAAATTTCCACTTGGTGCCAACTAATCTTCTAAAATGCCACGGTACACAAGAAAATAAAATAAAAACTAATCAAGTGTGAAATTAGTGCTGTATGTGTTGAACGCTGTCAGGCCCCACTGCAATGCTTATGTCGCTCATTACGTGAAACGTGAGAATTCAACTTGCAGTTCCTAGTTGTTTGTAACCTAAGTAATCATACAATTACATGTTGGTTCAACAGAACAGATTTATCAATGACAAAATATTTAAGTGAAAGAAAAAGGTTTTGTGTTGTAAACCAAGCTTATTTCTTGCATGAATACCCTAGCAAATATTTAAAGTAGGGGAGATTTTGACCTCTAACAGCCAACTGATGAAGAAAGCATCTTGGTCATGGACCTCTTCACAACACTATAACTTGTAAAACTAATTTGTTGTCCAATCTGTTACAAAGTAATGTATAAGTAAACAAAGACTATGAATGGGTGAATTCCCATGCCATGCACTTTCAGGTAAATTACTTTATTTTCTAGATCCCAACAACAAGTTTCTCATTGTAAGATTTGCGTGGGCTGTTTTCTATGGCTGATTTGATGCAATGACACAATTTCGAGCAGACTTTCGTATGGGACAGAATTCTCATGTATTAAAACACACCATACAAACTATGGGAAAGGTAATCATAAATAAAAAATATTTCTTTTCAGCAATGAAAAGTGTTATATCCATGCCTGATATTTTTTCACATGGACCTGTTTGCTGCCTCCCGGTCAAGTGATATAGCATAGTTATATGCAAAAAGTGGTCTGAAATAATTTTATTCTAATAAAACTCAGCATGCTAACAAAACAAATGTGAAGGAGATAAAAGTATATTATTATAATATGCCTTTTTGGATCAGCCAGATTTGAATGGATTCCAATTTAAAATGGCAGGGTTCACAATCCTTTACTGTTATGATGTATAATGATGCCAAAGAAGTGCTAAGTGGCCCAAGATTTTTAATTATGTTGTAAATCAATAAATTTATAGACAAGCCATACAAATGAAAGGCTAAAATAAAACTGCTTATTTCATGAAGATATATGCTTCGCACATCACACAGTTGCAATACCACCCAGTAGTCACACAAAATGTTCTATCATGAAAATACTTAGAAACTCAGCCAGAGTAGACAATCTCTGCATACATTGGCTTGCTTATGATGGACCGCAGTGCTGCTTACACTGGGTCTTGGTTTTCACGTACTTTAGAAGAGATTTGCAGAGGATGACTATAAGAAAGAAGAACTGCAGGGATTTTAATTTCACCTAAAAAGTTCTCTGCAAGCTGTGTAAACTTTGCTTAGACAATCACATTTTTATGTTTAAGCAAAACACTCTTAGTAACAATTGCCAGTTTTCCTGCTGTGAGATCAGGAGCAATCGTATTGCAGGTGGTACCTTTTCGAATAAACTAACAATACATTCCAGACAAGCGTTTATGAACAAAGTTTGTTTGTGAAGACTTTCTTCAAGCTCTTCTGGCTTTGTAATAACCAAAGCAACTGGATATTGGCAAAACAATAAACAGCTAATGAATAAAATGACTTCATATGATACATAATTTATATTTATAAAAAGATGCAACATTTTTTATAGAGAGAATTACATATTGGTAAATGAACATGCTGTCTTCTGGAGAAGGTTGAAAATAGGATGATCATTTTCTGCAAGCTCAGTGATGCAGGCAAAAAATGTTCATGTATAGTGTATGGTAACTGTGCTTATATCGATACGTGGGTGCACTCGTATAACTAAGGTACGAATCCAAATCACAAAATCCGATCATTTCTGATGATTGCAAATGTATTCGAATATGAAAATTTCGTACTTATGATCCGAAATTTTTATATTGAAACGATTGTTTGCGATAGTCACAAAATTTTCGTATCCAATTGATCACAAATGGCGCGAAAACCTTTCTGACTTTGAACCTTCATGCGCTTTGGGCCCTACGGGAGAAAAGCGCTTTACAAATGTTTGTTGTTGTTGTTGTTGCGTGATTTTGGAAGCCTCCCATAGGACTCAATGGCACTCTGCAGCTCGAACCTGGCCCATGGAAAGTCACAATACCGAAGCTTGAATGAATCCGAGACTTTTGCACTCGTTGCAACAAATACAATTTGTTGCAAATTACCAAAAAGTTGCGCAACAACTACTACTAGAAAAAATATGAATTTTTTGTATTCAGACGCAATTGTACTTTGATAAATGGGCCCCTAAGTAATGGCTGAGAACCATTAAAAAAGGCTTTTTCAGCACCTATTTAGCAATTTTGCACCCATTGGCATAACAGCATCTGATAATTACAATTCTTTCGATGCGCAATAATTCTTTTGACGCACGACAATTCTTTTGATGAGACACAATTCTTTTTTATGCAAGACAATTCTATTGATGAGAGAGACAATTCTTTTTGGCGCAAGACAATTCTTTTTGGCGCAAGACAATTCTTTTGAAGCGCAAAAATACATTTGAGGCACAACAATTCTTTTGCAGCTCGCGACAATTCTTGGACGTTGGCAACAGTGTCTGGATGCACAGCAAATTTTTTTTGCAGCAAATTTTGTCTCTTGTTTGGAAAAAAATCCACCAATGGCGAAATGGCGAAAAGTTCGCAGCGAATCCATGCCTGACAAATTTTTTTGGCCATCACTAGAAATAAGCAAAAAATATGATAGGCTGACTGCCCAATATAAATCAAACACTACTCAGTGTTGGACATAACTCCCATCTCACCTTATCTGAGTTGTTATCAGCTTTAGTATCATCAGTTTTTATAGAACGTCTTGCCCTTATGCAGACCTTTTTGCATACTCTACCACAGTTTTAATGATCTTTAATGCAGGTCTTAAATGTAGTTATTTCATTTGCACTTGAAAGACACACTTTTCTAGAAACAGATTTGTATACCCAAGATTTTTTTAATGTTAGTAAGTACTTTAAATTATAGGAGAGGAAATATAGGTGGATTATAAAAACTTTGGGTTAAAATGAAGGAATTACTTTAATTTTTTCATGTATTCATTTTTTGCTTCTGAGGAAGCATGATGCATATCACTTAGAATGCATAGAGCTACAGATCTGTATTGAAATACCACCTTGAATTATTATATGCCTTGTTAATCTTCAGACACTTGTGATTAGCCTGCATTCAGCAGGAGCTTTTATATTATTTTAATAAAACTTTATCCTGCAATTGGTGAATCTTCTTTTCTTTATGTACTTAACGAGTATTTGCTTTTCATTGTGAAGCCTCTCTGTTCCCGCTTTATTTGACATTTACCTCTGTGGATCTGTTCAGTAGGTACGCTTACAATATGACAGATGTAGGATTCACACGTTCTTTTACATGGTGTTACATACATGGGGCTACACCTATTATAGTGTGTAAGCCAACATTACCAATGATGTTGCCCATCAAATCTAATCAAATCTTTGCTTTTCTTTTCTAACTTCTAATTGCTGCTTAGTTTCTATGGGCAACATTGCCAGTGATGTTGGCTTACACTCTGTAATAAATATGCCCCATTGTGTAATGTTTACAGCCATTTACACTTGTGGTGTTGTTATTAAACATACTATACAATATATACATTTTTTTCCCATGCACTTCCTCATAGTTGCTATTTTGTATTATCAAGCCTAATCAGTCCTGTTTGGACTTTTACAGAAAGTACATGTATAGCATTGATTGCCTTTCTATTTGGTATAAAGGTAAACAAATGCTATTACCTGTGAGGATGAGATATCAGGCATTGTTGTCCAGAAGCCATTCATTGGGTACAACTGCTAGCTCATCTACCAGATTAATAGCAACATCTGCAGTCCACTCCTTCATATCTGTTTCTTAAAACAACCTTTAAAGGAGAAGGAAAGGCTAAGTCACTTGGGGGTGCCAAAATGTTAGGCATCCCCAAGTGACTTTAATCGCTTACCTTGTACCCCAGGCTGGTGCCCCTGTTAGGAGAAAACAGCACCAGCCCGGCGTACCTGTAGCAAGCGCTTCCTCCTTCCTGCTTTGTTTTGCCAGCAAATTCCCGGGACTGACGCATGCGCATTAGAGTGAAAATGCGACTTCTCTGTTAAAGTTCGACTTTCTCACTCTACTGCGCACGCAAGCAAAGCAGGAAGGAGGAATCGTTGCAGCTACCCCAGGCTGGTGCTGTCTTCTCAGAACAGGGGCACCAGCCCGGGGTCAAAGGTAGGCGATTTAACTCACTTGGGGGTGCCTAACATTTTGGCACCCCCAAGTGACTTTCCCTTCTCCTTTAAACTCCTTTCATTGGCCACACTCTGTCATGTTTCCCTTTGAAATATGACCATTTGTAGTGGAAACTAGACTAAACAGAATGTGTAAAAATCAGGTCTGATTCATCATAGGCCATGGTTTTAGAAGCTGCATAAGCCAAAATACTGTGTCTTTGGGATGAATCCAGTGATTTAATGGCACACTGCAGCAAAATGACCTCACGCACAGCTCTTAATTGTAGGAAGACCCTGGGGGTGCTGCTCCCTAGGCTCTGTACTTTTTGAGGCAAGTTAGTCAAACTCCAGAGAAAGTTGTACTCTCTGTAACATTCTAGTTCATCCCAGCCTGCTGTGAGAATTTGCAGAAATACTCCATAACAAGACAAGCTAAGGCACTGCATCAGAGAAGCACATCCACCTAGTCTGAAACATGGGACATGGAGACAGTAATTTGTGGGTGTATTTCAGCCTCTCTTGGGTAGCAGTAAAGCGGAACTCTTAATCAACAAGTGTAAACATTCTTAGCTCTCGACCTATTCCTCAAGAAATCATCATGGGGCAACAACAGACACTTTCTGTTATTAATGAAATGCTACATTAAAACACTCTGTGTCTGTTAGACTAGTGATGAGCAAATCTCTCCCAATTTGCTTTGCTGAAGAATTTGCAAAATGCAGCTACCTCATGACTTTTTTGATGCAACCCCATACAATAGCCGTGATTTTTTTTTATGTGTCAATTTATGAATGGTCAAATGTGGAATTTTGCAGTGAATCCATGCCTGGGAAAAAAAATTTCTGTTATCACAGGTATAGAGTGTACATGTTATTAAGGAAAGCCTGACAGGTTATAGTCGCTGAACTGGAATTTAGGGGGACTTTATATAGAGTGGTTTGTTGTCAAGTAAGGCCTGACAGGTTATTATTGCAAACCCAGTAATTAGGGGGCCTTCTTACACTTTCTACCTATTATCACAGTACTCTTTGCATGAATAGAACCCTTTTAATACAGATTTCTTTCAATACAGGTATACCGATAGGTGCTCTTACTTTTCATCAGTAGGCCACACTATTTCCAGACTATAGTTTGTTGAGCTAGTTCTTGTTAATCAGGCTCCCACTTATATAACTATATAATACCCATGTTTTCATGTTTAAGCCTTAACAATCACCCTGCTATAGCTTTGTGCATATCAAAGACTATGGAACCATAATAAATGTTGATGTCTTATATTTTGGCAACAATGTTTCTGGTGTTTTTTTTAATGGTAAAATTATATGGAAATGTTCAAACAGGAGTGAAAGTGAGTTCATCTTGCAAAATATTCTAATGAAAATCAGAAGGGCTATTGACTGAAAGCAGTTACACCACATCTGGCTGAAATGCAAAAATGCTACTGGATGCAATTTTACTAAGAAGTTTTTTGAAGGTGAATTAACTTCAGACCATTCAAGAACCAAGGAGCTCCCGAAAATGAACTGTATGTTTATAAATGTACTTATATGTATTCCCCATTCTTGGATTATTCAGGGAGTATACCAAATTGTCAGAATGAGAAATTTTACATAAAAGTATCTAGTATAAATAAATCTAAAGCAACTGCACTTGTTAGGTAATCACTGAATATGTTTCACTACTCATCTGAGCAGCTTCTTCAGTTCAGCTGATTGGTATGGGAAGTCCTCAGCATATATACTCTTCCACTAATCCAATCACAATGGCACATTGTAACTCTTCAGAAAGGTGACATCTGAAACTCACAGAGGTGTGAATGCTGTGGAGTTACTTTTAAAGGATTACCAAAGTATCATGCAACTCTTCAAAACAGGTGTTACTTGTTAGAGTTGCATGAATAGATGTGTGAAGAGTTCTGAAACTGCCGGGGTACAGATGTTAGAACAGCATTGTATGTAGCAGACATATGGGGGCTGATTTACTAACCCACGAATCCGACCCGAATTGGAAAAGTTCCGACTTGAAAATGAACATTTTGCGATTACTTTGCGATTTTTTCGTATGTTTTGCGATTTTTTCGGATTCTGTACGAATTTTTCGTTACCAATACGATTTTTGCGTAAAAACGCGAGTTTTTCGTATCCATTACGAAAGTTGCGTAAAAAGTTGCGCATTTTTCGTAGCATTAAAACTTACGCGAAAAGTTGCGCATTTTTCGCGTAAGTTTTAACGCTACGCAAAATGCGCAACTTTTTACGCAACTTTCGTAATGGATAGGAAAACTCGCGTTTTTACGCAAAAATCGTATTGGATCCGAAAAATTCGTAAAGAATCCGAAAAAATCGCAAAACATACGAAAAAATCGCAAAGTACCGATCATTACGAAAAAAACGCAATCGGACTCCATTCGACCCGTTCGTGGGTAAGTAAATCAGCCCCATGGTGTTGAAGTCCCCCGCCTCTGTTTAGGGATGGTTTCTCCACTTTAACATAAATGGCCTATTTTACACCTCTTTCAAACCAGCGGTCTTATTTGTCCAAAATTTGGATGTTGCTATTTTCAAAAGAGTGTCCCTTGTCTTTTAGGTGTAGAAATACAGCAGAGTCCTGGCCTGTAGTGTTCGCCCTCCTATGCTGAGCCATTCGCTTGGAGAGGTGGGGGACTTCAACACCATCTGTCTGCTACATACAATGCTGTTCTAACATCTGTACCCCGGCAGTTTCAGAACTCTTCACACATCTATTCATGCAACTCTAACAATTAACACCTGTTTTGAAGAGTTGCATGATACTTTGATTACCTAACAAGTCCGGTTGCTTTAGATTTATTTATACTAGATATACCATGACCTGGATGAATGAAAATCTTCATAGACATATTTACATAAAAGACTTCTATATATTTACTTTTGAGCAAACCATTATAGGTTAAATAAATATATTGTGTATTAAAGCGCCTAAAACATAACTACTAATAGAGATAAAAACTGCAATAAGCTAATTAAAAATAGATTTTACGGAAAATATATATTTTATGAATTAAAAATTCTACTATACTTATTATATTCTACCACTATATTCTGAAGCAGAGGCAATGATTAGTATGCACTCTCTCTTTCTTAAGAAACAGTAATAATTTTAATAAATCCATCAAGGGGTGTTTATGATGGGTATGTTTGTACATAACTAGGTGGAAGCAGACCATGTGGCCATGGGTCATAGGTCCACTTTGTTTGCTGGTACATAGGGGTTGGCAATGAAATTCAGCTATTAAAGCTTGCAAACTTTCAATAATACTATTGATTAAGATGCTGAATTACTCTCTCTGTGGCAGCATGTAGCAATTTGGGGCCACTGTCCTATTAGTGTGTTATTTTAATTTTATTCACTCTTACACTTTTTGCATTTAGACATATGTTAATATCTATAAAAATATGATGTGTATATCCAGTTCATTCTCACTAGCCAGTTTTGAGGGTGGGAATTTACTTGGTAAATAAGGATACATTTATGGCTAAAGAGAAGAATGCATGGAGAATAGTAGGTGGAGCAAAAAGCTATCCCACTCATGTAAACAAAGGTCATGTCCAGGATCTGGCTGCCCTCTGCACCTAGCACCAGATCTGACATAGCTCCCTCATCCATCCGCCTGAGCACAGTGCCTGCAGGCAGCTCTGTATTTATGGAGGGAACTGTTTTGGAGTACACAGACCTACGAAAATTTTTCAAAGTGCAGTGCACAAAATTCAGAAATGACCCCCACTAAGAGTAAACTTAAAGGTGAACCACCCCTTTCATAACTGACTTTCACATCTGTTAATATTTTACACAGATCTATTTATCATATGGAGCTTTGCATAACATTTTTTTAAATAAAGAAAAGATAAAAATACTTTAGGTTAAAATGTTTGTCCAAGTTAATGCTGCTAGCTGATTCAAAAGAAGGCAAAAAGTCTATGATTTACCTCAAAAGGGGAAAAATTCATTCCTTGCTCTAAAGGAGCAATCTGACACCTCTCTGTATCAAGTTTTCTAATGATAGCATTGTAGAGACCCATAGGGTTAAGCTCCCTATGGCTTTACAACCCTACCTCTTCACATCTAAAATGTTATTGGGCAAAGCCCTTTGTACTCAGGTTACAGTTAAACCATTTCCTATTGGTCTAGTTAGGTTGTTCACACCCCCTGCAGACTGATATAGTGTATAGCAGGAGGGTGTGAATTCCTCTTTGGCTGCCTCTGCTTTCCAGTGCAAAGCTCCACTGAGCCTGGGTACAGAACTAGGCTCCAGAAGCCATTTTACTCCAGAGGATATCATCCCTCTGGAGAAGTCAGGGACAGGGGCCAATGAATGAGGTTTAGTAAGCACAGCAGGTCTGTTATAGCACTTTCTAGGAAAGTGACATAGTTAGCACCTAGTAAGAATGGGCAGGTTAACAGCTCCATCAAAGGAGAGTGTAGATCTGGGAGTATTTCTCCTATCCGGCAATGTTGCCTCAGTGTAGGGCCACGGAGTAGGGATAGAGACAGGGATAGAGCTGATCCCTACTCACCCAGAGGACTCATATACTAGAGGTATACCTGAAGGATCAGATATCTACACAGACTACCTCCACAGGGGTATTAAGCTGAAAGGTGTATTTACCCTTCCCAGACTCCACCAAGAGGTTGGATAAAACGGTGTACACCCTCTCTTCTTCCTCAGAGTGTATTATCAAGTAACATCTACTTCTGCTTGTGTGTGAGTATCGATAACCCTGCTTGAGATTGTGTCTTGGACAATAAACCTGTACCATAGTTTACCACAAGAACCTTTCTGGCATCCATATTTCCTGCACTTGCACTACACAGCTACAGTGAGTTGTAGTTCAACTACAACCTCAGCTCCGTTCAGGTCTCTTCCACCTAAGCGAAGGCCCATCCTAAGAAAGAGAGTCGCATGTAACACATGCTCATTGTAATAAAATTACCTTTGGTGCGGCGGGGACGCCCGCCGCACCATCGGCAGGGACGCCTGCCGAGCCGCTCCTCTAGCCGGCTCCTTCCTAATGCGCGCGCGCCGCGCACATCGGCTATTTAAAGGCGCAGGCACGCTGGCGCGTGACGTCAGCGCGCAATGGCGCCAAATTTGAAAAATTAAAGGGGTATTTAAAGGGGTTTTCTGGAATGCTTCTTGGCCCGTGATAGGTTTATTCCTGGTGCCTATATCTGTGCTTTAAGCTTCTACCTTTCCTGATTCCTGTTCTGATCCTGCCTGGCTTTGACTATTCTGAATATCTGTATCCTGACCCGTGCCTGTTTTTGACTACTGATTCTGCTTAATTCTTCTGACTGATTACCCGGTGTGACCCTTGCCTGCCTGACGTTCCTCGCTATCTGCCTGCCTTCAACCCGGCCTGTCTGACTTCGTATCTTCTAACTCCTGTCTGTACCGTGACCGTTGGCCTTAAGACTTTTTATACTGTCGTGCCCCATTGCTGGCCAGAACTCCTGCCCTGCACCTCTCATTTAAGTCCAGGTGGCATCTGAGTAGCTGAGGGCTCCTCCCGAAGCCAAAGGCGGTCACACTACTGGCGAAGCACGAGCCTAGACCAGGGTGCTTAGCGTTTGTTCTGGCATTGGGTGCCGACCGTGACATTATCACGGGCCCAAAAAAAAAAAATGGAAGACAATGGTCACGAAGCTGCTGCTGCTCCATCTACCACTGAAGTGTTGCTGACCACCTTACTTCAACGCCTAGAGGAACAAGAGCAGAAACAAAACTATCTTCTGCAGGGTTTCCACAATCTGACCCGTAAATTGGAGTCTCCTCAGCAGTCCAGTCCTGTATCTTCTCCTCCGGTAGGTTCTACTTCCATGTGGGGTAACACCTTTAGGCCCCAAGAACCTAAGATTGCCTTCCCCGATAAATTCTGTGGGGACCGATCTAAATTTTTTATATTTAAAGAGGCTTGTAAGCTATACCTTAGTTTCTTCCCTCATTCCTTCTCTACTGATGAGGAAAGAGTAAGGTTTGTAATGACCCTCCTTCAAGGTGACCCTCAAATTTGGGCCCTCAGATTGCCCACCGCTGACCCTGCCCGTTCCTCCTTAGACAAATTCTTTGACTCCATGGCGATTCTCTACGATGACCCGGATCGTGCATCCACTGCCGACGCCGCGATTCGTAGGCTTCGTCAGGGGAAACGGGATGTAGAGGCGTATTGCACCGAATTCCGTCGGTGGGCAGTGGAGACTGGCTGGAATGACATGGCCTTGCGCAGTCAGTTTCGTATAGGCTTGTCTGATTCTATCAAGGATAGTCTAGTCAACTATCCCCTATCTTCCAACCTGGATGACCTCATGTCTTTAGCCATCCAGGTAGATAGGAGACTGAGGGAAAGAAGGGGTGAGAGGAATACCTCTTTTCGTTCTAATTTTTCCAGCTCTTCTAAAGCTGTGTCTAACTTTGAATGTCCTGGTCCCTCCGTACCTTTACCTTAGGAGGAACCCATGCAATTGGGCGTTTCCCGCTTATCTTCTGAGGAAAAGGTTCGCAGGCGTTCCCAAGGGTTGTGTTTATACTGTGGGGAGAGAGGTCATTTCTTAAATCAATGTCCTAAGAGGCCGGGAAACTCCCAAGCCTAAATGGAGAAGGGGAGCTCCATTTGGGTGCAGGTGTTTCCTCTCCCCTATCTGCCTCTAGGATCTTGATTCCGGTCGAACTGACCTGGCCTAAGGGCTCTATTAAATTATCTGCTTTCGTGGATTCAGGGGCGGAGGGTAATTTCCTGGATGCTGCTTTTGCAGCTAAACTTCATATTCCTCTAATACCTCTAAGTACCCCCCTGAGAGTTTTAGCAGTGGATAAGAGACCCCTAGGGTCAGGTATAGTCTCCAAGAAGTCTATGTTGTTATCTATGTGTGTTAACAATCATCATTGTGAGGAGTTAGCTTTTTACCTCATTGAAGGCGCTTCTTCGCCTCTCATTTTGGGGTTGCCATGGCTCCGGGCCCATAATCCCCTTATTGATTGGGTATCTGGGGAGATTTTTCAGTGGGGTTCTAATTGTGGGGGGGTCTGTACTCCTTCGGTAGTAGCAACTACCTCACTAGAGGGTTTACCTGCAGCTTATTCTGAATATTCCGATGTGTTTTCCAAAAAAGCTGCAGAAACATTACCCCCACATAGGCAGTATGACTGCCCAATTGACCTTATCCCTGGCTCTACCCCTCCTCGTGGTCGAACTTATCCTCTTTCCTTGCCGGAGGCCCAGGCAATGAAAGAATACATTAATGAAAATTTACAAAGAGGTTTTATTAGACCCTCTAGTTCTCCTGCCGGGGCAGGGTTTTTTTTTGTAGGTAAGAAAGACGGTAGTCTACGCCCTTGTATTGATTATAGAGGTCTGAACAGGATCACCGTAAAGAATCGTTACCCCCTTCCTCTGATTATTTGACCAGGTTAGGAATGCAAAATTTTTTACCAAACTTGATCTTAGAGGAGCTTATAATCTCATCCGTATCAGAGAGGGGGATGAATGGAAGACTGCCTTTAACACCAGGGACGGCCACTATGAGTACCTTGTTATGCCATTTGGCCTTTGTAACGCACCTGCAGTTTTTCAGGAGTTTGTAAATGATATTTTCTGGGACCTATTAGGATTATTTGTAGTGGTCTACCTAGATGACATTCTAATTTTTTCTTCTAACCAGTCTGATCATCGTAATCATGTCCGGGAAGTTTTGTTGAGGCTAAGAAGGAATAATCTCTATGCTAAACTTGAAAAATTTATTTTTGAGGTTCCTTCTGTCCAATTCCTAGGTTTTGTCATATCCGATGAGGGGTTGGCAATGGATTCTGTGAAGGTTAAGGCCATTCTTGAATGGGCTCAGCCTTTGTCCTTGCGTGCACTGCAGAGGTTTTTGGGGTTTGCAAATTATTATCGTCAATTTATTAAGAACTTCTCTTTAATTGTGGCCCCCCTCACTGATTTAACCAAGAAGGGTGCAGATCCAAGTTTATGGTCCTCCAAGGCAGTTCATGCATTCGAATTTCTTAAGAAGGAATTCGTATCTGCCCCTATCCTTCGCCATCCTGATACTTCCTTACCTTTCATTGTTGAAGTAGATGCCTCGGAGGTGGGAGCAGGGGCAGTCCTTTCTCAAAGGCATCCGACGACCAACAAGATGCACCCCTGTGCCTTCTTTTCCAAGAAATTTTCACCCGCAGAGGTGAATTATGACATTGGGAACAGGGAGTTGTTGGCCGTCAAATGGGCCTTTGAGGAATGGCGGCACCTTCTTGAAGGTGCAAAGTATCCCGTGATGGTCTTTACAGACCATAAAAATTTGCTATACATAGAGTCCGCTAAACGCCTTAATCCTAGGCAAGCCAGATGGCCTCTATTCTTTTCTAGATTTAATTTTTCCCTTACATTTAGACCAGGATCCAAAAATATTAAAGCGGATGCTCTTTCTAGGAGTTTTGAATCTATCCCTTCGGACTCCAGAGAGTGTTCTCCCATTATTCCTAAAGACCTAATTGTGGCAACTTTAGAGTCTGATCTCTCTTCCTTACTGACCCCTTTACAATCTGCAGCTCCTGTTGATACTCCTTCTAATAGATGGTTTGTACCTGAAGTGTTTAGGGAGCAAGTATTGAGGGAGGTACACGATTCCAAAATGGCAGGTCATCCAGGTATTGCTAAGACCATTGCTCTGCTGTCTCGTCATGTTTGGTGGCCTTCATTCAAATTAGATGCTAAAAACTTTGTTAATTCTTGTCCGATTTGTCAAAGGTCTAAATCCTCTCATAGTTTATCCCAGGGTCTGCTAAATCCATTACCCATTCCTGTAGAACCGTGGACCCACATTTCCATGGATTTTATTGTTGATTTGCCCCCATCTCAAGGGAAAACTGTGATTTGGGTGGTGGTAGACAGGTTTAGTAAGATGGGCCATTTCATTTCCCTCCCACACCTCCTTTCCGCTAAAACCTTGGCTGATCTGTTCATTTCGCACATTTTTAAGTTACATGGCTTTCCAGTAAATATTGTTTCTGATAGGGGGGTTCAATTTGTTTCTAAATTCTGGCGTGCTTTCTGTTCCTTAGTTGGTACTGAATTGTCCTTTTCTTCTGCCTACCACCCCCAGACTAATGGTCAAACCGAGAGGGTGAACCAATCCCTTGAGCAATATCTGAGGTGTTATGTCTCAGATAACCAGTCCTCGTGGTCCGAACTCTTGCCTTGGGCAGAGTTCGCATCCAATAATGCTACTCATTCTTCCTCTGGGGAATCTCCTTTTTTCATAGTTTATGGATTGCATCCCAAAGCCTTTTCCTTTTCAGGTTCTGCTTCTTCAGTACCCTCTGCTAATTCTTCTGTGAAACAGTTTTCTGATATTTGGTCCAGGGTTCACGACTCTTCTGAGCTTCCTCTGCTCAGAAAAAGGCTGCTGATAGATCCCGTAGGGAGGCACCTCAGTACAAGGTGGGGGACTTAGTATGGTTGTCTACCAAGAATATCAAGCTGAAAGTTCCCTCTCCCAAACTTGGTCCCAGGTTCATTGGTCCGTATCCCATCATTTCCATAATTAATCCTTCATCAGTTCGTTTAAGGTTACCTGCTAATTTCAAAATTTCCAACTCTTTTCATGTTTCCCTGTTAAAGCCTGCTGCTGGTGTTCGACATTTGTCTGTTCCTCTCCCGGTACTGGTAGAGGGGCAGCCAGAATATGAGATCCAGGAGTTCCTCGACTCCCGCATTGTGCGGGGTAAGCTGCAGTATTTAACCAGGTGGAGGGGCTTTGGCCCTGAGGAGAACTCCTGGGTCTCAGTTAAGGACATTAAGGCTGACCGCCTCAGAAGGCGGTTCCATTTAAAGTTTCCTGGGAAACCTGGGGGTCCGGTGGCCCCCCCTAGAAAGGGGGGTAATGTAATAAAATTACCTTTGGTGCGGCGGGGACGCCCGCCGCACCATCGGCAGGGACGCCTGCCGAGCCGCTCCTCTAGCCGGCTCCTTCCTAATGCGCGCGCGCCGCGCACATCGGCTATTTAAAGGTGCAGGCACGCTGGCGCGTGACGTCAGCGCGCAATGGCGCCAAATTTGAAAAATTAAAGGGGTATTTAAAGGGGTTTTCTGGAATGCTTCTTGGCCCGTGATAGGTTTATTCCTGGTGCCTATATCTGTGCTTTAAGCTTCTACCTTTCCTGATTCCTGTTCTGATCCTGCCTGGCTTTGACTATTCTGAATATCTGTATCCTGACCCGTGCCTGTTTTTGACTACTGATTCTGCTTAATTCTTCTGACTGATTACCCGGTGTGACCCTTGCCTGCCTGACGTTCCTCGCTATCTGCCTGCCTTCAACCCGGCCTGTCTGACTTCGTATCTTCTAACTCCTGTCTGTACCGTGACCGTTGGCCTTAAGACTTTTTATACTGTCGTGCCCCATTGCTGGCCAGAACTCCTGCCCTGCACCTCTCGTTTAAGTCCAGGTGGCATCTGAGTAGCTGAGGGCTCCTCCCGAAGCCAAAGGCGGTCACACTACTGGCGAAGCACGAGCCTAGACCAGGGTGCTTAGCGTTTGTTCTGGCATTGGGTGCCGACCATGACACTCATATCACTACTAGCCTGGTTTAACCATTCCATAGCAGAAGCAAATGTTACAGTATCCTGTATTTCCTTACACTCTAAAAAGCCATCCATTCCTTTTTTCCAATTATCTAAGGTACCTGCCAGAAAATTAATTATGGAACATAGTTGCTAAACCAAAGTATTGCAATTTTAATGGATTCTCAATGTGCATCTTTTTACCACTAATATACTAAAACTAATGTACAAAAAACATTTTGGGGGATTTGTCTTTGCAAGTGAAATAATTGATTCCTTTTTTTCTGTTTAGTTTAATTTCAGTTGATGTTATTCAAAAACGTAAGTTTTTAGATTATTTCTTGCACATGTTTTTGTTGCATTTATAAATAAATGTACACAATCAAATTGCCTGAATTCTTGATTGACAAAATATGGCAACTCTCTTGTTATATACAGTATAAGAAAGTTGAGAAATCTAAGAAATATGTTAAAGATATACATTGCATATTATATTATTACTTATTTTCATCATCATGTTGAGGTCCCAAGTCATGGCAAGTAACAATGGTGTGTTTGCTGATTAAAAGTTGTCTGTGTTGCACCTTGAAACACAATATGAAAAATAGTAAAATAATTAAAACAGCTCCTAACAGTATTTATGAACTGCAAAGTGATTTACTGAAGCAGCGTTACCATACTACATGTAACATGTACTGTGCTAATACTGCTTAAAGTGTTTGCACACCAGGGAGGCATCAACCTACTCCTAAATCTGGGAAAATCTGCACCAAAGTATTATTAGTGAGGGTAGTAAATGCAGGGGCGGGCCGAGCCAACTGGGCGCCCTAGGCAACCCGGTTGGCCACCTCGCCCCTTCATCGCGCAGCGCGCAGGGTGGGGGGGGCGCGATGCAATGTGCTTTGCGACGTGCAATGTGACGCAAAACTGACTAGGGGTAGGCAGGAGAGGCTCTTGCCTGGCGCCCCCCAATAATTGTACCCTAGGCAGCTGCCTCTTCTGCCTACCCCTAGTTCTGGCCCTGAGTAAATGCCTGTTCGATGTGATGTTGTGATGGAAGATTCTATTAATACCTATAAGTGTGGCTTGGATAATTTCTTAAACAAGTGTAGTATCCAAGGATATTGAGAAAATATGGTTTGACACTGCCTAGGGCAACTCCTGTTGACTTCTACATAAACTGGCAAACTTTTAGATGCCTTTAGATTAGTTCTACATTTGAGACTTTCTTTTTTTTTTGCACTTAATAATCATTAGACATTCAAGTTTTTGAACCATAACTCGAATTTTGCGAGTTTTAGTGTAAAAAAACTTTAATTGTGGAAAAAAATTTAATTTCTAACATTGACAAATCATCCCTTTTGTACTGATGTTGATATACCGTGTTTCCCCGAAAATAAGACACTGTCTTATATTTTTTTAAGCTCCAAAATATGCACTAGGTCTTATTTTCAGGGGATGTCTTATTTTTCCATGAAGAAGAATACAGTACACATTTATTCCATCTTTTGAGTGGGTGTCTTATTTTCGGGGGGTGCCTTATTTTCTGAGGGGGGTGAAAAATCGGGGGGGTGCCTTACTTTTGGAGGATGTCCTATTTTGGGGAAAACAGGGTATATAGTTGTGTGTATATATAATTATGTGTGTGTGAGTGTATAGATAGGTCGGCACAGGTCTATGGGGCCGATTCACTAAAGGCCGAAAAAACGAGTATTATTTTTAGCATGCTTTAAAAATAGTATCACTTCTTTTATTTGGAGAATTAACGGTTGATTCACAAAAAAGACACGTCTGAATTAAGAAGCAATTTATTGTCGTTATTTATGTTACGATGACATATTTTTAAGCGTGATTTTAAACCATGCAATATATTTATGCGTTATTTCGTAGCACGCAATATTAGCGCACGCTATTACGCACGTAACCGCTACTTTCTACCGTTCTGAAAATTACCCTTTCCCTGAAAACTGGATGATGCATCACGCTAGGACAATCACATACTTTAAAAAATCAAATTGCAAACTTCATCTTGTCACCACAGACTATCACCAGCTGCAATGTTGTTTAGTAAGACCTACTCCTGGGAGGCGTTAAGTTTCACAGTAATTATCGCCACATTTTATGCTTTTAATGCTTAAAATATGTCTGTGAATTATGCGTTAGTATTATTTCTCAAAGATAATTATTGCAATGCAATGGACATAACACTTTGCGATAATTGGGATTTTTGCGCATGCGATATGAGTAGTAACGCATGCAAATTACTTTGATGAATCGGTACTAAATTATCGAACATTTTTTAACGCATAAAATTATGCGTTAAGTGATAACGACCTTTAGTGAATCGGCCCCTATGTGTGTGCAATGTCGTCCGCATGGAAGGGTTGAACTTGACTTTTTTCAATTTAACTATGTAACTGTGTAACTATGTAACATTGATTTTCGAGCAGGTTGTAGTTGTCAGCCCTTCTTCAGCTGGAAGTTGGAAAACAGGATGGAGAGAGGATGCACAAGAGGCAGGAATGTTCATTCTAAAACACCTGCTCTCAAAATTTTAAATAGATTTACGCAAAACAACATTCTAGATGAGGTTGAAAAATTACATACATCTTTTAAGTTGAGCTGTTGTTTTCTAAGTGAACCAGCCTATCGCTTGTTGCTCCAAAAGAAGGCTAAAACTACACGCATCTAAAACCTTATTTCCCACATAGGGAGAAAATAACTTTCTGACTCAAAGAGGGCAATTGGATCAGTCCCTGAATCAACTTTGACAGAAGTGATAATTTCAGTAACCTTAGATTTTTTCACTTTCTAAAAAGGGATCCAACACTTTTTTTGATACTGTCTAATGTATCTGCTAGAACAACTGACTCAGGGAGAAGATTATTATTAAGATTAACAAGATTATAAGATTAACATTTATACAGCACCATCATTCTTTGCAGCATTTTATAGAGCAAATGTATACAAATGCAACCCCAAATAGTTTACAAAGGTATGGGATATATTGCCCAGAATGCATTGGACCTGGGGGATTCCAGATAAGGGGTCTTTCCATATTTGGATTTCTGTACCTTATAGCTACTAAAAAACATTTAAACATTAAAAAAACCAAAATTGTTTTGTCGCCAATAAAGATTATTTATATTTTAGTTGGGATCAAGTACAAGGTACTGCTATATTATTCCAAAGAAAAAGGAACTAATTAAAAAAAAAATGATTTCATTAATGGAATGGAGTGGAGTCTATGGGAGATGGCCTTCTTGTAATTTGGAGCTTTCTGGATAATAGGTTATAGATAATGGATCCCATTCCTGTGGTAAAAAACGTGTCACCAAAATAGATTACAATTAGATATTGTTAGGAGACAATAGGGGTAGGGGTCTGCTTGCAAGAGCTTACATTCTTACAGGAAAAGAAAGTGAGATATACAGTGAGGTAACCTGCATTATTGTAGAGTTCCCGTTGGTTAGGATGGTGATAGTAATTGCAGATAGAGAGATAAATATCAGTAGATAAATACCAGTGTGTACATATAAGCAGAGGAGTGTGTGAGTTGCTTCGAAGGTGGTTAAGTTGCTAAGGGCTTAGGTTATAGGCTTAATTATAGGTGAAGGTTTTAAGTAAATGTTTGAAAGCCTGGAGGCTCAAAAAGTGTCTCATGGTAGGTGGCAGAGCATTCTAGAGGCATTCCCATTGACTCCAATGCATTTTGTGCAATACAAATGCTATAAAAAATGTCCATTAAATGCCATTTGGCAACATTTTGGCATTTCTGATTTTTTTTCCCTCCTTTTTTTTCTTTTTTTTCTTAATTTTAAGTTAAACAGGGCAGTTTCATTCATCATTAATAGTGTGACACTGGTGATCACTCTGTAAACAAGTACAAGAATCTGGAATTGAATCCTGTATATGACAGGTAGCTAGTACATAAACTGGGGTAGCAGCTGTCAAGCGGGAAGAGATGTGTATGAGTCTGGTGGCAGTGTTAAGGATGGATTGGAGTGGAGCCAATTCAGATAGAGGGAGTCCACAAAGCAGTGAGTTACAGTAGTTTAAGTGAGATATGACAAAGTGGCATGATTACGTGAGCATTTCATTGTGAGGAATGAAAGGACAAAGTCTTATGTGACTCTCAGGCCCGGATTTGTGGAGAGGCCACAAAGGCCCGGGCCTAGGGCGGCAGAAGTTTAGGGGCGGCACGCCGCCCCGCCGCAAAATTTTTTTAAAATTTGGCTCCCATACGGAGCAGTCGGGACCTCTCCCCACTGCTCCGTATGGGAGTTTAAAGGAGCGCATGTGCACTGGTGGGGTCGCTTTCACGCATGCGCAAGGGGGGGCGCGCTTTCGCGCATGCGCACTGGGGGCGCTTTCGCGCATGCGCACGGGTGGGGAGGGGGCGACCGACAGGGGAGGCCTCGGGGCACCCAAAACAGAAATCCGGCCCTGGTGACTCTTAAACAGAATACTTGAGGAACTGGCAGTTATATATATGTTTTCCACACTGATGTTAGGCAGGGAAACAGAAGTGGAAGATAGGAAGATGACCAGTTCAGTTTTGTAGAAAAAGAAAAAATGTGTGTATCCACTTGCAAATTAAACAGCATGTGTTTATTTCATGTAGTTCAGCATGGCACCATTTCACACCATAAACAACGTTTTGGAAAGGTGTGTAGCCTAAGAAAAGGATTGGGTTACACACCTCCCCAAAACATGGTGTAAATAGGTGTCATGCTGAACTACATAAAATAAACACACACTGTTTGATTTTCAAGTAGATGCACATATTTCTTTATATTTCCATGTTATACTGGTGGCAAGGTACCAGAACTCTCGCTTGCGCCCTATTTTTTCATTTTCAGTTCAGTTTTGTGACAGTTCCACAACTTTTAATGTACAGTTCTGTTGTATATTTTATAGGACTGACAATGACAGTAATTGCCTCAGAAAAGAGGTTATAAGATGTTTCAAGACACCACATTGTTTGTATTAAGTAGTTCAGAGGTACAAAAGATAACCATATCATATTAGGAACATTTTCCAATCCATTAACATCCTGTTCAGCTAATTAAATCATAGCTCTCTGCAGGATACAAGAGAAAGAGTGTCATATACTGTATTAGGCAAGCTTTATGATGAAATTGCTAAGTTTATCTTGACAAGAAAAATTGTTTTCAAAATGTAACACTCACTTGTAAAGCTCATTGTTTAAAGATGGGTTGGTAAACATTTTGCCAAATATTCATTCATATTAATTCATTTATATATCTACGCCAGCGTTTTTCAACCACTGTTCTGCGGCACACTAGTGTGCCGCGAGATGTTGCCTGGTGTGCCGTAGGCAGGGCACCAATGTACTAGGGGGGCACTGCTCTTGGCACCAATGTACTAGGGGGGCACTGCTGCTGGGCACCAATGTACTAGGGGGGCACTGCTCTTGGCACCAATGTACTAGGGGGGCACTGCTGCTGGGCACCAATGTACTAGGGGGGCACTGCTGCTGGGCACCAATGTACTAGGGGGGCACTGCTGCTGGGCACAGAGTTAAATTTTTTAACATTTTCTAATGGTGGTGTGCCTCGTGATTTTTTTCATGAAACAAGTGTGCCTTTGCCCAAAAAAGGTTGAAAAACACTGATCTACGCAACAGAAAATAGAACAAGATTTGAAATAACACTAACAAACATCCTTTTTAACTATATTACAATTTGATCTATTTTTTTCTTGGGAACTGCACAAAAAAAAGCAGTTCAAGAGGAGGTGGCATACCCTGTTAATTCCCATATGGACTAGTGATTTCACTATTGGGGAATTTTGCGAAACTCCTGTGAAAATTCACCGCGGAAAAATTTGTCGCACGTACATTTTTTTGACGCTTGTCAAATTGGTCTCCAAAAAAAGATGCAGTCGAGACAAAAAAAAGATGCTGTTGCGTCAAAATTGGGCACGGTTGTGTCGGTTGACTAAAAAAAAAAAGATGCGGCCACAATTTTTTATTTTTGATTTCCTGCTGTTGGTTTAGCATATGCGGAGTTGGAGATATTCCAAAATAGTTTTTTTCTTTCTTTTAGCTTTGCAAAGGTGTAGATAGTACAAGTCTGTGTGGTGATTTTAAGTTTGAGCCTGTACCACAAATGCAAAGTTAATTGTGTAGAAATTAGTAGGTGGTATCCTGGAATTTCCATTCATGAACCAAATGAACAAATTTATGTGGGTGTCATTCAGCATAGCATTTTCTATAAGGTCCCAAGGGGTGTTTGGGGTCTAGTGGGACCAAGCAATTAAATGTCTCAGATGTGCTTCCTCATAGTACTTCTTGAGTACGGGTACCCCAAGGCCTCTGTGTTTCAGTGGGGTCATTGATTGGGGGATTCTGTGTCTGTAATGATTCCAAAAGAATCTGTGGAGTGCTTTTTGTATTATACCCCTGGGTGCTAAAAGCCCCCTAACGATCTGGACGACTTGGGCCACTTGTAATGGGATCTTAAAGGAGAATGCAAGTCAAAATTTAAAAAGCATACTGCCCAATAGTCCTCCTATTGTTTAGTAAAAACGCCACACTTTTGGCTCAACCTTTACTCAGTCACACTTACTTCACATTTTCTAGAACAGGCAGCCATCTCTAAAAAGGTATTCTCCCTTCCTTTCCCTCCTTGCTTCATACTGCACATGTGTTTCATTCCCTCCCCCCTCCCCTCTGCCAGATCCGCTTCTGATTGGCTGGTGGGCATGTGTAGCTCAGAACAGGAGACAGGATCAAGTTACACACATGCTCAGAGAATAGGAAGGCTGCCGCTGGCAGCCTACAGGAAGGGGAGAGAGATTTTTAGTGATGTCACTGTAGTGTTCACACTGCTCTAGTCTGCCAGCACCATATCTCAGAGAAGCAAGCAGGGATCTGGGAATTTAGATATGCAGTAAGTGCTTAAAAAGAATGCCTTTAGACTTACTTTTAATTTATATTAACCTTTCATTGTCCTTTAAGATTTGCTTTGGAGTTTCAGATAAGTTTGCATTTTGCTATAGAGACTAAGTAAGGCAGTTAAGAAAGGGTCTCAGAGGTTGAGGTGTTTTAAGAGGGTGAATAGGTAGGGCCATTGTAGGCAGCCAAAGGCCTTCTATGCGTCCAGACTTCGAAGGAGGGAGGATGAACTTTTCCTATTAATTAATTCTATCAGATCTGTTGTATGTCTTGTGTTGTCACCTGCTTTATGGGCTATTTTTGTATTGTTGGATATTTTTTGTTACTTTTTTGTGTGGAAGTTATAGTGATAAAGTGGCCTCTGGTTGTGGACCTCCCAGAGTGTTGGTAAAGAGGAGACTGTGCCTTTATTCTCTCAAAAATAGTCTTTAAGATTTGATTCAATTGGTTTAAATATATCTGGGTCGTGGAGTAAGGTTTCATGGTCAGGGGATGCAATAAATATTTTAACATCGTAACATATTCATATTTTATGATTAATGTTGTTATAACAGGTCACTGCATTTGTAATTGTAGCCAATAGAATTTTTCTGCAAGCTAAATAAAAATGCACTGTATGTATACACATTCTGTTTATACTGATATAGTGTGTATGCATATCTAGTGAATAGTAAACAACACAAATTAATTAGTAGCTAATGATTTTATGCTTTTGTCTTAAGGCAGAACCATGACATTGACCCAACAATATTAGCTATCAATCTTTCTGACCCCTACTAAATTACTATTTCTAATGAATAGACTTCAGACTGGAGTAAGTGTGAATGTACATAGGTGATGCATCATCCCTGAAACAGCCCTGGTGGTCTGTAGTAAAGGTAACTGGAAATAATCCAAGGAACCAACCTTACAGCAAAAGACCATTTACCAAGAACTGACCACAGTTTCTTTGTAAAATTCCTAGCCAACAGTGCAAATCATAATATTCCTTTCATCACAGTGCAAGTTCTATGATCCAGGCCATGAAGAAGTAATTCTTGGATAAGTTACCTCTTATACATGCAATTACACGTTTGTATGAAGGTTTTATGACTAATAAGCCAGACACATAAGCCTTAATAAAAAATATTTTCAAGTAGTGTACCTTGATGGATTCTGGAATGGAAACTAGGAAAATTCTTCTGTTTCCTTTTGGTGGCTTATTATGAAAACAGCATATTGCAGAGACGGAATACAAGTTTATAATATACACAGTGTTGGAATGTCAAGCAATAATTTTTAGCTTTAATGGTCTCCTTTGTTTTACACTTGCCACATTTTATGGGCATGATTTCACCACTGTTTATTTTTTCCCCTAACAAGATCTCAGCTTCCTTTATTCCCTTGTCTAATTCCTTTTTTGCTCAGATGGCTGCTATATTATCTAAGCCTTGATGTTGTAGGTATTTCAGTCAACACTTTAGTGGGATAATTATCAGCTTTTAGTGGAAAATGTGCTAGAGCAAGTCTGTGTTCCATGCAAGACAAATTATGTAGTCATTATGTATTGGCCATCTAAAAGTGATTACTGGCCAATAGCTCTGCATTTTCGGATTCTTTATAATAATTGTTTAATGATGACCACGTGTCCTAATTATAATGTAATACTAACCATGTGTGTATATATATATATATATATAGGCATAGGAGTGACAGCACACACAGGATTTTCACACACAGTTGAGAAGTATTGCAAAATAATAATCAGAGGTTTATTTAGACCAACGTTTCAGCTCCACACAGGAACTTTCGTCAGGGATATATATATATACTTTACACTATAACATGTAAAACTGTAGTTGTGTGTATGGTATGTTCTTCTTGTGAAAAGAGTTTAGAAACTTATAGTTGTTATATAATAATGTAAAGAAATAAATTAATGAACAAACACTAAATAGCATGCATTACTTTTTAGTTTGTGGGTTGCTAGATATAGCTTTGCAATTTGTGTTTTGATTCTAAGAATCAATTCAATTCAATCAACCAATTAAAAAAAAATGACTGGCATTTCAGTTACAGGTCTCTTAGGACCATGCATTCCCAACTATTTGTGTTGGGTTGAAAAATTCTACATAGTGTTCTTTGACTTCAGCTTATTCTTCTGATTTTTCTTCTTCTTCTTCCGCTTCTTCTTATTCTTAGCGCCCCTCATTTTATAAACGCTACTCCTCCAACAGTTTTATGGGTACAACACCCAAACTCTCCACACTTCTTTGCCCTATAGCGGAGCAGGTTGCTTGTGCTTTTCTAAGCAATCCCACCCCCCATCTTTTTGTGGCACCACTCTGAACACCCCAATTTTCCCACTGACTTTGACAGGGAAGATTTTCAAACTGCTGCCACTCTTATAGCTTTGAAGCTACACCCCCCAAACTTGAATAACATAATCATGGGGTCACCCCAAATTAAACAGTGGGAGGGCCAACAACAGCCATCAAATTTCACCCATTCACTTTTATGGGGTGATTTAAACTGCTGCCAATCTTACAGCTTTGAGGCTACACTCCCCTAACTTGAATCACATAGTCATGGGGTCAGCCTGATTGAAAAAATGTTCATTGTTGGATGCCCAAAAGTGGCGGAGCTGTGAACAGCCAATAAGCAACCTGCTGACATTCTCACAGTATTAACACCAGGGTCCCCAAACTTTTCACAGTTGGTCACTGGGTGACTATGTACTCAAGGTTAGAAAAAGTGGGCGGGGCCCCCAAAAGCCAATTACATTTCTTTTTTTGTTTTCCTTTGCCATTCTCACATGTTTAATGTCAGGGTCCCCAAACTTTGCACATTTTGTCACTGGGTGACTATGTTCCAAGTTTAGATAAGTGGGCGTGGCCAACAACAGCCAATCAGATTTCACCTATAGACTTCATACGTTTAAATTTAAACTGATGCCATTCTTTAAATATCAATACTAAGGTCCCCAAAGAAGAGCTACTGATTAGGTAACTGTGGTCCAGAGTTAGAAAAAGTGGGGGGAGCCACTAACAGCCAGATTTTAGATTTTAACTATTGTATTTCAATGGGGAAATTCAACCTGCTGCAATTCTCACAGTATTAATACCAGGGTCACTAGGGGACTGTATTTTTAGGTTTTAAAAAGTTGATGGAGCCACCAACAGCCAATCAGACTTCACCTATTGAATTTTTTTGGTTTAAATTTAAAATGCTGCCTTTCTCACACTATTTATATCAGGGTTCCCAAACTTTGCACAGATAGTCAGTGGCTGACTATATATTCAGGGTTAGAACAAGTGGGCGGAGCCACCAACAGCCAATCCATTTCCACCCATTAAATTTCATTGGTTTATATTGTAAACTAGCAGGATCCACGAAAGATACTTTCTTAGCTTTAAGGCAGTTTATTTACACAGGGGTGCCCATTTCAGCATACAAAACAAATCATAAAAGTAAATCCTGCCCTCTGGGCACTACCTTCACACATTAGATTAGTTCCCTCACTAACCTGGGCCCCTTGTGGACTACCAGTGGGAAAACACAAATGTTGGGGTCACCCCTGCACTCACAACACTTCTGGGGAATTAGCTCAGCCTCCTGGCTTTCCTTTTAGCTCCTTAGATCGTCAGTCTCTTGGCAGCTTTCTCAAGTCTGGGCTCCCTCCGCTTCTTGCAGTGGCAGGAAGCACCCCCAGCCCCTCTGGGAGTCCTAACACAGAGAGGTATCCTTCCTGCTCTGAGAGACTGTCTCACACCTTTCCATACAATTAAATACCTTTCCACGGGACAGCCTTCCTGTGAAAAGTAAACTCCAATAGGTGAGCTGGATTACTGGAATGGATCACCTGATCCACTTGTTCCTTCCAGAACCCTATAGCTTCCAGGGCCAGACAGCAAAACCCTTTAAACAGAGAACCCATTCTCTGTTTATCAACCTCTCCCTTAAAGGTTACATCTCCCACTATGGAGAACTTGAAGGGAAAACTCACCTTTTCTCTCATTTGTTGGGCTATTCTACCACAATATTTAAACTGATGCCATTATTTAAGTATTAATTCCAGGGTTGTCAGACTTCCCAAAGTTAGTCACTGGGTATTTGCCATTCAAAGTTAGAAAAAAGTGGACGGAGCCACCAACAGCCAATCACATTTACTTTCAATGGTGAAGTGTAAAATGCTGTCAGACTCACAATTTTTATGCCCGAGTCCCCAAACTGCAAAGTTGGTCACTGGGGGACTGCAGTTCAAAAATAGCAAAATAGCCAATCAGATTTTATCCATTGAATTTTATTGGTTTAAATTTAAAATGCTGTCATTCTCACACTATTTATGCCAGGGTACCCACTGTTTGTCATTGGGTGACTTTGACTTTGGTTAGAAAAAGTGGGCCCACCCACCAACCAACCAGCTGCCGTTCTTTAACTATTAATCTTAGGGTCTCTAAACTTTGTAAAGTTAGCCACTGGGTAACTGCAGTTCCAGGTTAGAAAAAGTGGGCGGAGCCAGCAACCTCCAATCAGATGTCACTCGTTGACTTTCAGTGGGGAAATTTAAATTGCTGCCATTCAGACACTATTAAAACCAGGGTCCCCAAACTTTGCACAATGGTTTTTACTATACAACTGTGGTCCAAGGTTAGAAAAAGTGGGCGGAGCCAACAACAGATCAGAATTCAGTTAGTGACTTCACATTTTTCAACCCAACATGAAGTTTGTTCTCAAACTTCCCTTTCTAGTTCTATACTGATGTTGCTATCAATACAGCATATTCATTTAGTAATGAATTTTGTTGTCAGGGAAGTCACAGCAAGGTTAGAGGTCTTATCTTCACTTATGAGTCACATGTACACACAATTTCCTTTTTGGATGTTCAATTAACATCCACTAACATTGGAATACATATGGATCTTTATAGGAAACCTATCACGTGCAACACTTTATTACATTTTGAAAGCTCTCATCCAGCAAATTGTAAGAGAGGTGTCCCAGTTGGACAGTTTCTGCGCTTGCGTCGGATCTGTTCAACATGGGACACCTTTCATGATCAAGCTATGCAATTGTGGGATTGCTTCCTTGAAAGGGGTTATAGCACAGATATAATTAAATTAGCATATGAACGAGCAGTAGCGAGTAACAGGAATGATCTATTGAGGGACAAAGGTAGTGATAAATCCACTACTACTACTATTCAGTAGGAAAATAGCAACACCTAAAATACGGATGTGTATGATGTATAATAATGATTCACATCATATTAGGCGTAGTATTATGAAGTATTGGGGAATCTTGCTAGAGGATGCTGTGCTGGATACTATTTTGGATGAGAAACCTTCCTTTGTCTATAAAAAAGATAGAGATATTGCATCTCAACTTTCCCGGAGTTTATATTTGTGTAAACAAATGAATAGTAATTCTTCTTGGCTTAAAAATAATGAGAACTATCAGAGGGAGAAAAAGATGCAAAGCATGTCAATATATAAAGGTGTCTAGAGAATTTAAGAGTATGTATACTGGGAAAATGTATGCTATTAAACAGTACTTTAATTGTACTTCTCATAGGGTGATATATCTGATTACTTGTAAATGTGGAGCTCAGTATGTAGGCAAAACTGTCCGTAAAGTGTGTGAACGTATTTTGGAGCATCTATCAGCCATGGGTAGAGGGGATACCAAATCTGCTATAGCTAAACATTCCCTTGATAAACATGGAGGGAACATGGATTTTTACTTTCAGATTATAGATTCATGTGGGTTTAATATAAGGAAAGGTGATTTTGAGAATAGGTTGTTACGCAGAGAAGCGTTTTGGATCTATCAGCTGGGTACTATAGAATCACTGGGAGGTATGTACCGTATATGGGGGTTTGATAATTATTTTTATATGGGTTTGGATTAAGATATGTAGATCCACACATATATGTTAGTTTTTTATCTACCAGTGGCTGAGTGATGTTCATAAGCTTTATATATAAATTTGTAAGTTTTGGATCATGTGCAATGGTTTTAACTTTATACACATTGTAAGGGTTAACAAAATGGGTGGGAGGAGTTGTGTTTGCCTATAAAGGGTATCTTCTGAACGGATGTACCATGCAGCTTTTGAAAAAGTGGTGAGAGACCACGAAACGCGTCAAGCGTATGGTTTTGTTCTGTATGAGCACAACATGCTTTTAAGGAGACTGAATAAAGGTATGATTTTTTAAACAGCAGTGGTTATGTTGCTCCATACATGATACTTTTGGTTATAGATTGATTGGCTGTCTGGGTTTCGGCTGTGCGTGCGAGCACACACTGCTGGCTCGGTAAGTGCTCCCGTGAGTTTCTATAAAAAAGTCACAGCAAGGAGGCTGGAGAAAGTGGTTGACACCACCAGATAAGTGCACCTAGGAACTACAGATATATAACTTAGTTACATTTACCCAGCACCCTAATGCAGGGGTCCCCAACCGCTGGTCCGCGGGCTGCGTTCTAGTGTGTCCCCTCTGTGAATATGCTGTGTATGCGAAGCGTCGCCCGAAGAAAGATGCGTAGACAAGCGTCACGTCTTTATAAGCGCAATGCTTGTATACACGCCTTTCTTCAGGCGGCACTTCGGGTACACAGCATATTCACCACAAATTAAATGAATGCGCCGGGGGAGGAAAGCGCAGCACGCATACAAATGCAGCCTAAGAACGCACCGCTCATATAAAGGTGCGAGTGAACGCACGCATAAACCCCCCCCCAGGTCCGTGGAAAAAAATTTGTGCTTGACACCGGCCCTGCTGCAAGAAAGGTTGGGGACCACTGCCCTAATGTACATAGGTTTCTAAAAATATATTGGCCTAAGTTTTCCAGTGTGGTGGGTCAAATATGTACAGTGGTTGTTCAGATAATTTCTGTTACCAATACCAGGATTTTCTATTTTTAGATAAGCATACTTTTGCTTACAGTAGCTCTTTATCCTAATAAGGCTGTGTGTGCCTGATATCGTATCAAAAGTATCAAAAGGCACATGCTACACAGGGCTCATTCTCAGCTTCCAAAAAAATGCAGGCTGAGAATCAGGCCCTATGCTGGCATCAGCCGTGGAGAATATTGGTGCTGAAACACAAGAGTTTGCATTTTGCAGCCCATATCAGCCGTGTGTGTCTGTGCCAGGGCTTACACAATTGTTTTTGGTGCAGTTAAGGAAGAAGATGCCAGCGTTGGGGCTGATTCACAGGCTAAGATCAACCGTGTGTTGCATTGAAATCTCTATACAACAAACCTGCAGTCAAGCACCCTGTCCCCCAGGCCCCCCTGTGACCTTGGGGTCTGCTTACACCAGTGTACCAAAGAAATAAACAGCAATGATTAAAGAAAGGTGCATCATTGTATATTTAAAGTATGATTTGTTTAATTTTTGTGTACATTGTTTGTGAATTTTTGTGAGGTTATTTCAGTCCTGATTTATTCACTATTCAGCTTTTTACCTTGCTTGCACACAAATTGCATCCATTCGACTACTAATGACAAAGCTACTTCCATCTATAGTAGAACCCCTATTGTACATTTTTCAGGGGACCAGTTAAAAACATTGTAATATCCAGGAAAATGTGAATTCAGGGAAATGCGTTATGCATAATATATTGGTGGGACCACAAAAAAATAATTTACATACTCAAGGTAAAATAGGGAGATTTTACTGTCTACAAATGTTAATGCTTTTCTGCATAAGGTGCAGAATACAGGAAATAACACCATCCTTGATATTACTTTCAGGGTTTTCTTTCTAAACCATTATGTGCTACTATACCTAAAGATTAGGCTAATTAGTAGTGCTAATTAGGTTATTAGTAGTGCAGTAGTGCTTGAAACTATTTGAACCTGCCAGCAACATGGTAACACTGCTTGCACTTAGTTTACCAATGTGGATACTAATTAGTGTAACTGATAATTGACCTGTAACTTGTGGTGTATGCTACTTAGCTTTACATTGCACTGAGAATAAATAAATATGATGTGATTTGTATCCATCTTTTTCACTTTGCACATTGCTCTTGAGTAAATTTTGCTTCTTGTAAAACTAGTTTTCCCCAACCTTGTGTGCCAAAACTGCAAATACTGTGCAATAAATTCTTTAAAGCAAACTATTATGTTTATTAGCTTTATCGCATGAAAATAAGCAGCTTCCTAAATATAATAAATTCACAATTCTATTTACATTATTTCTTCTTCTGATGTAAGTTATTTTTTATTAATAATCATAATAATAGCCTACACTGAGCAGTCTTTTTTAATAAAGGCTTTTGCACCTGTGGTGTGCTTTAAAAACAATTGAAGGGGCAGTATACTCCTTGTTTAACATTAGTTTAGCAAATAGGCCTTTGGTTTGTTTTCATTAAAAATTCAACAAATGGAATTTAAGTCAAGCAGAAAAATGAATGCAAGCTTTAGCTGGCCTAAATAATTTGCCTACAGATAGGCCTAAAGAATTTGCAGAGATAGGAATTATAGGATAATAATTGCATATAATTTCATAATTAAGTTGCTGGTTTGTCCTAAGTGTTTGACAAATTGGGCTAACCAAACTCAATTAAATTTCATACAGATATTGCTGTATTTAGGTCTGGACCTAAACACCTCGCCCCCACAGGTTGCAAAAGTTATGTCATACGCACGGCTACATGTGAGGTCACTTCCCCTGCCTGCGTTTGCCCTCTGCGGCCTCACCTCTGGGAGCAGTTAGGGATGGTTTTTATTTATATATTTTTTACAATTTATTCACTTATATATGCACCTATGAGTAGTCCCCTAAAGCTACCACCCTAGGCAGAGGCCCTCAGGTTCCTATATATAAATTTGACCCTGTATACAAAGTGATGTTAAGCTCAGCAAGTTAGAAATCAGCATTTGCTGTATAATTTTTTTGTATTATCTAGCAATGTGGGTCATTCTAGTATTTTTCACACTGCTCTACAGGACTTCTTTGCTTTTATGCAATGTTTTGACAGTTGAGTGGAGTTGCACATTACGTGTCGAAAAATGTGCTTCTCCTTTTCTTAAGGATACTCATCTGACATAAACATTGCTTTTGTTTTCATTTGGAATTTACCTGATCCACTAGTAAATGTTACTTTTGGTAAATGACATAACCATCAATTCTTCACACATCCGGAATGACTGAAATTCTTTATTTGTATACTACTAAACCAAACATAACATGAGCAGAGAAAAAGAAACATAAAGGCCTTCAATTTATGCTGACAGGCACCATTATGAGTTGTTGACAGTCTACACTTTTAAGCAATTTAATTTTTGAATGCAGGGCTCACAATTTTTTTACTGGCATGTTTTTAAAACCCTTTGGGTTGTCATCCTAGGACCTAATTTCCCAGGGGCCCTTTATTTTTTTTAAAACACCTTCTTTTTGGCAGTTCAGCCACTTGAAATTCCCGACACAAATCAATATTGAATACTTAGAAGTTGGGCTACTGTGGACAGGCTTTCCTGAGCATTATGAAGAACTTCCCAGGAAATTCCTAGGAAATTAAAAAAAGAAAAAGATTTTGGGCCTTTAAAATTTGTCATTGAATGTTGAGTTATAATATTTCTAGCTGAATCAGGTGTGTTCATTTGCAGCCTTTCTATTGGTGATTGGAACAGTTTTGTAGGAATTCAATAGATTCTTATACAAATAATGTTTCTTTTTGCAATCAGCTATACCAAGTTCGTAGTGTAAATTAATTCTAAGGCTTGACTAAACAAGGCAAACCTTGGTGTTCAGTAATAAGGCCAAAATTGAATCCCCTTGGGTGACCATTGTAAACACACAAATGAAGCGGTTGTGCACATTAATGCTATTTATTAAATATGATTGCTTCTGTGTAAAATGTCCCACATGCAAGTGAGCCTGTTGACACCGGAGAGCCCTAGAGCTACCGCCACCTTCAAGATTGAGGTTATTGTGTCTCTTGTCAGAAACCTGCATTTCTGCAAAGTAATTCACAGGACTTTATTTGTCACCAAAATAAATATATTTCAAAAGGTTTTAAAAATTTTGTAGAAATGTCAGCAAAACTTTTTTTTAATGCTGAAGAGATGTTTGGGCTTTTTGCAATGCATATGGGAGTAAAATCCTAACTCTTATAGTACAATGTGCATTTCACTGGGGGTGCTAAACTGTTAGTTCCACAGTGTAATAAACAGCTATATTTGTGCTCCTGTGTCTAATCAACATGCATGCATTTTACTTACCTTTTTTTTGACATCGTAGGCATTGCTAGATCAGATTCTTATTCACGGAATCTGATTCTTATTTATGGAATCTGATTCTTATTTAATCAGAAAATTTTACTCTGCGATAGCCAAAGCCCAAGCACTAATGTAAGCCCAAGCACAAAGTAAGTAAATACAAGAACAGATATTTTTCCCACAGGCCTGTTCAGTTTTCTATGAAAAGGAGCACTGGCATAAGAGTAAATATAATGATCTATTTCACTGAGGAGTACCTAGCATTACCTTAGTGAGTATAAGTCACGAAGGAGTTCCAATACCATATTGCCTACAAAAGCCTAGTGCTTATTATAATACACAATTTCCAGTAAGTCATGTGACAGAAATTACACCACTAATCAATTATAACTGATGACATTATTAAGCACTGTTTATAAGGATAACATTTAGGGGCTGATTTACTAATCCACAAATCCGAATCCCGAATGGGAAAAAATCGTATTGGAAACAAACATTTTGCGACTTTTTCGTCACCGTCGCAACTTTTCCGTAGCCGTTACGACTTGCGCGAATTGTCGCGACTTTTTCATAGCCATTATGACTTTCGTGAATTGTCGCGACTTTTGCATAGCCATTAGGACTTTCGTGAATTGTCGCGACTTTTGCATAGCCATTATGACTTTCGTGAAATTGTCACGACTTTTTCATAGCCTTTATGACTTTCGTGAATTGTTGTGACTTTTTCGTATTGAGTGCTCGAAAAATTTGCGACAATTCGCAAAAAAAATCACAAAATATCTCACAAATCTCACATTTTGATAAATCTACCCCATGGTAGCAGACTATAGAAATGCTAAACATTAACAGATCAGTAACCACTTAACAAAATCTGTATGTATAAGCATACACAAGCTTAACATACATTACACTCTTAGAATCTATGCAGACAAACACTTCTTAAAAAATGAGACCCTAGATGTAAAGATCATCTGTTTTCATACTGAAAACAGTTGTACAAACATGGCAGCAAGAACAATGCATATATATATATATATTAAGAATTAAAATAAAAGGATGTTTATAGTACACATTACAGAGAAAACAACATTATTATTTTATACATTTTGTACAGACCTTTACAATTTATATTTAAAATAACTTTATGTAGAGTGCACCAACAGACAGACTGAAGGAGCAGTCTAAAAAAGAATCCAAAGGAAGGTTTAAGAGAACTACCATTAACTGAAATAAAGATTGCTACAAGCAATTATGAGTATGCCAACAGGCAAAAGCACTGGCCCGAATAGTTACAGATAATAGTAGATTATAGTTGGTTTATTGGTCTTTAGATATTACACTAATTTTGTGTGTTCTTTGGGCCTAACTTTAGGATTTGTTTAAAATCTACTCTGTACACATAGTCACAGGTTTTTAGTATTGTTTGGGTTATGAGGAAAATAAATCTGTGCTGGATTTTATAAGTGCTTCATTAAGACAGTTTTGAAATGCACTCATTAATTCTAGTATTGGTTCCAGGCAGTACTGTTGCAAGTATTCAAGCCTAAAATGTGGAAATGAAGAATGAAAACTGGTACCTAGCTAAATTAATAAATATATTTAGATAGTTCTAAATCTTTCTAGGAGACTTGACTTCCATGGGTAATATGATTTAAAATGTATTACAGCACAATATATGCAAAAATATCACAACAGATTAGATTATTGATTGAGTGACCCTGCTGAAACGTAGTGACAACTATCACTTGTCATGTTTAAATATTCAATATTATCAATCTGTAACAAATGGTGCACCACTCCTATATCTACTTCCGTCCCTTCTATATGAATTAAAATTAAATAAAGTTTTAAAAAATTGCTTTTTCATTCGTTGTGGTTCTGGTAGATATAGGCAAACCAATTCTACGAGTTTTCGAATTTGGCTAAATTCCTACAGTACAATTTATTCCATATATGGACGCTACAAATGAAATCAGGAGTAAAAAATAAGACACCACCTATGCTTTTTTGGCAGCTAATTCAGAGAACTTTTACATGTCCACTTGCTAAAAGGTTTGTTTAGACCCTGACACTCGGATCTAGGGCTTTGAATTCCAAATGTTCGATGTATGCACCTATTTAGACCCTAACAGAATGCTGGACTCCAATTAGACCATATGAAATTTGCAATGCCAAGATGATTGGAAATTGTATAGTACAGTAAGCAATTATTAGTACAGGTATGGGACCCATTATCCAGAATGCTTGGGACCAAGGGTATTCCGGATAAGGGGTCTTTCCGTAATTTGGATCTCAGTACCTTAAGTCTACTAAAAAATCAATAAAACATTAATTAAACCCAATAGGATTGTTTTGCATCCAATAAGGATTAATTATATCTTAGTTGGGATCAATTAAAAGGTTCTGTTTTATTTCTACATAGAAAAAGGAAATCAGTTTTAAAATTCTGAATTATTTGATTAAAATGGAGTCTATGGGAGACGGGCTTTCCGTAATTCGGAGCTTTCTGGATAACGGGTTTCCGGATAAGGGGTCCGATACCTGTAGTAGTATATTGTAAAATAAATAAATATGTGTAATGTATCATTGCAAAGCCTGCATATATATGTTCAGTAATATAAAACTAATTCAATAAACCCTTTTGTGTTGTTTTTCACTTGGAATATGTACAAAAGAAGTTATTGATGTTTAAAAGGTCAGTAGAAAGTTGCCATTTCCTCAGAGCACAACATGGCAAGCTGCTATTTGACACTAGAGGTCATGTTTCTTTTTACTTGCATTTCAACAGTGCATAAATATCTTAAAAATCAAGTCTTGCACAGATCTCAGGGTAACATAAATTAACTCTGGAAAATCTTGATTCCATTAAAAACTAAATTTAATGGGATATGGAATGTTACTTAGGAGCTCAACAATTGTTTATAAAAGTGCAGTTTTAGAAAATGTGCTTAATTTAATTAGTTAATTGAGCATTACAGTGCACATTTTTACAGGAAATTATTGGTTTCATGTTTGTGTCATCATGGTTGCAGTACTATAGGGGTGATGTACACAGGCCCTGGACAGAAGTACAAGAGCACTAAGGGGCACAAAACACAGCCCTTTTATCATCATCATCTTCATTTAAAAAGCACTTCCATCCAGCATCTGGATGCATTCTGGCACAAGGTACAGAGCACAGAATTGGCGTAGCCAGTGTTCTCTATTTTAGAGCCCAGAGGCCTGTGGTGCTTGTATTAGCTTATTGCACTTTGCACCCTACCCTACACATAATAAATGACCCCTCATATCTTCTACATCTAAATATAATCTGTTTACAGATTTTACAGATTTTATTTTCTGTTATCTAGGCTGTGTTATTTCAGCCACTGAATCCTTTTTTCTCATACATTTCTTATCTTGCCAGCCTCATCTTTGCCCTTGCCATCTTCTTTATAAACCTTAATGTTTACATGTTGAGAGTATGAAATGTCCTCTAAAGTGATATATTATCACCCACATGTGAAACTTACTTCTTCCAGTGACTGAACACATTTATTGAATATCAAAAGACCCATCTTGGCCGGCCTATCTTTTTAACTGTGATTTTCCTTAACGTTTTCTTTCTCATTACATTTTTTTTAGCACATTGAAATGGCCTACTGCAATACAGTGATGAGCCCATCATATGTCCTTGTAGTGATCATAACCGTTACTGACTCCCTTTGAACCCTACTGTGCACCTCCACCTCATTGCAATCTATATTGGGTGCCCTAGGTTGTCCTGACAGTATTAGTGTACACAACTATGTTGGGTATGCCAAGTTCTGGTGATGAACAGTATCTTAATGAAGTATTTCTAGTCTTTATGCAAGGCTGTTCAACTTTATTTACCAGCTTTGTCACAATGTACAGTATATGCATTATTTGAATTGTTTATTTTTTTATGGTCACATAGTTTTAACTTATTTTTTTTCAATGTTTATATTGGTGCATTATACAATAGAGTTTGTAATGCATAAAACCATAGAGTTTCTAGTGCACTTATACAGCAGAGTTGGTAGTCTCTATGGTTTTCTAATTTTTTTACGCCATTTTCTGCACTTAGGGTATTTAAGGAGAGGGTCACATTTTCAATAAAAACAATTTTGATTTGTTGCTAAAGCCTGTGAGTATAGAAAACTTGTTAATTTGTTTAACAATTGATCTGTATAGGTGTGCTCTTCTTTGTCTTAATTACAGTGTCTCACTGCATTCATTGTCACTAGAATGATTTCTGTTTTATCACACGTAAATGAGAATTCTACTTCTGGATGTTATTCTTGAATGTGAAAGGCCTGCAAAGTGCCAATTAATTTCTTGTGAGAGTGACTGGGCATTACTAAAACTTGGAATAAAGAAAAATAGATGACCTTACAAGAAAATAATTCCACTGCAATATTGTCATACAGCATTGATGACCTTTGCTTTCAGAACACACACACAGAATCAGTCTGCCTGAGCCAGAAGTCTGCACTGTACTGTAATTGCACGATAAAAATTCAACCAAAACAGATAAAAATAACTTTTTAGTTATTTGGAAAAATAAAAAATTGATACATAACAACCAGCAAGGTTGTGAGGTGAGCAAGATGGCTATTTGGCCAATTTCAAATCACAGTTCCAACGTTAAGGGAGCCATTTACTAACAGTTGGATTTTTTTTCCAATTCAGATTTTTTAGCACTGATATTTTAGTCCCTGAGAAAAGTTGCAACTTCTTAGAGATTTACTAAGTAAGACAATTCTGGATCTGAAAATACTCCATCTAAAATTGTTGAGATCATGTAGAAGTCAATGGCAGATGTCTCTTCCCTGGAAGATATTTCTTTGCTTCGAATCTTCGGATTTTTTACGCTGGCATTTGTGCAACAGTATGAAAAAGTCGCAGTTAACTTGAGACAAGTTGGAGTTTTCACAACTTTTTGCCGAATCCGAATCATGAAATCCGATCATTTCTGATGATCGCAAATGTCACGAAAATTCTTTTAGTTTGAATACGATTTTTTTTTCCGAAAGTTCCTAAATTTTTGTATTGAAATGATCATTTGCGAGTGGTGTCACAAAATTTTCGTATCCAAACGATCAGGAATGGCAAGAAAACCTTTCTGACTTTGAACCTTCAGTGCAGGATTTTGGAAGCCTCCCATAGGACTCAATGGCACTCTGCAGCTCCAACCTGGCCCAAGGAAAGTCACAATACCGAAGCTTGAATGAATCTAAAACTTTTGTAATCGTTGTGACAAATGCGATTTTGTCACACAAGTTGTCGCAAACTATTAAAAAGTCATGCAAATTAACAAAAAAGTCTCAGAAAATACGCACAGTTCTAAAACTTAGAAAAAAATACACATTTTTTGTATTCGGACTCAGTGTCTGCATAGTTTTATCATGAAACTACTTTCTTTGTCACAACTGCCTAATCCTTAAATTGTTTATAGGCTTAGGTCTAAGCTTTATTTTTCAGTCCAGATTTTGGTTGCGCTTTCCTTTGCCACTAATTAGGTTACAGATCAGCAGTTTTTTTCACCCTCCTCACATAATTTTTATTTCTAGCCCAACAGTACCCTGCTATAGATTCGAGTAGCCAGAACAGAAAACCAGTTGGTAACCTATATTTAACCTAATCTAAGCTGGAACATTATTTGCTGCTTTGAGCCCCCTAAATCCAGCATCACAGTTTAAAAACTTCTTCTGTGCTCCCTCCTCAAACTTTTAAGGCCTACTTGAAGGTGGCATTATCTTTTGGAGCAAACTTTACAACTTTTTCATTAAGAAGTTTTATTACATACACTGCACATTGTCGCAAACAATAAAATTCGCAAACTTTCTACCACTGTCAGAAGTGGTCGCTAGTTTTGGCGTTCGCAAAGCCCATATAAAATCCATGCAAAGGCAAATTTGTTCACATAGAGGCATAACTTTTCACATTGAGAATAATTTTTCCGTTACTGACTTTTATTACATTCCACTCTAAGGCTTTTCAGGTAGAAACACAATTGGATGTTAATAAATATACAGTTATGCACATGAGATTAAATAAGCCCTTGATGGAGAAGGATCTAGGTGTGAATAGTAAATGTAGCTGTTGCAAGCAATGCCAGTCAGAAGCAGGAAGGGCCAGCAAGATATTGTCCTGTATTAAAAAAAATTATTGATTCAAGAGTGTAGAGCAGTGACCCCCAACCAGTGGTTAAAGAGCAACATGTTGCTCCCCAACCCCTTGGATATTGCTCCCAGTGGCCTTAAAGCAGGTGCTTTTTTTGAATTCCTGCATTGGAGGCAAAGTTTGGTTGCATAAAAACCAGTTGTACTGACAAACAGAGCCTCATTTAGGCTGCCAGTGAACATAGTAGCTACCAAATAGCCAATCACGGCCTCTATTTGGCACCCCCAGGAACATTTTTCATGTTTGTGTTGCTCCCCAACTCTTTTTACATTTGTGTGTGGCTCACGGGTAAAAAATGTTGAAGATCCCTGGTGTAGAGGATAATTCTTTCCCTTTACAAAATACTAGTCAGACACCATTTAGAAAATTGAGCACAGTTTTACATTTAACTGTGGCCTATGTGTTACATTTTATAATTAAAGATTTGACATTTTCTGATGACCTCTGGATGGACAGCGCTAAATTAATGTATTATGTGCCCCAATTTTGTTAGAATTCATTAATGTTGAACAAATAAGGCTTACTTCATCCGATTGTGTAGTGGCTTCTAACTAACTTACTTGATTATCAATTAGTCGCATGTCATTGTAGCATCTATGAATCCCTAATTAGTCATCAGTTGTTTATGAATTAAATCATGCCCAGCACTACCATTGCCTTTAACTTTTATACTGATTTGAATCTTCTCTTTAAATGAAATCTGCTAAAATGAGATTATATGTGTTAGTTGATAACTAAACACATATATACTGTATGTGTAAACAAGTGGGCAACCTCCAGCAAAGATACTGTTTAAATTGCATAGTTGTTCTACAGTAAATCAGCCACTCATCTGTAGAATAAATAGGTCTTTACTAATTTAATTATTTTTCATCTGAAAATGTCCCTTGTACCACTGTACATTGTGTGCAACTTGGACCACTTTTGCATGTCCCAATGCTGGGAACAACTGTGATGTCATTTTCATGCCTTTTTTTCATTTGCTTACTTGCACTGATATTTTTAGCACAAATTTCCTTGTTGCTATTACAAATCCAGTAAAAGAATGTTAAGGTCTAAATACTTGAATTGCAACATATAAATAAACAACTTCATAATTGCATACCATTGAAATTAAATAACACAATGATCAAATGCAGTAAATAAACCTATTTTTGTCTCATTAATGTTAGATGACCCACAATTACTGCCCTGGACTTACATAATGTTAAAACATAATGTGAAAAACAGGACCTATCTGATGAAATTTGTACACATTTGGCTAAAATAAGAATTCTGCTGTGGGTTTATTAGAAAAAAAATGTCTTGCAAATCTTTCTGTCTAGCTTATACAGTTTGTGAATCAGTAGGCAGATGAGCCAAAGTTTCTTATCCTGGAAAGAACTTTAGGAAGTATTTTAAACAGCATATCGCAATAAAGATTCACCATGATGTATCCAGATTTACCTTATACTGTAAGTGTAATGAAATATGTTCACCAGCAAATATCTATAAGCCCAATGTATTTACACTAAGATTAACAAAAATATAGATAGGTTTCAGAGTATTGAATGGCTATGAACCCACATGGGGGAAATACTTTGGGGCTACTGTAATAAAGGGTTTGCTACTTGTCTAGTTACTCATAACAACTAAAAGGCAGGTAGCATTTAATGGTCAGCTGTTTGAAAATAACCATCTGATTTGTTGATATGGGTTGCTAAATGTGGGAAAATGTAATGGTCAGCTGTTTGAAAACAACCATCTGATTTGTTGATATGGGTTGCTAAATGTGGGCAAATGTAATGGTCAGCTGTTTGAAAACAACCATCTGATTTGTTGATATGGGTTGCTAAATTTAAGACTTCTTATTAAATGATACTAATAGACATTTCTCCATTTTAACTGCTTTCTCCATGGCCATAGTTTTTGAAATAAAGTAGAAAATGCAAAGTGGGGTAAAATTTAAAATTGAAGGAAAAAGACTAGTATCCGTGATGGGTCTTTTGGATTTCACCTGTATACTACCAACTGCATATGTGTTATGGGGTATATCACCATGTACATTAGGCTTATTGTTTCTCAGTTGGATGGGTCCATCAAATACCCCAGATACCCTGAGGTGTATGGAAAATATGAAAAAAGGCAGGCTTCAATACTAATCCTAACTCTTTACATTTTAACTGCAGTAGAAGACAGTAGCCTAGGCAAGGCCCACTAGTAGGGATAAAATAAAGCAAAACCTGTGTCTCCACCTCCTTATAGCAAAAGGGAAAGTTATCCTTTTCACTATGTTGAACATGTTCAAATTATAATGTGGGGTGCAATGACAGCACAAACATATAATTCATATAAAGAAAATAAACCTCTACAACCACCACAATTAATATACAGGTATTTTCCTCTGTAATAATAAATCAGTACCTTGTGCTTGATCCTAACTAAGCTATATAAATCCATATTGGTGACAACACAATCCTACAGGGTTTATTTAATGTATATTTTCATTAATATAGCACTTTCTATGTATGCTTTTCTGGTATGGTGATCCAAATTACAAAAAAATACATTATCTGGAACTCCAGGACTTAAGCATTCCACAAAATAGATCCTATCTTTTTTTTATTTAAGGATCTTAGGAATGCTTGCTTATAAAGCTAACAAAATGCCTTCACGCAGGATTTGTTTGTTCACGCTCTCCAATATATTTAGACAGGGGTTAATAACATAAATAAGATCAACTCACCCCCTTCTTCATATGATGATTAAATTAGTTGTCACAATTTTGCCTTTATGTAATACCCCGGTATATTTTTTTTTGTTGAAGCATTTTGTTGATCGTCATGCTTTTTTCACCTTCCCATCACTCTATGGCATCATTTGTATGTATGTTTAAATTAAAACATCCTATAGTGTGTGTCTCAAAAGAAAATGTCTTGTTTTTATTTACTGCATAATTCCTTTCAGTAACACACAATGGCCCATGGCTGTGTATCATTTTCCCATGCAGCCACTAATTGTATTTATACAAATCACCTCTGAGCAAAACTGTTTACATATTTAGAAACAAGCAGAGTTGAAAATTAATCTTTGCCAAGCATTAGAAGTGTTAGATTTTCATGTGACTGCTTTAGGTGGTAGGGTAATAAAAAATGGAAAGTTTGAACCAGTCTATCCATAGCAACTAATGACCTTGTACCATTTGCTGGTCACCTGTTTGAAAGCAGGTGTCTGATTGGTTTCTGTGGGTTACTAGAACAAGTGCACACTTTGCAGATTTAATTATATACCGTATCCTGTCCAAACTTGATTATGCTGATTATTGAGCTGCTGGTGTTATTAAAATTACAAAAATGATATTCAACTTTACATCCACTAAAAATTCAGAAAAACATTGGCAAAATTTAACACAGAGACCAGTTTTCAGTAATTTGCATTGCCCTTACACTATACAGGATAAACCAATAAATATTTGAACTACCAGGAGCAGTGGAATAAAAGCAGCTTTCATCATCTCTCAGGGTATCACAATGATGAAGAGAAGCAAGTTTGCTCTGTATGACACTATTGTGAGCAAATGTATGCACATTTATAGCTCTGCTACTGCCAGCCACAGTGGTCATATATTTAAGCTGAACCACTGTTAAGCATGGCAAGAAGAAACTCTTCTATAGTACTGAAATATTTACTTGTATGAAAACTTAGTACACAAAGTAACAAGAAAACTGACAAATACATAAAATATAAGGCAGACATATTTTAAAAAAGAGCAATCTAGGGATTTTGTGTTGCCTATTTTTTTTTAGATTTTGACTATTGAACCAATGAATTGGTTAGACTGTGGAGACTTATTCCCTCCCTTCCAACCTTACCCTGATGTACCAGGCTGACACAATAAAACACATTGACACCGTTATGTGGGTGGAGTTCGGCCACAGCTTTATTAACGAATACAAACATCACAATAGTCCTTGCCATGTATTTCAAAATTTACCAAACATGTTAATGAACTTTATAGCTGTTTTAAAACAAATACCGGCCACTGCGAATGCAGTGGGCATGTGGAAACCATCAAACAACACTAGAGATTAAATGGGCAAGGACTATCACCCGCCATTAGCTGTGACAAACTAAATATAAACATATATATATATATACTTTTTTTTTTTTTTGGAATAAACAGTGCCTGAAAAGAAACAAATATCATATGGCTGAAAGAAAATACAGAATTACAGGTCACAAGATAGATGTGCTTAAAGAGGGAGGGGGGGGAGGGAGATGCCGCTCCGTAAGAATGCAGGAAGTGGGGGTGAGACGCGCAGGAGCTGACAGGCAATGAAAGGGGAGGGGTGAGTGAGGAGGCTTTTCCTTCCCAACTAGAGGTGAATTAACCCCTTATGTGCCTGAGGGAATTGAGCCCCAGGTGGCTCCACAGTCCCTCCGCGCTTTCATTAGTTATTTCAGCGCTCTCTAGGAGCAGCTTTTTTTTGCAGATAATCCAGGACACTATACAAAGTTTGAAAATATATGAATTACAAAGAAAATACTACTTATAACAACATAGGGACAAAGAGTGTGTATTGATCACTTCTTCTTTTTTTGTGAGCCATACCCATGTGACCCCATGCACTAAAACTGCAGCATGTGGTGATTGCAAATTGCAATTTAAAACTGAGTGGAACTGACATGTGAAATTCTAAATTAAATATAATAAAATCTGTTTGTGTTTTTGCAAAATGGATTTCAATGCAGGATTCTGCTGGAGAAGCTCTATTAACTGATATAAACATGTTTTCCCATGGCAGTATTCCATAAGAAGGAAATGTAAGAATGTTAAAGACCACCCTATGTGGCTAAACTTGAAAAGAAGGTAATAGAAATGAAAAGGCAAGCAAAAACTAAAAACTATTAGTCAAAGACAGGCACTGTATTTAAAGAATATAAACACTACCATAAATGGTGTAAAACAGCAATCAGGATTTCAAAAAGTCAACGACAAATAAGCTACTGATTGCCTTTGCAGGCTAAGACTAATCCCCCCTCAAAAAACATTTAAAATAATAGTAAAAATTATGCAGATATAGGCAGTGTCTCAATTAAATAATAGAAATGTTGTGGTTATAAAGGTTTTTGAAAAGCAAATGAGCTTATTCAGTTCTTCAGTTTATATAATAGAGGAGTCAGAGTTTCAAGACCCGCTAGGTAAAGGGACAGATGGCTTAGCTTAACCAAGTCAACACAGAACATGGTAAATGTTTACTTTAAAGTTAATGTGAACAAGACACCAGGGCCTAAGTTAGAGCTTAGTTCAGTTTTAGCCAGGCCTTTTTTCCTGGTTTTCTAAGACACCCTTTTATTAGGTATGGTACCAGTGGTTTGGAGGAAAGCTCGTGCAATTCCAGTATTCAAAAAGGCATTACACTTTCAGTCTGGCAATTATAGGGCTGCACATAGGCACATTTTCAATAAGGCTAGGGGAGGCTAACAACAAACCTGCTTGGCACCATTAAAAAAAAACTCATTCCATTTCTGCACTGCTCTGGAACCTTTAACATCAGGAAATCTGTAATCAGCTGGGCTCTGATTTTATCTTCCTTCTTGTGGCTTCTCCAATCAGAGCACAGCTCTTTTGACAGACAGTAAAATTGACCAATCAAGGCACAGATGTAGGCAGGGATGGGGAGATATTACAAACTGAAGGCACTGCAGAAATGAAGACTGATAAGAAGGATCTGCAGGCCGTAAAGTTTACCTAAGATAGTCACCAACCTTTGCTGTAGATTTCATCCCACTCCCACAGGTACTATACTGTATATGTTATAAAGGCTGAATCACTAGCTGAAAATAAATCATTTATTGTCACCTGGCTCCGAAAAAGCTATTTGTGATTTTATATATATTGTTTGTTGTTGTTTTTTGCACTAACTTTTACTCTAACATTTGTCATTGTTTTATTTATTTCTAGTTAGTTACAGTGGAGCCCCCATGAGACTACATAGCTGGGAAACAAACCAATGTTGTGTTTCAGTGCCAGTGTTATAGTGTGAGGGCATGCCTGAATATCTGGCATCAGTACCCACTGCATCTCACTGCATATAATCTACTGTACAGCCCTGCATACATAAGTAACACTTTATAAATAAAGATACATACATACATACATATAGGGGCACATTTACTAACCCACGAACGGGCCGAATGTGTCCGATTGCGTTTTTTTCGTAATGATCGGTATTTTGCGATTTTTTTCGGAAAATTGACGCGACTTTTTCGTTACCAATACGATTTTTGCGAAAAAACGCGAGTTTTTCGTAGCCATTCCGAAAGTTGCGATTTTTTCGTAGCGTTAAAACTTGCTCAAAAAGTTGCGATTTTTTCGTAGTGTTAAAACTTGCACGAAACGTCGCGCCTTTTAAGTTTTAACGCTACGAAAAAAGCGCAACTTTTCGCGCAAGTTTTAACGCTACGAAAAAATCGCAACTTTCGGAATGGCTACGAAAAACTCGCGTTTTTTCGCGCAAATCATATTGGTAACGAAAAAGTCGCGATAATTTCCAAAAAGTCGTAAAGGTGCCGAAAAAATCGCAAAAAATACGAAAAAGTCGCAAAATTTTCGTTTTCAAATCGGATTTTTCCAATTCGGACTCGGATTCGACCCATAGTAAATGTGCCCCATAATGTGCTGGTTTTGTAAATATAGACTGCATTTCACTGTATATACAGTATATGCCTGGTATGTCAGTACACAAACACAAATGGGTGGAGAACCCCTCAAAGAAATGCAATGCATGTATGAATGTATTTTAGGGGAAAAAATCACTCCTACCCACACCTTTGCAGAGTATCCCTGGAAGTCTGTGAAACCACAAGAGGGAGTTGGGACATTCATTTTTACGCCAGCAACTAATCCACTAAGACTTACATTAGCTTTAAGCCAATCTATGTATAGCCCATCTGTGGTGGCCAAGTTATTTAAAAGTTTGTTAATGCTTCACATTCAAGAGTATGTCAGGATGGTTTTATGATGGATAGGTCATGTCAGATAAATTCAGTGTTGATATATGTATGATTATGCATTTTGGATATAAAAATATGCAAGCTATTTATATCCTTTATGGGACTGTGTTATGTAAATCCATAATGGAGTAGGACCTAAGGGTACTTGTGGATAACAAAATTGGATGTAACAAGCAAGGCTAGTCAGTGGCTGCAAGGGCAAACAAGGTTTAGAGATGTAGTAAAAGGGGTATAGATTCATGGGAGGATAGGGCCAATCTTCCACTTTACAAAACACCATTAAGGCTCCAACTAGAATATGCATTGTAGCTTTGAATTACACTGGAAAAGAGTTGCTTTAAATGAGATGTGATAACTATGTATAAATATATAAGAAAAATAATAGAAAAACTCTCTGATGCTCTATTTACCGAACACAAGATTGATTAGAAAAAAAGGTTCCCTTTTAATATTTGAAAAGGAGAAATCTATTAAGTTGTGGAATTCTCTCTCTGAAGTGGTTGTACTAGCAGATACATCAGATAGCTTTAAGAAGGAGTTGAATGGCTTTATAGCAAGTGAGATAATACTGAAATTAGCTCTTAGTAGAAAGTTGATCCAGGGACTGGTCCAATTGCCATCTTGGAGTCTGAAAGAAATGTTTCCCCCTCTGAGGCAAACTGAGAGGGATCCTCTAGATCACCTAACAATTAGGCAGGTTTAATTTAGATAAAAAATTTTAACTTTTTGGACGTGTTTTTTTTTTTTCAACCTAAATTGCTATGTTACTATGTTACATTTTTTACAGAACAAAGTTGCCCAGTACTTTGAAGATGGATAACTTTATTTACTTGCCGACTTTCAACTTTTTATCCATGCTGTGTAAGGAATCAAGAAAGAAATTACGTGTTTTGCCAAATTACTGTATATTTTTGTACAAATCTTAGACAGGAGAAGTGGTGCTATATAACCAATATTATGTAGAAGTAATGTGGCTACTCAAAGAATGTTACTCAAACTATGACAGAGATTTCCTACCTAAGCTTCTTATTTTGTTTACATCTCTGTCATATAGATAAATGAGTGTATAAGGTATGTGCCAGTATCAGGCAACTAAACTTTCACAGTTTACACTGATTGCAAAGTAATTATTCCCAATGTTGTTTAGTTCATGTCATACACAATAGGTACTATTCATTAGTTAATGGTTGCTTTGCTAGAGACTGCATAGGTTGATTTCATGTAAAACAACTGTATTGCAACAAAAAAGTCAGTCAGATGTTTACAGCATTGCCCTCCACATCCTATGTGTTTTCAATCAAAGGGTAGTAGTGGGTAGAGAAGAGTGTAATAGGAATGTAAAATCAAATAGAAAATGTAAGTGAACTTGCTCATAGAGCTTGCCTGAGCACTTATGTAACTTGCTTTAATTTTCTTTCATGAGCTCTTTTAGGAGCCACAGTTTGACACTACCCTTAGTTGTCTTGTTACCACTTCTAGGTACATTATGTGCTGCAAATGTAATGATTTTTTTCCTCAAGATCAAGCTACATACCTTAAAACAGGACCTCCTAAAAGAACAGAGAGACACAGAGGGATACAAGGACCCAAGGCTTCATTCCTGGTTAAAGTAAATGGTGAAAGGTAATTACAAGATCAATATTTCACTATCAAACAGCATTTCATTGTAACCTAAGAATAAAACTTTTGCATGTGGTTGCTACTAGTCCAGCTGAATTGGTTACATTAAAAACCAATGATCCATGCTTAACTTTAAAGAGAAACACAGATATACATATGATGCTGATAATAGCCCATGGCATATTCTTTTTTAATTATTTAAACTGTTATCTGGTTAATAGGGCCCAACTTGCCCTTCTTATACAACCAATCAGTTGTCTGATTTGTAGGTAGGAAAAAGAAAAGGTGAGAAAGAAGAATAGAAAGATCAGTGATAAAAGTATTATTGGCAGTACAAATTTATCAGTAGAATTCATTTGTTTTCTTAATAAGTAATAGTGATGAGTGAATCTGTCCCGTTTTTCTTCATCGGAAAATGTGAAATGATGAAAAATTCATGAAATGCGGCTACCTTGCGACTTTTTTTACATGCACCACTTTTTTTTGATGTGACCATGATTTGACACGACTGCAACTTTTTTTATGTGCCTTTGACTTTTCTGCTGTCAACTGGGCAGTTTTTGCCAGTTGCGGAATTTTGCGGCAAATGCATGCTTGGTGAAAAAATCACTAGTAAGTAAAACATTTGTGGACAGGTTTGCACAATGCTTGTTCTTTTTTTGGGGACTCAACAAATCAATCTGATATTATAGTTCATTGCTACAGCTGTACTCCAACACATGACAGTATTGGATTACATTTCAAAATGCAGTAGAAACAATTCAGCTAAGCTGGCCCAATACAAAAAGTCTGAAGGACTAAATTCATTAAAAGTAATTGTGTCAAAGGGTGCTCTTTGCACTTCCATATAGATTTGTTTGGCACTGCTAACTCCTTCCTAACTTCTTCTCCAAATCAAGCATAGAGGAACCCTCGATAACCACTACCTTTGGAGCAGGCAGTAGCTCCAGGGTTCCCTCTGTACCCTGCATGACTAGGTGCAACGCAATTTCATCTAAAGAATCAGATGTACACTCCAAACACTGGAAATTGATCACCTGAACTTGAAGAACTTTTAGTGCAATTGTGTCCAATTTACAATGAAGTGCAAGCATAATTGCATTCATTTGGATGCACTGGCCACACTTGCATCTCATGCAACATCACCTTGAAACCGCATGCTGGAATTCTGTGAAAACACGCTGCATTATAGAAAAAAACATGGCGATTCCATTCGAAATTATACTTTGCTCGTTGAACTGGATGTAAATGAGCTCTAAAGTATAAATTCAAACTACTCGGCAATTCATCAAGAATTAGGTGAGCCTTTACTAAAGTGTAATTTTTTGGGGGTCTGGCTTTTTGTCCCCAAAATCCCAAATTTGTTGTGATTTGTTATGTGACAAAACTGCAACAATTCCAAAGGCTAAAATATGCCAGATAAAACCTGTCAAGATCATGTAGAAGTCTGGCAGATGTCCATTTTTTCTTTGCTTTGCGGTTTTAGATGTTTTGGGTTTTTTTTGATGATGCCTTTTGTGAGACAGTACCAAAAAGTCACAGTTATTGTGCAGCATGTCAATAAAGTTGTGATTTTTGTGACTTTTTCAAGACATTTTTCCGTTTGTACTATTTCAGTTCAGATCTTTTGATAAATGGTTGCCATTCGCAGAAATCTGTTTTTTCATGGTTTCAAAGAAATATAAATCTGATAAAACTGAGTTTTACCAAAATTTAATTTATAAAGATGTGGAGCATTTGCAGATTAAAGCTGAATGTGCATATTAAAGGAGAATGAGTTTGTATTCATGTTGAATGCAGTTCAAAGAATTTCATGTAAAAACCACGATTTTGTCTTTAAAGGAATACTGTCATGGGAAGACATGTTATTTTCAATACACGTCAGTTAATAGAGCTTCTCAAGCAGAATTCTGCTTTGAAATTCATTTTTCTAAAAGCGCAAACAGATTTTATATTTAAATTTCACAAGGGGCTAGCCATAGCCTATATTTCCCAGGGCACCACAGTCATGTGACTTGTGCTCTAATAAACTTCATTCACACTTAACAGCTGAGCTGCATGTTGGAGTGATGTCACCCCCCTCCGCTTCCCCCCTAGCAGTTAATCAGAACAACAATGGAAAGGTAGCAAGATAGTAGCTTCCAGTAGATATCAGAATAGTACTCAATAGTAAGAAATCTAAGTCCGGCTTAGGACTCTTTCAGTTACATGGGGGGAAACAATAGGTTACCTGAAAGCAGTTCTAATGTGTAGCGCTGGCTGAGCTCAGGCTCAGGCGCAATGCACTAAGATGGCTGCCTACACACCAATATTAAAACTAAAAAAAAATACATTTGTTTGTTCAAGAATAACATTTTAAATTGTTGAGTGAATTATTTGCTATGTAAGCAGTGTAATCTAGAAATAAAAAGTACACCATAAAAATCATGACTGAATCCTTTTATAATAAAAATGTACTGATGAAATACAAAATCCTTCTGAAGGATGTAGGTGAATCGAAATTTAAAGGCAATAAGTAGTTTGTAAAACAATTCTTCCATGCCTTACAGATTTAAAGAAGAGCACAATATTTTCCTCACTAGCAACTAGAAAAATCTAGCTGTAGCATTAGCCTAAACAGAGAAATCTCTTTTGCAGCTAGCCCACCAAATAAAACAGAAAATGTTTACATGGCTTTGACCTTTGCAATTTTTATATAGTTTTTTTCTAATTTGTTAACAGAATTGGCAACTAAATTAATTCCTTTATAATTACTGCTTAATTTCCTTTTAAAGAAAATTAAGTTGTTATTGTTTTCAGTATCTGGGAAAAATAACAGTTTGCTTTGAGTAAATTGTAAACACATTTTTATTTATAGGTTGTATAGCTGTTTTCCTGTACCATCACATCCAACAGAAATAAAAAAACAAACTTTGCTTTGGAACACCAACAGACTAACTAGCCAGTTGTCACTGACCTTTGTTTCTCCTGTTCTCACTCCCAACAGATACTCATTATATACAAACTATTAATCACTGCCACAAAGCAATGTCTTGGACAGGTCACAGATTGTTTCAGAGTAGTTTTTTTTTCTCTTCACAGTTGGTGTCACATTACACCACTAAACTAAGGGCTCTAACTAAACAGCTTTAGAAATTAATTAGGAATTAATTGTCTTTTAAGACACTTTTCTCATAGAATGTAGACTGAAAAAAAAGAAAAATCACAAGCAGGTTTATCCTGAGATGTTTCATCTAAAAGCTTCTTTTAGGCTTTGTTGACTGTCATCTCCAGTAATGGTTTCTTCTCAACTGCCCTATTGAAATTATTTTATTTTTCAGTTCCAGTATGAATGCAGAGCCGCTTTTGTATGCCGCTCTTGCTATACTCAGTTATTCATTTTTAGGAAAGAACGCTGAACACAAACATGGGTAGAAATATAATATTTTAATACTAAACTAAGGGCTATATTTATGCTGTATAAAAAGTGGAGTGAAGCATTACCGGTGATGTTGCCCAGGGAAACCAATCAGCAATTAGATTTCAACAGTTAGAAAACCAAAGCAAAGCATCTGATTGGCTGCTATGAGCAACATCACCGGTAATGCTTCACTCCACTTTTAACAGAGCATGATAAATATACTCCTTAGTGCACCAACCTAAAGTTTTAGAATTTCTATAACAGTAATGTTTGAGGCCTTCAAATTTGTTCACAGGGGGTCTCCATCTTTGATTTTGTTATGAGTGACACTCGCATACTGGGGGGCCTATTTATTATGCTGGGTAAAACAAATTCTGAAAAAACAAAAAAAAAAAGTTGTGTAAAACCAATGGTTAATTTATCAAGATGTGCTTTATTTTACGGCATCTAAATGCCAGATTTGACGCTGCTTTTTATGCTGCTTCAGACCTGTGTAAGTGAGTTTCAGTAGAAGTTGCTTTAAGTAACAAACACGTTAAAAAATTATACAGCAAAGCCTGGTGAAGTTTTGTTGCCATTTTTTACACCGCATAATAAATCTGCCCATCACTTTAGTCTGGGCAGCCGGTAAGAAGCTAAGCTTAGGGGTCCCTGCAATTCATCAAGCAGAAAATAAGTTTCACGTGTCATAGAAGCTGATGCTATAGGGCTGAATATTAATTCTGATGCAGAATGCATTGGCTTTTGAGCTACAAATTACAAATAAGAAGCCAGTCAGTCTCTCTGAACTACTGATAGTAGTACAGAGCATGTGCAGTGAATCAGCAGAAAAAAAGATGAGGATGTGTTGGGGCATCTTCAGATTCTTTGTTACAAATATGCAAACAATTTTTTTCCTCACAACTTTAATTTAGCTTTGTGAGGCCCCAAAAGTATTAAGTGACTCGTCCAGCAGTTGCAAATTGTATAACTTGTATCAGCATGTAGTGCATGTATTAAAAAGCCCTTATGAAAAATTGCTTAGTTACATAGGTTTGAAAAAAGAGTCCATCAAGTTCAACAGCACACACAAAACTATACTGACCTATCTATACACTCACATATATAAACTATATATACAAAGATTAATGCTAACTGTAGATATTAGTTTCACAATAGCCTTGGATACATATGTTTGCAACAACATCAGGACTTAAAATATGCATTATGTCCGTTTAATAAATTCAGTGTAATAAATGTCTAATGAAGATTATTTTTTTAAATCTGTTTTTATGTTATTTATGTGTTTCTCTCTTTTTTACTGAAAGTTTTCCGTAATGAAATCACAATTACTGCACTTGTTATACAAAAACTATACCCCCAAACAATATAAAAATATATTACATAAACAAGCATATGTAAAACCCCGCTTCATCTAAATAAACCAGCCGTATGTGCTATTGGGTACTCCTAAATAGAAAATTGCCATTTGAAGAATTAAAGGTCGCCTCCTGGGATTCACAGTGCACACACACAAGCCAAGGCACACATACATACTAGACTACATCAGCCAATTAATGGACAGAGTTCTGCCTTTTTCTTCACTACTTCCTGTTACAGTTAGAGCTGCGTTATTTCTGGTCATGTGATCTCTGTGGGAGCACGTAGCCCATTGCTAAGGGAAAGGATGTAAAAGGGCAATATTTACTTTTATATACAGTATACAGTATATATATATATATATATATATATATATATATATATATATATATATATACACAAAGGATGGCACAACGCTACATACCATACCTCTGGTGCATGGTAAAGGGTTCCAATACTGTAAAAATGAACAGCAACATCAAGATCTCTTGTGAAAATAACGTGCATAAACAGCTGTTTTGCTGGTCATTTTACAGTATATATATATATATATATATATATAATAAAACACAGCCAGCACCAAGGGTTTTATAGTTCAAAACAATCTCAGGTGTATTGCATGTATAACCGACGTTTCGGTCCCTTTTGGGACCCTTTTTCAGTTTGGTGAGATTTTTTAATAGGTCAAGTATTCATTCTGGGGGTAAAGCTTTCCTTTAAACATATACAGTTAATTTTGATTTAGCAGTATTTCTCAGTTAGAAAAGGGAGGCCTATTTACTTATTTTCGAGGCTGAGAAAGAAAAAACATCTGTGTACACAACAGGTATGAAAGCAAGCAAGACATTTATGTTTCTCATTATGGAAGCATATATAGTAAGAACTGTATTTCTGAAAAACAAATGGTTGCTTAGTTATCATCATTAAATAACCTACTTAGAAAATATTCACTGTTTAGAAAAAAGCATAATCACAATGTTCAAATTTTATTGGAGATTTGATGTTATAAATGTGGTCCTGTGTCTGCATTTTTGGTCCTATACTTTGGGACAAGAAACTTCCACATGGCTGCTTGTTGGGTATGTGTCCTAAACTATAGGATTACAGTCTGCCTGAGTTATTAGTAAAACAATTGGGCATTGTTTGTGGCACAGGTGACAGAGGATATGGATGCTAGTCCTGGTTACTAACACCTGTCTATACTTCACTGACCCAAGGGCTGAATGGTTCAGTGACTTTTACCCACAATGTCATCAAGAATGCGTTTAACATGTTGACAAGCAGGTTCACATCCTTCTACTGTTCTGGTGGATTGCGATAATTATCTATAGGCTGAATGCACCAGACTGCAGTATATTTTTGTAAATTTGTGACCTGTGCTAAGTAAATTTTTTTAATAATCTGAGATTTCGTAAATATATATTTTGTTACACAACTAACAGACAGTATAGTTTACACAAGGAAATGGTGTGGCTTTGTATTTACAATTTTTTACTCTTTAGTCTGAACTATCGAATATAATTTTTTCAACACCACAAACCTCTTCCAACAAAAAGAGTTAAATCCACCAATATGGCTTGCATCTTCTGATTGATGTGCTCCTAGTGATGGCCATGTGCTGCCCACCTCCTGTCCCTTCAGCATCAGTGTTTCTGAACACAGGCCCTGCTGCATAAAGAATGGGGCATAATTCTTAATTCTTTGGCTCCATTCTGAAATTTTGAGGGTGCAGCATGCAAACTCCAAGGTGAAACATGGCAGTTAGTGCCAACTTTTTGCAAGTTTCTCTTTAATAGAAAAATGAGAATTGATTGTGTTCAAAAACTGCAAAACAAGCACAATCAAATATATTAACCACCTAACAGTATGGAAAGCTTAAAGCCATATATATTCTGAAAGCAGACATTTAAAAAATATGGAATGGGCAACCATGTCTTGGTACACAAAAGACAACTGAAGCAACTGAACATCTTTTCTTTCACTAGGATCTTGGCTAAAATTTGCACTCGCGCTCATTAAAATGTTTTTTTTCAGATTCGTAATTGGTGGGTTTTTTTGCATTGTAACTACAGCCAAAGTAATGCAAACATATCATGTTAGCTTATAAGGCCAAAGTATATAACACACTTCTACCTTAAGCAAATTTGTGGAAGGGATTGAGCATTTCATCTAATCCTGTTCAAGATAATGCAAAATTTAATATGAGTTTCTACTAGGCCTGCATTTTAAACTAAATGCCTCTACAGCCAGTGCAAGTAATCTTGAAGTAAACAGTAATAGGGTTATTTATCAATTTTTGAGTTGGTGAATTTGAGTTTGTCTTCTAAATCGAATAAACTCACATATGGGATGGTTACTTATTTATTAATAAGGAAAAATCGCACCAATAAAAAACTCGAATATCTCGAATTTTTCAAGTTTACAAGCTCTAAAGACTCCCCAAATTTTTGTTTTAGAATATGGCTTGACTTTGCCTATGACAACTCCCATTAAATTCTATAGAAACTCACAAGCTTTTACATGGCAAATTTTTACCTTCAAGTTTTAGGGTTATTTGAACTTAATAAATACCAGACATTCAAGTTTTTGAACCATAACTTGAATTTGTGTTTTTTAAGCACAAAAAAAGAAATCAAACTTGACCATTGATAAATCACCCCATAAATGTGGATATCAAGAGATTAAAACAACACTGGGTACATTTGCACCTGGGCAGTAACCCATAGCAACTAATCAGTTATTAATGTTGTTCAGGTAGCTGCAGCAAGAACAATGAAAAGGACATCTTGATTGGTTGCCCAGGTACAAATTTGCCTAGGGTTAATAACTGAATATTTTGTCTCTATCATTCTGTATAATATATGTTGTTTAATGGCAACATGGTGATGGCACATGGTAAGATTTGTTGCCCTGCTACTGGCAACAGATCTACTAATAATTCCATCCCTTCTTGACTTGGCATAACCACAGGGAAATGCCTTTGAAATGCAGTGAGTAATGTAGTTTAACAGCAGCGATTCACATGTTAGAGAAGGTATAACATTTTTGGGAGATTTGTCGCCCGTAGAATATATTTAAAAAAAAGTAGTTCCATGTAATAAAACACAGTATTAACCAAATTAACAAGGAAAAAAAAGGCACAGCTTCTTTCTGCGAATTTTCTTTAGGTGAAATACAAAAAATGTAAACATTGCAGTGTGTTAATGCTGCACCCCTATTATTCCCCATCAGCAAAAAAATAAAGTGAAAAAACAAACTGTGTTTCACTCACCCTAGTAAAAACAAGATGTTAGAAGCACACTCAATAAACAATCTGATGAATGCTAAAAACAATTTAACTAATGTGTATATTCATGTGAAAAATAAGATATTTCCTTTTAGGCAGTTGTAGGGCAGTTTATAAGGTTTATAATGATTTTCATGTTTTCCAATTTTGCATTTGGTACATTATTCCTTGAAAAAATATAAAGAAATAAAGTGCAAAATATATATATATATATATATATATATAGGAAGTTTACTGAACAATGGAACATATATTTACTGCAATTCTTTATGTTTTCCACATACAGGTATGGGATCTGTTATCTGGAAACCCATTATCAAGAAACCTGCTGCTATGATGTTCTGGACACAAATGTAGCACCTACTGTAGCCCAGTAATTTGTGGGTTGTCCTTATCTAAAACATGCCACAAAACTCTACAATAGTACTGTTGTGCCAAATTATTTTCTTTTTACATCCCTTACCATCTTCATCATTTGTCACCAGTAGTGATGAGCAATTCTGCCCCGTTTTGCTTCACCGGAAAGTTTGAGGGTTCTTGAAAAGATTTTGCAAATGTCAAAAAATCTGTGAAATGGCGAAAATGTTGCATGTCAAAAAAAATAATTATGTGTAACAATTTTTTGTTGCGCTGCAAATTTTTACTTGGTGAATCCATGCCTGCCCAATTATTTCACCCATCACTAGAAAAACATGGCTTTTAAATTAGGATCCTGCCATGAAGGATGCCCTTTTTATTGTTGATAATTCTCCCAACCTTGACAGTCTAACATCATAATTTAAATCTTCCATCCCCTTTACCAGTTTAGTTGCACATTTCTGCACTCTCTCCAGCTCATTAATATTCTTCTTAAGGACTGGAGCCCAACACTGCACTGCATACTCAAGGTGAGGCCTTAACAGAGAGTTTTGCACAATTTAGTGTAATCAGCAAAAATAGAAACAGTACTTTTAATGCCCACCTCCAGGTCATTAAGAAACAAGTCAAAAACCAAAGGACCAAGGACAGACTCCTGCGGTACTCCACTAACAACACAGGTCCAATTAGAAAATGTTCCATTTTCACCATTCTTCGAGCTTCCAATTACCTTCACATAAAAGGCAATTAAATTTGTCTGGCAAGATCTGTAAACCATGCTGCCACAAACTTATAGTATTGCGATTTGCAGTGTATTCAATTATCCCATATCCTATTTATTACCCCTTCCAAAAGTTTTTCAACTACTGATATCAGACTAACAGGTCCTTTTTGAATAACAAAACCACATAAGCAATTTGCCAGTCTCTTGGCACCATGCCAGACCTCAATAAATCCTGAGAAATTACATGAAGAGGTTTGGCAATAATAGAGCTAAGCTCATTTAATACCCTGGGATGTATATCATCCGGTCCTGGACTTTGTTTACCTTTACTTGTTCAAATCTCTTTTTAATTTCCTCCTAAATGACCCATGTATCAGTAGTTATATTACTAGAACTGGGTCTAAAAGAGAAGCCTTGATTAGCTGGCTCCTCAGTTGTGTAGACAGATAAAAAATAACAGTTCAGAATTTCTACTTTTTCCCTGTGCTCATCAACCAACTCACCCCCCTGTAATAATAAGGGCCCCACCCGTTCTTGCTTAATTTTTTAATTATTTGCATATTTAAAAACTCATTCTGGATTCATTTTACTCCTGGTTTCATTAGCCCTTTCTATCTCAGTTTTAGCTTTCCTGGTTTTTTGCATGCTTTATTTGCTTCCTTGTACCTGATGAACATTTCAGCTCTTCCAGCTAACTTGAATGCTTTAAAAGCATGTTTTTTCTTACCAAACTCAAACCAACACTTATCCAACTATAAATGTTTTGCTTTGCGATGTCTTTCCTTGCTTACAAGAGGAATATACTGATTTGTACAGTATACTTGTTAAGTAACATTTTAAAGATATTCAATTTTCCTTCTGTGTTTAACTCTGTGAAAAGCTTTTCCCACTTGATACACTGCAGAGATGCCCATATACTGGCAAAGTCTGCACTTCTGAAATTTCGTGTTTTATAGAGCTGTCTCTGCAGCATTATCTAAAAGAAGACCATGTTATGATCACTGTTCCTAAATGCTCACCCACACAAATGTTAGACATGAGTTCAGTATTATTAGATATTACCAGGAGAATCATTCCTAGTAGGTTTTTGAACTGCCTGAAATAAATTTGTCATTTAACATACTTACAAACCTACTAGTTTTTTCTGACTTGGCTACCCCATTACTCCAGTCAATGTCTGGATAATTAAAGTTCCCCCATAATGACAACTTGGCTTAGTTGTGAAGCCTCCTCCATTTGTAATAGTAGTTGGGCCTCAGTACCCTCACTTATACAGGGTTGTTTGTAGCACAAACCATTGATAATTTTCTTTGTAACCTTTAACCCTGCTGAAATCTCTGCCCAAAGGCATTCCACACCCTCCCCGTTGCACATGACTTTAAACCCCTCCACCCTTTTTAATCCCCCTATCCTTCCTAAAAAGGATGTAACCATTGTAATTCACAGTCCAGTTGCATGTTTCATCCCACCAGGTCTCAGTGATACCAATTCTATCATCATATTCAGTACATGCAATAAACTCCAGCTCTCCTAATTTACCTGACAAGCTCCATGCATTAACCAGCATGCAGCAGAGGTTTCTATAGTGCAGGGATCCCCAACCTTTTATACCTGTGAGCCACATTCAAATGGAAAAAGTGTTGGGGAGCAACACAAGCATGAAAAAATGTTCCTGGGGGTGCAAATAAGAGCTGTAATTGGTTACTTAATAGCCCCTATGTGGACTGGCAGCCTACAGGAGGCTCTGTTAGGCATTATACTTGGTTTTTATGCAACCAAAACTTGCCCCCTTACCAGAAATTTAAAAATGAGCACCTGTTTTGAGGCCACTGGGAGCAACATCCAAGGGGTTGGGGAGCAACATGTTGCTCATGAGCCACTAGTTGGGGATCACTGCTATAGTGCAACTCTTTACCGTACAAAGGCAAACCTTTTGACAAATCCACCCTAGAATTCTCCCATGTAGTTTTGTAAAAAAAAAATGCTTTCAACATAAGTCATTACTCTGCCCCTTGCCTTCCATATGTACTGTTTCTTTTGTACTGGAGAGAGACACTACATTCACAACAGTATTCACTACAGTGCATAAAAAGTGAAAGGGGGGTTTTGGTTAATCTTATTTGGAGACATTCTGGCAGGAGAAAATGGGAGAAATGACATCTAGAAAAATTTCTGGAAAAGATCTTCTCTTATAATGTAGGTCATGAATATGCTATTGGAGAGCTAAAAAGGCCTTACCCACACATTCCCATTGATTCAAATGCAGTTTTGCAAAATGTCAAGGTTTTTTTTAATCACCCCATGTTTGCTCATCACTAATTATGAGAGAATGATCAGAAAAGGTTGCTGCAGTTGCCTGGTTGCCAGCAGGCAACAAGAGGTACCTGGGGAGTCAAATCCCTAGTAGTTTGGGTAGTTTTTGTATTTCAGGATAAGAATGTTTGTTTCTATCCCAGGTTTTTTAAAAAGAGATTGATCATGAAGAAGAGAACAGACTCTTAGGGGCACATTTACAAAAGCACGAACGCTCGAGCGTTCATGCGAACACTCCGAGCGTATTTTCGACGATTTTTTTCGACTTTTCCGTACGCCGCACAACTTTTTCGGACGTTTACACAAAAAAATCGGAAAGGTTTTAGCACTGTTTACAATTGTTCGGTATGAAAATTTCGTGACTTTCGGATCGCCAATACGATATTATCGTGACTAATACAATTTTTTCGTAAGCATTTTTGTGATATTTGCGATCTTCCGAAATTTTCGTTACCAATACGATTTTTTCCCATTCGTGATTCGGATTCGTGGATTAGTAAATGTGCCCCTTAGTAATCATAATCTTTTTAGATGGTCTGTTTGGCACATATGAAATTTGACACCCTAAAATTTGATTTTAACAAAATGAATCAAAACCAACATATGTCAGCAAAATGCTGATATTTCATATTGTACTAGCTCTTAAAAGAATTGTTTAACTCTAATTAATGTGTAACACGCATTATTGGGGGGGGTCACTGTGCATTAGGAACTGATTAAGTAGCAAGCTGCAGACAAGGGCATAGGCGGGCCAAGTTGGCCGGGAACCCTAGGCGACCCAGCCGGCCACCTCGCCCCCACTGATTCCCCGCCTCCCCCTTACCCTGCTCGTGCACAAACACAGACACACGCAGGGATGCCATAGAGGGGGTAGTGCAAGTAAATCAATTGTGGGGGTAAGAGATCCTGGCCTGGGGTGGCAACAGACATACCTGCCTAGCGCCCCCTCTGTTGCACCCTAGGCAGGTGCCTCTTCTGCCTGCCCCTAGTTCCGGCCCTGGACAAGGGACAGGAAAAGCAGAAAATAACACTGACAGGTGAGCCAAAAGAAAACAAGACAGAACAGAATCAGTGGATCATTTTCTCCCTATTTATGCAGAACCAATTTCCTATTAAACCAAAGCCGACAGTTATTTAAATTTAAACTCAAACAATGCATTTTTTAAAAGCCAAATTAGTTTTGATGCAGTGGGAACATTTTCCTGTATGCAGCTAGAATTTGTATTTAATGGTAGTCATAATTCTCTCACATTAAAATGTAAGCCTTGCAAAGCTACTTTTGGAGTTATATCAAAATATTTGTGCAAAAGCTAATATATGCTCAAGCCTACCAAATACAGAAAATACAGTTTTAATTTTTAACTGTTTTTGCACAACTGCATTTCCTCTAGCTGCATTGATACAGTTGTTTTAAAGCTCAAGTCTGTATTCCAAAGTTTCATGTACTGAGAACCTCCCTTGTACTTAAAACTGCTATAAAATTAACATCATAAACATTTGAAAACACATGAATACACACTGATTGTGCAAATAAATACACAATTAACTACACTGTCCTAAAAGCATTTGACCATAATGTAACGTAAATTGTGGTTTGCCTTTGTATACATTAGAACAATTAATAATTTATTGTCAAGCACACCCTCTTTACAATAAACAACTTTCACACAAACACTTATCCACTTTTCTCTAAACACCGAAGAGAGAAAGCAAACAAGGCTTGTCTACTTGTAATCTTGCACACTTAGCTAAGGACAGGAAGCTCATAAATACTTTCTCCTCCTTTAGAAAATTACAAACTATTACAAGAAATATACTAGTGCTACTGGGAAATAAATGATCAGATAAAAATGATTTAAATAGTAATATTTATTTCTGAATTCAGGGCAAATCATTAGGCCATGTACGCGCAATAGAATGAACTGACACTTTGTACTATAAAGTTACCAGATTAGAGTTTCAGAGGTTGATAGAAGTTATCCTAAGTCAAGGCATATTTTCAATTTGAGATATTCAAGTTTTTTTCGAGTGTAATAAACTTAAAAATTTGAGGTATTCAAGTTTTTTTATTCAAATGAGTTTTTCTTTGTCTTTAGAAAGACAAACTTGAATTTACAAACTTGAAAACTGATATATTAGCCCACAGGCTAAAATTAATTCTTAAATAGGACAGAGGCCAATATATTAACTTGTGGATGCTGCTAGGTAATAGGGATAGTTTCCATATTAATTGTTTACAAAGTGGGGGAGAGCCCAAATATGGAACTGTAACATAAATGGGGAAATAAAAACAACATTAAAAGGGTTGATAGTGAAGTTGAGTGTTGAAATACACAAATAATTATGTAAGTGCCCATATACAGTATTTGCTAGGACCTCTGCACACGGTGAAATTTGTGTTCATTATGTACAAGAAATTAAAGCAAGATGTGAGGAGGGCAGGAAATTGGGTCTGGAGGACAGAAGGAAAAAGTAGCAGAAAAAGAAAGAGGAAAAGAAGAACGGGAGATGATTTTGAGGCAAAAAAGGAAAAGATGGGATCAAGAAAAGAAGAAAAAGGGTGTAAGAGGGTGGAGAAAAAATAAAAAGGAGATATAGGAAAAAAAAAATAAGGTGAAAGAAGCATGTCAGTAGTGAAAAGCATAAGAGAAGAAAAACATTTTAGAAGGGAGCAGGAGGGAAGAGAATCAGAAAAAAGGATAAAGGTGGCCACACACAAGAAACTTTCCCTATGTTGGTCAGCCCTTTGAAAATGAAGTGCCTCAATATAACTTAATGCCTTAATATATAGCCCTTAGTGTCTAGGAAACTGGGCAGCACTGGTTTAGGGGATTTAAATTGTAGAAAAATGTGGATGCACATCACATTATTCATACTGCATCATTTTATGTCATTTACTAAAGCCTATCACTTTTATATTGCACACAGTCACAAAATATAATCAGTTTTCATAAAAATTATGAATTATACACTGCTCAATTTATTAAATGACTCTTCTTATTATTCTAATCCTGTTTATTCCTGATGCAGTCAGTTATCATCCAATCCTGGCTTTTATATAGGCTTTTTGGCCATTGTTGACTGAATGCCTTTTTACAAGATAGCTAGAATCTCAGATGGCACTACTATATAGTAATTGTGGGGCAAGGTGATTCATATTGCCCCATCCCCTTTTTAAATGAGCCTTATAGCTTATTCAACACTTCGAGGGGCATCGTATATTATTAATAATTTTTTTATGATTCCTGGGTTTTTTTGGGAATAAAACTTGACTTTTCATGAAAAAAAAAACATTTATTGTGTGTCAAAAAACTAATCCAAAACTTTGCCATCCTAAAGCTGTGAAGGTCATGTAGAAGTCAATGAAAGTTGCCTCGGCAAACTGTAAAAATCTTTATTTAATTTGTGGTTTTAAGGGGGGGGGTTAGATTTAAGTCCACAAAGATGTATTTAAAAACATAAAACCTGTTCTTTCTGTTTTTGCTTTGGGAGTTGTCCTAGGCAATCTGTAACAATCTTTATTTACAGTAATTCGTGGTTTTAGGGTTTTTTTCTTGTTTTAAGTCCACAAAGATGATTTCTAAGCCACTCAGAATGTTGCCCCTTAATATTTTTCCCCCAAAATTACCTCTGTCACACAAATGCTACTATAATGCAAACTGCTAAAGCATTTTTTTGATAAAAGATAATTAGTATTTTTACTTACTTATTCATACAGGTATTATAATAACCAGAACCCTGTATGTACCATTTCAGATTTCCATGAGGTTTCCTTAACAGTTTGAACAGGCTACATTTTCCCTTTACAAAACAATATAACAATAATGAAATATTATTCCCAATAAAAGCTTTTCAGTATTTCAGATTATATTTGGCTTTTGTTAGGCATAAAGGAAACACACCAACTAGATTGTAACAGACTAAACTGGAAAGGGACTTTTATCATATTTTCTCATTAATTACTTTATAACAGACAGAGACCGTTTTGTGGCAAACTTAAATCTCTAAACATTAATTTAAGGGGCTAATTTCTTAATTTATATTATTGATTAGTGTTAATTGCAGAAATACAATTTTGATCCTGTGTTCTATCAACAAAATCAGAACAATACATTAAAATAAATAATACTGTAAATAAGTAATAAAATATGAGAATTGTGCCACCTAAAAGCTGCTGAGATGCAGTTTTTTACAAATCAGATGTAATAGAAATCCTAAAGTAATATATCAGCCACTTATTTTGAGGATTTGAGAATGGGATGGTGCTTTCATATATAGTGATACATTACTGCTTTAAAATGCTTGCCATAATTTAGAATGACAGCTTTGATGGAGACAGTTTTCATTTAACTTTTTGAATATGCTCAAATACCATCCAGTAAAATGTACCGAAAAAGCAAGAATAATGGCACTTAAAAGCTACCAGAAACATTTTGGGGGGGTGGGGGGGTGGAATTATAGCTTTTACACGGGTGTCATAATTTAGAATGACATTTACTTTTCTATAATATATAGTATGCTCAAATACCACCCAGTAAAAAGCAATTATACCAAATATTAATTTTTTGTTTTACATATCCAGCAAATCACTGTACTTATTGGGTATATTTTTGTTTAGTTTTAGTGGTGGGAGATTCCGCCTTTCAATTAAAGACATTTCTAAGAAGTGATATTGATATCTGAAATTTTAGTTCTGAAAATATAATGTCCAATTCTTTCTCCAATTTGATTACATAATTATGTTTAGGGGTGTGTGGCATCAGCCATTAGAGTCTTGTAAATTATGGATATTTCATATTAGTTCTTCAGGGAAGATAAGTTAAAATGTTTAAGTCATGTTAGGTGTCTACCTACATTTTTATTGTGCAGTGTGTGGGCTTAATGTTTTAGTTACTTAAGTGTCAAAATGTTGTGAATTGCATTGGAGTCAATGGGATGGCAGAGTTTTCCTGCATTTTTCCAGTGCAATGTACAATGGGGTTCTTTTCGGCAAAAATGCATGCCAAAAGTCTAATAATGGCATTGGTGTTTTTTTCTACTGCTTTTTGGTTGCAAAACAACACAAAACAAAACACACAGTAAAATTCTAATAATAACATTACCATTTCTACTGCATTTTTTCTGGCACAAAATCATGTTTTTTCAGTAAAACAAATGCATGGTAAAATTGTAGCATGGATCCACAAAAAATGTTGACACTGTCCAAAATACTATAAATTTAACTGCAAAACTATACCTGGAAAAAAGTTTGCTCATCCCTAAAGTTCTTGAAGGGTTAGAAATTAGGCGGTAGTGGTAGGGGCTATATTGCAAAGTAGACGATAAGCTGTTTTGAATACAGTGGTATAAGTACATAAACCTACTTTCCTCTTATAAGGCTTATGGCACACTACGTTTGACTTCAGAAAACAAAGCACTGTGTATGATTTCCCAATGACAATTTACTTAATTGCAGATGAGGAAGCATTTCAGGAAAAACAAGCTGTTGTTGGCAATAATTATTTTATATGCAGGAGCTGGACAAACAGATATAGTTCTTACATGTAAAAATAATGTAAACATATTTAACATGTTTTAAATAACTTTTTTCACAGTTTATTGCTAGGCCAAACTATCTCAGGTTTTTTTGGTAAGTCTTTCAATAGTGTGGAGCACCAATGTGCATTTCTCAGTTTCAAAGTTACATGGTAGCTAAAAGATTTAAACAGAAATATAAATATATACAGTATGATTAGTAATACACAGTGGAATGCATGTAGTTAAGGTTCAATGAACCAATTATTTTAACACCCACAGATATGAACCATTCTCCAAAAAGGAAGACATTTTCTTTGAATGATGCCAAGTAAATGCTGGAATTTACTATCTGCTATCCGTTTGGTTTTGGTGATATATTAAAAAAAAATTGTAGTGAATTTTGGGTTACTGTATAACTAAAAGGTTAGTGTAATTGAATATATATTGTTATGCATGCATTCTAGTGATAAATATAATGGTATTATTAGTGTAGGATCAGTGCATGATATATGTATAATATAGTGCAGAAAATGAAAAGGCACACCAACATCATCCACATAATAGCATAATATTCATCATGCCTGTAAAAACTTGGCTGCAGATGCATAAGTTCAAACCACAACCCATAATGGCATTTATGGTAGTAGAAAAATGGTTTTGTCCAAACACTTCCTCCACTGTCTGCAATATAAGCAATGTATAAATGTAGATTATGTTTACCTAACGTCTGGTAGTTTTCTTCTAGACACTGCATGCCTCTTGGTATTCCTGCAGTTTATAGAAATGGGTAAACATATTCCATGGCACTGTGCAATACATAAGTGCATAAATATAGAAATATAGACAATACATAGAAACACCGACTGGCCCCTAAGGTCACATATATAGCGTGTAGTAGAGTTGTTAACAGCTTTGAATGTCAGAGGACTATGAACTCATTTAGGTTACCTCTGGCCACAAGCACCCAAACAATCATTTCTACAGTCTTACAAGCTCTTGAAACAAAATACATACAGTAGACATAGTAAAGCAGTATAATGTGTAACCTTTATTTCTTTAAATGTGCATTGGTCACAAAATAATTAGTGCTTTTTAACAAGATTTGCAAGTGGCTGCTCATCTTTGTATCTGTATCATTTCCTCATAGTTAATTTGGAATATACTGTATTTAAAAGCAAATAACACTGATTGTGGCCATGACCATTGTTTTAAAATGACCGCAACTGAAAGTGCTGAAAGTCAGTAGCCTTTACATTACCAAGGAGCACGGGTGCAATAGTTATATAACAGTAACATCTTATAAGTAAAGTGGATGCTTCTCCATCACTACCTAGTCATTAAATCTATTAACTGAAAGTGCCAATCATTTCTTATTATAGAGAATTTACTTTGAATTGTGCCTTTTCATAAATGGTTTACACAGTATTACTATATGAACAGGAACATTATCTGAGAGTAATGCCCTAGTTTAAACTGTATCTAAACAAACATTTATTTAAAACAGCTGTTGACGGGTTTTAATGTGTCTATAAATACTATATCATAGTTTTTTGGCTGGTTTCCATGTTTAAATGAACATATTCCTGGAAAGAAATTTGGTTGCCAAAGACAGGAAAAAAAGGGGTATGCAAAATGGCAAGACAAGATTTTTTACAAAACTGTATATTTGCCATTTAAACCAAGGGAATAGTGGATAGCTCTCAGATTTGCTTAATAAATTATTAGTAGTGATTAAAAGTTCTTTGAGGGTAATGAATATTTGGAGTATGTTCATGTTTAGAAAGCAATGTAGCCAATTGGAAAGTAGCATTTAGAGGTCAGCTATGTAGAGCTATTTTAATATACATGTAGGGGTTTACCAAAAACGGGCCCTTAGGACAGGAACCCCTAGGACAGACCACAGGGTGGTGCTGGGAAACAGGGACACTGGGATGACTGGGTTGTCAATAGTTAATAGGGTGTACACCTGTAGTTCGGGTTATGGCCACAGGGTGGTGCATAGGCCCATATAAGGGATAGCAGCCATGTGCTGAGGGTCAGTCAGGCAGACATCTTGGGCACTGCTCCAGGCAGGAGTACCCCAGGTACTGCTTAGTTAGAAGTTCTGGTAATAGATTGCTCTAGGAGTAATATGTAGAACAAAGTAGGTTAGAATGGGCAGACATGACCCCTCCAGGAGTGGTAGTGAGGTTATGACCTCCCAGCGTTACATCTGCTGGAGTGCAGGGCCACAAGTGGCTAGGGAAGGTGTACCAAGGCACCACTAGTCCAGGATCTCGGATTTGAGGATGCTTCATGTGAGTACCGGTATGGGTCCTTGTGGAAATGCTTCTAGCGTGAGTACCGGGGAGGGCTCCAAGAGGGGGTGCCTCTGCCGAGAGTACCGGGAAGGTTTCCTAGATGGGAGCATGTGGCGGGAGTACCGTGAAGTAGTCCAACAGAAAATGAGTATCAATGAGTAGTAAGGAGATATGCCCTGCACTGTGTACCAATACTATGTTTGCCACTCCTGGAGAGGACCCTGCCTAATAAACCGTGCATCTAGTTCAACTACAACTATTGTGTCTGTGTACCTGAGCATCTGCCAAGCCCAGAGGACCACTACCACGTTGGTAAGAAACAACCTCAGGGAGGGGTACATCTGCCAGGGGTACGTGGGTCCCAAGAGGGGCAAGGAAAGCTATTAAGTTCCCAGGGGGTGGATATAGTTCCACAACATCATCCCTGGGTGGAGGCACGCCATTGCTGGGAAACGCCTGTCCCCCAAAGTAAGCGGGGGCTCAGGGCTCCTGTAGCGCCAAATAAAGAAGTAGTACCACAGTATCTGCACAGGTGGGCTACATTTGGAGGCACTGCTGAGATGAGAGCAGGAACCGTTTAGTAGACCGGGCTCTAAAGGAACTGAGGCCTAGTGTGTCTGTGAAACCCTTTTCCCGACCGGGCTAGATTTGGGCCACCCTGATCCGCATCCCCAGGGGGGATTTGGCGCCAAAGAGGAGCCAAGCAGCTCCTGCCAATAGGATTGCAGGCAAGTGGGCGCCAAAGAGAAAGCCGGGGAAGACACGTGAAATAGGGGCGTGCCAGAGGGTGACGCGTACTTGATTTGCCTATTGACCGCCCCGTGAGGCCGGCCGGCCAATAAGAAGCCTTAGAAAGGGCGCCAGTGAGCCAGGGAGTGACGATGCGACCTGACGTCACGGGGGCCATTTTTGGATCAGTTCCGTGCTGTACCCAGTGTGAGCAGAGTGTTTGACTGGCTGCTGCACCAAACTTTGGAGATGTCTGTGCCAAGAGATTGCGGTAGCGCGGGCCCTGAGTCCCTACCGGCAAAACCAACAAGTCTGATTGCCTACGATTCCGGCCTTCGGTATGTCTGGCTGGGGTCCTTCGCAAAAAGGACCACGTCTAGAGGGGAGCCCAAGACGGTCCCGTTATGTGGAGAGTGCGGCACCGAGGCCTACCAGGCATTTAACCAAACCATGGGGAGGTGTCTGCAGTGTGGCCATAAGTGTTGGATGGGGCTCCTGAGAGATGAGACCCGTAGCGGAGAGGCCCGACCCAGTGAGGAAGTGGTACAGAGGGCCACGCTCCCATATTGTGAGGAGTTTTCCCAACAGGTGTTAGTACCCCCATCATACTTCCAAACCTTGAAGATGCGCTTCCCCAACATGGTGTAAAGGCCCAGGGGCCATGTTAAATCCCAAAAGAGGGAACTGCGTTTAAGGGGTAAGTGACACCTACGGTTTTGGTGTGCCCCTCAGGAGGGACTTGTCCTTTTCCAAGAAGGAACTGTCGGAGGTGGGTGAGGAATACCCACACTGCAGCCAACCGGCTGGTTGGGAGGCAAGTGCTGCTTCTGTTCAAATTCCCGGAGGGGAGCTTTTGAGTTGACCCAGGAGGGTCCTGTCAGTCAAGAAGGACTGATCCAAGTGCCCACCCGTTGGTGGAGGAAAGCCCAAGGTGGGATCACCTTGGGAAATGGACTCCCTCAAGGAGGAGGGGGGTTCAAGAAATTTATTTTTGCTGTTTAATAAAGAAAGTGTTTAATTTTGGGCAATAAGTTGTCCTTTCTCTTGTTTGAGTGTGAAATGTCTAAGGGACAGAGACTCTTGTGGGGACTTTCACAAAGACTTTGGAGGGTGGGAATGTTGTTATATCTCACTTTTCCTTTTCAGTCATCCATTGTACCCTGGCAGTCTCCTGGAGGAGCTGTGAAGCGTGATGTGAAAACAACATGGTAAATGTATTGTATTTAGTAGAATGTGTGTCAGCCAGGAGGTGACAATTTTCTTGTAGGGGGAGAATGTAGGGGTTTACCAAAAACGGGCCCTTAGGACAGGAACCCCTAGGACAGACCACAGGGTGGTGCTGGGAAACAGGGACACTGGGATGACTGGGTTGTCAATAGTTAATAGGGTGTACACCTGTAGTTCGGGTTATGGCCACAGGGTGGTGCATAGGCCCATATAAGGGATAGCAGCCATGTGCTGAGGGTCAGTCAGGCAGACATCTTGGGCACTGCTCCAGGCAGGAGTACCCCAGGTACTGCTTAGTTAGAAGTTCTGGTAATAGATTGCTCTAGGAGTAATATGTAGAACAAAGTAGGTTAGAATGGGCAGACATGACCCCTCCAGGAGTGGTAGTGAGGTTATGACCTCCCAGCGTTACATCTGCTGGAGTGCAGGGCCACAAGTGGCTAGGGAAGGTGTACCAAGGCACCACTAGTCCAGGATCTCGGATTTGAGGATGCTTCATGTGAGTACCGGTATGGGTCCTTGTGGAAATGCTTCTAGCGTGAGTACCGGGGAGGGCTCCAAGAGGGGGTGCCTCTGCCGAGAGTACCGGGAAGGTTTCCTAGATGGGAGCATGTGGCGGGAGTACCGTGAAGTAGTCCAACAGAAAATGAGTATCAATGAGTAGTAAGGAGATATGCCCTGCACTGTGTACCAATACTATGTTTGCCACTCCTGGAGAGGACCCTGCCTAATAAACCGTGCATCTAGTTCAACTACAACTATTGTGTCTGTGTACCTGAGCATCTGCCAAGCCCAGAGGACCACTACCACGTTGGTAAGAAACAACCCCAGGGAGGGGTACATCTGCCAGGGGTACGTGGGTCCCAAGAGGGGCATAGAAACCTATTAAGTTCCCAGGGGGTGGATATAGTTCCACAACATCATCCCTGGGTGGAGGCACGCCATTGCTGGGAAACGCCTGTCCCCCACAGTAAGCGGGGGCTCAGGGCTCCTGTAGCGCCAAGTAAGCAAGTAGTACCACAGTGTCTGCACAGGTGGGCTACATACATTTGATTTGTTTCTATGGGATACTATACTTGGAGCAGTGGTTCACACACTGTGGGGTAGCCCTTGTGGGAGGGCTTAAAGCAGTAAAGGGGGGCTCAGCCTTTAGGCCAGTTATGGTCATATCTCCTAGATAAACTGGCTGAATGACTAATACAATAAAACTGTTATTTCCTACACTGATAATTACCTATATCTGAAACAAGGGAAGCCCTGACCAAAGGGGTGCACTGAGCAATGGTAAGGCCTTCAAGGAGGCTTAAATTGAAAAAGTGAGTTTGCTGTGTTAGTTTCTTTAGCAACTCTACAGTACCTTTAACAGAATGAGCACTCATGATTTCTTTTTGTTATGTGTACATATTCTAGCCAAATATTACCTCTAGCTGCCATTCAGCCTATAGGAAAGGATTCAGGTACAGATGTATCTAAATAAGCTGGGACTTACTTATGCTTACTGGTGCTGCTAGAGTTTCTGAGCAAAGGCTAAGTAAACAGTGTTCTACTGCTCAGTTGCACATAATGCACATTGTTGTTGGGGGCTCAATTGAAGATGCCCCTATAGCTCCTAAGTACAAAGGTTAAGTGAACACAGTTCTACCATGTAAGCACACATGGGTGGTGTTGCCCATAGCAACCAATCAGATTTTTGCTTTTGTTATCTAACTTGCAGGTGACTGTCCAAATCTAATTGCTGATTGGTTGCTATGGCCAACATCACCTGTGATGTTGGTTTACACACTGTAATTAATATGCCCCAGGATGTACAAGGGGTATAATGTTTTTAAATGCACTTCAATATTTAGTACATGGTAAGCAGTGTAGGACGTAAATGAGGGGCCTTGGCTTAGCACGTAAGCTTGCATATTTTGGTCAAAATGTGGAAGTAACACCTCCGTTTTTGTAAAAAGTATTTGAAGGGATTAACCCTTTCCCTGCCAAGACCGTAGGTACTACGTCGTTTTAAAAAAAGCAGTTTCCTGCCAATACCGTAGTACCTACGTTCTTTTTGGCTAAGCGCTTCTCTCTGTATCGGCGGCATGCGATCGCATTGCATCTGCTGCTTGTACTGCTTCCTGCTTCCCCCCCCAGAGCTGCCTCCCACCTACTTCCTCGGCGACTGCAGGAAGGAGAGCAGGGAACCGATCTGACCTTCAGACAGGTAAGTGTGACTTTATTTTTAGTTATACACACTTTTACACACACATTTATATACATTTATATACATTTATACACACATGCAACACAATTTAGCACAGTTTTTTTTTTCCACTTTGCACAAGTGGAACACTCATATACACTTATATACACTCATATACACACTGTCACACAACTTTTACATGTGCACATTGTGGGGACTTAGCTGGTAGCAGCCGGTAGCGGATGAAAATCTGGGCTTCACAGATGAAACAGGCAACTCTGGTTTTCAACCAAAAAAGGTCAGGCTCCTGCCTGTGCTTTATTTCCCATAGCAAACCATATCACCACATGGTATTTGAAAGTAACAAAAGTTCAACAAAACAAAGTCTCACCAGACAGTAGTTTCCACAAAGGGTATAACGAAAGTCTCTCTCTGCCAATGCCCGGCAGTCCTTTCCTGGAGTCCCAGAATCAGGGAAGATAGCCACCAGTCCAGCCCACCCCTCACAGACTCACACAGAAACTGAACTCTTGCTGCAAACACAGGCTCCCCTTAATTGCTTCAGGTGTTGCCTAATTGGCTCCAGCATTCTTTAGCCATACTTCAGGGTCCTAGCCTCTCCTGCCCTGGAGATTTAAAGAAGCCAGTACCTCAGCCTGGGTGCTATATACCTGCCATCCAACAGGCAATTCTCCCTGAGACAAACCTTTTTGTCACATACCTCCCCCCTCTGTTCGAGCCCGTGGGTTCGGACACTGCCTACAACCATACAGTAGGACCTTGATAATGCTTCTGCATTACCTTGCAGCCGGCCTGCTCGGTGTTCCACCTTAAAGTTGAAGTTCTGCAAGGACAGAAACCACCGTGTCACCCTTGCATTCTTTTCTTTTGCTTGTGACATCCAAGTTAGAGGAGAGTGGTCTGTAATGAGTACAAACTGACGGCCCAGTAAATAGTATCGCAAAGCTTCCAGTGCCCATTTAATTGCAAGGCACTCCCGCTCCACAATACTATAGTTCTTCTCAGCTGGATTCAACTTCCTGCTCAAGTAAACCACTGGGTGTTCTTCTCCCCTAACCAATTGGGACAAGACAGCGCCTACACCAACACCTGAAGCATCGGTTTGGACCATAAACTGCTTTGTGAAATCTGGAGCAACCAACACCGGTTGCTGACACAAAGCTGTTTTCAACTCTTGGAAGGCCTTCTCTGTCTCTGCACCCCACTTAACCATTGTGGACTCTTTCCCTTTTGTCAGGTCTGTTAAAGGGGCAGCCATTGTAGCAAAATTCGGAATAAACCTCCGATAATACCCGACCATACCAAGGAAGGTACGCACTTGCTTCTTGTTGACAGGTTGAGGCCAGTTTCTAATGGCCTCCACCTTGTTTACTTGAGGCTTTATGACACCCCGCCCTATAATATACCCAAGATAACGGGCCTCTTCCAGGCCTATGGCACACTTCTTGGGGTTCGCTGTCAAGCCTGCATCTCTAATGGAATTTAACACAGCCTGTACTCTGGGGAGGTGACTTTGCCAATCCCTACTAAAAATCACTACGTCATCCAAATAGGCGGAGGCATAGAGCTGATGAGGACTAAGAATATGGTCCATCATCCTCTGGAAAGTTGCTGGGGCCCCTTGGAGCCCAAAGGGCATTCGGACGTACTGAAACAGCCCCTGGGGAGTGGAAAAGGCTGTTTTCTCCTTAGCTGATTCTGTCAATGGCACCTGCCAATAGCCCCTAGTTAGGTCAAGAGTCGTTATGTACCTCGCAGGACCCAGTCGTTCAATTAATTCGTCCACCCTTGGCATGGGGTAGGCATCAAACTTTGATACTTCGTTTACCTTCCGGAAATCATTGCAAAACCGCAAAGACCCGTCTGGTTTAGGAACCAGTACTATGGGGCTACTCCATTCACTTTTGGACTTCTCAATTACCCCCAAATCCAGCATCCTTTGCACCTCCTCGGTTACTGCCTGTCTACGGGCTTCTGGGATCCGATAGGGCTTAAGACGGACCCGGACCTGGGGATCAGTAATCACATCATGCTTTATTACATTGGTACAACCTGGTAAGTCTGAAAACAGATCAGTGTTTCTTTGCAGAAACTCCCTGACGTCCTGCTTTTGGGCTACTGACAGGTTTTCTGCTATTTTTACTTTTTGAAAACCGTCCTGGTCATGGGGCAGGGGGTGAACTACGGCCGAGAGGACTTCTCTGTCCTTCCAGGGCTTTATTAAATTTACATGGTAGATTTGTTCTTTTTTCCTTTTGTCGGGTTGATGAACCTTGTAGTTCACCTCTCCCACTTTTTCCACCACTTCATACGGGCCCTGCCACTTAGCCAGGAACTTGCTCTCCACGGTTGGGACAAGAACTAATACCCGTTCCCCAGGGTTGAAGGTTCGCACCTTGGCTGATCTGTTGTAAACCCGACTTTGGGCCTCCTGGGCTTGCTGCATGTGTTCCCTAACTAGGGGCATAATAGCAGCAATCCTGTCTTGCATAAGAGAGATATGCTCAATTACGCTTCTATGGGGGGTTGCCTCTTGTTCCCAGGTCTCCTTTGCCACATCAAGGAGACCTCTGGGGTGACGCCCATAAAGCAACTCAAAGGGCGAGAAACCAGTTGATGACTGGGGCACCTCTCTAACTGCAAACATAAGGTATGGTAAGAGACAGTCCCAGTCCCTTCCATCCTTATCTACAACCTTCTTTAACATGTTTTTCAAAGTTTTGTTAAAGCGCTCTACCAAACCATCTGTTTGGGGGTGGTACACAGAAGTTCTTAGTTGCTTAATTTTCAACAGTTTACACAATTCCTTCATAACCCTTGACATAAAGGGAGTACCCTGATCTGTGAGGATTTCCCTGGGAATGCCAGTACGTGTAAACATATTAAACAGCTCCTTAGCAATATTCTTAGAGGCAGTATTCCTTAAAGGTACCGCCTCTGGGTACCAGGTGGCATAATCCATTACTACGAGGATATACTGATGCCCCCGGGCTGACTTTAGTAGAGGCCCTACTAAGTCCATTGCAACCCTTTCAAACGGGACCTCAATGATAGGCAGTGGCACTAAAGGGCTACGAAAGTGGGGCCTTGGGGTAGAGAGCTGGCATTCTGGGCAAGAGTCACAGTACCGCTTTACCTCTGAAAAAATGCCAGGCCAATAGAACCTTTGAAGTATTCGTTGTTGGGTCTTTTCCTGTGCCAGGTGACCCCCCGGGCATGAGTGTGGGCCAGATCCAACACCATTCTCCTATAGGGTTGGGGCACTATTAATTGCTCTACTCTTACACCTTGGACCCTGTCAACACGGTATAACAAATCCCGATTGACGGAAAAATGGGGAAAAATACTTTCAACACCCGGTTCCTGTGGTTCACCATTAATTACCTTAACATTTTCCCAAGCCTTGGACAAGGTAGGATCCCTCATCTGGGATGTGCCAAAGTTATCCCGAGAAACCTCCAAATCCGGCATAGCGGGCGGTTCGGAGGACTCTGAGGGAAACTCTGTATCCCCAGCTAACACCTCTAGGGGGGACTCTAAAGGCTCAGGACACTCTGTGAGTATGGCCACTGAGGCCACCTCTTCCTCCTCTGGCTCTTGTTTAGGGCAGATGGGAGGAATGGAGAATGAAGGCACATCTTCCCCTGCAAGCCCCTTCACTTTGCCCCACAAGTACCAAAAGACAGGGAAATCACGTCCCAATATAACATTATGCAACAAGTTTTTTACCACTGCTACTTCATGAATACAGATTCCGCTAGCAGTTTCAAATGACAGTATAGCAGTGGGATCATTTTTAACATCCCCATGAATGCAAATAACTCCCATCTGGTATGACTGTAACTTCCGAGCGTCTACCAGGCTGGCATGAACCAGTGTTACCAAACTTCCAGAGTCCAGTAGGGCAGACACTTCATGTCCCTCCACTTTCATAGTACACATTTGTCGCTCCAGTTCTAAACAAGGGTGGGCAAGGCACACAGTTTTAGCAAATAGAGACAGATGTGGTTGAGCAGCGCTGCAGTCCATAGGTTCCTGGATGATGGGACAATTGGCTGCCATATGCCCTGGCTCCTGGCAGCGAAAACAAATTACTTGTCCCTTATCCTTAACTTGCCAGTCTGTTTTAGGATTTTGCCATCTCTCAGGCCTTACCACATCCGGTCTGCCTTTTGGGGTATCTTTCCAGCCCTTAGTGGCCGGCGCTACTTTACCTGTGACCGGTGCCCTTTGACACAAACTCACAAAAACTTTTAAAATTTTTTTTTTCAGTTACTTCTTTTTTTTAAATTTTATTTCCCCCAAAAACTGTTTATTTTGACAGCGTGACTTTTGGATCAGATATTATAACCACTAATTATGTGACTTACTTTATTTTTATTTTTGTGGTTTTATTGCATTTTTATCCCTATATTAGTATTCCTGATCTGTTTTTAGTGTAGCTTTGCCATGTGTAAATTTGGTGTACAAAAATAACTTTACCTATTTTGAATTCATCAGAATGTGTACTTTTCAAAAATATATGGTTTTCTGGGGGGTCTGTGTATAGTTAGGGGGGGTTACTGCACATAATACGCTGACAGGGGTCTCTGTGTGCAAAAGCTGAGTTGGCAGACGAGAAATCCTTGTGCGCTATTTTCATTTTGGGGTCAGTACACACCACAGACTTTGGTATATCTATGCATATTGGGCATCAAACTGTTCAGTAGGCCTCTGGTGTTCCTATTTGGGGTGACTTGCCTTTGTACGCAAGAAATTGTGTGAGATAAATGCGGCAAACTGCAACATTTTTATGTGATTTTCTGAAAAGTCATAAAAACCACTAACTTTAGGAAAGCTTTGTGGCTTGGTACTTTGGTGTAGAAAAGACTCTTTACCCTTGTTGGATTTGTCAGAATGTGTGCTTTCCAAAAATATATGGTTTTCTGGGGGTCTCTGTATAGTTAGGGGGTGTTACTGCACATAATACGCTGACAGGGGGCTCTGTGTGCAGAAGCTGAGTTGGCAGGCGAGAAATCCTTATGCGCTATTTTCATTTTGGGGTCAGTACACACCACAGACTTTGGTATATCTATGCATATTGGGCATCAAACTGTTCAGTACGCCTCTGGTGTTCCTATTTGGGGTGACTTGCCTTTGTACGCAAGAAATTGTGTGAGATATATGCGGCAAACTGCAACATTTATATGTGATTTACTGAAAAGTCATAAAAACCACTAACTTTAGGAAAGCTTTGCGGCTTGGTACTTTGGTGTAGAAAAGACTCTTTACCCTTGTTGGATTTGTCAGAATGTGTACTTTCCAAAAATATATGGTTTTTAGGGGTCACCCAACATTTCTGCAGCTTCTACCCCTCATAAAACTGCCGTGTGTTTATGAATTAGGTAAAGATAAGCCATGAAATTAGTGTGCACAAGGTATATTTGGGGGTCTCTAAGTGCCATGTGCTTTGATAAACCTATGTACAGTGGGCATCAAACTGTTCAGTAGACCTCTGGGGTTCATATTTAGGGAGGTTTGTCTTGGTACCTAATGACCTGTAGAAAATAAGATGCTGCATAGTGGAAGTTTTGAGGTGATTTTTGGAAATGCCATAAAAATCGTCAAACTTAGGAAAGCTTTATGGCTTGGTACTTTGGAGTAGAAAGACATGGGTACCCATTTTAGATTCGGGGGAATGTGTACTTTCCAAAAATATATGACTTTCTGGGGTGAATGTACTTTTTACTAGCATTATCCCACATATAATGATGTAAATGTGTTGATTTTGCAGAAGCTGAAATGACAGAAATGATAGATCATATGGGGGTATGTTCACATTGGGGCCCCTACATGCCACATTCTTAGGTAAACCTATACATATTGGGCATCAAACTGTTCAGTGGGCCCCTGGCGTTCATATTTAGGGTGTTTTATCTTGGTACCTAATGCTATGTGGGAGATAAGATGCTGGAAACTGGAAGCTTTGAGTGGATTTTTGCAAAAGTTATCAAAATTGCCAACTTTAGGAAAGCTTTGCGGCTTGGTACTTTGGAGTAGAAAGACATGGGTACCCATTTTAGATTCAGGGGAATGTGTACTTTCAAAAATATATGACTTTCTGGGGTAAATGTACTTTTTACTAGCATTATCCCACATATAATGATGTAAATGTGTTGATTTTTCAGAAGCTGAAATGACAGAAATGATAGATCATATGGGGGTATGTTCACATTGGGGCCCCTACATGCCAAATACTTAGGCAAACCTATACATATTGGGCATCAAACTGTTCAGTGGGCCCCTGGCGTTCATATTTAGGGTGTTTTATCTTGGTACCTAATGCTATGTGGGAGATAAGATGCTGGAAACTGGAAGCTTTGAGTGGATTTTTGGAAATGTTATCCTACAAACAAATAAATAAGGTTGAGGAGACTGCCTCACACAGACAAAAGCAAACAAAAGGAATTCTGGGAACGAATTCCAGACTCTTAAAAAAAAATCCCATTTACATGGGTTTATCCTATAGGCTACAGCTCACCCACTGGGTTTGAAGCTGAAGGCAGGACAATAGCTGATCAGATTCCCAACTTCAGACCGGTTTCGTCCTTATTGGGGCCTCATCAGTGTAGTGTAGGGTTTTCTGATCAGCTTAGGTAGAGTCACCATGTGGTTCTACAAAAATAAATAAGGTTGAGGAGACTGCCTCACACAGACAAAAGCAAACAAAAGGAATTCTGGGAACGAATTCCAGACTCTTAAAAAAAATCCCATTTACATGGGTTTATCCTATAGTGGGTGAGCTGTAGCCTATAGGATAAACCCATGTAAATGGGATTTTTTTTAAGAGTCTGGAATTCGTTCCCAGAATTCCTTTTGTTTGGAAATGTTATCAAAATTGCCGACTTTAGGAAAGCTTTGCAGCTTGGTACTTTGGAGTAGAAAGACATGGGTACCCATTTTAGATTCGGGGGAATGTGTACTTTCCAAAAATATATGACTTTCTGGGGTGAATGTACTTTTTACTAGCATTATCCCACATATAATGATGTAAATGTGTTGATTTTGCAGAAGCTGAAATGACAGTTTGGCATCAAACTGTTCAGTGGGCCCCTGGCATTCATATTCAGGGTGTTTTATCTTGGTACCTAATGCTATGTGGGAGATAAGATGCTGGAAATTGGAAGCTTTGAGTGGATTTTTGGAAATGTTATCAAAATTGCCAACTTTAGGAAAGCTTTGCGGCTTGGTACTTTGGAGTAGAAAGACATGGGTACCCATTTTAGATTCGGGGGAATGTGTACTTTCAAAAATATGAAAAGTGAATTTACTTTTTACTAGCGTTATCCCACATATAATGATGTAAATGTTGATCTTGCAGAAGCTGAAATGACAGAAATGACAGTACATATGGGGGTATGTTCCCATTGGGGCCCCTACATGCCACATACTTAGCTAAACCTATACATATTGGGCATCAAACTGTTCAGTGGACCCCTGGTGTTCATATTTAGGGTGTTTTATTTGGTTACTTTATGACCTTTAGGAGTTAAGATACTATAGACTGGAAGCTTTGAAGCGATTTTTAAAATTTTTTACAAATTTTGATAAAAACCAACAACTTTAGGAAAGCATTGCGACTTGGTAGTTTGGAGCAGACAGACAGTTCTACCTATTCTGGATTCCCCAGAATCTGTTCTTTCTAAAAATGTAAAATTTAGTGGGATTTTTGGCCTTAAAATCTAAAGTATGCAGCTTTCTGGAGCAGTGCTTTGGAAATTTGGTAGTGTCCTGCTGGAGGGTTTTGACCTATACATGTGAGAAATCTCCATAAAACTATATATATTTGGTATTGGCACGTTCAGGAGACATGGGACTTTCCAAATCAGGTGTATTTTCATGCATAAAATATTTTTTGTTTCTGGTATATGTGTTTATATTATGGAAAATATAATTTTTTTTCATTTTTTAGACATTTAGAAGCCTATATCTTGTTACAAAATTGGAATTACACAAAAATTCTACCATATTTTAAAAGCTTAGGTTGTCCTGAAAAAGACAATATATTGTTTTCCTGGGTAAAAAGTCCCCCCGAGGAAAGGCCCCTAAAGTGAAACAGTGCAAAATGTTCAAAAACTGTCTGGCAGTAGAAGTTCCGCTTTATCCAAAACGACTGGCAGTGAAAGGGTTAACACAGGCTGACTTTTTAAGACATTTGTTGACATTTTTTTCTCTTTTGTGTGTGCAAATAATGTCTGTATATAATTTTTAGCAGCAAACTCCAGACTGAACATTAGCTGAGCACTGAATAAATACAGCTGATCTCCAGGGAGCAAGAAAACCAGTGCAGTTTTTACAAATGCATACTATTAATTTATTAGCTTATAAAATTGGTTATTTTTAAATCCCTCGATTGGTTTTGAATTAATCCCATTCTCCGTAACCGTGTTCACTTTAGGCTATGTATGTAAACTAGGAATTATACCAGCCTTTAGGTGTGGCACATTCCAGTAACAAATAGTTACACCAATTTTACAGGAGAAGGAAAGGGCTAATCCCTGGGGGTGCCAAATGTTAGACAGCCCCTGTAATCAGTTATCTGAAACCCCAGGCTGGTAGTCCTTTTAGCAGAAAACTGCACTGGCCCAAGGTATTTCTGAAAGCACCCAAAGCGATTTTCACCAGGCATTGATTTGCACTGAAATTCTGCATTTCACCATTGGCGAATTGTTTTGTGAAACTTCCATTTTGCTATGATTCATTGTTGTGCCAGAAAAGGGTGCAGTCACATCAAAATAGGTGCAGTCACATCAAAAAATGACACAGTTGCATGAAACAAGGCAAGTTGCTTAAAAAAAAATGTTCTGCACAAAAATTTTTTGCCGTTTTGTGAATTTTTCCATGGTTTTGCGACTTTTTTGGTGACGCGAAACAGGACAGATTCAGTCATCACTACTTTTAACTACAACTCCCTGCATCTCTCACAATTCAATATCCCCATTTACATTGTCCTAGTTGCTTTTTTAGTAACATCAATGCTGTTAGCTGCTGCTAATATAGGCACTGGAAGACCAAAGTTCACAGCTACATTAGCCTTTAAATTAACTCTGTGTCGTTACCTACATCTTACATTCTGTACTGTGGTCATAGATACACCTTTGCTATTTATTTGCTAACTAAATACAAGGTAAAATGCCAAAAGATGGTTAAGTAAGAACAGAGGAACATGAAGGCTTTCTGTCAAATGACAGGCTAAAAAAGATAAAGTATTCCTATTTTCTAAATATTATGTACATTACAGTAAACTTTATACATAGAGATAAAGCTACTACTAACAGAATGCCTGAAACAGCTTTATATTAATTTCAATAGTCTAAAGACAATTGAGATGCCAGTACTGGAAACAGAAAGTCTGCAACGAATATTTGGAATAAAACTGGCATATTGCTGGCTTGTGAAATTGGTTTTTGTCCTGACCACTCGCCAATTTATAGTACAGTGTAACAAAAATTTTTGTGTTTATGTTTCTGTTGATATACATTGCCAACTTTTCTCTGTAAGAACACCACTTATAGTTGGGTTTTTTCGGATTTTAATTTGTTTGAGGCCATTAAAAAAAATTTGTTTCCACAAAATAGATCCTCCAATTGTAAAAGGGACATCTGCCTGCCATCATTCAACATGATCTTGACAGCTTTTAGATGTATTTTTGGATTTGGAATTGTTGTAGTTTTGTTGCATAATAAATCTCTGAAAAGTTGTGCTTATTTTCTGCTTTTTTTTCTCCTTTTTCCATGTTTTCAAAAAAACCAGGCCCAAAAAGCCCCCCTATAATTTATTTATAGAATGCTGTATATATTTCTCTTTCTCAGTACCTCTAGAGCAAATTTCCTGCCACAACAGGTTCTATTGGCCTATGTAATACACATATAGGGGCAGTCCTCTGGTGAACTGTGGTGAATTCTGTTCCCTCTTAAAAAAAAAATAAAATAAAAACTTAACATTTTAAAACTATTAAATCCACAACATTTTGGCTTTAGAAAAAACAATGATAAGTTTTAGAGTGACAAAAAAAAGTTTTGCTTCTAGTATTGGTATTTATTACTTGGCACATTTATATGAATTTAACATAAAAACAGATTAACAAGCAACACTGATCTTATTACAGCTTAACATAAACCAGTAGCCTCTGCTTGCTCCCCAATGACTTGTCCTAACTTTTATTTTTTTCAATAATACGTGCCAGTGATGAAAACCATTGCCTGTCTGCAAAATAATATCAGCTGGTTTCCATAGCTTTAATCAGAAGGATGCAAAAAAACACAGTAAGAAGCATGGGGGATTTCAAAGGAAACTTGCGAAGTAATGATGATTCTGCATTTTCATATTTTTTATGTATTTACTTGAATTTAAAAATACCTTAGATTGAGCTATGTGTCAGTTATGTTACTAAATAACTTTAGAACAGTACAAGAAGTATTGTTACTGGGGTAATGAAATAAAAGTCAGAAGCTGTAATATGTATTCTATAAATACACTCCTGTTTAGCATGCAGGGCCCTTTTTCCACTGCAGATAGCACATATGCTAAATAGAATACAGCAGTACTTAGTACTTATGAAAATCTCATTGCATACAAAAAAGACTGTGGCATAAGCTGGCATACAGGCACCAATATTTTTGGACCATCTGTGGGCTCTGAATTATCGTCCCGATAATTTTTGTACCATGGCAATTGGTCCTTTAGTTGCTTAGACAGGTTAGAAAATTTGTGTTGGATAACGATAAAATCTGGGCATGTATTGTGTATCTGATGATATCAGGGGGGGGCCTACAATGCATTTCTAGGAAGTCATACATACATCATACAATTGGCGTCTGCCATCTATTTCGTGTGCAGAACATCCTCCAGTTTGTTATTTTTAGGGCTTTCTTCAACAATTTCAGTCTGAATGTTAGTTTTAGATCATTGCATTTAAATGTACGATTGATATCCATAATATTTTTGTTTTTAAAATCTGAATGTGTATGGTCACATTTAATGGCATATGTTGGCTTACAGATTTAATCTATAAATGTGTACATAGCATCTTGACTCTATTTATTAAAGTACGACTGGTACAAAATACAAAAAATTTGCACTTGTTCTGACTGTGCATATTTTTTGCGACTTTTTGTATATTTGCGTGACTTTTTCGTACTTTGCGACAAAATTTGTGCGACAAAATCATATTGGCGCGACGAGTATTAAAGTTTTGGATTCATTCAAGAGTCCGTATCCTGACTTTCCTTGGGCCAGGTTGGAGCTGCACAGTACCATTGAGTCCTATGGGAGGCTTCCAAAATCATGCACAGAAAGTTCAAAGTTGGAAAGGTTTTCCCGCCGTTTACGATTGTTCGGATATAAACATTTTGTGACTTTCGGATCGCCAATACGATATTATCGTGACTAATACGATTTTTTCATAAGCATTTTTGTGATATTTGCGCTCATCAGAAATTATCGTATCCAATCCAAATTTTACTCAATTCGAGATTCAAACTTGTACTTGCCCTGACCAGCCATTGGTGTTGAGGACCACAATTAATGCAATGTAATACTTTATACTTGATGTTTTTGCCTGTTCTCAGTAATGTATAATAAAATCATTTGGTAAGCAGACCATAATGTTTGTTTTATTAAGAAACAATTAAGCAGTCAATACCAGGTATTATGCATTTTGTTATTAACCGTAGCAAATTCTAAAAACTATTTCCTTCTGTAGATACTTTATGAAGCTGTATATATACTGTTTATTATATATATATATATATAGAGAGAGAGAGAAAGAGAGATTTATATATACAGTATATATAGATTTAGCTATAGATATATAACATACAGTACTTCCCAACATTTGAAAAGTCTAAAGAGCAGAAAAAGAAATACAGCACGAAGCGTGACAAACATTTTTTGGCCATGCCCATTTTTGCACCCGCACCCCCTAAATACCACTCCCATTTTTACCATATTTGGCAGGTTATTTAAATTTTGAAAATATTTCTAGGGATTTTGGGGTCTTGTTTTATGTGTTATTACAATTTTGCTTAAAAAAAATGAAATTGCCTTTTAATCTGCAAGTCTCAGTTCCCCCAAGAGACCTATTTAGCTTATTAGTTACAATTGTATGTAAGTGCATGTGTAGCTTGTTAAGTTTTCTGGGCTCTCTGCCAAAAGCCTACTTATTTAATTAAGTTTGAGAAACATTGTATCTTTTTTTAGTGTTCAGTGCAAGAGATCAAAGGAAAATGAGGAACTTTTCAGTAAGAATCCAGGACTGCGGGCTGAGCTGTTATAATCGGGACTTTCCCGTGAAAATCAGGACAGTTGGGAGGTATGATATAATACAATCAAAGTTAGCCGGCACTCACGTAAAAATCCATTAATGTCAGCCTCCAAATAAAAATGTCTTGTATAGTGCACTATGCACTATATATCTATATATAGATAGATATATTGATATACAGATACCAAAATAGGAGAAGGGCACACTCCAGAAAACAAAAAATGCCTGGGTGCTGGGTAAGGAATTAAATGGTAAAACAAAAGGACTCAGCATAGCTCAGGACTTGATAAAGAAAATCAAAATAATTCTTTAATGTGCAAAATAAACATTTCGGTTATATATTAGGACCTATCTCTATAGATATATAGATATGTATGAATGGCAGTTACAAGGGAGGTGGAGATAAGTATTGTTTAGACATATAACTTCATTAGAAGGTTTTGTAGCAGTAAAAGATACAGGGAGGCCTATTTATCAAAATTCTAATTTGTGAGGTTGTAGAGGTTTTTTCTACTTCAAATAAACTCACATTAAAAAGAAAACTGGAATGATTGCTTATTTATTAAAACAATTCAAATATAAAAACCGTAATAAAATAAACGGTGGAAAAAACTCTAATACCTCAAATTTGTGCATTTACAAGCTCAAAAAAATAAGTTGAAAGGAATACATAGTTTACATATTACCTAGATTTTAAATGCTAAAGTTTCAAATTAGTTTTTTTGCATTTTTTCCCCTCAATTCCTTATAGTTATAATTCGAGTTTGTGAGTTTTAGTGGTATAAATTGAAATGCATACATTGATCAATCTGAACCTAATTGTCCCAATTATATACAGTAAATAGTACAATAATAGTATAAGTAACATCTTATAAATCATTCTGGAGTTGATTCTGGACGTTATCTTAATGATAGTTTGGGGGCCAAAAAAGAATCTCTATAAATATATAGAGGTTTATTTATCAACATTCTGATTTTAGTGGGTTTAGAGTTTTTTAAAACCATGAAAAAACTAATTTCCACTAAAACCACAATGCCTAGTCATTTATTTAAAGTTTCAAATATATAAAGCATGAATGAATTAAAATGTAGAATGAAAACCAAAAGAACACAAAACCCCAAAAACCTCTAATACGACAAATTAAAAAAAGATTGTTCCAATTGGCTTAGAACAGCTCCCATTGACTTCTACATGACCTCAAGAGTTTTGGATGGTGTCCTTTTAGCTTTTTATTTTTTTCATTTAATAAATCATTAAGTTTTTGAGTTTACCTATAATTTGCATGATCCATGATTTTGAGCACTAAAAACATGATTTGTGAAAATGAAAAAATGTGAAGGTTTGTAAATGGGCCTCTTATTGTGAACTTGCAGGTGTTATTTTTATGATTGCCCTTTGATCCTATGTGCATATAGTAATACTGCATACTAGAACTGGAAGATAATATTGAAGAAGAGAACATTTATATTTTGGGAACTTAGGCTTATAAATGTTAGTAAGATCGCTTTACTCTGTTCTGCTTATATTGGAAAGTAGAAATGTAACTCTTGATAATTATTGCAACACAGAATGTTTTAGATTTGCCAAAGCAGTAAATAATGGTGTGTTAAACTTGGACCTATCAAACATTTTTTATGGTCTGCATCATCACTAGCATACTAAAGTACAAGTGCATTTTGCCTCATCTAATTTATGTGCCACATATTTTCCTTCTAAATATGTTTAAAAAGTTTCCATCTCCCTGCCTTTACTGATTTGGTTATAGAACTGATCACACATTGACTTGTAGCTCCATAAAGAAACCCTGAGGATCTTGGGTGCCATTGAAATAGATGTAGGAAAAGACAGGTAAATAGGTCATAAAGCAGAGCCTTATGGGCTACATTGTGCCCTTATACATTGGGTCCTGTTTATAAAGCATCAATATACCAAAACAATGTTTATGACTTCAACATACTTTGCTGAAAATGCCTATTGATCAAGTTTTAAAAAGCATCTTTCAAAGCATGGTAAATGTTAAAGTTGCTTTTGATGTAGTAATGGAGATGAATTCTAAGTAGCACAGAGTTATTGAGCTCCCATTAACATAACCAGAACATAAACAGATAGTAAAATATAGATTATACTCATGCAATGACTTGGATTGGAATCCTGTATATTCATATTTGTTTTATTGTTTCAGCTTAAGGCATTGTGCATTGGCAATTAAGATCTCAGTGATATGTTTCAGCAATTTTTTCATTTTGCATGTTTTTTTTTTTTTAACAGATCATATAGCAGCTTGGCAGCTTCCGCTAACTTCTATTAATATGCATTTATAAGACTTTAGTTTCTTTGCACCACATGTTTTAACTTTGTATGAAAGAATATATTCTTGGACTGATGACAATAAGGCATGCCCCAATATTATCGACGTTTGATGGATAAAACTAACCTGCATGTATATCAGTAAATGTAATATTGTATTTTATTATATGCATTCTGCCAAAGGCACAAGCCACCCATTGTGATTACTCATTGTGTGCCCAACTGTATGTTTTTAATGAACAGGCATGAAGGCCCAGGCAAGAGTTCACACTAGGGGGCTGATTTACTAACCCACGAATCCGACCCGAATTGGAAAAGTTCCGACTTGAAAACGAACATTTTGCAACTTTTTCGTAAGTTTTGCGATTTTTTTGGATTCTTTACGAATGTTTCGTTACCAATACGATTTTTGCGTAAAAACGCGAGTTTTTCGTATCCATTACGAAAGTTGCGTAAAAAGTTGCGCTTTTTTCGTAGCGTTAAAACTTACGCGAAAAGTTGCGCATTTTTCGTAGCGTTAAAACTTAAAAGGTGCAAAGTTTTGCGTAAGTTTTAACGCTACGAAAAAAGCGCAACTTTTTGCGCAAGTTTTAACGCTACGAAAAATCGCCAGATTTTACGCAACTTTCGTAATGGCTACGAAAAACTCGCGTTTTTATGCAAAAATCGTATTGGTAACGAAAAATTCGTAAAGAATCCGAAAAAATCGCAAAAAATACGAAAAAATCGCAAAATACTGATCATTACGAAAAAAACGCAATCGGACTCATTTCGACCCGTTCGTGGGTAAGTAAATCAGCCCCTAGGTTTTCTGCATTCATTACCAAATGTTGTTAAATTTGTCTTCACAATGTCTTCACATTAGCAAAGCTACCCCACGGTAGCAGTAGAATATGCACACAGGGCTATCCTGAAAAACAAGAAATATGAAGCAATGCCAGGCTGATTTTAATTATGTCAGTGCACAGTCCAACAAAACCAGACGGTTCCGATCTGTCTTCAGATTTTACTTATTTGAAATGCACCTTTATAGAAATCCCTTTTAACATTACTGATGTTTTATGATCAAGAGCGACTAATTTAAAAAGTCTAGGGATCAGAATATCTTGTTTCATTTATACATTGGCAAATGAACAGACTTCATAATCTACAACATTATCCACATTTTTAATTCTCTCATGTTACAATAGCCGCTAGATTTTCTATAATGCTGGAGATCATGCTATTGAAATAAATATTTATGGGCCTCTTTTAATTTTGACATGTCTCTGTTATATAGATATTTGAGAAATTATAACCATGTGTGTCCAATGAAAGCTTTATTGTTACAGAAAAAAATGTTCAAGAGTGCAATGTATTTTGTAGGCAAATTGCCAAATAACAATAAGGCAACACTATTCATTATTAATTACAGTTTCATATAGTTGCAGTAGTATAGTAGCATATTAAAGGAACAGTAACACCAAAAAATAAAAAGAGCTTTAAAGTAATAAAAATATAATGCACTGTTGGCCTTCACTGGTAAAACTGGTGTGTTTGCTACAGTAACAATACTATAATTTATATAATATGCTGCTGTGTAGCCATGGGGGCAGCCATTCAAGCTGGAAAAAAGGAGAAAAGGCACAGGTTACATAGCAGATAACAGATAAGCTCTGTAGAATACAATAGTGTTTTATCTGTTATCTGCTATGTGCCTGTGCCTTTTCTCCTTTGAATGGCTGCCTCCATGGCTACATAGCAGCTTATTTATATAAATTATAGTAGACTTTCTGAAGTAAACACACAGCTTTTACCAGTGCAGGGCAGCAGCACATTATATTTTAGTTACTTTTATATACTTTTCTTTTTTGGTGTTACTGTTCCTTTAAAAGGAAAATGAACAATGGCAAATTAACTTTATAGTAACTCATTTTGTCACTAACCTACAGATAAAGAGATCAACTGTTATTTTAAAAATACATTATATTCTATGATCTTAAAATGACCTTACTATTTACTTGTGATTAGTGATGACAATTTTTTTTTTGATGTGCTCAACATCAAATCAATACTAATAAAACATAGGGCCAGAGAATGTGCTTGATCAACCCTTTTTTTTCTAGAAGTTCCTGCCAGTGTAATCCAACTTCCATTATTATTTATTTATACCTAGTTGTAGCACATCAACCTCTGTTCATCCAGTGATGGTCTTATGCTTTTAAAAATGTAGCTCTTTCTCCTGTGACTGTGAAAGCAAGGTTTGGTCAAGAAAAACTTTAAATAGTCCAAAGAAAGAAGTAGTTACATGAAGACCATCTCCCACAAACTCCATTTTTATCAAATATGTCTCATTTTTAAAAGCTATTTTATTTTATTACTATAATAATTCAACAGTACCTTGTACTTGATTCCAGCTAAGACATAATTAATCTTAACTGGAGGCTAAATATCATATTGTGTTTATTTAATCTTTACATGCATTTTAGTAAACAAATGATGGAGATCCAAATTACATAAAGATCCCTTATCCAGGAAACCCCAGGTCAAGGATTATGGATGACAAGCCCCAAACCTGTACTATATTTGATTTGTTTTTCTAGGGCAAACAAACACTGGATCATCAGCAGAGACCCATCAATGGTAAAGCATATGTCTACTTGCACAGGGCTGTTATTTGACCCATTGTACAGCAGCCTATTCGGGAGTTACATTTATAGAATGTGACTACTTAACAAATTAAAGTTATAATTATACCTTACATTAATTATTGAAAGTGCATATGCATCACAAATCCTACTGACAATGCTTTAATCAAATAACATTTGGCAAGTAATAGCACAAGAATCAGACATTCAGGAAACTGTTTGGTAAATAAACTCAATTTATCTCCAGTGTCAAACTTTGCCATGTCAAATGTAGCTATTCTCCCTTCCTGTGCTCCGCAACCTTCTTGTCATCCACTACCGCTCAGAGTAAAAGTGACACATTCTTCATTTTTGTAATTGGACTTCATACATTCTTTGCAAACTGGGAATTCCAGGCCACTAACTAGTATGTTAATCACAATTTGGGTTACAGCTTCAAGTCTTTAAGTAATACTGAATGGTTCCAGGGTTCCATCAGGAAATTTACCAAGACACATTTCTTCCAGCGACTGCCAAGGAGAATGTCTGTTTTCAATACTTGAAAAATAAACCTGATTTGCACTTTTTAAATAACCACATTTTTACTGCTCCTACTGGACTGCTAAGGAGCCCTCGTCTGTTTTGTGTAGCACATTCTGTTAGAACATTTTCCACATCAAACGCCTGCCTTTCCAGTCTCTTTTCTTTATTGATACACTTCTCAGGATAGGGTTTAGCTCACATTCAGACAAACTAATTGTCTCAATGCTTTATACTAGGTCTGCATGGATGTAGGCTAAAAAACAATTGTTCTGAAAAGTAACATACCTACTAGAATTTTGACTGAAATTAAAATAATATTTAAATCTGTGTCTTTTTGTTTTGTTCTTTTTCCTTGTTATTTCTAATTATACCACAGTGTGTCTTCATTAAACGTGTGAAAATCAGTAAGCTGCCAGAGTTACTGTTCACCACTAGCATTTAGTTATGGTAGTCACTTAAGAAACCATCCATGGTGTTTCAGTGTGCTTCAACAATTTAGACAAGGTAGGCAATGCACCTTTTTTACCACTGCCCCACTGCCTTGCCAAATTGCCACAGGTCTCTGAGCTCTGTTTCAGAATAAAAATACCTGTGGCTGCCCCAAATAATATAGCGCTGACTGCTTTAGTCAATGTTATGTATTTACGAGGGGGGAAGCATACAGGCATCCCCTACCTGTCCCCTATGTCCTATGGCATGTGGTATAGTCAGGTCTGACCTGCATGTTTTGGAAAGCTCTCTGCTTCTCGCACCTGATTGAAAGGAGCAGGGTGCAGAATTTCCTGGGGTGCAAATGCTTGTTAGATGATCACTAACAAGGCACTCACTTACACCTTACTGTTCTAGCCCTTGCACCTTGGGAAAAGTTAATGCCCCCATTGTTTTCTATATTTTATAGTATAAATGCAGCTTATTAAAATGCAGGACTATATAAACCAAACTTGCTTGGAAAAGTGAGCCAGGAGTCTTCATTATTATATGTAGTAAGTGGTATCATTTTTTTTCCAGTTCCTGTGATGTATTGAAAAAGTACAGAAAATGTTTTACTACTTTTGGGAGCACAGGTAGAAAAGTAAGGGGAAGAATGTGCAATTAATTAATTCTTGGGCTGCCTGGATTGGGACTTGCTTGTCTTTCATTATTTGGCTGACTGTCTGCATGCTCCCTGTTTGCCTATCACCTTTCCTTTTACGCACTTTTATTAGCAGTTTGGACTGCAGCTATTCAGTTTCTCTGTAAGAATGTAATGCAAAAACACAGATAAAACATGCTAATGACACCTTTGGATATACACAATGCTCAATGTGTAACAATGCTCAATGTGTCAAATTTTGTGTGGTGACATAAACTTCTCACGTTTTCCTTTTGTTCTGCTAGAAAAATGTTGCTTTCCAACTTCACTTCGGAAAATGTGATTCTGTTGAGTAGTACATTGACAAAGCACAGCAGCAGTCCAAAAAGAAGCAATGCAAATGTGTTTATTCACCTAATACTAACAAAGTGGCTTCAAGGCCTTTTCTTACACCTTGCTATTAAGTAGAGGTGCTTTGTGCTAGTCACCTTAATAATTATTTGTTGACCATTTAATATCCTTCTGATAATATATATATATATATCTGTCAGAGTTTGAAAAGTGAGCACGGCCATATGTTGCAGAGACTCTTCTGCATAATAGGGTATAATCCCACTACCAAATTGCCATATAACACAGGAGTGACCATAAGAAATTTACAGCACAGGCTCATATTGGAGGGAAAGATTTGAGAAAAATGTACTAAAATTAAGCAAAAAAAAACAACAAACAAAAGTTAGTCTTTTGTGGAAAACTAGAACCCAGGAACTTAGTCTTGCACGCCACATCCATTTTAGTATGTTTGATGAGCAAAAATAATTCTGGGAAAATGGCACAGGATGGCTCCTTAGATTTTCATTTTTATGGAATACATCAAGGCTGAAGCGTACCCACAGGGTTTATAGCTCAGCCAGGGCAGTCTGTTGATCAGATTCCTATCTTCAGAGTCTTGGGACTTTCCCCCCAAATCCCTTCTGCCTTGCATATGAATGAGGACGAGATCTCCTTAACCAAAATACCTAAATATGAAAAAAATGTGGTGTTACTGAAGAAAAATGCACCCATTTCTAACCACATTGCTAAATATGCTGTTTTTGGCATATTCTTCTCCCAATTAAAATGGTGCTGTTTTTGTTACTGTTTGCTCTGTCTGGGCCATTGAAAGGAATCTGTGTGCCTTCATCCATTTTTGTGCTATTACTTGGCGTTACTTCTGGCACTCTGCATCACAATTACATTTGAGCCTAATTTCTTAGGTTCAACTACACTGTGCCTGTGTCCCCTTGCATTCAATTATCTGAACAGCTGACAGGCACAATGGCATCAATTCAAGCAACAACTGTGTCCATTTTAGGTTAGGCTATAAAGTCCTATAGTATAGTAAAATGGATTCTGTCAGTGAATTATGTTGAATGGTATTTCACAGGTTGCCTTTGTGAATTATTAGTACATGGGTGCTGCATATGGATAAATGATTTGTTAACTCCAAAATAGCAGTTACAAATAATGTTGTATCAGTATTCAGTATTCCTTAAAGGACAATGAAAGGTTAATATAAATTAAAAGTAAGTCTAAAGGCATTCTTTTTAAGTACTTACTGCATATCTAAATTCCCAGATCCCTGCTTGCTTCTCTGAGATATGGTGCTGGCAGCCTACAGCAGTGTGAAGACTACAGTGACATCACTGAAATCTCTCTCCCCTTCCTGTAGGCTGCCAGCGACAGCCTTCCTATTCTCTGAGCATGTGTGTAATTTGATCCTGTCTCCTGTTCTGATCTACACATGCCCACCAGCCAATCAGAAGCGGATCTGGCAGAGGGGAGGGGGAGGAGGGAATGAAACACATGTGCAGTATGAAGCAAGAAGGGAAAGGAAGGGAGAATACCTTTTTAGAGATGGCTGCCTGTTCTAGAAAATGTGAAGTAAGTGTGACTGAGTAAATATTTGATTAGGTGAGCCAAAAGTGTGGCGTTTTTACTAAACAATAGGAGGGCTATTGGGCAGTATGCTTTTTAAATTTTGACTTGCATTCTCCTTTAAGTACCAGCTTAACAGGTTTCCCCTAGAAATTATATTTCTCTTTTATTTCAAAGAAAGACTGTTTCCATACAAGAGGAAGGAACAGTACCTAGCAGGGTTAGCCACCCAAAAATGTAACCTTTAAAGGAAAGCATAAACATGCTGTATATGTGCAGATCCATGTCAGTTTTACCCATATTCTGTTCCTCAGTCATATAGTTACATAGTTACATAGGGTTGAAAAACACACAACCTATACTTACTAATCTATACACTCACATACATAAACTATAAATACAACCACTAGTACTAACTGTAGATATTAGTATTACAATAGCCTTGGATATTATGCTTGTTCAAGAACTCATCCAGGCCCTCATAAGGGCTAATATATTATAGCAAGTGTGATGTGAAAAGTGCAATTTCATTCACAATTCAGTATGTTTTTTTGCCCAGAATGCAGTGGTACTTCCAGAATTCCAGCGTAATTGTGGGTGTGTAGGGTAATTGCATCTGATGCAATTGTGCCAGATGCGTCAAAACCCACCCAATGGCCTTTGCACATATTGACAAATTTTTGGTTGCGGTTAAATAATTCTAGATCTGTTCTCAGTGATAATAAGAGATCGATAAGCAGCAGCCCTGTATTTTTATTACAGCTCCTATCATAATCAGACAAAACCCACTGAAAGGCTTTGGCTATCTGGGAATGTTGAGAGCTGAGAAACCACAATTCGAGCCCTGAAAACAGCTGAAGCAGAGGGGTTGGTTAGGATCCAGTAAACCTTCAGTGAGAGCAATTGGATAACATGTCCGTTCTGTTCCTTTAGAAGGGGAGCATTTCAAGTCACCATTTCTTGTTGAATGTAATAAAAACATTTTAAGCCTGTGATTTATTAGGTTTAATAAAGATCATGTGTTTTTATCTTCTTCCGGTTCTTCCTGTTTGCCCATGCTTCAGTGTTGCTCTAATGAGTGCCTCAATTCTATACCGTCCTTTAGCAGAGTTTTAAAAAGGTTTCTGTGTTCCAGCTTTGAACCAACTCCTGATAAAATGTTTCAAATATTCACTGGCAAGAAACAGGCTCAGCAGTCTGATTAAATCAAGCAGCACTATATCAATGACTGGTCCAATCAGACTGCCATGTTGGATGATATTAGAATACACTAACTGAAAGTTGCTTCAGTTTCTGGTGGTTTGTGTTTGTATATAAATCTCAGAAACAGTCAGGTTTGTATCTATACAAATATATTGCAGAGTGGTCATTTTACAACTCAGCTAAAAACAGTGCAGATGAGGACAGTCCCAGTAAGATGGGAACCTGATTTGAAAGCAAATCACCATATTTTTTTGTAATCACGATGCAGCATTTTCCCCAGATTGTACTTGTGGTGTTGTGGGCAGTAACAATGCCACAATTGCACCCAACGTGCCAATAAATGAGTGTTCAGAAATTGGCTTACATTTCCAGAGTGTCACTTCCAGCACGCAGCATTACAATTTAGGTTTGATTCCTTTGGCAAAAGTCAACTATGCCTATTGATGCAAAGCGCTGACGGAATGATGGACCTACCATCTACCTGATGTAGTGACAGCTGACTTGCTACAAAAGAATCACATGATGATTCAGAGTTTGGGTGCAAGTAATGAGTGGGTCAACATGTTCAACATCGGTGATCATTTTAGTGCAACCGCAGATGTAACAATGGAACAAAAAACATATAGTGCAATATGTTTGTACAATAAACAGAGTAACCACTGTGCAGAGTGTAAACTGTGAAACCACTCCCACTTATGCTGTAATTCTATATGCTCACCAGATCAAAATGGATAAAAGCCAAATATGCATGAAGTGAAACTCTACTTGAAGGAAATGCCAAGGTCCTCAATATGGTGAAACAGAGAGGAGAAGCAACAGATAGTGTGATATAATTTATTAAAACGAATACTGCATAAAACAGGCTACTACAATGTGAAGCAGTCAACAAGGCAGAAAACAAATGTAGCTCAAACAAACATATTGCACTATATGTTTTTTATTTTTTATGATTACATGCGCTTCCATTGTTACATCTGCACACATTTCTGAGACCCTCTCAAAGGGGTTGGTTTAAGAGGGAGCTGCATACCTGTATGAACACTTCAAAAACACAGAAGATTATCTTTTCTTCCTTCAAGATTTTCCACCGTGAGCGCTGAGTTTTGGTATTCTATATACTATTTGTGTTTGAGATGCACTTGCAGCTGCATTTGTAATTTACCCCTCATTTACCCCTCAAATGAGGTTCAATGTTGACAAGTGCAAAGTTATGCATTTTGGTAGAAATAATATAAACGCGAACTATTTACTGAATGGTAGTGTGTTGGGGGTTTCCTTAATGGAGAAGGATCTAGGGTTTTTTGTTGATAACAAGTTGTCTAATTCCAGGCAGTGTCATTCTGTGGCTACTAAAGCAAATAAAGTGCTGTCTTGTATAAAAAAGGGCATTGACTCAAGGGATGAGAACATAATTTTGCCTCTTTATAGGTCCCTGGTAAGGCCTCACCCTGAGTATGTGGTGCAGTTTTGGGCTCCAGTCCTTAAGAAGGATATTAATGAGCTGGAGAGAGTGCAGAGACGTGTAACTAAACTGGTTAAGGGGATAGAAGATTTAAACTATGAGGTGAGACTGTCGAGGTTGGGGTTGTTTTCTCTGGAAAAGAGGCGCTTGCGAGGGGACATGATTACTCTGTACAAGTACATTAGAGGGGATTATAGGCAGATGGGGGATGTTCTTTTTCCCCATAAAAATCAACGCACCAGAGGTCACCCCTTTAGATTAGAGGAACGGAGCTTCCATTTGAAGCAGTGTAGGTGGTTTTTCACGGTGAGGGCAGTGAGGCTGTGGAATGCCCTTCCTAGTGATGTGGTAATGGCAGATTCTGTTAATGCCTTTAAGAGGGGCCTGGATGAGTTCTTGAACAAGCAGAATATCCAAGGCTATTGTGATACTAATATCTACAGTTAGTACTAGTGGTTGTATTTATAGTTTATGTATGTGAGTGTATAGATTGGTAGGTGTGGGTTGTGCGTGCTGGGTTTACTTGGATGGGTTAAACTTGATGGTCTTTTTTCAACCCTATGTAACTATGTAACTAACTATGTAATTATAAAGCTTTGCTTCACTAGCCTGGCAAATAATGAAGGCAATAGACAGAATCTGCTTTTAATGCCCATTTAATGTGTAAATACAGGTGTGGGATCCGTTCAACAGTAGCTTGTATTTGGTTCCAAAGCTGCATAAATCCATATTGAATGCAAAACAATCCTATTGGGTTTATGGAGATCTTAATTACAGAAAGACCCCTTATCCAGAAAACCCCAGGTCTTAAACTTTCTTGATTACAGGTCCCATACCTGTACATTTAAAAAGGTACATCATGTGTACATCCTCTTTAATTTCGATAGATTTTTATTACATGCTTCACAAACGTCAGCAAAGTGCCTTATGATTCAGAAAAAAAAGAAACATTGAATAGTTTAACCACCGAGATATATGAAGTGCTGGAGGTATTATTATAATTTATTAAGAAGCAACATGAAATTCAATGTTACCAGAATTTGTGAAAGATCTTGCAGCATTTTTTTTAAAAAATAGAGAGTTACATGTTTAGGTTTGGTTGAAAAAGACCAAAGTTCAAGTTCAACCCTTCCAAGTGAACCCCAGGGCACATACATAGATCCAAACTATACACTCATATACTTGATATATATAGTAACATTAATACTGATTGTAGATGTTAGTATCACAATAGCCTTGGATATTACGCTTCTTCAAGAACTCATCCAGGCCCCTCTTAAAGGCATTAACAGAATCTGCCATTACAACATCACTAGGAAGGGCATTCTACAAGCTCACTGCCATCACTGTAAAAAGCAACCTACACTGCTTCATTTGAAAGTCCCGTCACTCTAAACGAACGTGGTGGCCTCTTGAGCGCTGATCATTTCTATAGGAAAAAAATAACACTCCCTATCTGCCTATAATCCCCTCTAATGTACTTGTACAGAGTAATCATGTCCCCTCCCAAGCACATTTATTTCAGAGAAAATAACCCCAACCTCGACAGTCTAACCTCATAGCTTAAACCTTACATCCCCTTAACCAGTTTAGTTGCACATCTCTGCACTCTCTCCAGCTCATTAATATCCTTCTTAAGGACTAAAGCCCCAAGCCGCATACTCAAGGTGAGGCCTTGCCAGAGACCTATAAAGAGGCAAAATTCTGTTTTCATCCTTGGGTTGATGCTCTATTTTATGCAATTCAACATTATTTTTTACAGTTCAACATACAGTATATTCACTGACTGTCAGAAACATTTTATCATGAATTAAAAGGCTTAGCCCACTGTAGCGCACTTCAAAGTCACTGGTTGCTGGAAAGATTTCAGCACATTAATCTAACCACACAGACAGGGATAACAAATAATTGCAAATGAGAAGAGAAGGGTTTATTTAATATTTAATAAACCAGAGGTTGTCATCAGTGTTAATCATTTATGTTAACTTTCCAAACATTTTTGCTTTCAGATTTATGGGTCAACAATTTCATTATTTAACACTTTATTTTGTTTACTTTGACAGTTCACCACTTATAGTATGTCTGTTGTAATAATTAATTTATATCTACATTACTTTGATCCAATTTGTCACATATTAAATTAATATGAAGGTATAATGTAAGATAGATATCCTTCCGTTACCACAGTTTTGTTAATTAAGTAATCCACGGAACCGTTCACAAACAATGATTCTCAACCTTTGTTTATCTAATCCACTGCCCTATGAAGGGAATTCCACAACCTCACTGCCATCACCGTAAAAAAAACACCTACACTGTTTCCTCTAATCTAAAGGGATGGCCTCTGGGGTTTTGCTAATTTTTATGGGAAAATGGACACCCCCTATCAGTCTACAATTCCCTCTAATGTAAGGATTGGACTACAGAGTCCAACTCCAACCTTGGCAGTCTAACCTCATAGCTTAAATCTTCCATCCCCTTTACCAGTTTAGTTGCACATCTCTGCACTCTCTCTAGCTCATTAATATCCTTCTTAAGGACTGGAGCCCAAAACCGCACTGCATACTCAAGGTGAGGCCTTACCAGGGACCTATAAAGAGGCAAAATGATGTTTTCAACCCTTGAGTCAATGCCCTTTTTTAAACAAGACAGCACTTTATTTGCTTTAGTAGCCACAGAATGGCACAGCCTGGAATTAGACAGTTTGTTATCTACAAAAATCCCCAGATACTTCTCAATTAAGGATACTTCCAACACACTACCATTTAGTGTATAACTCACATTTATATTATTTCTACTAAAATGCATAACTTTGCACTTATCAACATTGAACCTCATTTTCCAGTTTGCTGCCCAGTTTTCAAATTTTGTAAAATCGCTCTGCAAAGCGGCAGCATCCTGCATGGAACTTATAGTTTTGCACAATTTAGTATCATCAGCAAATATAGAAACAGTACTCTCTATGCCCACCTCCAGGTCATTAATAAACAAGTTAAAAAGCAAAGGACCATACATTTTTAAAGCTTTGTTTGCTTGGCTGTATCGTACACCACTCTCTTAAAGAGTAGTCTTTAAATTTACCTCAACTGCTAATAATGTGCAATATCACCTAGGCGGTACATTTAAAATATGCTTCTGGTCTAAACATTCAAAATAATTAGTATGCACCTGTTTTGTAAAGCCCCCCATTTAAGATGATAGCTACACAACCAACAGACAAAGGGACTATCAAAATAATTCAATTGTTATGTTCTGGAGAAAGGTTTGAAGAAAGGTTTTAATAAAATATCCTAAATTTTGAATTCCCAGAGCATTGTTAAATCCATTATTTAAAAAAAATATATATATATATAACACTACTATAACTATGGCACTACTATTAATCTGCCAAGACAAAGCCTAACAAAGGCCTATTAAAAGTCGTCAGTGACTTAATAAGAACAGCTTACCAAAAGCTACTAAGAGGCCAAAGGCATGGGCGAGCTGTAGAGACTTATAGCTGATATAGGGAAACCTGACTATGGTACAGTTATACCCTTTTAACCCAGCAAAGCTGGATTTTATAAAAGTGTGGCAATCACTGGGGTAAAAAAATATCAAAGAACATTTCGTGCCAGAATGCATGTGTGAGATACAGCAGACATATCGGAAAAAAAAGGTTATCTGGTCAGATTGGACTAAAATGTTACTGTAACTATACCTGGTGGTCTAGGGGGCGGAGGGGACGCCCAGCATCCGGTTCTTCTATGAGCACAGACGTCTGCTGCCTTTTTGACACGCGTGTACGCACATGCGTATTCTCTACTTTGCTGAATTTGAATATTTAAAGCCAATCTTGCTGTACACTCATTGCCCAATGTAGGTTTACTTCCTGTGAGTTCCTGGGTGTGATCTGTTTAGTGTTTTGCTGTTCCTGACTTTTCATGTATTGCCGACTGAACTGAACTTTGCCTGTTTTGACTATTCTCCTGGATTCCGATTTCGTACTGGATTCTGATTTCGTACTGCACAGGCCTCGTTGCTGACCCCGGCCTGTCCCAGACTACTCCGAATTGTTCTTCATCTTCCTGCCACACGTTTGGTTCCCTTGCCTGCTCAGAACTCTCTCCTTGGGTCTCTCATTATAAGTCCTGGTGGCATCTGAGTAGCAAAGGGCTCTTCCTGACATGAAAGGCGGCTGTTAAAGGCAGAAGCGTGACCCATGACTGGACCCTTGGCGCTTGTTCAGAGTTTTGGGATACCGATCGTGACAGTGACTTTTTGACCTTTAGCATAAAATGCTCTGTGTCACTGAAAGCCAACACTACTAATTACCATAAGAACACTGTGCAATTGTTTAGGGAGCACCACATGCACTTAACACATGTAAATTCTCAGGGGTTGTTCTTAGACATTTGGCCATATCACAATTATACAATAAAATAGGGAAGTTATAGCTCTCACCACTTGACTGCGCAATCTTCATTTCATAAGAACAATGTCCCACGGAGAAGCATAGATGATGGAAGCAGGAACTGGGAAACTGGCTCGGTTCAGTCTGCTAAAGACCTAGGTCTAGGACAGAGTTGCCCTTTACAGCCAAACAATAACCATGAACATACAGCTAGAGCTATTTGGATGTCTAGTTGGCCCTGTCAAAGACCAGACCTCAATTTGACAGAGGCTCTGTGGCAAAGCCTTGAGAATTGATATTTACTGACAGGTCCCATCCAATTCTATAAAGCTTAAGCAATATTATAAAGATAAAAGCACACAATTTGCATGATATTATGAACAAGTAGATAAAAAGTCACTGAATAAAACAAACTTCATATTGATATGGATATAGGTCTCTCTTAAAGGGGTATTTCAGCTTTAAGTTAACTTTTAGTATGTTATAGAATGGCAAATTCTAAGCAACTTTTCATTAGGTCTCCATTATTTATTTGTTACAGTTTTTGAATTGTTTGCCATCCTCTTCTAACTCCATGCAGCCAGAAAACTATTGTTCTGTGTGGCTATAGTTTTATTGTTATAGTACCCCAAATGGTTGGTACACTGTGAATAGCAACCCCAGCATATAATTACACACCTTAGGAACCATATAAGACTATTTCTAAATGCTAATAAACATCCAGAACAAACCCCTGCCAGGTTCACCTCCCACAGGCAGTATAGGGCAGGCAGAGTATGTCTGAGGTGTGAACACTCATGTGAACAACATGGGGGCTTACCGTCTGAGCCTGAGGTGTGAACACTGCAGGGGTGAACAATGCAGGGACTAAAAGGTGTGAACAGCACAGGGGAGAACATGTTTAAACAATACACCTAAATCTGAGATGTGAACCATGCAGGGGGCCAGATAATCTCAGTACTGATACCATTGAAAGTTTACACAAAGGTAAGCAGTCACAGCAGCCAGACAGGTGGTAGGGCTACGGGGCCGCCAGTTTTACAGCACTGCCTTACATGGATCTTTTCTACCGTTGGCTCTTGGCTACATCCTATTATTGCAACATTTAAAATCTCACCACCACATGCCTATGCCTAAATGGGACCACACCTTTCCACCCACACTTATACGATCCAATCCTTCAAGTAAGGTAATTTATTTGGATGTGAACTGACAACAATAGGAGAGGCCAATATCCACGCTCCTATATACAAATAATACCAGTAGGAGAAACACGAGACAAAAAAAATGCATATTTGTTTATAAAACAGCATATTGGTATGAATTGCTAATTTACATACATCCACAGTTATGTCATTGCTTACTTGTTGCCATGGACAAACACAAGTGAGTTTAGTGCAGTAAAAATGACTAAAGAATTTAACTTTAATTTCACTAAGTTGTGTGGCCTTTCTGACTTTACATAACTGAACAGCAACAAATGTTATTTAATACAAAATGCAATGTCCATTCATACGCTGTCTGTGCTAGATTCAGTCTACATATTAAATTACCTGACTGCTTGAGCAAATTATGTGTCTAGACATGTAAGAATCCCTTATGTGAGATTGCAAATATGCGAACCATACAGGTATTTACCCTATTTCTGTATTTCTACAGTGCATATTGTACGTATTACACAAAGCTGTAAGATGGAGACAAATAAGGATCAAGTAAGGATACTTGAAGAAAATATTGTATAAAAGACTTCAAGACAAAGGTGTTTCAATTGCCATGTTCCAATGACCATGAGTACTAGCACTAACTACACATTAAGACAACCCTAACAGCTCAACTGCCAGCCCTGAATTTAATATCTTGATAAAAGTAAAGCCAACCATACATTCATGAAGCCCAATTTCAAATATTGGCCTTTCTGCCAATAAATTTAATATGCAGCAGCAGGGCAGATCTTGCATTTTGCTATGCATAACTATAGGATGGCCACATTGCTGCAGTTGCAGCAAAATAATTACTGTATATACTCGAGTATAAGCCTAGTTTTTCAGCACCCAAAATGTGCTGAAAAAGTCACCCTCGGCTTATACTCGAGTCGGGTGCCATGGGTCCCTCTAGACTAGCACCCTCTCTCCTTTGTGTGCAAATTAGGCCACCTGCAACCAGACCCTCCAGTGCCCTGGCCTAGGCTCCCACTAGCAATACTTATTTCCCCTTACATCTCCTCTGGGACTGGGTCTGCTGCCAGTTTGCCAATGCACAATGAGCGTGGGATAGTACTCATATTGTTTTTGTTGACCCTCTTCTCTGCTTACTCGAGTATATATACGGTAATGCAGAGGAATTAAAAGATGGAATTCCAGAGGTAAATGATTCAGGAACTTCAGGACAGTTTGTATTTCTAAAGGCAAAAGCACTCCTAGAGTGGTCCATAAAATGTTTCTAAGTTCTGATAAAGTGCCAGTTCAATTTGAAAAATATATCTCATGGGTTATCAGGTGAAAACTCAAGTCAATGGGAAAATATGAAACTCAATGAGGAAAAAAGTTCTTTAATTGTTGAATCTGGCCTAAAATATAAAATAATGAAATCAACAAATTATTATTCCAGTAATGTGTGCTGGCAGGGTAATAGCTACAAGGGTGACAGCATTTTAACTTTTCATCAGTTCCTTTAAGATAAAAAAATTCTTGCATTGTGACATTGATAAATTCTAGAAACATGTATGGTGCAGGCAGATTTCTGTTACGCATATAAAAAGAATCTTTCACAGAAACGATAAAGGCTACAGCCATGGTAATATTTCTTTAACAGGATATCTCTCTACCAGTGAACTGTGACTACAGTGATAGAACTCATGACATGTTCTAAAGAGTAAAACAAAAACAAACACACATTCCCACCAAATACACCTCTGATTGAAATTGACCATGTAAATGTAGGTATTGTACCAACAAATATGGGTTGCATTTATCACTGCAGATTTGTGAAATGGTTACATTTTGCTGTCACCAGATTCATATTTGAAAGTGCTCTTTAGTTTTTTTTGCATTCAATGAGTTCTTTGTAAAGTTTCATAAGAATGTGCATCGGTAGAACCGTGAAACGCACTTGTCACACTTTTTTTAGTCGCCTGCATCTTTTTTTGTGGTCCGTACTTTTTTTTACGCGTCAAAGGCCATTTTTATGCGACCAATTTTGACATGGCCGCGCCCAGTTTGACACTAGACAAATTTTTCCAAGGAAATTTTCCCAAAAGTTTTGTGAAACAATTCTCCAATGGCGAAATGCGGAAATTCGCTGCAAATCCATGCCTGGGAAAAAAAATATTCGCTCATCACTATTGATGTTCTTAGAATAGGGCTTCACCAGAAAGATCTTCACCAGAAAGATATATGTGTGTATATATATATATATTACTAGCACCCATGTAGTCAATGTATTTTTTGTTTGAGTGCTCCTCCTTTGGTTATGCAAAACCTTTTTATCTTTGAGCAGACATATATATTCAAGTTCTGCTACAAGACTCTTCTGTATGGTCTGATATATATGCCCTGGCGCTCCAGAACAGGTTGCTAATGTTTTACATCCTAGACACAATTAACATTTTCCTTCTTTTATGGCCATATCATTTGTTTAGATTTATTTAATCCTTTTTTATTTAGTTATGTTTGTTTATTTGTTGTTATTTAACAACCTGCTTGTTTGGCGCCATTCTACAATGGGGAAGGTATTTGTGTTGCTTACTGTTCTGTTTGCTGTCATTGATGAAGGTCTGTTTTGTAGCCAGAACGTTGCATCACTGTTTTTTTCCACATTCAATATTTGGATTTGACCTGTTTAGTGTTCTTTGACCTGTGCAGTGTTCTTTGCTACTATCTGGAATTTTTTCACTTTGTAACTAAAACATTTTTCTATGAGATTTGGTGTAGGGGAGTGTGCACTGCATGTTTTATATACACACACACACACACACATAGTGAATAATGTACCCCCTGTTGTAAAATATAAAAATAATTGAAGTCACCAAGTAGTTAAAAAAAAAAAGCTGAGTGCTTTTATTCAGGTCACGGAGCTCCAAGGTGACTTCTTATATCTTCAAATGTTACAATATGGAGTGCATTGTTTATAATAATATACCTCCAGTCATGTGTTAGAAATTACATCATTACAGGGTTTCTGTCATGACTTTTATGGTGTACTTTTTATTTCTAAATTACACTGCTTACATAGCAAATAATTTACCATTTCAAATGTTATTCTTGAGCCAACAAATGTATTTTTTTAGTTGTAATATTGGTGTGTAGGCAGCTATCTCAGTGCATTGTGTCAGAGTCTGAGCTTTTAGAAGGAGACAGCACTTTCAGATACCATATTGTTAGCTTTGGAAAGGTGGATCAAGCATGAAAATTCTGTGAATATAGTTTATAGCTGCCACTTGCCAATTAGTATTGCTGTCATTTTTTTAAAGATTTTATTGTTGCACTTGCATCTACCTGTTCTCAGTGGAAGGAAGTACCACCCATGATGGCCCTGTCGGTTTGTACAGTACGGTTGCACTCATAAGCACTCATAAGCACTTATTCTTGAGAATAATGCACAACTAAGGGACATGTAGGAATTTGCCCCAGTCCCATCTTTATGCTGCCTATTACATGGTAAAGGAAAGCCCTGGAGCTGTAAATGCAGGGGCTGCATGACAAGGATCTGAATGACCAGCAGCCAGGTTACATAGGTTTATGTTTAAAGATTGGCAAAATCAGATGTAGCTCTGGTTGGGTGAGAAGCAATGAGTCAAAGCGGGGGAAAGCTGGGCTGGAGAAAGAGAGGGATGTGATGTCAAGGGAAGAAGCAGTTCACAGCATGGTAGAGTAGCTGGTTACCCTTAACCTTGGAGTTGGGCTCTCTGAACTGGTTCTTCACAGTATGGATGTGCTGCTACAGGAGAAGCCTCTGAAAAACACAAAAGCTGCAACTTTTTCATATTGTCGCACAAATACAAGTGTCAGAAAAATCCAAAAACCTTTACAAAGCAAAGAAAGATCTTCCACTTGTAAAAAGGACTTGCCACTGGTTTCCACATGATCTCAATAGCTTTTAGATGTGGTATATTTTTTATGGATTTGCATCAGTTTTGTTGCATAATAAACAGCGAAAAAACTTGTTTTTTTCCCGCAACAAATTTGTATTTTTTTCCCCCAACAAATGTCCCCCAATATAAATTACTAAGTTTATAGATTTTTATAAATATCTTTCTTTGTCTATGGGTAAGAGTGTTTATAACAGAGAACATATGCTAATTTACAAGTCTTGGCTTTTGCTTTTAGATATAGATCTGTTGTATGAAACAATATCAATGGTGAATATTGGTCCAATCTGAGAATAATCTACCAAATAATTTAGTTCTTTTTTTTCCAGTTGTTTTTCACCTTTAAATGTAATGATATATTTAACTGTCAAGGATAATAACTGAATAATGTCATTTATTACATAGCTTTTACATTTATAAGCAAACCTTTTCCTGCCCTCTATTACCATGAAAACTAAAACCGTAGAATAAAATTGGTTTATTTTATCTTTTTTTTTTTTAGACTTCCTAATCTCTGTGTGGGATTTCAAATCCATTCTACAAAACTGATTGTTAAATAAACAATGGTAGGCAAAATATTTTAGCATTGTCAGAATATATTTCAGCCCAATATGCCTTACATTTGCAATTCATTTTCTTTTATTTAAGATGATTATCAAAAGAAACTGCATGTTACCAAGATATCCGCAAGACACTTGAGCTGTAAAAAAACATGCATTTACCAGCAGCAGATGTTGTCTCTTTCCCTTACCATTGAACCATAGCACATTCATCGCTTTGTTTAAAAATGTTCTTTTGGTACTTGAAAGCATATGTAGTCTACTCTTCATCTATGCAGCGAAACAAAATACATCTCTGTAGCATAATAGGGCATCTTTGTAACGTAATGTCAAGATACATACGTGATCTCTAGAGCTTATTTTCATGAAATGCTATAGGTAAATTGTGATTAACCTTAAAATCAGCACTATGCTATATAACAACTCTAATTGTGGTGCTTAATCTGCACATATTTCCTGAAATGTCGATACATGTGTGAAATAATGTACCTAACTATAACTACTTCATCTGCTGAAAAATAGGAGTCCCTAAGGTTATCTGGGACCAAAGAAATTGGGCTACAGACATAGTGCTCTTCTAAAAGACATGTATCCCAGATAGTATTTAAAGTAAGCAATGTATTAAAGCTATGTGGAAAGCACCTTGCAGAAATATACTACTATTATACCATTTATAATATATCACAGTTATTAGAATGAAAAAATCTAGATTTATTAACATTTGTATTTTTTTCTTTTACTTAAATCAAACTTTTTAGCACAAAAATCTTATATTTAATTACTGTATATACTCAAGTATAAGCCTAGTTTTCCGCACCCAAAATGTGCTGAAAAAGTTGCCCTCGGCTTATACTCGAGTCAGGTGCCAAGGGTCCCTCCAGACTAGCACCCTCTGTCCTTTGTGTGCAAATTAGGCCACCCACAACCAGACCCTCCAGTGCCTGTTGTTTTTGTTGACCCTCTTCTCCATAGAGCTAGTTTAACTGTTTTTCTTTGAAATAAATATTAAAAAACATATACCCCACTGATGCCTCAATTAATGTAATTTTATTGGTATTTATTTTGATTATTGAAACTTAGCAGTAGCTGCTACATTTCCCACCCTAGGCTTATACTTGAGTCAATACGTTTTTACAGTTTTCTTAGGTAAAATTAGGTACCTCGGCTTATATTCGGATCGGCTTATACTCGAGTATATACGGTACTCTAAAACCACAATTTTTTGGAATGTAATAAGGGTAAAAACCACCGAATACAAAACTATGCCATCTAAAAGCTAGCAAGCTCATGTCAAACTCAAAGGGAGCTGTCCTTTGCAAATTGTAAAACATGTATTTAATTTCAGATCTTAGAGTTTTTAGGAGGGGTAATTTTAATCAAAAGAAAAAAAGTAAGTAAATTAAGCTTTTGCGGTATTTGTTTAGTTTTTGTATTCTTTTTTTTTATTTGTGCTTTTTATAATGCACATTTTTATTATTTGTGCTTTTTATAATGCAGAGACATCTGTGGGTTTTTTTTTAAAAAAGTGAGTTTAGTTGTGGTAGAAAAAAACATGAAAATTACACACATACAAATTGTAATCTGCCCGATAATATCTGTGAAAGAGAAAGCTCAATAGACTAATAAACCTGTAGGAAGGTGTTGCTGCATTAGAAAATGTGAGCAAATCTCAACATATTTTATTAAGCAAATTTTGGACAGCACATTCTAAGTGCTTCCTTCACTGGAACCTGGGAATTATGGGGCACTAAAAATCGCTGATTATACTAATTACAAGGAATCTCCGAAACTTCATGATTTATTATAGGAAAAGAAACAGGAGCAAAAAAAGACTAAACTACGCCATCTAAAAGTTATCAAGGTTATGTAGAAGTCATTGGAAACTGTCCTAGGCAAATTGTAGCAATCTTCAATTTATTTGTGGTTTAAGAGATTTTAAGGTTTTTTTTTTTGTTTGTAAGGGCACAAAAATTCTTGCAAAAATGTTCTTTTTGTTTTTGTTCCACATTTTAATTCATTTGTGCTTTTTTTATTTAGATTTAAAATAAATGACCAGACATTTGTAGTTTTAGTAAAAATGAGTATCAAAACACTCCAAAACCACCAAAATTAGAATGTTGATAAATCTGCCCCTATGACTTTGCAAACAAGACATCTCACTTGGGACTTGCAATGCTTAAAGGAACCACACATTGCTACATAGTAATTTAGGTTGACAAAAAACAAAAGACACATCTATGAAGTTCAACCTGTTTTGTCTAACCTGCCTGACTTCTAGTTGAAGTTATTTCCAACTTTCCCCAGAGTAGGTTAATAAATTCTATTTCACCTCCCAGAGGGCATAGGAACATTCTACAGGTCAGCTTTTACTAACAGTTCATTTCAGTATTTTGTTCCTTACCAAGAAGGCATCCAACTCTTTTTCGAAAATATGTTTCAGAGCTTTAATGTTCTAATACACAATATACTTTCTGGTATTATTTGGATGATGGCATTTAATATATAACACAATGGAATATAAAGGCACTTAAGGAGTTACAGAGAAAAAATGAAAATAAACACGAAATAAATAAGTTACAATAAAAATTAAAAACTTTTGTCTGCATTGTTGAATATAAGTTGTGTATAGGCAATCACACATCAATATTTTCAATACCTTTTAATGTTTTGCAAATGTGGTGAAAACCCTGCCCAAAAGAGCTTACAATCAACAAGGTTCTAGGTTTAATTCCAGTCAGGATATCTGTGAGGAGTTAGTATGTCCTCCCTATACTTACATGGTTTATTCCTGTCTACTCTGATATCTTTTCACATTCCAAAGAAAGATAAAATATGACCATGTGATAGGGAGGGACCTTGTATTGTTGTTGCTATATAAATAAAGGATAATAGTAATAACAGCCAAATAAAATACATCAAATGCAGCTTTAGTGAATACTTAGAGGGCACTCTGTAAGAAATAATATAAACAATATAACAAATGAATAGAAAACTGAAACGAAAAAAAAGTATATACAATCAAGGCTGGTCTATATAAACAGAACCACCGTTAGTATTGGGCAAAATTTGAATAAAGTCATACTGAGAAGAATGGGAGACCCGGGTGTGTATACCCTGAGCCTATCGCTAATTAGCAAAATTCAGAAATCCCAACACAGTCCAAACTTGTTTGTGCCGATAATAACTCACCTAGTCTTGAATGTGGTCTGGGTGCTTAAAGCCCCAAACCTGTAGCCAAGGGTGGTAAACTATACAGCAAAACAGATAACACAAAGAGATAACACTAAACTCAGCTTTATTGATACCGTTAAAAATAGCATGCCTGACGCATTTTGTGCGCAAGCGCACTTAATCATAGGCAGCATACTGCTGCCCAGGTCTCCCTGTCCCGTTCATCCCGTTCTGTTTCTGGTTCTGTTTATATAGACCAGCCTTGATTGTATATACTTTTTTTTCGTTTTCAGATTTCTATTTATTTGTTATATTGTTTATATTATTTTCACGCGTTTCATGCGCAAGTGCACTTAATCATAGGCTTAGTCATAGGCAGCATACTGCCTACGAAAAATTTATAGGCATACTGCCTATGATTATGTATGCTTGCGCATGAAACGCGTCAGGCGTGCTGTTTTTAATGGTGTCAATAAAGCTGAAATTTTAAGTGGATATCCTGTCGTCTGGCGTGCATAGAGTCATCTCTTTTGCAATACTTAGAGGGTAATTTATCAAAGTTCAATATCTAAAAAAACCCATAAGGACCTGAAAAAAGTGGCAAAACACAAAGGACTTTTAGAATTTTTTTCCCTCAAATGCCTATTTAAGGAAAAACTCGAACCAAATAGAGTTTGGGTTTGGGGTTTTCTGTGGAAAAGTAAATCTACCTCTGGATCTTTAACAATAACAATTCTATACAGATGGTACTCTCATACTAGCAAGTCAATGGAAAATTTACTCTGAAATAAGGTTTTTAAAGGGAAAATATATAGCAGTCCTTCAAAAAGAAAAGTTCTCGTCAATGTCTTTTAAAGTAAATCACAAAATAACTGACTGCAAGAAAATTCATAAAAGTTACTGTTGTTTTAGAATATCTTAAATTAGCACTATGCACCTTACAATAATGAAAATGAATTTGTTAGGGAGTTGATGTCATTTGATGCAGAAAATATATTTCTAATGCAGACATGTAATCATGATCCAAAAAAGCATTATAACATTACTGCTTTAATTTGAGGATAGAAGACATGCCTCAAACTGATTCTGTTAAATCTGTGAACTCTAGAGCTGTAGGAATCAACATTCCCATACCTGTCAAGCTTCTGTGATGCAGTGAGAAGGATAGATTATTTTTCTTTCATTTGCTTTATGACTGGGAATTTGAGGAATAATATTGTCAGATCAGTTTAGAAACAAAAATAAATTGTATTGTATATCTTCTGCTGATTAAAATGAGAGGTCTGTTATTTTGGGGGTGATGTTTGTTCAAAACAATAGTTGTCACTTACAGTATCTTAGTCATTTTTTTCTTATAGGCTTTGATAGACCAGGGTTACCATGTGTGCATAGCATGAAAAGGAATAATATTTAGATGATGTTTCTTAGAAATTGCATATATTTATTTAAGTTGGATATTAGAGCTTTACAATATCACTGTTGACATAAAAAGGTGATAAAACACTTTAATCTTAAGGAACTTCAAAGTCACACAATATAGGCTCATATATGCAGTACACCCATACTCTCAAAATATGTAAGGGCTCAAGCATTATGTTTCAAAACAAGAAGTAGTGCGTGCCACCAAAAACATACTAAGAACAGCACCTTGCTTGGATTTTAGATCTGTATGACCTACATTTTCAAATTCATTTAAATAAGAAAATGTTCATCATCATCTCATCATGCTATTATTTTAGATTAAATCCTATTGACATTTCTCTCTTTTTGTGATTCTAGTCTTTTCTGTCTCTTCCATAGCCTCTATAGATGCAATTTGAACTGAATACATAATGGCTTTTTTGCTGGTCTAAATTAATTTACGTACCATACAAGAGTTCCCTTTTAAAATGAAAATACAGTACATCCTAACTTATTTTTTATAAATCACAGGTACCACATATAAATTATAAAATAAACACATATATTAATATACTGTATATTTGGCACTCATGTTTTAAAGGGAAAGCTTGTCAGGGAGCAGTCCATGCTTTTGTGCCAACTTACACCACTGTAGAAATCCGCACTCAAGGGACCTTTAAATCCAACAGCTGATTTATTTGAAAGCAAACCTAATGTTTTGCCTGGGTCCCTGGATTTTGAGAATAAAACATTTCGGCAGGTCTCCAACCTTTGTTAAAGTTCAAGTTAAAGTTTGTTAAAGTGTGCAATAAACAAGAGATTTAAGAAATAATGAAACTCTAGCATTTTAACAAAGGATAGGGACCTGCCAACATGTTTTATTCTCAAATAAATCATCTGTAGGGACAGGTCTATTTTCCCATTGTATAGCATCACCTATTCTTTTAACAACACTTTGCAACCTTTTGGGACCAGTAGTTTTGAAAGTGAAATTTTGTCCCATACTTGTCTGATACAAGATTTCAGCAGCTCAACAGTTCAGGGTCTCCTTTGTTGTATATTTCATTTCATAATGCACCAGATGTTTTCGCAGGTGACAGGCCTGGACTGCAGGTTTGCTCCCTGGCTAGCACCCAGACCTATTTTCCTGTGGAGCCATGCTGTTGTAATACATGCAGAATGTGATTTGGCGTCGTCTTGCTGAAATGAGCACGGCCTTCCCTACCATGTGCACTAATGCACACCCATACCAACACGAATGTTGGCTTTTGAACTGTGCCCTAAAAACAAGCTAGATGGTCCTTTTCCTCTTCAGCCGGTGGTGCATGGTAGAGTTTTAACTTGCATTTGTGGATGCAGTGGTGAACTGTGTTCCCAGTATTCCTGAGCCTGTGCAGTAATTCCTACTAAAGGGTTGCATCTGTTTTTAATGCGGTTCTACCTGAGGGGCCAAAATTTCTCCAGATTTTCTGTATCTTTTAATGTAATTATGTACTTGAGATGATGAAATCCCCAAAGTCTTTGAAATTTTATGTTGAGGAATGGCATTGTTAATTATATGTGCAATAATTGCCTACACAGTGTTTCACAGAGTGGTGTAACCATCTTTTCTAGTCTTTTATTTCCCTTTATCCCAACTTTTTGGTGTTGCTGGCATCAAATTCAACACATGCATATATTTTTTAGAAAACAAAATTTCTCAGTTTCAACATTTGATATGGTGTCTTTGTACTATCTGCAATTTTAATATAGGGTTTAAGTGATTTGAATATCACCCCATTCTCCTTTTATTTACATTTGACACAGTGTCCTAACACTGCCCTAACCTTTTTTTTTTTAAACGGGGTTGCAAATAGTCAATTCCATAAGCATCCTTGGTGTCTCACTTGACCACATTTTCTCCTTTTTACTTTCTCCCACTCATTATCAGCAAATGCTATAATAATATGTAACTGCTTGCATTTTGCTGATGACCTAGTGAGGATACGGAATGCCCAAACGTATAAATGTATAATTATATATACAGTAAAATAAATATGAATGCTGTTCATGTCTGTCCTTTTTATCATGGAAGAAATAGCAATCATGTAGCGTATATGAGGTCACTTTAAAAACAGCACTGACATTTCTTACTTGATGGGGTTGTCTCTGGTTCAGTTTCATATTGCTTCAGTAAGTAAACTGGCTTCTCAAATGACTTGTAGTGGAAGCTGCACAATGCACTCATGAGGGCAAACAATCTATAATTTAACAGGTGTGAAAGACAGCTTACTCTTATATTGCCAGCCCTTGTGCATTAGTTATGGGTTTTTAGGAAGTGTCTCTGTGGGACATAACATAAAAATAGAACTGTGAACTAACAAATCCTACTATGACATAAGCCTGTAATGACTTGATAACCATAACTAATGTCTTCACACTGAGAATAGCTGTGATCATTTCAATGCCCATTATTTTAATATTTCTCAAACAGAGCCCTGAGTCTATTATATTGTATTTAATCTTCATTTAAGAGTCATATTTTGTTTCTGTCAAATTATAGTTTTATAATACACAAAAGCCATGAATATCCTGTAAATTCTATTCTTATAAATGGTACTTAGTGATGTCATTGCTTATAATCAGTGCGTAGTGATGTATTTTGTGTGACATGACTCATTAAAACATGTGTATAATAATAATGTACCCACTGTTGTAAAATGTGAGGTTATTAGAAGTCACCTATGACCTGCATAAAAGCTTTCAACCTTCGGCTTCAAACATATTCATATGGTCATGGAACTCCATAGTAACATAATATACTTTACAATTGGGGTTACATTTTTCACTATATTTTTTTGTCTTGCCAAAAAGCAAACATGGAAACATTTTTCAAGGTATCTTTTATCATCACATTAAAAAAAAACACTACAAAATTTTACTGTAATCCTCACAAATTACAAAACCTCAGACATGGCATAGAAATTAAAGTGCTTTGCATAAATTAATTTTGCAGACATTTCTCTATTTAGAGAATCCTCGGAGCTGCTAGTGTTTCGAGGGCCAGTTCTAAGGCTTGGATCTTACAAAGCTGCATGATTTATAATGTTTGGCTTTGGAAAACTGGTTAAAACTAATATTAAATAACATCAAATTGATTTCATTTTTATTTTTATATTTCAGCACAGAGCACAGCTAAATCTTGCAGTTCCCTCATAATTAACTTCTCTGGCTATTTGATACATATAGCAGCAGTAACCACAACATGGCTAGGTTTAAATTTATAGAGGGACCACAGAAGTTTGGCTAGCTGTAATTTAACAAAACTAATTCCTCTAGCACTAGACAAGGTACAAACACAGATAGATTATTTTCACTTTTTTCAAGCATTTATACTGATCACAAGGTTCAAAGCAAACATCTGGTTAGTTGCTAAGGCTTACTAGACCTTGTGCAAACCATTATAGTTTTATACCCATAGGGAAAGATTTATCAAAGTGTGAAATTAGAGCTCACTACAGAACAAATCACACTTTCTATTCATTCGTATAAGATTTTTTAAAAGTGTAATTATTAAATGGTGAACTTTCACCCATTGATAAATATGCTTTTAAAAATCCCATAGAAATAAATAGACAGTGGGTGAATTTTTCTGTAGGGGCATATTTACTGAAACTCTTTTTTTTTTATTCAAATAAACTCGTTTCTACGAATGTCTGAACTGAAAAAGTTAGCATGGAAAAAGTCACAGAACAGTCGTGCCTTGTTGCATGAAAACTGCAACTTTTTCAAATTGTCACACAAAAACCCAGCATCAAAAATCTGAAACCTATAAAGTTTCAAAGCAAAAGAAGGATCCTCCAGGGAAGAGAAGAGACATCTGCCATTGACTTCTATATGATCTTGGCAAGTTTTAGCCGTTTGTTAACGGATTGTTAGCCCTTTTGAGTCATAGCAAATCTTTTAGTCACAACTAAAAATGCAAATTGAAAAAAAAAATCTGACTTTTAGTAAATGGGCCCCCTTAGTGTTCAAGCGTGGAATGAGACTTTACACAGTTCTCAGAAGTAAATGTATGATTACCCTTTTAAACACTCTCACAAACATGATTAATATGTGTCTTACTTCATGGGAGTTACAGTAGACTGTGCCACATTCCTTGCCATATACAGTGGTGTGAAAAACTATTTGCCCCCTTCCTGATTTCTTATTCTTTTGCATGTTTGTCACACAAAATGTTTCTGATCATCAAACACATTTAACTATTAGTCAAAGATAACACAAGTAAACACAAAATGCAGTTTTTAAATGAGGGTTTTTATTATTTAGGGAGAAAAAAAATCCAAACCAACATGGCCCTGTGTGAAAAAGTAATTGCCCCCTGAACCTAATAACTGGTTGGGCCACCCTTAGCAGCAATAACTGCAATCAAGCGTTTGCGATAACTTGCAACGAGTCTTTTACAGCGCTCTGGAGGAATTTTGGCCCACTCATCTTTGCACAATTGTTGTAATTCAGCTTTATTTGAGGGTTTTCTAGCATGAACCGCCTTTTTAAGGTCATGCCACAACATCTCAATAGGATTCAGGTCAGGACTTTGACTAGGCCACTCCAAAGTCTTCATTTTGTTTTTCTTCAGCCATTCAGAGGTGGATTTGCTGGTGTGTTTTGGGTCATTGTCCTGCTGAAGCACCCAAGATCGCTTCAGCTTGAGTTGACGAACAGATGGCCGGACATTCTCCTTCAGGATTTTTTGGTAGACAGTAGAATTCATGGTTCCATCTATCACAGCAAGCCTTCCAGGTCCTGAAGCAGCAAAACAACCCCAGACCATCACACTACCACCACCATATTTTACTGTTGGTATGATGTTCTTTTTCTGAAATGCTGTGTTACTTTTATGCCAGATGTAACAGGACACGCACCTTCCAAAAAGTTCAACTTTTGTCTCGTCGGTCCACAAGGTATTTTCTCAAAAGTCTTGGCAATCATTGAGATGTTTTTTAGCAAAATTGAGACGAGCCATAATGTTCTTTTTGCTTAAAATGGTTTGCGCCTTGGAAATCTGCCATGCAGGCCGTTTTTGCCCAGTCTCTTTCTTATGGTGGAGTCGTGAACACTGACCTTAATTGAGGCAAGTGAGGCCTGCAGTTCTTTAGATGTTGTCCTGGGGTCTTTTGTGGCCTCTCGGATGAGTTGTCTCTGCGCTCTTGGGGTAATTTTGGTCGGCCGGCCACTCCTGGGAAGGTTCACCACTGTTCCATGTTTTTGCCATTTGTGGATAATGGCTCTCACTGTGGTTCGCCGGAGTCCCAAAGCTTTAGAAATGGCTTTATAACCTTTACCAGACTGATAGATCTCAATTACTTTTGTTCTCATTTGTTCCTGAATTTCTTTGGATCTTGGCATGATGTCTAGCTTTTGAGGTGCTTTTGGTCTACTTCTCTGTGTCAGGTAGCTCCTATTTAAGTGATTTCTTGATTGAAACAGGTGTGGCAGTAATCAGGCCTGGGGGTGACTACAGAAATTGAAAATTGAAATTGATAAACCACAGTTAAGTTATTTTTTAACAAGGGGGGCAATCACTTTTTCACACAGGGCCATGTAGATTTGGAGTTTTTTTTCTCCCTTAATAACGTAAACCTTCATTTAAAAACTGCATTTTGTGTTCAATTATGTTATCTTTGACTAATAGTTAATGGTTTTTGATGAGCAGAAACATTTAAGTGTGACAAACATGCAAAAGAATAAGAAATCAGGAAGGGGGCAAATAGTTTTTCACACCACTGTATAATATATATGTATATATATGTAGCTCTCCAGGAGCTATTGCTTCTTCTTCTGCATTAAAGAGGGTATGTTCCAGAACATAGGATAGGCAGGCCAAGTGAGCATAGGACAGCCAGCATCTGATTTGTAATGAAGGTGCCCAGAGGCCGCCCTCCTCCCCCCCCCACCCAGATCGCGCATGCGCGTTGGTTTATCACACCTATGGAGCACTGGGGACAGGACGTGATGCAAGCAATGTGTATGTGAGGCTGGGTGGCATGCCGTCCCTAAAGTAGTGCTGCCATAGGCCCGGGCCTTTGTAGCCTTGCCACAAATCCGTGCCTGAAGACAGCAGTAAGTAGGTAGGTCTAGATAGAGAAACAGCACTCCATTTAAGAGATATATTGTGGTTAGGATCCCAATATATAATAAACTACCAGGTTTGTTTAAAATTGGAGTAATAATACAGAGAAGAGCTCATGGATGACCTGTCAATAGAGAGCACTGTTTTAACTGTTGTGACTATTCCATTGTACTGCTGTTGATCTGCACTACTTTCTGTGCATTTGCCCTTATATTTTAATTGCCCTTTAAAGTAAAATGAATGCAATACAGCCAATAATTTTAAATAGGTTCCCTTGAAAGAAATCAAAATTCTTAAAATGTGTTGGTTTTTTTCTCTGTGTAGCTTATATACTGTATTAAGCATACAAAATTGTAAATATTTCCAATAATTTATTCTGTACTTTTGTACTCATTAATGATTGTTACTCCCTGTGAAATGAATTCCATTATTTTATTTATCTAATTTGATGTAGAACCAATGTGTCCTTTATTTTATTCCTTTTGCAGTGTTCAGAATATGAAAAATGGCCCATTAGAAGCCAAACGTATTCCATGTGTGTGGTTCCCAGTCATTTATCAACTCAAGTGATGTGTTATGGTTAGATTTTCAGAATATTAACACAATGCGGCATAATGCTGTTTTGAACCGCACAATTCATCATAATATCGTTTCTTTTTTTTTGGTAGCACAACAAAAGTCTCATTATAATGAAAGAATAGTAGCTATTCTTGGAACATAAATGGTTTGTTTAAAATAAAACTCAAGCTGAAAATAATTTTAGCTATCCTATGCACACACACAAAAAAAACCTAATGACCTATTTATTATAAAACATGAAACCATACTTCTTTACTACTTGTCTTTCAGACAAATTACTAGTGTTTTAAGCTTAAATGTCAAAACTAAAACCAACTTCTCCTTTTAACTGATCTGTCTTCTTATCCATCCAGACCTATGACATTTAACCTGGGGCTGTTAAAGCGTGGTCGGATATGAAGATCATCAAAATCTGGACTAGAATAAATTTCCATGTGTGATATTAAATGCTATGAAAAAAATCCAGTACATGATGGATTTGCCATTACATCAGATTACAGTTCAGAAAAACAATGTATGTAAAAAGCCCTGTCTTGTGCTTTCTCTGGTATACTGGCCCACTTCCCTATACCAGATTTATGTGTTTGGTGGTGAGCTGCAGAGAGCAATCCTGCGCAGTTAGCTTTCATCCTCAATATTGGACTGGGATGCTAAGGGGCCTCCAGAAAACCTTAGACCATGCTCCCACTTTTCACTCCACACTTAACCTCTTTGTTTCCCTAGGATTCTCTGTCCTTTCATCTATTTAGCCTTTTGTTCCCATACAGAATTTTTTTCCTGGTATCCCGGTGGGCCAGTATGACACTGATTATCCTGTGTCCAGCCAGCTGGATACAATTTGGCCAGAACATGTTTCAATCAGAAGATACCCATCATGTGAATTCTTAAGAAACTTTTTGGAAGCCCTAGTTAAGAGAATCAGAAGGTTTAGAAGTGCATCAATGTTCAACCTTCTCCTCCTTTGCAGACTTTGCTTCCTGTAGTAGGCCAAGGTGCTGTATCTTCAGTCATGTCATGCTTACTGAATTAAATTTCAATCAGATCCAGGTATATCCTTTGCAGGTTTCCTTTGCAAAAGTAGTTTTTGGCAGAGAGTCCAGAAATCGTAACAAGCGTCATCTGCACTCAGAAACATTGTTTCTTACTTTTAAAGTGGACCTGTCACCCAGACATAGAAAGCTGTATAATAAAAGAACTTTTTAATTAAACAAGAAACCCAAATTCATTTCTATATTAACACATCCAAACCTATTATAAAGGCACTACAAAAAAATCTCATTTGTCAATCATATATTGCCTTCCATGCCTCTATGCCTTAGGCATAGAGGCGGGGCAGACAAGTACTTTAATTTTCAATTCAGCTCTCACTTTTTAATTTTCAATTCAGCCCAATAACAGTGTCCACAAAATGGCAAGTGCCTATTTGCTGTGATTGTGTAATTCCAGGACTGAAGGAAACAAGATTTATAGTACTTATATAGTGTAAATGGAGTTCATTTTGCTTAACAAACACAATAGAAAATAATTTTGAATTATTTCTTAGGGTGACAGGTCCCCTTTAATTAAATAAGTGGGCTTTTGGCATGGAGATACAATTGTAACTAATAAGCGAAACAGGTCTCTTGGGGCAATTGAGACTTGCAGCTTAACCCTTTGGCTGCCACGCACGTAGCTCCTACGTGCTGCTATAAAAAGGCGTTGAATGCCCAGCACGTAGGAGCTACGTTTTATTTACCTTTTGCTTGTTCTCTGCGCTCGCTGCTTAGTCCGAGCGCAGAGAACAAGCGGAAGGTAAGGAACCCCCTAGGCAACGCGCAGAGGGGGGTTACTAGAGGCCCCTGGGGCGCGATCGCCCAGGGGCCCCTTAGAAAAAGTCAGGCACGTATATTCTACGTGCCAGACTTTTTCTCCTCTCTCCCTTCCTTCCTGCGCGCCCCCCTCCGCCCCCCTGCTTCCTGTTACTCACCGCTCCTGCTGCTGTGCCTGCATCTTCTGCCTGCGTCTGATCTCCAGCGATCTCCAGCGATCTGCAGCTCCATGGACCCCAGGTATGTGCTACTTACACACACAAACACACATACACACATATTACACTAATACACACTTATACTCACAATTACACACACACACATACATTTTCACACATTCATAGCACTTATTACACTCACAGTTACTTGCACACACACACACACGTGCACACAAAACACATTTTGCCATGTGTACACACTCACTTACTCACTCACTTTTGTAATTTTTTTTTTTTTTATCGCATCGTTTTTATTCTTGCCTAAAAAAAATGTTTTATTGCCATTGCGGATAGTGTATTCGCTAACCGCACTGCGCAATACCTTTTGTGTATTATTTTGGTGTTTTTATTACATTTTCTGTGATTTTGGTGCCATTTTATTGCATTTTCAGTTATGCATAGTTGTTGTTTGCTTTACTTTGTCTGTAAACCTAATTTGCCCAAGCCAGAATACTCAAACTGTGATTCTATTGCAGATATCACTAGGAAAAAAAAAAAACATTGATTTTAGTTTTTTGGGGGGGGGATTTTAGCGATTTTACTGCATTTCATATTGTTCTTTGTTACTTGTCTAGCACATGGACATTTTGTCTGCTGTATTTCAATTTGGCTTCCTCTGTGCCCCACATAGTTTAGTAAATCTATGCATATTGGGCATAAAATTGTTCAGTAGACCCCTGGCGTTCAAATTTAGGGTGTTTTAGGTTGGTACGTTATGAAATGTGGGGTACATAATGGGGCAAAATGCAAGCTTTGTGACGATTTTCAGAAATGTCATAAAAACCGTTCTGTTTAGCATAGCTTTGTAGTTTGGTAGTTTGCAGTAGAAAGATGTATTTACCCATTTTTGTTTTGTCAGAATGTGTACTTTCAGAAAATGTATGGTTTTCTAGGGTTTCTGTACTGTTAGGGGTTCTTATGGCACATAATACACATACCGGGTGCAAAAACTGCACGAGCCGGAGCATCATTAGTGAAAACTCATATGCACTATTTTCATTTGGGTGCCCCTGTACTCCGCATAGTTTAGTAAATTTATGAATATAGGGCATCAAACTGTTCAGTAGACCCCTGGCATTCATATTTAGAGTGTTTTATGTTTATACGTTACAAATTGTGGGGGTACATAATGAGGTAAAATGCAAGCTTTGTGACGATTTTCAGAAATGTCATAAAAACCGTTCTGTTTAGCATAGCTTTGTAGTTTGGTAGTTTGCAGTAGAAAGATGTATTTACCCATTTTTGTTTTGTCAGAATGTGTACTTTCAGAAAATGTATGGTTTTCTAGGGTTTCTGTACTGTTAGGGGTTCTTATGGCACATAATGCACATACCGGGTGCAAAAACTGCACGAGCCGGAGCGTCATTCGTGAAAACTCATATGCACTATTTTCATTTGGGTGCCCCTGCGCCCCGCATAGTTTAGTAAATCTATGAATATAGGGCATCAAACTGTTCAGTAGACCCCTGGCGTTCATATTTAGAGTGTTTTATGTTTATACGTTACAAATTGTGGGGGTACATAATGAGGTAAAATGCAAGCTTTGTGACGATTTTCAGAAATGTCATAAAAACCATTCTGTTTAGCATAGCTTTGTAGTTTGGTAGTTTGCAGTAGAAAGATGTATTTACCCATTTTTGTTTTGTCAGAATGTGTACTTTCAGAAAATGTATGGTTTTCTAGGGTTTCTGTACTGTTAGGGGTTCTTATGGCACATAATACACATACCGGTTGCAAAAACTGCACGAGCCGGAGCGTCATTCGTGAAAACGCATATGCACTATTTTCATTTGGGTGCCCCTGTACTCCACATAGTTTAGTAAATCTATGCATATAGGGCATCAAACTGTTCAGTAGACCCCTGGCATTCATATTTAGAGTGTTTTATGTTTATACGTAACAAATTGTGGGGGTACATAATGAGGTAAAATTCAAGCTTTGTGACGATTTTCAGAAATGTAATAAAAACCATTCTGTTTAGCATAGCTTTGTAGTTTGGTAGTTTGCAGTAGAAAGATGTATTTACCCATTTTTGTTTTGTCAGAATGTGTACTTTCAGAAAATGTATGGTTTTCTAGGGTTTCTGTACTGTTAGGGGTTCTTATGGCACATAATACACATACCGGGTGCAAAAACTGCACGAGTCGGAGCGTCATTCATGAAAATGAATATGCACTATTCTTATTTGGGGGCCCCTGTACTCCGCATAGTTTAGTAAATCTATGCATATAGGGCATCAAACTGTTCAGTAGACCTTAGGTCAGGGGGCTCAAACTCAATTTACCTGGGGGCCGCAGGAGGCAAAGTCAGGATGAGGCTGGGCCGCATAAGGGATTTCACAAAAAATTGGCTTTCAAGGGATAATGCAAGGAACGGCGGGCGGGAGCTGCTGATTGCGGAAATGACGTTATGCCATCATAACAGTTATTATGGGAAGACGTTCTGTGTGCACAATTAGCTCCTTAGCAGCTAATTGTGCACACAGAACGTCTTCCCATAATAACTGTTATGATGGCATAACGTCATTTCCGCAATCAGCAGCTCCCGCCCGCCGTGCCTTGCATTATCCCTTGAATCGCAATAAAAATCGCGATCCATTCATTGCTTTAGAGAAGGTGTTGTTGCGGGCCACAAAATATTGTACCGAGGTCCGCAAATGGCCCGCGGGCCGCGAGTTTGAGACCCCTGCCTTAGGTGTTCCTAGTTGGGGTGATTTTCCTTTTTGTAGGCAAGAAATTGTGTGAGATAAATGCGGCAAATTGCAACATTTTTAGGCGATTTTCTGAAATGTCATAGAAACCACTAGCTTTAGGAAAGCTTTGCAGATTGATACTTTTGTGTAGAAAGGACTCTTTACCCATGTTGGATTTGTCTGAACGTGTACTTTCCAAAAATATACGGTTTTCAGGGGTTACCCTACATTTCTGCAGTTTCTATCCCAAATAAAACTGCCATGTGTTTATGAATTAGGTAAAGGTAAGCCATGAAATTAGTGTGCACAAGGTATATTTTGGGGTCTCTAAGTGCCATGTGCTTTGATAGACCTATGTACAATGGGCATCAAACTGTTCAGTAGACCTCTGGGCTTCATATTTAGGGTGATTTATCTTGGTACCTGATCACCTATAAAAAATAAGATGCTGCATATTGGAAGTTTTGAGGTGATTTTTGGAAATGTCATAAAATTGGCAAAGAAATACATGGGTACCCATTTTAGAGTTCGGGGAATGTGTACTTTCCAAAAATATATGACTTTCTGGGGTGAGCGTACTTTTTTGTAGCATTATCCCACATATAATGATGTAAATGTGTTGATTTTGCAGAAGCTGAAATGACAGAAATGACGGATCATATGGGGGTATGTTCATATTGGGGCCCCTACATGCCACATACTTAGGTAAAACTAAACATATTGGGCATCAAACTATTCAGTGGATCCCTGGCGTTCAAATTTAGGGTGTTTTACCTTGGTACCTAACACTATGTAGGAGATAAGATGCTGCAAAATGGAAGCTTTGAGGGGATTTTTGGAATTGTCATCAAAATTGCTAACTTTAGAAATGCTTTGCGGCTTGGTTCTTTGGAGTAGAAAGACACGGGTACCCATTATAGATTCGGGGGGATGTGTACTTTCCAAAAATATATGGCTTTCTGGGGTGAGCATACTTTTTTGTAGCATTATCCCACACAAAATGATGTAAATGTGTTGATTTTGCAGAAGCTGAAATGACAGAAATGACGGATCATATGGGGGTATGTTCATATTGGGGCCCCTACATGCCACATACTTAGGTAAAACTAAACATATTGGGCATCAAACTATTCAGTGGATCCCTGGCGTTCAAATTTAGGGTGTTTTACCTTGGTACCTAACACTATGTAGGAGATAAGATGCTGCAAAATGGAAGCTTTGAGGGGATTTTTGGAATTGTCATCAAAATTGCTAACTTTAGAAATGCTTTGCGGCTTGGTTCTTTGGAGTAGAAAGACACGGGTACCCATTATAGATTCGGGGGGATGTGTACTTTCCAAAAATATATGGCTTTCTGGGGTGAGCGTACTTTTTTGTAGCATTATCCCACATATAATGATGTAAATGTGTTGATTTTGCAGAAGCTGAAATGACAGAAATGACGGATCGTATGGGGGTAGGTTCATATTGGGGCCCCTACATGCCACATACTTAGGTAAACCTAAACATATTGGGCATCATACTGTTCAGTGGACCCCTGGCGTTCAAGTTCAGGGTGTTTTATCTTGGTACCTAATGATACATGGGAGATTAGATGCTGCAAATTGGAAGCTTTGAGAGGATTTTTGGAAATATTATCAAAATTGCCAACTTTAGGAAAGCTTTGCGACTTGGTACTTTGGAGTAGAAAGACATGGGTGCCCATTTTACATTCGGGGGAATGTGTACTTTCCAAAAATATATGGCTTTCTGGGGTGAGCGTACTTTTTTTGTATCGTTGTCCCACACAAAATGATGTAAATGTATTGATTTTGCAGGAGCGGAAATGACAGAAATGGCAGATCATATGGGGTATGTTCACATTGGAGCCCCTACATGCCACATACTTAGGTAAACCTATACATATTGGGCATCAAACTGTTCAGTGGACCCCTGGCGTTCAAATTTAGGGTGTTTTACCTTGGTACCTAACACTATGTAGGAAATAAGATGATGCAAAATGGAAGCTTTGAGGGGATTTTTGGAATTGTCATCAAAATTGCTAACTTTAGAAATGCTTTGCGGCATGGTTCTTTAGAGTAGAAAGACACGGGTACCCATTATAGATTCGGGGGGATGTGTACTTTCCAAAAATATATGGCTTTCTGGGGTGAGCGTACTTTTTTGTAGCATTATCCCACATATAATGATGTAAATGTGTTGATTTTGCAGAAGCTGAAATGACAGAAATGACGGATCATATGGGGGTAGGTTCATATTGGGGCCCCTACATGCCACATACTTAGGTAAACCTAAACATATTGGGCATCATACTGTTCAGTGGACCCCTGGCGTTCAAGTTCAGGGTGTTTTATCTTGGTACCTAATGATACATGGGAGATAAAATGCTGCAAACTGGAAGCTTTGAGAGGATTTTTGGAAATATTATCAAAATTGCCAACTTTAGGAAAGCTTTGCGACTTGGTACTTTGGAGTAGAAAGACATGGGTACCCATTTTACATTCGGGGGAATGTGTACTTTCCAAAAATATATGGCTTTCTGGGGTGAGCATACTTTTTACTAGCTTTATCCCACATATAAGGATGTAAATGTATTGATTTTGCAGGAGCTGAAATGACAGAAATGATAGATCATATGGGGGTATGTTCACATTGGGGCCCCTACATGCCACATACTTAGCTAAACCTATACATATTGGGCATCAAACTGTTCAGGGGACCCCTGGCGTTCATATTTAGGGTGTTTTATTTGGTTACTTTATGACCTGTAGGAGATAAGATACTATAGACTGGAAGCTTTGAAGCGATTTTTAATAAAAATCACAAGTTTTGATAAAAACCAATAACTTTAGGAAAGCATTGCGACTTGATAGTTTGGAGTAGACAGACAGTTGTGCCTATTCTGGATTCCCCAGAATCTGTTCTTTCCAAAAATGTACAATTTTATGGGATAAACCTTCTGTTAGTGGAATTTTTGTCCTTGAAATCTAAAGTATGCAGCTTTCTGGAGCAGTGCTTTGGAAATTTGGTAGTGTACTGCTGGGAGTTTTTGACCTATACAAGTGAGAAATCGCCATAAAACTATATATATTTGGTATTGGCACGTTCAGGAGACATGGGACTTTCCAAATCAGGTGTATTTTAGTGCATAAAATAATTTTTGTTTCTGGTGTATGTGTTTATATTATGGAAAATATTTTTTTTAAAATTTTTTTAGACATTTAGAAGCCTATATCTTGTTACAGAATTGGAATTACACAAAAATTCCACCATATTTTGAAAGCTTAGGATGTCCCGAAAAAAACGATATATAGTTTTCCTGGGTAAACTAAAATTCCCCCCAAGGAAAAGCCCCTAAAGTCAAACAGTGCAAAATGATCAAAACGGCTGGCAGTGAAAGGGTTAAAAGGGGCAATTTCACCTTTTTCAGCAAAACTGTAAAAACACATAAAACAGGACCCCAAAACCCCCAGAAATGTGTTCAAACTTGGTGGGGGTGGTCAAAAAAATTGCTGCACTTCACGCTGCATTTATTTTTGTACCTCTTTCCATTTTCAAAATGTTGAGAGGTATGGCTTATATTATTACAACCCTGTCCAGCAAGGCATTTTCTTGAGAAGTAGCTCTCTGCTGCTTTCATTGTCACCATAAAGGCCTCTTCTTAGCTTCTGTGCATCCTTGTACTGTGGCTTAGTAAAACATTTAAATCTGTTGTTGAAATGGATTTTCACTGAACAATCTCCATCACAAGTCCATTGATTTCTCTTCCTTGTGTTTCTGCTCTCACTTTAGTTTTTATGGAGTCGATTGTTCCTGAATCTTTTAGCAGAGTCTATTCTAGCAACCCAAAGGCAGTTAGACATTTTATTATAAGGTTCTCATTTTCCAAAGAGTCTGAAAGGGATATACAAATGCCTGGGTTATTATTATAATCAAAGTGTGTAAGAGTTGAAAAAAGTCTAGAACTCAATAGGGCTTTGTAAACTCACTAACTGGTAACTGTTTTCATTTCTCTTGACAAAAGAGCAAAGGTCACAGTTAGTGACCAAAACTGGGTTATTACTAAATAAAAAAAAATCCCCAGATCCTTCTCAGTTAAGGATACACTCATTTAGTGTATATTTTTTTACATTACTTTTACATTTGCATATCATTGAACCTCATTTTCCAGTTTGCTGCCCAGTTTTCTAATTGTGTGAAAATGCTCTGTAAAATGGCAGCATCCTGCATGGAATTTATATTTTTGCACAAGTTAGTATCATCAACAAAAACCTAAGCTGCTTTAAATAAATGCAAAACTGCTGAAAAGTTTCTGAAATGGCAAAAAATCCACTCAAAGGAAAGCCCTGGAGCTATAAACGCAGGGACTGCATGACAAGGATCCGAATGACCTGCAGCCAGATTACACTGGTTTATGTTTAGAGATTGGCAGAACTAGGTGCAACTGTGATTAGGTGAGAAGGAAAGAGTTAAGGCAGGAGAAAGCCAGCCTGGGGGGTGGAGAAAGAGAGGGATGTGATGTAAGGAAAAGTAGCACTCACTTTCTTATCTTCTGAGCAGGTAGAAATGTCCCACCCATCCTCCTTTTTTGCATATTTTACAAAAAATGTCAGGAGTTTTCTTCTTTATGTTCTCATATTATCTCTTAACTTAAGAGTCAGCATTGTATTAATTCATGTTAACTACGATTGCTTGATCCAGGGAATGTTTCCGATCGCCATGGGGATCCGGAAGGAATTTTTTCCCTTTTGAGGCATAACTGGCACTGACTTCAGGTTGGGTTTTTTCCTTCCTCTGGATCAAAACAGTGGATATATGATAATGTACCTTGCCAGATTACTGCACAGGTAATTTTAGCAGAGGGAGAAAGGAGGTTACTGTACGGTGGATTGATACAGACACTACTACTAGGTGACAGCCTGCTTTCCTATCATTAAGACTGCTGGTAACAGAGTTTGAGGCCATCCTCTCTGTAGGTAGAGGCAGTCTAATACTCAGTGGAGAATATAATGACACAGTGCTAATCTCAAATGGCAACTATGGAAGTCTTCAATGAGGAACAGCGGGTGTGGCCTCCCACCTTTCTGGCTGCTTTGATGGCTTAACTTTGAGTAAGATTTAAATGCTATCAATACTGAGATTAATTGGCCCCCTGCATGGTTCTCAGATTCAGGCTGTAATCCCCCTGTATTGTTTAAAAATGTAATCCGCTGTGTTGTTCACACTTTTTAATACCTGCATTGTTCACCCCCTGCAGTGTTCACACCTCAGGCTCAGGCTGTAATCACCCACAATGTTCCCCTGTTCATACCTCAGACATTGTATGTACTGCCTGGCCTATGGTGCCTCACACAGACAGCATAGGGTAGGCAGAGCATGGCACATAGGCAGCATAGGGCAGGGAGGGTATGGCACACACAGGTAGGGCAGGCAGAGTATGGCACACACAGGCAGCATAGGGTAGGAAGGGTATGGCACACACAGGCAGGGTAGGGCAGGGAGGGTATGGCACACACAGGTAGGGCAGGCAGAGTATGGCACACACAGGCAGCATAGGGTAGGAAGGGTATGGCACACACAGGCAGGGTAGGGCAGGCAGAGCATGGCAAACACAGGCAGCATAGTGCAGGTAGAGTATGCTACACACAGGCAGCTAAGGGCAGGCAGAGTATGGCTCACACAGGCAGCAGAGGACAGGCAGAGTATGGAAAGCACAGGCAGCATAGGGCAGGTAGAGTATGGCACACACAGGCAGCATAGGGCAGGGAGGGTATGGCACACACAGGCAGTGTAGGGCAGGCAGAGCATGGAACACCCAGGCAGCTAAGGGCAGGCAGAGTATGGCAAACACAGGCAGCATAGCGCAGGTAGAGTATGGCACACCCAGGCAGCTAAGGGCAGGCAGAGTATGGAATACACAGGCAGCATAGGGTAGGCTGAGTATGGCACACACAGGCAGGGTAGGGCAGGCAGAGTATGGCACACACAGGCAGGGTAGGGCAGGAAGAGTATGGCACACACAGGCAGCATAGGGCAGGCAGAGTATGGCACTCACAGACAGCATAGGGCAAGTAGCGTGCTGCCTGTGTGTGCCATATTCTGCCTGCCCTATGCTGCCTGTGGGAGGTGAACCTGGTAGGGCAGTGCTGTCCAACTTCTGTTGTACCGAGGGCCGCAATTTTTCCGACCTACGTGGTGGAGGGCCGATAATGGAAGCCAGTTTTGACCACTCCCATTTTTGAAACCACACCCACTTGAACCCACACCCATGTTATCACATGACCATACCCATATTAATGGTTGTAGAACAGCAAAAACCTGCCATACTCTGCCTGCCCTACCCTGCCTGTGTGTGCCATACTCTGCCTTCCCTGCCCTGCCTGTGTGTGCCATACTCTGCCTTCCCTGCCCTGCCTGTGTGTGCCATACTCTGCCTTCCCTGCCCTGCCTGTGTGTGCCATACTCTGCCTTCCCTGCCCTGCCTGTGTGTGCCATACTCTGCCTTCCCTACCCTGCCTGTGTGCCATACTTTCCCTGTGTTTGCCATTCTTGGCTGGTTTGTGCCATACTTGGCCTGTGTGTGCCATACTCTGCCTTCCCTACCCTGCCTGTGTTTGCCATTCTTGGCTGGTTTGTGCCATACTCTGCCTGTGTGTGCCATACTCTGCCTGTGTGTGCCATACTCTGCCTGTGTGTGCCATACTCTGCCTGTGTGTGCCATACTCTGCCTGTGTGTGCCATACTCTGCCTGTGTGTGCCATACTCTGCCTGTGTGTGCCATACTCTGCCTTCCCTACTCTGCCTGTGTGTGCCATACTCTGCTTGCCCTATGATGCCTGTGTGTATAGCACACAGGCAGCCTACAGTGACACAATGCTGGCACTGCTCCTACAGTCTGCACAATAACTATATATTATTGGATGAGTAGTGAAACTTCTTCAATGATTACTAAACAAGTCCAGTTGCTTCAAATTTTTTTATACTAGACATACCATGACCTGGATGAATGAAAATCTTCATAGACAACTATATATTAAAAAACTTTTTAATTGAAGTACCACCTCAGTATGTCTATGTCAGTATATGTTCTTTTTGTAGTGTGCAGGGATTAGTTGTGGGTTTCTACTGCTCCTGAGGTGTGAACAGGGGAACAATATGGGTGATTACAGCCTGAGCCTGAGGTGTGAACACTGCAGGGGGTGAACAATGCAGAGATTAAAAGGTGTGAACAACACAGGGGATTACATATTTAAACAATACAGGGGGATTACAGCCTGAATCTGAGGTGAGAACCATGCAGGGGGGGCAGTTAATCACAGTACTGATACCATTTAAAGCTTACACAAGAGTAAACTATCAAAGCAGCCAGACAGGTGGGGGGCCACACAGAGGGGGGTCGCGGGCCGCCAGTTGGACAGCACTGTTCTAGACCAATATTTCTTAATTTAACCATTAACCTTCTGTGCAATACTATATCAAATGCTTTAGCAAAGACTAAGTGGGTTACACCCACTGCTTGCCTCCTCATAAAAGGCAACTAAATTTGTTTGGCAAGATCTGTTACCAATAAAAACATGCTGGTACAAACTCATAGTATTGTGATTTTCAATTTTTTCAGTCAAGTATCTTATCCCTTAATACCCCTTCCACTTTTTTTTGACATGAGCCAATTCTTTTCTCGCTGTGAATTTTTGTGTCCATTTCGTGAGAAAATCCACCAATGGCAAAAAGCGAAAATTCACCATGAATCCATGCCTGCTGAAAAATTTCAGTCATCACTATTCATTTGTAAAGAACTTGTGAAGCTTCCTCCATTTTTAATAGTAACTGGGCTTTATTCTCCTGGTGTTTAGCATATACCAGTGATAATTGTCTTTGTAACATTTAGCCCTTAGCTGGTAAACTGTAGCCAGCCTTTTAGCTGTACTTTCCCCTAGCATACCGGACCCTCCTTCATTGAGGTGCAATCAGTCAGGGCTATATAGATTGTACCCCAAGGAAAAATCAGCTATGCTCTCTCATAAGGCACATTTTGTATGCAACTTGTGAACTATGGATGCTAAAGTTTAAAGCCACTGTCTAGGCAGGTGATGTCATTTCTGACTATCATGCATTCCACCATGTAGTCCGTCAAAGGAAATAGCGCTGTTATTTCAGTATTCCTCCAAGTTAACAGCTCACTTTGGAGAGTAGAACAATGATATTAGTGACTTTCTTCCAAAGTTATGGTTGCATGAAGCTTATAAATGAACAGTCTATGAAACGGAGAGGGGGCAGACCTACTCAGACTATTACAAATACAATTACATAAGTGCTACGCATTTAATTTGTTAAACAAGTATCCTTAGGCACATTTTTGATTAAACAAAACCTTAACCTGCCATGGACTCTATTTAGGGTTTGGTATTGTTTAATCAAAAATGTGCCAGAGGATACTTGTTTAACAAGTGAAACTTGTATCCTTTTATGAAAAGCAAATTCATAGTTTATTCATTCATTAATTTTTTATGTATTCCAGAAAATCCTTGAATAAATATTACTTGTAATGAACACCCCATTAAGAGATATTTATTTATGTATTTGAATAAATGGAATCTATTTTTCTGCTGAATTTTGGACATTACTTCAAGAAATATTCTTGTACAAAACATTCATGAATGTATTTTAATTAATAGTAACGATCATTTACAGTAGTATTCTAGTGGTAACCCCCTACAGCTGATTGCTGTACCTTAGGTGGTGGTGCTGAAGCCCCCTGGATACTTGGCATGATATCACAATCAGTACACAAAGTGGAATTAGGGGCAGCACTCATGCTGATGAATGAAAGTTATTTAACTCATAAATGGGTTAAATAGCTTTCATTCATCAGCTATTTTGCAGCTCCTAATTTCACTTTGTGTAATGGTTTAATTACCTAATTTTGTATACTTCATTCTATTAGGGCCCGCTTTAATAATAATTTAGTTTCACCAAGAGAATGATTTATTAATTTATTTTTTTGGTTTTTTCTTTTTGCAATATTATATATTGCAATCTCTTTAAGAGATCACTCTTTGAGCAATATCCCTTTTGTCAACTTAGTTTTCTCTACCAATGGGAACCAAAGGAAGGCTTTTGTAAAATCTGCATATATTACATGGCAGTTTATGGTTTGTTTAGATAAGCAAGATATGCCTTGTTTAACCAGAGATATGTATAGAAACTATATGCAACTTGGATTTCATTGAAAATTGATTTGAACACGACAGAACCCTGCTGTTATTCATAAAGATGTTAGTGGTCAGATTGAACGGTTACATAACATCAAGGTGACATCTAACATTTATATAAATTTCAGGGGTGTATATTATTGATTATAACTGACAGCTCTCTATAATCAAATGAATGTTTTGAGAGATCTCTTTCTTCGCTTGAGGTGGGCAGAGATGTGGTATGGTGAAGAAAAGTGCCAGGTACTGTGCATCTTATACACACGTGTCGTTAAATTATAAGGGTAAATTCTGATGTCAGAACATGCTGTTTAGAAGGATATAACATAACATAGGAAAGTGATAAAACTACATTTTATATGTATGTGTGTGACCTGACCTGATTGGGTTGATGGTCACTAAGAAGGTGTAGAGCAGTGATCCCCAACCAGTGGCTCGCAAGCAACATGTTGCTCTCCAACCCCTTGGATGTTGCTCTCAGTGCCCCCAAACCAGGTAGTTATTTTTGAATTCTTGACTTGGTGGCAAGTTTTGGTTGAATAAAAACAAGATTTACTACCAAATAAGCTGTAAGCTGATAGTGTGCATAGAGGCTGCCTTATGGTCATTCTTAGCCTTTATTTGGCACCTCCATGAACTTTTATAGTGCTTGGGTTGCTCTCCAAGTCTTTCTACATTTGACTGGACCCCTGGTGTAGAGGGTCACTTCTCTGCAGGATTTATGCAGTCTTTTACTCTTTGTTGCAGTCTTTGTTTAATTTTGTCCCTGTCCAGCCAGGATCCATTCATGCCTATGTTTTGAGGGAGGCATCATATCTAGGCAAACTTATTACTACTGACAGCATATCCACTCCAGTGATTTCTTCTGTAAAGCCTGTTTGAACCACAGAGTGGATAGAACCTTTGCTTAGGTTTTTAGACTTCCTTAAGGATTAAGGTCATGCTTGACCACATGGCCTCTCACAGCTTGGATGGCAGACCTGCAATCCAGGTGTTTAATTTATCTGCCACTCTGCTTCTTTAGATAGGTAGTCTTCATCCGGAAGTAGATTACTGTGAATTGGTCTACTGGTCATCTGGTTTCCTGGTGTTGCACCTCAAATTGCAGAAGACAGACTTTTCAAAATTGTTTTATTATATTACTCCACAAGAATCTTGTGAACAACTACAGTATATGACTAAAAGTCCGAAGCATCCACAACCACTTGAATTTCTGCATGGTTGTGTATGGCACCACTGCTCTTTGGTCTCCTGTTCCTGTGTGTACTTTTTGAGGCAGGGGAAACGTGGAGCTTTAGGCATCATTTTGAAAATGAGCATTGGCTCTTTCCTCTGAGACAGCAAAGATATGCTTCAGTACTATTGTTGCCAGGCTTTCTTTTTAGATTTTGGTTGCACAGTGTGTGCATAGTTACTGATACTTAACCCTGTGGTTTCTTCCTTACATAACTACTATGTTTGTTGTGGCTCTCCCAAAACAAGGACAGTTGAGTTAATTCCCTTAATTGATGTCCACTACCTTTTGTGTTTATGGCCTCAGTCCTGCAGCTCTCTTTGTGCATCAAACCATGGCTAGATCTATTTCATTTCTCAAAAAAAATCCTGTTGAAGACATATTTACAAAGTGAGAGCATAGTTATATTAGTTAAAAAGTATATTAAGCACACGCCCTATTCAATAAACACAGTTGAGAAATAGGGAATACTGCCCCTTTAAACCCCAAAGAAGACAATGCATAAGCAAAAGGCGAAAGCTCAGGAATCATTGTTCTTCACTGACTACCTCAGTTCAATAACTATGTGTCCTCCCATATAATTGTGATAATTGTGTTGGGCTTAATGATTAATTCCTTTCCTAACTTTTGGGATGTCTGATTTAATCAACAAGTGAAGAATTATATATCTGGAGATCTTTAGCATCATAATGTTCTGAACCGCTCGGCGGATAAAATCAATTTCTCAGGTCAGCATGATTTCTGGAAAAACATTTAGTTCTTTGTGATTAAAATAAAACGAAATTGTGGGTTAAGCAAATCAGGTTCTCTATTAAATGTTGTTAAGTTGCTCCATGTGTTCATGCAGGAAATGCACTAAACCTCAAAAACAAAAAAAAATCTCTTTGCAAAGCAATTTTTTGCATTGTATTTTTTAGAGAATTTTAAGAGACTATCATATGTGCTGCAGACACAAGATTATGGGGTCCCTTATAAAAAAAAAGAAGTGACTTAAGGTCAGCTGCTTATCTACATAAATAAAAAAAAACTTGGGTTAAACTGAACCACTGCATTTACCGTACTTTCATTTTCTAGTAAACTGCTCACACCTCACTGTTTGGTGGACATAGTTAACTGAACTAAACTTTGCTAGGAGCATTTTATTAATTGCATGTTAGTATCTGTATTTTGTATTTTAATCATTTCCCAAAGATGTTATGTAGTGTGTTTTAAATAAGTTTTAAGGTATAGGACCTATTATCCAGAATGTTTGGGACCTGGGGTTTTCCTGATAAGGGGTTTTAGATTTAGATCACCATACCTTAAGTCAGTGCTTTCCAACTTCTGCGGTGCCGAGGGCCGGAATTTCTCTAGCATACATGGTGGAGGGCTGCTAATGGAAGCCAGTTATGACCACTCCCTTTTTTTAAACCACACCCACTCAAAACCACACCCATTTTATCACACTGGTGGTAGTGCAACAAAAACCCAAACGCTTGGTCCTCACTGCAAGGATATCAACCGTCATTCATATGTGAAAGAATTATATTATGTCATATTAAGACATACCCTTAAATCCATATGCCTCCTCCTCCCCTGTGGATAGCACAGCAACCCCCAGCACATAATTACACACCATAGGGACCATTTATTGGCTATTTCCAACTGCTAACAAACTCCCAGAACAAACCCCTACCAGGTTTACCTCCCACAGGCAGCATAGGGCAGGCAGAATATGGCACACACAGGCAGCACTCTGCCTGCCCTATGCTGCCTGTGTGTGCCATACTTTGCCTGCCCTATGCTGCCTGTGTGTGCCATACTCTTCCTGCCATACCCTGCCTGTGAGTGCCATACTCTGTCTGTCTTATGCTGCCTATGTGTGCCATGCTCTGCCTGCCCTACCCTGCCTGTGTGTGCCATACTCTGCCTGCCCTAGCCTGCCTGTGTGTGCCATACTCTGCCTGCCCTATGCTGCCTGTGTATGCCATACTCCACCTGCCCTACACTGCCTGTGTGTGCCATACCCTCCCTGCCCTATGCTGCCTGTGTATGCCATACTCTGCCTGCCCTATGCTGCCTGTGTGTGCCATACTCTACCTGCCCTATGCTGCCTGTGTTTTCCATACTCTGCCTGCCCTATGCTGCCTGTGTGTGCCATACTCTGCCTGCCCTTAGCTGCCTGTGTATGCCATACTGTACCTGCGCTATGCTGCCTGTGTTTGCCATGCTCTGCCTGCCCTACGCTGCCTGTGTGTGTCATCCCTCCCCGCCCTATGCTGCCTGTGTGTGCCATACTCTGCCTGCCCTACCTGTGTGTGCCATACCCTCCCTGCGATATGCTGCCTATGTGCCATGCTCTGCCTACCCTATGCTGCCTGTGTGAGGCAGCATAGGCCAGGCAGTACATACAATCTGAGGTGTGAACAGGGGAACAATGTGGGTGATTACAGCCTGAGCCTGAGGTGTGAACACTGCAGGGGGTGAACAATGCAGGGATTAAAAAGTGTGAACAACACAGCAGATTACATTAAACATAAACAATACAGGGGGGTTACAGCCTGAATCTAAGGTGAGAACCATGTAGGGGGAAGCCCAGTTTAATCAGGTATTTTCTAATAAAGCATTCAAAATACTAAGTGGTTTGCAGGATAGGGCAATTATTGGGGCAGGGTAGAATAGATTTTTTACTTAAAATTTTTTAGCGTTACTTTTCCTTTAATGTATAGCTTTACTGGTTCTTTTAAAAAAAAAAAAAAAACACTGCTTTGGCAGTGATAATTCTTTTAAAATGTAAATTAAGGTAATAAAGATTGGGACAAAGACTTTTATTTATTTTTAAAGCTAGCTAATTATCACATATCTCAGTACAGTATGTTACACTATGGGATCCTTCAATGAATTCATGCTTTTTCAATTCATATACTGATTTTGTAATGTTTTTAAGTTAATATCCACTTTTATCTATATACTGCTTATATAAATAATACATTTATTGAGTAAAAAACTTATTTTTTTATGAAAGTAAATTCAATGTGTTGGTTTGTGTGGACAGTTAGTAGTAGTAGAATTTATGTCAGCATAGTTCTGATGAAAACCAAGCTTATTCTTTCAAGTTTATAGCAATTATAAAAATAACACTGCCAGTCATGATGCATACAAAATGAAAACAATGACTTGCTTTATTACCATGATGATATTTTAAATCATTTTTCTTCACTTAGAATTTGGAGTCTATTAGCAAAATATTTGGGAATTTCATGGAAGAGTAAATGCATTCTTTGTATATTGACTAAACAGGAGCAGCATTGGGCTTTATAGATAGCACCACCATAAAACATCATTATATGCCGTCTCCTCTATCAGCGTTGTTTGTCTGTTGTTCAAAGCCAAGAAGAGGCTTATTTTAATAGCAGGCCAAGCCCCAGCCAAATGTGTTAAATTGAAGGCCACCATGAAAGAATGGAATGATATTGTCTTTCCTAAAGCAAATGAACAGAAGTCAGCTTAGGATGATATCCATTACACTGCAAACCTGTATTATATTACAGTTTATTCAAGTACCTAATTGACCTTCAACATTTATAGACATAACCTAATTTGGATGAAAATGATAACTATAAAGTTAAAAATTTAGATCATAAAAACTATTACAGAAATGCCAAAGTCCTGTGTATAAACCACCCCAAACAAATATTCCCTTTTCTAATATTACACTGCCAGTCTTCTATTTTTACATCATAAAACTAATAATTAGTGATGAGTGAAAATTTGCAAAAATTAGCGATTCTTGCAAAAGATTTGCAAAACGGTGGAAAATTGATGAAACAGCAAACTTGTACCCCTAATTGTTTATTGTGTTTACATAATAAATGCAGCATTAGTTCATTATAAACTCCTGCCAATAGGAGTGTTTAATTCTGTAATCCTGATTGCACTTTAATTGTGAAACTAGGTAATTTTAGATTTCATGACCATGTGAACACCAGAACATTTTAGATTGCTACATGCAGGCAATGGGTGTATTGAATTGAAAATGAGTGCCAGGCTGCTTCAGGAAGTAGGTTATTTGTGCAAGAATACACCTCTCCAGCAGGCAAAACAAGTAAGTACTAATTTAAACTGAACATATGCAAAACACTGGTCCTATTTACTAAAGGCACAAACTGACAAACTGCAGTAATACATACTAGGCAATTACAATATGAACAAGCATGTCACTCCCCTATAACCAGGGAATGCAAAAGGGCTGGCCAGTAGGCACAAATTTAAGGTCCCAGTCATTGCTGGGGCTGTAGAAACAAATCAGTATTACTGCTCCATATGTCACATGGCCACAAAGCGTATGGTTCTAGGCATCAAGATGTGTAAAAATTTGGTATGTAGTGAGGTGACTGATCACTTCTGCACTACTTATAGCATTCACAAGCACGCACAAAGTTCACATTGCAAAATACTTTAAGAAGGGCCACTGCATAGAGGCAATATGCAATAGGCCATTTTTAAGGATTAGAGAAAAGTAACTGTATTATTTATTGCTTGGCCGCCTCTGTGCCTTAGGCACATTGCTCCTCGTTGTGTTTTATATATATAATAAGTTAAATGCTTGTACGGTTATATTATATCTTCCAGCAAAGGGTAAGAGCTTATGTTGCAGATACAAAGAATGCCAAGGGGAAAATAACATCATCAATGCGTCCAATATAGAGGAAACCCTTTTAATGAAATGTATAATAATATAAAAATTTGTTTCTTGCATTCAGTTTCTGTAGCAGCTTCTAATGTTGACCACTAAACACCGTAGCCTCATTAAGTTTTTATCCAACTTCCACCCTCCTGCAAATTGTGTCATACCTAATAAGCATTTATTAAAGCACAGAGCCACCACTACCAAGGAACGTGGGACTAACATGAGAAAGATATAGATACAACTGCAGAGAACAGCTTGAAGGCATTCCCACTCTCAGAGGGAAGCTGTCTTTCTTTGCTGTTAATACAAACCCTCTGCATAAAGTACATCAATTTTAATCCAATCATTTGCCAGTCTTGAGTTGCCCTTGAAAAAGTTTTTTATGCATTTTTCCCCTCAAAAAAAAAAAGAAAAATAATAAGATGCTGCAGCACACTGTGGTTGCTTTTCATCTTCGAAGTTAATTTTCTATGGAATTTGACATAGTCGATTTATAAGATCCACATGTACATGCTAGCTAATCAGTCCATTTCACATTCTTATTGAAGCAGGAATTCAAATTGCGTGAGCGATGAGTAAATGTGCAATGAATGTGAAAAACCTGCTATCAGTTATTATTATACTTGCTAAAAGGCTACTGTGTATCTGAAATAGCTTTTCCTTCTGTTATGAGCATTTGTATATATATATATATATATATATATATATTGTGACACTTGAATCTGGTTCAGTGTCTTAGGGCCGCTTCCCACAGTCTTTTAGGGTAAACATAGCAGTCACAGAGGTTGCTCTCTTAAAGGCAAGTGCCAGCAGTTTATTTTGTTACAAAACTTCAGTAACAAACACAAAATAAGAAACAGGAAAATAAACCCTTGCACCAGAGCGCTGGCTAAATACAATTGGCAGCCTAACTACAGTTGGGTGGCTTTTCCAACTCCAACTTAATAGAAGCAAACAAAATCAGAAATCATAAGTACCTTTCCCATGCAGCGCAGCTCCTGCTACCTGTGTAGTGGGGAAGAGACTCTCCCTCCCCCCACTGGAGTCTTTTTAAAAGGCTCTCAGCTGCAGCAATCACCTTGCTGCTAAGGTCTGTATTAAAGGGCTGGGTTTGTGATTAATTATTCCATGTTCCAGGGTACCAACTATGCAAAACCCTGGGAGAAACATATCGTCCATCTACAACTAACCCAGCCATTTTATTACAATATATATATATACATACACACACATATATATATAGAATTGTAATTATGTATTGTTGTAACAGGTATTAAGGCTCTGTCCTCATGAAAAATGTTATATATGGAAACATTTGCCACTAACTTGGACAAGATGCAAAGCTTTTTCCATACAGATATAAAGTGGAATATGGAATTGAGTGCTCCACTTGAATTACATATACATTTACACCTATAACTGCCCCAGGAACTTAAAATAATACCCTGATGTGTTTGTGATATGCTATGCTAATAATTTTCACCACCTACTCTGGTTCACTGAATGGCTCTTCTAGATGTCTGATATGGCAGTAAGTAAATAAATATATTAAATTAAATATTAATATATATATAATATTTTTATGATAGGATTTCAGTGTTCTGAACATATAAATATACAAGAGTTTATTGACCTTTAAAGTGCGATAATGTATATCAAAATTTCATATACCTTGCCTAGGGTAGCAAACATTCCTTTAGGACTATTCTAACATGTACAAAAAGTGTCCAAACATAAAAGTAAATGAGAAGTCAGTTGCGTTTCAGGTTTTATTCTGTTTCAAATTACTGCATCATGAATCACAGATTATGAATAAAGATGTAATTTAGGAGAACTCTGTATCATAATAAATCAATATTTCTTTTAAAATGGCCCTTTAACCTGTAATTTTGACACATAAGTGTTGCATACGTTGTGCAGGAAAGTTACATTTTCAAGCAAATATATGATACATTTAAATTCAAAAGTAAAAGCATTTGGTTCATTGCCTTGTGAAGCAGTAAAAACAATATGTTTGCACTAGTGATTGAAAAAGCAGGTGTTTTTGTAATCTCTTTTTAAGTACCTGGCCTCTGAACCCTCAGCACATTCTGATATCATGAATACTAAGAAAACAATTACTGGTTGGCCACTCTGTAAGAATATCCATCTGTCCTTGATGGTTGCCATTTAGAGTGCAACTTGAATGGTATGCAGACACTTGTTCAAAGTGAGCTGAACATCGGTTAAATAAATAAACTTGCTACAAGTTCCTGTATTTAGGGTGCCATTATCAAGTGCCTAAAAATTCATCTAAGCTGATCCCACAGTTTGTTATAGGGCCTGTCACTGTATATTTTACTTTGGGTGCTAGTCTCTACTTTCTATAAATGTTGTGCTAGGGTGCCATTAACCATTGTTTTCCTTGTATCATGGAATATGCTCTTACTCCATTATGTTCTGGAGATTACCCATCATTCTCACTGCACAATATGCTGTGAACTCCATCGCCTATTGCTCTCATACTGTAACATGGAAGAGATGCCAATATTCACTGTTCTCACGGCAGAGTATGCTGGGGTTACCATTATCTCTACACCTTATCTATAGTGTAGTAAATTTAGAGTACATTGCTGTAGCAGTTTTAAATACTAAATAGGAATGAGAAAACGTTTTCAGCATGTACAATTTTGAATCTGTTGCACAAGAAAAAAAAAATCACACACACATTATTATTATTTGCCTATTACATTCCACATCAACCAAGACTGCAGCCTTCCCACTGTCTAGATCAGGAGCTGTCCAGGCAGCCACTGCTTTGTTCAGTGTAGTTGGTAGAGGGAATTTCACTAACGTAGTGTAAGAGCTACAACTGGATCTAAGTGAGGCAGTGCGAGAAACTGGGAAAAAGATATCTATACAGTACGATATTGACTGTGAAGTCACTAATAATCATTACAATGTCATTGTAAAGATGGATATGTATATGTGGCATATAATATGCTGTCTGTTGATGTGAAACTGCATATATTCTGTGTTCTGACTCTTATTGCAACTGTACCTTGTATTTATTTGTATTTATTGTTGTACTTTGTATTTATCCATTACATTTAACCCCCCTGTCTGTATTAATGAATCCTACTGTACAGGGCTGCGTACATAAGTAGCGCTTTATAAATAAAGATATACATACATACATACATACAATTCTGGCATTATTAAATACTGAACATTATTATACTTATGAAATGGCACAGAACCATCAGTACAGTATTTTATTACTGACTGCTGGTGGTAGCTGGTTGGGCAACAGTGAAATGTTACTGCCTCTGTCTTGCACTATTGTGACAGTAGATTCACATTCTAGGCTTTTCTTTTTCTACTTACAATTGCTGCTTTATGGGACCCCTCTGGGTTCAGGGTCTAAGAAAGTCTCCTCTATTAGCATCATCAAAAATACTTTTTCTATACAGATGGTGAGGTCAATAAACTCACATATTTTAACAGGCTACTGGAGACAAATATTTTGGCTGTTGTGCCAACATCATGCAATATCCCTTTTTTGAACTTTACACAGAAAACACACTTTTGGAATTTTGGGCTAGCTTCAAGACAGCAGCACATCTGTATTATATGATACAATTCATGTGAGGTAAATCCTTAATAACACTGCCAGGTCTACATGAAACCTGATCTGGGTTTGAAGACTCACTACCTAATGTGTTCTATTGATGAAAGGCCTTTATGGCATTCCTGAATATGGCCTCTGCCTGGAGATGTCAGATAAGGGTTTTTTATAGGAAAGCCCTGGAGCTAAAAAAATGCAGGGGCTACATTACAAGGGATCCAAATGACCAGCAGCCAGATTACACTGGTTTATGTTTAAAGATTGGCAGAATCAGATGCAGCTGTGATTGGTTGAAAAGAAATGAGTCAAGGAAGGAGAAAGCTGGGATGGGGGTGGAGAAGGATAGGGATGTGATGTCATGAGAGAAGCAGTTCACTTCCTATCTAATGAGCAGGTAGAAACATGAAGCAGAGCTTTCTCTGTAATATAATGTTATTAGCTGTAGTATATACATACTAACTCCTCACTATACTGCTGGCTTTGGGAGTAGAACTATTTGGGCAGATGGCTTGTTAGTCTTTTGCTGTATATTATTGTTTTACAGCAGGTAATCTCACTGTAGTCACTCAAGCAGCATGGAAGTCAGCCTAGGCCCAAAAGGTACCTTCTCTATTATATATGTCTATGAAGATTTTTCATCTTTCGTCTTCAATGATTACTAAACAAGTCCAGTTGCTTTAAATTTATTTATACTAGATATTCTCTATTATATAGAAACCCAGGCAGATGGCTGTAACTTTCCTGTGCTTTGCTTTTCTAAGACTACATATTGCACTGTATTTCTACAGTTATATTTACTTGATTCAGCAGCCTGTCATTGGAGTTTGTCCTCTAATTTTACTGGGCTTATCAAGTTGCAGATGTCATCTATATATACATGATTAACCCATGCATAACCTGCAGGCTAGCCATATAGTTATATTGACAACATTCCAACTGCCCTGTTATAAAACTCTGTAGAGGCTACACACTGTCATTCAGGCTGTGTACCTAGGGCAGAAGAAGTTCTACTGTGTTTAGGCACACACACACACATATATATATATATATATATATAGAGAGAGAGAGAGAGAGAGAGAGAGAGAGAGAGAGAGATTACAGTACAGTTGTCCCTTGTAATTGTATCATGGACCACGTGGCAGAGCTCTCTTTTACATAATGTTATTAGCTGCAGTATATACACATTAACTCCTCATTATACTGCTGGCTTTGGGGGTAGAACTATTTGGGCAGTTTGGGGGTAGAACTATCTTGTGCCATTTCTTTGCTGTTTTTACAGCAGTTAATTGCATCGTAGTCACTCAGGCAGCATGAAAGTCAGCCTAGGCCTGAAAGGTATCCTCTGTATTATATTATATAGAAATCCAGGCTGTGACACAAAGCTGCTGCTAAGTGCACCTTATAAGAATATACAGAGAGCTGTAATTAGAATATACAGAGAGCTGTATTTGGAGTATACAGAGGGCATTGGGGCTTAGTCGGGAATTGGGCAAAGCCTGTATACAATAACTTTCTCAGGCTTTGCTTTAATAAGTCTGCACATTGCATGGCATTTCTGTAGATATAGTTACTAGATTCAACAGCCTGTTTTAGGCTTTATTGAGTCACGATTTCAGCTACTGCTCAGAGGACTATCTGCTGCTATTGAAGACAGAACCTACATATAGTATAATCCTCTGTTAGGATCAGATACCGTTGGGTAAGTATGAAAAACAGAGCCTGCATATTGTAGCTTGGATCAGATGTAGTTTTAATGCATTGAGGGGTGTGTGCATATATATATATATATGTGTGTGTAGCATACAGCACCAACACATGGTAGGCCTCACAATGCCTAGGGTGTACAACTAGAACAATGTCAGAATGCTCGTTTTGGGGGCCTATGGCCAGGGTTGATATGGCTGCATAGCGTAAGAGTGGTGACAATTAGCTGCCTGGTTACACTTGCCCACCCAACCTTAGCGGTTGGGTGGCTGGCATGTCAGGTAGATGGTGGTTGATTTAGGAATTCCAGTTCTATGGCACTCAGCTTGCATATCAATTGGGAAATAGATGCAATTTCACAATATCTGTGCAATTATATAGAATTAACAACTCCCCCCCCCCCAAGATTATATCATACGGGCTGCTTATTGTAGCTTCACTTTGCGCGCCAGTAGATTTACTATATCTATATATTTAAGCTGATCACTTAGCCCCCCGGTATAATGCTAGCCTTTATTTCATAGAGCTCAGTTTTGATTTTCTGGGCAGACAGCAGTCCCCAATTGTCAATATAACATTTGATGATCACCTGGGGGGCAGAGGGCGACCAAGGTACAAGCAAGCAAGAAACTAATAGCCCCCATTCATAACAAGGTTATCATTTCTGGCTCCTGGTGTTTAAGGTATGTAACAATGGGGTTCAGAGGGATGGTTGAAAGCAAAGGGTCAATTGAGGTCTCCTTGTCATTAATTTTTTCATCAGCTGGTTGATGGGCAAGTTCTTATATTAACCTAAAATCTAAAATAAGTCATAAACTTACTTAAAATTAATTTATATATTTCTTATTTATCTAAAATACTGCCACACACAGAAGCAGGGCAAATTAATTATGAGATGCAGAGACTCTGTTGCTGTAAAACAAATGGATTATAAAGTTTAGTGGTGATAGAATTAGAAATGAAATCCCAGAAAAGATATTAGATATAATGTCAGGAGGTTTAGGAACAGATAATTGTTGATTGTCAGTGGATTATATTTAGAGAAAATGTTTTGTGGGAGATCCTATAGTTTCGGATATTATCTTGGGATAGGTGCTTATAATTCTTGTTAGACTTAAGGTGGCCATACACGAGCAGATCCGCTCGCTTGGCGATGTCGCCAAGCAAGCGGATCTTCCCCCGATATCACCTACTACGGGTGGGCGATATCGGGGAGCATTTAGGTAAAAAAAAATGGGGCAGTCGGATCGGGGACCACATCAACGAGCCGATGCGGTCCCAGATCCGACCGGATTTTCTATGCAGTAGTGTTGATGGAAGCGCATGAAAATGAAAATAAAAATACAAAATATATGGTGCAGATCAATGGAATATTAGGATCAAAACAAATTTGAACGTGAGTGCTTAATCCAAACACCAATGCTAGGTAAAGTGACCCCAACTCTGTATATATTATAATAATATTGTAACTGCTCACCAGAACAACTTAAAAAGGAGCATGTAGATCAATCCCAGCCGGGCATTGATTGAAGAGGGATCCAATATCGCAATATATATGGGATAGAAGATGAGGCAGGAATAGTGTAAAATAGTTTAATATAATATAAAATCCTGCGCAATACAGGTTACTTACAATGTAGTAGTATAAAAACAACGAACATGAGAGGAGTCAGTGGTAGCCCAACGCGTTTCGCGTGCTCTCTGCACGCTTCCTCAGGAGCAAAATAAAGTATGCCAGCAATGACCCTAAAACCAGTATTTATAGCGGTAACAATTAGGACTCAAATGAAAAACACTGGTGAGGAACCGGAAATGCAAATATGACACGTCTGGGGCAGAAACGCGTAGCCATGGCGACGAGTATGGTGCGCCCAGTGCATAGGCGGGCGCTCACAGAAGCAAGGACACGTTACCATTGAGACGCGTCGGCCCCGGAACCGGAAACAACAACTGACACACTAAGTGCAGAAGTGCGTAGCCATGGTGGTGAGCGCGACGCTGCTGAGGCGCACGTCACCATGGAGACGCGTCGGCCCCAACTATTGTGTAAATTAACTCATGAGCACTACGTACACACAGTGTGAAACTATTGATGTAAAAGAGTGCCGTTGGTGTATCTATGCATATATTATATATAATGAACTTGGCCAGGTAAGGCACGAGTGCTCGTTGCTATAGTAACCCGCCACTATAAACACGTCTGAGTAGGAGGGACCTAAATGGAACTGGAAAATACAGCGGGATAAAACTATAAACAGGTAAATAATGAATTAGGACCTAAAACAGGACATAGATAAAAAAAAAACGCCATCAGGCACATAAGAGCAATAGGGACATGAATGGAAATGAGGCATGAATTGGGACTTATGACAAGATGTATAATACATAAGGTGTATCGAATCTGCATTGTGCATTAAATAATCAAAAAATGTTGATCGACTTAACTACTAATAAAAAATAACCCATAGTGACTAGCCACTATAAACATATACCACATGTAAGCCAAAGGGACATAAATATAGACATTAATAGACCAGCAATTGTTAAATTGAGGCATATAACCAAGCAAATGCCCACAAAGCGATTGTACCCAAATGAAGCAATAGGGGCATGGATTGAACTGAGACATCAATTGAATTGGGGCATATGTAGTATAGAGAGTATATTAAAACTACATTGTGTATTGAAAATATAAACCTGTCTTTTTTTTATATATTATTGTATGTACAGTTGATGATAAAAAATTAGAAAACCGCCAGATCTAAGTCAATGTTGAGACCCAATGGTTGTAATGTATTTAGCTTGAAAATCCAGTAGGTCTCACGTGGTCTGAGTTTGATAAAACGATCCCCCCCCCCCTAATATTGGCAGATATTTGTTCCAATCCAATGAAAATTAAGCCCTTTGGGTCACTATTGTGCTTTAATTTAAAATGCCGGGGAACACCATGGTTAGTTTTGCCTGCCCTGATATTACGTACATGTTCACCAATCCTGGTGCCCACTGACCTAATTGTCCTCCCAACATATAACATTTTGCATGGACAAATTAATAAATATATAACGTATATAGAACGGCAATTAATGAAAACCTTTGTTAGGGGTATATCTATACTACTAAATTTCTTGGGGGCAACGAAGGCGCAGGATGCACACTTTTTCTTACCACACTTATATGTGCCCTTTAAGCCAAATGGATTCAAGTGTTTTTTGTGTTCTTGGCGGTCCCATACCTTCGAGGGAGCCAACATATTGCTTAAAGTCTGTGATTTTTTAAAATATACTTGTGGCTTAGAATTACAGCACCCTTTCAAAATAGGATCAGCCAAAATCACATTCCAGTGACGTTGGATAATGTTTCTAATGTTAAAAGCTGACGAATTGAACCTAGTGTAAAAATTGCATTTATGAGAAGTATTGTTTCTAGATACCTGGGGCTGCAGAAGAAGATCCCTATTGATATTATCTATTGTATGTCTGGCCTCCTGAAGCCAGGATTTTTTATATCCTTTCTCCAGAAATCTACTTCCAAGAGTAAAACATTCACGTTGATAATCATCTAGTCTAGAACAATTTCTTTTTGCCCTCATGAATTGCCCTTTAGGAATGTTTCTAATACATTGAGTGTGATAACTGCTAGATGCATGTAGAAGACCATTACGGTCAGTTGGTTTCCGGTAAAGTCTGGTCTCTATCTTATTATTCTCACAAAAAAGAGTCAAATCTAAAAAAATAATGGTCTTGGGATGAATCTCTGAGATAAATTTGAGATTAAAGGTATTGGTGTTTATGTGTGCAATAAAGGATTCTAAAAGATTACGGGGGCCATTCCAAATAAAGAGTAAATCGTCTAATACCTAGTTTATAAGACTATATGTTCACTAAATGTAGGTGAGCCCCAAATGAAATCATCTTCCCACACAGCCATGTACAAATTTGCATATGCAGGGGCAAATTTGCTGCCCATGGCTGTGCCTTGTTTCTGTAGATAAAATTGGCTGTTAAAATTGAAATAATTGTGAGTCAAAATGAACAAAATGCTATCCAATAAGAAAGTTTGAAATGCTGGTGGTAAATTACTTTCTAGATGCAATTTTTTGCAAATCGAATCAATTCCTCTCTTATGTGGAATGTTAGTATATAGAGAACTGACGTCACAGGTGATCCAACAGTACGTATCTTTCCACTCTATATCATTAATCTTAATCAATAGATCCCTAGTGTCACGTAAATAGGATCTCTGTCTAACCACTAAGTCCTGAAGGTGGTGATCGACGAAATCTGAGAGATTACTAGTCAAAGAATCTATTCCCGAGATAATAGGTCTCCCAGGAGGAGATCTGGCCAATTTCAGGCCAGATATCGGTCGGCCAGGCCGCTCTGCTCTCCCCATACACGGGCCGATTAGCTGCCGAATCGGTCCAAGGGACCGATATCGGCAGCTATAGTTGGCCCGTGTATGGGCACCTTAAGGGGCACATTTATCAAAGTACGAATGGGAAAAAATTGTATTTTCTCTAATTTATAGAACCTTGCGTATTTTCCACAATATTTTAATTTCCGTGGCTTTTTTGTGCTTTGTGTCAATTTGTGCAACAAAATTGTATTTGTTGCAAGGACGATACAAATTTTTCCGCAATTAACGCACATCAGAAATTATTGTATTTAATCCTAATTTTGCCCAATCGTACTTCTAAATATCCGAACTTTGGACTTTGATAAATCTGCCCATAAGTAAAAATAATATTAATTATTAAAATTAATAATTGTATCATTTTTAAACCTGAGGTTTCTCTGATCTTTTAAACAGGTTCATGGAAAACATTACACATCAATATAGATGAAAAGTAAGCAGTTATGACAAAACTTTCATTATTACTTTCAACTTACTATTTCTATAACCACTTTTAAGCAAATTTTCCTACTAAAGGGGTGGGACCTGTTATCCAGAATCCTCAAGACCTGGGGTTTTCCAGATCAGGGATCTTTCCATAATTTGAATCTCCAATTATTTAAACATTTAATACCAGATAGGATTGTTTTACCTCTAATAAGGAACAATTACAAGGGACTGTTTTATTATTACAAAGAAAAAACAAATCAATCTTAAAAAAATTATATTATTTGCTTAAAAAGGAGCTCATTGAGTAAAAGTGTTTATGTGTTTTATTATTATAATTATTATTTATTATTTTTACGCTTTATATATTTTATTTGTATTAATCTCCCTTTATATTTCTTTCCCTTTACCCCCTCTTTTTTCTTTCTTTTTTTTTTTATAAAGCTCACTGAAAATCATGTTACAAAAAAAAAAAGGAGCCCATTTGAGATTCCCAAAATTTTAAATTTTCTGGATAATGGGTTTCTGGATAATAGATCCCATGCTTGTACTTCCTAATGTATCTGCATAGGCTACCTCTAGGTATTCTGGTTTCTCCACACGTCCTAAACATATAGTACTGGCAAGTAAATTGTACTTAGACCCTATTGTGTGTTGTGTGAACGTGATAGGGTGTTCAGATTATAAGTATATGTGTCAGTGATATATAAATCACATAGATCACATAGATATGGGAGCACTCACCAAACAAAAACCCAGCATGCCTGGGTGCAGGTAAAATGTGTACAGAACAATAGGCTCAAATGGAGTAACTAATTTTAATAAACAAACAAAAGAAATTCCAATGTTTTGATCACATCATTGTGATCTTCCTCAGTGAAAACAACAAACATAAGTGTAAGAGGTGCAAACTGTGCACTGCAAAAGTGCACTGCTTACACTCATGTTTACACCATGCTAATACTATTCTGTTTAAAGGAACAGTAACACTAAAAAATTCAAGTGTATAAAAGAAATTCCAATATAATGTACTGCTGCCCTGCACTGGCACAACTGGGGTGTTTGCCTCACAAACATTACTATGGTTTATATAAAGAATGCAGCTGTGTAGCCATGGGGGCAGCCATTCGAAGGAGAAAAGACACAGGCACTTAGCAGATAACAGATAAAACTCTATTATATTCTACAGAACTTATCTGTTATCTGCTATGTAACCTGTGCCTTTTCTCCTTTTTTCCAGCTTGAATGGCTGCCCCCATGGCTACACAGCAGCTTATTTATATAAACTATAGTAGAGTTACTGTAGCAAACACACAACTTTTACCAGTGCAGAGCAACAGTACATTATATTTCATTTACTTTAAATCTATTTAATTTTTTTGGTGTTACTGTTCCTTTAATAGCGACGCAGTGTAGACCTATCTGATTATTACCCATCTGAATTCTTCCTCCCTGATGCAAAGCACATGCAGAGAGAAAGAATTCAGACAATTATTTTCAAATTGTTCCAGTGCAGAAAGTCATAATTATGTCATAATTATGTTATCATAATGCCATTCATTGTAATACAGGTATGAAACCTATTATTCAGAATAATCAGGACTGGGGGCTTTACAGATAAAGGGTCTTTACGTAATTTGGATCATTATACCTTAAATCTACTAAAAATCATTTAAACATTCCATGATTTTGGAAGCCTCCCATAGGACTCAATAGCACTCTGCAGCAATACAAATTTTTTGTATTCAGACTCAATCGTACCTAAGTATGATTGAGTCCGAATACAAAAAATTTGTATTGGTTCGTACTGTGTGTATTTTCCGTGACTTTTTCGTACTTTGCAACATAATTTGTTCAACAAAATCATATTGTCGTGCCGAGTATGAAAGTTTTGAATTCATTCAAGCTTCGGTATTGTGACTTTCCTTGGGCCAGGTTGGAGCTGCATTGAGTCCTATGGGAGGCTTCCAAAATCATGCACAGAAGGATCAAAGTCAAAAAGGTTTTCCCGCCGTTTACGATCATTTGATACGAAAATTTAGTGACTTTTGGATCGCCAATACAATATTATCATGACTATTCCGATTTTTTCGGAAGCATTTTCATGATATTTGCCATCATCAGAAATTATGGTATCTAATCCAAGTTTTTCCCATTTCAGGATTCGAACTCGTACTTTGATGAATGTGCCCCTAAGGGGCTTACTAATGTTCATACTTAATAAATCATTAATTTTCAAGTTTTAATATAATGCACAATTTTTTGTGCTAAAAATCAGAATTCATAAAGAATGTTAAAGAGAAAAACTACGAATGAAAAGACAAAACTATGCCGCCTAAAGCTGTTGAGGTCATGTAGAAGTCAATGGGAGCTAGGCAAATTTTAACAATTTTTATTGAATTAGAATTTTTTTTGTGGGGGGTGTTGTTTATAGGCTCACATAAATTCTTATGAAAATAAAAAATTTTTGTTTTCTTTCCGCATTGTATAGGAAAATGCTGTTTATTGCTGGAAGTATTATATACAAATTCTGTATGTTGAATGAAACCTTTTTAAAAAAAAACTCTTCCTCTGTTTGTTTCGGGCCCTCCATAGGCAGCTTGGAGAGTATGTCCAATACTAAGCATGGTCATTAGGATGGGAATTTAGAAGAATAATTATATGGATTGCAAATACACAATAGTTCAGGCTGTGCCAAGCTAACATTAAGGCTAAGGAAAAAGCCATGACTTTAATTTAAACAAATGTCAATGTGCATTATACTACAGCTTAACAAGTGATTCATGTGAACATAAGCAAGGAGCAGGGACAAAAATATGATCCTGTTAACTCTGTTCCATGCATCTGGGTGGCTTTTTGGAAGGCATGCACGGATATTTTAAGACTGGTTTCTAATCAAATCTAAAAATAAGTTTCTTGCTGGTAATGGAAACTAGCCTCAAATAAAGAAATATATTAGAAACAAATTGAATTATCTTTTAAGAAAGAATACCGTGCCCAAAATGATAGATCCATTAACTGAGAAAAAGATAATTAGATATAGATTGGTGGTTTTTAGACTTTTTTTGCTTCAAGTCCTCCTTTGAGGTCCAACATTTGACCCTGGCCCTTTAGCTCTTTTGACAAAGTTACATGAATACACCACTGTGTTCATTTGGTTTAATCTGGTTAAACTGGTTGGATCTGATCATTAGTGTTTACTGGTATAAACAAATAAATCCACCTTATAGCACCCATAAAACCTCTTAATCTGAAGTGAAGGTAATATGTTGTATAACTAGCACATATGTAACTTTTTTGACTTGACACTAATATGAGGCAGTTGTTTTTTAATAGAAGAAAGTCGATAGGAAGTGCATTCTCTCCATTAGAGCCCTGTTACTGAAACTTCAAACATTACTCTACTCCAAGTTTCATCACACAGGGCTGTTTGGTAATGGTGGTTACCGCTCAGTAGGAAAATACCAATTATGTCAGATTTACTAATCTCTTTGCCAGTACTGGAACAATTTACTTCAGAACAAAAAAGAGCTTTTCAGAATTGTTAATCTCCCATTAGCTTCATTGCATTCATTTTAACACAATACTCAATCATTTTTGAGGATTAAAGATTCAGTGGGGTGTTAGATTAATGACAGACCAGCAGAAAAATGCATGAAACATGCTGTCTGACTTTTTTCTTCCATAATTTGGATCACCATACTTTAAAGCTGGCCATACACGCAGCGATAATATCATACAAAACCTTGTTTCATATGATATTCGGTGCGTGTATGGCGGCTCGAAGAGGCTACGGATATCGTAAAAGGCTGCGGATATCAGTCGATTCATCGATCGGCCAGGTTAAAAGATTTAGATTGGGTGCCATTGAAGGTGTACTGTTTCTACCTCCATATCTGACGATTCAGCCCTGAATGTGAGTGGAGGTTGGGAACGATCTTTCATGTGACCATTGGTAAAAATTGCTATGTGTATGGACACCTTAAGTCTAAACCCAATAGGATTGTTTCGCCACCAATATCTATTCATGCTAGTTTAGTGAGGATCAACTACAAGGTACTGATTTTATATACATTTATATATATAAAAATTTTAAATTTTTCCTAAAATGGACTATATTTTAAAAGGCCATCCCATAATTCAGATCCTTCTGGCTATTGGGTTCCAGATAAGTGATCCCATACCTGCAGTGATAAAATCTGAACTACTTGGCATCCTTCAGAATTCCCCAGTTTACATTTTAAGACAATGCTTTTTAGCCACAGATTTTTTTTTATCATAGTGAATATAAAGCTCTTTATAACTACCCTTAAAAAAGATATATTTCCAGGGAACAGGCAATTGATAATTTAATTTGTTTTTGTTACTTGAGTGCACACAACTTTAGGATGTGATCCTTCTCCACAAATAGAAGGGTCCAGAGAAGTTAATAGGTAACTCAGCTTGAAGGACATTTATGCTGTAGCCAATATTGCTAGAGCAAACTTTTTATATCTCTGAAAATGTATTATTACAGGGGTTTGAGCCCAAAAGTCTGCTTTACCATGCTGGTGTCATTATGAGATGGTGTGATATATTACAGCAAAATAAATTCAGAATGCTATAAATAGAAGGAAGCTACTTGCCCACTTCCCTTGCGCTTAATAATGTAAACACAGCTGTATCTGTTGACATTCAAACTAACATTCATGTATGCAACACCTCTTTAATTTGGCACAAAAATAACTATTTTGTCAAAATATGTCCCAGGACTGACATGGGTAACTTTATATTTCTTGAACTTAAAATACTTAAAAGGTGGATTTTTCAGTGCTGAGGATGTTCAGCAAACCATAGCTAAGTAGCACCCTTAAATAATGATTTTGTTTTTGAAAGATTCATTTTGATGTGGTTAGAGCACGTGTTCTTTCTTTCACTGATATCCAATAATCATGTTTGAGGTCATGGAAATGAATTGCAGATGTGGCTTGTGATGTAATTATTAAGCAGAAGAAGGCTTAGTTATGGTCTCAATTATGGTTTCAGAAAGAGTTAATTATGGTTCAATGACTTCCATTCTACAATGTGCACTACCAAAAAGGCAATGTTTTATGGCAATGAGTGAATGTTTAATGATATAATTGCTAATTTTCTTTCCTAAAGTCCGTATCTTTTAACTGTAAGGTTCCCTGACCTAGCATAGCTGCTTAATATTTTGTTGTCTAGGCTACAAATAATGGTACATACATTTCTGTGAAGCAAAAGTTCCTCTATGTGAGCATTTCAAAATAAAGCAACCCTAATACTTCCTTCAATTCTTCTTGGATAATATGCCAGCAAATCTCTACCCGTTAAGGTTCCTTGGCTAATTGGCAACATTGGAATGATATCATACTGAAAAAAAAAAATATTCTGTCAAAGCAAATCAAAATATAATATGCTTCATTTGTTTTTATGTTGGAGTTCATTTTATTATATCCATATGGTAAATGAAACAAATACAAATGTATTTTTTATAGGGGCACTAATGTCATGTGCAATGAACATTCCCCAATTGTGTCAATATTGCTTTTATAGAAATGATTTAGTACAAGAAAAGGTTACGTGGAAGTGTTCAAAGTGCAAGGAGATCTATTAGTTTTGAAAATCTCCATCATACAAATGTGTTTTCTATCAGAATGTTTTAAGCCAACAATTATAGATCAAAAAACCTGCATCTATGATGCTGATAAATTTGTTGATATTGAAGTCATTTGATTTTAATACTGAAGTCTGCATAGGTATAAAGCAAAGACAAACCACATGGGTGAAATAATGATGCTACAGCGTATTATTTATGCCGTATTTTTATTAATAATAATCATTCTTATATGTTATATAGTAGTATATAGACAATGTATTGTTTACACCATTCATACAAACTCCACACAGATAGGATCATGGTTGTAACTGACCCTTGGATTCAGTGCTGCAAAAACTTGGTTCCAGTGTTATTAATACCTGTGGATCCCTGGATGAGACCCTAGTATTTGCATAGCATATGTATCTGTTCTGTAATTTTACATTTCTGTACAATTGCTGCCTTCTAACATTTTTACTAAATAAACGCCTGCTTATTTCTATTTACTTTCATTGAACCTGATTATACTGCCTCCAAACTGTGTGGCCTATTTTGAGAAAAGGATGAAAAGTGAAGTGGCGGTATGTATAAGTGGCATATTTATTATGCTGTGTAAAACATATTTGCCGGAAAAACGTTGTAAAAAGCTGTGTAAAATAAACGGAGAAAATCGCTGTCCAGATTTTACGCTGTTATTTTTTGTAAGTTCAGGTGGATGAAAAAAATTACATTGATTTTAAGCCATTTTTAATGCAGCGAAGCCTGGCGATGTGTGGCGAATTTTCTCACCATTTTCACAGCATAATGAATATGCCCCTTAATGTAGTTTAGTAAAAGTTAGTATCCAGGGGCATTACACATACTGGAAGTAGAATGTTTCCTAGTGCAAATAACATATAGCTATATAGCCATTTTTCTGCTAACAGAAACACCATAGAAGAGAGGGCCAATACTGCCCATGTCTACCGTGTGTGTGTGATGGCAGGAATGAATTAGATCCACCTGTCTGCACACAAGTATGTCTAGCATGGTGTAAAGTATTAACAATATAATGGAGTAGATTTATCAAAATGATTAGAGCTCAAACTTTCACTCTGTGATGAGCTTTAATCTCACATTTTAAACAATTTGTCTGTTGTTTGTGTTGTCCATGGGTTGCCTTTCTAAATTAGCTCTTTGTAAGGGTTTATTTTTGTGCATAAAATACCATTTGATATAACTACACCCTTAATATTACACCATTTTTAAGGTTTAAAATATCATAGACAGCTTCATAAACTGTGTAAAATATTGGAACACTGTATGCAAATTCTTTTAGGTCAATTTCAGCAGCAGATGCTCTGTTCCGAGCCCAATAAGAAGCCAGATTTATTCTAAATATGAAAATACAAAAAATATAAACTTATATTCCAGTAAAGGAAATACAGATAAAAAAATCTTTCTTAGTTAAGATACCTATAAAATTAATAATAATGAATAAAACTAATAAATAAAACAGAAACACCAAAACTTCCATTAGGTTTTAGAATTTCATGGAGACATATTTATCAACATTCTGATTTTAGAGCTTTTAGAGTCTTTTTAAAACCACAAATAAATGTATCACTAAAACTGTGAACACCTAGCTATTTCTTAAAAGATCCAAATATAAAAAGCACAACCAAATTAAAATGTGGCAAGAAAACAAAAAGACTAAACTTTGAATTTATCATTTTGGAAGAATTTTATATGCACTTATAAATAAAAAAAATTAAAACCTCTAAAACCACAAATAAAAGCAATTTGCCTAGATACTGATACACAAAAACAACTCTTCAACTTATGAATGTACATTATGGGGCACATTTACTAATCCACGAACGTCCGAAAAGCGTCCGAATGCGTTTTTTTCGTAATGATCGGTATTTTGCGATTTTTTCGAAAATTGTCGTTGCATTTTCGTAGCGTTACGACTTGCGCGAATTGTCGTGACTTTTTCGTAGCCGTCGCGCCGAGTACGAAAGTTTCGGACAATATACGAGCAAATCGTAACGGCTACGAAAAAGTTGTGACAATTCGCGCAAGACGAAAAAATCGCAAAAATTAAGAAAAAGTCGCAAAATGTTTGTTTCCAATTCACATTCGTGGATTAGTAAATGTGCCCCTAAAAGTTACCTATTGGTCATGTTGATCATTTTTCTCTGATAGGACTGCTTATTTAAGTAATTGTTACTAGTGATGAGCAAATTTTTTCACCAGGCATGGATTTGCAGCAAAATTCCGCATTTCGTCATTGGCGAATTGTTTCATGAAACTTCCATGAAAATTCGCCACGGAAAAATTGGTTGTGCAGAATTTTTTTGTTGTGCGTCAAAAAACGTGGGCAACAAAAAAAATATATGCAGGCGACAAAAAATAGACACTGGCATCAAAAAAGACGCAGGCGCCAAATTTTATGGCGAAGCGAAACGGGACAGATTCGCTCATCACTAATTGTTACTTGAAGTTCCTAAACCGGATTTTTTCCCAACAAACTACTGCTTCACCAATATGGCAGCTCCCTCTTAAAAGGAACATGGGGGATCAGATAGGGAATGTAAAAGCCCTCAATGAGATGGGTATTTGTGTGAGCATGGCCATTGTATGTGTTCATTGTGCACTAATATAACACCAGTTTTCATTTTGTGAATATAAATCTGTTTAGCAAATACTTTTTCTGGCCACAAAGTTGTGGTGTAACTTGAGTGTGTGCATAAATATTCGCAATTTGTAATTATGCCAGTAACTTGAAAACAGCATTACCTGCTGCAATTCCAGGCATTTTCCCTGGTGCTACTTGTAGCACCTTTAACACTGGTGTAAAACACACCAAACAATGATCCTTTTCATTGCATCTCTCACAAAATGTTAGGCACCCCCAAGTCACTTAAATCGCTTACCATGTACCCCGGGCTGGTGCCCTGTTAGGAGAGAACAGCACCAGCCCGGGGTAGCTGCAGTGCTTCCCCCTTTGCTCGCGCGCATGCGCATTAGAGTGAAAAGCCGAACTTTAACAGAGAAGTCAGCTTATCACTCTAATGTGCATGCGCTGGTCCCGGGAATTTGCCGGCAAAACGAAGGAGGAAGCGCTCGCTACAGGTACCCCAGGCTGGTGCTGTTTTCTCCTAACTGGGGCACCAGCCTGGGGTACAAGGTTAACGATTAAAGTCACTTGGGGGTGCCTAACATTTTGGCACCCCCAAGTGACTAAGCCTTTCCTTCTCCTTTAATGAGTGTTACATACTAATTTTACATATATGTGTAAAATTTTGAGAGATGTGAGAGATGCAATGAAAAGGATCATTGTTTGGTGTGTTTTACACCAGTGTTAAAGGTGCTACAAGTAGCACCAGGGAAAATGCCTGGTTTTGCAGCAGGTAATGCTGTTTTCAAGTTACTGACTTGGGAAAGCCGGACTCCAGTTTTCAGTTGGCCAGCTGTAGGGAGCTGCCTGATTAGGCTGCAGGTGAAGCAGCAAATAAAAGAGCTGTGGGGTTACACAGTAGGGGGTTGGTTCTGGACTCAGAGTAGGTCACTCTCAGAGCGGGGCACAGGGCAGGAAGGCTGCCTGTCTGTGTTAGGAACTCCCAGAGTGCCAGTGCCAGTTCCCAGATCAGGTGCTGTGCGAGTGCTCCAAAAGATAGTCTTTAAGTTTAGTTTTAAAAAGACTAAGAGAGGATTCTCTCCGGAGGAAATCAGGGAGGGCATTCCAAATGTAAGGGGCAGTAAGGCAGAAAGGTTTAAGGCGGGAAACAGCAGTAGTAGTGGGGGGCGCAACCAAGTGGTTGCTCTGTGAGGAACGAAGGAGTCGACCAGGAACGTACGGAGACACAATAGAAGAGATGAAGTGAGGAGCAGAGGATTGGAGGGCTTTGAAGGTTAAGAGAAGGAGTTTGTAAGATATTCTTTGTTTAATAGGAAGCCACGATAAGGACTTTAGCAGGGGAAGGGCCTGAACTCTCCTGGATGAGAGGAGTAGAATTCTGGCAGCAGTATTTAATATAGACTGCAGTGGGGAAAGATGGAAGTTAGGGAGGCCGGTTAGTAGCAGGTTCCAGTAGTCAGTCGGGATAGAATTAGAGCATGCATGAGCAGCCTAGCTGTTGCAGTAGAAAGAAAGGGATGGATTTTGGCAATATTGCGTAAGAAAAAGTGACAGGTTTTGACAGTGGTGTTAATATGGTCAGAGAAGGAGAGACAGGAGTCAAAGATCACCCCCAAACAAGGCACAGAATTGACAGGGTTGATGAGGGTGCCATCAATAGAGAACTTGGGTGTGAGAGTAACTATGGATGTGTGTAACTGGGGATGGTGAGAAAGTTACCCTGGAAAATGAGAGTCCCAGAGAGTGTAAAGTCATAAATAAGTTTGATGAACTGTTTGTTAATGAACTGAGTTCCTGTAAGCTTTATGTTAGGAAGAATTTGCCCTAAATAAACCTGTTTTGCCTGAAGAAGTGGCGTCTTTGTCTCTATGCTCCAGATCCTCTGCTTACCTGCCTACCATAGCTAATTTCCCCCAAAAATTACGTGTACAGGCAGACACCATGTCACAGTTGTTGAACTACATGTGCATCTTTACAACTGCTTTCAGTGCTAATAAGCATTACTTTTAATTTGGATCTGTTAAAAAAAATATACTCTTGTGTTAATTGGCTTATATATTCACTTTACAATCTCTCAAGCATCTAATCTCTAAGGAAATTTAAGTTGGTAATAAAATGTCAGGACAATGGATGGGAACCTTTTAAAAATAAAAGATTCTCCCAATTTTGATCTCTTTGTATCTAAGGATGGCCACCTTAGGCTAATGCCACACCATGCGTATGGCGTATATTTTAGGAATACGCACGGGTGCAGGCACATGTAGCCGATATCCACATAAAAACGTGAGACTTTGCATTCTCTCACATTTTTATGTGGATTTTGGCTACATGTGGCTGCATCCTGTACCATTCATTCGGGTGCAGGCACAGGTAGGAGCATATGGTGCATATTTTCGGCAAATGTTTTTTGGCCATACGCATGGTGTGGCACTAGCCTTAGGCTGTAGCAAGTAATCAAATGCCTACTATTAGTAGTCATCTTCAATTATTACTGACCTGCAAGTAGTTTCTTTTTCAGATGGTCAAACTGACCACCACATTTGAGGACATAATTGAGTCGTATTTAGTAAACAGGGAACTCATTTCACCCATTGATTCATAAGTCTGTTAGGGGCCTGTTAATCAAAGATCACAATTATAATTGTGACTGAGGTAAAAAAAAAAAATCACAGCTAGTCGTAACCACAACTTTTCTTGTAATCACGATTTTGAGCATATTTATAAAAATTTTCAAATAGATTAGTGATGATCACGTTAAGTCATGGTGAAGTAGCAGTGAATATAGTAAATTGACTTTTTTCATTACAGCAATTAAGAAAAAACTAGGAATTTTTAGTTTAAAAATTGAATTCTGAAGGTACACTTTGAACTCTACATGGGTTTTAAATGGCAAGGGTTAAATTCATATTATTATTTTTACAGAAACTGTGCAAAAATAGTGGCAAAAAATCATGAACATGAGAAAAATCATAATTCTTAGCCATGATTTTGCTTGATTTGTATCAAAATCTCAAATATAATTTTTTTTTATATCCCCACTTACAGTTGTTTTGCCTGTATGCAGATTCCCTAAAGCAGTGAGCTAAACTAACATTAGTGTGTGTTACTTCCTGCATCTTTCTGTCACTACAATAAAAATAAATATATATGAACACTATTCCATTCACTAAGGGGTCGATTTATTTTGTGGTGTAAAAAGGGACAGGCACATAAAAAGTGGCACCATTTTTATGCATTTTTTCTAAGAGCAACTTCTGCCCCAAATAACAGTGTCAAATCTGGCATATGAACGATGGAAAATAAAACATATCTTGATAAATTTGACATTTATTTTACACAAATTTTTTTTTTACAATGTTTTCTTCTGTGAATTTCATATTACACAGCATAATAAATAGGCCCCTAAATGTAAGTGTGGGTACGAATCTACAGAGCAGTGAATGACGCAGATCGCCAATTTGCCAAAGCAGAAATTTAAAAATTGATAATGCCATCATATGATTAATTCCTTTTTTAATTTCTATGATTATAGTGATTTTTGACTCTCCTACACTTAAAAAAATGTTGTCCTTTTCTTCTTTAGTGGGTAAACTGATCAAAAGATGGTGAAATTTCCTGGTATTAATGATGAGAAGAATATATGAAAAACTTTAACAAGTTTACTGGGATTGTGTGGGATATCATATATACAGTATATATGTATATTTATATGGAGAATGCTACATGATTCCTCACAAGTCTTTCCCAAATATGAAATATTTTTCATATCTCTGTAAATAGAATAACTGCATTCATATGTGCCCAATAGCTTTCCAGATGTTAACTCGTGATTAGCTTGTGTAAATATGTACTAGAGGCTTTGTAAAAGCTTAAACTTAATGTATCTGGATCTGATTTTATGTGAAGCATGCTAAAGAGAGTAAATATTTGGTTTAATAAACATGGATTAATAGAAAATATTTACTTTTTTCAAGTTTGTATAGGGGAGAATTGGGATCTAAGAATCAAGACAATGTTGTCCCAGTACATATGGTAAGCCCAGCACATGGGTAAACTCAGCTTCACTCACCCAAAACATATCACATGAACCATCCTTGGGTGCAATTGCTGGGAACATCAAAGGATATGTTGATTTATTTGCATCTGGAGAGCACTGTTTGCTTTGATCCTTTATACATTTACTTATCTACATATCAAGATTTCCTTAAGGTCAGAGTTCAGTCATAGTATTGTGTTTGATTTACTGATATAGTATTATTCTATCTTTCCCATGGTGTTCTGTGAAACCCACATTATGCTATAAACCAACCTTAAAAGTACACCTTCTCTGACACAAATCTTGGGTGAATATATTACTTTAGAAAACAATAAAGTGAAACAATATTCCGCTGACCCAGGTGACCTTGAACTGCCTGAGGATGGTTTCTCCACTACAGAATCAAAACAAGATAGCCTTGACCAAAAGCAACCGTATTCTCAAGGGCCAAGAAGGGTTTCTTTATTCAACCACAAGCAAACAAAAACACTACTAATGTATCATCACCTTGACTTGACAGACGAAAAACACAGTGTGCAAGGAATTTCAAACTGCCTTTTGAACTGAACACTATCTCAGCATTAGCTCAGTCTTATGTTATTACTAAAGTTCAAAACATATGCAGTGGGGTTATATTAAAGTATAATATCGTCATAAAAGATAAATGCAACACTGGGATTTTTTGTTGATAGTTTTGATCAATTAGTCTTTTATTTGTTCTACTAATTGTAATAAATGTAACCAATCAAAACTTCTCTCTCTACTGATTTACATATCACTACATTTCATATGCATTTAACTGCAAACTATATATTGTCTATTCATTTCCTAAATGCACAAATGCAGTAATGTATTATTCAATTTCCAGTTCCAACTCTTCATCTGCTCCCTATATTACCTGAGGAGTAGATATAGTGACCCCCACCTCACCCTCTGTACAGTGCTCCTCACACCTGCTAAACACAAACACCTAACAAACACATTTATAGTCTGTTAAAACCATACTTTACAAGGCAGTGTGCTGCAAAAAATTTCAAATAGAAGTAATACACAAAATCTGTCTTAAATGTTGAGACAATAAGCATCTGTTTATTTCTAAATATAAGTGCAGAACTTTGTCAGTCCCTTCCAAAGTGGAGCTCTATGGTCCTACAACCTACAAGGTCAATTTTGTGTGAATGTACTGTATTTCTTGATCTGAGGCTAATATCAAATGAGCAAATGAATCTGTATCTTTTTGCTGCATTTTATTTTACTAGAAAATATAAAACATAACATTAAAAGCATAGAGAATTGTCACAATAGCTTTACATAGTGTTCAGTGCAATTCATTGGAATTGCATTATTATTATATTATTATAGCTGCATATAAAGTGCCAATATATTGCTCAGCATTCATTAATACCTGCAGCTATTCTTCCTGAAATAATGGCAAACAAAATAATAATATACCCAAAAGAAAACTTTTCACCAGGGCAGTACGTTAGTTTCAATATCGGAGATGGCTTTGGTGGCTGGGTGCATGCAATTATTGTTTAGTCCCCACCAACATGTTCATATCTTACATTAGTGGTCAGAAAACACCTGGAAACTATGTACTAAAAACTAACAAAGCTAACTCCAGGTCTAGTATCACACAGCAACTAATAAGCAAATAGAATTCAACTGTTTGAAAAGTCCCCAAATATTAAGACAGGTCAAGATAACTAAACAAACCCCCATATGTAATAAAGGACACTCAGTTTACCCATCAATACGATGTTTGCTTTGAAAAAGGAGACCAGTAAATGCTACCTGCTGACTGGTTGCTATGGATTGCTTCCTTAGCAAACTTAGTGACTTTTACTATATAACCCTCAAAGTGTTTACACCAGGGGTGGGCAAACTTTTTGGCTCGGGGGCCACATTGACTTTTAAAATTTAACAGGTGGGCCGGGCCAGCACCAGATGCATACATATCAAACATAAACCTACACACACAGAACCACTATAGATAAATGACTTTTTGCCAGACCAGGAGCAGACTCCGAGTTAGGGACTAGTCAAATCTGAAGGTGACCTGCCCAACTCAACACTTTTGTGCCTGCAAGCTCCAGAAAGTAAAGGAATAAAGTTGAATTAATGCAGACAGGGTGGCAAACGGCAGCAGCAGCAGGGCAGGTAGTTGGGATGTATATCTTCCTGTTGTTTAAATTAAATATTTTACTATTATTCTGGATTTGCATAATCTTCTGAGGCCATTGCTAATTCTTTGTCTCTTCCAGACCTGGAATAAAAACTTCTCTCTGGTTGCTTGGGTAAGTGACCCTAGCAACCAGAAAGACAGATTCTTATGGGACTATTAAATGTCATATCTTTTCTTCAGAGATGAGGTAAACATTTAATAGTCCCATAAGAATCTGTCTTTCTGGTTGCTAGGGTTGCAGAGAATTAGCAATGGCCTCCCTAACTCCCATCTTATAATAAGACCCTTGAACAATCAGACAGAATATGTTTATGAGAGAAAGGAAAGTAGTTATGACAGTGGTGGTGTTATACATACATTTTAGGAAGTGCCACATAATATATTATATTGATCTGTAAGTTAAATTGCATAAATTGGAAAATATTGCAGTGGGTCTAAAGTTCTAATTAGTGTAAAGTAGTCTCTACCCGCGTCCTTGCACGATACTGCCCAACTCTCTTCTCATCCAGATTCGACTGTTGTGTACTCCTGTGCGCGCTCTGACACCAGCGATCCCAGGGCCAGCCAATCGAAGACGCCACCTGCGTCCATGTGACGGGAGGTTGAGGAAGCAGCCCAGCGGCCATTTTTGACACTGGCAGATTATTTATTAGCGATATTAAACCTTTGCGCTTAAAACCGCTTCTGATTTGCGCAAGTAACTAGCGAGACACGCCAACCTCGGCAGGCCGGATTGAAAACACCAACGGGCCGGACTTGGCCCGCGGGCCGTAGTTTGCCACCCCTGGTTTACACAATCAATAACAAATGAGAGGGGTAGATAAATAAATAGCAAAATATTTGTGCCAGATCTAGTAGCCAGTAGCCTTCATAGAGCAAACCAGTAAATTCTAACTGCTAAATAATTGCCATTAGTTATCATACCTGAAGAAAAAGTCTTAACTTTTATTACATTAATTCACTAGTGTTCTGATCTAGTGCCATACAGTAACATCTTATTTTAATGATAGAGACTATAGACCTCTGGCAGACTCCTCTCATATATCCACTGGCTGGCTGGAGCCCTGAACAACATTGCATGTGCTCTTCTACTGCATAGTAAATATATTTTATTCCTATTTTGTTAGGTAACATGCAGACCTACAATTAGTTCATGGCATTTCTTCTTATTGGGTGTCACTGTCAACATACAGGCCTTTGTATATTATTACAGCATCATATTCTTTTGTAACACCCCCAGCTTGCTTGCACTCTGTCAAGATCATTATGATTAGAATTATTGCTGCCACCGGCATTGTGCATGTATTATGAACTGGGGCCCCTCTTTTCCTGGAATTGTTGCCTGACATTTATTTACACTCCTTTGATGCTGAAATAAGCTGTTTATTGCGTTTATTGGTACATGTACTTTACTAATTAAACGTGGAGCTGGGTTGAAACTAAAGTCAAAGCTCAACCTTTACCAAAACCCTTTCTATAGAGCTGATAATACATTAAACAACTGGTATATAAACATCTTTTCCACCTTACTAATCAAACAAACTGACAAAAAAGGGAAAATGGTATGCAGGACTCTAAGTAAGCTGAAGATTGACAACTGAAAACAACAGTAATTATAACAAAGTACCTGTTTACTTGGCAAATGAGAGTATATTCCACAGTCAAACGTAATCTCCTGGTTAAAGATATACTGTCGTCAAAATAAATACTTTTGCCTGAAAACAACATGTAATATTCTGAAACATAGTATAGTGTAGGGAAACAAGTTTGATTTCACTGCTGTGAAAGTTATTGGTACTTTATATGACTGGAAAGAAGAAATAAAAGCTAACATTTCTATTTTCTTTTTGGTAAACAAGAGAAGCCTATGTAGCTTTATGGCAGGGATTGTAAATATGTTCCCAGGATCGAAAAGACAAACAGCATCAAATACCCTTTATCTGAAAACTCATTAAGATATATTATACTGGTGCTTGAAATGCCTATGGCTGAAAGGGAAATAGACAAGGATGCTTAGCTGAAGCAAAGTAAACAGAACACTGAATTTATATAAATGATATAAATACATGAAATATAAACCCTCTACTGTGACAGAAAATATAAAATTATTTTAAATAAAATAACCGTATCATGGTAGTATCACTTTGAAGATTTCTGTGGTTATTTCTTTAATTGGCCAATACAATCTAGCAGTGGATTAATTATATGTATTTATGAGGGTCTTCATTCATGGGTGCAAGTTAAGGAGTGCTGGTAGGTATCATGACCCTGTACTTACTGCCTGGTACTGCCAGACTTGGCTGCCTGCTGAGGAATTGCACTGTACCTTGTGGTGGGTTTTTTATCCAGAGCAGGTTATAAAGTGAAGCCAGACCTTGGACAGAAGTTCTCCCTAAATGAGCACTAAGGGGAATGCACTTCTATCTGATGTGTTTGTAAATGACCACCAATATAAAATAATGTTTTTGTGTTTTTTGCCAATTATGCCTACTGTTCTGATTACAGTTACATTTTTGCATTAATACACATAAAGCATACAGCGCTTCTTTATGTTGGTATCAGACTACCCAAGCCAACAAAATACCTTACTAGCTGAAAGAAAATGAAAAAGTTTGTAAAACTGTGAGAATCTGCACATCTGAGTATTCGCTATTGCTTAAATACAGATCCAGGAAATTTGCTTAGTGATGTTGTACACTTAGGGGCCCATTTACTTACTCACGAACGGGCCGAATGCGTCCGATTGCGTTTTTTTCGTAATGATCGGTATTTTGCGATTTTTTCGGAAAATTATCGCGACTTTTTCGTTACCAATATGATTTTTGCGGAAAAACGCGAGTTTTTCGTAGCCATTCCGAAAGTTGCGATTTTTTCGTAGTGTTAAAACTTGCACAAAACGTTGCGCCTTTTAAGTTTTAACGCTACGAAAAAAGCACAACTTTTCGCGCAAGTTTTAACGCTACGAAAAAATCGCAACTTTCGGAATGGCTACGAAAAACTCGCGTTTTTTCGCGCAAATCGTATTGGTAACGAAAAAGTCGCGATAATTTCCGAAAAGTCGTAAAGGCGCCGAAAAAATCGCAAAAAATACGAAAAAGTCGCAAAATGTTCGTTTTCCAATCGGAATTTTTCCAATTCGGTCAGAATTCGTGTCTTAGTGAATCAGCCCCTTACAGTAACATCATTAGGATCCAGAAATGGACAGTCACACCATGAACACATAAGCACCTGTGACACTATGAAGACCTGCCAATTGTGACCCTGCCACTTAAGGGCAGCCCTGTCAAGTAGGAAAGTGAATGATTACATTTCCTCAGGCAGTATCTGGGGGGCAGCAAGTCGCCTCCACATAAAATGCACATTTTACAAGTTACATTCTTACATTTTTGTTGCAGAGAACATAAAAATGGATTAAGCAAATATCAAATCAAAAGTTTAGATTAGTCAAGGCTTAAAGGAAATATTATCAAATGTATATCATCTATTCAAGTAATGCATATCCATTTGTTTTATCCATGTATTTCTTCTTAAAGAGGACATAGCTGTAAATAAATGGAAGTGTTCTGATAAAGTCTATGATAAGTGTATCAACAAAGGCAAGAGTCATGGCACCTTTGCTGAAATGTGAATATATTTAGATTTTTTCTCTTGAGCATGGAGCAATCTATGATCAGTCTGTGGTCTCAGTATAAGCAGTTAAGCACATGCAGTACTGGGTTGCAGAGTCTTTTTGAGCACATTTGTGGTTAAAATGCGATCTGGTTGTAAACATTCAAAAGTCTCTGACCTTTATATGAATCTGCTGAATACATCCAACACCTTAATGAGAGCAACTAGGCAGTATGTGTATATTACTTCATTTGGATGTAGCTGTTGATTTGCAGTGGGAGACACAAATGATTTAAGGAATATCATTGATATTGATACCAGTTTCCAACATATTTGCAGCTGCTTTGAAGTTTATGTGCTTTCAAGAACTAAAGACTCTGCTGTGACTTGTTGGCCAGTGTTTCTTTTAGCCTTCAGAGAGTTTATAAGCAAGACCCTACATTTTTGTAATGTCTTAAACTTCTGTAAGGCTGAAGAAAGCAACTTAATGGGGCTTGAACTGACAGTCCAGCATCTCCCGTTATAATGAATTAATCTGACGACAGGATAGTTCATACCCTTGGGTTGGCATTCAGAACAGCAATTAGGTACATAACCACATGCAATTAGTTTGATCTGTCAGATATCATTACACAAACCTTCATCTTCCATTAACCATTGATTTAGAATTACAGACACAGCCAGGTTGATGTAGTTATCAACTGCACTGGCCTCTTATTGAAAAATTTTCAATATATTTGGTGAGGTGATGGTTCTGATCGAGAATGCTTGTGTAATGTTGCTGCCTTCTTTGTCTCTGTATTGCATAGTTTCTGTCTCAGCTTGTATCAAATATATAATAATAATTTCATACTTGTTTAATATATTCTATGAGCCACAAGCAAAAGTTTCTTAATTTTTAAAATTGAACATACATCAAATACATCAACAAATCATTTGTATTGTATTTGTGTTGGAAGAGTATTTAGTGACCCTTTCATTTAAAAAAAAAAAAAAAAAAAAAAAAAAAGAATTAAAACTTTCATGGAAAAGTGATCTTTTATGTTATCCTCAACCACCTTAAAACACTTTTTTCTGTTTATTAACTATAGGTTAAGTACACCTATTTCCCTATTCTCCCATTTGAAAAGAAACAAAAGTCCATCAAGTTTAACCCCTTAAAATGAACCCAAGTGCACATAAAAACACATACTTACACAATCCTATAAATTTACAGATATAAACTATACATACCAGTATCTATACTACCTGTAGCAGGCCTGAACTAGGATTCAAAACAGACCCTGGAATTTCAAGCACAGAGGCCCATACAGCCCCCTCCCACAAACCAATAAATAGTGACTGTCTATGGCATCTTAAAGCAGTTGCTCTGGCATTTGCCAGAACCCACAGATTGCCAGTCTGGGCCTGAACTGTAGCTCCTAAGATCCCATTAGCCTTGGATATAATGCTTATTTAATCCAAGCCACTCTTAATGTCATTAACAGAATCTGCCATTGCAACATCATCCGACAGGGAATTCTACAACCTCATTGCTGTCAACCATGAAGAACCACCTACACTGCTTCAAATGAATGCTTTGTTCCTCTACTCTAAAAGGGTGGCCTCTGGTGTGCTGATTTTTTTTTATTGGAAAAAAAACATCCCCTATCTGTCTATAATTCTCTCTAATGTACTTGTACAGAGTAACCATCTCGCAACCACCTTTTATGCAGAGAAAACAATTCCAACCTTGACAGTCTTTCATCAGTTTAATTGCACGTCTCCAGCTCATTAATATCCTTCTTTATTACTGATGCCCAAAGCAGCACCGCATACTCAATATACATTTAACAAGGTTATACTGTACTTGCAACAAGTTAGGTATCTTTTGTTAATGTGAGTCCAACCTAATGCATTTTTTTTGCTAGGTAGATGGTGTTACAGATCATGTATTGCTATGTATTGTTAATACATCAGGATCCAATTATTGTGTTTGTATGTTTCTGGAGTTTAGGAAGAAACTGGAGGAATCCCACGTTAGCATGTGAGATCATACAATCTCCATTCCATTCAGTTCCCTGGCACAAATCAAAACTAGGATCTTGGTGCTGCAAAGCACTGTGCTGCAAGAAGGGATTTCCACAATACCACCAACCAGAGGCACATACATTATAACATTTTATAGTTAATTTAACATGGTTTTACACAAAACTAAGATTTGAGAATACAATGGTGTAAATAACATAACTATTTGCAGTTTAATGAAATCACTTATGTCTGATATGTATTAATATGCTTTTGCAGATAACATTGAGTTTCCCACTATGGATTTTGAAACATTTAAAGAAATGTGCAGATCCTCTGGCATAGTGACCTTGGTCCCTAGATACTTAGCTCTTTGGCTGTGAAGAAAAAAATAATTGCACCATAACATAACATGAGTTTAAGGCTGATCTATTTAATGTCTTGGGACCTGAGCCCTTATGCTTTATTTCATAAGCAGATACAGATCTTGTACTGAGAAACCACCAAAAACATGTGTTCCTGTAAATAGTGTGACCTGCAGGGACAAAGCAGTGTTAAGTAGAACACTACTGAGCATTACATTTTTATACCATGGATATTACTGTTGTTTTTCAGGGAGATTGCATTTAACTACATGGCCTTAATAAATGATTAGTGGTAGGGTAACTGCAGTTTTGAACTGCTTAGATTATTGTCCATATATTGTGTGGACACTATATGGTGAATAAAACAGACAGGAATAGGTTACTCTGTGCAGATATACCTGTTTTAATTAATATAAATAACAGCTGTCACTTCTGTGAGGGAAAATAAAATATTTTCCATAGTTTTCAATAAAATAGCGGACTAACTGATACAATGATAACATTTTCTGTTGAAATAAGTTCCATTGTTTTACCTACCAAGGATACATATATTGTATTTATATTCAATGACTACTCTGTAGTGGACATGCCCCTGATCCACTCCGACCACTACCTAATTATGTCAAAACTCTGCCCCCAGACTACCCAAGCTTTGCCCATTTCTGTTCAGGGCCCTCCTCTGCCACACTGTCTGTGACTGGCAGCCTTGGCCAGCAAAAAGTTGTGATGCACATAGAAAACATAAATGGTATAAATAATGGTAATAAATAATGGTAATAGAGCATGTCAGGCCCACTATGAGAAAATATGGAAATGTACTTACTTAGCAAAAGTAGCAGCAACATGTACCTTGTGACTCAAACTCAACAAGCTCATGGTAAAGGTGCAGGTAATGCAATCACCAATAGTGGTAAAAAGCAGATTACATAGTGGTAGGTCTGATTTTCATCAGGAGGAACTTGAACACCTGCCAGGGCCAAGAGCCAGAATGTAGACATAGCTAGGAAAATATATCCCAGTCTTCTAAAAATTATGATGAAATAAAAGGTCAGTAGTGGCTTAAGGGAGATGGCAAATGGGGAGATTTGTCACCTGTGGAAAATCTGCATGGCAGATCTCCTAAAAGATACCTAAACATTGGTGCCAGTGTGAATTGCTGGCACCAAATTATATAAATCATATAACTGCTGGAATATGGCCTGATGTGCATCCTGTCATTTGCATTGATGGAATCATTCTGGTAACAGGTGGGGTTTGGCCCCAAAATGACCTGCAAACCTTGTGTCATGAGCACAAATCAGACCTGTTACTGGCTTGTATATTGGAGCCTTTACTGCTTGCCCAATTGATATCTGACAAAAAAAAAAATATATGCCAGGCAGCTTTTAAAATCACATTGGGTAAAGACCACATGAGTGTATTCATTCATTCCTTCATTCATTCCCTTCCTTAGGCCCACAGTACAATCAGCCCAGTTTGATCCAGTGTGTGGGTGGCCAGACTGAGCAGAGATCTGCTCAATGGGTGATTTTAAGGTATATGGACACAATTACCCAGTCTCACACACAAAAAATACCAGGAAGAAACAATGAGCAATCCCTATGTTCTTTTATATCACAAATTCACAATCCTGTAGCTTAAGTGTTTATTTCCACAAAAAAGTGAAGCAGATAAGAATATACTTTAAAGCAGAAAACACAAATGTTTTTGAAGATCTTTTTAAATTGTTATTAAAAGTGGATAACAAAAGTAATCTATACATGACTATAAGTTATATATCCAATATTAAACAAAGCAAATAATGTGAGGAAAATGACTGTATATGATTCCAGTAACCTTTTATCTTTTCCTTATCTCCCCAGGCAACAGATTTTTAAATCAGTAGTGATTAAATATATAATAGGTGCTGATAATTCATGACACAGCTGAAAGCAATTCCCTTTACAAATAATTTATATACTATGAGATGACAAGTATGTTTATAGATAGCCCCTGCTTTTGCACACTTGTGATTTGCAATAGTAAGTTTTAACCTTTTTCTCATGAGTATTTACTTTTCAACTAAATATCAGGGAAAACTTCACACTGCTCTAAAGCAAGCCTTTCATGGCACATATCTAACACTTAACACTTTACATTACAAGCAGCCTTTCACAGTTAATATCAAATAACTTCCTAAAATGGACATTGATTAGGCATATGACAAGTATTAAATGATTCTGAAGAGATGCTAAAAGACATTCTCACACCCTAAAGAATATGCTATTTGGAATTTCAGAACCATTTATTTTTGAGCAGGCTGAAATAATTTTGTTAAAAAAAACAAACTGCTATTGAATTCATTTTTCATTAGAAACAGTAATTCGGGACTAGGATACTCCAAAAACGCAGCAATCATTCACATATGTACATAGTACAAAATATGCTAAATGGCTTCTTCATTTGTCATCGGTCTAGTTGAATGAATGATGACAAAAGGGTCCTTCATTGAAGAAAAGGAATAAAATCAAACACAGGTTTGCTTTCGACATGTAAAATAATCAATGTTAAAAAAATCTACACCAACTTATCACCAACATTTAACATATGTAATGACCTAGAAACTGAAATCACAAAAAAATGCGACAGTGCTAAACGTTTGGATGACAGAACAAATGCTTTGGGGGCAAACAGTACTCTTAAAGAAAAAAAAATACTTATTTTAATTACTTCCTGTGACATTTTATTCCCTTATTCCCAAAGATGTTATGTTTTAGACAAAATCTGCATATGTTGCTAAATTATTTCCTGAAGTGAGTGGATTCCATATGGTTCCAAGAAAGTAAAAACCTTCGGCACATGGGTCATTCCTAATGAAATTCTTGGTTATTTAGCTCCAGGCATTGCACTGTTTGCATTAATGTTCTATAACATGAAGAAAAATCTTGAAGGGAGTTTACAGTCTGCTTGATTGGCCATACCATGAAAAACTTAATCTTCCATAGAGAAGCCTTTACTAATAGGAGAACTGGATGAACATGCCAAATGTTTAAGCACCATTTCATTTTAACAGGAAGTCATTACTTTATGCTCTATAATAAGGTTATGCAGTTTGGCCATGCAGAAACCACTATAACCTAAAGTAGTCACTACTCTACTGTATGTGTTTCAAGCCTCGCTATCCTGGCCTGAACAGACAGCATAAAGGGTGAAGTCATGGAAAATGTGATGCATTGTCAGTGCACCTAAAATAGTTAGGCACATGGCAACATGGCAGTCAAGGGGGGATGATAGAAAGAGTGTAAACAGTAACATGGAGGATCAATCTTCATTATTTACTGTCCTTCAGCAAGTAACAACTTCAGTTAGTATGGACATAAGTCTATTCAGGGGAATAAATGTTTTAAATGAGGAGTTTGACAAAAAATGCCAGTATTTACATTGCTTTTTATTAATGTATTTAAGTGGATTAGAGAAGGTTCTGCGTGACCTGCTGTAATTTGGGTAGTGTATCCATTTTCATTGTGTTGTTTCTAATAAAGTTGTTTATTTAATCACATTATCCTTTTATGTGCAGAACATATATAGGTCATTGATAGGTTATTGTATAGGGGACCACTTCCCTTAATTTTTTTTATGTATTGTGTTCAACAACAGCTTTGATAGACAAGGAATGCTGTTGGTTGTAATCCTTTCCATAGATTTCCTCAAATATTATATACTCCAAGTTTCCCAATAAGTGATGAGCAAATTTTTTCGCCGGGCATGGATTTGCTGCACAATTCCTCCTCAACAATAAATTCACAGAAAACACCCGTTGACTTTAATATATTTGCCGTGAGAAAAACATTGCATGCATCAAAAAGGCACAGGTACCTCACAAAATATTGGACAGTAGCCGCATTTCGCAAATTTTGCGCTGTTTTGCTATTTTTTTGGCATGCCTATGATTAAGTGCGGGTACGCATGGAAAGCGTCAGGCGTTCTGGGTTTTTAAGAATGTAAATAAAGTTCGAGTTTTATCCATTTTCTGGCTGACCATGGTGCTTTGCGAGCCGCTTTCTTCAGAGATTTGAGCAAAACAGGACAGATTCGGTCATTACTATTCCTAATGTAAAAATGATTAAGTGCTTCAGAGGAAGAGATCAAAAATAAACATCATATTATAAGGCCCATAGCATGGGTAGCAATGGCTGCTGATAAAAAGCTGTATTCTAAAGGTGGCCATACACGAGCAGATCCGCTCGCTTGGCGATGTCGCCAAGCGAGCGGATCTTCCCCCGATATCCCCACCTACGGGTGGGCGATATCGGGGACCATTTAGGTAAAAAAAATAATAATCCGATTGTTTGGCCCTGGGGCCAGACGATCGGATTATGTGGGCGGCAATGGGGCAGTCGGATCGGGGACCGCATCAACGAGCCGATGCGGTCCCCGATCCGACCAGATTTTCTAACCTGGCCGATCGAGATCTGGCCAATTTCAGGCCAGATATCGGTCGGCCAGGCCGCCCTGCTCTCCCCATACACGGGCCGATTAGCTGCCGAATCGGTCCAAGGGACCGATATCGGCAGCTATAGTCGGCCCGTGTATGGCCACTTTTAAGCTGGCTATACAAGTCAGACAGTCCCATTTGAGGGCCCCATACACAGACTGATAAGCTGCCTGCAGCTGTTATCAGCCTGTGTATGGCCATTTTAAATGTCAGAAGCATATGTCTGATTGTTGCCTTAATTTGAATCACAATGCTACAGCCTTAAACTATTTATTAAATCAGGACATTGTCTCAACTGTTGAATCTGTAGTGTTATCTTCTAAATATGTACTGAATTGCATCAGAAATCCATGTATTTTACTAGCACACTGTAGCACACTGTACATTTAGTAAATTGGCTCGTTCTAAGAAAAATGAAGTTGGCTGATGACAGTTTGTCAGTGTGTACTGAAAAGCCTAGACAAATAGATGTACATACAGCTGAACCTTCATTAGTATGCATAAACTCCCAGTGATGAATGCAGTCCCATATATTACAAAGAGTTTAAGAAATACAGAAGTGCTGAACTTGTGGACTCGGGATAGAGAACTAAATATTTTTTAAAGCATGCGGGTCCCTAAGTTACAAATTTACTGTCTCATAAATTGGTCTGCTTTGTGAGTAATTTATATATAGCCAAGAGAAAATCCACTAAATCCATGGTACAAATTAGCAATTTCATGTGCTCTCAAACTCTTACATCATTCAGTCATGAATAATAATGTGAAGTTGCTACCACATATGAGCAGAAATATAACTATACAGCCTTTGTCTAACTGGTGTTGTAGCAGAAATAAAACAGAAAATCAGAATAATAGAAAGATGCAAAAGTTGCTTATGCTTGCATAGAAATTAATATGAAGACAATTTTCTTTTCTAAAGGCCCTGATACCATTTATGTTGTCGTATGGTGATTTTTAAATGGATTCAAGAAATGCCTTCACTTTAATAGAAAAAATACAGTTATCAGAAAAACATTTTTTTTTTGTTTTAGGGAAGAAAATGTTAAACTTGTTTTTTATGTTTTGAGACAAAGATTCTTGATACACTGTCTATATACTAAGGTGCTAATTGTGCATGGATAGAGAAATGGCTGATTTATTATGTACATAAAATAATTGTTAGTTAGAAGTGGAGTGCCTCAGGATTCTGTATTATGTTCACTTTTAATGAAAGTATGCAAATCAGGGGGAATTGTGGAAAGGAAGCCTAGGTTCACTCCTCAAGTTTCCATTTACATGAAACACCCACTGGGTTTTAGAGCACAGCAAGGGCAATACCCTATAAACAGGGTAATTTGTTCAAAAGTAGATAAGGAACCTTGAATAAACAAACTCTAAGCTAAAGACATAAGAAGCAGCTCATTATACAGAGGGCCTATCTATGGACTGCTGGTTTGTTAATCTGCTTCTCCTCAGCTCACCAGGGAGGGACAAAAAATGCCAAAGAAAAACTGATTTAATTTCCTTGTAAAAAACAAAGACAGCTCTTCATTAAAATAAAAGGCGTTTTTTTCCACTGGAAAAAAAACTTTCAACTTGGTCAACTGATCATCCTTCTAGAATCTCATGATTGACAGTAGGATGAATAAATTATAAGCTCTTAAGCAACTGAGAAAATGTTTTTATCATTTTCAAATATACAAATCCCAGAGATGCAACTCTGGATCACTTAGTTCTCCCAGTGTATTGTGGTTCCATCTGCCCATGTTCTGCCATGACTCCCAGTTATGGTCCCTGCCCCACAACTTCTAAGGATTTCGGGTGATGTTCAATGGATTTCTATGCATTGCAGCTGGAAAGTAAATTACCTGAAATCCTTTTTTATCTCTAATCTAATTAACTAAACATTTGACATATTTCAGGTGTAAATATTTTTTTGAAGCTGATACTATCCCTTTAACAATAAAAACAAAAGGTATAAGGTTTAGCTTTGCATGCAAATGTTAAACTACATAAATAGTAAAAATCCAAATCTCTATTGTTTCACAATTGAAAGACAAGGAAATGTAAATTCATTGGGTGTTCCAGTTTGGCATCCCCAGTGAATTTAAGTTCTTTCCGTGGCCAGTGATCTTTTTAGGAAAAATGTAAAAGCCAAGGAAAAAATCGTGCACTGTTTTTTCTCAGAATTCTGGCATCATTGCAGATGCAAACAAGTGAAGCTCCTGATGCAGTTGTGCAGTGCCACCACACCTGCGTCCGATTTGCCAAAATAGAAACTGCCCAGGAAAAGCACAACTTTTGTACTTTGCCACAAATCAGGAGCAGTTTCACCAAATATTTTCAAGGTCTGCCTAGTAGAGGTCTAGCAGATACCTAGCAGAGGGACGTGAGTGCCTAATCTTGCAGGAAAAGTGTATAGAGATCAGATAAGTCATAACAGGATTCTGGGAAGAAATTCGTTAAGGCTCCTAGAAAAGTCCCATTTACATGGGTTTATCCTATAGGCTAAAGCTCACCCACTGGGTTTAAAGCAGAAGCCAGGATAATAGCTGATCAGATTCCCAACTACAGACCGGTTTCGCCCTTCTTGGGGCTCATCAGTGTAGTGCAGGGTTTTCTGATCAGCTTAGGTAGAGCCAGGAGTGGGGATTCACGAACAAGCTAAAAGGATTGAGGAGACCACCTCATACGTATGCAAATAAGTCATAACAGGATTCTGGGAAGAAATTCCTTAAGGCTCCTAGAAAAGTCCCATTTACATGGGTTTATCCTATAGGCTATAGAGACCAGAGAAGCAGGGCGCTGAGGAAAACCTGGAGCTACCACCTGGTCTGGAGGTGGTGCTAACTTCAGGGTTCCTCTCTGTCAGTGCTGTCCAACTTCTGTGGTGCCGAGGGCCAGAATTTCTCTAGCATACATAGCGGAGGGCTGCTAATGGAAACCAGTTTTGACTACTCCCCTTTTTTAAAGCGCACCCACTTCTAACCACACCCATGTTATCACAATGGTGGTAGTGCAGAAAAAAACCCAAATGCTTGGTCCCCACTGCAAGTATATCAACCATCATTCATATGTGAAAGAATTATATTAGCACAGCAACCCCCAGCACATAATTACACACATAAGGGACTATTTAATGGCTTTTTCCGTCTGCTAACAAACTCCCAGAACAAACCTCTTCCAGGTTCACCTCCCACGGGCAGATAGAGTATGGCACACACAGGCAGCATATGGCAGGCAGAATATGGCACACACAGGCATGTGTGCCATGCTCTGCCTGCCCTATGGTGCCTGTGTGTGCCATACTCTGCCTGCCCTATGCTGCCTGTGTGTGCCATACTCTACCTGCCCTATGCTGCTTGAGTGTGCCATACTCTGCCTGCCCTATGCTGCCTATGTGCCATACTCTGCCTGTGCGTGCTATGCTCTGTCTGCCCTATGCTGCCTGTGTGTGCCATACACACAGGCAGCATAGGTCAGGCAGTACATACAATGACACAATGCTGGTTCTGCTCCTACAGTCTGAGGTGTGAACAATGTGGGTGCTTACAGTCTGAGCCTGAGGTGTGAACAATGCAGGGATTGAAAGGTGTGAACAGTACAGGGGATTACATGTTTAAACAATACAGGAGATTACAGCCTGAATCTGAGGTGTGAACCCTGCAGGCCAGTTAATCTCAGTACTGATACCATTTAAATCCTAAACATAGGTAAGCCATCAAAGCAGCCAGACAGGTGGTGGGCCACACAGAGGGGGCCCGCAGGCTGCCAGTTGGACAGCACTGCTCTATGTCAATAGGTGCAGCAGTACATGATTAGGGAAGTTATAAATCTGACTTGTAAATAGTGATGGGCGAAATAATTCGGCAGGCATGGATTTAAGGCAAAAAATTGTTGCCCACAGCAAAACATTGTTGCACGTATAAAAAAAATGACTTGAGTAAAAAAAAAGTTGCGTGCGTCATTTTTTTGATGCATGCATAAAAAAGTTGTTGTGCACGTCATTTTTTTTTATGTGCGTGACAACTTTTTTATGCATGCGTAAAAAAAATGATGCACGCAACTTTTTTTTTACGCAAGTCATTTTTTTGTTTTGGTGGTTCACAAATATCTTTGCTGTTTCGCAAATCTTTCCAAAGATCCATTAATTTTTTGGTAAAGCGAAACGGGACAGATTCGCTTATCACTACTTGTAAGTACTCATATAAGCTAAACTGGTTATGAATATCTGGAAAGACTGTCTCAGGAATAGCTAATTCCACTGTAAATGAACCCTATCATTTTTTTTTTATAGTTTGTGTTGCAAGAATTAATTTGACACTATTCTTATATGACAATAATGGGTCATTTACTAACGTATAGTTTTTTTTCTGATTTGTTTTTTTTGCCTAAATTACATTTTTACATGCAAAAACATGCACATTTTTCAACATTTATTTTACATTAATAATGTGAAAAACGTGATTGTAAAAATACGCCATCTGCAAGCTGTTGAGGTTGTGTAGAAATCAATGGGAGCTGTCCTAGGCAATATTTCAGCGGCCCTTTAACTTCAAGGTATTCAAGTCATTCATATTTTCTTGAGAAGCTATTTGTGCTATTTAAGTGATAATATTCACGATTCAAGGTTCTCTCGTATTTTTTTTTTTTTAAAGCATTTTGGGTTTTTTATTGCTTTTTTAATAAATAAGAAAACATTTCTTCTTTTCTCATTTGTGAGTTCAGTTGGGAAGAAAAAACCTTTAAGACTACACAAGACTACACAAACTCGAATTTCGATGAATCTGCCTCTAAGCTTATTATCTCCAGGTCTAAAATTTACTTGCAAATTCCTAAAATTCATTAGAATATTAATAGATATTGCAAGTGAATCTTGCTGCTGTGCTCCCCCAATCATTTATTGATGGTTATACTAAGAGGTTGTGTAGCCTGTCTAAAATGTTGATCCATAAGGTCAGAAAAGGACTAAAGGTGGCCATACACGGACCGATTTTTTACTTACAAACGACCGATTCCCGAACGATCCGATGCTATCGTTAAGTTATCGTATAGTTGGTGGTGTACGAACGATCGTCGGCCCACTAAACGAGCCGACATTATCGTCCCCAAAATCGATCGGCCAGGTTTAAAAATTTTGGTCGTTTAACGATAAAATCTGCCAGTTGGTGTGAGTGTCAGACATTTGTCTTTCAACGATTGTTCTCTGCGCATGTCACGATTGCCAGCAACGACATCGATCGTACGTAGATGTACGATCGTAGGTATTTTACGATAATGATGCGACAAAATCTTTCCCGAATTATCGTTGCCCGTGGATGGCATATCGTATGGGAACTCGATCGCCATACGATCGTTTGTCGATATAATCGTTCATCGCACAACGAGCGAAATCGCCTCGTGTATGGCCACCTTAAGTGCTAAATATCTTTTCTACGTGGAGCACAAATCAATTCATATGAACTTGCGCTGACATTGGCAAAGTCCAGCATTTTGTTAGTATAAGCCAATATGCATTATCAGTCACAAAATACATTTTGGGTTTAGTGCTAAGAATAAAAAGGTAAAAACCGGTCACTACTTATTAAACATTTATTGATTTTCCCACTTGACAGACAAATGCAAAATGAAAAACACTGAAAACCTGATGAGAAGCAGCTCCCAGAATATCAGTAACATGATCCAGGGAACAAGCCAACAGTGCTGTGGTTTTATTATCTCAACAATAACAAGTAGTAACATTGTGTGTGGTAGAATGTATGCACAAACTTCAGTATGTGCTGTGAGGCGCAAGGCCAAGGTCTTGGTGTCTCCTTAAGAATCAGGAGAATATATGCAGTTTTACTACCACAGGCTTAAAGGGGAACTATCATTAAAAGAAACATGCACCCAAACTGTAACAGATGCTTACTAATTATTTTTAACAAATATGTTATATTATTTGACCATTTAATGGTTTAATAGTGCGCTTTCTCAAGCTAACATTTTATCTACTGCAAACAGCTGTAAGAGTTTACGGTGGGTGAATCTTTCAAGCGGTTCAGAAAAGGTGTGACAGAAGTGCAGGAACAGGCTAGACAGATTTCTTGGCGTAAAAGTAAAGTTATAGGAAGAAGCAGGATGGAGCGGACAAAGAATTAGAAACTGACATAAGCAGGGATGGAGAGGACAAAGAATCTGGGGCACGCAGAAATGAACTGGAGTGGGTGAAGGGTCTGGGACAGGCAAGAGAAGGCCAGAGCAGAAACAGGACTAGAACAAGGTTATGAACAGACAGGAGCCACAGCAGGCTCAGGTAACCAAGGCCAATGCTCAAGAATTGAGGAGCGCTGGACTTATATAGGGGAGGGTCAGCCCTGATTGGCTGACCCTATCCAACCAATAAGGCTGCTGCTGGGAACTGATTGTGAAAGGCCAGGTGATAAGTAATCAGCAAGCCTGCTAGCTGCTCATCTGGCCTAGTGGATAAAATGTACAGCCAGAAACCTAAAGGTTCCTGGCTTGAATCCCAGCAGAGACTTACAATAGCTAAGCCATTCTGCTATCAGCCAATTGTAGCAGGTGAAATCTCTCAGTGACTTACAGCATGAACGTGTTACTTGCAGACAGGTACTGGATGAGGAATGCAGAAATATATTGCTAAATTAAAAAAAATATATAAATATTATTGTGGAGTTTATATTGTGGAGTCCCCTTTCAGTGGACAGCTAGATATAATTTTATAATAAAATTTACATTTTACTACACCTTTACCTTTGGCTGTATTATTACAGAATGGCATTCATCACTGTATGCCAATATGCCATTGTTTCCCATATTCATATTGTAATTAAAGTGGAGGCTACCATTGTTTTTTTGTTTGTTTGTTTTTGCATAAGTAAAGAAAATATTATTCTGAGTTACTTTCCAATAAACATTACATTTGTTTATACTTTTCTGTTCTCTGCACCCATTTCTGGTTCTGACTCTTTAAACAATATAGGAGGTTAGTTCTCCCCAAGATCTGGCTTTAGCAACATTGTTCCAAAAGTCAGACGTAAAATTGCAGAGGACAGAAATGGACAGATATTGCTTTTAGTAGCAATTATTTTGCATCACTCTGAGGAAATAACTTTCTATGCTCCTAGTTGGAGCTTTAGATGTCCTGCTAAATAATCCTAATAATATTTTATTATTTCATTCCTTTTCTTTGTAACTGTTTTTTTTTTTAAGCTGTTTTGGCAGACACATGACATCTCTGGGAACATCAATGTGAACCACTCCATTACTAGCAGGGCATACCTATGTTTAGAGGGGGTTACACCTTTTTTTCAACCCAGACTTATTTAAAGCAATAGAACTGAATAAGTACTGATAAAAATAAGGGGATTCAAAAGACTGACTCCCTTACATTTCTTACTGCTGGTGTGCCTGTAATTAATAGGTAGCTTTCTGGTCATCCTGTACCATCCTGTCCAAGTGGACAGCATTCTTGCACAATTTTTCCAGTTCAACCCATTTAAATGTATATTTGGGGTTTTGTAGTAAAAGATAGAAGTCTTCTTCAGGTCTAGTCACCAACAGCAACCAGTCAACAGGAAGCATTTCAGTAAATAACATTAGCATTTACTATTCAGTATTTTAAAAATGTATCACTTTAGAAGTTGCGTTTGTTTTGGAATCTAAGTGATGAAATTTGTTTTTGTCTCCACATTCTCTTTAGGGTAAGGAACTGAAAGGGATATCACATCAATTAGTTGAAGCATCTATGTTTGCATTAGAGTCTTAGGAGATACATGTCAAAAGCTTAATCTGCAGACTTTGTATTTTCTTCTTTACCTGCTTTTAAGCTTCATTTGAATTGCTGACAACACTTCTCAAATGCATATGAAGGCAGCAGAGGCCGATTACTAAAAACATGCCAAACACTTTCTGAGTAACAAGAGCAAACGCTTTCCAGGCAGCTGCATGTGTGTTCTGTTTGATGCACATTGTTATTTTCAGATGTCCATTGGGACACAAGTATTAACTTTGGTGAACTAGTCCTAACTAGTCCTAAAATTGTACTTACAATGGCTATGTTTCAGCACTGTAAAAGAGATATTAACTTCTATGTATCAGAGTCTCAGTCAGTTCCACAACTTAGAGTTCACACTTGCTATGAAATTCTTTTTCCTGCTTTTCATATAAACTACATTTTAGGTATTCTGGGTAACATTAGTTAAGTTCTTTAGCCTTTGATCAGTTTGTCCCATTCATAATAATGACTAACTGTTTCTGACCTCATTCTTTGGTTTGGGTTTCTTCTGTTGTATTGTTTGTATTTTTACCAATATGAAGCACACCACTGAGGAAAATGTTGGCTCTTTAAAAACAAACTATAACAGAACAATAATATATATTTAAGTAATGTAGGAGCTGATTCCCATCAGTCAGTAAGTTACAATATACCAAAGACATTCAAAGAATTTGAAATACTTGCCAAATCCTTTCAGTTGCTAAAGATGTGAGATTGGTTTTTGTACCCAAGTCAGTTTTATTACAGTGGAATTAATGTTTGTTAGTTTGAACTAAATTTCTGTACTAAGAATATATTTTTTATGATAATATATTTTTAAATAATGTTTTACTTAATAGCGCATTATACACCCCTGTTTAACATAAGTTTGTTTATTTGAGTTTTTGCTAAAAAGAAGTACAAGACCTCATATGGTAAAAAAAAGTTAGAAAAATAAGTATAGTATCAGTTTAAAAAGAAAATGACTAAAGCTGGGGGCAGTAACCCATTCTGTAGCTAAGTACTAATGCACTTATAGAATACACACGTTATCAGTAACACATTCCTTTTACTGAACACAGTAAGCAAGCAATCAGTAACCAATAAAGCTAGCCTTTAGATATTTTGATTACTATGAAAAGCACATCCAGTGTCTAGTCTCATTCTTTATGTCTCTCTTTCTCCAATTTAAGTTTACAACATTTTGGGAGCTAAAATGTCCCTTATGGTTCCTCTATAGTATATATATATATAGATTGTGAATTACATTTGACTCCTAATACCTGGTTATGGCCCTCACAATATAAATGATGCATATAACTTTGTTAAATTGATGTTGTAATGGCAGATTCTGTTAATGCCTTTAAGAGGGGCCTGGATGAGTTCTTGAACAAGCATAATATCCAAGGCTATTTTGATACTAAAATCTACAGTTAGCCTTGATGTTGGTATATATGGTTTATGTATGTGAGTATATAGATAAGTCAGTATAGGTTGTGTGTGCTGGGTTAACTTGGAAGGGTTATGTCAATGTGTGTTTCCTCCTTCACTCCATACATGGGCAGATTGTTGATAAAACTGATATGAATAATTTACAATCTTTGCAAAGTGCTGTGCAAAGCACACCTTATTTGCGCTTTTGGCTGCTCAATAACTTCCTGTCACTATCTTGCTCTCCTTTAGTATCTTTACTAAGAAATCAATTCCTCATAATTAGATACACTGGTTCACAGAGTCCTCTACCCCCACGGAGTTTTTCTGGGGCATCAAAATACATCTGCAACTTTGACACTGAAGGAGTACCCACTGACTCTTGGCACACTTCCTTTCATACACCAAAGAGGTCACCTGATCTTGACCGCGTCCCATAGAATTCTAACTCGTAATGTGTGAATTTGCCCTGCTTCGCTTTGCAAAAAAATTGTGAAACTGTGAAGAAAATTGCGGCAAAAACTTGTATGAAATGACGCGTGTCAAAAAAAAAATGTGTTTTTTTTGAAGTGCGCAACAATTATTTTTACAGTGTGTACAAAAAAATCAGCCAGTGCCGAAATGTGGAAATTTGACACAAACCCATGTCTGCTGAAAAATTAATTAATTCTAACCTAAACCTTATGGATCTGGTTTTATACAAACATACTTGGCAGCTACCCTAAGTTCTTCTACCCATATATCCTACCCAAGGAAACAACAGCCATATACTGTAGATAGGTCCTTATCCTCACAACTTACTATGGGCAATCACACACTTCTAAAAATGATCATAGGGATGTCACTATACCGCATCCCTACTTAGAGAAATACAACCTATTTAAAAGCATTGCTCGTTGTTCATTACTCATATTTTTTATTTGTAGACATCAGAAACATTTGTACGTTGAGAGTCCACAAGTAAGGTTTGCTTTCCCTTTACATGGAAGGAAATAATGTTTTGGGTGTGAGCTACCATGCAGTAAATGTTCAATAAACATATATAATTAAGATATTCTTAACACTGAACCATACTGCAACAAGAATAGGATATGAGTGAATGTTCTTAGTGGTAAAGAAGTTAATAAACAAAGTCTTTGCAAATCCTTTGTTCTTTCTCCCTCTCTTTTTTTTGGTTTCCACAATATTATTTGATTTGTTTAATTCCCATCTCGAATTTTAAGTCACACGTTTACTCAGGGCCAAATGTAATTCTCTCCACTAGTAAATTATACAATATCCACCTGCTTCGGAAAGAGTCTAATCAGGTTTAGTATAATTTATAATTTTCCAGTGATGGAAAATAGTTATATAACAGGAAGCTGTAAAAGTTATTTAATGTCTTTGGAGAAAAACTACATTTCCAAAATGTATTCATGTTCCTTCACTAATTTATTTAAAAGGGATACCTTCTCCCAGATATTGTTATACTCACCCTTTTATATATATATATATATATATATATATGGAATAATGTGCTGCCTATTGTAAAATAAAAGCATATTTTAAGCCACCACACAATCCCATAAATATCTATAATAAAGTTGAGTCAGCAAGTCAAATGACACAAGTAACATCATTATTTACCAAACATAACTGATGACATTTTAAAAACTGTTCAAATAAAATGAAATAGACAGAAACACATTATCTTTATGTAACTTCTAAGCCATGTGTGCCATCTCATAAGTTATTTATTTTAGAAAGCAGATGCTAATTATTCTGTAGAATATTAGAGCTGCCATCAAAAAAACCCTACTGAGTGTCATTCTCCTTGGACAGAAATGCTCAAGGAGGTTGATATCAATCAGCAAGTCATTGGGGATCAGGGTTTCTATGAGAAATCAGGGGGCCCCATACTATTTCTTTAGCAGAGCCCTTGGTAATTAGCCCACCACCCATGCCCCTTATGAACTGAACATACACACATCACACCCAAAACCTACCCATTTCCTCACAAGCACTACATTTGTGGTCTGCAAACCAGACATTCCTATATTTTGAGGTTCCCCTTTGCTCCTCACTGTACTCCCCATTCCCCCGTTCCTATGCTGGTGCCCAAGTTTAGTATAGGTTATTTGATGAAGGCTAACCTACAAATTGGTTGTGGTAGTGACTGCCAGTAGCCAAGAAACAGGAGGGCAATGATCTGGATACAGTTCTTATTGTATTACAGTTTGATGGTTATAGCATCAAATTGACAAATGTAACTAATAATAATTGAGAGATTTTTAACAGGATAGAGAGATTTAGTTCCTTTTCTAGAAGCAAGAGACCCAAAATAATTTTCAAAAAGAGTTTAAAGGAAATATTAGTCTCAGCTAGTTCAAGAGAAGAGTTTTGTCTAGTTATTTTATTAGCATTGTTGGTAGCCCTGTATGTTTAATATACTGTATTACATTGTAGTCACAGCTATAGAAACTAGATAACAAGATAGAGAAAAAAAACATTTACCTGAGGAAGCTTCTATAAACCAAACCTATAGCACACATTCTTATAGCATGTATTATGTATGTATCACTATAGTCTGCATAAGGTACATTACAAATAGGAAAAAAAACATTAGACCACTGACTGTCAGGATATAGGAACACAGGAGAAGTCCACCCCTCTTAGGTTAACAAATGGGAACCATATCCCTGAGGAAGATTTTATAAGCCAAACCATATATAAAATGTAAAATGTATGACATATCATTTGTAGATAACACCATCATTTATAGTGTTGTAATTCTGAAACTTTTAAATAATACACTAGGTAATATGCTCTGTAGCAAATGTTTGGATGGTATGATAGAATGAAAGGCCAATTATTTTGCAGTCACACACCCCATGCCGATCCCTACATTGTTACGGTGGTAGATCTGTGCTGTCAGAACAGTGTCAAGTAGGTACAGTAAGATGGTAGAAGAGGTTTGGTGTTTAGGAGTGTAGCTCACCAGGGAATTCCCTAAAGTATTTACAGTATATTAAGCAATCCCTTAATAGCATTACTTCCTTGGCCTTATGCTTCAGCATATCCAGTATTTATTTTTATGTTCTTAAGTTGTTTGAATGGACTTGTTTTTTAGTGTCAAGAGACAATGAATTATATTTATGAACTGTGGGCTATGCATGAACATTTAAGGCATTTTTATATGGTTGTTGTTTTATTTCTAGGATCGACAGAGTAGGCTGACCAGCAATGTTTTATCAGTATGCATTATTTATTCGAATTAAAAAAGTTTACTTATTGCTTTTGCTTTTCCTATTCTTCATTTTGGGGAAGCTTTTGCTGTGTATAGAATTAGGGTCCCAAAATACTAGGTGGGTTTATATACTAATATAATATATAATAAACCTTTTATTTTTGCATTTACATTTTATTCACAATTCTTTAAATCCTAGGAGTGCTGTCCTTGTTCCAGTGCATTTTTTTGGTACTAGCACACAAGTTTTGTTGCTGCAAATGGTGTGTACCCTATAGACTATTTTATATATATATATATTTATATATATATATATATATATATATATATATTTCCAGTGAATATGTGCAAGTTACAACCAAATGTAGCACCCACAAATTTTGTGAATGTGAACAGCATAAGGGAGTGCGCACCTTTCGGTGTAATATATATATATATATATATATATACTGTATGATTGTGATGACGTCACTTCAACGGGAATTTTGAACTTTTATATGATGCAATTGGTAACTCCATCTTTTGATGCAGCCGTGCAGTCAATTCTAATAAAGGGTGCCCCTTAACCATCACTTAACATGTTTCACAGCCAGTACAAAGTTATTGCTAATTTCACTGTACACATGATATACATACCATTAGCCAATGTAGAAAAGGAACAGGCTAAATAAACATGTAGTTAATATATGCTGTCTGATATATTTTAAAATATACACATATAACATTCCAGAGAAATACGATACTAGAAAATAACAGACCCAACAGAAAGCATTCATATTTTGCACACTTTCTTGTTTTGGACTCCCTCTAGAGTTTACCAGGAGAATTATCTCTTACATGTTCTGTTTTGCTAGATTTAGTCTCAACAACATCTACAGACATGTAATATTCAGTATTTTTACACTTTATATAAACAGCACTTTCAGTTCCCTGTAAGTTTGCAGATACAGGGGTTGTGCTTTATACTGAATATATCAGATTATGTAAATGTTAATCAACGAACAGCAGGGCTCTTGTGGTCCTTTCTCCAAAGTATCACTGTAAAAGAATAGTAAATAACAGAAATCTGAAAAAAGCTCAAAGAAGAAAAATAGGGGGTGAAAACAGAACTTCAAAGCATACAGTAATTACACTACAGAGCAGAGAAATATGTGTATGCATAAAGATAATTTAGTGTTGGTTTAGATCCACCTACCATTCAGTTTAAAAGTGTGCACAATATATACATTTTGCACATATGGCTAACAAACAGTTAGGTTGGATGTTGCACTGATGTAAAGGGAAATCATCTGCAGCAAGTAGCAGGGGTCTTTATCTCGGCTACAAGCAGCAGCAATCAGAATACCCGTGTGACACTGCCCTTATGTCACAGACAAATGAGCATCCCAAAAAAAGCAAATTTCCTTTGTACTCTTATCTTTCTGTTCTCAGAGGATTATAGTGCTCCTCTTAACTCCCTGTTGAAAGGCTACCCTAAAACTCAGAGGGACTTTACTTGGACAAATAATGAAGTTACCAATGCAGTGAATTTCCCTGTATACCAAATAATTACTGAAACCCGCTTAGGAGCAGATTTATCAAAGTTTGAGAATAGAGCTCACCACACTGTCACCCACTTTTGATTCATTTCTATGGGATTTTTAGAAGTGTATTTATCAAATTGTGAACTTTAACTTTCACCCATTGATAGATATGCTTCTAAAAATCCTATAGGAATTAATTGATAGTGGGTGAATTTATCTGTCTCACATTTTAATAGATTGGCCCCATACGGTTGCCACCAGATCTGTATTTTACTGGGTGGTAAAACTGATATCTAATGCCAGTGTTATTAATGGGGCAGAAAGAACACAAGAAGTTCAGTTTTGGGGGGTTTTTTTGCTTCATTCTTTCATTTCTGTACTGTATCATGCTATTTCCATGGCCAGTTTGCTTCTCCTTTCACAAAGGGTAAATCACCTGTGTTCCATAAGCAGTAAATTTCAACCAGAAAATTGATGTACACTATATAGATTACTGAGCCCCATTTAAGCCTATGTCGTGTTCCTCCTGCAGCCATACAAATACACTAAGGGAGGCATTAATCAACATTCAGATTTTAGTGGTTAAACTCACTTCTACTAAACTTATTTCCACTAAAACCAAGAATGTCTAGTCATTTATTAAAAAAGGTGAAAAAAGATGCAGGAAAAAACGTGACGTTTTTGTATTGTCACACAAATAAAAGTGTCAAAAAACCCCAAAAAAAGAAAGACATTCCAGCTGTAAAAAGGTCACTTGCCATTGACTTCTACATGATCCCAAAAGCTTTTAGATAGTTTGTTTTTTCTTTTGGATTTGTTACATGTTTTTTTTCATGAAAAAATAGTATTTTTGAGCAACAAAATATGAATTGTAAAAAAAATCTAACGTTACTAAATGCCCCCCTAATAGTAAGGTCAGTTTATTCAGGAACCATTACTATGTTTTTGGAATGTAGCTGTGGGAGGCACCTCCAAAGGGAACCAATGTCAAGACACGGAGAAACAATGTTCCCTGTCTAGTATGAACTTTTTTCTTATAGTGTAAAGAGTGACAACATGACACAAACCATTACTATTTAACTACTTTCATTTCTGTTTTAAAGAGATATTAAATGCAACAAATGTCAATGTCTGAGGGCAATTTCTATGTTAGTTTTGGGCTAAAGGGATTCAAAGTTCCTTCAGCACCTATTGGCCCTCTTTATCCATTGACTAATCCACATTAAGAATGCATACAGGCTTAACCAATGCCAAGTCTTATTTTATAGGATATTACAACCCCTTTCCTGTCACTAAATCCTTCTGCTGATCACTGTCTGTTGTAATCTGCATTGTTTAGCCACAGGCAGAGATAAAAGCAAATCAGTGTGGAGTTTGTGTTCCTGCTTTGCAATGCAGATTGCCACTGTGATGAGCTGTGTGATAGTGACAGAAGTATTATAGAATTGCCAGAAAAGAGGTTAAATGAGCTTTATATCATGCAGTATAGAAAAGCTATATACAAATGCATGGATTTATTTAAATCTGAGAAATATATATTCTTCCTTTATTAATCCTTTAAATTTACATAACTATTTTACAAGCTATCTAGATCTATTTGTTTATTTTCATGTATCTGTTAATTTTATAACCAACATACTTACACAGCGCATGACAGAGATTGCACATTATTCACATTCGTCCTTTTCGCAGTGGAGCTTACAATCTAAGGTCCCTGTCACATTCACACACTGTAGAGTAAATATTATCAGGAGCCAATTAACCTTACATCTATGTATTTTACAATATACAATCTCTGGTGCTAAATTTATTCACTTGGGATGTTGTTTGATTGCAGCAATCTCATTTATTTTGTCCCAGTGCTTCTTGGGTGTTATATTAAAGGAATTTTGATTTTATATATTTGACGTACTTAAATACTGCCATGTCTGTGTTCTTTAATAGGCTTGCAGGATTCTGCATTCTGTATGATTGAATGTTTATTGTATGATTTGCTATGAAAACTCTATAAGAAGGCTGGATGTTTTTACAAGTGGCCAGATTTCCTGTGCTTTCACCTTGTAATATTTGCACATGGGGCTCCTGTAGATTTCAGCTTTTCAAAACTTCATTGCCCCAATCAAGCAGTCTCCTTTGGTACATGCTATAAAGCAGTGAAGTGAGGTCTGCTGGAACCATGTAGAATCTCAGAGACTGGAACTCAGCCCTTTTCTTCTTTGTTTGTTTATTTAATAACACTGCTGTTTAAAAAGGTGGTGGTTTCTTATCCACTAGAACTGTGTTTTTGTGTCTGGGATCCTCTGGTTTGGCAGCTTTAGCACCTCATTAATTAGAACTGTGACAGGGTCCTGCTGGTTTACAACCCCCTGTATGGTTGTTAGAAAATCACAATCCTGTGTTAGAATGTGAAATGCTACACCTTGTTAGGCACCAGGTGCCCTGCTGGACTCCGGGTCACTGAAAGTTAATTAGCAAACTGTCCTAGCAGAATCCCTTATTTGTTATATATGCCGTACATCATTTGTAGAAATGTAAAGGAAATTTGAACCAAATAGTACTTTGCTTCTGTATCAAAGTGCTCAAAGGGCTCAGCAACATTCTGAAACATGGCTGAACATGTGATTACTGAAATTGTATGTGCTGCTTTTTCTACTGCTGGTCTGATGCTGGCTCTGCATTCCTTAATTTATATGCACTTCCTCGGCTGGAGGCTGTTCATAAAGTGCTCAGGAAGAACTAAGGAAGAGTAAGAAGTGCGAATGACAATGGTTTCCCTGTTGCTGAATATGCAATTGCAAGGGTCTTCAAAAGAGGCATGGTCTAGAAATGAATTCCATCTCTTCCTGAGAGATACTATTTCTCATGGGAGACGTAAATATTGTATAGTATTTGTAAGGATGTTAGCCAGCAAACAAATGCATGCCATTATGAAGGAAAATAAAAAATAAAAAACAACCCTGGGTTTCTTTTCAGTTAAAGGCACATTATCTTGATGAAACTTGTGATGAAATGTGATGAAAGGGGCTTTTATTGCTGACTAATAAAAGCCCATGAGTATCTTTAAGCCCATTTCTCAAATACACTTGTTTCAAAAGTTATTGCTCAGTAACTCTAAGCATGCATTCTGACATTTCCAGGGAGAACCTACACATAGGGATAAACAAGACACCCTGGGCAGAACAACCTATGTCAATATGTTTATTAGAACATTCATACATTTAATTAAGTACTTACTTACTTACTTAATGTTTGCTAAAAAAAAAAATCATATTGTTCAGTACAATATGTATATTGTAACAGACCCCATAATGTAAAAGGTACAGTTTAATAAAATATCATGCTTCTAGAAATAATCTAGAATATGTGTACCTTTAATGCCTTGTTTGTGCTTAGCCCTTAAAATGAACCATTTTCACATTCTACATTTTTTGCTTTTTTTTTTTGTTTTGTTTTCTTGCTTTTTACTACAAAAAAAGTACCTAAACAATTTATGGTTCCAGGCATTTAATTTTTAGACCAGTTACACACAGAACTGGCTTTAGGAAACCTGGAATGTTGGGACCTTCTGGATACTTGTGTTTTTCAAATTTTACTGCATATATGCCAAGTGATTAATAGCCAGCAAAGTAAATTCTTCATCACATAAATCAAAAAGTAAAAGTATTTGCAAATAATTGACTTTCACCATTTCCATAGCCCATATAAGATTTTTATTGCTAACAATCTGGCAAACATCACTGGGTAGCAAATTAAAGGGTCATTATGCTATAGATTTAGTAAACAATGAATGCTTTCTATGGTTATCCTTGCAGTAAACCAGGATACTTCCGATGTTAGAGAGATGCTACATTCAAAAGTTATTGCTTGGTAAAGCAACTATCAATTATCATCCTGATATAGACATAAACATGTTTATTTATTTTTTTTAACCTTTTATTAGAGTCTGCAGATGACGTTACCTAGCCAGATGTTCTCCCAATAATGTAATACATACGTATACACACACACACAAATTTTGGAGCGACAAAAAACTTGAGAAAAAAACGCCAACTGACCCCGGCTATTTGAGGACAGGAGGAAGGAAGGAGCTGAACCCCTTTTGATCTCCCAAAGTCCCCTTAAACTCCCTGCAACAGAGTTTCTGTTGTAGAAGGAAGTACCCTTTCCATTGCACTTTGCTTCTCTGACCCACTACATCTGACAGGTAAGCGATCTGCACTGTAAACACTGCCTGACATAGCTGTAATCATTAGCTCACACTTCTGGTTCCTTCAGTTCTGAACTTTGGAAATATTGCTCATGCGCGTTTTAGGGCTCATAGTATGTATAAAATTATTTTTTAGAGGAAAACATATTGAAATTAAAATGTGTGGCTGGGATGCTGAGTGGGTGTACAGCAATGGGGAAATGCCCAAAAAGTTAACACCAAAGATGTTAAATCTACAGATTCAAGTACCTTTATATTTCTGTAATATGCTGGTCACTGCAGACCAGGGCCGTATATTCAGGCACCTGAGGGCCTGTGCCTAGGGCAGCATCGTTAGGGGGGTGATCCTCAGGTGCTATATAATTGAAAATAAATCAATCAATCAATTAATTCATTAATTAAAAACATTTCCCCAGCCACCAGAAGATATCAATGCAAATCTGCTGGGGGAGTAAGGTGCTGATGGCGATCACGGGTGGGGGAAAGTAACGTTACTTCCGGAGGAAGTGAGGTCACATGCAGATGTGCACGTGACATCACTTCTGGGACCTAGGGTGGCACTGGACCTAAATACAGCGCTGCTGCACTTTGGAAATCTGTTAAATTTAGTGGGCGATTTACAGTATGACTGCTCACCCAAACCCTGCATGAGTTCCTTAACTTGTTAGCCATATTTTTCCATTAGCAGGCTTTTTTAAATAAGAAACCTGCATAAAAGCTGCCAAACTTTTTCAGCTCGAACTGTGATAAATTGACCCTTCAGTCTCTGCTTGATTCTTTAGGTGCAAGTGCACTGTGTTTATTGACACAGGCCAGTCTGGGTCCCCCTACATCAATAGGTGCATTGTGTGCAATTCACAAGAGGTGACAGGGTTGACTAAGCAGTGCCAAGGGCAACTATGCAGAAGTGCAGAGGCGCACCTTTTGACTTAAAGGAAAAGTAACACCAAAACATTTATATATTTTAAAGAAATTAAACTATAATGTACTGCTGCCCTGCACTTGTAAAAGTTGTGTGTTTCCTTCAGAACTATTACTAGAGTTTATATAAACCCTGCTGTGTAGCCATGGGGGCAGCCATTCAAAAGAAGAAAAGGCACAGGTTATATAGCTGCTAACAGATAAACCCTGTAGAATACAATGGTGTCTTATCTGTTATCTGCTATGTAACCTGTGCCTTTTCTCCTTTTTTCCAGCTTGAATGGCTGCCCCCGTGGCTACACAGCAGCTCATTTATATAAACTATAGTAGTGTTCCTGAAGCAAACACCCCAGTTTTACCAGTGCAGGGCAACAGTACATTATATTTCAATTACTTTAGAACTACTAGAACTACTAGAATTACTTTTTCATTTTTTGGTGTTACTGTTCCTTTAAAGAACCTTTATTCAGTTTTTTGCCCAACTAACTGTGCAACCACAACTGTACTTTCCCTGCCAAGCACGTAGCTCCTACGTGCTGCCATAAAAAGACGTTAGGCACCAAGCACTTCTTCTAAGTATTTTCCAGGAGTGAGGCATTATGGGAACTTTCTTTACATAGCTCAGCGTTTTTTCTTCCGGCTTGGCTTCTGATCATCTGAACAGGTGAAATATGGGGAGACATAAGGGCACTATTGAGACAACTGAAGGTATGCCTGCAGCTTGAGATTAACTCTTTACTAGCCTTTCCTTCTCCTTTAATCTGAGTGCAGAAAATGAGTGCAAGGTAAAGAACCCCCTAGAGAATGAGCAGAGGGGGTTAACTAGTGACCCCTGGGGCGCGATCGCCCAGGGGCCCAACAGGAAAAGCCAGTACGTAGATTCTATGTGTCTGGCTTTTTCCACTCTCTCCCTCCCTTCCTGTGCTCCCCCCCTCGGTCCCCCCCCTTTCCTGTGCCGCCCATTCACCGATTCTTCACTGCAGCTGCTGTCCCTGCATCTCCTGTCTCCATCCTGCGATCACCAGCTCCTTGACCCCAGGTAAGTGCCACATACACACATATTACACTAATACACACTTATACTTACACTTACACACACACACATAAATTTTTGAGAGGGTTGGGGGGTTTCACACATTCACAGCACTTACAGCACTCACACTTACTTGCACAATCACACACATGCACACAAAACGCATTTTGCACTTATGTAATTTTGTAAAAATTTTTTATTGCATCGTTTTTATTCTTGCCTGAAAAACATTTGTTATTGCCATTGCGGAGAGCGTATTCGCTAACCGCACTGCGCAATACCTTTTGTGTATTATTTTGGTGTTTTTATTAAATTTTCTGTGATTTTGGTGCATTTTTTTTGCATACATTTTTAGCCATTTTATTGTATTTTCAGTTATGCATAGTTGTTGTTCACTTGATTTTGTCTGTAAAACTAATTTGCCCAAGCCAGAATACTCAAACTGTTATTCTGACTGCAGATTTCACTAGGAAAAAAAAAAAACATTGATTTTAGTTTTTTTGGGGGGTTTTAGCAATTTTATTGCATTTCATATTGTTCTTTGTTACTTGTCTTGCACATGGACAGTTTGTCTGCTGTACTTCAATTTGGCTTCCTCTGTACCCCACATAGTTTGGTAAATCTATGCATATTGGGCATTAAACTGTTCAGTAGACCCCTGGCGTTCATATTTAGAGTGTTTTATGTTGGTACATTATGAAATGTGGGGGTACATAACGGGGCAAAATGCAAGCTTTGTGACGATTTTCAGAAATATTATAAAAACTATTCTGTTAGGGGGTTTTATGGCACATAATACACATACGGGGTACAAAAACTGCGTGAGCCAAAGCGTCATTTGTGAAAATTCATATGCACTATTTTCATTTGGGTGCCCCTGTACTCTGCATAGTTTGGTAAATCTATGCATATAGGGCATCAAACTGTTCAGTAGACCACTGGCGTTCATATTTAGAGTGTTCATATGCACTATTTTTATTTGGGTGCCCCTGTACACTGCATAGTTTGGTAAATCTATGCATATAGGGCATCAAACTGTTCAGTGGGCCTCTGGTGTTCCTATTTGGGGTGATTTGCTTTTGTATGCAAGAAATTGTGTGAGATAAATGCGGTAAATTGCAACATTTTTAGGCGATTTTCTGAAATGTCATAGAAACCACTAACTTTAGGAAAGCTTTGCAGATTGGTACTTTGGTGTAGAAAGGACTCTTTACCCATGTTGGATTTGTCAGAACGTGTACTTTCCAAAAATACATGGTTTCAGGGGTCACCCTACATTTCTGCAGTTTCTATCCCACATAAAACTGCCATGTGTTTATGAATTAGGTAAAGGTAAGCCATGAAATTAGTGTGCACAAGGTATATTTTGGGGTCACTAAGTGCCATGTGCTTTGATAAACCTATGTACAGTGGGCATAAAACTGTTCCGTAGACCTCTGGGGTTCATATTTAGGGTGTTTTATCTTGGTACCTAATGACCTGTAAACTAAGATGCTGCATATTGGAAGTTTTGAGGGGATTTGTGGAAATGTCATAAAAATCGGCAAACTTAGGAAACCTTTGCAGCTTGGTACTTTGGAGTAGAAAGACATGGGTACTCATTTTAGATTTTGGGGAATGTGTACTTTCCAAAAATATATGACTTTCTGGGGTGAGTATACTTTTTACTAGCTTTATCCCACATATAATGATGTAAATTTATTGATTTTGCAGAAGCTAAAATGACAGAAATTACAGATCATATGGGGTATGTTCACATTGGGGCCCCTACATACATAGGTAAACCTAAACATATTGGGCATAATACTGTTCAGTGGACCCCTGGCGTTCAAATTCAGGATGTTTTATCTTGGTACCTAATGATACGTGGGATAAAAGATGCTGCAAACTGGAAGCTTTGAGAAAATTTTTGGAAATATTATCAAAATTGCCAACTTTAGGAAAGCTTTGCGGCTTGGTACTTTGGAGTAGAAAGACACGGGTACCCATTTTGAATTTAGGGGAATGTGTACTTTCCAAATATATATGGCTTTCTGGGGTGAGTGTACTTTTTGTAGCTTTATCCTACATAAAATAATGTAAATGTGTTGATTTTGCAGAAGCTGGAATGAAATGATAGATCATATGGGGGTATGTTCACGTTGGGGCTCCTACATTCCACATACTTAGGTAAACCTATGCATATTGGGCATCAAACTGTTCAGTGGACCCATGGCATTCAAATTCATGGTGTTTTATCTGGTTACTTTATGACCTGTAGGAGATAAGATATGATAGACAGGAAGCTTTATAGCGATTTTTAAGAAATTTCACAAATTTTGATAAAAACCAATAACTTTAGGAAAGCTTTGCTACTTGGTAGTTTGGAGTAGACAGACAGTTGTGCCTATTCTGGATTCCACAGAGTCTGTTCTTTCTAAAAATGTATAATTTTCTGGGATAAACCTTCTGTTAGTGAAATTTTTGACCTTGAAATCTAAAGTATGCAGCTTTCTGGAGCAGTGCTTTGGAAATTTGGTAGTGTACTGCTGGGAGTTTTTGACCTATACAAGTGGAAAATCTCCATAAAACCATATATATTTGGAATTGGCATGTTCAGGAGACATGGGACATTCCAAATCAGTTGTATTTTCATGCATAACATAATTTTTGTTTCTGGTGTATGTGTTTATATTATGGAAAATATATACTGTATATATTTTTTTTCATTTTGTAGAGATTTGGAAGCCTATATCTTGTTACTATTGGAATTACACAAAAATTCCACCATATTTTGAAAGCTTAGGTTGTCCTGAAAAAAATTATATATAGTTTTCCTGGGTAAACTAAAAGTCCCCCCGAGGAAAAGCCCCTAAAGTGAAACAGTGCAAAATGTTCAAAAACTGTCTGGCAGTAGAAGTTCCACTTTGTTCAAAACGGCTGGCAGTGAAAGGGTTAATGGTCATAAATGAGCCATTATGTCTGTGTTCAAGTGAGATTAATCTAGATTCAGTTAACCTCTCTGTGGTTAATTTAAAAACTTCTTATAGGACTTGCCTAAAACTCATTACAATGTTAGAGTGTAACTGGAAGCTCAAGAGAGAATAGATCAATTATCTCCCAGTGGCTCATGAGCAACATGCTGCTCACCAACCCCTTGGATGTTGCTCTCAGTGCCCCCAAACCAGGTAGTTATTTTTAAATTCCTGACTTGGTGGCAAGTTTTGGTTGAATAAAAACAAGATTTACTACCAAATAAAGCCCCCTGTAAGCTGACAGTGTGCATAGAGGCTCCCTAATAGCCAATCTTAGCCCTTATTTGGAACCTCCATGAACTTTAATGATGCTTGTGTTGCTCTCCAAGTCTTTTTATATTTGACTGTGGCTCAGGAGTAAGAAAGGTTGGGAACCAATGGAATAGATCAGGGGTGTCAAACTCAATCACATAAAGGGGACGAAATCTAAAACACAGGCTAAGTCGCGGGCCAAATTTTTTATTAATATACTTAGTAAGATACTAAGGAGTATATTTATCACAATGTGTAAAAGGTGGAGTAAGATATTACCGGTGATGTTGCTCATAGCAGCCAATAGATGCTTTGCTACTGTTGAAATCTGATTACTGATTGGATGCCTTGGGCAACATTACTGGTAATGCTTCACTCCACATAGCATGATAAATATACCCCTTAGTCTTAGTTACTATGTGAGGAAAATGGAAATTGATCAGGCTGGAAGGTCAGACACACTCACCAAGGGCCACATAAAACAGCCAGGTGGGCCGGATTTGGCCCCCGGGCCTTGTGTTTGACATATATGGAATAGATAGAGCTAGAAATTCACCAAATCCAGCATTCACTTTTTTGTAGGATATGGATACAGCTAATTCCTTAAAGTTTGAATTTAGTTTGGTGGAGCCCTGATTATCACATGACTTCAGTTCTGGACAAATAAACAGAACAAATGTTTTTTTTAAGCATTATGACATTTTTATACTACTCAAAGTAAATATGAAATCTGAATTTGTTGTGTTCTAGGCAGCCATGGGTATAGCTGTACATATTAAATGAAGTATATCCATTTTCTAACAAAGAAGAGTATTTTAGTTTTTTTGCAAACTGTCAGTAGTGCATTTTAGACACAGGGCATATTCTGCTTGATCTTAAGAACACGGAAGCACTAAATGACTACAAATTCCTTCTGGTCTATAGAGTTAAAGTATTGGGAGTTCTACATCATAGTTTCCAGACAGGGAATTTTCAAATATTCTTTGCAAATAAATCATCCAATCCACGAGATTTACAAGACAAATTAAACTACAAAGACAGATATTTTCAGAAGGTCTCTGACATCTTGCTCTTATTTTCTCCAGTCGTATATTCATTCCATCTTTAACCATTTATCCATTACAATAGGCATAAAACCACCCTCGAGGGTCCTCTAGTATACTGTAGTTCTTCTCTTGAGGATAATTAATTGGGCTACTTTGGTCCTTTCAGTAAAGCAAAATCTATGTTATTTTTTCATGCTTAAAACAAGTATTAATGGACCACCAAAGCCCTTAAACAATATAGCTTAATATAAGCTAGTGGCGGGACCACTGACTAAGGTTGTCTCACTTGATGGAAATGTGTTATGTTGGTACCTATACTTTTTTGTCTCTAATATTGACCCAATGTATGTTCTCATCAGTAAGTCAAGTATTCTTGTTTACCAGATAAACTGCATATGCTAGGCTGATCAAACAGTTTGGTCAAAAATTGTCATGAATGGATGAAAAAAATTGTGTTTGGCAAGCTTAAGTGATTAGTACTTCAGAGGGCTGCCGTCCCTATTTCCAAAGGTTATACCCTTTGAAAACTTACTTTCTAGGTGCCCGTGCAAAGTATCTTTGTGCTTCTTAGTAGCCAGGATGCAGTTTGCTCCGTGCACAAATGAATGTTTTAAACAATGAGTGAGCTTAAGGCAGTGCTGTAAAAATAGAGGAAAACCAGAAACTTTTTGAGGGGTGATGGTATCTTATTAAAGGAAAACTATATCCCCAAACAATGTAGGTCTCTATAAAAATATATTGACCAAATCAGCTCATATGTAAAACCCTGCTTCATCTAAATAAACCATTTTCATAAAAATATACATTTTTAGTAGTATGTGCTTTTGGGTACTCCTAAATAGAAAGTTGCCGTTTTAAGAATTAAAAATTAAATTTAAGAATTAAGGGTCGCCTCTTGGGATTATAGGATCCACAGTGCAACAAGCCAAGGCACACATACATGCTAGGCCATAGGCTGCATTAGCCAATTAATGGACAGAGTTCTGTCTTTTGCTTCCACACTACTTCCTGTCACAGCTAAAGCTGCATTATTTCTAGTCATGTGATCTCTGAGGGAACACACAGCCCATCACTAAATGGTGGATTAAGGGAAAGGATGTAAAAGGGCAATATTTATATTATATATATTCCAGTTGGTGAGATTCTTTAATAGGTCACTTAACATAATATAAACTATCTGTTGGTTAAGTATTTATTCTGGGAGTATAGTTTTCCTGTAACATCTGCAAACAGCCTGTGTGCTGTAAATCTCATGCAATCAAGAATGCAGGCTTACAAAAGCTGAACTTACTTTGATAAGTAGGACTGAGCACCGTAATGGTTAAGCTGACCTCAGGAGAGGAGGTTATGAAAAAACATGCTTTTCCAGCAGAGTGCCCAGCTAGAGCAGCATTTCTATGCGAACAAGCAATGTCTTTTCTCCATTGGCTTCTAGACTAGAGGCATGTTAATAACCTGAGTTTAGAAAAATTGAGCATGCTCAGTAGCCAACAGCCAAAGTAGATTCCTAAGGGAGGGGGCTGAGTGGGTTATAGGAAGAAAAGGAATCAAACGCGATTAAGGGGATGCTCCAGCCTTACAATTAACATTTGAACAACTAGATTGGCAGGTATTTGAAAATTTCAAAGAGGCTGTTCTTCTAATAAAAGGAGGCAGCAGACAGACCTGACTTGCTGGAGGAGACTGACCTTTGCAACACTGTAACAACCAGGAGTTCAGCAAATGCTGCTTTCAATAGCAATTACATTTACAAACTAGAAAGGGAAGTTTGAGAAGAAACTTCATGTTGGGTTGAAAAATGTGAAGTCCCACAATGAGTAGCGTTTAGAAAATAGGAGGCGCTAAGAATAATAATAAGAAAAAGTGGAAGAATAAGCTGAAGACGAAGAACAGTATGTTGGGTTTTTCAACCCAACATAATAACTTTTAAAGCACTAAAAATTTTCAATAAATTCACATTGAAAATTTGCTTGGAATTATGTTTTCTTTTATTAGGAAACAACTTATTTTTGTGGTTGACATGTCCTTTAAAGTAGTTCTGTACAGATCGGAACACATAATAAAGTAATAGTTTCACATGGTTTTACCTATACCTTACCTATAGTGAAAATCAGACATATTGTCAAACACTTCACTGGGAAAGTGTCTCTTTTAAAATTCTATAACACCAGTGTGGCATCCTGACCATGTCTTTACCTTTTGGTGTATCAATATGTAATACTTCCCACCTTCTAAATATTGTCATGGCCATTCCATCATCCCTGTTGTATGCTATTGAGTATGTTTCCACATAGTTGTATCAATGTCTTTACTTCCTTCCTGCTATAAAAAAAACACATACCTGTCAATATCAGAGCTACATTCTCACAATACACATGACAGACACCCTTTAAAGGTTCTTTTATATTCCCAGCACTGCTAACTGAAGATGCTTGATGTTTATTTTGGGTGATGATTGCAAGTCATTGGATCCTTCCACCAATTCAAATTGAAAGTAAGCCTCAACCAGGTCCTCTCTGCAGTTTGACTTGAACTCACATCTGGGGAAATGTAATATAGGTCGCTAATGGCAATCATGCTTGCAATGTGAATTAATATCAATTTTGCCTTTGCGGGCAGGGCCAGATTTGTAATCCCGCCGCCCCAAGGCCGCCCCTGTCCGTCGCTCTCTGACCGTGCGATCGCCCCCCCGTGCATGGGCGAACGTGCGATCGGCACCCCCCTGAGCGCATGCGCAAACGTGCGATCGGCTATCCCCCTCCCCAACGTGCATGCGCGGGGTGTAAACATTCGCATATGGAGCAGTAGGGGAGACGTCCCCACTGCTCCGTATGGGTGAAAAAGCTTACGATTGTGGTGCGGCAGGGTGGCATGCCGCCTTAGACCCAGGCCTTTGTGGCCTCTCCGCAAATCCGGGCCTGTTTGCGGGAATGTAATATACCTTTTGTGATTCCTTTGCGACAGTAGGATAGCAACAGAAATTTTTTTTTAGCTTGCGCCAATGCACAGTATATGTAATAAAACTTCTTAATGAACTTCTTAAACATTCGCATTGCACAATTAAAATTTGCAATGTGGTAAGTCTAATGAAAAACATTACATTGCGAAGTGTACATTTGTATTTGTGAGCATTTTTTCCACTTATGAATCACCTCATCTGAAATTAAAAATTGTCAACATGTTGAAATTGTGTTCAATTTAACATTTAGCAGTTTTTCTAATAATTATGATGGGCTATAAAGCAGTAAAGAATTCAACACATTAATGCAGTGAATGTTAAGAAAATCAGCAATCCTTATTACTTTCATTGCTCAAATTAAAGGGATATCTAATCATTAGACCTCCTCAAATATACCAATCATGGATTTTATACTAAAAAAAAATGATCACTTCTTGTTCTTAAGAGATAGCATTCACTGAAATAAGTGCAAAAAATAACAGATTACACTTATATTACAAAGAGGGGGAGGCATGGCATGCACCCCAACCCCCTATGGTTATGTTTTAGTTACAGTTTAGTACCTGCAACTAATGTATCTCTTATACTTGTCTTGATTTTCAGTGTGATGCATCACTGAGGTTTAGCAAAGTTAATGGTTTATAAAGGCAATAGTCATTATGGCTTTCACACTTCATGCTAACACACAGACCACACACATCCTATCTTTAAATTGTTTAGAGCTGTTTGTACTGCTTCTGTAAAACAGGTCCCAAAGTTACATTTCTGCTTTTCTCCTGAAACATGTTTAAATTTATTCATTGAATTTGGCCCCCAAATGCCTAATATTTAGAAGAAAGGAGCAGACTGAATAATCACTGTGTTTACTGTGCCGAGTTTGTATAACTTGCTGTGTTTTACACATTATCTTCCTGTAAGGGCAAGCACACTGGCTACACACATCAATCTGTTCAGAGTAATTGTTTCTTAGAAATGTTTTCTTTGAACGAACAGACTTAGTTTACAGAGTTAAGTAGGTGCTCATCTGCTCACGTTTGCTTTAACATTATTACCTTGAAAACTAAAGTCTTAGAGAATTCCAGCTCCTTGTTTCTTTGAGCACAAATATTTTTCTACTGATAGTTTGTCATGGGTGTCACCATCCTTGATTTGACATACGGTTTTCAGAATAACTTGCTCCTCCAACTTTTGTTAGCCTTGATACACATTGACTGCATTGATGCATATTGGCCAAATCCTAAATTGTAGTTTGGGTGAAGCAAGACTGTTTCCATGTTTGTAAGGCTATATTTACAATGACCTCCATTACAATTATGTGACCTTGTATTTTAAGTCATAAATAGACCCCTTACTGTGCCTTATTTACTAATATAATTAATTGTTTTATCTATGCAAAAAAATACTGTGAGATATATTGTTTTTTATGCCCTAACTTCACTAGACGCACAAATCTAGCTACTAAATGGTTAGTAGGAGTTATTGCATTGATGCAAATGCACCTATATTGGACACTGTACTTATTTCCCTATTTATCAGTCTGACTCTGCACTTAACACAGACTCCACAGACAGTTTTGATCTGCAGCTTACTTTTTGGCATCCGTGAAATTGAACAACATGAACAGAGGTAACATATTAGCAGGTAGAGCCCAGACATATCATTTCTTTGACATGACATCTGTGAGGTTGAGTGGACCATTTACCATTGTTGACCTTAACTAATTCACTAGCCGTTCTAGCCTGTTATTTTGCCTCCTAATGTTTCTTTAAAAAGTAAACATTCAACACCAGACTACCACTAAATTGTGTCCTTTGGGCTTAGAGCCTAAAAAAGTCTATAAAAAAAGACTTGGGAATTGAATTACTGTTACTAACTAAAAAGGTTATATTTGTTTCTGCTTAAGGCATTTCCCTTGAAGAACCCTTCCAAAATCAATGCGTGTGCAAGAAGAGAGCAGGACAATCAAAGCACTTGTAATGAATGTAGGCCTCTGTAAGGTAATTTACTTTAAAAGGGAAAAAAACAAAACTTCAAGAAACAAAAGCATGTCCTGAAAAATATTGCATTAATTTAACAGAGCAACATGAGAATTCAGAGGAATTCCATCTTTTACCTTTTCTTCTTTTTGTCTGCTTCTCTGGGCTTTGTTAAGAAAGGGATCATAAACTGCTAATGCTGTAAAACTTATCTGCCCCATTGCCTCAAGCATCCAACCTTTGCCTCCATATGCTATAGAATTACTTTAAAATTCCGTGAACTGAGCCTTGCTAGATTTCTACAATAATTTATGTCTACCTGACCAGTTATTTATATGTAACATGTGTCTCCACCACCATAAAAAGAAAAACATTTTTGGATTAAAATGGGAAAAAATGATTTGACAATTTGGCATATATATATACTGTCTGCCTGCCAAGTTTTCGGTGGAAATTATATATATTACATAGATATAACAAATATATATATATATATATATATACATCTCTAAAAAATTCAGAAATGCCCATATTTGTGCTGCTGGTTATTACAGTACAGGTGATTTTACACATAAAATGTTTACAAGTAGTGATGAGCAAATATGTCCCATGGGACACGTTTCCCACTGGAAATTCACATTACATTGTGACTGCAAAACATTGGACTCTATGGGCCATATTTATGACTGTTTGAGCAATCATTATTGAAACCTAAATACTGCCAAACTCTTTGGGGCCCATCTACAAACAGTCTTATTTTTTATTTTCATGATTCATGATTTTGACTATTAATAACTGATTATACTAATTACAGGAAAACTCCCAAATTTTGTGATGGGAAAAAAAATACAAAACTAAAAAACATCTATAAGCTTTGAGGTCAATGGGGTTTCATGAAAATAATCGCTAATGCAAACTACAGAACTTTGAGTCCATAGCTGGGGAAAAATTCAGCTCATTGCTATTTACAAGCCATTGTGTAGATGAGAATTATGTAAAAATCACCTGTACCTGAGAACTACAGCTCAATACATCTTTAATGCTGGGAATTCATCTCCCCTGAGCTGGATCTAAAGCTCAGTTTGCAAACCCACTAGAGAATTAAAGTCATGTTATATTCACTGAATAGAAATTAAACATCGGGTTGAACTAGCAGATGGCTGCTGGAGGATTTCAATTCTGAAAACTGAAATGATGAACTTTTCATATATCGTGTTCTGTTCTATTTGATTACTTGTCACATAATGACAAGCCTTTTCTGGGCAACAAACAAACATTTTTTTTTTGTACCAGGCAAAAAAACCTATAACTCACCATACAGAAGCCTATAAAAGCTGTCAACTGATCCACTACAGATCAAGTCTTAAATTTATCAGCCCTTGCCTGACCATTTTCAGACTGAAAAGCATCCAAATATCTATCAAGCACATTTTAAAATCCTGTTGGGTAACAAACCACAAGGTTCCCATCTTATGATCCTTTCATTGGAACCTGGCCCCAAGTTTCAATCAGCCCAATTTGACCCGGTTTGTGGGTGGCCAAATCAGGCACAGATCAGCTTGAATGGCAGCCTTGGCAAATGAGCAGATCTTTGTGTGTATGACCACTTGAAGGTAATTTACACCTGTTGGTTTCTCAGCCAGTGTATTTTGGCAATGACATGTTTACATTACAAGTAATTTTTCCGCCACTAAAATTGAGCCATCAGGTGTGGCATAAGCTTAAAAGACCAGTAATGTCAAAAAAGTAAAAAAATATATTTTTACATTAAAGGTTATAAGTTGATCCAGAACCAGCAAATAAACTATTTATTGGCAACAAATGACCTACTTTATATGAGAGAGGCTTTAATTGTACAGTTCTGTAGAGATGTCCATGGCTACACAGCAGCTTATTTATAAAAATGACATTAGTGTGTCTGAAGCAAAAACAACTTTACCAGTGTAGGGTAACAATGTATTATATTTAAATGAATATAATGTACTTTCATTTTTGGTGTTACTGGCCCTTTTATGGTTTACTGCTAAAATTATGCCAGGGTTCTTATATCAGCCACATTGGGCCAGTCAATCCCCACTGCTGGCTTATTTTAGGGGAAATATAACACTTCAGGAGCAATATGACAGGGCATAAGGAAAGCTGTGGCCGGCACTTTTTATGTGGGAATGTCATAAAAGTAATTAATGGAAAAAATATGTACAATGCAAACAATTTTCCTTTGTGTGAACATGTTTCCTTTGGGCATATTTAATATGTTTTCCAAACCAATAAGTGCCTCATCCATTAGTCAAAAACAGGCAGCACATTATTTTTGCGTTAAAACATACACCAATTTTAAGCAGGTCTTAAAAAGCTCCCGTTGCTCATTTAAAATTTGCAGTGTGATTACTGTTAAATGAAGAATATACCACTTCAAAATATGTCTGCTCTAAATTTTCTGTGTTCCGTTTATAAGGTTCATTAAATCCGTTTATTAGAGAGCAATGTAATCTTATACAAAGCTAAATCTGCTAGGATGGTCAGTAACACCTTGATGGAAGCAACAGAAAAAAATTGAACGAAGTACTGAAGTATATATCTATGTATATTTATTTCTAAGCAAAAAAAAGCTTCCTGGGATTCACTTTCTATTTACAGTATATGTTAATTATGGCCAATTTGCTTGTAAGGTATTAAAAATAAAACTGGCTTTATCCCTGGACATTTCCTAACACTTGATTGATTTAGCATCAGTGAGAGTCATTATTGGTTTCATATGTTCACACCTTCTAAGTTAATTTCCACACATCTGCACATTTATATTACAATGTGGTGTTACGGGGGATTGTAAGACGGGTTCTGTTACTGAAGTAGTTAGGGGTAATAAGATGATTACAGCCTCCAAGTCAACACCATCAAGAAGGTGTGTATTGCTACAATTCTGTTTATTGGTCACTCAGGAAGAAGCGCTATTAAGATACAGTTACCACATTTTTAAACTAACTCCAGGGGAAGAAATACAAGCATGCTTTTATTTCTTTATAATGTAAACACGCTTTTTTACTGTGCATCAGCTTATATCATCACAGAAAATAAAACTATAATACAAGATATTATATTTTTAGATGCAGAACATATTATTGTTATCCAGCAGAATGCAAGGAACTAACACATTATCCTTATCTGAATTTTGTATCTCATACCACATTGTATTAGTTATAACACTTCCCTGTGTGTAACTTTGTATATTGTAAGATTTTGCAGTGCTGCGTACCCTTGTGGCGCTTTATAAATAAAGTTATACATACATACATACAATTATACCATCCCTCAGTACAGCAGGTAGGGAAAGAAAGACCCCTCTTTCTTTTCTAGGAATCTGGTATTCCATAAATAAATTATTGTTATCCAATAATAAATAACCATAAACAGTTGTTCTGTAATTTGACTCACCACAATTTAAGTGAACATTATTTAAACATTAAATACACCCAAGAGAACTCGTTTGCCACCAATACGAATATATGCAGCTTAGTTACAATTATTACAGAGAGAGAGAGAGCAAGAGAAATTAATTTACAAATCTTAGAATTATTTACTTGAAATGGATTTTATAGGAAATGGCCTTCCAAAAAATGTGGCGCTTTTTGGATATCAGTTTCCAGATAAGAGATCCCATACCTGTTTAGTATTAGTATCAAATATACCTGTACAGTACAGGTATGGGACCCATTATCCAGAATGCTCAGGACCTGGGGTTTTCTGGATAAGGAGTATTTCTGTAATATGGATCTCCTACCTTGTCTACTAAAAAAAATATTTGAACAATAATTAAACCCGATGGGATTAATTTGACCCTAATAAGGATTAATTATATTTTAGTTGAGATTAAGTACAAGGTACTGTTTTATTATTACAGAGAAAAAGGAAACCATTTTTAAAAATGTGAATAATTTGATTAAAATGAAGTCTATGGGAGATGGCCTTTCCGTAATTCGGAACTTTCTGGATAAAGGGTTTCCAGATAAGGGGTCCGATACCAGGCTATCCACTAAACAATCTATAAGAGTAATTTGATCATGTCAAGTTCACTATACAAAGTGCAATTTCAGACATAAAAATAAAATGTGTTGCTGCCTTTCTAAAAGTATGGCTGCTTCCTTTGTCCATTTAAATCTGTGTGATGCCTATTCAATGTAAATATACATTGTGGTTGGATATAAAATAAAATATCTTCAGGTAATAACAAAAAAAAGAAATAGCAAACATATTGAAAGCAGGTGCTTCCATAAACTTATAGTAACTGAAAAACAGTCATGAATTTTGAAAACAATAAAATGTTTTTATATTTTTTCCTGCTGAATAAAATGACTACTCCCACATGTAAGAGCTGCTATCAAAAGTAATCCATTGCAAAACCTAAGCAGCTATTTAAATATTTAAGGAATGGTGTGGCAGCCCCAACAAATGCAAGTTAAATACTGAAGCATTTGGCACTAGTATTCACATCCCTGATCCTACTGAACTAAATGGTGCAGGCACCATATGAACCAAAAAAATGCTCCATATGTATATAAGCACAAATATATAGATAAAACTCCCTTAGAATAATATATCATGTCAATAGGTTTTAAAAAGAAAAAGTGAATGCACCAGAGTGAAAGGAGCAGATTTATCAATATGTGAGATCATAAAATTCACCCATTCTCTCTTCATTCATTTGGGATTTTTAGAAGCGTATTTATATATGGGTGAAAGTTAGAGTTCACCATTTTATAAATATGCTTCTATAAATCCCATAGGCATAAATAGAAAGAATTTCTGTGTGATGAGCTCTATTGTTACATTTTGATAAATCTGCCCTTATGATTTATGACACGCATGGAGGCTTATTTATCAAAATTTATATTTGTGTAATTTTCATATATTTTTTCCACTTCAAATAAAATCTGATTAAAAAACACGCGGGGAAAACCCATAGAAAATGGCATACCTTGAATTTGTAATTTTCTCATTATTTTTAATGGGATGCAAACATGACTAAATAATTAAAATTTTGCCTTCGACAGCTCCTACTGACACCTACACAATCTCGCAAGTTTTCAGAGGCCAAGGTGTTAAATTAGAATTTTTTCATGTTTATTTCCCTTAATAAATATTTTTAAAAAATGTGTTTTTAAGCCATAATCCAAATTCATGTTTATTAGTGCAAAAAAGCTAATTGTGAAAAAAAAATGTTGATAAATTACCCCCATGGCATTTTCTCTGTATAAAAAGTCAGCAAAGAAAAGGCTGTTCCCTTGCACCAGTTCATGTATGTAGTGACAAGAATGTAAACCTGTTACTGTGCAAATGAGGTGGATTTTGGACATAAATGCTTGTGTGTTCATTTTTTGGCTAAACTCCACCCGTGTAAGTAATCACAGAACGATCACAGTAATTACTGTCACTACATATTTAAGACAAATGTGGGATAGATGAGCCTTTTCCCAAACAACAGCTTTTTTTAAGCTGGTGGAGAACACGTCATGAGTGCCACAGGCCCAAGAGAAAGACAGCATTAGCTAAGGGAAAAGTTGAGAAAACCACACATACGTCTTAACTATGAGCTCCACACTTTGGTTTGAAATACAATGCCAAAAAGGCTAACTCTAAAGCAGTTGACAGGTGATATCAATCTAGGGTCGATACTGTCAACAAGTAAAGGTCCATATTAACTTTAGAGAAACTGAAACTGTGTCAGTTGTTACCTTCATTTAAACGGTAACAATGTTGTTTCCTTTATTTTGTTAGTTACCTTTTGTTAATAGCCTGAATCTCCTTAACCATTATTTCAAACTTTTCCCCCACCCATTTCAAATCCTATCATAGCACAAACAAGGCTTTATTTGTTTGCTTTTTTTTTTGTTTTGTTTTGCTTTGGTGAGCAGTAACATTTATTTTCCAACCAATGTTTTAATGGTTGGTAAAGCTTTTGTTTGCTATTTTACATTGTATGCTTTTAAACAATTAACTTCTCTTGCCTGAATCCTTTTGGTTAACTGCACTGGCTTAATAGCGTGTAGCAATCATCCTCCACATGAAAGGAATACTTGCTCTCCAGGCTATAGTACAAATGCGCACAATATGTCTATTTACAGTACTTGGCGAATTAACACTATTCTAACATACACGTTTCCTAACACCATCCTTACCCCAAGGAACCCATATTTAGCACTGTTAAAGCTGTGACTTCTCAACCAAGGTGCAAGGATCACATTTTATTAATTACATTTTTACAGCAGAAAAAAAATTAAATATGTTGAAGGGAAAAACATTCAAGGACCTTGCACCACATTAGGGAGCAGGCAGAAAAGTGCCTTTAGTGGATTTTGCTATTTAAATAGTAAATCAGCTGTTATAGTAAATCATACAGATAAAATGCTATTTAAAGCACTCTGTAATTGCAACTTTAAAGGTGTCCATACACCTTAAGATCCTATGGGTGGGCGATATCGGGAGAATCCAGGCTAATTTGGCCCTGGGGCCAAACGATCTAATTATTACGGCAGGTATAGGCAAAGTTGGTACGGGGACCGCATCAACGAGCCGATGCGGTCCCCGATCCGACTAGATTTTTTAGCCTGCCCGATCGAGATCTGGCCAGATATCGGTTGGTCAGGCCCTCTGGTCGGTCTAAGGGGCCGATATCGGCGGCTAGAATCGGCCTGTGTATGGGGACCTTAACTCGATATCTCCTACTAAAGATTTAGGGCTAAAATAGACGGGACATTTAGTTGCCTTGATTTTTAAAAATCCAATGAATTGCAGCAATGGTGAGTCCTGCATGTACAATTTGCTGTACTGGAATAGCTTCCAAATCACCCCACTTTCTACTATGGTAATTGTCTAAAAACACATAGTTTGTGAGGCAATTTTTTGATGCCGTACTGCAATGTTTAAAGTGACAGTTGACATAACTTCTTATAAAGACATTTTTTAGAGGCCCTGGCAACTTACAAAGAATCATGGTTGCAAAGAAGCACAAAGTCGTCCTGAGTGCCATTGCCCTCAGTGTAAACAGAAAACAATAATGGATCTATCTACTAGCCTTATGTGTAGTTGGTTGGTTGTGAGAGTTTTCTTGTCATCCCCACTTACAACTTGTAGCACTTTTTCGTATGTAATACTGCAAAAATCCATCACTTTCTTTCCCAAGCAACTGCTAATACACTCATACATGCTCTCATTTTATCCTGTCTAGACTACTGTAACCTGTTACTACCAGGCCTCCCAAACGCCAATCTCTCCCCACTATAGTGTGTGAACGATGAACGAATCTGTCCCGTTTCACTTCACCGAAAAATAAGCAAAACTGCTGAAAAATAAGCAAAACTGCAACGCAATTGCTGCTTTTTCCGCACTGGACAAATTTTTGTTCCTGGCCAACTCCTCTGTTCCTTTTAGCAACTGCTACTTAGCCTATAAAAAATAAAAATATACATACATACAAGTTTCCAGGGCTGGAACATCCATGCCAACCCAGGGAAAAACGTATAGTTTGAAGTCCCCAACCTTTTTTTTATCCTTGAGCAACTTTTACATATAAAAAAGTTGGGGAGCAACGCAAGCATGAAAAAAGTTCCTAAGAGGTGACCAATAAGGGCTATGATTGGTTATTTGGTAGCCCAATGTGGACTGGCAGCCTACAGGAGTCTCTGCTTGGCAGTACATCTGTTTATTCCACCACAACTTGCCTCCAAGTCAGAAAAAATTGGCACCTGTTTGAGGCCACTGGGAGCAACATCGAAAAGGTTGGTGAGCAACATGTCGCTGGCAAACCACTGGTTGGTGATCACTGCACTAGAGGGGGACTAACATATTGGTTACCTGCAGTCAAGTTAGATTTCCTTGCTCTTTAGGTTAGTTATAATGGTAAATGTACAACAGTGTTATATAATCAAGTTGCCAAATGTTGTTTGGTTTCAATTTTTACATTCTTAGGGTTATTTTTCAAGGTCTGACATTCGGTCAGTGCCCCCTTTGGCTGACAAAAAAGGTTAAAGATGCATAAAAACATGCCATATTTTGAAACCACTGTTTATCCTATATTTTAGAAAAACAGATGTTTTTAACATCTTTACTTTATTAAAATATAAATTGCACCAAAAATGTGATGGTTATTGCAGCCTTACCAAGACACCAGATATCTTCCTCTGCCAGCAGATAAACAGTATAAAGCAATTCCCATAAGCATATTTTTCAAATGGGGAAACTCTAAGGGGAGCATTTACTAATGTTCGTATTTTCATGTTTTTTGTGTTAAAACTTGATTTTTTTCCACAGAAAAAACCCCCCACAATTTTTTCATCATTTACTATGTGGCAAAACAGCGACAAATCCGAAAGTAAAAATACACCATCTAAAAGCTGTCAAGGTCTTGTAGAGGTTAATGGCAGGTGTCTTTATTCAGTTGGCTAATCTTTCTTTCCTTTGCGCTTTTATTTGTGTGACAAAACAAAGATTTTGTGTTTTTTCCATATTTTGGTATTTGTGTCAATAGAGAAAATGAGTTTTTTGTGGTTTCAAAAACATAGAAAATCATGAAAATGAGAATGTTGATAAATAGGTCTCTATATTTCACTCACTGATAAACACACTTAAAAACGCTAAAAATCCATTAGAAAGTGGGTGCAATTTCTCACATTTTGATAGATATGCCTCTAAAGGAGAATATTTTACCTATTTACTTAATTAGTAGCCAAATATAAAAACTGACTGAAGCTTTATGTCTTAAATTCAAGGACATAAAGTTGAGGGCCGCATCAATGAGCCAATGTGGTTCCCGATCCAAAGGAAGAACGAAACCTGCCCGATCGAGATCTGGCCTATTTCAGGCCAGATGTTGGTTCAGGAGGCCCATTGTTGGTGCCCATACACGGGCAGATATGCTGCCGAATCGGCTTTATGGCCACTATATGCTGCCAAATCGGCTTTATGGCCACTATTACACCACGGATTCCCAAATTGCGAGTTTAACCCAACTTACAATTATGGTGAGGGCCAAGTACACTTTCCTCCTTGCAATATCTGCTTTTTCACAGACTATATTTAAAGTGCAAGAAACATTAAATTCCAGTTCATTTGGTTATTACATTTTCTGTGCAAGCAATAACAACATATCTGTCACAGTTATGCATGCAAATAACTGTAATTTAAATGTTTAACTGACTGTTGCTAAGGTGCTGAGTATAATAAGTAAATGAGGCAAAAAGGTCAAGAAAAATTATTAAGGACCCTTACCTAACCCCAGCAACAGAACATCACCACCTATGGAGGTGAGATGATATGATTAATATGTTATTATGGATAAAAACTGCAATTTATTTTTGAGTTTCATACAGTGAAACCATTTAGTCTAAATGAAAATATAGAATCATTGCCATTTCTAAAATAAGGGTATCCAGTCTAAAATAGTAGGGATTGTTGCGGATATGTTCACAAATTTGGATATCAGTACATTGCTTATTATTCAACCCTTTATTTAATATGTTCCATTTAGTCGGATGGACTGGAATGCTTTTAGTATGGTTTTTTTTTTGTGTGTTCTCCATTAAATTCTACTTCCCCTTTAACTTAGGAGGTGAATGATATTCCCACATTTACCAATAGAATGAGAGTAAGTATGATAAGTACGGTAAGTATAATTTTGAGATGCATTATGATTGCTTGCCTGATGAGGCTGATATAGTGAAACATAGCAAGTTATCCTGCTAGAAGCAGATTTTTTAAGAGTCTGTATTTGTGGCTCTTATAGACAAGCATTTTTACCTGAGTTTCTCTATGGTGGATATTTCATGAGTTCAAGCACAGAGGAACCAGGAAGAAGTACTGCCCAGGCTATTTGTTTAGTCTGTACTTTCTGGGAAGCAGGCAAGCACTGAAGCAAAGTAGACCGCAACTAGATACTGTATGATGCACCTGTGTTCAGTGCTTGTCTGTGCCACATTGAGTACAATCACATAGAACATACAGGGCTGTGCTCTTCCTGCGTTCCCTTACTGTAGATTCACTGCAGGTGGACACAGATAAAAACCCTTATGCAAAAGCCCTTACTGTATCTATATTAGACTGGCATATCAGTAATGAATTGATTGTGTATTTTAATTTCATGAACTAAAGAGGGATACAACCCCAAATATGCTTTAGTTTATGTCTTCCCTAAGGGGAATTTTCCTTGTGCTGCTTGAGCCTGGTCAGACTACATTTCTAAAATTAATTTTATAGGTACTGAGCATTGGAATTTTCAGGTTTATATCCATATAAGCAAAATAAGGTTTGATTACATTTTACCATTTATGTTTGACATTTTATGTAAAGTTCTGCAAAATATGGTAAAGGTTCAATTTTAAACGCTATTTAAGAATAGCCCCCATATGTAATTAAAGACACAAAGTTTGCTCATGTGCAGTAAATTATAGCAACCAATAAGATGTTTGCTTTTAAACAGATGACCAGTAAATGCTACCTGGTGGTTACTATGCATTACTGCTTAGTGCTTTTTATTACATTACCCCATAATAGTGTAAAATAGTATAAAACTACGTTGGCCTGTGCTTCAGGCTGTGATTATACATATTTAAATGATAGATTATCTAACTGTAGTTGCGTTTTTAGAAACCATAATTCAGCCAGCTTTCCAGTGCAGGGAGCTATGCATATTACTATAAATAGAGTTGTATATCTAAGTTATGCTACAGGCAGTATCTGCAGGCTTTTTGTCTATTCTGTACCATACAGTCCTGCTGTGTAGAATTTCCCATTCATCACAGGAACACATCCAGATTTAAGAGCAGTTTATAAAGAAATGGTGCTGGGAAGTGTCTTGAGTGCAATGCTAAAAACGTGGTTCTCTTTACAAATACATCTTCTGTAGCTGCAAATTCAGGTCAGTCATAAATAATTTTTAGGGACATAAGGAAACATAACAGAAAGTGTTAAGTCATAGATAATATAAATGTATTTTTTTTTATTAATAATATTTAGCATTGGGTGACTCAGAACCTATGCCAATACACTAAAACGTCTTCAGTAGGCAAAAGCTCTTTTAGCTGAAAAGTTCCATAAAACTCCCTAAAAACCCAAATGCACTCTTTAAGGAACACTTTAGTGTAAAAATAAAACTGGGTAAAACAGGCAGACTGTGTGAAATAAAAAATATTTGTAATATAGTTAGTTAGCAAAAATATAATCTATAAAGGCTGGAGTGAGCAGATGTCTAACATAATGGCCAGAACACTACTTCTTGCTTTCAGCTCTCTAACCTCTTAGTTAGTCAGTGACTTTAGAGGGTGCTACATGGGACATAACAGTTCAGTGAGTTTGTGAGCACGCAGGTCAGATTCAAATGCAAACTAACTGAACAGTTATGTCCCATATGCCCCCCTCAAGTCACTGATTGGTTACTGACTGCTTATAGCTTAGAGAGCTGTAAAGGAGGAAGTAGTATTCTGGCTATTACGTTAGGCAAAAATGTAATCTATAAAGTCTGGAGTGTGCAGATGTCTAACTAACGTATATTCTAAACATTTTTTATTTTGTGCAGTCTATTATACCCAGTTTAATTTTTACACTGAACTGATCCTTTAAACTGCAGTTACACAGGGCTAATTCTCAGCCTGCAGGTAAAAGAAGGTAGGGAATCAGCCGATCCACTGGCCTGCACTTCCTCCCATGGCTGCACCAAAAGACTGTGGATCATTTAGTAACACTGGGCAAGTATTTTGTGGCAATCAGAATGTTGCATTGATTGTTCTACCTTCAGTTGGTTTAAAAAAGCCAGTCACTGATTGGTTACTCTGGGTTACTTCCCATGGACAAATTTGCCTAGTGTTGATAAATGAGCCCCACTATGTCAGCCTTGGACCAGTGTTGACATTTTCTTCGCTGCTGTGTTTGCACTGCCAGAAAAAAACACCTGGCATATTTATTTACACTGGAGAAAAACATCACTGTGATGTAACCCATAGCAACCAATCACATCTATGCCTTTGTTTTCTAATTTGTAGGTGACCATTCAAATCTAGTTGCTGACTGGTTGCTATGGGCAACATCATCAGTGATATTTGTTTCCAATATTAATACATACACCCCCTTGTGGCACCTTAGCCTAAATAGTAACTTAAAAAAAGGCCTCAAAAATTCCTAACGCTGATCATTAACATGGGTCTAGTTTCCACAGCAATCCCATCAAAGCTGTTTTCAGCCAAGTGATTTAACTTGTATGACGGGGTTAGCTGACATCTCTGCTTCCCACTTATACCAGCGGAAGTCACAAACAGGAAGAAATGGGCATTATAATCACCTTTACAAGAATTGACAATCAAATTGCCTGTAACAGCAGTTATTGAAATGCAGGGAAGCAGTTGTTAAAAATGCTAAGTAGAGCCCTTTATGGCTGTCAATAGCCTACATTCACACAAGCTTCACCTGGGACACTGCCAGAAGTTTGTAATCATCACATGTTAATGAGAATCACTAAGCACCCTATATCCATTGTTGGCTTTGGCAAGCCTATAGGGATACAACCAATTAGATCTTTTGTTTTTAAACCTGCAGTAGACTGATCCAGACTAACTGCTGATTGGTTGCTACTGGCAACTGCATTGGTACTATCTAGTTGCTATGTTAGTAAGCCATCCTTTTAATGATGGCTATGGATGCCATTGCCTACAATACTTAGAGGCATATTTATTAAACTGTGTAAAACAAATGTTTTGCCCCAGTCATGCACCTAATTTTAAATATTGTTTTGCATTATAAAAATAAAATGTACATAAAGATATGGGCTTATGGAGACACAGCCTAAACAGCAAGAGGTCTATTTTGGGTACTGATCCATAGGTAAAGAATTTTTGCCTTGGATTCTCACTTAGATCAATAAGGGGCCACAATGGATGAAGTAAAATGTGTTGCATTGGCCTTATGTCCTGCTTATACAAAATGCTTTGTAGCTTTAAAAGAGTTGCAGCCAAAATTTAGAACACTATATTTTTTGCACAGTGCCTATTTTATAAATATCATGACACAAGAGGGCGCATTCACTTTCCTTGATGCAGTGTGCAATTCTAATGCATTACCCATTTTTCACAATTTAGCTTTTCCCCTATAATCATGGCATAATTCGCAATTTGCATTTACGCAAATGGTTGATTCTTTTGGTGGAATTGCGCTGCACCTACTGTAGATGCATTGGCTTTACTTTGTTTGGATACAGTTGTGCCAAATATTTTCTAAGTCTGCCTGGTGATGTTCAAAGTGCAAGTGACATGTGCACCCTATTTGTTGGGTCAAGTGTGCTGTGTCTATTGATACAGGGTGCTGAGGGAAACCTGGAGGTGGCGGTAGCTCAAGGGTTCCCATACATCAATATGCACAGCAGAGATTTTGAAAGGAAGGCAGAAAGGACTGAGCAGCGGCAAGCGAAATTATACCGAAGTGCATTTTGACATTTTTTGGTACATTTAATAAATTCTGAAAAGTGGAGTTAATCTGATATTAGAGTTAAAGGGAAACGAAAGTCAAAGTCACTTGGGGGTGCCAAAATGTTAGGCACCCCCAAGTGACTTTAACCGCTTACCTCGTACCCCGGGCTGGTGCCCCTGTTAGGAGAAAACAGCACCAGCCCGGGGCACCTGGAGCGCAGCGCTTCCGTCTTCCTCGCTTCCTTTTCCTGAGTGCCAGCGGTGGGCGCATGCGCAGTAGAGTGAAAATCCGACTTTAACATTTAAAGTTCGGCTTTTCACTCTACTGCGCATGCGCGCGCAGCGAATCAGGAAAAGGAAGCGCCGGCAGCTACCCCGGGCTGGTGCTGTTCCTTCCTCACAGGGGCACCAGCCCGGGGTAAAAGGTAGGCGGTCAAAGTCACTTGGGGGTGCCTAACATTTTGGCACCCCCAAGTGACTTTGACTTTATTTTTCCTTTAAATTTATGCCAGAACATCTACTAATACCATATATTTAGATTTTCTGAATCTGACTTTAATAACGCAGCAAAATGGATTTAATAACAGCAAAAAAAAGTTATTCTGTGTGTGAGCTACATACATGGTATTCCAGATTCATTACACACAATCCCAAAGCAAAGAAAAACAAATTGCTTGTAAAAGGTTTTTGTAAACTTGATATTCTTTTTATTCTGGTTTGGCTCCTGAATCTTTTAATTTAGACACATGTGTGTAACCTCTAAGTCTTCACCACCTTTCCACCTTATCTATCATGTGATTGAATTACTGAGATTTTCCATTCCTATTCATCTCAGTAAATCACACCCGCAATATTTTTTTTTTGCCAAAAATTGTAGGTAATATTATATTATTTATATCTGTATCCTACCATAGGTAATCTGGCAAAACAAGACTGAAGAAAGTGAAGAAAATCATTTATAATTTATTTGTAAGTAGTTACTAAGTTAATATAATATTTCATCATAGTATTTTTTAAATTATGGGACACTGTTGTTTATTCTTTGGTGACTCAGATATAGGTACCTTATTGGCGCTTATGAAAATGCTATTTCATACTATAATGAGAAGTGACCATCATATCATGCTTTCTATAATCTGACCACTGGGGGCACTGTTTTTTTTTTATCTATGGAAGATATCTAAATGTTTCCCACCCCCATCTATGCTTTCACATATGTTTTTTTTTTTTGTTTTTAACCTAAAAAGTATGGAACAGAATGCTTACTTGAAAATAAGGCATTTTTCCTTTAAAATAAATAACAGCTTGATTTAGTCAAAGTATTTTACGCTGTTAAGATGCAAGTAAGGCAAATTTTTAATTATTATTTTTATATATTGGCACAGCACAAGAAATATCTTGTTGTAAATTAAATGAGTAGCAAATGTTGAATTGTGTCAGAGAAATCCTTTTATTTCCAGCAATATTTGTTTGCATAAGCACAAAATGACCAAACCTAATTCAGAGCAAAGCCCCCCTGCATGGGATTAATACCTAGTAGGGTGTATAGTTTCCATATTGGCCTGAGGGAGCAATGCAGGCCTACCAGAGATCATCAAAAGCAAACACGCTCACTTTACATAGCAGGGATTAAGGGGAAGTCATCAGACCATACAAAGGAAAACGGACCAAGAACAATAAACCCACTGCTTTCAGAAAGAAGTGCTTCACAGGGACAAGATAATTAAGTTGGTGCATGCTCAGGGCAGTAACCAAAATCCACTGTATCATCTGTTCCAGGGCCTTCAGAAGAACTACTCCCTGCAGTTAGTGAGCTCTATCTCCCTGCATGCAGCGTATCATCAGACACCTCTAATTGTACTAGGAAAATGGAAGAGAAATTGTAAACTTTGTAAAATTTGCAATTATAAGAATAAAATATGCCTTTTGCAATGTAATGCAATGCAAACAATAAAAAACTGCAAAATTAAGAATAAAATTTACCTTTTGTAATGTAATGTAAATCCTTGTTAGACAATAATTACCACTAAAAATACTGTATGTAAAAAAAAGTTAGACTCATTAACTACACTAAAAAGTATAATCTGTTTTCCTACTTGCACATACTCTATATTATTAAGTCTTATATTTATAGACATAATATAATAGAAAGTAAGGGTCACATTTTCTGAAAAAATGATTGGCCTTTTTATCAGTGCGGTCCTAACCCTTACACAAAGGTAAAACTGTCAATATTTAGTATCTTTTTTCCTTTTACTCCATTTATAATATTTCTGATATGTGATGTACATATAATTAAAAATAAGATATGCTACAAGTAAGGGATACGGTACTAGGAAACCCATTATCCAGTAATTTCTAAATTATGGGATTTATACTATATCAAAAAGAGGGATCCTCAATAGCCAGTCAAAATAAGCCAAAGCAAATGGGACACAGCCCAGAGATTTAAAGGGCAAGCCAAACAGCATTTCGTACCCTACCAGTACTTAGCTAACTGCTTAGGACTGGTAGGGTACGAAACGAAACGTGTATGGCGGCATTTTGAGGGGTTTGTATGCTTTTAATAATGACTTTTTAATAAAATGTGATTTTTAATTTTTTAACGTTTGTGTTTGGGATAATCTTGGACTTTGCTAAATTACTGGATGGCAATCTCCCATAGACTCCATTTTAATCATATAATTCAAAATGTTTTAAAATTGATTTCCTTTTTTCAGATATAATTAATCCTTATTGGAAGCAAAATAATCATATTGGGTTAAACTAATGTTTAAATGATTTTTAGTAGACTTAAGTTTAGAGTATTCTAGATAACAGGTCCCATACCTGCAAAAGTTTAGTCACTCACATATAACAGGCCAAAAATAGCTAGTGGGTGTGTTTTCTGTGGGACATGCCACACAAATTAGCACAGACAGTGCTTGTAAGAAAGATTGGGATCAAGTGTTGCCTATTTATATGCAATTATGGAATGGAAACTGAAGATTCTTGCAATATTCTGTACATATTGAATCATAACTGAACCAGCCTGAACCATATAAGGCTGATGTCCTGCATCTACCTGTCATTGCACACATGGGGCAGATTTCATGGGGCTGCATTTCCAGGCTAAGATCCAACCTGTGGCAGAAGGCATCAGAATGGTGTTTTCTCTTGAAAGTTGTATTTTATGCCAGGAGAGAAAACTTCAAGTGTGGTGTAAGCCTAAGACTTTCTTTCCCATCCAACTATGTTGCCTCATATGCTATAACAGAAAAGACCAACAAGCAGAAAGCTAGACAGACATACATTCAGACCATTGTAAATTCAAGCTTGAATTTGTAGCTTGACTGTTAAATAATTTTCTTTAAATGGATCTTACAACTGGCAGCGCTACAGATCTGCTGTTAATTTCTGTTGTTTTTTTTCCTCCTATTCATTTGCAATTTGTTGGTGCATGGCCAGGTTTTACAACTTGCGTACAGCATGTAGACACTTCCTGTGGGAAGATTTGTTTATGTCACGTGTATCCCACAACAGAATACGCCACACAAGCAAAGGCAATTCCACACATGCTATTAATGTCTGGGGTTTCCATCGCATCTCTTTAAATCCAGACACATATGAAATCCACATGCGGGGCGGCCGATTAGTCATCAAGTTTAGCTTCATCTTGCTAACTGCAAGGCTGTGTATAAACCAATGCCGTGCGTAGCATTGTCTAAACTGAACATTAATTAACTGCTGTCATATAGATTTTATAGATCTTAAATGCACTAGTAAACATAGAAATTTACTTGTTCCTGAAAATGAGTAATAATGTGTAAATGAATTCTGTTTCAGAAAGAAAGAAATAACTATACTATGAAAAAGTTGAGTCACTTTTTGCTTGCTTGCAACTTTATTTATCCTGCTACTGATTTGTTGTAGGGATTATAGACACTTATGATAGCAGCAATAGACACAAGGGAGGAGCAAATAGGAATTTGGCACATTAGACATTCGCGTGAAGTTTTCCTTCTGTTAGAAAAGTTAATAACTACACAGAAAGCAGCATTGAACACAATTTGCATAAAGTTTTCATTTTTTTAATATTGTGATTTTATATATTTCAAAATATAATATTTGTTTCTGCAGATCACAGGCTTGGAATTTCAACTGCTATATGCCTGCTGTGGTTAAATTAACTCAGCAACCAGGCAGCAGTTTTGAAGCAAAAATGGATGAGTAATAGGAGAGGGAAAAGAAAGATTAGCAAATAAAGTAAAAATAATAACTAAACTGAATGTGGACTGTCAATCTGGGCCAGTGACCTTGATGTCAGGCAGCACTCAAAAGAACTAGAAAAGAAAAAGCAAATAATGCTTCCTAAACTGATTCCATATATTCCATATATAAGCTTTCAGAGTTGCACTTTGTCATCACTTTTTACATAATGTATTTTCTTACACTTGATGCACGTTCAGAAGGCAGCAGAATATAGGGTTGCGTTTGGAACTGACAAAAATGCACTTATGAATACAATATGTAAGTATTTATGCTCTTAGCATGTGTTTTCTAAGAGAGGCCAAAAAAACATATTAACATCTAAACACTGTCAATTTTCTGCTAGCAGAGAAACATTATAACTGTGGCATCACAAACAAAAATACTCTGACTACTAGCTATAAACATATTTCCACATTGTAGAGCATACAGCATTTTAAAATTGTGTTTTCCTTTTAAACGGTTTATTGGGGTGCTTCCCAATATTCAGCCTGAAATTCTTCCTACTGCAAAAACGCATCCATGCTTTCTGTCGGTTCTGCTTGCAAATTGCTGTCTCATACCGCATTCAGCATGAGCGTATTATTTGCAGCTGGAAAATATGTTGAGCAACCCTCTAAAAAAGCTTTATATTTGGACAGTTCCCAATTAAGCAATTTAAAGGACTTAACTTATTAATATCCACTGTGGACAGTGCACATCTTAAGATTAAATATTCTAATTGCATCAGACACAAAATTGTTATTAAAACTAGAGGTTAGTTGCTTTCTGCAATTATACTAATAGTATTAATTAGTAGTGAATAATAACACCAAGTCAACAATACAATTCACATAATTAATAGCACTTTTTTAGTTAAATTAAAACTGCACAAATGTAAGAACAGTTAACATGTGGTCTTCAGTTATGTTACAGCATCATTGTGAATATGGCATGTTTATATTTGTACTCATATCGCAAGTGTAAACAACAACATGCAACATGCATTTGTTTGTAATTAGGTAAATGACCCTGAGAACTGGGCTATTTAGTTTAAAATTAATTTGCAGCTGCAAGTCTAACTACACGCTTATAGAATGCACAGCTAATGCTGCTTGGGTATTCTTAAGATTCACTGCGGGTCATTTACTTACTTACATTTTTAACATTATGGTTAAGAGTGACGTATATGCCTGATTCATTTAGTTCTTTTAGTTTTAGTTAGCTCTTCTCCTACTGACATAGAGTGTTGTTGGAACCCTGAAACTACCACTTGGTTCTCAAGCAGCAGTAGCACCAGGGTTCCCCATACGTCAATAGGTGTTTGATTCAGAACAGGAGGAAGGCAGCGACGCTGAGCACAACTATATGGATGTACTGGGATTGTAAATTGATGAATGGGATTTTTCACACAACTGACTGTGAGAGATGTGTGGGCCCTCAACTGGTGTGTGGTAGAAACTAGAAACTTATTTGAAAGGCAGCGCTGCCATTCTATCTGCCATTTCATCACCCCATGCATACCGGGAAAAATATGGGTGTCTGAACAAGTAAAATGCTCATATTCTCCATAAATATGCACCCATGTTCCTTAATCCTATATCTCTATAAGTGTGTTATTATCAAGATGTTGCATTTTTTAAAGATTTGTTTGATTTGTCATTCAACTTTATTACATTAGATAATTAACATGCATCTGCAAAAATATTTATTTTGTTTTTCTTAAATGCAGAGTTTATTTAATAAAACTTAAATGGCAATAAGTGCAGTTAAAACTTGCAATGTGATATCTGTGCAATGAAGAATATAACATTGCAAAATGTTAGTTAAAGTCTATGCAATTCTTTCTGTTGAATGATTTTGCTACATTTTCCAAAGCCTTTTTTTGGTTGGACAGAATCCTAAAGATTCTGCTAAACAGTAATATCTAGTCAATGGATAGATTGGGATTTACATTAACAACACATTTTACTGCTTCACTATTTGAACCAAATTAAAAAGAAATAATGTGTCCCACTCAGTACCCAAGACCACACTGTCTCGTTTTTACTAAGTAAAGCTGCTCACTCAGCCTTTATAGACTGGCAGCTTACTGGCCCATGTATGGGTCCCTTCTGATGTCTTGCTGAACAAAACATTTGATTTGAAATTCCCCTCTATTTTATACAGGTGCATTGGCCTATAACATAATGTTTGTATCCTTGTAAATTTCACAAGAGCATTATCCTTTACTTTAGAATTTAGGTAGCCAACTTTAATGTGTTGCACCCCAAAATGGATATTGTTTTTAGAGATCTTTCCCCTATAAAAGCTACAGTGGGGAGAGGATCATTCTATGAAAACCACTGCTTTGGTCAGGAAACACTTTTTCCAAGAAATGCAACCAAGAAGGTTGTGCCAGCATATAAATATATAAGTTCTATAGTTAGGACCATATGGGATTTACCTTGACATGGTATGATGGCTTGTCAATTTTATTTCATACACTTGTAACTAAAAACACTTGTAACTAGCCCCTATGTAAATAATATAAATTACTATGTGAATATGCATTGATGAATCCTCTCTTTTTGCAGGTTTAAAAATGCCATTAGCCAGGAATTCACTGGGCAATTAATGTGATTCTCTCCTGATGGGTTTGCATAAGCCACGATTATGATCCTATCTGGCACATGGGTGGTCAAATCAAGCAAAGATGGTGTTGGCCAGTTAGGCATTTCAAATCACTGACTCTCAGCATTAGGGAGTTGTTTGCTCAAGAAACAAAATGTTAGAATAAGTACCTCGCAAAACAATCAATAAAATATCTTGAAAATTAAGTAAATAAAGTAATAAAGGTTATGGATTTTTATTGTGCTAAAACACCCTTTTAAATTCCATTTGTTTTAGAAAATATGTATCTAATGTTTAAAAGATGGGTACAATAAGGAGTGGGAAGTTTAAAGGCAATTCTTTTTTTTTTCCACTGTAAACGAGTCCAATCTAGTAGCTGAAACAAAGCACATTTGTACGGTTCACCCCCCTGATGCTCCAGCCACAAGATGTTATGAAAAACAAGCAATAAAATGGTCACTAATAAGAGTAGGGCGCCACTATAATTTTCCGTAGTACATGGTTATGGTTGAGAAAATTGCATTTTTAGTTCTTAGAAATATCTGTCCAAACATCATTAAAAGGGGGGTGGTTTATGGTGATATATATTGCCAGCAAGTAGCGGTTTAAGGGACCTTGAGCCCTAGGCTGTTCTGAAGATATGACCCCCTCCCGTACCATGTACCCTTTTTAATTAGCCACTGGGTACTGTTTTCAAATGTTACTTTTATATGCATGCTGGCATTGTGATACAAAGGTTCACAGTAGTCTTACTAAAATTTCCCATAAATAGATGTGTTTAAGAAACTCATTTATATTGTTTGTTAAAAAGGGTATTTTTTAACCATATCTTTTTTGTTTTATCTTCTCCACATTTCTTGTACCAACAAATCATTACACAACAGGGCTACGATATAAGAAAACAAAGGGAATTCAGATCACTGACTCTTTTCAAACTGATAGAGAATCACAGCACTTGGGAGGCCATGCCTTCCATGGAATATGCAATAAGAAGCGTAGTTATTACACATAAGGAGTAGTCTCCATTGGCTTTATCAGCTAACAGAAAAGCTCCTAAACCTGACAGTGCAGCCTGTTGTTTACATTAAAGGAATTAAATTAAAGACTATAACAAATGCGGAGCACTAAAGAAGAACTGTAATAAAACAATCCTTGTATTCAATAATTTTAAAAAAAATGAAAAAGTGCATGTACACCAGTAGACCTTATCCTTAAGCATAAGGTCCACTGGTGTACATGCAGTTTTTCATTTTTACAAAAGGACTGAATAAAATGATTGTTTTTATTACAGCTCTTCATTAGTGCTCCACATTTGTTACAGACTTTAAGCTGATGGTATGGCTGTCTGGGATCCAGCCTGCGTTTAGCACATTAGAGTTGATTCCAGTAAGTGCTCCCGTGATTTAATTTCTTATTAATCGAAGCAAAGGCTGCATGGCATTTTCAGGTGATTCCTCACCAGCTTAAAGACCAGGGGAGAATATGCCTTATGTGCCATCAGTCTTAAACCAAATACAAAAGACAAACCTATTATTTTTTATGTTATACTGTAATCCCTTTTTAAAATCTGGTAAAGACATTTCACATGAAAGGGGGGCAGGATAACTTTTAACTGTGAAAACCATTCCTAGACTATAGTGATTTGCAGGCAAAAACTAGCATCACAATATTTGCATTTCCTCAATATACACAGCAATGTACCAGGAAAAAGATTTACCACATATCAAACTGGTGACTCCTTAAGTATTACCAGCAGTTTGATATTTTCACACTTTATCAAAACTGATTCCTAACTGTCAGGATGAATTAGCTGGCTAATGCCTAATTTATGTAGGAACATGAACAAAAGCTTGACCTTTTCCACTAACACATATAAAAGAGTTACAGATATTTATTTTTCTTAAAGGGAATTATGGAGACAAAATCCAGATAACTTTTTCACAGATCTGAAGCAACAATTTTATCATATGACCGTTTTACCCATGACTCCTTCATTGCCCAAAATGGTCAAAATTATTGCACTTATAATTAAATATACCGTATATACTCGAGTATAAGCCGATCCGAATATAAGCCGAGGTACCTAATTTTACCTAAGAAAACTGGAAAAACCTATTGACTCGAGTATAAGCCTAGGGTGTCACCAGTAGGGCTGGTGCGAGTGAGCCAGCACACAAAGTGTGCTCACACTTTGGTTTAATTGAGTATCCCAAAAAGATTTATTTATTATAGCCAAAACCAAATGCACAGTTTCATTTAGAAAGTCATTTGCTCAGTTATGATTGTGTATAAACAGCAGCTGAAGGTCATGGGATTCCAAAGTCTATATTGATTACCAAGAAAAGCACATTTAGGATTAGCAGAAATAGTACAGGAGTTGGTGCAGCCATTGGTAATCTGATCTGCTTGGCGCCGCAGTCGCGCCAGTGACGTCATGCGCCCCCTTCAGTTACTCCTGGCCTGATCTTACAAGGTCTAAGATCAGGCCAGGAGTAACTGAAGGGGGCGCGTGACGTCACTGGCGCGACTGCGGCGCCAAGCAGATCAGATGCGTACACAGGAGAAGAGCAGAGCGCACAGGAGAAGAGCGAACGGTTAGGATGGCGTTCTGGGAAGCTGGCATAGGGAGAGCGCGGGCACAGGTACGCAAGGACACAAGTCTGTCGGGGGGCACATCGGGCACATCATGCCATATACTCGAGTATAAGCCGAGGGCTACTTTTTGAGCACATTTTTAGTGCTCAAAAACTCGGCTTATATTCGAGTATATACGGTATTAAAATAGTAACACATGTAAGCCATTTTTGACATCTAGAAATGCTTCTATCACTCACTGCCAGCAATAGCATTGCAGATGAATTGGCTGTATGGCTAACAATGTGATATTTTCAAAGACTGAGCTAGAAGTTTCCTTCTGACAATTTTTTTGCATGATGAATTGGGTCTATGAGCAGACCTTTATGAATTAGTATTTATTTCCTAGTAGGAATCACTAAAGATGTGTTCCTTAGTTCCATTAGTTTTTTGAGGTATTGTAAAATTGTGTTTAACGTTATCCTGTCTCTCCCCATGAATGGTTCACAAATTTGCTGGAATGCCTTAATATAGTCAACAGAAAGAGGACCAACAGAGGTTTAACTAAATAAGCTACACTGAAAGAAGTTTTTTTTACTATTTGTAAATATGAATGTAGACCTCAACTTTGTCTAAATTACCAAAACTGGGTTCTCAACTAGACCTGGTGGAAAAGCACCTTTCCCTTGCCTTGAGCAGCCAACCTATGTCAGGTGCTTTCTAGTGGTATCTTAGAAAATATAAACTTCATTCCAAACAGAGATGATTTGTGTATTTATATATATATATAGTTTGGACAGCTTAACATGCCATGAACTTAAACTGGTATGCTTTGTTTAATATATGGTTAATCTACTCCGAAGGTCTATAAAAGGTAATTAAATTAATGGACTTAGAGGAGGGCTAATTTAATGTCTATTTTTTAGTATCTACTGTGAAATGAAAAGTGAGTAAAAGGAGACTTTGGGCTATTTTTGCAATCTGGTACTTACCTGTATATAGATAATTTTACCAAGTAAACCCACACTGACTCTATGTCCCTCAGCTAAATACAAAGTATTCTGCCACTGTACCTGGTGTAGATTACAACTGCAAAATACTTTTGCTTGCTTTTAACTTTACTAACCACTTGAAGACTTTTCCCCAAAAATTTTTGCATGCCACAAAATTCCAAGGCTGCCAGTTAAAAAAAACAAAAGGTGAAATTGCATAGACATCTCTACCTTCACCCAGATTTAAATGGGAATTTTGATTTAAGATATACAAAAAACATAAAAATATCCCTAGGAATAAGCAACCTTTGGTGTTCTAGTTAGAGGAAGCCTCCATTCCAAACACACGCCACCTCTGCTGCCAGGAAGATGCTATAGGACCAACAACAATGAGAGCACCACACTTTCTTCTGAGAGAGCATCCTCTGCCCCAGAGTTCATCATCTTCTAATTACTCTACTGATGCCAACATTATTATTATTATTATTAACATTTATTTATAAAGCGCCAACACATTCCGCACTGCTGTACAATAAGTAGGTTTCATACATTGGACATACATAGTAACAAATACATAACCGATACAAGAGGTGAAGGGAGCCCTGCTCAAAAGAGCTAACACTTTTGTCATTTTGATTCACAGATATAGTATGATAAGTCAACCTTCCATATCTGCATGAAAATGTTGTCCCAAGAGTCTATTGATTTCTGTTACAAACGGAAAATTTATTTCACAAACATGAAATACATTACCATGGTGCAAATTATGCTAAATTGGTTCCCTTGCTATAGGTAACTGTTTGTGTTCCTTTCGCAGAATTACAGATTTTAGCATCTCTCTGCAAGGTCATTTGCTATGTAACTTCCATTGTATGCCTTGTCACATCCAGTTATGGGGTTCCTCTTTGTAGTTTCATATTTTTGAAACAAACTGAAGCAATAAAAATAGCAAATTTAGGATAGCTGATTTTTTTTTTTTTTTTACTTTAGCATCTAATCCTGACTATTAATCGTGTTTCACATTGAATTTTGTATGTGATTTTTTTAATGATAGATATCTTGTGTATCAGTGTAATACAGGTATGGAACCTGTTATGCAGAATATTTGGAACCTGGGATTTTCTGTAATTTGGATTACATACTTAAGCATTAATTAAACCCAATAGGATTGTTTTGCCTTCAATATGGAATATTTGTTTCTTAGATAGGATCAAGTACAACGTACTGTTTTATTACTACAGAGAATTTTAAATTTTAATTTTAATTATTTTATTAAGATGGACTCTATGTGAGATGGCCTTCCCATAATTTGGAATTTTCTGAATAACAGTTTTCCAGATAAGGAACCTCTATCTGTACAAAACTCTTAATCAAAACAAATAGGAAGTAAGGTAACAAATTCTCCAAGTTTTGATGCCAGGTTTTGACCATAAAAAAATAAGTTTATTGAAATGCTGTGTATGCCATAAGCCTTGCGCTTCAGCTTAAAACGGAATTATTTACAGAAGTATGGTACAAACAATAAAAATGCTCTAAACTATACTTGGTGATTCATAAATATTTTTTCTTAGAGCTCATACTTATAAGTGTTTCTTCCAGCGTTCCCCTGTGGTGGTGCTCTCCTGTGTTCCATTGCATGTGAAGCACAGGAAGGAATGCATCCCATACTTCTGTATGTGCCTGTACTCACACAGGTGCATGTAAGCACCAAGCGCAGGTGTAACGCAACATGCTGTGTTCCACCTGCATTCTGCTCTTACATGTGCCTGTGTAAGTACAGCTCAATAAGTAAGAATGGCTGCGTCTGTTCCTGCGTTCCATTGCAAGGGAATGCAGGAAGGATCCACAGCAGGGGAACACAGGAACACATGCTCATGAGTACAAGCCATTACTTTGTTGATGCTGAAAAGCAAGATGCAGTGAAAAGCACTAAATTGTAAACAAAATTGAGCTCATTTGAATGTAATTAACAAAGATACTTGCATCCTTTCATCTATGTAGTTGCTTTTGCACAGAATCCTGGGAATGAACTCTAAGGAGTTGTTGCTTCCAGAGCTCCCCTTGCATGTTGCACCTGCACACACAATGACTCACAATGAATTAAACTCTAATAGTGTCCTGCTCATTGCTGAACCCAATATGACACAACTTAATCCCACATTTCAGAAAAACACATAACTTTTCTGTTAAAAATCACAAGGGTTTGCAGCTAAATTTCTGCACTTGGTCCACAGGTTAGTGTTTTAATGTTTTATTTGTGAGTTCTTCAACCAAAAATGCAATCTACTTCAAACAGCTCCCTCTCAGTTGCAGCCTAATTTCTCTATTCAGCAGGACCAGTGACTAGGGATGTATAATTGCCAAACAGCACAACTTACCTGTTTGCAGCAGAAACACAATCTGCTCCATCTCCATGCAGATACATCATAGTACAATGTGTTTGACCTCATTGTGAATAATTACTGTCAAAGCTGACACCAACAGTGTTAATTCTAGAAATAGTATTTACAGGTTTAAACTCATTTGAGATATTGAGAAAGTAACATCAACAATAGAATCCCTTCCATACAAGAGGAATTCAGTAAAGGGGATTAAATGAGACTGGTTGCTGTTATTCTTATGGTAAGTTTATAATCACAGGTGTTTGGTTTTGTTGAAAGAACCCAGACTATGCATAAATGCGCAATGGCAGAACAACATTTTACTGGTCCCCAAAGTAAAGTCTTTTTAACACCCAACATACACATACTCTTTGTAGAATATAATCTTTTTATGCTGATGTAGAGAAACTGTGCATCTGGGTGCCTTAAAGAACCACTAGGATCTCTGTAGTAAAAAGTTACACTGTGTGTAGTATTGCTTATCCTCTAATGTACCTGTGCCTGATCTTTAAAGCAGAACTGTCCAAACTGAGGCCCTATAGCAGCACTACAATGCTTGGCACCCCTACACAGATTGCAGGAGTTGAACCTCAACAAAAATTGATGAAATTGATGAAGTTTGGGCAACACAAACATATATCCTACTTTTACCATTTAGCTTTGTTATACCATACTGTATATTCCTCTGTATATCTGAAAATGTAACTCCCAGGAGATTTGCCTCAGTTGGTGCCCCACTAAAACAACTCTGTGTGTGCACTTTACACACTATGCTTACTTTGTTGTAGACGCACCATACACAGCACTAGGTGAGAGATGGTTTACATAGTTCTTCTTTGACAGATAACATTTAGGCCACTTCCATGCTCCAGTAGGTTCATGTCCATTGAATCTCAGAATGTTTTGTGATCCCATAAACAAAATATAACTTTATACATTAAACCCATGCCAATCAATCAACAAATGTCTCTGACTAGTTGCTGGAGACAACCTGTTGATACTAGGTTGGTATAGATATAAACCTGAGTACATTGCCACATAACTCCCTGACTGGTGCCCTCACTTCCCACAAAGAAAAAGTATGAAAGCTAACAGCCCTGTCACGTTGTTAGCCCTCATTAGAGGATCAATTCTAACCAAAGTCAGAAGGGTGTTTATTTTCTATCAAGTGAAAAGGAAATTAGTATCAGTTCTCCAGAATTAAAAAAAAAAAAAATTAAGCTGCAGTAACATAGAATGCCACAATACAATTGGACTGAACACTCCTAATACAGGAGTGTTCAGTCCAAAGGATGTGGGGGAGGAAGAGATCTTAGTTCAACAGGCAAGTCATAGCTTTGAAAATAGCCATCTCTGTAGACTTTGAACTAAAGTGCCCAAGTGCCCTCTATCAGAGCCCCAAAACAGCTCTCAACATTTTATGGGCCCCTGCAAAAACTGCTGGATCTGCTGTGCCTTCTGATAAGACAAAGTAGCTGTGGTTAGCTATAAATTGCGCTGCTTCATATTCTGAAACACATTTATCCTTTTCTATATGCATTCCAGATCTTGATCTTTCTGTAATTTGGATAACCATATCATAAAGGTGGTCATACACGTTCAGATTTTAGTCTTCTTTCACTAAATGTTCGGATATCGATCATACATTTAAAAGGAACAATCTAAAATTAACATTTGGATTGAAATTGTAGGATAAAGTCTTAAAAATAACAAATCAGAAATCATGTTCTGAACATGAAATAGTTGGCAGACAACAATCGTAAGGAAGTGACTTCCTGGAAATGCATTGTAGGCCAACCAAGTATATCGTCAGATACATGCTACATGCCCAGATTTTATTGCTATCCAACCAAAATTTTCTAACCTGTCCGATCAACTAAACAACCAATCACCAAGGTACAAAAATTACTGGGACTATAAGTTGGAGCCCACACGATCCGAAAATCATACAAATGTATATTTCAAAGGATTGATTTGCCACCGATATGGATTCATGCAGCTTAGGTAGGATCAAGTACAAGGTACTGTTTTATTATTACAAAGAAAAAAGGAAACAATTTTAAACATTTCTAATTATATACATAAATGTACTCAATGGGAGATGGCCTTCCTGTAATTTGAAGCTTCCTGGATAAGGGGTTTGCGAATAAGGCCCCATACCTATATCTTTAGTATTAGTCTTTAAGTATTAGTATTACTTTTATTTAAAGAGTCACATGCCTGCAAGTAGCCCAATAGAGAGCAAAACATAAAGTACATACACCCTATACCTGTGCTCTGTCAGTGTAACCACAGAAAAGAAGGGGAAGTAGGAATAGTACACAGGACAAAGGTGCTTTTTAGTACATATCCAGTGAAATACATGTTATCATGTACATATAAACAATTCCCAAAAATGGTTTGCGGTTACATTGGATGAGGATCGGAGACACTAGGGGGAGGGCCCTGCTCGCAAGGGCTTACATTCTAAAAGGGAGATATGAGACATAAGGTCAGGGTAATGTTAAATGGAGACTAAGCCAAAAGACAGATCCATGTTATACAGTGCATTGATTTTTATGCTAAACTAAATTAATCATGAATCAGTCTTACAAAAGTTGTACTTATTGTATAAAAGTCTAAAAAGATGACATGCCACCCTAAAAAAAAGTGATTTTGTTAAATAACAAAGTTGTGCACCCTCTCAGCATTCAAGATGTCAGCAGCTCCCCACAGTTATGTTATACCTAGTCCCAGTATAGAAATATCATTTTTTAACTACTTTTCAGAAGAAACAAACAGTGAGCTGTTTGTCTCCCACTCTCATAACTCCTTATGGGCTAATTTATCCCAGAGCTGCAAATACACTACAGGAGGTTAACATTTAGCACTTTTCTCGCTCTCCCCCCTCAAAGCACTGCCCACGTCCCATTGTAGTTTATTTTACACACTTAATCTTCGGCTTTCTTTAAAAAAGAGGAGGGGGTGAGAAAGAGTGAGAGAGGGAGAAGGGGGAGGTTAGATCAGTGACATCGGCATTGCCAGGATCTGATGACAGGAGCAGGCAGTCTTAAGAGTGCAGCAGAGAGAGTGAGAGGCAGTCAGTATTAAGGGGGGAGTCCGCTGATTTACAGTCATTTAGAGCGTACAGCTCCACTCCTGGAATGTCTCTTGGGTTCTGAGTCTGATAGCTCTCAGCAGACCACCCCTCAGCGCTTTAGGAACTCTGCCTTTTCTTGGATTCCTTCATGGTCTGTGTAGTTGTGTGTGGATAGAATACTGGAAGTGAGGTCTTCTCCTGCCCAAGTAACCCCTTTCAGCTGAGATTCTGTACCCAGGCTGCCCATACTCTGTGCCACTCTGTGCTACTTTATGTACTTAGTGGGTCTACATACACATACGCAGATAGAAGAATCAAGATCTCAGATGGATGTCTCCCCCACTTTGTAACCTAAAGAAAGAAGGTGAGGGTTGGCTTGCTTGTGACTGATGATCTCGGGATCTCCAGTGCCACATGTGTGCTGGAACTGGACTGCCCGTGGCTTTCCTGGTCAGTGCTTACTTTTCCAGGATCCTTCCAGCACTAACATCTCCATCAATGCAACATGCTACCTGCATCCATCCCCGACTCTAATGGGACCCTGCTTGCTTACTGTGCCACATATCTTACAAGGTCCCCAGTATACCTGAAAATGCAGTAATACCCGTCCTGTTATTTGGATCCACAGTTGTTCTTACCAGGTTCCTCTGGAAATCCTTGTGGATTGTGTAACATTTGGAATCACTATATAAAAAAAGACTTTGGAGAACGCTATACTCCAGGCTAAAGGACATAGGGGGGAAGCATTACAAGGTTACTATGCAATTGCGACTGCTTTCTCTGTGTTTTATCATATTGAACTTCTTGGAATACATTGACAGCCAGCAGATCCCCAGAGGGAGGCGACATCGGAGAAGTAAGTGTCACCACCAGTTGGTGCAGTCACCTGCAAGGTGCTATCTAGTCTGTAGCAGCTTAGCAACCCAAACATACCTTAGAATTATGATCTGATTAGCATTCAATATACATTAGCAAGGGTAGCATTTTAATATAGTTATTTATTAATCTTTATGTAACTTTATGGGTAACCATCCATGCTCTTATCTATAGCTTAGGGCATAATAATACATATTACAGAACTGTAGGTACTGTAATATAAGTATTAGACCATTTTCCTCTGAATCCATAAATCCCTCTACCAGACTTAAAGCATGATTAATACAGAGAATTAAACTTATATTCACTTAACCATGTGTTTCTGAATGTGACGTATGTTGATCCTTTATATGTCAGTCTATGGTCTGTTATCTAGATACCTTGTAACAGCGTGTGTATTTATATTTATTTTATGATTTGTTTAGAAGTCTTCCTACAGTCGTAATTAAAAATATATCCTCCCCAAAATTGTTACTAGACAGTAACAATGTTTAGGACACAGTACCAAGCATAGCAGCAAGTTATTTAAATCACAAAATAAGAGAGAAAATAAATTGTTATTGTGGTATTAATAAATGGTTGTTACATATATCTAGGCATTCCCACCATTTGGGGGTATTTAGTGAGATGTTTGTGAACACAGGCAAGCAGGTAGTGGTACCAGAGGTTTGGGTTGCCTGCAAGAAGTCTGTTTGATTAGAAACCCTGCACTTCTCTCATCAGATACAGATGGGGTTTTTCTTTGTCTTGTTTTGACTGGACTAGTTAATACGGGAAACATATACAGTTTCACCTTATGACCGATGGATCTATGCAATTTAAACTCAGATTAAGTACAGACCACACCAGTAGCAGACAGAGCCAGGGAAAAGCTGGGTGTTATTTAGACACCTAGATAGTTAGTTTGTAGAACAAGCCTGTGATGGCTCTGAAGCCCACCCATTAATCCTACAAATACATTAATTACCACCCCAAAAACAGCAGGGGAAAACCTATTTAATTAAGACTCATTCATCACTTTGGTGCTTTCTAGACATGCCTAAGGCTCAGATTAAGCATGCTAATGTCCAAAATCCCAATTCCCAATAAAACCCTTATTGTAATTTTTCTGCTTTGGTTAATTGATTGTATACAGCACTAAATTCCATTAAGTAACCTTAAAGTCAAACTTAAATAGATATACTAAAATACAATGCTGAGCCCTGGAACTCTATTGGTTAAGTTTATTTGCACTGCACATCTTGGTGATCACTGGTAATTAGTTAGTAATTGGAATGTCTCTCTCCTCGCTTGCAAATCCTATTACAAACTAAATCATTGCATGAATGCTTCTGAAGTTCCCCTGACTGTAAGCAGGATCCCATACATACAAGATGTTTGCACTTATCCCACCACATATTCAGTTTCTAGATATCTGATTTAGTTCTTGAGTACATTGTGACACACCCCTTGCCTGCTGGAGGAGATCTGGAGATTATTACTTGTCCAGGAGATTAGTTTCCTGCTCTGGGGTCTTTTAAAATCCCAATTATAAAGTCTTACATCACAGATACAGAATGATACCTGGTTTAAATGCAGAAATGTCCACCCTGCTGTTTAATTATTGTACCAACTTTTGAGCAACTTCTGTTTAGGAATTCTGGGAATTGTAGTTCAAAGGCAGCTGGATGATCACAGTGTGGATATCCCAGCTGTTGATTGTGGATGTTAGTAGATGCTGGGAATATTACAGGTAATCAGATCCAGTCCAGAGCAATACTGGTAAATTCCACAAATCTACCAGCTGGTGCCCTGGCTATTGTCAAGGTAAATGTCATGTTGTCCAGATGGAAACAAAATGTACCCAGCTGCACGGCTCTGAGATAACTTTAGTTGGTGATAGGTGTTAAAGTTCAAAAACAACTGGAGGGACACATTTTAGACATTTGTAATTAATAAGCTCCCCAAAACTTGGCATGTTCTATGTCAGCTGATGCTAGTAGTTGTAGTTCAGTAACAAAAGCTTTTCATTTCTTCATTGTATGGGGGGATGCTGGTTTGATGCAGTTGAGCCAAAGGGCAACATGTTTGGCATCCCTGCTAAAGAGCTTGTAGTCGCTGTTCTATATCTGTTGCACACAAACGTTATATAATTAATACAGAACACAGAAAAGGGAACAGCTTGAGTGCTGGATTTAATTAATGGTACTGTAATGGCATCTATTATCTAGAATGCCCCAAAGTGCATAACTGGAAATAAAAACAATGGCTAATCTACAGGTAATTAAATCAGTTCTGGGGCATCGCTGTCAGATGTCACCAACCTGTTATCTGCTAGTCTGGCTCTCAGAAAAAAAATTCCTGGATAAATCAATTTACCCAACTCAGATTTACGCCTCTGTGAAGTCTTCGGCAATTAGACAATACTGGGAATTGTAGTTAACAACAAGGTCAAGGATTGGACAACCAAGAGGATTTTGGTATTTATATCATCCATACATATGGTCCATTTCTTGTCACTCCCTCCTCAAAATGTCTGCACATTAGCCTTTGTACATATTCCCCTTTGTAGTGATATGTAACTGCAAATTATCTGCATGGTTTACCATGTGTGCATTTGTGTCGAGGACCATGTGTTATTCTGACTTAGTTTCCAAACTACCAGCAGCAGCAGCTCAGCAAGAGACCTCAGCATGTTCCACTAAAACTACTTACAGATGGTACATGGAGGGTGGAGAGTGTCTGCATGAGCAAAGGCGTGCTCTCCAGCAGGCAAAACCAACGTGTTGCTTTAGCTTGATCTATCCCATCAGCAGAATTCTACGTATTAGATATCTGTTCTGGCTGCAGTGTGTTAGTGTGTTGTAAATGATACTAGTGAATGTGTTAAGGAGATAAGTCTGCCCCAACTGCATACTTTGTGCCGCAAATCAGCGTTAATCCAAGATGTCTGGCTATGATATCATGATGTAACAAAATGCAGTTGTCTTCTAACACAATAAGCATGATATAGCTTAGAATATTCTACACTGTTTAAAAAACTGGCCTGGGAATTGTGGTTCCTGATATATCAATAGGAGTGCCTGTACCAGAGAATGAAAAACTAGGCTATAACCTATGCAGGCCAAGATGTAGGGTTGGGTGGAAAAAAAAAAACACTCAATGTATTCACATTGTAAAACTTCCACAGAAATTAAGAAATAACATTCATATTTAGGGAATAATAATTTTGCACTAGAATGACCAACTCTCTATTAACATATTGGTCTCACAGCTTGCCATGTCACCTTTATGCAACAGTGCAACTAATTATGGCAGGCCAGATAAATACTCTTCGTATGGAGAAATAAAAACACTCATAGCCTTAATACAAGCGGATCATTTGAGATGAGCAAACAGATTATTGGGAATTAGGATTCAGACTAAGGGCTCCTACTCACAAGCGTCTGTTCCTGCATTTCCCTGCTGTGGCATTCTCCTGCATTCCACCGCAAGGGTTGAATGCAGGAACAGACGCAGCCCATTCTTCCTTAATGCTGTTGTACTCAAACAGGTACATGTAAGCACTGAATGTAGGTGGAAGGCAACATGCTGCGTTCAGCGCCGTCTGTATGAGCAAAGCAAGTTTGGGAAGGGCTGCATTTCGCCCTGTGTTACCCTGCGATAGAACCGCAGGGAAGTGCTGGACGAAATGCCTGTCTGTAAAAACCCTAACTTATGTTGACCTAGTCTATTACTGAACATAGACCAATGACATATTTTGTGTCATTTATTGCAAATAATTTATATTTTGTAACATTTACAAACCACAAGGATATTAGGATTTTTAACTTTGAAATAAAGCAGATTTTCTGCCAGTATGCCAAGTGAAATCAATTTATTTAGCAATTAAAGTTCTAAGTTGCTATTAAATGTTAAATTTAGGCATGTGGGGGGGGGGGGGGGTGCCGGTACCTGCTTATCTTGACCACTACGGACTCCCCTATCTGTGGTATTCCACAGAACCAGCAAGTTCATTTCATTGTAACCCATTCAAAGCCAAATCTGCTACAGGCCCCCCAATAGAAAAAAGGGTTAAGAATAATCTTTTGTCTATGGGATATAAACATGTGAGAGTGGGTGAGGAAAGTTCCACTCTTCCACCACAGATACAATAAACAACTTTATGATCAATCAAGATTAGTGGGAAAGAAAGTTATGCTGTGTGGCGTCATGTTACAAAGGAAAATGTTTTAAAATTAGAAGTTTTGGTTTAAGGGGCACAGAGTAACGAGCTACCTGGGGTGATAAGTGTCTTTGTGCAGAAAACATTCTTTAAAGAATTATGTTTGATACAATGATTGTTAGTATAAATTCTAAACAGTTGTGGGAATTCAATAATGCCTTATCTGTTAAAGTATGGGAAAGAACCCTGGGGGATTTAAATTTAAAGAATGTTTCAGTATGTATTCTGTCATCAGACAGGTTCCACCGAGATAGAGCAATCTATAGAGATAGAGCAATATGCAGAAGTTAGTATTACAAGCTAATAAGCAAAGCTGAGAAAATGCATCCCATCTATTACTATGATTTATCTTCCATTCTATAAATAATGTATATGGGCTTAACAGTTTATTGTGCGCATAAAATGTTGACCACTCAACAGTCTTGAGCTCAAAAGCTACTGCAATTTAGAAGTAAGAGTGTAAGCTGCCATATTGCTTGATCCTTATAAGGTGCTATAGGCAACATTAACTAAGAAACCATCTATTAATAGAGATGCTTCTCATATTGCAGATGGTACAGTTTAATAAGTCAATTAAAGTAATATAATTATGTTATTTAGGGCGCACAATGCAATAGAGGCAACTGCACTAGAATCCCAAGATTTATAGGAGTGTGAAAACTATAAAGCTAAATGAGCAACCAAAGTGTGTTGAAAATAAGTGAAGCATACAACTGGCCAATATAGTAATAATTTGGCTTTTGTTAGGTATAATCAAACATATATCCATTATTCTCTTACACTACTCCCTCTAATTAGAAAACCTCTTGCTTCATGAAGGACATAGTGTGTGCTTAAAAAATATTATCATCAAGTAATATATCTTCAAATGTACTTTGTATAGCCCACAGTTCACAGTTTGTAAAACACAGCTTTCAAACTCCAGACTTATGAGAGGTCAACAGGACTTAACCCTTCAGTATTTTGGCTTGAGAATAATGCCCAACATTACAAAGTAATTAAACAGTTCTACAAAATATATCTGTGTATGTGGATGTCATTGCAGGCAAAGGTTAATATTGTAAAATGTGCTACAGCATTACATGTCACTTTCCTTAGGCATGAGAAAACCACATTAAATAAAAGGAAATGCAAACACATTCTATTCTGTGGGTTTGACTACCCTCTAGTGGCAGCTTCTGGAGTAAACAGTGGAGTTATTTGAAGACTACCATAGAAATGTGAAAAAAGTACTCAGGCACTTTTATAAAGATATACAAAATATTTTATGCCTAAAGCAGTTTATAGAATTAATAGTAGATATGTATAAAGTTTGACTATTGTCCTACCTTGGGTATTAATGATATGCAACACAATACTGAAACCATAAACTGTAAAAAGTTAAATGTTATTTATAAATATGTATTTTTTCATTATATTCAGAAAAACATTAAAAATGATGCCTTTTTGTTAGGCGACCTCAAAGTAGCATAAGGTACGGTAGGGTAGCACCCCTTGACTTTGGATTCTGCACACTCTTTTTGAAGCTTACACTGTATGATTTTACCATTTTTTGCTCACTTTTATAAATATGCCCCATTGTGTATGTTTTGGATTTATTAATGGACTGACTGTGTTTGTACAAAGGCACATTCATTATACAGATCCTATTAGTTAACTATAGACAATATATTAGTAAATTAAATATTTCGCTCCCATTATATGTGTTTTGAGAATCTTCCACTGAAGAAAAAACGTTATTAATTATTATTACTAATAAAAAATGAAAAAAAAGTAATTTTCTAATCTGGGCAAAAAAAATAGTAGCACTAACATTACATTCTCAAATAGGAAATTACAACTTTATAGCTATAATTTTCAATAAAACTGATGTATTTATAGCATGTGTCCATTGTTTTATAATTTAGCTTCAGGACACATTCCATGGGAATTACTACAAAATTCTTTGTTAATAAATATTTAAGAGCAATCTCTTTTTCTAAGAAGCATTCCAGTTTTTGGTGATAAGTCTTGCCCAAGGCAAGAGCAACTTTTACGAAAATGTTGCTGACTTTAAGTGGGCCGACGTAATCCTTGACAGTTAGGCTTTTATGAAGTGTTATGCTCATCTGTTTCTCCTGTGGCCATGGTTGGTTTTAGAGTAAGTTAGTCAAGAAAATGGTCAACATAATCCTTTGCAGTTAGGCTTTTATGAAGTGTTGTACTCATCTGTTTCTCCTGTGGGATAACCGTGGTTGGTTTTACATTAAATAAGACAGGACAAAGGTCAACTTAATCTTTGACAGTCATGTTTTTATAAAGTGTTATGCTTGTGTAGTCTTAAAGTAATACAGAGCAATGGTCAATATAATCTCTGACAGGTTTTTACAGAGTGTTCTGTACCTCCTGTGTGATAACCATACTTGGTTTTAGAGCAAGTTGAAGAAGGGCAGCAGTCAAATTATCATTGACATTTGGGATCTTCCTCCAGTGGGATAACTGCGGTTGGTTTTATGAACGACAGGACATCATAGGTAGGCAAATGTGGAGAGGTCAACATGGCATGGAAATGTCCTTGGTAAATGTGTTGCATGTATATAATGGTATTATATAATGGGGTTATAAGTGTTAAATCATTTTAGCATGTGCATCAAAGACCTCTGGCCCTCCAACTATTACATTTTGTATACCCTTTTAAATATCCTAACATTTTACATACCGTACACTAACATTTTCTTAGCTGTTCATACGTTACATTTGCTCCAATGATAAAGAACTAATAGCAAAAGGCATTACATAACAATCTTGCCATTTGCAGAAACAGCTAGTAAAAAATCAGAGAGTAATGAAATTCTAAAGTGAATCTGCACTGAGCTTTAGTTGATTATTTGGTGCATGCCTCATGGGAGATTACATATTCAGACAGTACTCTGGTTGGAATCACACACAGTTCACCAAGGCAGCATTGCAGTAGTGCTAACTACAGTGCAACTGATCCACCCAAGGCACAGACAGATGTAAAATACATGTGTCTTTTGTATATATCTATATTGTAACCAAAGATGTTTGAGTGTGGAGCTGACACTGCAGCTAATGTGATATCAGTTAGGCAAGTTAACTCACAAATAAATCTAACATGGAACAAATTTGCTGGTGGGCAGAGCACATATAAATAGTTGAAAAAATTATTTGTAAATATGTTCAGTAATCTACATATGGGGGTGTGTTTGGATTAAATGGCTTCTTTAATATATTTAGGTTGGTTATTAAGAGTACAAGAATCTTGAACTGAATCCTGTACATGACAGGCAGCCAGTGCAGGGACTGGCAGAGAGAGGCAACACTTGTGGAGCAGGAGGAGAGGTGTATGAGTCTGGAGGCACTGTTCATAATGGATTGGAGTGGGGTCAGTTTAGACAGGGATAGCCCACAGAGCAGTGAGTTACAGTAGTCTAAACGAGATATGAAAAGGGCATGGATGAGAATTTTGGCAGTCTCATGAGTGAGGAAGGGTCAAATACGAGCAATATTTTTGAGGTGAAACCGACAGGATTTAGAGTGTGTTTGAATGTGGGGAATAAATGAGAGAGCAGAGTCAAATGAGACTTGTGGAGTTGGGGTTATATTGTTATTTTCCACGCAGACAGTGATGTCAGGCAGAGAAATTGTGTTGTAAGGTGGGAAGATGACCAGGTCAGTTTTGTCCATGTTCATTTTGGGCAATGAGAGGACATAAATGCTGAAATTGCTGTTAGACAGTTGGTGGCAGATGCTAGGAGTGAGGGCAGGTCTGGAGAAGAGAGGTAGCTTTGAGTGTCGTCTGCATATAAATGATACTGAAACCCAAAGCAGAAGCAAAGCAGAAAACCCATTAAGCAGAAAGGGAAGCTATGTATAAGTAAGACTGATGTAACATGCAATGGACACTTTTGCTTTAACCACATTTCCATAAGCATTTTGTGATCTCTTAATGCCATGATTTAAAAGGTCATTTGTTCTATCACTAAGTCAGCTGTCAACAAAATATTGTTGTTCTTTTTAGGCGTGGCATTTCATAAGGTGTTCAGTCAGCACAGTTTGCATCACTTAAAACCCCATTGGAAATGGCAGATTTCAATGCCTCTGGGGCACATAAGCAGTGTGGAGTAACTGATATTGCTCTCTGAATTCCAGGCAGAGTGGTAATATGGAGGCATGCTTTGAGTGTACTCAGAACAGCCAAGTGAACTGCTCTGTTTGCACATTATCTGTTATGTTTAGTAATAGTTACTAAGTACCTGAAAAACTTCAAAATGGAGCTATACAGTGCTACAAGACAGACCTGTGCCAAATGTAATATTCCACTGCATTTTACTTATCTGACTGAGCGGTCACTGAATAAAAGCATTCTATAAGTTCAATGTCACATAGCTGTTACAAACTGGAGTTTGGACATTACATGTTAAGAGGCATGATGTGTACTTGTGATCACTACAGGTGTTGTTCCTTTAATCCTGATAGCTAATAACATTAAGTTAATTTTGTCTGCAGAAATATGGCCACTGCCATATATATAAATAAACAAATGGGCAGAGAAGAAATATATGAATAGTCTTAGCTCTGTCCTCATGCTTTAATAGCTATGTAATGGAATATAAATGGAACAGTAACTACAACATATTCTATTAAATGGCCTATATTTTCCATTTAAATACCAAGGAAGTTTTTAGTCTCACTCTTTTATTTCTAGCTAACAACAGAGCTTTGCCCTGTTTTATTAGCCCCGTGTAAACATTAAACCAACTCAGTGGGAAATAGTTGTTACTCCATTTCATGAGGACCCAAGAAAAAGGTTTTAAATTGTCTCAGGGTCCAATATTTAAGTATCATTATGCAATATACCAGAACTACTTTAATTTTGGACGGTCGTAAAAATTCCATTCTATCTCCATGACCATCTGAGGCATTCAGTTTATCTTTATGAGCTCAACCACAGTGGGTATATTGCTGAAATACATTCCACAATTAGTATATCAGTTCCACACAGACCTTTTTTATTTACAAAGCGCAAATCACGTAATCCCTTAACACACATTAGTGGCTGGCAGTACTAACATTTCATTCATGTATTAAGCTCATTTTATGCCACTGTTTCTATATTTACTTTATAACAAAAATGTTACTTGTTGCCTTCTTGCTTATTTGTCCATATAATTATATGGAAAAGAACCACCAGGAATTATAAAAGAATAAACTGAAATGTATAAGTAATAGTGTAAAAAGGAAATAATACACTGGCATTTTGTTTTTCCTTTTCTGTGCAGTTCCACAAAATACATTTTAGACTTCCGGTTAAAAATGAATAAGCCTAGAAATGGCATATCATATATACTGAGCTCAATGCACAAGCCTAAAGCCTAGGAGCTCACCACCTTGGATCTATTTAGGAGTGTCATTGACACACACATGCTCAGCGTGCTTTGGGCAGCTGGTGAGAAGCTAAGCTTAATCGGGCCATACACAAACCACATTTCGTAGGACTTTTTAAATTATCTGAATTATCTTCCTGATAATTTTTGTACAATGGCGATCAGTCGTTTAGTCGATCACACAGGTCCGAAAATTTCAGTTGGATAATGATGAAATCTGTGTTTCGACTATATCCTTGGGTAACCTACAATGCATTTCAGGGCTGTTACTTCTGTATGAGTGTTGTCAGCCAATTATTTTATGTTTAGAATATCTTCCAATGTGTTATTGTTAGGACTTTTTCCTACAATTTCAATTTGAATGTTGATTTTAGATGTGATTTTTGCATTTAAATGTACAATAGATATCCGAACATTCATCGAAAGAAGACTAAAATCTGAACGTCACAGAGCATGTGCTGTGAATCAGCAGAAACAAATTAGGGAGCTAGTGGGTCAACTTTGGAGGCACAGATCCCCAAAACATAATGGGTAACATTTCTACCCTACTTCTTTGTTCAGCTTCAAGTTTTTTTAATTATTTAAGTTAATACTACAATTTGATTACATGGTTTCCTGTTCTTTGCATATTTCTTTTGCTTTTTTGATGGGAAATATATTAAACATTTAGTTTATTTTTCCCTCATTGTGTGTAGAGTATGGTGATAACAATACTCACTTCTTGTTTGCTTTAATTCTACATATCAGGTTGAAGCACACATTTAAGTCATATTTGAGGTTCCAAAATATCTCCTTTGGTATTCTGAATGGTGCCTTTTAGACTGCATGCGGTTGGAACAGCCTATACAGATATATGAATGGCTTTTCCTCTGGAAGGAATTGTCCAGAAAATGTGGCTTCTTCTTTGCAACTTAGTGCATTAAAATACCATGGTCTCATACGCATAGGTTATAAAAAATATAAAAGTTCACTTAATATGTAAGAATTAAATGGTAAATGAACCGATGAAAGTGCATTTGTAGTAGATTCCCACATTTTAGCTGCAAGTCCTTTAAATGTGCAAGAAGTTTCCGTGCTTACGAACAAACTTCTCTTCATCAACACTTAAATCTAATCCATGTGACTAGATCTTTTAATACAACTGGATTTTCAAATCCTAAAATTAAAAATAATAAATACATGGGCCAAATTGACTGCTCTAACAAAGGGATAACAAACAGTACCGATTTCAGTAAAACATAAGTATGTTTATGCAGAAACATTCAATGCTAAACATGATGATTTACAAATGTGCGCCTCACACTTTGGACATAAGTGACTAATTTATAAAACAGGATTTATCATAAAGTGTCAACACTGATGTCCTTAAATGGTTATACTGCCTGCGAGTGGACTATTGCTTGCTTAACCTCTTCTCCGCTATATTGATGAGTGTTTTATTTCTCTACCGAGAAACACACAACTTCCAACTCATTAAACTTTTGCCTTGAAATAAGATATTCACCAACTAGAATAAATCTTAGCTTTCTAAACCAGAGTTCCTATAGATTTTTGTAGTAAGTTAGCAGCAGAATACTATGACCTTTTCTGCCAAACCACAATATGCAAGTTTTTTATTTTTGATACAAATATCATTACTTATGTTTATTATATGGTGACCATTTTCACAATATATCATTATCAAATGCGCTCTTAACAAGTGTTGCCAAGTGTCAAGGTTGGGTAGTTGGTGGTAGGTTCTGGTTTTAGTTATGACAAGAGCACTCCATTTCAATGGAGTTTGCTTGTTCACTATGGAAGTCATTTACTAACGCACAGAATTTTTTTTACGATTTGGATTTTTGCTCTAAAAGTCGCTGATAAATGTTGAGATTTTTTTCAAGATTTACTATGCAACAAAACGGCTATAAATCTGAATCTGACAATTCGCCAGCTAAAACTTGCCGGGGTCAAGTAGAAGTCAGTGGCAGATGTCCCTTCCCATGTGGATTCTTCTTTTTCTTCGAAAAAAAAGGTTTTGGATTTTTGACAATGGATTTTTGAGCAAGGATTGCACAAAAGTAGAGGTTTTGGTGCAACAATTCATAAGTCTCCGTTTCACAATTGTTCGGTGACTTTTTCCCCCATACTGACTTTTCTAGACTTTTAAGTAAATGTCAGACATTTGTGGAAATGAGTTTATTTGAATAAAAAAATGAGAAATGTTAGAGTTTAGTAAATCTGCCCATATATGTCGGTATTGTTTCCTCCTAGTACCCTGCTCTGTAATAAAGGATAATGACTAAATAATACAGGTATGGGACCCATTATCCAGAATGCTCAGGACCTGAGGTTTTCTGGATAAGGGGTCTTTTTACATAATTTGGATCTTCGACTTTAAGTCTGCTAATAAATTTATTTCAACATTAAATAAACCCAATAGGATGGTTTTGGCTCCAAAAAGGATTAATTATATCTTAGTTGGGATCAAGTACAAGCTACTGTTTTATTATTACAGATAAAAAGGAAACCATTTAAAAATGTGAATTATTTGATTAAAATGGAGTCTATGGGAGGTTGCCCATATACAGTACATATAAAAAGAAAGAAAATACTTCAACAAAAGAAAAACTTTCTCTGCTTTTTTTATTCTTTGTTTCTTTCTATCGTTTTGTCATTGGAAGTCATTGTATGTAATTAAGGATCTAACAGCAGCAGGCAGCTGTGTGTTTGCTATACAAAATGGCAATGTGTCTGCATATTTTGTTAGTATTGTAAAGTTTTAATAAAATTATTAAACTAAAAAAAATGAAAAAAAAACTCTGAAACAATAATCTAAGTGAAGAATAAAAGCATATTTTTTTGAAGTGCAAGTAAAACTGCTTTTCTTTTCTGCATGTTATGTTATTGGCCTTTTAAATGTGTATAAGAAGACAGGCACTGCAGCACAGTAGGGCAATTGTTTGTTTATACAAACTCGAGTAAGTGTTTCAGAAAAGATACTGTAATATCAGAACAGATAAGGATAAAACACTTCCTGCGTCTGGTAGATAGAAAAAAGGAAAGACAGTCATGTTAACAATTATCAGTATTTGAAATTGCCACTCATAAGCAACTTAAGTAAACAGAGGGAATGGGGACATGCTTGTCGCCACTGTCATAGGAATTGTCTGGCTTGTGGAAATGATGTCTCAGCCTGGAAGTTACTTTTACTAATGCTAACCAAAGCGACCCTCACAGTTTAAGTGCATGAATTATAAATCTACATGAATCATGAATTCTACATGTTAGTTTCCAGATAACAGTCTTACCAAGAGCTGCAAATGAAGTGTAGTAATTTTAGTGCAATATCACTACCATCCCAATGATTGCTATGATTTTGCTCGAACTGTATTTTGCATAGACTATCTATATAACCAGTTTTATTTTTACGCTTTTTTCCTTTAAACATTTCTCCCTTGCTGCCACTTCTTGAATTCCATACTTGTATTCTTCTATAAAGGTGGCCATACACTATAAGAACCACTTGTTTGGCAAGCTCACCAAATAAGCAGATATTTCCCCAATACGCTTTCAAAGGGCTAAACGTTCAAATTACAGTGACGCATATAGGAGCCATTTGAGTGAGGACTGCATCAATAAGCTGATGTGGTCCTTGATCTGATGGGAAATTCAAACCTGCCCAATCAACACCTGGGCAATTTTCAGACACATAGTGGTCAGGCAGATAAGCTACAGAATCAGTCTAAAGGACTTGAATCGGCAGCATAAATCTGCCATGTATGGTCACCTTAAGAAACATTCTCTTAGCCTCTTTAAAACTAAACTCAAATTCCACCCCTGGAGCACTAGCACAGAATCTGATTTATTGAGATGTAGCAATAACCCAACCAATGATAATAGCAACATGTATTACTCTTCTGTGTCTTCAAGTTGCCCACCCAATTGGGGGCAGAAACCTCCTTCCTTCTGTGTCTCCTTCCTTATTTGTGTTTGTTCCCCTATGTATGTATGTATAAAGTAAACCACCCCTTTCCAATCCCCATCAAAGGTTGAAAGGAGGAACACATGTCAACCTGTTTCTGTCTGATGGCATCACAGATGGTATCCCCCTGTAGCAGAATGTCACCCAGAAGCTGCCTAACTTACAGGTTTTGAGCTGAACTGCTCACAGATCTACTCTCCTTCACAGAAAAGAATCACTTCTGTATTATATAAAAATATCTAAACTGTGCTTGCCTTATATTTACACATTTTCAATTTTGAGAGTTCTACCTTTAAATAAAGCTGGCATGAAATGAAGTCCTGTTTTTCCTCATTTCAGGACCTATCACTATAAAAATTTAGTATAGGTATGGGACCCATTATCCAGAATGCTCGGGACCTGGGGTTTTCCAGATAAGGGGTCTTTCCGTAATCCTACTAAATAATAAATAACAATACATCTTAAAAACAAATCAGCATCATCAGTTTGCTATTCTATTGAAAAAGGGTGGACTTAATGGGCATATATCTATTTTCATCCTCAATTTCCAGTGGAGCTGTAGTTACACTACTGTCAACTTCTGTGTAGCTATGTAACACTCATGTGTATAATCGAGGCTATAGTATAACAGCAGACATATTCCTTAAATACAGAGAAAGTAGACAAATAGCAATTTTTTTTTATAAATCTACACAACATGATAGGACTCAGTTATAAATCCAGCCACAGTGCTTGGTACAAAAATGGGTACAGAAATGCTCAATTTAAATGTTATTTACAAAGCACTTGTACTTGTGCTTATATGCATTAATGCCTATAGCCAATTTGCTGGTTGCTCCTACATAAGGCACAACACCTTCTGGCACTGTACCTGGCATGTCCCTTGACCAGCCAGTAAGTATAGGGCTTCCTATGTGTTTTTTGCATCCATAAGAAGTTGACATTGTGCTAGATAAATTGCAATCAATTGACAAGTGCACAGCCATTTCAGCCAATCATATGCATCAAAATACTAACTGGTGCAAAATCTTCGTGCCTGGGTCTGCTGCATAATGTTGTGCCTCATTGTAGTGCATGCAACTAGATCTGAATTGTTAAAAGAATTTTGCATTGCGGGTTAAAACATGGCAAAAAATAATTATTTGTTTGCTCTTGTGTAGTATTGGAGCCCTTATATCTGATTTTACTTGGCATATAATATACTCTCTCTGTCTCTCATATATATATGTATCCCCCTAATGCTAAAATATGACTTGTAGGTGAGCTCTTTATGAACTACTGGTCTTCCTACTTAGCTTAGAGTTTTGCAGTTCCACACTAGGAATCCTTTTTTTCTGGCAAGTATATTTACTGACATATATATATATATATATTGATGAGCTAAGATATATGGGATAAGTTGGGAATTCTATTATACCTTTCATTTATTGGTAATTACTCACTGCCCCCTGTCACGGGTGTATATACAGAAGAAGCAGACCCTTATGAATGAGCAATTCCAATATATCTTGGTAGAATAGGTCAACCTACCAATTTTTTTAGAGCCCCAACATTGAATTTGCTGTGGAGCCCAGAAACATCTATTTACATCCCTGCCCCTGCCCAGAAACTTGCATTGTGAAACTATTTTCACTGCTTTAATAAAAATTAATTATATATTTAAACTTGTGCACTAGAGAACATGGAAATTATTATGACCAACATGTCATAGTTAAATAGTTAAACACACATGAACAGATGGTCTGCCAATTTGGCTGAACCTGACAGAATCAGGCAGCATGTTCTTGTGTTCACTGTGTCACCAGGTTTACAGGCTTTACATCTGGCACCCTATTACAAGAAGATTGCACACCTTCCTAAAATAAAAGTAAATACATTTTGCAGGGTGCAGACTCCCAGATAATGGGTCCCTTACTTGTATGTTCCCCTTTAAAGGCTTGTCACTTTTTTTACAATAATTGTTAACTATGTAGCTCAGGTTGATTGAAACAATTTCAATTATTTCAATCAGGAATACACTGTGAAAACTGAATTCATGGTGTTGCTGGTCTTTTCTATCTATCTATCTATCTATCTATCTATCTATCTATCTATCTATCTATATATATAAAACACATATTACAAGTTCTCATCTAAATGTTTACCAGTTTCTCTATAACAGGTTGATACTGTGGTGATACTGTGAAAGAGAAAATGAAGACAGAACACAGAACTGTAATGTTAGCTCTGCAGTGTTATCATTAGAAACAATAATTGCAGATGCCGCAGACTGTTATTCTTGCTTGCGATGCTTCACGGTCTGTATGAAAAACGTGTTGGTAAATCGCAGGGAAAGAATGTGGACATTACCCTTTGAATGAGCTTTGTTTTTTTAATCAGAGGCTTTGACTAAAATCTGCAAAAAATACTTTAAGTAAAACTGTTATAATTTTCTAAAAGAAGTGCATGAAAAGTACAATATAAAACAATTTTAACAGATTACCAAAAAAATCTGGAACGCTTGTCAAAAAAGGGCCTTGTGAATTTGCTTGCTCTGGAATATATCAGATTCACTCCATTATTTGTGCATTGCCATGAAATGTTTAATGTTCAGGGGGACCTCACAGATGATGAAATGATCAAGTCGTGAACTGCAGAAGCATCAGATGCCTCTGCAGTTCAGAGTGAGGCACTGAAACTGTTAGGATACTTTTCTTTACTTTGTTACTTGTACAGGTATAGGACCCATTATCTAGAATGCTCAGTACCAAGGGTTTTCCAGATAAGGGGTCTTTCCGTAATTTCGATCTCCATACCTTAAGTCTACTAAAAAAATCAATAAAACATTATTTGAACCCAATAGGATTATTTTGCATCCAATGAGGATTATTTATATCTTAGTTGGGATCAATTACAAGGTACTGTTTTATTAATACAGAGAAAATGGAAATCAGTTTTAAAATTCTCAATTATTTGATTATAATGGAGTCTATGGGAGACAGGCTTTCCGTAATTTAGAGCTTTCTGGATAACGGGTTTCCGGATAAGGGATCCCACACCTGTATAGGGATTCTAGAATTAAAATTTATGTAAATTTATATTTCTATTTTTATATGCGATAACGGAAACCTATATTTTTGCCTTCTTTTGAATGTAGGAATGACTTGCATATACTTTAACTCTAGGCCAGTCCCAAGGCACCACAGTGTCATCGATGTACTATTAACATTAAAAGGGTATTGTTTGCTCTTGATATATTTCAGATATTAAGAAAAAAAACTTTACGCTAAGCTAAATGACTTCCTTTGGATCCAAGGTTCTAACTTGTTTCAGATGCAAATTCCAGTGTTTTCCATGTATATACTAAATACCATGAGTTCCCATGGTGACAATTATTCTGTTGTAAACTTAAACTGCAAGGTTTCTGTGTTTCATTCCAGTATCTAGATGAACATATCCACAGAACTGCCTTCTAGGTGTTAAAAATGATAAATGAGATCTAAGGCAGTGCAAGGCCTGTGGGAAATATCATAGAAGAAATGAAAGACAGAAGTAGTCTATTGTTAAACAAATGCGGATTTGATTGTCTGTCATAGCGATCATCACTTTATTCTAATTCTGCAATCAATTTTTTACAGATGTGCAAAACTAAGTGCTGCTATTTTACACATGCCATATTGACTTAAATGTAAGATAAACCTCCCCAAGGCTTTTTATATTTACTGCATAAAATGATATCCAGTTTTGCTGATGTAGTCTGGACAATTGAATGTATTTTTCATTTGGTCCCTGTTCTTATTAAAGATGGCATTTGCCTGAAATGTTTTTTTACTTTGAACATTTCAGTGGTCTAATTGGCTAAAGGTTGGCTTTGACCCAGGTTCTTATATGACTCTGACAGCATAAAAACTATATGCATGTATCTTTATCATGTTATATGCTCTGTGTAGCTGCACTAAGGCATCCATTGTTAGTAGAACTACACACAGTAGTAGATAGAAGCTTCTCTTCGCCTGCATACCATACCCCAGTTTTAGGTTTAATAGAGCTGTTGGACCCATATTGCATAGCAGATAACAGATATCTGTAATGTATTTAGAATGCAATATGTTTTGTACGTAAAAGTAAAACTAGACACTAAAAACAAATATGGCTAAAAATTACATATTTTATGTACTGTACCAGCCTAAAGGTTCAGCAGTGAAGTAACAGTAATGATCTAGGCCTTCAAACTTGTCACAGGAGCTCCCCATCTTTGATTTTGTTAGAAATGTCAACAACACTCAGATACACCTTAGCTAAATTTAGGCAATTCATCAAGTTGGATATCATCAAGCAGAAAATGAGGTTTGCCTGTCATATAAGCTGATGCTACAGGACTGTTTATCAAATTCTCATGCTAATTACACCAGTTTCACAGCTGTCATGTAGTAAATATCTGTATTAATTACAGCCTTATATTGTGACATCATACTGTAAGCTCAGTAAATGACAGCAGCACAGAGCATGTGCAGTAAATCAGCAGAAAAGAAGACGGGGAGCTTCTAGTGCCATGGTTGGTGACACAGAGCTTCCTTGCTAAAGGGCTGTGCTTGCCCTGGATTGGTAAAGAAGCCCAAAACATAAAGTACAACATTTCTGCCATATTACTTTAGTAAGTTGTAGTTCTCCTTTAAGTGCTGATAAATAATCATGGATCTCTACACACATCTAGAATACAAACATCAGATAATACCCTGCAATAGACAATACTGAGAATTGTCTCTGCTAGTTCAAAAATGCCTTTGAATGCATTTTTGAGAGATTAGCTTATACTGGGCATGGAAAAGCGAAAGCATACATTTTTACTTGGCTTTTTAAAGAATTCAAGAGCAAGTGTAAAGCCCTAGAACAGACACAAAATGTAATGTACATTGAAGCCATTTGCAAAGTTTGTCCATATGTTCTTCTAGCAACTAACAGGCAGCTTCAATGCAGCTTTAGTGCACCCCTTTAGCATGCTCTGATGAATTGCACACAGCTGGGAACATGGAGCTAGGGAACCCTGTAACTACAACCAGAGAGGTTTTTTTTTGTTATTCTAAAACTTGAATTGACTGCATTTATACTTTTTTCAGCTACTTTGTGTTATTGAAACTCCAATAATGCATTGCTTGAAAATAACATGTGCCATTGCTATAATCAGGGCCGCTGCTGGCCAAATGGGTGCCCTAAGCAGAAATTTACTTTTGTGCCCCCTCCCCCAAATATTACGGAAGTAAAAAAAAAATAATTTAAAAAAACACCTACTATAGGGGCCAAAATAGAACTTTATTCAAATAAAAGTAAATACATAAATACATTGTATCATTTATAAATTACAATTGTAGCTCTACAGCAAAAAATTCAAACCAAAATTACACTTTAAATAAAACATTTATAGTAATACACAGTGCCCCAATTGCCCCCATAAACAGTGCCCCAATAGAAAGTGCTCCCATACACAGTGCCCCAATTGCCCCATAAACAGTGCCCCCAATTGCCCCATAGACAGTAGCCCCCACACACAGTGCCCCCAATTGCTTCATACACAGTACCCCCCATAGACAGTAGCCCCCACACACAGTGCCCCCAGTAGAAAGTGCCCCCATACACAGTGCCCCAATTGCCCCCATAAACAGTGCCCCCAATTGCCCCATAGACAGAAGCCCCCACACACAGTGCCCCCAATTGCCTCATACACAGTACCCCCCATAGACAGTAGCCCCCACACACAGTGCCCCCAATAGAAAGTGCCCCCATACACAGTGCCCCAATTGCCCCCATAAACAGTGCCCCCAATTGCCCCATAGACAGTACCCCCCCATAGACAGTAGCCCCCAAACACAGTGCCCCCAATTGCCTCATACACAGTACCCCCCATAGACAGTAGCCCCCACACACAGTGCCCCCAATAGAAAGTGCCCCCATACACAGTGCCCCAATTGCCCCCATACACAGTGCCCCAATTGCCCCCATAAACAGTGCCCCCAATTGCCCCATAGACAGTAGCCCCCACACACAGTGCCCCCAATTGCCTCATACACAGTACCCCCCATAGACAGTAGCCCCCACACACAGTGCCCCCAATTGCCCCCATAGAAAGTACCCCCAACAGACCAAGTCATCGGCGGCGGGCCGGCGGCTCCTTCTCTCTTATGCCGTGGCAACAGGCACTTCTATAAGGTTGCACCCTGTCGCTGACGTGCGACGTCATACGCACGGGCGCAACCTTATAAAAGGGCCTGTCGCTGCCACATAAGAGAAGGAGCCGCAGCCGCTGACGATGACTTGGTCTGTTGGTCTGTTGGGAGCGCCGGTACTGGCTATAATAGCAGCTACTGAAGAGGATGACATCAGTGAAGGAGAATCTTTAGTTTTGTTTTTTCATGACAGTGGTTACACAGTTACGTGCATAATTGTTAGTCTTGCTTTGTATTATCAGTTTGTTCTCCTAATTTAGCACTTCTGTTGACTAATGATCCCATAAAATAAAATAATATTGAAAGGTATTATGTAGCTCTGTGCATACAATAGACTTATGGCCTTTTGCATTAAAACAATCACGTAACTTGCTATTGGCTTCTTACAGTTAGAGAAGTAGTACAGTATTCACTGTATATTCATATACAACCCCACTCCAACAGAATACTGTTAATTTAAACAGGAGCTATGTGAAATAGCAATACCCATTATCTGAGCTTCTTGTTAATGGTTTCCACCTAATAGCTCTTATACCCCCTATAGTTTGATAAAAGGTGTTTTATGTCATACTAACTTATTTTGTAACATCTTTTCTCATAATTTCACGCTCCATCACTGTCAGGAGGATTGCTTACAAAAAATACTTTTTGTTTATCATGTAGTAAACTGAGAAATTACCAGATGTAGTTGGTAGGCTGGAATAAAAAAGAACTAAATAACATAAACAGGTTCAGGTTGTTTAGACTTGTTCTCAAAGGCTCAAAAATACAGAAAACAGCAGCAAACATTGAGGTTGAAGTCTTACCCTTAGTAGTGATGGGTCCAGGTGCTCATGCCCCAGACCTTCAGCTTTAGGAGGCAATATAGGAATTTACACGGGAAAGACAGGCAGGCACTCCGGTACTCCAAAAATAGTTTCAAAGCAGCTCAATGTTAAAGTAAAAAGATTTTCGTTTATTATATCCATACACATAATACCAAAACAAGCCTTATGCGTTTCGTACCAAAAGGGGTACTTAGTCATAGGCTACTTGTACTTGTTCTCCCCAAAATCACTAAAAAAGTAAAAAGAAGACCTCCTAGCAAATTTTCACTACCTGACTTGACTTACAGAGCAGGAAGCTACTGGTACTGTACTAGATAGTTATGCAAATTAGGTCAAACCCTTAAAGAGAGACCCCGGACATGCCTAGGAATATTCTTTAAAACATATATCACATTGTGGGTTAAAAACTGCCAAAGTTTTTATTTGTTACAAAAGCCTCTTCAGGAAATTTACAATAATTGCGTTTTTTCTGCTCAAAACCCAGTGTATGTTAGCAAAAGTAACAAAGCTGCATGATAGATAATCTCTTGATTCACACTTTGATACTCTGTACATTGATATACAAGCATTCATGCTAAACCGTAGTTCCAATTCTAGCAATCAGAGCCTCAAAGTGTACCCAGCCCAAAGTGAACTGAACCATGGGTCAATAAAGAAGGCAATGGCTTGGCACTAGCAAGGAAAGTAGAATTCTTATTTAATTTAGAATTATATAATAATCTTATTATATGCCTTTTCATGAATAATGATGATGTGCAGAAGCAAAGTCAAAGAATGTTACAGAATCTGTTAGGCAGAAAATAAATACTGTGTATAACAATCAGACATAAAGTTTCATCCCATCTCTCAGTAATTGATTTCCTCTGAGTTACAGCCTACCAAATGCACTGTTTATTTATTTTCCTCAGCTTCAGCTGTATAATTAGATTTCACAAAGTTTCTGTTATTGTGCCATAAAATAAATGAAAATGTCAGTACAAAATAAATGATACTATATTTAACAAAACTGTAAAAAGATGTAATGGGAGCAATTGAGGTTGCTTTGCTAAGTAAAGTCTGAATAAACAAGGCATTGTTCAGAAAGTTTTGGGCAAGATGCAAAGGTCAAAAAATTGGAACAAAACACTTTTTTCACTATGTACTAAGGAGACAACCCTAAGGTGCAGCACTGGGCATGCCTAGAATGGACTTGCACCTTTGCAGTACTGCCTGTGTTCAGCAGTACTACATGGAATGGGTGACACAAGGTCATCCCCTTAAATCCAGCACAAGTGTAGAGAGCAATGGTGGGCGCAATAAGTATGAAGCACTCTAGACCCCATTAGCATTGCACTGCGCACATTGCGCTGGCTTTTTAATCCTAGGCAAATTAATATAATATATTTCTATATGTTAAAAATTAAAAATGAAAGATGCACAGAACCAAATCATAATAATGTAAAGGATCATTGCTCTGTAGGATATGGACATTCCCTTATAATATGACTTTAAAACATTTTGGTCCTGTATTATAAAATTGCATACTTTTCAGTAAGACAGCAACAAGTTTATAATAGGCCCACTCAACTGAAAATTGTGATCCTCCTTTTCTTCTTAGAAATTACAGTTGCTTCCTACACACTTTGGAGGTATTCGTCAAAAATCAAGTTGGCATTTTTCTGATTTGAAAATGTGAACACAAAAAAAGCACGCGAATAGACAGAATTTATTAAAGAAAGGGTGTTAAAGGGTGTCACAAGGAATTTCTTCTGACTGGACTAATGCTTTCTCAAACTTTACATTGTGTTGTTTCTATATAGAACTTATGTATTATATATATGTAATACTAATATTAAGGTTATGTATGATTGCAATCAAAAGTAAGAGTTTTCTGGTAGACTGACTTTAACGGATTCCAGAATGTAGTTGCCATTAAAAGTGGTGTCAGTCCTTTGTTTTTACATTACTATTACAGCCTCGGTGGGAAATGGTCATATCAGAGGAGAGTCCTTGCTGGCACGCAGAAGTAAACTGGCAGAAAGCCAGACTCACACACAAACAGAACCAAGCAGACCCCTGAATTATCTGTAGATCTCTCCTGTAGCACAGCACCTGTTTTTTTATGAGGCTGTGTTGTACAGTATGACAGGCACCACACTTGCTCATAAACAATGGCCAGTTTCTCATAAATATGTACACAGCTGCTAGACCATTTTAGGCTCATTTTAGGAGTTTATTTTTAATTAAAAAAAATGAAATAATTGCATTACCAGGATGAACTGCATCACTGACATCAATCAGAACTGCCTCAAACAATATTTGAAATTTGTCAAAGCAATCTAGAAATAAGACTTTTTAGTAAAATAAAGATGACTATGCTAATATTTACAGAAGCCTACCCCCTGCAGTTCCACTTTATGGCTTCATACCTTTTTACTTTTGGTCAGTAAATCTGTCTCAGTGGGAACAGGATGGAGTTTGACAGCCCTGTAGTGTAAAAATCGTTTAAGTGTCACATGCGTGTGATAGTATTCAAGCACTTACCTATCCTGTTGTGCAAAGCTTTAGCGGTACTAGAGAAAGATCAGTATAAAGATAAAATGCTTCTTTCCCTTCTGTGGGATCTAAGCATTCCTTTACATACGCAGCATTACCACAAACCAGTACCTTATGTTTCATTTGTTTCCCCAAGTTCCTCTAAATGTTAATCTTCCATCAGCAGGATCTTCAAAATACTCGCTTTTGTCAGTCTTTGTAGCCTGCATTGCATGTTTCACTTAATGTACAGTGATGGAAATACATCAAGGCTAGATGTGTTTTGGAAATATATGTACTACAGATGCAAGTGCAACTAAGACAAAAGCACAGGTTAAAGGGAACATAGAAAAACAGAACAGTTATGGTTCAATTTGATGATAGATAGATAGATAGATAGATGATAGATAGATAGATAGATGGATGGATAGATAGATACAGTAGATAGATAGATAGTGACAAGACATTTAGTAGAATGGGGGAGGGCAATATATTAACAGACAAAAGAACATAACATTAACTAATACCCAATCAGATATGTTTCATTTTAAAAAGAATTAAGGTACATTCTATCTGCTGACTGGGTACATTAAGACCTGACACAAATGTGGCTTCATAAATTCTGATGGACAAAGTTCACTTTTCTCCAGCTCCCTAGAAATGTCCTCAATAAATATTCTAATGAGAAACGTTACCATGGTAATATAAGCATTGGACGTACAAACAGCTACCACAGTTTTGGGCAATAATAATGTCTGCATTGCCATACCACTGGGCACTTCTCAATGATTATTTACAAACATTTTGGAAATGATCTGGACCAAATGGGCTCTCATGTTTTTACCAATACAGGTTCCTAATCTGGGGATTATCCAGGAGGGCACAAGCCCCACTTACACTCATCATTGGGCTCAAGCCTGCCCAGCAAACTAGCCCTCTCTCACTTGTGCCCATAAAGCACCTCCACATTACTCTGCCCTTACACATACTATTTTTTTTACATGTATCCTATTCTCATTTTGGCATTTTCTGGCACCCTAATCAACCCAAACTCTACATATACATTCTCCCAATCCTTTGTAGCAAGAACAAAGTCAGAGATTAACTCTTATGCATTATCTATAGTAACTAATGATAATAAGATGTTTGCCTTTAAACAGGTGCCCAGTAAGTGCAACCTGTGGAAGACTGATGAAAGAAAATAGTTTAGTACTTAATGCAGTGAGTTATGGTATGACCCAAACTACATACACTTTAAACTTTTAATTTTTAAAAACATATCAAATTTCCATGTACATGTCTCCCCTTAAAGGGGTTGTTCACCTTTAGTGTCAAAATCTTATTAAACCACCAACAATACTCTTAGGGTTTTTCCCTATAAAAAAAGTAAAAAGGCCACTGTAAAAGCTACCTTTTTATACTTATTAAATCAGTCCTTCTCTCTTTCTGATCAGTTTTCTGAGGGGATGGAAGTGGGCTATGTTGAAGCTGACACACTGAGAACTTACTATATGCTTACATCATCACATCCAGGCTTTGCCCTTACTTTTTTCCTATTGGACCAGTTCATTGGTTGCATGTATACGCTAACCAGTTGCATAAATTGTAAGGTCATTAGTTAATTTCTTACTTGCAATGGCTTAGCATATCACAAATCTAACATACTGTAATGTTAGATTTGCAGCACTCTGTCACAGACATAGGAAGCAATGTCAGGAGACACAGCCAATAGGAGTTACGTTTGCTACCAGTACTATGCATGACATCATATAAGGAATTAAAAAAGCAACTGTAGTGTTTATAGGGGTCACTCTGTCACCCCCACCCCCAGCACAGGGTCTGTGCAGAAGTGAAGTATTTTGAGGTGACTATGTTAACTGAGGTGACTTTTGTTAACTATGTATATGGCAAAGATTGTGCTATTAATGTGAACTGTTTGTGAATGTGAACAACCCTTTTACATTTAACTATCTTCGGTATACAGGTGGCAAGAGTTTAATTTCTGCACAGGTGCAGTCTGGAAAATTATATGTTTAACTACATAAACATAGCAACATATATATATGCCCTTAGCTTGCTCTTTGTGCATGAGCAAGCAGCTTAGTCAGAGATTAAATGGAACATTAGAAAGATATGAGATAAATATCATAATCAGAATTAACTATATTGCGCTCTTTGTTCGCCCAGTTTTGCTGTGCATCATTAAAGTTTCTTACTTGTGATCTGACATAAATTAGACAGCTACTCCCCAAATCATTCCCAACACAATCACAGCAAAGTATGTGATGTTATTTTTAAACTCAGAAGAGATAGTGTAGGAGTTTTACTTCTTTGAAAATCTACATTTTTCTCTATTTTAAGCTGTAAATGTAGCTGCAGTGTTTCACTCAATTTAAATCTGTGATTCTGCGAAATTCTTAAGCAGTCCTTTTGCAAACTGTTATCTTTCCACTGTCATCAATCAATTACGCCTGGAATATGTTGGGAATTTGCATGATGCATGGCCACATTTTATCAGAGTTTTCTTTTTTACTCTAATGAGCCATAGACAAACATTTTTGGAAATACCCCAGTATAATTTGCTTGGAACCACAAGCTTTCTTCAGCACATGTGAACTCATTAGCTGTTTAAATTCTTTGCTATGGGACATTCTTTTATCAAGGTAGCTGAATATACCATTGAATGGGAGGGTCTCGCAATGAAGTTTTACAAAGATGTACATCATTCTTAGGACTTGATCTAATAATGAGTGGTAAATTTTGCTGAGCTGTAACAATTTATTTTCCAACCTAGAAGAATTCAGATTTTTCCAAACTGCGCTCAGAACCAGGCTGATCTCTCATGTACATTTCTTGACTGAATGTGTCAAAAAGGAACTGAATGTGTTCACCTGCTCAAAGCAGTCAAACATATACTGACAAACTGACACATCTATCTTCTTTGATTAATGCGGCAGTTCATTTTTCTGAAAGTCAGGAATGTGTTGTTAAAAAGGAAAAGAGATAAAACTTCTGCGAATTTTTCCAGATTCCCCAGTTTAGTCTTTCTAAAATCTATCGCTAATATTGTCAATCCATAGGTAAAATGAAAAGAAAGTAACTATATGAAAAAAGAGGTAGGCCAATTGCATTGCTGCGTTTGTTTTGTGTACTTGCAAAAAAACAAAGGAAATCTGTTGGGCTAGAAGACTTTAGCTGTTGGTGGGATGCCAGGAGTGATCATTGATCAACAACACATGGAGATATCCTACATGCCACAACTTCCAACAGAACAAGCAAATGAAAAATGAAAACACACTTTCGGTGTAAGGGAGCTTAATAAAAAAACCTCAACATACAAAATTAAACTGTTTCTTTATAGCTTTGTCATACCATAAGGGACATTCATTTGACCAGGTTGCTGTAGGAGGCAAAATGGTTGATTCCTATGTTAGGTCCTTGGGCTGTAGATCACTCTGGTTAGTAAAAAAAATGCAAATTTAGGACTTGCATTGTGCAGGACTTTATTGCATCAGTAATTCTAATGCAATAGGTGACATGGTGCAGGCAGAAAATATGTGCATGCACTAGCCAACAAAGATATTATGCACACAACAGGACAAGTAGTATAACAATGTATTTGTGTTGCCCAATTCGTATATATATAATAGCTAAAAACCCCTGTGCTTGGGGTGGATTAAACTAATTTGCTGGGACATCTAGACTAGGAGAGCACAAAAATATATAAGGCTTTGCCCCACCCTGCCTTTACTTGTCACATATAGAAAAGCAGCTAGTTTGTTATATGTTTAGCAACCCATAGCAACCATTTAGATACTTGGTTTAAAACAGTGAACCAATAGTTGCTACATGCTAAATTGCTTGCAATGCTCTACTTGTACTGTTGCAAACTTTGATTTATTTTTTTAATATCCATGTTTTGAAGAAGTAGGAAGGCAGCAACCGATGGCCCTGATGACCAATGACACTGTTAATACAATGCTTACGTTCAAATAACGTATTTAACCCATCTGAGCCACAAAAAGCCAAAATACCCCTGAGTTAACAGTTTGGAATATATTCAAATGAAGGCTGTGTTTATTTTATATTGGGGTTTGCCTTTACTACAACAGCCAAGAAACTGAGCATAAAAATCAACAGTATTTCATATATTGTACCCTTTGTTTTATATCAGAAAGTGCAGACTGCCAGAGACCAGTGCATTGTCCATTTGTACACTGATTGATACACTGACTTCCTAATCAACACATTTTAGCTCATATTTGTAAGGTCTTACAAAGTGCCATCCTAGTATAGAGCTTAGAAACCCGATTATTAATAGGGAAACACAGCTAAACAGAAAGGTTTTATAGAAATTTAAATACAAATATCCTGCTAAAAATGGTGTCATGCAGACAGGCAGGAGAGGTGGGATCCTCCAAACTTTGCTGAACCATAGCTCCAAAAACTATCCAGCCATCCTTGGCCAAGAGTGACCATATCATTATTTCCATAGCAGCTGGCATTGTTACAGTTTGTTTCGCTGTGTCCTTAAAAGGTTCACTGAGCAAATGTAAAACAGAAACTAAATGCACCTCTCACTGTATCTTCCCCCTCTGCTTCCTCTCACAGTAGAAAAAGCTTACAAGATAAGTATCACTTGCTATATATCTTGTAGAGCTTGTCTGATTTAGATTTCGGAGAGACGTTTAATACAAAAGTTTTTTTATGATTTTAAGATGGCTATGTCTGTAAACTTGCCTGCTGCCAGCAATATAGTAACAGAACAAAGCCACAACAATATAGACATGCTAAAAACAAAGTATTAAGGTTTCAATTTAATAATGAATTAAAGATTTAACATAAATATTGGTGTATCATGGACCACTCCCTTTAACATATCTATGATGCTTTAAATAATCTCTTCCAGAACTATTGAACAGTATGTATTTCCCACCATCCCACTATATACACAAGTAACTCTAACGTAATGTATGTTCCAGCACCAGAAGGCATTATACTTTGCCACGTGTAAACTTTTGGGTGTCAATTTATCAAAGTTTGAGTTTGCATTTTTTTTATCAATCAAAAACGCAAGGATTTTTTCTTAAACCTATAATAGTCACAATTTATTAAATCGAAAACATGAAAACTTGCCAGAAAAAGACGGCGAGTTTCAATAAAATTCAATGGGACTTGTCTCTAACAGATTTAATTTTTTTTTTTAATTTCCAGTTTATAAAAACATTTTATTCTCACCTGAGCGCTAGTTTTTTCTGCGAAAAAGGAACTGCAAATATTCTTGTGCTTAAGAAATTACTTGATTGCATAAAAAAGGTGCAGGCCTTTTGTCACGTTTTCATTTTTTTTCCCTCCAAAACGAAAAAAAAAATAATTTACTTCAATTTCCCATTGAACTAAATGGTTAATGTTGCTAATGTCTGGTATAAAATGCTGCTTATCTGAGAACTGCAAAAAACTGTATTTTTCTCCCTTGGACTACTTACAGTTCAAATGGAAATTTGCATCTCCCCAGTTGTTTACTAAATATTGATACAGACAGCATAAATCAGACCTTAAGCAGCTGAAAGACTACCTCTATTTCACCTTAACATGGGATAAGGCCCATAAGAAAGTACAGGTATGGGATTCCTTATCCTGAAATCCCTTAAGTTTGGAATTACGGAAAGGCCATCTCTCATAGACTTCATTATAGGCAAATAATTCTAATTTTTAAAAATGATTTTCTTTTTCTCTGTAATAATACAGAACATTGTACTTGATCCCAATAAGGTATAATTAATCCTTAGGCAAAACAAGCCTAAGCCTATTGGGTTTATTCAATATTTAAGTGATTTTTAGCAGACTTAAGTTATGGAGACCTGAATTACGGAAAGACTGGAAAACCCCAGGTCCAAAACACTCTGTATAACAGGTCCCATACCTGTATTATTACTGCTACATGGATACCAATATCATATTACCAAAATGGTGTTAAATATATATATACATATTATTGTTTTGCAGTGTAATTATGTAATTATAGTCATCTTTAAAGTAAAAAAAAAATTTGTTTCCGCCTTCCTACAGTGCATCCTAATGTCAGCCAGGGTTGCCAAGGAGGATGTGCTACATGTTCTGATTATAATGGCTGTTTAACATGCAAGCCTCAGCTGTTTTTCGCTTTGGTAAGAAATGGAATGAAGCAAATTGGAGTCTGTCGTCCCTCCTGTCCAAATGGATATTTTGGGATACGATCACCAGAAATAAATAAATGTACAAGTAAGTAATTTTGGTATGGAAGTCCTTTTTAATTAGCTTCAGTAATAAGTATTAATACTATATCCAAAAGCTTGAATCTTGCCCATGATATTAATGTTTAGGTTAATCATTGTCAATCTTGTTTATTGTAACCTTCAGTTTATCCTTTTCTGCTGAATGCTCACTGCTAATATGGTGCATACTTTAATGTGTTCATTTAGTGGTATTTTGTTAATGACAGGTAGCTGGTTTGCCTCAGTTGATAATCAGATAGGATGCTATCTGCAAGGAGTTTGTGTGTTCACCTTTTGTCTGGCTGGATTTCCTCCTGGTAATCCACTTTCCTCCCACACTCCAAATAAGAAGCAGGCTGTTTCTTTATATAACTGAACACTTGAACAAATGTGTTAAGCTGGCCATACATCTACTATTAATATTGTATGAAACTTTGTGCAGTTCATATATGTATGGTGGGCTGCCAATCCTGACCAATATCGATGTACTATGAATATTGGACAGTATGGGAATTGGCCAGGTTTGAAAATTCTGTGCACCAAGTTGACCAGTTCATGGTGCATAAGCAGGGCCCTACCCTGGGGCCTCATGTATAACCTCCTCCTGTTCAGCCTGTGGACAGCCCTGGTGGACAGCATACCTGGTAGGTGTATGGCCACATTAAAGGAACAGTAACACTAAAAAATAAAAATGTTTTAAAATAATTAAAATATAATGTACTGTTGCCCTGCACTGGTAAAAGTTGTCTGTTTGCTTCAGAAAGACTACTGTAGTTAATAGAAATTGCTGTTGTGTAGCCATGGGGGCAGCCATTTAAATTAAAAATAGGAGAAAAGGCACAGGTTACATAAGAAGATAACAGATAACTGTGTAGAATACAATGGGAATCTATGCTACTTATCTGTTATCTGCTTAGTAACCTGTGCCTTTTCTCCTTTTTTCAATTTAAATGGCTGCCCCCATGGCTACACAGCAGGGTATTTATATAAACTACAGTAGTGTTTATAAAGCAAACACGCAACTTTTACCATTGCAGGGCAATAGTACATAATATATTAATTATTTTTATACACTTTCATTTTTTGGTGTTACTGTTCCTTTAAAGGCCTTAGACTGCAGACTCCACTGGAACAGGAACTGATGTGAATAATCTCTCTAAAGAACTGTAGAAAATGTTTAGCACTGTATAAATATTGAATCATAATAATATAATATTGAATCATAATAATCTAATATAATGCCACAAAAGTTAACATTACATTTACAAGTTAACATGTTATAGGTACAGAAGAATTCTTTTTTTCACTAGCCTTAATATAGTGCTAAAACATTTACACAGTGCTTCACAGACATGCACATCCTGTTCCATTTAACATTCAAAAAAACCAGAAACCATTTACGCCTGCTGTATGTAAGTATCAATATGAAATTCATTCAGATACAAAGAGACCAAACAGGTTGGAATCAAACTCAGCATCCCAGTGCAGTACTGGTGACTACTAAATGTAGTTACCAGAGATCCAGTAACATCTTGGGAAGTAAATATATGTGCATTAAATATATTTGGCAGTATAGCAGTATAATCTGTCATTGATATTAGTATTTTATTTGACTTTTACATTTTAGAATGCAAAGCTGACTGTGAAACATGTTTCAACAAAAATTTCTGCACAAAGTGTAAAAGTGGATTTTACAAACACAACGGAAAGTGCTTAGACACATGTCCTGAAGGGTTTGAGAACAATCACAATATGGAGTGCACCAGTGTGGGTAAGTATTACTTAATACTTCATACATATGGGTAAAGTTGTGGTGAGCATTATAAATACAGATATTTATAAAATAAATCTCTGTTTTTTGCTGATGATACTAACTTGTGCAAACTGTTCATGCAGTATGTTGCCACTTTGTAGAAAGATTTTATTAACTTAGAGAACAGGGCAGCAAACTGCTCAGTGAGGTTCAAAGTTGGTTATGCACTTTGGTAGAAATAACACATATGCTAGTTATACACCAAGGGGCCGATTTACTAATCCACGAATGGATCGAAAGCATCCAAATGCGTTTTTTTCGTAATGATCTGTATTTTTCGTCGCCGCCGCGACTTTTCCGTAAATTGGCGCGACTTTTTCGTAGCCATTACGACTTGCACGAATTGTTGCGACTTTTTCGTACCCGTCACGAAAAAATCGGAAAGGTTTGCCCGCCATTTACTAGCGCTCAATACAAAAAAGTCGCGACAATTCGCACAAGTCGTAACAGCTACGAAAAAGTCGCGACAATTCGCACAAGTCGTAAGGGCTACGAAAAAGTTGCGACGGCGACGAAAAAAATCGCAAAAAATCTGAAAAAGTCGCAAAATGTTCGTTTCCAATCCGATTTTTTCCAATTCGGATTCGTGGATTAGTAAATCAGCCCCCAAATGTGAGTTTGTTGAAGGGCTCCTTAATGAAGAAGGATTGGGAATTTTTGCAGATAACAAATTGTGTAACTCTAGGTAGTGTCAGTCAGTAGCTACTAAAGCAAATAAAGGCGTTAACTTGAGAGATAAAAAAAATAATTATGTCTCTTTATATGTCCCTGGTAAGGCTTCACCTTGAGCAATGTAGTTTTGGCCCAATTCTTAATAAAAAAATATTAATGAGCTGGAAAAAGGCAGTTTCTATTTATGCCTTTAAGAGTTGCTTGGGTGACTTCTTGGACATGTATAATATCCAAGGCTATAGTGCTCTTTAGATCTACAGTCACTTCATTTCAGGCCTGCTGGTTGTCCTAAGAATACAACACTGGCTGCGTTAGTGAGCAATGTATTGGTGAGGGGGGGGGGATTCACATAGCAATGCTTTTGAGTCCCTTAGTATTCCATCCCCTGGGATCTGTAAATGACCCTTAGAGTGTATATATATATATTTATATTTTATATTAAATATTATTTATATGGGCAGTGGACACAAATCCCAATGGGGGCCATAATGTTTTCCATACATATATGCAAAGGAAGATACAGAAAATAAGAATATTTAAACATAAATAATCCATTACGGAAAAGAGGAGCCTGGTCCACAGGTGCTTACAATCTGATTTTAATCATTTGTTTGTTTGATGTAGCATAGATATATGACCAGTGCTGGAACCATTTGCTAAAATAATGTGTCAATTTTATTTTTGCAGTGCACTGCGTAGTTGGGGAGTGGAGCGCTTGGGGTCCGTGCACAAAGAGGGGGAAAACCTGTGACATCAAGCGAGGAAATGAAACAAGGGTTCGGGAAATTTTACAATACCCTTCACCTAGGGGCACACCCTGTCCGCCAACATCCGAGACAAAAAAATGTGTAGTAAAGAGAAAGAAATGTCAAGACAGTCAAGACAGACAAAGGTAACAACCCCCCCCCCCCCAACAAAAGACAGAAAAAATATACTTCAATGACATTATAGGAATAATTTATGACTAGGAAGGCAGTGTGCAAAATATAATTTTTCTGAACTTTACACACTTCTTTACTGGTTTAAAGAATTGCCACAGCTCTCTTTTCAGAGCACAAAGATCTGCAGCTGCCCTATGAATACAGCACTACCTGTGTTTTGCAGCAATGTATTCTTGAGGTGCAGGAATAGGGAGGAATATATGCCTCCCTCCTCCAGCCCCACTTAATTCACTTGCACATCTGTCCCAGGTCAAAGTAATTTACCCCTTATACAATATTATGTGTACATGATATGTCTATATGCAGAAAATAAAGTCCCAACTTTTTTGAGATTTCCTATGCAACAAAATGGCTAAAAATCTGAATCAGACGATTCGCCAGCTGAAACATGTTGAGATCATGTAAACGTCAATGGCAGATGACCATTCCCTGGAATATCTCTTCTTACTTCAACATTTTTAAGGATTTCGGATTTTTGAGGCTGGTTTTTATGCGACAATTTGAAAAAGTCGCTGTTTTCATTCAAGAAATCAAGAAGTTTTCGCAACTTTTCTGTGAATTCTTCCGCATGTGCTTTTTCATTTCAGATTTTTTGATACATGTCAGACATTCGTGGAAATGAGTTTATTGAAATTTTTTTTTAAATAAAAAAAAATAAGAAAAGTTAGAGTTTTAGTAAATCTGCCCCTTTATTAAATATATATTATATTATTGGTTTACATGAAAATACGTGTTTAATTTACAATCTGAATATCTAAATAGTTTGTACAGGAAACAAATGTAGTTTCTATAAAAGCCATGGCACACATTATAGGATATAAAGAAAATTAAGTAGTGCATATTTGAGTCAAGGTAATCAGTATGACTGAACTAGAAAATGTGTCAGACCCCCCTGAAAATAGTTGCCCAATTCTAATACACTCTCTTGTCAGAAAAACAAGTTGTTATATTAGCACATATGTGTGGTTCTGCTGGGTGGGAGAGTACCATTTACATGCAATGTTTGGAAAATTTCTGGGCAGGAGGATTTAACAAGTATGCAGTTGGCTTGCACTCACTGCATTATATCATAATATGATTGGAGTTCAAAAATATGCTGAGGAAAAATTCACAAAACCATGTATCAAGATTAGAGTAAATGTTACTTTAGCTGAAGATAATGTAAGTTAAAACCAAGAGGCTTAAAATATTAAGTGTTATATTCCCTTCTCATCCACCCACTCACACTCATCACTGAAATGATATGATGTAGTGCAGAGAAGCAGCAAGCTTGCTATCAGATAAAATGATGTGCTCAATGAGACTATTGAACTAATCCACTCTAGCCAGCAATCACTTATTCTGTCAATAAACTCAGAAGACATTGTTACATGTTTTTCCAAAGATGCATTTACAAGCCAAAATGAAATCTGCCTCTCAAAAAAAATTTTTTTCTTTTTGACACTTGCATAAAAGAGACTGACTAAATTAGGAAATACTTAGGCTGAAGCCAGTAGGAAAAATTGCTTGTATTGTTTAACAAGGACTTTTTCAGACTCCGAAAGTTCCCTAGTGTCACCTTATGACTGCAACACGGCTAAAAACCATCCACTTTTGCAATTTTGCTTTTCCTTTTAGGCTAGCCCCACAACCTTACATCTGTAAAATCCTAACATAATATTACGTGAAATCAGTGATCAAGTGTAAACAGAAAATTACTTTCTATTATTAATTTCACCACACTTTCACTCAGAGAAGCATTTTTATCAAAAATCTGATTTTTGAATTTGAGTTTATTCTTAATCAAAAAAACTCGAAAATTCACCAAACTCTAATGTTTTTTTACTATTTATTTATTAAAAAGTAAAAAAACTTTTGAACATGGCAAAATCACATTCTACCCATCATTTTCAACTCCCAATGACTTCTACATGAGGTCACCAGTAGTGATAAGTGAATTTTTTTTGCCAGGCATGATTTGTAGCGCATTTCCGCATTTTGCCATTGGAGAATTGTTTTGTGAAATTTTCATGAAATTTCACTGCAAAAAAAAAAAAGGGTGCAGATGCATCAAATTAGGCGTGGTTGCGTTAAAAAAGGGTACGGTTGCACCATAATAGGTGAAATTGCTTGCAGCACCCGGTTTTTGCAAATTTTCTGCCATTTTGTGAATTTTTCCATAGTTTTGCGCATTTTCCGGTGAAGTCACCAGCTTTTAGATAGCATTTTTTTGTTTATATTTGAGGGTTTTTTTTATGTTTTTTGCATTACATAATTCTCAGACATTTGGGTTTCAAAAACTCGAATTAGCTATCTTTACAAAGCCCTATCATCAAACTCGAGCTAAAGAAAAGTGAATATGGATAATGAGTTGCCACACTGAATTTATTGCATAACAATTTATATATATATAGACATAACAAATAAACTGCACGCAAGTAATCACAAAATAGTTTGTTTGCTCTGTCTACACTTACAGTGGAGCCCATGCAAATAGGCTAAAAAATTGGTTTAGCTATATTACCATAAGGTACTAAAAAAATACTATAAGTATTATATTATAATCAAAAGTATTCAAAAAGTAATTAAAACTTTAAAAATGAAACAGTCAGTAATCCAAAAATCTTGCAGAACTATATATATACCTGAGTATACAGTATATGGGAATGCAATATCACCCTGCGCTTGTAAAAAGTGTATGCTTGTCTCAAAAACCTAATACTGATAAAATGAAAAGCTTGCTTGGCAGTCTAGGCTAACATTAGCTATTAATACAGTTGTTATAAACAATGCTCAATATAATTTATAAGGGGAGAATATATTTATCAACTGAAGATGCGTGTTAGAAACTGGTAATTTGTAATATAATTAAAGCTTTAAGTCAAAATATGTGCTTTGTTGGAAATTCTAAGTTCCAATTATTCTTTAAATAACATATTGTCATCATCTTACATGTTCTGTCTGCACTGAAAACGCAGAAAGTACAAACATCATTTTGCTTTAAAATCAAAATGTTTATTTTACGACATCAACAGGAAAATTAGTTGCTAATCTTATAGTTTATTCCTGAAGAAAATAAATGAGTTCTGGTATATTTCCGGTTACTTTATCAAAGATGACAGAGTAAACAATCTGTGACAGTGTCAAATACTCAGAAGTATAGGGAGAATGTAAAGGTAACATATTTTTCCTGATACTATCATACTCGTATGCAATTTAAAAAGGATATATAAACAAATCACTTAAGCAACAGTTCGTGTACACATGATGTACATGGTTCAGAGAGAAGGACAAGTTAATCAGTGAAATAAATAAACAGATAATCCCATGTGGTGTAGCAAACACTACTGAGAATCAAAACAGTATAGCACAGCAGACAGAAAATCTTAGCAGCGCAGCTGAGTGGAGTGTGTTTTGTGTAAAGACACTAGTGTGGTTAATGACCTTACTGTGTGATTGTTCTCCAGGCTTCTTGGACTCCAAAATTAACTTGAAACTAATTACCGTTTCCCATATGTTTATATTTTGCATACACATCAAGTTCAGCATTGGTCATTTAAGAGGCCTTATGTCTGCTAGGGTCTTTCCTTTTTGTTCCATTTGTTCTTTCTTCTCTTCATCTGAAATGTTTTAGAACATTTCAGAGCTCTTAAGCTATTAAAGATCTTTTATTATTCAATAAAGACCTCGTTAGATTTATTACTATGCCAGTAATTACAGAATCACACATCTCTTACTAAATCGCTAATGCATATACCTTCCAAAATAACTAATTCTAGTTGGGACATTTTTGCCCTTGCTACCTCTCCTAACCTGCCCAGGCCACACCCACGTATGCTGTTAAACCTACTTATATTTGTCCTGTCCACTATCTGGCAAGACACAAGGCACTTTATGATATAGAAACTGTGACTGTCCCAAGATAAGAGGAAAGCTGCCATGCAGGCATATCTTGCTTATGGGTGTTTTATACAGTCTACTGAGCTGAACACCCTTTTTTTTGGGTGTTAAAATACAAAGTAAAAAATCATTTTAGGGTAAATAGTAGCTCTCCAAATTGAATGGGAGGCCACAGTAGCACTGCCACCTTAAAAAATAATAACAATACTTTCTGTGATATGAGGTGATTGATTGAGGGGCAGTCAGTGATAGAGGTTAAAAAAAAAGGGAGTAGGCGATGATATAAGGCCAGGACAAGGACATAGACAGAGTCGTTGAGCAGATTTGGTATAGACTGAGGCAGGGCAGCATAAAAGGTAATTGGGGTAGATTAGGACTTACAGTACGTGGATGGGTTAGGGGCATAAACAAGGTCAATTACGAATGTATTGCAACATACATTGCCAGTAAATTTGTAATAATGACCCAGTCTTGGCTAGTGTTTTACTGGCTAGGCAGCAAAACACCTGCATGGTGGAAACTCCAGGCCAGGGTATACAAGCCCTGAACCTTCAGCACTGGGAGCAAAGCAACTGTATAATATTTTAATAGTTAGCACAAACCAGATTGTGCTACCTGTTAAAAGCATTATAGTCAAGGTAACATTGGGCATGTTTCTCAAGATAAGAATACAAATTTCCCACCATGGGTCCCTCCAGAAGTCAATTAACTAGGGATGAGCAAACTAACAGTGTAGTCTTGTGGTAAAATTTAGCACTAGTGCACATGCCAGATATCACACGTGACAAGGCACTGAACTATCTCCAATCAACACTTAAGACCATTGAATCGCATTAAAACAACTTTGCTTGTTCCTGGTAGTTCGTTATTTCCTACCCCAAAATGTTTTATCCTGCCTTCCTCCTCTTTGCACTTTCATGTTTCTTACAACATCTCCAGCCACATCCTCCATCCAGTCAGAAAGGTATAACAATCACTGCCTCACCCACTCTGTGTGCTTCGGTCACCACTCAAGCTATTGCAGAGCACTTTAAAAATAAAATTGACACCATCCGAAGTGACATTGCACAACTTAATCCCCATAACCATTTGCCTCCCTCCCTACATGCTACCCAGTCTCTTCTTGGCTCCTTCTCACCAGTGACTGAAGAGGAAGTCTCAAAACTGTTGTCTTCCTCTCACCTTACTACCTGCCCGCTTGATCCCATTCCTACCAAACTTCTATGCAATGCCAACCCCTGTTTTATCAAAGCCTTAACTCATCTATTCAATTTCTCGCTCTCTCCTGGAATCTTTCCCTCCCAACTGAAACATGCAATTGTAACCCCTATTCTGAAAAAACCTTCCCTTGATCCCTCCAATCCTACTAACCTCCGACCTATCTCTCTGCTCCCATTCATCTCCAAACTGCTCGAGCGCCTAGTCTACAACCGACTGATGCTATTCCTCTCTGACAATAACCTCCTGGATCCCCTACAATCTGGTTTTAGACAACAACACTCCACCAAAACTGCGCTAACCCGACTAACAAATGACCTCCTATTGGCTAAAGCCAAAAAACACTACTCGCTACTAATACTTCTTAATCTCTCTGCTGCTTTTGACACTGTGGATCACCCTCTTCTCCTCCAGACTCTCAACTGTCTTGGCCTTCATGACACTGCCTTATCCTGGTTTTCAGCTTATCTTTCAGATCGATCCTTCAGTGTCTCTTACAATGGGGAATCATCTTCTCCCTTGCCTCTTTCTGTCGGGGTTCCTCAAGGCTCTGTCCTGGGCCCCTTACTATTTTCTCTCTATACCTCCTCACTTGACAAATTAATAAATTCTTTTGGCTTTCAGTACCACCTCTATGCTGACGATACTCAGATCTATCTGCCCTCTCCTGATCTCAACCCAGAGCTTCTAACTCGCGTCTCTTCCTTCCTGTTCGCTATCTCCACTTGATGTCCCAACGTTACCTTAAATTAAACCTCTCTAAGACTGAATTGGTTCTCTTTTCCCCATCCAACGCCCACATTGTTCCCGAGGTATCTATAACGGTTAACAATTCCACCATCACCCCATCTTCCCAGGCCCGGTGACTTGGGGTTATCCTTGATTCTGCCCTGTCCTTCACTCCTCATATCCAATCACTTACCAAATCATGCCACTTTCACCTAAGAAATATTTCCAAAATACGATCATTTATCACACAAGATGCTGCCAAAATTCTTATTCACTCTCTTATAATATCTCGCCTGGACTACTGTAACTCCCTGTTAATTGGCCTTCCCCTCCAAAGACTGTTATTGATTGCTTTATATGTTACTCTGTATGTCCAATGTATGAAACCCACTTATTGTACAGCGCTGCGGAATCTGTTGGCACTTTATAAATGTTAATAATAATTAAAAAAAACTTGGTAAAGTTACCGCTCAGTAAATGTTACAAGTTCTAGAGATCTGTCAAGGTAATAACCATAAATATGTGAATTAATTTCTGATGTAACATGCCAAAACAGTACTGCAATATTTGCAACCTATCAAAACTTAGCATTTCATAATGTAAACATTCATTTGTCTGTTATAAATCCCCATACTGAAAGGAAATCTTTTCATTTCTTTTGTTCTTTCACTTCATTGTTGATGTCTTTGAAGAAATACAATTGAAAAAAAAAAAACTGTAGGGCAATAAAAAAAAGTTGCCATCTGCATTTAGTTTGCTGGAATAATGCACAGCAAAAGGAGCTTCAGGGCAAAATTGCTGACGTGCTTTCAAAAGATGAAGGCTTTCGTTAACCATCTGGCAATTTGACTAATTCAAGAAAAGAATATCGAGCACTCTCAGGGAACAGTAGCTCAGATACTACAATTTATGGCAGGGGATTCTAGCTATTTAGATTCTATCTGCCTAACCAGCTTGCCCTCTGATATACCCTTTCCTCATTAGTCATCAACTTTTTGTTTAGGAAAAAGAAGGTTTCAAGCACGATAACTGAGGAATGCTGATGTCTTTTATCTGCATGGACCACTGCAGAGCCCCTAAGACATGCACATTTCATCCTTTTATGAATGTATCTGATGATACACACTCATTTTTTTTCTTTGACGCTGGTTGAATCCTCTTTAAAGAAAAACTGTTAACCCTTTTTGAGAAGGGGACTGAAAAAAATTAAAAAACACTTCATCAAATAAGCAGCTAGCATAGTGTCTGTGTTTAAAGGTTTCTGGCAAAACAATGATAAATGTTCTCTGAATCTTTGATGAGCATTTAAAATTCAGTAAAACATTGCAGAATGTACTTATGATGATAGTTGCAGTTATTATTATAAATGGAAAGAGCAGCACACGTGGTAACCAAAATACCACTTCCTCAACAAATAAAAGAAACAAAAATGCTATATTTGGATAATATAGTTGACTTCGGTAGAATATAGTTAAAGAACATGCACAAATGAAAATACTTTAAGAGTTGATTATTTTAAATTCATAGGTACACCAGAGGTTTGGGGGCTTTTAAGATTGAATACATCTTTTGCAGTAAATATTTAATCCCCCCTTCCTCATCTTAACTCATAATAAGGTGTCAAATACAATCTAATTTTAAAAGTCACCCTATTGTAGGAGAGTAAACATTTGCCCTACATAGTCTTCACTCTGGTCCCCCTACAACTGAGTTAAAGCTCTGCTAAGGAGGTAAGACCTGCAATTATTAAAGCACTGTCCTAATGTTTTAGCATACCATGGAATTAACACTGTTGGGGAAGTCAAATCTCTTTTTCTAATTAAATGAGGAATTGGCCTTCTGCATATTTCGTGTCAGTTTCAGATTTCCCCAAACAACCCCAAAGTTGGGTTATCATGAGATAAACCATAACATAAGTTTTTGTCCTCATCCAAACAAAAGGAATTCTGGTAATGAATTCCAAACTGCTAAAAAAAATCCCATTTACATGGGTTTATCCTATAGGCTACAGCTCACCCACTGGGTTTGAAGCTGAAGCCAGGACAATAGCTGATCAGATTCCCAACTACAGACCGGTTTCGCCCTTTCTGGGGCTCATCAGTGTAGTGCAGGGTTTTCTGATCAGCTTAGGTAGAGACCATGTGGTTCTACAAACAAATAAATTAGGTTGAGGAGACTGCCTCATACAGACAAAAGCAAACAAAAGGAATTCTGGGAATGAATTCCAAACTCTTGAAAAAAATCCCATTTATGTCCTCATCCAACAAAGCCCAGTCCCTGCTTCATCATAAAAGCAGGGTTTAATAACATTAATACCGGAATATGTGAGGTGTGGAGGCTATATATAGCTCTCCATAGGCCTTCAGTTTATGAAAGGGCCTCAAAGACTATTTTGTGTCACAAATCCAGGTTTTTTTAGTACTGAAGTTTGTCTGCACTCTGATACCAAATTTAAAAAAAATTAGTGCTAATGACAAAAAAGTATAGATAATTATGAAGTGGGTAATATTGTCCCTATTATAAAATATAAAGATATGATTAAAGAGTTCCATGACCATATACAAGCCCAAGGCCAAAGGTCAAGTGCTTGCAGGTCATGGAACTCCTAAATGACATTGTAAGCACTAATTATAACAGATGACATCACTAAGCACCACCTATAAGGATAGAATTTGCCCACTCACTTCCCACTGAACAGGGTAAATTATTCAAAGGGACATAATGAGCTCTGTAAAATAACACCCCTCCATAGCCTAAGATGCAGCCTTTGTAATAAGATGCAGCCCTCTACACAGAAGGCTTATACGTTGACCCGAAATGCAGTTTATAAACCTTTCTGGTGAAATAGGAAAGTAATTATGGTTTCATTTTCTTCTTTAGTCCAATAAATAACAAAAACCATACATACTTCTGAATTAAATGAATAGGCACAAGCTCTATTAATTGAGCACATTTTGAAAAAGGACATATACTATATATTACTGGTCCCCAACCTTATATACAGTACCCACAAGCATCATTTAAATATTAAAAAAAAAGTTGGGGAGCAACGCAAGCAAGAAAAAGGTTCCTAGAGGATGCCCAATAGGGTCTGTGATTGGTCATAAATTAAAAAATATGTGTCTGCTTTTTTGGAAGCAACATGAAAGGGGCTGGTAAACAACATGTTGCTTGTGAGCCACTGGTTGAGGTTCACTGCTTTGGTGTTTCAGCTACACCACCATATACCTTTTTTTCTTACCTTGTGAAATAACACAATAGGAAGGCTATGGGGGGGGGGGTCAGAAAAAAATCTTTTGGCCAAAAAAACAAGAGCAAAACTGAAAAACAAGGCCAGAAAACCCTTTATAAAAGTTAGTTTCCCTTTAACACACAGCAGTATGTCTTTTCTACATAGTACACTCTTAATGAAAACCATACACAGATCTAAAATGTGTTTAATATACATTATACTTATCATGCTACATTTTGCTTTATAACAGCAACATTTTTACAAAAGTTTTCCTTTGACAAAAAACAAACTATTGCTTAGTAATAATGATGCATTTGGGTGGGGCTAAGAATAAAGATACCAAGCTTTTCATGAGAATGTTACAAGTTGATACTGCACATATTGGCTTTAAGCAGAGACAACCATAGCACTATTTTGAACAGTTTGAGAAGAGGTCAGGTCTGGAAAGATCCCAGCTGCTACACTTGGAATTCACCACCCAGTGGTCATTTATAATTAATATTAATGAATGGCAGATGACAGATGTTTATATCCTATCCTTTGCCAAGCATTGCTAAACAAGTAACAAAGCTTCCCCACCCCCTTCTCTTTTCATTAAATTTTAACTCATAACCCTGTTTTTTCTTCGAAAACATTATTGTTTCAATAAAAGACATAGAAACTTTGTAAAAACATACTTATCCACTGCAAATGAGATAGGCACTTCCACATTAGATATGGGTACCTGTTCTTTAGAGATTCCATAACAGAGGATCGGTTGCACATAATAATTGATGAAATGCCTTTTTGTATGTGTTGAAAAATTTGGATGTCATTCAAATAAGCTATTTTTCATGTAAACATAGTCCAAAATACATTCACAAAAGGTGTTTTCTTTAATTGGTGTGTAAAATGACGCTATTTTATATCACTTGCAAAACCATTAAGTCTTTACATGTGCTGACATTGCATGCATTAAGAGTCAAACAGGCCTGGACTGGCAATTTGTGGACTCTGGCAAATGCCAGAGGGGCTGCTGTAAGATGCCACAGACAGTCACTATTAAGGAGACCTTTGGGGGGGTTGTCCTTTTCTCTGTTAACTTGAAATGCCAGGGCCTACTTAGTATCTCAGTCTTGGTCTGGTCAAAAGCCACTTACAAACATCAGTGTGTAACCCCATACACTTCTGAACTGGGGTAATGTTCTTGACTTGCAAGGGTCCCAATGAATTGCCCTTCCCCATGCCCACTGAGGTGGTAAGTTCTAAAACCATAAACGGAATGGATACATTTTCCATAGCTCCCTTCAGAAACTGAAGGGCTGTGTCTGATGTTCCTAAGTACTTGGACTTATCTCAACAACTGTAATCCCAGGCACATATAACAATGATAATAATGCATTTATGAAAACATCTTTTCTGTTATGAAATTTATATTTTACATTTAGTGCTCATTGAAATCCCTTTTTTGTTCATAAATCCCAAAAATGCTTGAAAATAGGTAATAATATTACAATACTAAATAGTACAAATCATTTTTTTCTTCTGCATAGTTTGTTCCTTTAATACATGTTCATACTGGTGCTTTGGAGGTTAAATTAAATATGCAAGATCTGAGGTCCTAGGAAGAGCAACAATTATAAATTGCATTAACCATGTTTCTGGCTTTTCAGTGTATAAAAGTACACTGCTAAACTGTTTTCAGGTCTTGGTTACTGGCAGTAGATTTGCGTTTTTAGTTATTTTCCTGTAACATGTGTTTGACATAATGGTCAACTGTTTGCATTCCAGCAACGCCATCCTAGCTTTCTGTCAACCTAAAGCAGATAAAATGAGGACCAGTTGTAAGAGCTAAACGTTCTGTGTTACCTATTTTGTAACAACAATGGCATTTGAGGATTTTGTTTCACTGCATATATGTTAAATATATGTTTTCTTTTCATATGATTTTCGTTTCAATTAAGAATCAAGTATTTAAAGTACAACTAACCATAAAATAACTTGTACAGAAAAATATGTATGAAATGCACAATACACACACATACACTGATTAAATTTAGCATTATTGCTATTATTCTGCAAAAAAAAAATCACTGTTGTTTCAGCATTGTATCTTGCTTACATGGACTGGTCAGTCCAGGCGTGAAGTACAAATATTGCCTGACTGGAAACAATTATATTTATTGTTATTATTGTAATAGCAATTTAGCCAAATCTAAAGAGACTTTTATTGGTTGCTAAGTCATCCAACAGAACATACGTGAATGAAAACTACACCACCAAACAATGTAGGTTTCTATAAAAATATATTGCATAAAAAATGTCATATATAAAACCCTGCTTCATCTAAATAAACCATTTTCATAAAAATACTTTTTAAGTAGCATGTGCTAATGGGTACTCTAAATAAAAAACTGCCATTTAAAGATGTAAGGACCGCCTCCGGGGATCATAGGATTCACAGTGCACACAAACAAGCCAATGCACACATACATGCTAGGCCACATCAGCCAATTAATGGACAGAGTTCTGTCTTTTGCTTCCATGCTTCTTCCTGTTACAGTTGAAGCCGCATTATTTCTGGTCATGTGATCTCTGCAGGAGGACACAAACCATAACTAGATGGTGGATCAAGGGAAAGGATGTAAAAGGGCAATATTTACTGATAAATATATTCCAGTTGGGACAGATTCTTTAATAGGTCACTTAACATAATATAAACTATCTGTTAGTTAAGTATTCATTCTAGGGTATAGTTTTCCCTTAAGAGGTGTCCCTGTCTGATGAGTGGTAGAACAAAACATAGTTCAGTCAGGGAGACAATTATGTTGTTGTCAATAAAAAAAAAACTACTACACATTAGTAGACATGAACATTTGGGGTACCTGAGGTTATCCTGCTCTAGTCTTAAGGGCTGCTTTGATTAGTAGCTTGGAAACCGCTAAATCCTTAGTCTTAAAATGCTGCACAAGTATGAACTGTTTTCAATTTTCTGTTGATCTGATTTTCTGCTTTATGGATATGCACTGAAGTATAACATTTCCTATTTAGCAGTTTTGCACAGATTCTTTTTTTTTTATTGTCAATGGGTGCCATGTACAATTTTGCAGAGGGATTCAATTAACCTGCTATAATTTTTGATATCAAGTGTTTTGGGTTGTTTTTTTAACTGTAGACTATTGTTTTTTTAGTTCAGAAGTGCTTTCTGTGCTTGGGGATCTTTATTTTCTGGAATATCCATAACAAAGGGGTCTAAAACATCATAGTAGCCAACATTTAGAAAAAAACTTGAAAAAGCTTGAAAGCAGCAAATTTGCATTCTAATGATCAGTTTCAAGTAGTCTACAAACTGTCAAAAAATTAAAAAAAAAACTGATTTAAATCGGAAAAAATCTAAAATTTTTATTTGGCCAACTCCTATTGACTTTTACATAAACTCACAAGCTTTTAGTTGCCAAAGTTTTACCTTTGATTTATTTCCATTTAGTAAGTATTGAACATTCAAGTTTTGGAAACTGTAATTCGAATGTGTGAGTTTTAGTAATAAAAAAAAACTGAAACATTTTTTGAATTTCAATGTTGATATAGCCCCTTAAAGAGATACTGATACCAGAAACTAAACCTTTTTTTTTTACATCATAACATTGTCTTTGCATGCTATTTTTATAATTTGCTTTTACATTATATTTCTGGTCGTCATGTTCCACTATGCTGCCATATTTGTGCAGCAGGAGGCCATTAGCATTAGCAGCTATAACTGGCAGGTTAAGAAGGGACAGTCAGGTTGGCAAAACAGTTAGGTTTAGGAAAGTCAAGAAACAATCACTTACAAAATTATACTGCCAAAAACGATCAACATGATCTATAGGTAACTTTTAATGTACATTCATCTTTTGAAGAGTTGTTTTTTTAGTGTCAATATCACTTTAGGGATCCAAATTATGGTAATATCATTTATCCAGGCTTTTTGGATAATAAATCCTAAACCTGTACCCTATGGTCAAGCATATTTAATAAACATAGGGCATTTTTCGTTAATGCAACATTATCCTTTAGCAATCAAGCAAGATATTTGTGACCTTATTCATGTGGACACAACCTTATTAAGTTTATAAACAAAAGCCTATTCTTTTAATAAACGGTTTCTGTAAGAAGAACTAGACAAATCTGGTTATCATACACAGTAATAGCATTCATAGAATCTTATACTTTAGATAATTATGGGCCATATACTGTATAAGACCATTTGAACTGATGGATTCTGAAGGATTCTCAGCACTTGGAATTTTATCACATTTATTAACAGTTTCCTGAATGTCAGAAAATGTGTTTAAACTAACTGACATTAATCAAAGCAGATAAACTACTCATCTATCAAAACAGCCAATGCAAAGCATTACACCCAGTATTCTCACACAATCAAAATCATGAGAAGCATAAATATAGTAATAATTTTCTTTTTTTGGATGCTTGGGCCTATATTTTGACCTTTGTAGAAATTTGCACCAGCTGAGCTAAACAAAAAGCAATGGGCTATACCTGATTCAATAGTAGTAGTACTACAGGTATTCCATTGTATAACTAGCTGATGCTAGTAAATCTCCTACACTGGTACATCATTTGTCAACTGATCTGAATACTCACTTATATATATTAAAAGAAAAAAACTTTACTACAAATACTCATTCAAATCCAAATTTCTACATTAAAAAATTAACCAATATTGGGTATAAAGAAGTGGTGCTTAACCTGACCACTTTTTGGTTGCTAGTGAGCCATTTTATTTTTCATTTCACTAAACTTGCTTATTCTTTATCTCTCTATATTTACTTCTGCAGTAAACATAGAGCACTCTGCTGATCCCTGTGCTAGCAATACAGCAAGGCAAGATTAGGCAGAGCTATGGTAAATAGAAAACAGGAACGTGACCAATCTTAAAAAGGCTGGCCAACACTTACCTATAACTGTCTATTCTTCTGCTTCTACCACTGACATCTCTGACTGAGCACAAATGCATCAGGCTTTATGTAATGAACATCTTGCAAAAATGTTGGCTTTTGGTTTAATACATTGTACAAATGTGTGTACGTGCTTTTTTGCATGGGGAGAAGCTGAACTAGGGTAAAGAACACTTTTTCCAGCTGCTATTCATACTGCTTGAAAACCAGATTTGACATGCAGACTCCAGAGCAGGAAGCTACTATCCATAAAACTGTTTAAAGAAATAGATACAAGACAACACTTACCCAGAAGAACAATTTCTTGAAAAATACCCACTTACCTTAAATAACAGTTCAGGGTTGGAGAGAGCATATTAAAGGAATAGTAAGATCAAAAAAATTAAGTGTTTTGCAGTAATGAAAATACAATGTATGGTTGCCCTGCACTGGTAAAACTGACATGTTTGCTTACGTAATTCTACTATAGTTTATATAAACAAGCTGCTGTGTAGCAATGGAGGCAATAGAAATAAGGCTAAATGGCACAGGTTAAATAGCGGATAACATATAAACTCTGTAGAATGCCATTGTATTCTACAGAGCTTAACTGCTATGTAACAGCCTTTTCTCCTTTAAAGGAACAGTAACACCAAAAAATAAAAGAGCTTTAAAGTAATAAAAATGTAATGCACTGCTGCCCTGCACTGGTTAAACTGTTTGCTACAGTAACACAACTATAATTTATATAATAAGCTGCTGTGTAGCCACGGGGGGCAGCCATTCAAGCTGGAAAAAAGGAGAAAAGGCACAGGTTACATAGCAGATAACAGACAAGTTCTGTAGAATATCTGTAGTTATCTGCTATGTGCTTGTGCCTTTTCTCCTTTGAATGGCTGCCCCCATACTACATAGCAGCTTATTTATATAAATTATAGTAGACTTTCTGAAGTAAACACACAACTTTTACCATTGCAGGGCAGCAGCACATTATATTTTAGTTACTTTTATACACTTTCATTTTTTGATGTTACTGTTCCTTTAAATGGCTGCCCCATGGCTACACAGAAACTTATTTATATATCTACTGTAATCTGTCTAACTGTTTCTGAATCACATCAGTTTTACCAGTGCAAGCAACAGCACAACTCTGTTTTTTTTAAAAACTACAGCAATCAGATGTATACCACTGAGTTGATCTGTCTATCTATTTATCTTTTATGGTGTCTTCACCAAGGTCAGAGACCTAACTAGCATAACTGGGGGTTGAGGGTCCAAGAGTTCTTGCAACTAAAAGGTTTGTTTTCATTCACTTTTCAGGCTCTTTCCATACAATCTTGCCCCATATATGTAGGTAGGAATAATTGGGAAATTATCAGTAATGGGTTTGAAAATATATTATAGGTATGGGATACCTTATCTGGAAACCTGTTCTCTAGAAAAGCTTTAATGTTATACAGAAAGTTTTTTAAAATATTTTTTCTGTGTAACAAAAACACAGTACCTTGTCCTTGATCCTAAGATGCATGAATACATATTGGTGGAAGACTTTGTTGATTGTGATTCAAATTCCAGAAAGATCCCCAGGTCCCAAGCATTCTAGATAACAGGTCCTATACCTGTATTTTGATTACTGCCATAGTACATGCAAATCCATAGAGCAGCTGAGTACAATTACGCACTTGAAAAATCATTTAAGAGCTCTTTCAACTTATCACTTCAGTATAATGTCTTTAAAAGACGTGAGAGATTTATGCTAAGTGATATTTCTGTACCACTCGACAATGTTTTGGTGCATTCGATATTATCTAATGCAACTACCAGAAACAAAGCACTGAATAAAGTCATTTAAAGCTACACTAAAATGCCTGAAACACTGATAGGCTTATAAATAAACAGGAATTTTTTTTCAATGGAATAAAAACCACAACATTTATTGGCTCAAATAAATACAACAAAAACTAACATATAAATCATACTATACCAAAAACGACAGGTGCATCCCAGTGCCTCATACCACCCACTCTCCTAATGCGTTTCGCGCTGTATGGCGCTTCATCAGAGGAGCTTATAATAATGGCAAAAATTATATTGACTATCCTAAGGATTTCTCGAAATATCTCAGATAGTTAGATTTTGTAAATTAGAATCCTATATGTTCATGTGGTTAAGTGGGTCAAAATATATAAAGCTCTTTTAAGAGGCATACCTTGAAAGAGCTCCAAATATTTTTAGCAATCTGGTTCAAATTAACCCTGTCTGGGATAATTAATTTGGATATAAATATGTTTGTGTTCTGACTATTTTAAAGCAAAGTAGAACATGACTTAACCCTTAGTAATGTGCAAAAATATGTTTGATTTTTTTCCCAGTTCAAAGATAGCACCATTTTGTGCCACAGACTGTAGAATCTGCAGGAGCACCAGTGTGCCAATGCTGTAGATGCCACGTTTTCAGGTTCTATTAAACCATATGAACCAAATGCTTAGCAATGCAGATAACATTTGAAGGGTTACATGACTGACTTGGTTAAATGTTTGCAACAACTGCAAAATAATTTTTAAGGGGAGGACATATTTTTAGGGCACTGCTCCCTCCTACTGGCTCTTTTGTGAATTGCACTCTAAAACCTAAAGATGTGTATTACAAAGTTGCCTTCATATTTTATTGACAGCAAAATCAAGCCTGTATATTTACCTTAAATACATTTATGGTCTAAATTTGATTTTATTTTTCTAGACTTACATTGGCCATATTAAGCAGAAACCCTTTTCAAAACTACATATGGTTCATGGAAATGCTTATTATCACAAGAAAAATGGTTTCTTATAAGTGTGTGTACATTAATTTCAAAATTTACATTTTTTACAATAATCTATAAAAATGTTTTTAATTTTAAAGTACAATTAAAGTTAACTTTCTCTAATACCAGTAAATCCCTGATCTTTTCAGCTGGAAGCATCTTAATTTCAATAGTAATATATTTTTGGCTAAATTTGAAAATATAAGTATAATTCAGGTATATGTCAGGTTGGTTGTAATATTATTTAAGTTCCAAAGGGGTTAAAAATCCACTGTGCTCACCATCTAAAAGGCATGATAATAAGCTGTAAGAGACCCATTTTAACTGTAGATAAAAGGGTCAGTAATACTTTCCACATTTGCCAGAAAAGTGTCAGCATGCCATTAATAAGATACCCTGTGCAATTAAATTTTGTGTTCTGCCTCCCTACAGCCCCTGTAACTGCAGAGTGTCACTTACTGCCTTAGTTCTTCTCCCATATGTGTCAAAAATTGACCCTGAAGATAGTGGCAGGGCTAAGTCCTGATAAACTTAGCACAAATGTAAACAGTACCCCAAGCCTGGATATACTCTCACTACAACATAGGTAGATACATTGAGCCATATTTTTGTAAGAGTATGAGATAAAGCATCCTGGACTGCAAAAGCCAAGCAGAAATCTTAAAGGTATTAGATATATTGCCCAAACAAGTATCAAATTAGTAATACACAGGGTCAGATATAAAGTGTGTAATGACATGCCATTCTTAGCTGGCATTTGTGTAAGCATAAATAAATCTAGGGTTGGAGAAAATCTTGCATTTTCATGATATTTAAATATGGCTTGGGTGAGAGCTGTTAACAGCTGTAAGAAGTTAGGATAACATTATGAGAACTATGTCAAACACTCAATATCTGGATAGGTTCCACAAAGAAAAGCAAAACATATCATGCGGAAATTTTGAATATTTTTCTATTTATCAGCAATTCCAATTTATGGGGCTATAACACTTTTGTTTACTGCAAGGCTTATTTTGGATACCATTCCTATAATAAGAAAACACATATAAAGTAGTTCACTTTCTATTGGCTAATTTAGCAACAAACTAGCATCAAAAATGTTGCTTGAATTGTATGTATTTATAACAGGGGGTCATTACAATAGTAGATGAATAGAAAGTATGATAGTAAATAAAAATAAATACAAGGTAGAATTGCAATAAGTCAAGAATCAAAGAAAAAACATAGAGGTCCCTGCCCCGTAGAGCTTACAATCTACATCTTGATTTCTATATACCAAATTTGTTGAATTATGGGGTTCTCCATAGACAAACAAATCATGAAGGGCTTAACAGGTGTGTTAGTGCATATTGTTCACCGTGCCTTTAGGCTACTAAAAAACAAAATAGGATTGGTTTGCCACCAGCATGAATATATACTAGCTTAGTTAGCATTAGGTACAAGGTAAAGGTTTATTATTCCAGAAAAATGATAGCATGAAAAAATAAAAATGTTTTTGCTTATATAGGACTATATCACAAATGGCTTTCTGAATAAAAGATAAAGATACCTGCGCTGCAGTTTAATTTAATGATGAACTCTATTAAAAAATATTCTTAGTTTCTTCCTATACTTCTTATTCTTAGTTCTTCCTAGTTCAAAGACTTGACCTAACTGGCTTCTTGTTTTCACTCCTAGGCCAAGAGGCAACAGAGATGAAATAAAAAAGAATAAACAAAGGCGAAAGAATGGTGACGCTCCCAGAAAACAAAGACAGAGAAAGCAAGAGAGAAATCAGCGAGAAGGAAAGAGAGGGGAGGGCAAAGTCTAAGTGTTGGAAAGCACAAGAGAAGAATCTTTGTGCACTGTTAATGAACATTGAGGGCCTCACACATGTGACTGGCTTCTGATGCTGCTACCTTGATCATATACCCAGATGACTGAACCATTTTTGGAATGGATTACTCTTGCACAGTTCAGGCCAAAACAAAGTTCCAAAAGCTTTCCTTTCTGTGGAAAAAAGGCGGGCAACAAGAACAAAATTAAACTTAAAAAAGCTCTCTCTGGAACAAAATTAAACTTAAAAAAAACTCTCTCTGGATGCTTTAGCATTGTACACTTCTGCGCATTTAGAAAAAAACTGTTGAGAATTTTTAAGTAATTATTAATAGTATATAGTAGATATATCATTATTATAAATGGGACTTGGATAAACGACTATTCCTCATTTTTCTAAAGCATTGTTCGTGCCGTAATTCAAACATTTAGGCTGATAAAATCAACAAGTTTCCCAGACACATTTTGTTACAGTGATTACAATATTAAGACAAACAAAAATATAAGAAGGACACATTGTTCAGAAACAGGCCTATCCTGTGCCCACTAAAATAGTGAATATTTCACTCCATGCCAGAGTTCGAACTTCTTCTCTTTAACAACGTAAGTTACTCTCTGTCATCAGTTTTCACTAATTGAGAAAAATGAAAACAATGGTCTGAACCATGTAATGCACATACTTAACATCCAATAAAAAGTATTAAATAACACTAACTTCAGGAATCTTCTTTGTGTAAAAGGGAATACAAATGTGACATAGTTTCCTATGTCCTTGCTATAGAAGTTTTAAACAGTTCATGATCTTGTAAATGGTATGAGTCTTTCTCATGATTGCTATTAATAGTCCTTTAAGTTATTATAATTTCCTCTTCCAAGCAGGTTTATGGGTAAAAAAACGTAAGAGAAAGATTATAGCTGAATGAATTATGGGAGAAAGACAAAGCAATTGCTTTTTACAGACTTAGTAACAACTTTACATTAACTAAGATATGCAATTCAAGGGGAATAATATTATAATTACTCCTCTTAAAGGAAAGCTACACCCCTGAACATTACAGACCTTTATATCACATAAAACAGGCCAAACATAAAACTGTTTTATGAAAAAGAAAAATGCTATTTTTCATGAAAAGGAATCTGTTTATTGTCCGACAACCTTGTCCAACCCTATGGCTTGTATGAAGCATTGTGCTCTCTAACAAACCAAGGACACGCATGCACACTAGGGTACATCAGCCAATGAAGGGACAAAGTTGCGTCTTTGACTTCCACACTTCTTACTGTTACAGTTAGAACCAGCATTATTTCCTGCCATGTGATGAATGAGGGAGCACACAGATCATCACGGTGGCTCAAGTAAAAGATGTATAAAGGGCAATATTTACCGAAATGTAAATGTCAGTACGATTTTTAACAAGTCCCTTCTTACTATATAAATGATGTTGGTTGTTTGTCATCATAAGTTATAGTTCTGTTTATTAGAGCTTACTATATTGCTTATACCTGTCCAATCTTGAGTTTATTTTCTAACTCAGTTGATAAGGCTTTTTGTAAGCTTTGTTTATAAAAAAGAGCAAGCTGACAGTAAAGTTATGATAAACAGTTGTGAATTGTGTTTTTTTTTATTAAAAGGCAGAGTCAGCATGCAAAGATAAACTATAATAAACCAGTTGGAGGAACATATCATTTTAAACAATTTATGTACTGATAAAGAGCTATCTCAATACATTACATGGTATTAAAATATAGTGGAATATCTGAAAATATCACCAGAAGTGAGCTTTTCATTACCTTTATTACTGAGCAACTAAAAACATCTTTAAACGGTATCATCTTGCTTACCAACAGTGTTACAAAGATCTCATGTAAAAAAATATATATATAATATGCTTTTAGAGGAGCAGTTGTCAGACATAAAAAATATGTATAATGTTTTTTTGTTCAGCTAGAAATGTGGTTTCATGTATTAGGCATCACTAAGATTTTCAGACATGGTGTGCTAGGTGTAATCATACTTTATCCATCACATCATGTTCCATCCCTTTGCTTTAATTCATACTACCATATCTATCATACATCTGTCTACATGATAAAAAATAAAACACAAAAAAAAAACCCTTTCAGGGACACAACCTTTAATCCTTTTACTGCAGGAGAGGGTGTTAAGTCATTGTTTTGCATTTTATTTAAGATTTTTCTAACAGCAAAAGTGACTTTATGTCATATGGTAGGAGAACTGATAAAAATGCAAAGGAGCGAACGGTCATGGAAGCATTGTGTATTTTTTTCCAGTCTGCTATCTTCTGGAAAATCTGATTTTGTTATATAACCTGTTTATTGATTATCATGGAGAAAAAGGGGATACAGCTTCAGTAACATGTAACTATTGAAAAAAGATGGCACTACAATAAATATACTTCTGAACAAATTCAACATTTGTCTTTGAAATGTGCACTTGAAAATAACTTATTTTATTTCTTTTAATATGGTGATTTTATTGGCAGCTAAAGCTCAGTGGCAGTAATGAGCTGTGGCTTCAAAACTTCACATAATACAGGTATCGAAACCCTTATCCGGAAACCCGTTATCCAGAAAGTTCTGAATTACTGAAAAGGCCATCTCCCATAGACTCCATTATAAGAAAATAATTCTAATTTTTAAAAATGATTTCCTTTTTCTCTGTAATAAGACAGTACCTTGTACTTGATCCCAACTAAGATATAATTAATCCTTATTGGAGCCAAAACAATCCTATTGGGTTTAATTACTATTTAAATATTTTTTTAGCAGACTTAAGGTAGGAGATCCAAATTATAGAAAGACCCCTTATGCGGAAAACCCCAGGTCCCGAGCATTCTGGATAATGGGTCCCATACCTGTAGCCACTAGTAACTGGTTAACAAGCATGTCTATTTTATAGTACAGGTATCGGACCCCTTATTCGGAAACCCGTTATCCAGAAAGCTCCGAATTACGGAATGCTGGATAATGGGTCCTATACCTGTAATAGTGTAGTTAACTTATATATATAAAGTTAAATCTAAGAAACTTATTCTAACTTCACATATGGAACAGCCTCATCCTTTTAAAATTAGTCATCTATAAAATACATCAGCACTTTGCCAATTAATTATTTCAACCAAAAGAGGGTAGAAAACAAGGTTCAGAGAACCTATCTATTTTTGTTGCTTTTATGAAATGAGATTTAGATGCTCTAGAGGGCAACATAAAAATAAATAAATTAATAATATTCAGAACCAAGCACAATATTCACTACTTTCACTAGTTAGAAGAAAAAGTCTTAGCAAAGAAAAAGTCTTAACAAAAAAAGCACATTGACTTTATTATGTTTTGCCAATTTTTGCCATTTTGCAAAATTTCTCAATTTTATGAATTTCAATCAAAACTTGACAGATTCACTCTTTATCCATGAATTCTATATTACAGTATCAACTGACAGATACAGATGAATTGCTAGCATCTAAATTGGATATATATTATGCATTGCTGCATGGAAACAACTGTAGCGTGCAGCCATACCCCTTCCATGCTATTCCAGGTTCCCTGTATCGACAGGCCTCTAACAGCAGTCTCATCCTGATGGTGGTCCTGGCCGTACAGCATGGAAATTTCATTTTAATCTAAAGATCTGGTGGAGCAGTGCTTCTGGAGAAAAAATTCCGGGGAATGTAACAGGGCTAGAACTAAAGGTATACAGAAGTGGCACATGCCTAGGACACAAAGGTGGTTGGGGGTGGGCTAGGCACATACCTCTTCTGTATGCCTACCCCTACTCGGGGCCCTTGTTACACCAGCATGGAAGGGGGCGAGGTAGCCTCCAGGTTGCCTAGAGCACTTGGACAGCTATGCCCAGCTCTGGAATTTAATGTTGACTGGATTTGACACATTAACTTTTAGTATGTTATAAAATGGCCTATGGACCTTTTATCCAGAATGCTCAGGACCTGGTTTTCTGGATAAGGGATCTTTCTGTAATTTGGATCACCTTGGATATGGATATTTTAAGTCTACTAAAAAATCATTTAATCATTTAATAAAACCAATAGAATTGTTTTGCCTCCAATAAAGAGTCATTCTTTTTTAGTTAGGATCATGTACAAGGAATTGTTTTTTTTCATTATTACTGAAAAAAAAGAAACCAAACCAAAGTTTATTCGGTAACCAAAATATTATTTTATTACATTATTTAATTGCATATTGTACAGTGTCCAATTTTTTGGTTCTAACTTTGGTAAATGTCCCATGAGGTCCAAGAGTTGGACACTGATTAAATAAAATACTTTTTGTAACCATTAAAGGAGTGCTGGTGAGACTAGTATTTCAGTGCTAAGAAGTGTTTTATTGAAGGGGTGCACCTTACAACAGCTCATGTACTGGTGCTCACATAAACAAATTTGACATATTAGGAAAAAGAACACTGATAGAGCTTACTGATTTAGAAGTATACATAAAAAGCCTGAAAAGTTTCCTGCAAGTTTGTTTGCATCTTCATTCAAATGCAGCAAAATAATAATGAGCTCATGATGCAAGGTTGTTAAAGGCAGGGGGCCCATGTAACCTGCGAGCTGTAAACTCTCAGAAGCACAGCAAATTTCTTTTGTGAATAATTTTTCTTTCTGTGCAGTTTTATTTAGTTTCTGTTATTTATATAGCGCCTTCACTTTTCTGCAGTGTTTTACAGAAATATTACATCATTTACATCAGACCCTACCCCAGAGGAGATTCCAATTAAGGGTCACTATAACATTCACACCATGTTCAATTTTTAGTCAGAAGCCAATTAACCTGCCTATATGTTTTTGAAGTGTGGGAGGAATCCAAACTTATTTCTATTGTGTCTGTCAACAAATAACTAATATAAATCTTGTTTCCTTCTGTTTTGAAATAATACAATCACAGCAAGCAGGCAGATGCCACTTTGTGGTCACTATTATTAAGGCAAACTATGTATAACCTCAAAATCTTGTGTATGTGCCAGAATGGGGTGAGGAGAGAGGGGAAGTGAGTACTTAATGGAAAGTAAAAGTAATTGTCTATATTGTCTCTATTCCTAAGGCACAGAGGCGGGGCAGGCAGTATATAATTGACAGCTGGGATCTTCAAATGCCTTTATAATGGATATGGATGTGTTAAAAAACAAAGGAATTTGGGTTTCATGTTTAATTTGAAAAATACTTTTATTATACAGCTTTTTGTCTGAGTGACAGGTCCTTTAAAGGAGAAAGGTAAAAACTAAGTAAACTTTATCAGAAAGGTCTATGTAAATACAGACATAATCACTCACAGAAATGCTGCACTGAGTTCTTTGTCAAAAGATTTGTTGTGTCTGTAATTCATGTGCCAGACACACACAGCTCTCTGCTCTCTCCCCTCTCCTGCTTCCCCCTCCCTCAAGAATGCTAAGAACTCACTACCCCCCATAGGAATGTGGATCTGAGCCAATCAGCAGGAAGCTGAGTCATAGTCTTACAAACATAGTCTTACATGTACACTTGGTCTGGGTCTCGGTGCAGGAGTGAGGCATTATTGAATCACATTCCCCAATTATTGAATTGTGGAATGTGAATTTTTAATTTTTACTTTTATAAATTATTAATTTTATTCCATTTGCACCTTAGTAACATTTATTATAGCACTGTACTTAACTAATTCTGAAAGGCAAAAAAAACAATATACGCTATGCAGTATCAGCAATGCCATAATCAGAAATTCCTGGTTGGCAGAGGGCCAAACCAGAAACCCCCCTTTTTCTCCCATAATGGAACAGTTCAAAGGGCAAACCTTTACCAAAGATGCATTCATAATTAAAACAACACTTTTAATCAAACTATTAAAGAGCAAGCTACGAAGTAGAAACACACTTATAAAACAATTATTGTTATGAGACAGTGAGAAAGTTTACTCATGAGCCCATGTTCTGATGGCCTCATATCCCACCCAGCTTTTTGTTTCATAAAGTCCTTTATTCCGTACATTTCAATATTTCAGCTCCAGCTTGGAAAATTTAACCTTAAAAAAGGCCCCCAAGCAAGAGTCAAAACATTAGTGTATAAATTTTCATTTTTTTTTTGTAACTTCTTTTTATTAAACAGTCAGTAATGACAGTTTACATAGTTTCAGTCAAAAAAAAGAGCATATAATATTGCTGTATTTGGTTCGTATATTATTGATAAACAGGAATATATAGAGATAGAATAGAGGTATAGGTATGGTTTGTCTTTATTGATAGGTAGGTTTTAGTTAGGTAGGAAAAGGGAAGAGAGGGTTTAGTAACTGAGGAGATAAATTGAGATAAGGAGAAAACACCAGGTAAGTCCATTGTCTATAAGCCATATAGCCTTATTTTAAGATGAGGTCTTCTTACTTCTTTTTGTTGGTTATTGTTGTTGGCCATCGTGCGGGGTGGGGACTGTAGTTTCACTGTATATGTTCCATTGTGCCCATATTTTATTGTATTGCTCCTTTTTGTTAATGTCATTCCAGGCTGCCATTTGTTCCATTGAGGCTCTTACATCCATGTTTTGTAGTATTTGTTTAATTTCGAAGGGTCCTCCTCTTTTCCACCCTTTTGCTATGAGTGCGGTGGTCACATTTAAAATGTGGAATAGGAGTTTCCTTTGGTGGTTAGGGATAGTTTTGGGGAAATGCATTAACAATGCTGCTTCTGGTGTTTTTGGTAAGTTTATGTGTAAGTCCTTCGTTATTATTGTTAAGAGTTGTTGCCTTATGTTACTTACTCTTGGGCCTTGCCGCCACATGTGTATCAAAGTCCCTTGGTGGTCACATCCTCTCCAGCACATGGTGGGATATGTTGCTGAGATATTGTGTAATCAATCTGGTGTTAAATGCCATCTATATAAGAGTTTTTTGGCTGACTCTAGGTGGTTTGTGCATCTAGTTGCTCCAGTTGTTATAGAAAAGATCCTATCCTATTGTTCTGAGGTAAGTTCTGTTTGTAAGTCCAGTTCCCATTTATGCATAAATGGATGTTTGTAGTCCGGTGGAAGTTCTAGTAGAAACCGGTAACAGTCCGAAAGAATGCCTCTTATTCGTTTTCTGATTTTACTGCAGAGATGTTCTATTCTTGTTGGTTGTCTTTTAGTTTTGTAGTTTGGTGTATTTTTGTTTAGAAAATGGGTAATTCTTAGGTATGTATATAGTTCCTTATTGTGGAGTTGAAATTTTTCTTGGAGTTGGTAGAAGGTGCGATAGGATGTGATAGAGTATAGGTCTGCAATGGTGTTGATACCGTTATCCATCCAGCTCTGACGTGAGAGGTCTGTAATAAGATGCTGTAAATTGGTGATTGGGGTTAGCGGTGAGGGGAATTTGCCCAAGTCCCCTTTTAGGTTTAGTTTGTCCCAGGTTGTGAGGATCAGTTTAGTGGTGGGCAACAATGTTAAGTCCTTGGGCCTATTTTTGGGTGGTAGCCAAAGGAGTTGAGGTAAAGTCATGTTTTGTATGAGGCTTGTTTCTATTAAGAGCCATTTTTTGTAGGTTGTAGGGTAATGCATCCTGATGGGCGTTTCTAGTAGAGAGGCTCTATAGTTAAGCTGTATGTTGGGGATTCTCATTCCCCCTTTTAGTTTCGGTTGCTGTAAAACCTTGAAGGCTACTCAGGGTTTCATATCTTTCCATATAAAATTATTCATTTGCGTTTGTAGTAGTTTGATGTATTGTGGCGGGAGCTGTATTTGCATTGTTCGGAACAGATAGGTATAGTATTCTCGGTAGTGCATTCATTTTGGCTGCTACTATTCTGCCTAACCAAGATATATTTTGTGCTTTCCATTTTTGATATTCTGATTGAAGTGTTTTTTGTAGTGGGAGATAGTTCACTTTGTAAAGGTTTTCTGTTTTTTTTGTCAGTTTAATTCCTAAGTAGGTTAATGTGGGTTTCTCTCCAGTCATATGTGTATTCTTGTTGTAGTGTTTGTAGCTCCGTTTGTGGTATGTTAATGGGTAGGGCTTGGGTTTTGCTGGAGTTGATTTTATACCATGAGACTTTGAAATCTGTTAGTTCTTTAGTTAAGTTAGTTAATGAAATCTGAGGTTTGATGAGGGAGAGTACTATATCGTCAGCGAATAGTCTGTGGTCCTTCTGGTGTTGGAATTCCTTTTATGTTTGTGTTCTGTCTGATATTACTAGCTAATGGTTCTACCATTAGTGCAAATATGAGTGGGGAGAGTGGGCAGCCCTGTCTTGTTCCATTTGTGATGTTAAAGGCGTTCAACAGGATCCCTGAAGCATTTACCCATGCAGTGGGAGATGTGTATAGTGCTAGTATTGCTTTTATATACTGTAAGTCTGTCCTAACTGGAATTTCTTTAGTGTTTGTTCCATATATTCCCAGTGGACCCTGTCGAATGCCTTTTCTGCATCCAATGACAAGAGAAGGGATGAGTATTTTTGATTTTTGATAATATGTAAGAGGTTGTGAAGTTTTCTTGTGTTGTCGGGTGCTTGGCGTTGTGTGATAAAGCCAACTTGGTCATTGTTGATTAGTGAGGGCAAAACTCTGTTTAGTCTTTGTGCTAATATTTTGGAATATAATTTGAGGTATGTGTTTAAAGGACAAGGAAAGGCTAAGTCACTTGGGGGTGCCAAAATGTTAGGCACCCCAAGTGACTTAAATCACTTACTTTGTACCCCGGGCTGGTGCCCCTGTTAGTAGAAAACCGCACCAGCCCGTGGTACCTGTCGAGAGCGCTTCCTCCTTCCTATTCGCGCTGCAGCTGTCACGGTCAGTATCCCAAAACTCAGAACAGTTCCCAAGGGCCTGGTCTCGGCTCACGCTTCTGCCTATAACCGCCGCCTTTCACGTTGGGAGGAGCCCTTCGCTACTCGGATGCCGCCAGGTCTTACAGTGAGGAGTCCAGGGAAAGAGTTCTGAGCAGGCAAGGGAACCAGAACCGTTCTATAGGGAGAATGGGCACAAGAAGACAAAGTCGGGGATCAGGCCGGGGTCAGCAACGTTTCAGAGAGTAAGTACCAAGTCAGAGTCCAAAAGGGTAGTCAGAGGTCAGGCCGGGGTCAACAACAATAAGGCAGCGCGGTACCAAACGGAATCCGGAAGAGTAGTCAAAATTCAGGCAAAGGTCGGTTCAGGCAGCAGTACAGGAAGGTCAAAGACAGGCAAAGGTCAAAACAGATCAGCAGAACAGGAATAACACACCCAGGAACTCACAGGAGGAAAACCTACGTTGGGCAACGATTATGCTGCAGAAACCGCTTTAAATATTCGAATTTGGCGCCATAGTGGCGTCACACGCAGCGCCGGATGAAAGACACAAGTGCGCATGCGCGCGTTGCCAGGGAGAGAACGCGCATGCGCCGGATGCACGTATGGGCTCCAGAGTTTAAAGGGCTGCGCGCCGAGCGCGCGCACCCCTAGGAAGAGTCGGCGGGCGTCCCCGCCGCCCCACTAGACCACCAGGTACCCTTACATTACCCCCCCTCCAGAGGGGGCCACCGGACCCCTAGGTTTATGAGGAAACCTGGTATGGAACTGTCGTACAAGACGATCAGCCCGGACATCAGATGCTGGCACCCAAGACCTCTCCTCTGGACCATACCCTTTCCAATGCACCAGATATTGAAGTTTACCCCTTGAGAAGCGAGAGTCCACTACCATTTGTACGATATACTCAGATTGACCCTCCACCGCAATAGGAGGAGTCCTCTGCCGAACTACTCTAGCGGGCTTTAACAAAGAAACATGAAAAGAGTTAGAAATTTTGAGTTCGGGAGGAAGTTCTAAGCGGACGGTGTTGGGGTTTATAACTTCAGACACTGAAAAAGGTCCAATAAATTTGGGACCAAATTTGGAGGATGGAACTTTTAAGGGAACATTTTTTGAGGAAAGCCACACTCTATCACCAACCTGATATTCAGGCGATGCTTTATGATGCTTATCAAAGGCTTTCTTTTGAGCAGCTATTGCGGTGGATAATGATTTTTGAACCTTTTGCCAAATGTTGGAGAACTGACCGACTAAGGAATTAACCGCAGGCACATCCGAAGATGCGGTAGAAAAAGAGAACGCCCTGGGATGGTACCCAAAAACAATAAAAAATGGGGATTCCCCAGTGGATGAGTGAGTGGAATTATTGAATGCAAATTCAGCCCATGGAAGGAAATCTGCCCAAAGGGATTGGTTACTGGAAACATAACATCTGAGGTACTGTTCCAGAGACTGATTTGTCCTTTCTGTCTGCCCGTTGGTCTGTGGATGATAGGCTGAGGAGAAGGACAAATCTGTACCCATCAAAGAGCAGAAGGCCCGCCAAAACCTGGAAACAAACTGAACCCCCCTATCAGCGGGGCACCATGGAGCTTAAAAATTTCAGACAAGAACCGTTCAGCAAGTGACTTGGCAGATGGGAGGGCGGGAAGGGGAATAAAATGCGACATTTTACTAAAGCGGTCTACTACCACCCATATGACCGTATTCCCATTTGAAGGGGGTAAATCTACAATAAAATCCATGGAGATGTGAGTCCATGGCTTTTCAGGAATAGGAAGTGACTGTAGCAGACCCTGGGGCAAAGACCTGGATGGTTTGGAGCGTTGACAGACTGGACAGGAGTCAACATAATTACCAACGTCTTGTTTCAAAGTGGGCCACCAGAGGATACGGGATAGGAGAGAACAGGTTTTGTTGCGACCCGGGTGCCCGGCCACCCTAGAATCATGGGTTTCCAACAAAACCGCCTCACGAAGGTTTTCAGGAACAAATAATTTTCCTGGGGGTAAATTAGGAGGAGGATAACCCTGGGCTTTGGACAAGGAAGAATGTAAATCCGGACTCAGGCCTGCAATAATCACAGATTTAGAGATAATGGAACCAGGGTTCCCCTCTTCCCGTGGGTTGGAATCAAAACTCCTGGACAGGGCATCTGCTTTGACATTTTTGTCACCTGGTCTATAAGTTATGATAAAATTAAAACGAGAAAAGAATAGAGCCCATCTGGCCTGTCTAGGATTTAGGCGTTTAGCAGACTCAATATATAGGAGATTCTTATGATCTGTAAAGACTGTAACCATATGTTTAGCCCCCTCCAGAAGGTGTCTCCACTCTCCAAATGCCAATTTTATGGCCAATAACTCCCTATTACCAATATCATAATTCATCTCAGTAGGAGAGAATTTTTTGGAAAAATAACTGCAAGGATGGACCTTATTGGTGACTGGGTGACGCTGAGACAGAACTGCTCCTGCCCCAATCTCAGAAGCATCCACCTCTACCAAAAATGGGAGAGTAGTATCTGGATGCTGCAGTACAGGAGCAGAAACGAAAGCTTCCTTTAGTTTTTTGAAGGCAAGTAAGGCCTCCTCAGGCCACATAGTAGGATCAGCACCTCTCTTAGTAAGGGCAGTAATTGGAGCCATGAGGGAGGAATAATTCTTAATAAATTGTCTGTAGTAATTAACAAAACCCAAAAATCTTTGAATGACACGCAAAGACGAAGGTTGCACCCAATCTAGAATAGCTTGAACCTTGGCAGGATCCATTTCCAGACCTCTTTTGGAAATAATATACCCCAGAAAATGAACTGACGAGACCTCAAAGACACACTTCTCAATCTTAGCATACAGATGATTTTGTCTCAATCTCAATAAAACTTCCTGGACATGGGCACGATGATCAGACAAATTGCTGGAATAAATCAGAATATCGTCCAAGTAAACTACCACAGATCGGCCTAAGAGATCACGGAAAATGTCATTTACTAATTCCTGGAAAACTGCGGGAGCGTTACATAAACCAAAGGGCATTACTAGATATTCGTAGTGCCCATCACGGGTATTAAAGGCCGTTTTCCACTCGTCCCCCTCCCGAATTCGTATTAAGTTGTAAGCTCCCCTAAGATCGAGCTTAGAGAAGATAGTGGCTCCCTTCACCCTGTCAAAGAGTTCAGAAATCAAAGGAAGGGGATAACGATTTTTGACTGTGATTTTGTTTAGACCCCTATAATCGATGCATGGCCTGAGGCCCCCATCTTTCTTCTCCACGAAGAAGAAGCCTGCTCCAACAGGAGAAGAGGAGGGTCTTATAAACCCTCTTTCTAAGTTTTCTTTAATGTACTCTTCCATAGCCTGAGTCTCGGGAAGAGATAAGGGGTAGGTTCTACCTCTAGGGGGAGTAGAACCAGGAACCAAATCTATGGCACAATCGTAAGGTCTATGAGGGGGAAGGGTTTCGGCTGCCTTTTTTGAAAAGACGTCCGAAAAAAGGGAGTAATGAACTGGTAACCCCTCAATAGAGGTAGTAACAAGCATTTGAGAAGGCTGGATACAAGAATACAGGCACTTATCTCCCCATTGGAGTATTTTATTAGTTGGCCAATCGATTAGTGGATTATGCTTACGTAACCAGGGGAGACCTAAAATCACGGGGATAATGGGACAATTAATGATGAAAAAAGAAATTGATTCTGCATGGCAAGGATTCAAAGACATAGAACACTCTACTGATTTGGAGGAAATAAAACCGGAGCCTAGAGAAGTTCCGTCAATAGCAAGCACCTTAACTGAAGGAAATAAAGGAATCGTGGGTATACTGCACCTACGGGCAAAATCACCATCCAGAAAGTTCCCTTCTGCCCCAGAATCAATGAAAGCTAAGCTTTCCACAGAACCCGTATCCCATTCCAAAAGGACCAGAACCATGACCTTAGAAGAACATTGTTGGGGAGTAGAAATGATATTGCCCAAGCAGGACTCCCCAGACCTGCTTAGACTGCTTAGTCGTTTCCCGGCCTTTTGGGACAGGTACCACGGAAGTGACCCCTATCCCCACAGTAAAGACACAACCCATTAGACCGCCTGCGAGCTTTTTCCTCAGAAGATAAATGGGTTGAACCCAACTGCATAGGCTCTTCAGAGGACCTAGAGAAAACCGTTTCAGGTTTGGGCACATACTCTGCAGGAATGGTGTGGGGAGTGACTACTAGGACCCTCTCTTGACGTCTCTCCCTATGCCTCCTATCAATCTGAATGACAAGATGCATCAGGGAGTCTAAAGAGGGTTGAGCAGGAAAATTTACCAGACTATCTTTTACAGCATCAGATAGCCCAATCCTAAACTGACTACGTAAGGCAGTATCATTCCAGCCCGTTTCAACCGCCCAGCGGCGGAACTCAGAACAATAATCCTCAACCCGTTGTTTGCCTTGTCTGAGGTTACGAATAGCCGAATCAGCAGAGGCAGTACGATCGGGATCATCATAGATTATTGCCATGGCCTTAAAAAAGGAGTCTAGGGATGTACGGGCTGGATCAGAAGGGGATAAGGAGAATGCCCATAATTGAGGATCCCCAATAAGAAGAGTCATGACAAAGCTAACTTTGAGCTCCTCAGTGGGAAAAGAGCGAGGGAGAAACCCAAAATACAATTTACAAGCCTCCTGGAAGGCAAAAAATTTACTTCGCTCCCCGGAAAACTTTTCGGGGAACGGTACCTTTGGCTCCACTACTTGCATCCCTGGAGTGGGAGACGGGGATCGGCTTTCAGGAAGAGCAAAAGTGGCAGCGGATGGCTGTTGCTGGAGCTCATCTAACCTCGCAGAGAGTCTCTGAAGGCATTGGATGATCTGATCTTGTTGAATCTCTTGTTGCCCAATACGCTGAAGGAGGCTCGCCCGAAATGCCTTGGAGGAAGTGGGTGACCCAGCAGGCCCTTCAGCATCCATATCGGGCCCAACGTAATGTCACGGTCAGTATCCCAAAACTCAGAACAGTTCCCAAGGGCCTGGTCTCGGCTCACGCTTCTGCCTATAACCGCCGCCTTTCACGTTGGGAGGAGCCCTTCGCTACTCGGATGCCGCCAGGTCTTACAGTGAGGAGCCCAGGGAAAGAGTTCTGAGCAGGCAAGGGAACCAGAACCGTTCTATAGGGAGAATGGGCACAAGAAGACAAAGTCGGGGATCAGGCCGGGATCAGCAACGTTTCAGAGAGTAAGTACCAAGTCAGAGTCCAAAAGGGTAGTCAGAGGTCAGGCCGGGGTCAACAACAATAAGGCAGCGCGGTACCAAACGGAATCCGGAAGAGTAGTCAAAATTCAGGCAAAGGTCGGTTCAGGCAGCAGTACAAGAAGGTCAAAGACAGGCAAAGGTCAAAACAGATCAGCAGAACAGGAATAACACACCCAGGAACTCACAGGAGGAAAACCTACGTTGGGCAACGATTATGCTGCAGAAACCGCTTTAAATATTCGAATTTGGCGCCATAGTGATGTCACACGCAGCGCCGGATGAAAGACGCAAGTGCGCATGCGCGCGCAGCCAGGGAGAGAACGCGCAGGCGCCGGATGCGCGTATGGGCTCCAGAGTTTAAAAGGCTGCGCGCCGAGCGCGCGCACCCCTAGGAAGAGTCGGCGGGCATCCCCGCAACGGAGGAGGCGGCGGGCGTCCCCGCCGCCCCACTAGACCACCAGGTACCCTTACAGCAGCCAATTGTCCCGGACAAACGCATGCGCAGTAGAGTGAAAAGCCGGCTTCTCTGTTCAAAGTTCGGCTTTTCACTCTACTGCGCATGTGCGCGCGATCGTTCAGGAAGGAGGAAGCGCTGGCAGCTATCCCGGGCTGGTGCTGTTCTCTACAGGGGCACCAGCCCATGGTAGAAGGTAAGTGATTAGAGTCACTTGGGGGTGCCTAACATTTTGGCACCCCCAAGTGACTTTGCCTTTCCTTCTCCTTTAAGAGGGCTATCGGTCTGAAGTTTTGCCTGGTTTGGGTATGGTTGTAATATGGGCGTGAAGGAATTCTGGATTGATTTCCCTGTGTCCATTATGTTTTGCAATATTACTTGGAGTCGTGGTATAAGTAGTGTTTTATATGTTTTATAATATATGTTTGTAAAACCGTCTGGGCCTGGAGCTTTTCTTATTTTAAGTAACTTTTTTGCTTGTTCTCCTTCTTCTTGCGATATTGGTGCATTAAGAACTTCTCTTTGTGAGTTACTGGGTTGGGTTAGATGTAGTGAGTTAAGGTATTGTTCTATTTGTACTTTAGTAGGGTTGGTTTTCTAGGTTATAAAGTGAAGTGTAGTATGTTGCGAATTTGTTCGCTATTTGGACTGGGTCTGTGATTTTGGTATTATTTTGTTTTAAGTATGGTATTCTAGTTTGGGCTTGTTTGGCCCTTAATTTAGATGCTAGGATCTTGTTTGCTTTATTATTGGCTAACATTATTTGTGTTAGTTCTTTTTTATCTTTTTGTATCTGCTGCTCCAGTTGTTTTTTGGGTTTCTTCTGATAATTATGTTCTGATTGTTGTATATTTCGTTCTAGGCTGTGTTGTCTCTTATCTCTTTGATTTTGGATTCCTTTTGCCATGGCTATTATTTGTCCTCGTAGAGTTGCTTTGTGTGCTAGCCATATCATCTGGTGTTGTGTTCGTGTTTTGTTGGAAATATTCTGTTATAGCTGTTTTGAGTTGAGCTTGAATGTCTGGTCTTAGTAGCAAAGAGTCATTTAGTCTCCAGGGTGTTAAGCGTTGTGTGGGTCTTGTTGGAGCTAGTTCTATGCCTATCGGTGCGTGATCTGACCAGGTCTGTATTCCGATCCATGATTTTTGTACTGATGTCATGGTTTGGCGGTCTACAAATGTGATCTATTCTAGAGGACATAGAGTGTCTAGGCGAGTAAAAAGTATATTCTCTTGTCCTTGGGTGTCAAGCTCTCCATGTGTCTATTAGGGCTAAGTTGTGGAACAGGTCTCTTGTTCTTTTTGCATTTTTCATTTGTTGTTTGGTGGTGTTTATTTTGATTGTTCTGTGTACGTCAAGTTGCGGGTCCATGATACTATTAAAATCTCCCGCCACAATACATCTCCCTTTTTTGTGCTTTATCAGGTTTGTCAAAGTTTTAGTTAAAAACTGCAGTTGGTTGTCGTTTGGAGCATATAAATAATGTGTAGTATTGATTTTCTATTGAGCATATTAACATCAGATATCTACCGAGGGGTCTGCAAACAACTGGTGCTTTTGGAATACTGTTTTGGCATTGATTAGTATTAAGACACCTTTAGATTTAGTTTTGGAATAGGCATAAAAGTTGTGTGGGTATCTTCTATTCATGAAATTGGGGTGATTAGATCTTTTAAAATGTGTCTCTTGGTAAAATAAGATATCAGCTTTAGCTTTAAAGGCCTCATGCAGTGCTAGATTTCTTTTTTGTGGGGTATTTAATCCCCTAGCATTTAGGGGGTAGAAAGATACCATGATAGCATTCAGTTGTTTGCTTCTCCCTGGGTGGTGGCATATTCATTAGTTCTGATTTGTTATAGACATTGGCCTGGTTTATAAAGATAACCCTTATATGTATAACATATAAACTGAGAACATTATTTGTTAACTGAGTGAAAAAATCAACCATAATAGCAGTAGATCAGGTATAGATCAGCAAGACAATAGATAACGACTATATTAAGAGGTTATATAGCTACCGTTTTGTGGCGCAGAGTCAAGTTTGGCTTTTCTGCGCCTTTGGGAGTGTCCAAGTGCGAAGTTGCAGTAGGACTTTGGGGGGTTAGGATTTTTGTTGTATTAACACGGCTTTGGCGGAAATTCCTAACAGTGGGGAAATTTGCAAAATGGCGAAAACTGGAAAAATTTAATGAAGTCCATGTGCTTTTTTTGTAACTAGTGAAAGTAGTGAATATTGTGTTCTGAATATTTTTTTTTTTATGCCGCCCTCCAGTGGTTCAAGATTGAAAAAGGAAAGGAATAGCCAATACCTGTATATGCCCTACTACAAAAAATACAAGACTTGTAAGTCTTGAAACTTAAAAAATGGTGCAGACTGAAGTCCACCAAAACAATTAACTAGGCTAACTAGACTTAATCAGTACATTAAAGGACAAAAAAGTATCAATTAAGTCCACTTCCTCAGCAAGAGCTCTGCAAATAGATTAAGTAAAACTCACAGTGCTGTGGATTTTTCACAGAGTAAGTAATCAAATAGCATCTGTTTATCTATCCTTTAGACCTGTGTGACATCTCCTAATAGAACCTTGGGGTTCTATTATCAGCACGTGGACCTAGTAATATACCGGAAATGGGCACGTGATGGGGTGAAAGGTGATTGATTGGCAAATATGCGTGCAGGGTAGCAACAGAAAAAGCCTGCAAAACTGAGGGTATATAAAGACCTGTTTGTGAGTGAAACTTGCCATTTGTCGCTCGACAACCTCGTGTGGAGCCTGGTGAGGAGTCCGACCCTGACAGAGGTGGATTCAGAATGAAGCTGGTGAAGAGGACATAAGATCCTTGCTGTCCCAGTGTCAAGAGGTGGTGTGTGCAGCTGAGCGTGGATCTCCAGAGCAGATAAGTCATAGGTACTTATGACAATGGTGCCATTTTGAATGCACTGTTATCACCTCTGGTGCGGCTTCAAAGCAATTAAGTGCAGGGCTTCCTGATGATTAGATTTAAAGATTCTGTTCTGTGTAATGCTACACTGTTAGGCCTGCATCTTCCTCTATCAACAAAGGATAAGTTTGCAAAGGGGGAATATATTGATCTAGCAAAAGCAGGAAGGAAAGGGGATAATGAAATTGACATAAGAGACCTGTTGCCAGAACCTTTTCTAACTGGCTACAGGCCTACTGTATTTATTCTAAGGTCTTGTAAGTAATGTAGTAAGCAGCCACACTTAGGTCCTGGGCTAATTAAACACATCAAGCATTGAGTAGTTCATCTATGATGATCAATTTAGGCAAAAGATGTCTATCGATAGGTCTATTCCTTGGGGATCTAGGGACATAGATCTATGGATGGGCATGTTGATCCCTAGACGAAAACCCCAGTAAAGTATACCTGCTGGGCGTTCAATGAGTCAGTATGTCGCTGTCAAGCGAATTGTAAAATTAACCATGAGTGTGCTCAGGTTAAGTGTGATCTGGCGCAAGTTCACTTCATGTTTCCACACACAATCCTGGTTTGGTCCGAGGTTATACCACAGCTGTTGTGGTTGCAAGAAGCTTACCTCAGGCCCCTTAAGTCAGCTGCAGCCTTTTATCCCCACCAATCATCATGTGTCACCTGATTCTGCTCATGGCACAACCATGAGCAAAAGAGAAAGCCTGAGGCCACAGCATGCCTTGTCTTAACTTTGCTATCTTCTCCTTCAGTGATGACACACAGGTCATCACGGAACCTCTTTGGCACTGTTAATAATGGACATACTGACATTATTTAAAAGTTAAAAAAAAGTCACTTCTACTATGCCGCCCAGATAAGAGTGGGTGGTACTCAAGACCTCTGCCGATGACCTTCTTTTTCTGGTACCTAACTCCATGATTTCCAGGGCTGATATTATTAACGGAGAAGGAAAAGTAAAAACTAAGTAAGCTTTATCAGAAAGGTCTATGCAAATACAGCCATAAGCACTCACAGAAATGCTGCACTGAGTCCTCTATCAAAAGAAACACTGTATTTCTTGTCTTCTTTTTTGGAAACATGTTCTTCAGTATCTGATTTTCTCTCTTTTAAGGCTCCTTCAGGTTTGGGGCATGAGTCTGCTCAGTTCTCTCCCCTGTCCCTCCCTTCTCCTGCTACCCCCTCCCTTCAAATGGCTATAACTGCAGCAGGAAGCTACCAAGACCAAGCTAAAATGGCAGCTGCAATCAGAGGGAGCTTCTAGGGCTCTTTACTCAGGTATAGTAAAGCTTTCTGCAGAATAAATATAGCGTTCTAGGTGGCACTAATGTGGAGAATCTATTAGCAGTAAAATGCCAAAATGACTATGCAAGGATGAGCCATACACATGCAAAAATAAATAAATTAAAAGAAAAACAGAAAGGGTAATATTTCTTGCCATGGATTCAGAAAAACCTTAGAGGTAATATACTATGTCTTTACCAGTACGATCTATGAGACAGAACAGAGAATAAACAAGGCTAGCACAGGTAATCAATCACAATCTGTGAAAAAAGGGGTGTGGTTTGGAATGTTCTCTGTCCAAAGTAGAAGAGGAAGTGGTGCATCTTGGGAAACTAAGGGCATGGACAGAGGAGTTATTCCGTTTCTCAGCCCTGCACTTTTCTGCCTGGCTGAGAGAAGCGGATCCTCTTCGGTACACTGTTCTGTGTGCGCAGAGCGGTGTGGATCGGTGGTCGGCCTGCAATGCTTTCGCATTTCCAGGCTGATATAACACATCCAAAAAGCAGGTGTGAATCTTCAATCTGCAAAGTGTGCTCTATGAGTGCAGTACCGTATTTACTGTATTGCCCTGTTTTTGGGCATTTGCTGGCTGTGTTTTCATGCTTACCTATATATTGGGGGTACTGTTTGTTTGGAAGAACTTGCAGATTAATATTTAGCAGGTTTTTTAGTTGACATGGCAAATTTTTAAGAGAATTCTAACTTTGGATCTATTTTTTCTTCATGTCAGGCCACACAGCCGAATAGTAAGAACTGCAGCCACAATTTTGCATGTAGGAGAGCAAGAATGGCTCAGCTGAATAGCTGCAAGTGGGCACTTTCAAGAAATATATAGTTTATACTGAATAAACTGCAAGTTGTGCACTTAAGTGTGCAGCCCCATACATTTTAGCTGAAATTGCCCTTATGCAATTTGCCTGTATTTGGGCATTTAGTGACCACAACTATAGGTGCACCCATAGGGTATCATTTTGTTTGGAAAAAGTTGCAGGTTGATATTGAGTAGCTTCATTTTTAGCTGTTCTGGCAATTCTGGGGAAAAACCTAACTTTGCATCTACTTTTTGCTTCATTTCACACCATTCCACTGATGAATATGAAGAGCTGCACCACATAAATCTACATGTAAGAAAGCAAGGATGGTGCCACTGAATAGCTGCAGTTGCACACTTTCAAAAAATATAGTCTGGGGGAGGTATTTCACAGGTAAGGGGATGTGCAATGTGTGCACTTGGAGTGCAGCTCCAAACTTTTCAGCTGAAATTACCCTTATGCATTGCAACTGTTATGGGGTTTTGGTGGCCCTCCTTTTATATGCCTATATATGTGGGCTATTGTTTCCCTTGAGAGAACCTGGTCTTTCATATTTAGCTTGGTGTGAAGACTACTATTGGCATTTTCATTTTTCAGGTTCATTTTTGACATTGTAAAAATAGCCCCAAATTTTGTTGAATTTTATGATGATCCCAATGCCTGCAGCTACATTTACAGCAGGAACTACACTACATCTAAAAACCTAGTGGTATATACTGTAGTTTTTAAAAAAACACCCAACTTATGGGTTAATTACTATAGTGCCATGTAAACAGCGAACGGAGGTCAACACTGGGCAAATTTGGGTTATTATTGCTTATATTGCTCATGGGTGTTATTGCTCATAACCCATGACAACCAAACTGTTGCTTTCATTGTTCTACCTGCAGCTGGCTGAAAAAATCCAATTGCTGTTTGGTTGCTATGGGTTACTGCCCATGAGCAAATTTGCTGAGTGCTGATAAATGAGCCCCAGTGTGTTTACCTGTTTCATTTCAGTTTACCATTTTACAAAATGCTGTTTTATAATTGTCTCCTGCACAAGAAAAGCGGGTTATCAATACATATTAGGTACTGACTGACTCAGCAAAATAAGGGCTTTTAAATGTAATTTTTGGGGGGAAAAAACTAAATACAAATGCATTTTTCATTTTCCTTAAACTCGAAATTTCGAGTCCCCTGCTAGGTTAATTTCCTAATTGTCCATTTTTGCAGTGATCTTATTCAAATGTCTGGAGTGAATATACTCATCCATCTTTAGCAGTGATCTTAATGCCATGTCTGGGGTCAATGTGTCCATAATCTATTTCTGTAGGGATCCTGCTAGCATGTCTGTGATTAATATGCCCATTGTGCAATTCTGCAGTGATTTTACTGGCATGCCTAGGGTTTTTAAGCCCATTATCTATTTTCTACAGTGATCTTATTGCCATGCCTGGGGTTTATGTGTTCATAATCCATTTCTGTGGTGATCTTACCGGCATGCTTAGGGTTATGTGTTCATTTCTGCAGTGATTTTGCTGGCATATCTGCTGGTACCTTTGCTCATATTGCATTTTCTGCAGTGATCCTAGAGATGTAAACGGTATGGAAAAGGGCATAAAAATATTGGTACTGTGCTAAGTATGGCGCATGTTTTGGAGGGCTCCAGGCTTTGATTTTACCTGAGGTCTTGTATTTTGTTGAGACAACCCTACTTTTGATATATAGTTATCATAAATGATAATGGAATGGGCAGCTGCTCTATTTTTCATCAAGTAAAACTTTATCTGTTTTGCTAAAAAAGCCTAGCCTAAATGTTCAGCATCTTTATGGTAATTATTCAGGCCTTCAAAGTTGTCACAGGGGGTCACCATACTGGAATATGTTAGAAGTGTCTGTGACATTCGCATCCTCAGTGTGCTCTGAGTAGCTGTTGAGAAGCTAAGCTAAAGGGTCATAGCAAGTTAACAAGCAGAATATGGTTTGTCTGGCATAAAGGGTAATGCTATGTTTTTGTTTTTGTTGTTTTTTTTTAAATTGAATTCTGATGCTAATTACAGTGGTTTGAAAGCTGCAAGACACTATCTGCATTATTTGTTTATCATCCTTATATTGTAACATTTATATTCTGTATACTGTATATACACTGCTCAAAAAAATAAAGGGAACACTTAAACAACACAATGTAACTCCAAGTAAATCACACTTCTGTGAAATCAAACTGTCCACTTAGATAGCAACACTGATTGACAACCAATTTCACATGCTGTTGTGCAAATGGAATAGACAACAGGTGGAAATTATAGGCAATTAGCAAGACATCCCCAATAAAGGAGTGGTTCTGCAGGTGGTGACCACAGACCACTTCTCAGTTCCAATGCTTTCTGGCTGATGTTTTGGTCAATTTTGAATGCTGGCGGTGCTTTCACTTTAGTGGTAGCATGAGACAAAGTCTACAACCAACACAAATGGCTCAGGTAGTGCAGCTCATCCAGGATGGGACATCAATAGGAGCTGTGGTAAGAAGGTTTGCTGTGTCTGTCAGCGTAGTGTCCAGAGCATGGAGGCACTACCAGGATACAGGCCAGTACATCAGGAGACATGGAGGAGGCCATAGGAATGCAACAACCCAGCAGCAGGGCCGCTACCTCCACCTTTGTGCAAGGAGGAATAGGAGGAGCACTGCCAGAGCCCTGCAAAATGCCCTCCAGTGGGCCACAAATGTGCATGTATCTGCTAAAATGGTCAGAAACAGACTCCATGAGGGTGGTATGAGGGCCCGACGTCCACAGGTGGGGGTTGTGCTTACAGCCCAACACCGTGCAGGACATTTGGCATTTGCTAAAAAACACCATTTTGCCATTGGTGCCCTGTGCTCTTCACAGATGAAAGCAGGTTCATACTGAGCACGTGACAGACGTAACAGAGTCTGGAGATGCCATGGAGAACTTTCTGCTGCCTGCAACATCCTCCAGCATGACCAGTTTGGCAGTGGGTCAGTAATGGTGTGGGGCCGCACAGCCCTCCATGTGCTCGCCAGAGGTAGCCTGACTGCCATTAGGTACCGAGATGAGATCCTCAGACCCCTTGTGAGACCATATGCTGGTGCAGTTGGCCCTGGGTTCCTCCTAATGCAAGACAATGCTAGACCTCATGTGGCTGGAGTGTGTTAGCAATTCCTGCAAGACAAAGGCATTGATCCTATGGACTGGCCCGCCCGTTCCCCAGACCTGAATCCAATTGAGAACATCTGGGACATAACGTCTCGCTCCATCCACCAACGCCACATTGCTTCACAGACTGTCCAGGAGTTGGTGGATGCTTTAGTCCAGGTTTGGGAGGAGATCCCTCAGGAGACCATCCGACACCTCATCAGGAGCATGCCCAGGCGCTGTAGGGAGGTCATACAGGCACGTGGAGGCCACACACACTACTGAGCCTCATTTTGACTTGTTTTAAGGACATTACATCAAAGTTGGATCAGCCTGTAGTGTTTTTTTCCATTTTAATTTTGAGTGTGACTCCAAATCCAGACCTCCATGGGTTGATAAATTTGATTTCCATTGATAATTTTGTGTGATTTTGTTGTCAGCACATTCAACTATGTAAAGAACAAAGTATTTAATAAGAATATTTCATTCATTCAGATCTAGGATGTCTTATTTTTTTGCTCCCTTTATTTTTTTAAAAGCAGTGTATTATGCTTTAGCCCCTAAACTCAGTAACTGAAGGCAGCACAGAGCATATTGAGTGAATAAGGAGAAAATAGGGAGGTACTGGAGGCATCTTTGGAGGGCTATGGTTGCCTCGGGCTGGTACAAAAGCTCAATATAATGTAGAACATGTCTAGCCCACTTCTTTGGTTAAGCTTTAGTTCTCCTTTAATAAATGTACATTCCAGGGACAGATCTTGCTGGCAAGTAGTAATAAGTTTCCATAACTCTCTGGTTTAATTATACTCAGTAAAACCCCTAACAGGAAAAGCTAATGTAAAGCAACAATGTGTCTTCAAAGTTTTTTTTCCACCCATTGCTAAACCATTTTTTAAATTACCTTTTGCTGCCTAAATTGTGGAAAATGTGAACCTAGTTTGTACAAAAAACTGAGACCCTCTGATTACAGATTATAAAAAAACCTTGAAAAGTTTAGATTACATTTGCATAATTTTAACCCATTGTCTTCTTTAAATTGTGAGATATCTTCCTGTTTTGCACAAGAAACACTGGGACCTCTGCTGCCACTATCTCGATTAATGAAAATCTTCATACTCACTGTAACTGTCGCTATATTACATCAATTTCTTCTCCTAAATTAGCCTTTTTTTGTCGCTACACTGCAAAACATTTGTGGCCCTATTTTACACAAAAAGGGCTGGAATCCTGACAATTCTGTAAAAAAAAAAGAACATAAAAAGTAAAGATTACTGTTAGCATATTTCACCCATCAACTTCTTCTAAATTAGCCCTTTCTTGTCCCTTGTGAAACAATAAACTGTGACCACAAACCACCGTAACATAGTAAAGGTTCCTTTTGAAAAATTTTACCCAATCTACTAAATTTTTGTCCTTAAATTGTAAAAAAAAAAATCTGGACGTTTTCACATAAAACACTTATGCCTAAAAACCACAGATTACTTTTGGTATATTTGAACCCTTATATTATTCTAAATTAGCCCACATTTGGTCCCTAACTTAAAAAATAACTAACATAAAATATTGCCCTAATTACATAAAACACTGGTCAGGAACTCAAAATAATGGCTTGCAGTGTTTATAGGTAACTATGGGGGACAACTGGTGCTACCATCAGTCTTTGCCAATGTTCATTTAAGGCCCCAAAACTTTCTGCTACGGATATACAGTGGCTTGCAAAAGTATTCGGCCCCCTTGAACTTTTACACATTTTGTCACATTACAGCCACAAACATGAATCAATTTTATTGGAATTCCACGTGAAAGACCAATACAAAGTGGTGTACACGTGAGAAGTGGAACGAAAATCATACATGATTCCAAACATTTTTTACAAATAAATAACTGCAAAGTGGGGTGTGCGTAATTATTCAGCCCCCTGAGTCAATACTTTGTAGAACCACCTTTTGCTGCAATTACAGCTGCCAGTCTTTTAGGGTATGTCTCTACCAGCTTTGCACATCTACAGACTGAAATCCTTGCCCATTCTTCGTTGCAAAACAGCTCCAGCTCAGTTAGATTAGATGGACAGCGTTTGTGAACAGCAGTTTTCAGATCTTGCCACAGATTCTCGATTGGATTTAGATCTGGACTTTGACTGGGCCATTCTAACACATGGATATGTTTTGTTTTAAACCATTCCATTGTTGCCCTGGCTTTATGTTTAGGGTCGTTGTCCTGCTGGAAGGTGAACCTCCGCCCCAGTCTCAAGTCTTTTGCAGACTCCAAGAGGTTTTCTTCCAAGATTGCCCTGTATTTGGCCCCATCCATCTTCCCACCAACTCTGACCAGCTTCCCTGTGCTGAAGAGAAGCACCCCGAGAGCATGATGCTGCCACCACCATACTTGACAGTGGGGATGGTGTGTTCAGAGTGATGTGCAGTGTTAGTTTTCCGCCACACAAAGCGTTTTGAATTTTGGCCAAAAAGTTCCATTTTGGTCTCATCTGACCAGAGCACCTTCTTCTACATGTTTGCTGTGTCCCCCACATGGCTTGTGGCAAACTGCCAACGGGACTTCTTATGGTTTTCTGTTAACAATGGCTTTCTTCTTGCCACTCTTCCATAAAGGCCAACTTTGTGCAGTGCACGACTAATAGTTGTCCTATGGACAGATTCCCCCACCTGAGCTGTAGATCTCTGCAGCTCGTCCAGAGTCACCATGGGCCTCTTGGCTGCATTTCTGATCAGCGCTCTCCTTGTTCGGCCTGTGAGTTTAGGTGGACAGCCTTGTCTTGGTAGGTTTACAGTTGTGCCATACTCCTTCCATTTCTGAATGATCGTTTGAACAGTGCTCCGTGGGATGTTCAAGGCTTTGGAAATCTTTTTGTAGCCTAAGCCTGCTTTAAATTTCTCAATAACTTTATCCCTGACCTGTCTGGTGTGTTCTTTGGACTTTATGGTGTTGTTGCTCCCAATATTCTTTTAGACAACCTCTGAGGCCGTCACAGAGCAGCTGTATTTGTACTGACATTAGATTACACACAGGTGCACTCTATTTAGTCATTAGCACTCATCAGGCAATGTCTATGGGCAACTGACTGCACTCAGACCAAAGGGGGCTGAATAATTACGCACACCCCACTTTGCACTTATTTATTTGTAAAAAATGTTTGGAATCATGTATGATTTTCGTTCCACTTCTCACGTGTACACCACTTTGTATTGGTCTTTCACGTGGAATTCCAATAAAACTGATTCATGTTTGTGGCTGTAATGTGACAAAATGTGGAAATGTTCAAGGGGGCCGAATACTTTTGCAAGCCACTGTAGAACCTGTGCACTTTGGAGTTAGGACCAGAGTAAAAGATTACTTTAGGATATTTTAAGTCTTCTGAATGTCACTGTTGTCACTAAATTGTAAAAATATAAACTAAAGATTACTGTTGGCAATTCAAAAAATGGCCACAGGATCCTCTTATGTAAAAAAAAAAAAAAAGCCTAAAAACTTGTGAAAAGTCTTGCATTAGTTTACGAAAAAATAAAACCTGGAAAACTGACACCACCGTGAACAAATGAGCCTAAAACGTAAAGATTACTGCTGCTCTATTTCACCCAATGTCTTCTCCTAAATAACCAGTTTTGTCCCTAAATTGTAATTGTTGCCCTTACTTAAAAAAAAACTAAACAAAAAAAAAACAAAACATTGGGACCTTCACCTGGCCCTAGTTTAAAAAAAAAAAAAAAAAAAAGACCCTTTCATTGCTAGTCAAATTGAAGAGGCACTGATGGCAGCATGTTTGATAAGAAATTATTTTTCTTTGTTACCAGGTTCATTAAAGCAGAGCCAAAAAAAACCGTTTTAGGTAAAACAAAGACTTTGCAACACAATATCCACCTAAAAAATAAAACAGAAGCCGTGAAAAGAATAAAATCATTTGTCAACCCAGCAAATAGGGTTTGTTCACTGACACAAGTGTAAGTTCTAATAAGAAAAAACAAATACTTAGTTGTGCCTAAATATAGGCAGCATGCATAGTAGGCTACCACCACGAAATGACTCTTTCTTTCTATAACTGCGAAAACTACTAGCTGTGAAGCAAACGTTTGCAAACACGCTTCCTTGTATTACTAGCGCCTTATAATTGTGAAACAAGGAAGTAAGTTGTCACCCCTCTACGTGCCGCGTCACTGCGCTTATATACGTGTGGTAGTGACGCCACAGTCTCGCGAGATGACAATTTTGACGTCGGGATTAGCTTTCCGGCAGGAGCCAAGGAGCTGGATATTAATGGCGTTGTTGGACGATTAAACGGCAATCTGGTTCTGCGGGCTGTGTTAAAAATATCGAGAGCGTCCCGCGAGAAGCGGGACTGTTGGGCGGTATGTCAGGTTGCGCTTTTACTTCTAAATTATTTATTCGAAGTTCTCATTCCCATTGAATTTAGGCCGAGTGTATTGTGATTTCTCAGAAGCTTGCATTTCTTCACTGTAGGGTGTCTGGCACAAATACCTAAGGCCTCATAAAAAATGCATGTTTTATTGTATGTACAGCGCTTTCCAAAAGGGGTGAGCCTTTAGAGCGATCTTAAGACACTGAGCTTCTTAAATATTTCAATTAAACAAGTGAACGTATCATTTTCCCCATATAGTGCTAAAGAGAGGGGCGAAACCACAGCTGCTTTATACAGCTCAAATGCTCTCTTCTTTTTATTACTTTATAGAGTATATACTGTATTAAACCTTGACTTTTTGCAATACGGAAAATTGAACATGGGCTTCATGTCAAGAAGAAACATTCTATACTGTATTAAATTGTGTTCCAAATAATCATGTCTCATCTGCATCTAGTTAAAGGGATACTGTCATGAATTTTATGTTGTACTTTTTATTACCAAATTACACTGTTTACATAAAATATAATTCAATTCACCATTTAAAATTGTATTCTTGAACCAACAAATGTATCTTTTTTTAGTTGTAATATTGGTGTATAGGCAGCCATCTTAGTGCATTGTGCCTGATTCTGAGCTTTCAGAAAGACCCAGTGCTACACATTAGAACTGCTTTCAGATAACCTACTCCCATGTAACTGGAGGAGTCCCAAGCCGGACGTAGATTTCTTACTATTGAGTGCTATTCTGATATATACTGGCAGCTGCTATCTTGCTGCCTTCCCATTGTTCTGCTGATCGGCTGCTGGGGGGGGGGGTGATATCACTCCAGCTTGCAGCTCAGCAGTAAAGTGTGACTGAAGTTTATCAGAGCACAGGTCACATTGCTGTAGCACCCTGGGAAATGAAGAATATGGATAGAACCATGTGAAATTTCAAAATTAAATATAAAAAAATCTTTTTTTGAAAAAGTGATTTCAATGCAGGATTCTGCTGGAGAAACCCCGTTAACTGATGCGTTTTGAAAAAAACATGTTTTCTCATGACAGTATTCCTTTAACCCCCCTCACCTCTACCAAACACACACACAAATCACATTTTTTTTTTTCATTCAATTAAAATACTTTAATAAAGCTCCCCCAAAAAGGCTAACTTGAAAAGATGCTTTTTGAGTTCCCATTCATCTACTATGATCTACTGCTAGTTTAAGGAATTTAAGTTTCAGGGCACAGCAGTTACTTTGGGGTGTATTGCAGCTGTTTCTGAGAGAGATTCCATAAAATATCCTAAGTATATAAATTTCCAGTGGGTGGCTGGCTGGCTTCTGAAAAGCCCTGCTGAACTTTTTCTCCTGTTCAATAACAATAGAACTCTAACTTTATGTCTTCCAAGGGACTGTCAAAGTGGCGCAAATGGTTTAACATGGAAAAAATGGTATCAATTCCAGGAAAACATAAAATCGAGGTTCTATTTCTCATCTGGATATAGCACCTGAGAAATGGAACTGAAATAAAGATCTGTAAACAATAATAACACCTATGCTGCCAGTTTTTCTTCTGTTCATCCGTTTTTAAACTGGAACAATTCAATTGTTTATCATAGACTGGTTTTCAGTTTCTCTAATCAACCTCATAAAACCTTTTAATTTTTTTACCAACAGGATGGCTGGTTGTGGTGAAGTTAGCCACTCTGCTAACATGCTGCCCACTAATAAGAAACTGGTTGAGCCTTGTCCCAACAGTGCTCCTTCATTGTCTGTTCCTGAATGTGCTATATGCCTGCAGACCTGTGTGCATCCAGTTAGTCTACCTTGTAAACACATATTCTGCTACTTGTGTGTGAAGGGGGCTTCTTGGCTTGGAAGGCGTTGTGCTTTGTGCAGACAAGAGATTCCTGAGGACTTTCTTGATAAGCCTACATTACTGTCACCTGAGGAACTGAAATCTGCAAGTAGGGGAAATGGAGAATATGCATGGTATTATGAGGGAAGAAATGGTTGGTGGCAGTATGATGAGCGGACAAGCAGAGAGCTTGAAGATGCCTTCACAAAAGGCAAAAAGAGCACAGAGATGTTGATAGCTGGCTTCCTCTATGTAGCAGACTTGGAGAACATGGTTCAATACAGGCGTAATGAGCATGGACGGCGTAGAAAAATCAAGAGAGATATTGTAGATATACCAAAAAAAGGAGTTGCTGGGCTAAGGCTTGAATGTGATGCAGCAAATGTAAATCTAGCGCGAGAGAGCTCAGCAGATGGTGCGGACAACATGGCAGCACTTGGAGCTTCTTCAAGTCAACCTACACCTGTGTTACCAACAAGGCTGCACACATCCCTCAGTACAACTGCAAGTCATGCCCTTTCACATTCTGATGTTACTTCTTCATTGGAGAACTCCTTTGCTCAGCTTCAGATTGGCGATCCTGTGATAGGCAGGAATAATATAGGTGAAGGTGAAGAAGGACAGCCTCTAATTAACGCTAGAATGCCAGCCCCCAGTGCTTTGCTGGAAGAATCAGAGCCAAGTGACAGTAATGACCATGGAAGTCCTACATTACAACATAATTCACTTCTTGTGCCACAAAGTAATAGGCTCCCATTTGGTAATCCCTGATTGTACCCCACCTGCATAGGCACAAAGTACCAGTGTAAGGTCTAAAAGACCTGATGGACAGTGCACAGTCACAGAAGTCTAAAGCAGTCAGCCAGAGAAAGAAGAGCAATGTCATCCTTGTTATTTCCTTAGTATGTTTTAGACTTGAGCTCAGACTTAGAATATTTGTTTAAAAAAATTATTTTTACCATTAACATGAAGTATCTTGCTCTTTGGCCGAAAGACCTGTTTATATATAATTATAATTAATGGGGAAAAAGAGGCTGTGGCCTAATAGCTGTTTGCTAAATGGGAATGGCATACATTGACATTTTACTTTGTGGTGCTAAACCAAAAGGTACCCTATGTGTAATACATAAAAATGTTTTGGGGGTCTCCTGAGAACAGTGTATGACTTGGGATATAAAAAATACTATAGCCTGTATGTAGGTTAGAAATTGTGTTTAACATATAGTAAGTGTAACATTTATTGTGTTCACTCAGCATTCCTTCACTGTGCATTTAACATGTTGCTTGCCTTGACTGAGTTGTCCTCTTGACATCTATTTTCCTTAGATGTGAAGAGGACAACTGTTTTGTATACCTGTAATGCAGTTTTCCCCCATAAATGCAGATGTGCACACTTGGAATGTTTTATGAACACAAAAGGCTGTACCCCGATCATTTAAAATTTCAGGGAGAGTAAGATAAAATTTACTTACAAATAAGGCAATTTACCAATAAAGTTGCTACGTTGTGTGTGTATATAATGAATGTCCCTTATTGATAGCATCGGCACATCCATATGAAGTATTTAGCAGTTTTACTCTAGATCAGATAGGATTATTGAGGGTCCTGGAAATTTCTGTAGTCTTGTTTGTTCAAAGTAGGTTACATCTTAAATGCAAAACACTTGACTTTCCTTTGCAATTTTATAGTGTTAGTGAACCTATACCAGTAACACTAAGAAGTGAAAGTACTGTGTTTGGAGTCAACTGCTTCAGAATACAAATTTCTTGGCAACGAGTCATTTTATTTGAGAGGTGTTGAGCCTATGGATATTCAGAGTTGTGAATTACATTACTCACCTGTTTATGACCACTCATTAAAATTATTGTGACACTTTCTACACTCCGCCACTCACTAATAAATTATTATGTGCTAAACTTACTTTTGAGCTATGCATCCTACCTCCTGCAGCTCCTTTTCCCAATGGCTTAGTAGTTGACATGTTGGTGTTGGGGGAAGGGGGGGTGGGGCAGGGACAACAAAGTCCCAGGAGACTGGGAAATTTTGCATTTATCCTTAGCCTGTGGGGACTTTGGCTGCCCCTCTAAGTGCTAATGTCAACTACTGAGATATTGTAGACGAAAAGAAAAAAGAGTCCACAATGGGGGGGAGGCAGGGGACATGGAAGTCTGCATGAAGGACATTGTTTATTAAGGTGATAGTGCTACATTCCTAATGTGAAAAAATCATCTGTCCCTTGAATTGCTAAAACACTTATATTTTAAGTATCTTATCTGTTTGCTTTGCATAATGTTGATCCTGCGTGCATACTGGAGATTTAATCGCAGACTCCATGGCTACATTATTGCTTATTTCTCTAAAGTAAAGTAGCTAAAGCAAACACATTTTCAAAGTGCAGCTTAAAGAACAGCTTTCTATATTTTAACTTTGCTATTGTTTTTTTCTTAATGGAAATTAAGCGCTGTCTAAATGTATTTTTGCTGTTTTTCCCCAATCACCTCTGAAGGTATTACTTGCTCACCCTACAGGCTGGCCTAGTCCAAGTCATTATCGTACTGACAGGCTGGACACAAGAACCCTCCCACGTGCTTTTTCCTTGCCTTTAATTTGATATAAGTAAAGGAAGAGGTATGGTGTCACTGTGGCATGGCTAGTTGATAAAATGTGTTTTTATTTTTTTAAGCAGGTATAACTCCCTTGGTGTTCTCATGCTATATACAAAGATACCAAAACTCTGTCAGCATAGCAATTCCCAGTTACTACAAACACAGATTTTAGTGTATGGTGGCCCTTTAACTTTTCTGTGAAAGTTTAATATCCATCTTGGTTTAGCACTGCTTGGTGAACATCATCCAGTAAATCAAGAAAGATCTCAGTTTAAATATTTGTTTTATGCAGTGGCTTTAAATATTAAGGACTTCCCTACTAACTTGCTTACTTGCACTATTTTTCACATTTGCACATTCTTATGTAAAAACTTAATTGTGTATTTCTCCTCTTTCTACTGCATTTTATTCTCTGTTGAGGGGGTGACCATGTACAGATACATTTTCAGGTATAGTGCATTTCTCACCTGTTTGGCATGAACAACACTCGAACATTCGCTCTATCTAAATGACACATATCTACATTTGCTCTATTACTACTTTTGGTTTCTTTCAAAGGCTTTATTTTGTAACTTGGAAATTACCCTACACATTTAACCAAATCATTTTGTGGCTTATACAGACTTCAGTGTGCGATTCACTGTAAGTAGCCACTTGGTTTATACTGATGTCATTTTTCTACAACTGTGTTATAGATACTCAGTTGTTAGTCACTACAGTTTTGCATATATCCAGAAAAGCTGTCGCCATGTAACTTTATTCACAGTGCTAGATATCATAAGAAGATTAAGAATATCTAAGCATAAGGTGGGTGGAGTTAACAGTGTGCAAACCATCTTCTGCTACCAGAAAGCAGTTGCTAGCCCTGCATCTTTTCTCACACTAGAAGGGATGCTGCAAGTTTTACAGGAAAACTATACCACCACCCCCCCCCCCCCCAAACAATGTAGGTCCCTATAAAAAATATATTGCATAAACCAGCTCATATATAAAACCCTGCTCCATCTAAATATATACTTCTATAGTAGTATGTGCTATTGGGTAATCCTAAATAGAAAATTGGCATTTTAAGAATTAATTACCGCCTTTTGCTTCCACAATTCTTCCTGTTACAATTAAAGCTGCATTCTGGGGGTACAGTTTCCTTTAACTCCGCACAATCTGTACTACTAAAGATGTGTATTCCTGCCACAATATTTTGCTATGTGGCTCCCATACTCACCCTTGGAATTGTAACATCTGAAGAAAATTTCTCTGATTTCTCCAATGAACATTTATAGACATACTGTTGTGCAGATGCAAAAGCTGTAACCTTGCAAAATCATAATTAAAACTCCGCCCTGGATCTGCCTTAGTGTGTTATTTGCTTTGCTTTAGTGTATATTGTGTTTGCCACGCCTTTGACCTTGATAAACTAAGGGTGTGATAGTGGCAGACATTGCTAAAACATATTTTTCATGTCCATTGTATTGCAGATTTCAGAAAAATCACATTTTATAAGAGCTATTAATATATTTTGTTTATGCCCTCAACTGAAAATATATTCCATTAAGTGACATAGAAAAAAAACTAACTAATGTAAAAGAAATGAAGCTTTCACTATACGCAAAAGTGTGTTAACTCTGTATCCTAACTAGTGAATTATATTACAATTTTTCCCATAAGAATAAAATAAATATGTATACTTACCTCTCAGCATTTAAGCATGCTGCCAAATAAGGATTATTTTCTCACTTTCCAACAATAAAGCAACTTTGATTCCAGATATTCTTCTTTGACATAAGTGGTTTAGGTATGTTGTCCCTTTTAAAGGCCCTTTTATCCACAGGATAACTTGTGTATTTTAACTTATTCTGGCTAGGTTTGATCGCAAGAAGAATTTGAAAAGCGAAATGTATGAGTCAGTGAGCTGGATAATACAGATGTAATTTTAATATGAAATGTAGTTGTACATTTGAAGTATCAATGTGGTTTAATAGGAAAATAACTCTTATTTAAGCAAACCTTCCAGCAGCTGATGTATAAAGAGCTAATATTGTTTTGTTGAAAAAAAAAAATTACATTTCCCCTTGAACTTGCTGTTTAGCCTGTATTTAGAACCCTTTCCCTTAAAGCTGTCTTGTTTTTGTTACAAGATTTGTAATTTAATATAAACTACATTTTATCATCAACAATATGGCTTTCCTGGTTTTCTTACATATTTATGTACTGAATATTTTATCAAAGTGCTGCAGTAACATCTGCCTTTGTAACATATACCTTTGTACATTTACTAACACTATTCTGACTTTAGAGGCTGTGCAGACATCCTTTGCAGAATTCATTGTTTCTCAATAAATAAGCATGGTCTGCATTCAGTTTTCAAAAGATAAATTGCTTGCAAAGAGAAATAGACTAGAACAGTGCTGTCCAACTGGCGGCCCACGACCCCCCTCTGTGTGGCCCCCCACCTGTCTGGCTGCTTTGATGGCTTACCTTTGAGTAAGCATTAAATGGTATCAGTACTGAGATTAACTGGCCCCCTGCATGGTTCTCACCTCAGATTCAGGCTGTAATCCCTCTGTATTGTTTAAACATGTAATCCCCTGTGTTTTTCACACCTTTTAATACCTGCATTGTTCACCCCCTGCAGTGTTCACACCTCAGGCTCAGGCTGTAATCACTCCCATTGTTCACTTCTTCACACCTCAGACATAGGTACTGTAGGCAGAGTATGGCACATACAGCCAGCATAGGGCAGGGAGGGTATGGCACATACAGTCAGGGTAGGGCAGGCAGAGTATGGCACATACAGGCAGGGTAGGGCAGGCAGAGTATGGCACACAGAGGCAGCATAGGGAAGGCAGAGTATGGCACACACAGGCAGGGTAGGGAAGGCAGAGTATGACACACAGAGGCAGCAAAGGGAAGGCAGAGTATGGCACACACAGGCAAGGTAGGACAGGCAGAGTATAGCACACACAGATAGCATAGGACAGGCAGAGTGCTGCCTGTGTGTGCCATACTCCTGCTTGCCCTATGCTGCTTGTGGGAGGTGAACCTGGCAGGGGTTTGTTGTGGGAGTTTGTTAGCAGTTGGAAATAGCCATTAAATGGCCCCTAAGGTGTGTAATTATGTACTGGGGGTTGCTCTGCTATCCACAGGGGAGGAGGAGGCATATGGAATTTAAGGGTATATCTTAATATGACATAATTCTTTCACATATGAATGATGGTTGATATCCCCACAGTAAGGACCAAGCATTTGGGATTTTGCTGTGCTACCACCATTGTGATAAAATAGGTGTGGTATGAAGTGGGTGTGGTTTCAAAAAGGGGAGTGGTCAAAACTGGCTTCCATTAGCGGCCCTCCACCATGTATGCTAGAGAAATTCCGGCCCTCGGCACTGTAGAAGTTGGACAGCACTGGACTAGAACATCTAATGGTAAACTGATGTCCTGGACCGAATGACATTAATCAAAAGGTACTAAAGGAGCTTAGCTCTGTGACTTGCCAAACCTCTTAAACTGCCAGGGTTCTTTAAGGTCTGGTATGATGTTAAGAGATGGTAAATTGCTAATGTTGTGCAAATTTTAGTGTGAAACAGCCTGCTTGACAACACTGGTAGGAAAGCTTTGAAGAGGGTGATAAGGGATACGGTACTTGAATACATTGATAATCCATTACTATGGGGCTGATTTACTAAACCACGAACGGTCCGAATGCGTCTTTTTCGTAATGATCGGTATTTTGCGATTTTTTTCGTAAATTGTCGCGACTTTTTCGTAGCCATTATGACTGTTTCGCGAAATGTTTTTTTCGTAGCCTTCACGCTGAGTACGAAAGTTTCAGATTCATTCAAGCTTCAGTATCGTGACTTTTCTTGGGCCAGGTTGGAGCTGCAGAGTGCCATTGAGTCCTATGGGAGGCTTCCAAAATCATGCAAAGTCTGAAAGTTTTGCCCGCCGGTTACGAGCGCTCAATATGAAAAAGTCACGACAATGTACGAGCAAATCGCAACGGCTACGAAAAAGTCGCGACTTTCCGCGCAAGTCGTAACGGCGACGAAAAAAAATTGCAAAAAATACGAAAAAGTCGCAAAATGTTCGTTTCCAATCCGAATTTTCCCCATTCGAATTCGTGGATTAGTAAATCAGCCCCTATGAGTTTGTGCCAGCATGGTTTTATACATACTAGATATTGCCAGATTAACCTTTGCCTTCTATGAGAAGGTAAAAGCAAAAAACCTAGAGTCTGGGATAGCAGTGAATGTGATCTGCTTAGATTTTGCTAAAACATTTGATACAATATCACACAGGTTACGTATTAAATTAAGGAATACTGGAGAAGGATATAGTACAAAGAGTTGTAGTAAATGGGGCATTTGCTGATAGTGGAGTACTGCAAGGGTCTGTTATTGGCCCTATGCTGTTTGTTGTTTATTAATGACTTGTACGTGGGCATTGTAGGTACAGTCTCGTTTTTTACTAACACTAAATTGCGCAAAACAAAACATGCAATGCAGGATGCTGTCATTTTGCAGAGCATTTTGAAGTTCGAGAACTGGGTAGCAAACTAGCAAAAGAGTTTCAGTATGTATAAGTGCTAGGTTATGCATTAGGTAGAAATAACATAAATATGAAATACAATAAATGGTAGTGTGTAGGGGGCATCCTTAAAAGGGGAACTATCATATTTTCTTCCTTCATCAGGGTTGTATTTTATAACTGAATCCTAAAACTAAACTGAAGGGAGACATGTGCACCTGAGTTAAATCTACAAACAATCAACAGAGAGCAAGGGCTCCAAAACAGATCTCAGGAGAATGCGCTCTGACTGTATGCAAGACTCCACAATTGCACCCTTGTGTGCTTATCACCTAACCATCGCCTAACTGACAAAAACCATGCAGTTAAACAAGCAAAATAAAATTGCACATGCTTCAGTGGCCAAAAAAAAAGAAAAGATAAATAACAACCAATAATCAATTGGTATTGACTTAGCAATGTACTCTACTGACTCACCAAAAGGAGACAAGAGTTACAGCTGCACCATATATAAAAAAAAAACTCAGAGCTCAGTGTTTTTTCTTCCTGTTTGGCTTCTGATCATCTAAACAGGTGAAGTATGGGGAGACTTAAGGGAACTTTTGAGACAATTGAAGGTATGCCTGCAGCTTGAGATTAACTTTATTAGCCTTTTCTTCTCCTTTAAATATAACATCAGCTCAAAATGTTTCACCTGTTTTCAGAGGCATTCTGTAAAAAAAAAAAATCACTACAATAAACTAATTCCAATAAAATGCAAGCACAATTCAGTTTTATTTGGATGTTTAAGTTCAAACAACTTGTAGAGAACTATTATTTATAAGTCATTGTATAAATTTAACCTTGCTGGGCATTATTAGAATCAGAGAGAAGAGTTTGTAAGCATCATTATTTGTGTTTTGTTCCTTTTGCCAAAGCCTGTAAATTGGCAAGTCCGCCCCAAACAGTTCCAAATATTTCTTTCTCGGTCCTTAAGGCATCTTCAAGCTTCTGTTCTCTTCCTGAAATGATTACTTTTTTCACTGCTCTGCTCACATCTGATGGCCCCTTGATGTACGGCATTATCCAATTCTCTGCTTCTGACAAAAATCCATCTTCAGTACCTAATAAAATATTGTCAGCTAGTCCCAGCTCTAGGGCATTTTCAGGGTGTACTCTGAGTGCACCACTCAGAAGTTTTAGAGCATGTCTACTTCCAATAAGATGAATTAATCTTGCTGCACCACCCCAGCCTGGAACAAGACCCATCTGCTTATGGACAAATCTAATCTCGCTTCCTTCTGTCATTAACCTGCAACAGAAATGGAGATAAAATAGATACATAAATAACTCAAAATAAACCGGACGGTTTTCAAATATACACTTGAGTGCAGACAGTTCCAGGCCAAACACTATTAAATGATCTCTAACCCATGTTAATACACTAATTTTTCATTTATTTTGCCAGGTATAAAAATTAATGGGCAAGTTCAGCCTGAAAATACACCAGGAAACCAAAGATCTTATGTAAATAAAAATATGCAAAAGGTCCAAGTATGACATATGGCCTATAGCTTTTAATCTAATTAATAGAAATTATGCAAAAAAAATGTGTATTGTATTCTCTTCAATTTCATAAACTAATAGTTTATGCTGCATATATTGGATGGTAATTGGTTAATTGCCCTGTATAGTTTGGATAGCTGCTTCTGTAGAGATTTTTACTATAAAATGATTTCTTTTTCACAGGTCTGGCAAATGCAAAACTGTGCCATAATTATAAATATGTATGTAATTTGACCTTTTTATTAGGGAATCTCTGCTGTAATAATATAATTCAGCCATATAATATATTTTGAGAGTCAAAGTGAGCCTGAGACTATATGAAGTCAGGGGAGGTAGGGAAGGTTGTAAAGGAGATCCATTTTTTTTTTTTACAAAATAGGTTTTATAGGTTTTTCTTCTCAACCCCAAAACTCAAATATCTACTGCTATGTAAAGCTTCAATATATTTGTGAGTAAACATGGAAGATTTAGACACCCATCTGCAGCATCTGCTGTCAGTGTCGCCAAAGCCATACTTTTTGGTTATTTAAATATAATATCATGACCATATCATTGGCCACCAAACAGATTGTTTTGCTCAAAATCTGACTGCACGGAGTATTGTATTTGTAGCCTATTAATATTGGAGAGTTCCTGATCACAATGTGACTCTATATCTATTGTGAATACTTAAGGTAATGGGGGACAACCTTAGCCAGTACCTCAGCGCAGGGTTAAGGGGGCATAGTGAAGAATGGAGCCCATTAAAGGAGAAGGAAAGGCTAATAAAGAGTTAATCTCAACCTGCAGGCACACCTTCAGTTCTCTCAATAGTGCCCTTAAGTCTCCCCATATTTCTCCCATTCAGATGATCAGAAGCCTCATAGGGAAAAAAAAAGCTGAGCTCTGTAAAGAAAGTTCCCATAATGCCTCGCTCCTGCACCAAGACCGGTGTACATGCTCAGTGTGTAAGACTATAAGGAAACTTCCTCCTGATTGGCTCAGATCCACATTCATAAGGGGGGGAGGAGGGAGTTGTTAGCATTCTTGATGGAGGGGGGAGCAGGAGAGAGGAGAGAGCTGCGTGTCTCTGGCACAGGAAAACAAACAGGCAAGTTTCTGTATCTTTTGAAAGAGAACTCCTGTAAAGAAAGAAATCCTGTATCTTTTGAAAGAGAACTCAGTGCAGCATTACTGTGAGTGCTTATCGCTGTATTTACATAGACTATTCGGATAAAGTTTACTTAGTTTTTACCTTTCCTTCTCCTTTAATGTGTGTGTTCTGAAATGGTGGAATGTGCAAAAAAGAACAGAAGTGCAGGAAAAGCACCCAGGTGAAATAGCTCTTGTGCTTCATTTGGAGATTGGTAAAGAGTTGTCAGGTATTAATTTTTAAACATAAATACTGATTGGTCTGGCTGTTGTATCAATCTTGGGCCTGTATTTGAGAAGCTTAGTTCTCTAACCTTTATGTAGAGAACTATGTAGTGAGAGGGAAAGCATGCTCTTTTATATAAAAGCAATGTGTGTGTTTGTCTTACTGTGCCTTTATTCTTTTTACAAAGTCTTTTTCTTCTATCTAGGTGTTGAGTGGAATCTACCCATGAAAGTCTCAAAATGGGTTGTTTTTTTAAGGTACCTGTACTGTGTCCAGGAAGGGATACAATAAGGTGGCTGAATTTGGTACAGAAAAGTGTACTGCTGAAGCTAAATGCAACCTTTGCAAAGCACACATTTTTTAAATATTTCGCTATTATATGATTTGCTACATTTTTAGACAATTTTGGACAATTTTGGACTTCGTGTCCTTGATTAAAATGTATGTGTCAACAAAGGGAATCTCCAAAAATGTAAATATAACATACCTGAAATCGCAAGCTGTACAAAGTTCAGCACCCCCACCAAGTGCTTTTCCCTGAATTAATGCTACGCTAATAAGAGGTAATCTGTAAACAACAAAAAAATGGTTCAGTGCCTTATACTAACTCCTCGATAAAACATTAATTCACAATAATGTACCACTGTTAGATGTATTTTCTTACACTCGGAATAATAGGTATAGCATACTTTAATCATTTATGTTAAAAAGCATAAAATACACGCTATAACAACTTGTCAGATTTGGATGGTAGCGGTCCATCTGATAAGCAGTCAGCAAGGGCCACTTGTATGTATAACGTTATAAAGCACAACATGAATACAAAATACAGTACAAATTTACAATGTAGAAAAATATCCACAGGGAGGGCAAGCATTATAATAAATCAGTATAAATGAATGGTAGTGTGCTGGGGGTTTCCTTAATGGAGAAGGATCTAGGGGTTTTTGTTGATAACAAGTTGTCTAATTCCAGGCAGTGTCATTCTGTGGCTACTAAAGCAAATAAAGTGCTGTCTTGTATAAAAAAGGGCATTGACTCAAGGGATGAAAACATAATTTTGCCTCTTTATAGGTCCCTGGTAAGGCCTCACCTTGAGTATGCGGTGCAGTTTTGGGCTCCAGTCCTTAAGAAGGATATTAATGAGCTGGAGAAAGTGCAGAGATGTGCAACTAAACTGGTTAAGGGGATGGAATATTTAAACTATGAGGTTAGATTGTCGAGGTTGGGGTTGTTTTCTCTGGAAAAGAGGCGCTTGCGAGGGGACATGATTACTCTGTACAAGTACATTAGAGGGGATTATAGGCAGATGGGGGATGTTTTTATTCCCATAAAAACAATCAGCGCACCAGAGGTCACCCCTTTAGATTAGAGGAAAGGAGCTTCCATTTGAAGCAGCGTAGGTGGTTTTTCACGGTGAGGGCAGTGAGGTTATGGAATGCCCTTCCTAGAGATGTGGTAATGGCAGATTCTGTTAATGCCTTTAAGAGGGGCCTGGATGAGTTCTTGAACAAGCAGAATATCCAAGGCTATTGTGATACTAATATCTACAGTTAGTACTAGTGGTTGTATTTATAGTTTATGTATGTGAGTGTATAGATTGGTAGGTGTGGGTTGTGTGTGCTGGGTTTACTTAGATGGGTTGAACTTGATGGACTCTGGTCTTTTTTCAACCCTATGTAACTATATCAGTATAAATGTATTGCGATTAAGTGCCATGCGGTAAGAGACACATTAGGAAAAAGGCCCCCACCCCATAGAGCTTACAAAAGCGATATATAATATTTCTCCTTTTCCTTAATCCCCTCCCTTTCTATCCCTTCCTTTATTTGATTTATCTTTTTGGTTACATCTGTTTATGTTCGCACATCAAGCCATAATTTCAAGAATATATAGGGTAGCAATTTAACCTTTAGACTATCTTTTGGGAGTGTTCTAGACTTGTAAAAGCCATACTCCCCAAATTTCAAATCCCCTTTAGGGTTCACAGCTCCACATATGTAAACTACTGCCTTAAAATGACCAGACATTACAGCTGAATTCTGGATGCTACCTTAACACTAGCTTGAGCAGAACTATAACTCTTAATTTCTCACATGCTGAGCAAATAATTGTAATTAGACCAGTGTCAGCTACCAGTTGTGTCTACAGCTTAAAGGAAAAAGAAAGGTAAAGTCACTTGGGGGTGCCAAAATGTTAGGCACCCCCAAGTGACTTTAACCGCCTACCTTTTACCCCGGGCTGGTGCCGCTGTCAGGAGAAAACAGCACCAGCCCGGGGTAGCTGTCGGCACTTCCTCCTTCCGGCTTCGCTGCGCGCGCATGCGCAGTAGAGTGAAAAGGAGGAAGTGCTGCGCTCCAGGTACCCCGGGCTGGTGCTATTTTCTCCGAACAGGGGCACCAGCCCGGGGTACAAGGTAAGCGGTTAAAGTCACTTGGGGGTGCTTAACATTTTGGCACCCCCAAGTGACTTTGCCTTTCCTTCTCCTTTAACTCTGTGCTTGATCACCCTTTTTCACAAAGACATTTAACATGAATGCATTCAGCTTGTTACCACTCAGCAGTGACCTCTTTGTTAAGGATAAAGCTCACATCACTGCCATGGTCATGTTGGCAGCCATCACTCAGTTAAACATATTTCACAACAGATTCATAGTTCTCGGTCTATCCAATTAGTTACTAACTAACTAGGAATGAGTGCAAATATATTAAAGAGCTGGAAATCCCTGCTCTGGGCATTGTAAATTGCTTTAACCTTTGTTTTCTTTAAGCTTCCATTCTATTATTCTACCTAACCATTTCTTTAAAGGACAATGAAAGGTTAATATAAATTAAAAGTAAGTCTAAAGGCATTCTTTTTAAGTACTTACTGCATATCTAAATTCCCAGATCCCTGCTTGCTTCTCTGAGATATGGTGCTGGCAGCCTACAGCAGTGTGAAGACTACAGTGACATCACTGAAATCTCTCTCTCCTTCCTGTAGGCTGCCAGTGGCAGCCTTCCTATTCTCTGAGCATGTGTGTAACTTGATCCTGTCTCCTGTTCTGAGCTACACATGCCCACCAGCCAATCAGAAACAGATCTGCCAGAGGGGGGGGGGGAGGGAATGAAACAAATGTGCAGTATGAAGCAAGGAGGGAAAGGAAGGGAGAATACCTTTTTAGAGATGGCTGCCTGTTGTAGAAAATGTGAATTGTGACGGAGTAAATATTTGATTAGTGTGGCGTTATTACTAAACAATAGGAGGACTATTGGGCAGTATGCTTTTTTTTTTTTTTTAACAGAAATTATTTTTATTGCTTTTATCAGTATATAGGAGTGGGATACAGAAAGAGAGAGGGGGGGGCGGATACAGCCATAGTTGAGTTTCCATATTATCATACAAAACATGCCAGATTATTCACATATATAATTCAAGGAAAATCAGTTCGGTGAGCGTCCAGCCAGCCTCCCCAGATTCTGTCAAATTTATTCGGTTGGCCTCTGGCTTCATACGTAAGCTTGATTAGCGGAAGCTTTTTATTGACCAAATCTACCCATACAGTCTTCCGAGGGGGAAGGGGGGCCATCCAATGCATAATTAACACTTTTTTGGCGTAGTATAGTAGTGATCTTACCACAATTCTTGCATAGTTAGTTGGAGCAAGGTCATCCACTAGGCCTATTAGACATATGTCTGGTTGCAATAGGGGACGGAGGGCCAATGTGTCTATCATATATCTGGTAATTTTCACCCAATACCTGCTGATGATAGGACATGCCCATATCATATGCCAGTATGACCCATCCACTCCACACCTTTTACAAATAGGGGCTGGTATTTGGCCCATGCGAAATAATCTATTCGGGGTATAATAAGTTCTGAGCGTAAATTTATGTTGAATCAGTCTGTCCCTGGTACAAATCAAGAATTTATAAAAATTCTTAGTGATTTCTTCCCACTGGTCGGGCCTTAGGCTTGGTATATTATCTCGCCATCTAGTATAGGCTGATTGGAATGGAGCTGGGCCGCTAGATATTATTTGTGCGTAAATATGGGAGATCATTTTGCTAGGGTCTTCTCTTCTTGGGCAGTATGCTTTTTAAATTTTGACTTGCATTCTCCTTTAAATCTTCTCCTGTCTTTAACACCTATTCAATATAATTTTTCCTCAACATTTTCTGCCTACATCATTGGATTTTGATTCAGTGGTCTTTCTCTTCTCTGCCCCTGATCCCATTCTCTTATTCCTCAACTCACTACTTAATCCTTACTTTCTCTGACTGCATATTTTTACCAACTATGCCACAAACCTTCTTCAAGCACCTTCTCTCTTGCTTATTATTATTATTATCATCACTTATTCTCCTTATCCGTCTCTCAATAACAGATAACAGATCTGTTGCAAGAAAACTTAAATTGTTTAACTTTGTAGTGCTTATACTATAATAAATAATAATTTAGTATAAATCTACAAAGATTAAGTGGGTTGATAACATACAGACACAAACAAGGGGAAAAGTGTACAAAGGTTTGGGAATCTGGGCATTAGTTCCAGCATTTAACAGACAAGGTTACATGTGCTAAAATCATTAATCTAATGTTTCAGTTTCACTGGGGCCCATATAAAGGTCCCATGCTAGCTGGATATATACCCTCCACAGAGATTAATAATGGTGCCAAATAAGGTATCAGCAGCAATATACATAGCAGCAAGTATCACTATCATTTTATAAAATCATAACAACATGCAATACTACCACAGAACCACAAGATGTCCCTTGATACAAGAAGGCAAAATAATTCAGTACAGGGTACTATATGTAGTATGAAAATGTGTGATCTTGAGTATCATTGAGAATTCAAAGCTCTTCATCAGAAACCAACTAAGTTTTAGGACAGTACTGATCCCTTTTGTTCAAATACATTACAGGCATGGGATCTGTTATCCAGAATGCTCGAGACCTGGGGTCCTCTTGATAAAGGATCTTTTTGCTGGATCTCCATACTGTAAGGTCCCCATACACGGCCGATAGAAGCTGCCGATATCGGTCCCTTGTAGGGGCAGAAACGATCAGACTGGCCGACCGATATCTGGCCTGAAATTGGCCAGATATCGGTCGGCCATGTTAGAAAATCCCGTCGGATCGGGGACCGCATCGGCTCGATGATGCGGTCCCCGAACCGACTGCCCCATTGCCGCTTGCAGAATTCGATCGTTTGGCCCCAGGGCCAAACGATCGAATTCACCGACATGCCTCCCCGATATCACCACCCGTAGGTGGGGACATCGGGTGAAGATCCGCTCGCTTGGCGATGCCGGTGTATGGCCACCTTTAGTCTACTAAAAGATTATTTAAACATTAAGGAAAAGTAACACTAACATTTTGTAAGTAAAAAATCTATTCTACCCTGCTCCAATAATTGCCCTATCCTGCAAATCATTTAGTATTTTGAATGCTTTATTAGAAAATACCTGCTAAAACTTGGCTTCCTGTCATTTGAAATAGGGCGAAACGGCAATTTTAAACATTTTTTAATTATTAAAATGGAGGTTATGGGAGATTTTGGAACCCATACCTGTATTAGCCTTAGTATTATGTATTCATAAAACGCTAACATATTCTGCAGCTTTTTATAAAAAAAAAAAAAGATGTATACATTAAACATACAAGAAAGAAAACATATAAAAACAACCCATACAAAAGGTATTCTATTTATAATAAAAAGGCCCCCTCTCTATTTATCTATGTGTCTATTCTTAAAGGGGTTGTTCACCTTTAAATTCAATTTTAAAGTGCTATTCTGAGACTTGCATTTGGTTTTCATTTTTTATTTGCAGTTTTTAAATTATTTAGCTTTATGTGCAGACAGCAGCTCTCCAGTTTGGACTTTCAGCAGCTATGAGATTGCTATGGTCCAATTTAACCAAGCAACCAGGCAGAAGAAAAAATCATAAGGTCCCGTTTTTCATGAAAATGGTTATACATGGTTTGTCTGTACCAAAAGAAAGGTGAAGATTACCTTAAATGTTCATTCATTATTTGTTCAGTGATATATGACAGGAGTCAACACAGTACTGTACCTCTGAAGTCTTGTCAGTGTATTCTGCATTAACATGCACATCATCATTCCCTCCTGAGGAAGACATGAAATACTTTTAGTGATCCCTGCAAGATTATTTTGTAAGACCAATAAAAATAAATAACTGACATAATGCATGAAGTGAATTTCAGCACGAAAACGCATATTTGCGCATTTCAGCACCAAAATTGTGTGACTGCACCCAGCCCAAGACAGTACCTGTGAGAACAGACAGAGGCCAGTGCATAGGCTGATTCTTGGCCTACATGTATACACAGGTGGAAAATCAGCATGTGTGGCACTAGCCTTATATCACTAATACATTCTAGCCTAAGACTCAAGAGCTAGATGCAAAAAAAGTTGGCATCCACCACAGCACGCAGTACCTGTCATTTGTGCACTGTGGCTGACTTCCCCATCCCTTTTTCATTGTTGGTGGGATAGTGATACCAAGAGCTCTCAACTTTCTGCCATCATCTGAAAAGTTGTATTTACTGGGCGAAGGTACATGTTTACTCAAGAGTTTCAAATTTGGTTCAACACACAAAGATGGACAACACAAATATCTGACTCGTGTTGCACTTGCTGTAACAATGAGTGTAAGAAGATATTATTTCCACTGTCTACATGTCCATTTATATTTGGACCAAATATGTAGTATGAATGTTATAATGATATTACAAAATTGTGCCAGCACTTGTCTGGGTATAGCTGCTACAAAAAGCATACTAACACATTTTTAGGGAACTACAGCTTGACAAGATTCCTGGTAATTTTTGAGTGAGTTTAATGGGGCTGCTTTTGGCCACTTTGGCTCCTTGTTTTTCAGGCAGTTAAAGGGGTGGTTCACCTTTAAGTAAACTTTTAGTAAGTTATAGAAAGGCCAATTCTAAGCAACTTTTCAACTGGTCTTCATTATTTATTTTTTTATAGTTTTTGAACTATTCGTCTTCTTGTAACTCTTTGCAGCATTCAAATGGGGGTCCGGCAGCCAAGAAACTATTACTCTGCAAGGCTACAGTTTTATTGCTATTGATACTTTATATAAGTTATTTTTCTATTGAGCCCCTGCCCTATTCATATACCAGCCTCTCATTCAAACCACTCCCTGGTTGCTAAGTTAATTTGGACCCTAGCAACCAGATAGCTGCTGAAACTCAAAATGGAAGAGCTTCTAAACAAAGTGAAATAAGTAAAAAAAAAAAAAAAAAAAGACCAATTACAAATTGTCTCAGAATATTACTCTTTACATCATTCTAAAAGTTAACTCAAAGGTGAACAACCCTTTAAAACTCAGGGTACCATTAACCACATAAGAACAAGACCAAGTAAGTTGTATATTATTTAAAACTTGGTTAAAAAGAATGGGTTTGAAAGTGAATGGACTTCTAGAAGAAAAATAACAACAATTATAAAGCAAAAGGCAAATAGTACTATAGACAGAAGATGAACTTTTACAAGAACTGTTTTACGCGTACTGGATAAGAATAACTTTTATTTCAATATAAGTATTTAAGTTACTAATTTGATTTACTGTTAAATAGTATGGTATTAAAAGGCATCAAATTGGCCTTCACCCTATGGAATTATAGCGGCTGAATGGAAAATTAAAGTAGGTCAAAAGTAAAATAGGATGCTTGCCTGTGGATTGGAGATTGCTTTAACTGCATTCAGATCAGAGCCAGAACAGAAGGTATTTTCAGCACCATAAACAATGAGCCCTTTCCCATTCTTCCAGTTTTCAAGATCGCTAATCCGTTCTTCGAGCTCAATCATCATTGTTCCTGAAACAACATTCAGCTCTATGTAGCAATTACAAAGCCAGCAATCCTGAACATTTTTGTGTTTAATCAAATAAAATTATTTTGTAACCTCAAAATAAGTACCAACATTCCACTGCAAGGTTTTTTGTAGTATGTGGAGCTCATTTACTACCTAGGCAGTTACCCAATCAGTAATTGGCATTTTTCAACCAGCTGCAGGTACAACAATGAAAGCAAAAACTTGACTGGTTGCCATGGCTAATTGCCCAGGTACACACTTACCCACTGTTGATATATGGGCCTGTGTTTGTACATACTTGCTAACTGTCCTGCTTTTAGTGGGACTGTCACGTTGCAGCTCACGTTCTGGTGTTCTGAATTGTTCTTAGTTACCTGGCTCCTTATTGGTTCTTCCTGCATTTTAAAAAAAAAATCCAAGATGGCCATGTGTTTTGCTGTGGAACACACAGCTATGGATTCTTTTTACAGAATTGTAAGCCAGGCCAGAGTGAGGCAGAGAGAGAGACAAGCAGAGTAGGAGCATTAGAAAAAAAAAAAGAACTTGGTGTTGGTATTCTGCTTGTCTGCGTTGATCTTTCTAGCATTTCTGGAATTAATAAAGTGCTTGTAGCCCATTTTTGCAGTGAACTATCTGGCTTCTCTGGTGTTAATGGAGTGCTCATAAGCCATTTCTACAGAGGTCTTAATAGCATGTTTGGGGCTAATATGACAATTATCCATTTCCTTAGTAATTATAATGGCACATCTGGGGTTAATCCATTATATTTAGTGATTATACTAGCATGTTTTGGGTTAATATGCCCTTATCCATTTTATTTAGTGATTATACTGACACACCTGGGGTTAATTTACTCATTATCCATTATCTGTAGTTATTATACTGGCACGTCTGGGGTGTGTCTGAAGTGCGGCAGATCTTTTTGGCCGTCTTGGGTTTTTCAAATCTTGGAAGGTATGTTTTTATAACCAGATCTACTAAACATGGACAGTTAATTTGCTCATTTTTAATTATACTGTATTTATTCACCATCTTCCCCAAAACACAGGGTGGGTGAGTAACAAATTATTCATTACCCGGTCAATCTACGCATTTTCATTTGCATGTAAGTACTAAAGTGATAAACTAGTGTCTTCAGGAAATATGCCAGATCAGACTGACAGCAAAACTTGTTGAGTAAGGGTTTTTATGTCACACTGAAAAGTAATGAATCACACCTAAAGTGAAAATTTATTTGAGAAAGCTCTTTGGTTGCACTTGTAACCGTTCTGTTATATAATGTCCTATTCCTAACAACTTTGCGATTGGTCTTCATTATTTATTTTTTGTAGTTGTTTAGGTATTTGCCTTCCTTTTCTGCCTCTTTCTAGCTTTCAGGAGGTTCACTGACCCCAGCAGACCATAAACAATTGCTCTGTGAAGCAACACTTTAATTGTAATTGTTACTTTAGAATTTCATTACTCCTTATTCAGTTGTTTGTCTATGTATAATTCCGTTCCTCACTCGAATCAAAGCCCAGTTTCTAGGATAAATAACCAGATAGCTGCTTGAAATACCCAGAGAGCTGCCTAACAAAAAGCTAAATGACAATCGTAAATTGTCCTGGAATATCAATACCTACATCATACTTAAAATAAAGTTAACCCCCCCCCCCTTTAAAGGACAAGGAAAGGCTAAGTCACTTGGGGGGTGCCAAAATGTTAGGCACACCCAAGTGACTTAAATCACTTACCTTGTACCCCTGGCTGGTGCCCCTGTTAGGAGAAAACAGCACTAGCCCAGGGTACCTGTAGTGAGCGTTTCCTCCTTCCTGCTTCATTCTGCCAGCAAATTCCCGGGACTGGTGCATGCGCAGTAGAGTGAAAAGTCGACTTTATAGTTTAAGCTCTGCTTTTTCACTCTACTGTGCATGCGCGCACACGCGAAGCAGGAAGCTATTGCAGCTACCCCGGGCTGGTGCTGTTCTCTCCGAACAGAGGCACCAGCCCGGGGTAAAAGGTAGGCGATTTAAGTCACTTGGGGGTGCCTAACATTTTGGCACCCCCAAGTAACTTAGCCTTTCCTTGTCCTTTAAGAAAAATGGACTGTAAGAAAGAATGTCATACCTGTGAATGCATTCATTCGTGAAGGGTTATTAATGCAGATCTCTGCAATTCCATTATCCATTTTAGATAGATCTACTGATCCCCCAGTGAACTGTGCAAGTTTCTCCTTAATTTTTGCCTCATTAAAGCCATGGTTGCTGTTATATAGAGAAAGGCACCGGTGATAAAGCCATCTGACGTTTAACATTCTCAGGGAGTTTCGGCAAACAAAAATGCCCATGTCTGAAAATTAATAAACCACAAAAAACACAAACTTTGTTAACTATTTATTATAAGGTACAAAAACTACTAAAATGGCAATCTTACACATCATATACTTTTACAGTTAAACATATTACCACCAGCAAGGTTCCTATTTAGAAATATTTAGCACTTCTAAACAACTCAGGGCACATACAGCTATAAAGAAATGAAAGATAGAAAGCGTCTAACACTGTCAAAAAGCAGCACATGCCAGCTAAATTGTTCTACGTAATGTGTCTGTATTTAGACAAATCTGACCTGCACTTCACCAATCATAGCCATTTGCTGATAGCTAAAGGGTTTCGCACTATGGGGCTAATTTATGCACAAAGGTGCTAATTTTATGGGCACAAGCCAATAAAAACCAATCAAGTCTTTGCTTTTGTTTCCTAACTCATTATTTTTTAATTGTATAGATCTAACATATTCTGCAGCTGTGTAAAATATATCATTCAACACAATCTAAAGTCCCTAGCACATTTACACACCCTATGTTCACCTTTATCAGGAGCCAGTTAATCTACATATGTTTTGTAGTATAGTAACCATAGTATCTGGAGGAAACCCAAGCAATCATGGGGGGAACATAGCAGACAATGCTCTGAATGGTAGGTGACACACAGAATTATTAAAAACCCAGTGGAGAAAGATATACTGCAGTAACAAATGTAATTTATTATTACCTGCGTATAGTACCTGTGTATAGTGCCTGGGTATAGCACCTGCGTATTGCACCTGGGTATTGTACCTGCGTATAGTATCTGTGTATAGCGCCTGGGTATAGCACCTGCATATTGCACCTGGGTATTGTACCTGCGTATAGTAGCTGTGTATAGCGCCTGGGTATAGCACCTGCATATTGCACCTGGGTATTGTACCTGCGTATAGTAGCTGTGTATAGTACCTGTGTATAGCGTCAGGGTATAGCACCTGGGTATTGTACCTGTGTATAGCACCTACGTATTGCACCTGGGTATTGTACCTGGGTATTGTACCTGCGTATAGTACCTGGGTATAGCACCTGCGTATTGCACCTGGGTGTTGTACCTGTGTATAGTACCTGTGGGAGTGGGATGAAATCTGCAGCAAAAGTTCTTAGGTAAAGTTTACAGCCTGCAGATTCTCATTTTCAGTCTTCATTTCTGCACTGCCTTTATTTTGTAATATCTCCCCAAGCCCTGTCTGCATCTGTGCCTTGATTGGTCAATTTTACTGCCTGTCAAGAAAGCTGTGCTCTGACTGGACAATCCACAAGAAGAAAGATCCAATCGGAGCACAGCTAATTACAGCAGAACGGAGCTTGCAGGAGGAGGAGAAAATTTCCAGGACAGTGCAGAAATAGAGTGACCCCTAGCCTTATTGAAAATCTGCCTAAGGCAGAATACATAGTATATATATCTGTAGGCATTGGGTAGACAGAGAGCAACTGTCCCAGTGTGTATCGAATACAGAGGCTTTTGAAATGGCTTCTCTGCCTTCCTGCTACTTCCACTAAAGTAAACAGCGCTCAATACTCACTGCAATGCTTTCCTCCTGTCTGCTCAGTCCGTCTGGGGGCGGAAACTTCCTGTATCCATAGCAACCTGACCTGAAACTGTTGGCAGCCCATTAACAGACTGGGACACAGGAATCAACGAAACGGAAGCTCAGTAAAGGCTGCTATCTTTATTGTTCTGTTTTCTGTATGTCTTGTACGGCCGTATGCCATGTTCAATCCACAGTCTGGGGGTCACCCTGGGCATATTTTCTTGCAAATAAAATTTGGATGACGTGCGTGAAGAGGACATTTATTTCATGGAATAATGCGCTTACTATTGTTTTATAAAGTGTATGCAGCTTGACTAAGCGGCTAGTTCATGTCAAGACGCACTATTAATACATACCTCCCGCTTTCAGTGGGACAGTCCCGATATTTATGGCACTTCCCGCTGCCCCGGATTCACTGTTAGATGTCCCGCTTTTCAGCTTTGCCATTTAATTGATTGCTGTGCTGCTCTGCTCCAGGGAATAAAGCCCCGCCCCCTTAACTCTTCAATCTCCCCTGCTACACTCAAGCTCACAGGTTTACCTTGATGTTTAATTGTCCTGGGAGGAGCATTTGTGACAAGGCAAGGGTTAACTATTGGCTTTGGCTGCATTCCTCTCCTGCTCAGTGGGTCAGGGGCTGAGGGGGCTCTGTCTTTTATCAGGCAGAAGAGGCTGCTGCTTTTATTTGTGTGCTGGGCAGTTTCACATTCCCACCCCTAACATATATCTCTCACTCCTGGGGATCTCTGGCAGAGCACAGCATGCAGGGGAAGTATCGCTCATTCATAAAATATAGCAGACATTTAAAGGGGCCCTTATAAGTCTGGGAACCTTAGGCCTTGTTAACATGGCTAGAAATCATACCGCCCAACTGTCCCGCTTTCCGCAGGACAGTTCCGGTTTTGGTAGCGCATCTCGCTGTCCCGGATAGTTCCATGAATGTCCTGCATTTCCGTAATGCGGGACATTCATGGAACTATCCCTGACAGTGGGATGCGCTGGCTGTAGTCAGGCGTTCCTCTTCTTCAGTGGCTCCTCTCTATATGCGGCTCCTTGTCGGTGGAGCCAGGCGCAACCTTATAAAAGGGCCTGACAAGGAGCCACATATAGAGAGGAGCCGCTGCAGAAGAAGAAGCAGCAGCAGCAGCATGTATGGAGGCTCTGTGTATTGGGGTGATACTGTGTACTGGGGGGATACTGTGCATGGGGGCTACTGTGTATAGAGGGCTACTGTGTATAGGGGGCTACTGTGTATGGGGGGCACCTGTGTATGGGGGGGGCTACTGTGTTTAAAAAAATTGGGTGTGGTAATTGGGGCGTGGCCACAAAAGTGAGCGTGGCCAAAAAAATTGCCGCGCTGCGCGCGCCTAATCTTTTTGTCACTCTTTTCATTTTTCAAATGTTGGGAGGTATGTTAATAACAGTCATTCGCGTTAAAATCATTGACAGTGAAGGAGAAAGTATGGAGCCATGATTATGTTTATTACAAGCATAATTTCATTTCAGAGTTAAAAGGAGACACTTACTGAGCCAAGATTTTCAACTCGCCTCAAGGCAGCAGCCCCCTGAATGTCTTAAAGGAACAGTAACACCAAAAATTAAAATTGATCAAATTAAAGTATAATGTACCTGTGCCTTGCATTTGTAAAAGTTGTGTGTTTACTTCAGATACAGTATTATATTCTATATCAGTGCATACCTCCCAACATTTGAAAAATGAAAAGAGGGACAAAAAGAACACAGGTGCCCCCCCATACACAGTAGCCCCCTATACACAGTAGCCCCCATGCACAGTATCCCCCCAATACACAGTATCCCCCCAATACACAGAGCCTCCATACATGCTGCTGCTTCTTCTTCTGCAGCGGCTCCTCTCTATATGTGGCTCCTTGTCGGTGGAGCCAGGCCCTTTTATAAGGTTGCTCCCGTGCATGCGTGCGTGTGACGTCAATACGCACGGGCGCAACCTTATAAAAGGGCCTGGCTCCACCGACAAGGAGCCGCATATAAAGAGGAGCCACTGAAGAAGAGGAACGCCTGACTACAGCCAGCGCATCCCACTGTCAGGGATAGTTCCATGAATGTCCCGCATTACGGAAATGCGGGACATTCATGGAACTATCCGGGACAGCGGGATGCACTACCAAAACCGGGACTGTCCTGCGGAAAGCGGGCCAGTTGGGCGGTATGTTAACAAGGCCTAAGGTTCCCAGACTTATAAGGGCCCCTTTAAATGTCTGCTATATTTTATGAATGAGCGATACTTCCCCTGCATGCTGTGCTCTGCCAGAGATCCCCAGGAGTGAGAGATATATATTAGGGGTGGGAAGGTGAAACTGCCCAGCACACAAATAAAAGCAGCAGCCTCTTCTGCCTGATAAAAGACAGAGCCCCCTCAGCCCCTGACCCACTGAGCAGGAGAGGAATGCAGCCAAAGCCAATAGTTAACCCTTGCCTTGTCACAAATGCTCCTCCCAGGACAATTAAACATCAAGGTAAACCTGTGAGCTTGAGTGTAGCAGGGGAGATTGAAAAATTATTGGGGCGGGGCTTTATTCCCTGGAGCAGAGCAGCACAGCAATCAATTAAATGGCAAAGCTGAAAAGCGGGACATCTAACAGTGAATCCGGGGTAGCGGGAAGTGCCATAAATATCGGGACTGTCCCGCTGAAAGCGGGACGGTTGGGAGGTATGCTCAGTGCTATCCAACTTCTGTGTTACCTAGGTCTGGATTTTTCTGGAATAAATGGTGGAGGACCGATAATTGAAGCCAGTGTTAACCACACTGTGTTTTAAAATCGCACCCATGTTATCACAAGAACTTTTAAGACCATATACACGTTACTGGTGGTAGCACACAAAAAAAAAACAAGTGGCAGGTACTCACTGCAGGGATATCACCCATTACTCATAACCTTAAATTTATATGTCACCTCCTTCTCCTCCCCTGTGGATAGCAAAGCAACACCCTGCATATGAATAAATCCTTTAAGGACTCCCCCCAAAAACTATTTCCAAATATCATCCCCCTCCAGGCTCAGCTCTCTACACTGGCAGTGTAGGGCAGGCAGAGTATGGCACACACAGGCAGGCAGAGTATGGCACACACAGGCAGGCAGAGTATGACACACACAGGAAGGATAGGGCACTTGGAGTATGGCACTTACAGGCAGAATATGGCACACACACAGGCAGCGTAGGCCTGGCAGACTATGGCATGCACAGGCAATGCTGGCCATTCAAAGTATGGCACATACAAGGCATAGGGCAATTGGAGTATGGCACACACAGGCAGGGTAGGGCAGGCAAAGTATGCTGCACACAGGTAGCATAGTACAGGCACAGACACTGCACAGCAGGAGACAGGGAAACCTTTCAGGACCATGCAAGTTATTGATCAGGACCACTCTAAGATGAACACTATGTACTTTACTACATACAGTGATAAAATACTAGTGCCCTCTCTACAGTCTATTTGAGGTGTGAAAAAGTGGCCAGTGTGGGCACTTAATTGTCTTAAGATGGCCATATATGGACAGACAGAGTTGGTAGCTAATTAGCCCATGTATGGGACCCTCAGATGGACCTGTCTGACCAATATCTAGCCGATTGTCAATTGGGAATCTTTCAGTGAATAGCCAGCTTTACAGGGATTAACAGGTGTGAACAAGCAGGGCCTTACAATCTTAGTCTAGGGTGTGAATAATGCAGATACCAGAGCTGCACAAGGTAGACCAGCAGGCCACCAGTTGGACAGCACTGGTTTATATATACAAAGGTACTGGGTAGCCATGGAGGTAGCTATTGAAATTGAAATAGGGCTAAGGACAATGCCACCGCTAAACATATACAATGCTTTATTTTCTGAAGTTTCCTCACAGAGCTATTACAGGGAGACATGAGAAGGTAAACAATTATAGTGTACTAAACAAAATATATTTTTTTGTGTAAAAACAACCAAACTGGAAAAAATGTTTGTAAGGTGAACAACCCCTTTAAACTACAAACCCCTTTGAATGAATGGTAGAGAACAATGTCAATGTGATGTGGATGATGCTCTTAGTGCTCTTTTCTCTGCTCTGTCTCTATTTTCTTAACTGGCAGATCAACCAATTCAGCGTTTGACTTGATTTCCTTTTTTGGTTAAAGCCAAAGAGAAGAGGCAAGGAACATTAATAATATTATGGCACGTTTTTTCAGTAAGGAGTGCAGGAAGGGAAGGTAACTTCTGGATGTAGATACAGCTGTGAAACATAAACTTAGCCCATTGTTATGTTACGCTTAAAGATTGTAACTGTTCAGTAAGAATGGGGTAAAAAAGGCAATTGCATGAGGCATTCAAAGCAATAGCAAAAGTAGTTTAGGAGCCACAATGCACTATATTACACTACACTATACTATATTATCTGTTACAATGAAATGGTGTAGGTGATCTTTGGTCATCTGAAATGTGGCAGATATTTATTAAAGGGGTAGTTCTGTAGAAAGTGATATTCTGAGATAAATTGCAACTGCTCTTAATTTTTTATTATTTGTGGATTCTGAATTATTTAGGTTTTTGTGCAGCAACTCTTCTTTTGAAATTTCAGCAACTATCTAGCTGTTATAGTCTAAATTACCCTAGTAACCAGGAAGTGGTTTGACTGGAATATGAATATAAGAGGGCCTGAATAAAAAGAGAAGTAATAAAAAGTTATGATAACAATACAATTTTAGCGTCACAGAGCAATCGTTTTTGGCTGCCAGGGTCAGTGACCCCCTTTTGACTCAGAAGAAGTCATTTAAAAACTATACAAAATAAAAAATGAAGACCAATTGAAAAGTTGCTAAGAATTGGTAATTCTATAACATACTAAAAGTGAACTACCCCTTTAAGCTACTATAATACATGATGTTGAAAGCATCTTCTTTGCACAGGAAATAAAGTACAAAATCTGATTGACTGAGTGTCCATAACATGAAGACAAGATGAATAGAAATATAGAAATGTAAATCACACCAAAATATGCAAAAAAGGTAAAAGGTGTAATTTACATTCCCCACTTACGCATTCAAAGTACTTGTCTAACCAGCACTGGGGAAAGCTGCACTCTATCCCTCGCACAGGATCAGGCACGAAGAGCACAGCAGAGCATCAGGAGGTGCTTAGTTCCCTTGGCGCTTGGTGTTCTGCACATGCACAGTAGAGTAAAATCTCGGGTATACTTAATTGTGCATGTGTGAGCAGGATTTCATACAGGGGAAGCCTGGCACCAGTGGTAGAAAGGTAAGAAAAATGGCGACACAGTTCTCAGTTTTTTTCCAAAGACTTGTGCAGTTTTCCCCTAACAGAAGCCCCAGCTGGGGAAAAACACTAGCAATCGATTTCACTAGAGGGTGCCTAACATTTTACATGTCCTTTAATGCATTTTCAATAGTCAGATACACTACCTAACGCAGTAAGTGCTTTGTGAATGGTTATATGTGGTGCAAACTAACTAACTTACTATTTTAGAAGGATCCTTGGCAAGATATTCCTGTGATTAGTGCTTCTTACTTTCACTAAAAATAGCGAAACAGAGGATACACAGCCATTCTTAAGAAAACTTGAAAAATAGTGCTGTAACATGAAAAAAACATGGTAAAATCCATTTACAGTATAAAATGTGGGAAACCTTAAAGGGGATCTAAACCCTACAAAAATGTGTATATATATTCAATATAAAGTTATTAAAGATTTTGCACCTCTTTTATGTCAGAAGCGGACATTTCACTCGTTCCTTGTTCTCATGAAATTCCCATGCCTGATGATGCGCAAAATGGCCATCTGGTGTATGCAATAGCTTTACAGAGCAGCGACGTCTCACACATTGCTTCACTCATACCCACCCTATTGCATCCAACTGCACAATGCCAGGCTGCCATTTCCTTTAAACTGTGTTGGCAGCCAAGGACCTGCTGATTTGATTGTTTGCAAGTTTTCTGATTTACTGTTCTGGTGTTACAGAAATATAATTTAAAATAGAGATGCTTCTGTTTTAGGCTAATGGCACATGTAGCTGTGCCTGGGCTTTCTTTGCCTGGATTTTTTAGCGTGAAAATGCATACTTTCTTGTTTTTGTGCCCAAATTAGATCCATATGTCTTTGTCTGTGGAGAAAATGCAGGTGGGGATAAGCTGAGGCACAGTTGTTTGAATAAGACTATGAATAGTAGGTGGATTAAATAGCAAAATAAGTAATACAATTATCAATATCAATAAAATTATAGCCTTACAGAGCAATAGTTTGAGAGCTGGAAAGAGGCAGAAGAATAAGGCAAATAATTTATAAACTAAAAAAAATAAAGTCCAGCTGAAAAGTTGCTAAGAATAGGTCATGCTATATCATACTAAAATGTAATTTAAATGCAAACTACCCCTAATGCATTAGTAAGCCCATTCTTTAATCTGGGGGTCCCTGCACAGATTCCCCCACTCTCCCCAAAAAAACGCATCAGAACAGTCATGTTGCCCCGTATGCATAGAAAGGCAGAGTTGATACTGAAAACAAGAAACAGATAGGCTTCCTGCTTTAGCATCAGGGAGCTGGGGACAGGTAATGAAATGGCCAGACAGAGGGGCTGCCAAATGCATTCCACTCCTTTTTGGTTCAATTACTGGGGTGTCTGTTTAGTCTAGGGGAGTGATGGCCTGTGCAAAGACCCATTAACATATGGGGTTACTTATCCTTTAAGGACCATTTTTATAAAGGTGTTTAACAATAGTTTGTGTTACAGCTTCATGTTTGTCCTTGTGAATTGTGATCATTGAAATAATTTATTATAATCAACATATTTATTTTAATGTATCTAATACCTTAAGTCTAATTTTTTTACTGGTATAACCCATTGAAGTCAACCGGGCAAATTTAGGTAGAAGAGAATTTCTAGCCAGTTTTTTGGCAGTTTTTTCTAAAACTAAAACCTCTTTATTGCCAGCATTTTGAACGGGGCTAAGGTTAATAGTTTGGGGCACATTTATCAAAGTACAATTGATTCCGAAAACAAAACAATAGTTTTCGAACTGTGTGTATTTTTTGCTACTTTTTCATTAATTTGCGCCACTTTTTGTGCGACAAAATCGTATTTGACGCAACAAGTGCAAAAGTTTCGGATTCATTAAAGCATCAGTATCATGACTTTCCTTGGGTCAGATTGGAGCTGCAGAGTGCCATTGAGTCCTATGGGAGACTTTCCTTGGGCCAGGTTGGAGCTGCAGAGTGCCATTGAGCCCTATGGGAGACTTTCCTTGGGCCAGGTTGGAGCTGCAGAGTGCCATTGAGTCCTATGGGAGACTTTCCTTGGGTCAGGTTGGAGCTGCAGAGTGCCATTGAGCCCTATGGGAGACTTTCCTTGGGCCGGGTTGGAGCTGCAGGGTGCCATTGAGCCCTATGGGAGACTTCCAAAATCATGCACAGAAGGATCAAAGTCAGAAAAGTTTTTCCGCTGTTTATGATCATTTGGATACAAACATTTTGTGACTTTCGGATTGTCAATACGATATTATTGTGACTATTACGATTTTTTGTAAGCATTTTCGTGACATTTCTGATCATCAGAAATTATCGTATCTAATCCGAATTTTACTCATTTCAGTATTCAAACTCGTACTTTGAAGAATCTGCCCCTTAGGGACACATTTATGAAAACGCGCGTTCGAATCCTGAATGGGATAAATTTGGATTGGATACGATAATTTCTTAAGATCGCAAGTATCACAAATATGCTTAAGAAAAAATCATATTAGTCATGATAATATCGTATTGGCGATCCGAAAGTCCTGAAATTTTCGTATCCGAACGGTCGTAAAATGCAGGAAAACCTTACCGACTTTGATCCTTCTGTGCATGATTTTGGAAGCCTCCCATAGGAATCAATGGTACTCTGCAGCTCCAACCTGGCCCAAGGAATGTCACGATACCGAAGCTTGAATGTATCCGACAATACAATTTTGTCGCCCAAATTTTGTTGCAAAGTACGAAAAAGAGGCGAAAAATACGAAAAAGTCGCTCAGGAATGAAATAGTCGCAGAAAATACGCCGATCGAATGCTTGGAGTGTTCGTGGATTAGTAAATGTGCCCCTTAGTGTTGCTTCTTAAAAAACAGTTATTCATATATCTGTGAATGTTACTTCAATATGAATTTTGACATTAGTCTCTGTCACGCCTGTAAATAGCCCTGTTCTCTAAAGGTATCTGTAGTGTCAACAGCAGCTGCATTTCCACTTCACATGACAAGGTTACTGAAGTGATAACAAATTCCTCTCATGCATCTTCAAAAATATGTGACAAAAGTAGAATAGGTATCTGTGCTGTGACTCCTGTAAGAAATGACAGCAACATGACGGAGTGCATTTTATCCTCTATTCAGCAAGCCTGTTTTTGAACTTATTAACCATGGATGGTTATTTGATATCTTAAACGTGTGTCATATTGCTTACAGGCTATATTAGGGAACTTGTGATTAAATACAAAGAAACCAGACGGAAACTTTGACTGCATACTGTGGCTTCAGCATATTCCCTTTAAAGCTTAGTGGAGGATGGAGTCAACATTTATACACATTTTACAGGTAATGTTGACCAGTAAATTCACAGTAAAATTTATGTGGTGAGAGGAGATCTATCCTCACTAGAGGGAGTCAGTTTACTGCAGATTGTATCATTGTTATATCAGAAACTGTTGTAGATGAGGTCTAATCGTTTAAAAAAAAAAAAACTGCTCCACAAGACAAAGCATAATTATTTTCCCTTTATCTGAAAGACTTGTGTGGGGATTTACTGAATACCCTAGGCAGCCCAGTCATATACCTCGCCCCAGCACACCGCCCCCCGGGGGCACATGAAGAAGCTTGCATGCGTACTGACCTGGCTGGTGGGGGGAGATGCAACTCAAAAAGAAGCAGCGGGGGAATGTAACGTGGACTAGGGATAAGCATCTGAGGTACCTTCCTGGCGCCCCCCCCAGCATTGCGACTTAGGCAGCTGCTTCATCTGCCTACGCCTAGTTCCGGCCTTGGGTATTCTAATTATGTTGGGTTGAAAACCCCAACATACTGTTCTTCGACTTTGACTTATTCTTCTTCTTCTTCTTAGCGCCCCCCATTTTCTAAACGCTACTCCTCCTACAGTTTTGGGGGTACAACAACCAAACTCCCCACACTTCTTCGCCCTATAGCGGAGTAGGTAGCTTGTGCTTTTCTAAGCGATCCGGCCCCCCGTCTTTTTGTGGCGCCAATTCGAACCCCCCAATTTTCCCATTGACTTTGACAGGGAAGATTTTCAAACTGCTGCCACACTTACAGCTTTGAGGCTACACCTCCCAAACTTGAATCACATAATAATGGGGTCACCCTGAATGAAACAGCAACATTTGTTGCATGACCCAAAGTGGGAGGGGCCAACAACAGCCAATCAAATTTCACCTGTTGACTTTAATGGGGAAATTGAAACTGCTGCCAATCTTACAGCTTTGAGGCTACACTCCCCAAACTTGAATCACACAGTCATGGGCTCAGCCTGAATGAAAATATGATGATTGCTGGATGCCCAAAAGTGGGCGGAGCTGTGAACAGCCAATCAAATTTTATCTATTGATTTAGCGGAAATTCAACCTGCTGCCAGTCTCACAGTAATAACACCGGGGTCCCCAAACTTTTTACACTTGGTCACTAGGGGACTGCAGTTATGGATTTGAAAAGTGGGCGGAGTCACCAACAGCCAATCAAATTTCACCTATTGATTGATTTTATGGAGGAGTGCGGATATACGGTGAATAATAGCAGCTGCTATTATTCACCGTATATCCGCACTCCTCCATACATCACTCACATTAGTATCTTCACTTTCCCATAATTCGAATAGCTGTATACAACATTGTTTTATAATAATTTGCCTGTCTCTGTGTTTTTAGTTGTTTTTTTTGCTCCTATTCTACATTGCCTGATGAAGCAGGAAAAGCCTGCGAAACGCGTTGCAATATTGTTGTGAATAAACTATTATTGAAAATTACCACTTTTGTTGGTATCTGACCGGAGGAGGCGCCTCTGTTTTGTCTTATCATTTGCACAGTCACTGGGTGACTACGCATTCAAGTTTTTTTTTTTGTTTTTTTTTAAACCGCAAAGTGGGAGGGGCAACAACAGCCAATCAAATTTTACCCATTGACTTTTATGGGAAAATTTAAACCGCTGCCAATCTTACAGCTTTGAGGCTACACTCCCGAAACTTGAATCACATAGTCATGGGCTCTGCCTAAATGAAAATATGATGATTGTTGGATGCCCAAAAGTGGGCGGAGCTGTGAACAGCCAATCAGATTTTACCTATTGACTTGGTGGAAATCCAACCTGCTGCCATTTCTCACAGTGATAACACCGGGGTCCCCAAACTTTGCATGGTTAGGCACCAGGTAACTGTGGTTCAAGGTAAGAAAAAGTGGCCAGTCAGAGTTTACCTATTGACTTTCAATGGGGAAATTCAATCTGCTGCCATTCTCACATAATTAACACCAGGGTCCCCAAACTTTTCACAGTTGGTCACTAGGGGACTGCAGTTTTAGTTTTGAAAGGTGGGTAGAGCCACCAACAACTACCGTATATACTCGAGTATAAGCCGATCCGAATATAAGCCGAGGTACCTAATTTTACCTAAGAAAACTGGAAAAACGTATTGACTCGAGTATAAGCCTAGGGTGGGAAATGCAGCCGCTACTGCTAAGTTTCAATAATCAAAATAAATACCAATACAATTACATTAAATGAGGCATCAGTGGGGTATATGTTTTTAAATATTTATTTCAAAGATAAACAGTAAATTAGCTCTGTAAGTGGAGAAGAGGGCCAACAAAAACAATATGGTATCAATAATGATGCCTTTAGAGTGCTACCCCCTTAGCTCAATCAGCAACCCAGCTAAAACACAAACAGTTAAAATCATTCAAAACTATATATAGATTATATAGAATATAAAGTGCAATGTCTAGTGTAGAATGGGGCAGGTGAGGGTGGTAGATGAAGATAAATATGGGAGTGGGCCAGGGCACTGGGGGGTCTGGTTGCGGGGGGCCTAATTTGCACACAAAAGACAGAGGGTGCTAGTCTGGAGGGACCCATGGCACCCGACTCGAGTATAAGCCGAGGGTGACTTTTTCAGCACATTTTGGGTGCTGAAAAACTAGGCTTATACTCGAGTATATACAGTAATCAGATTTCACCTATTGATTTTTATTGGTTTGTTGCCAGGGTTCCCAAACTTTGCATAGTCAGTCACTGGGTGACCACGCATTTAAGGTTTTTTGTATTTTTGTAAGTGGGTGGAGCCACCAACAGCCAATCAGATTTTACCTATTGACTTTACATGGGGAAATTCAACCTGCTGCCATTCTCACAGTATTAACACCAGGGTCCCCAAACTTTTCACAGTTGGTCACTAGAGGACTACAGTTTTAGTTTTGAAAACATGGGCAGGGCCACCAACAGCCAATCAGATTTCACCTATTGAATTTTATTGGGTTGATGCCAGGGTTCACAAACTTTGCACAGTCAGTCACTGCGTGACTTCATACTCAAGGTTAGAAAAAGTGGGCGGGCCGCCAAAAGCCAATCACATTTCTTTCATTGTTTTCAGTGGGGATATTTTAACTGCTGCCATTCTCACAAGTTTAATGTCAGGGTCCCCAAACTTTGCACAGTTTGTCACTGGGTGACTATGTTCCAAGTTTAGAAAAGTGGGCGGGGCCAACAACAACCAATCAGATTTCACCTATAGACTTCATATGTTTAAATTGCCATTCTTTAAATATTAATACTAAGGTCTCCAAACTTTGCAGAGCTAGTCACCTGGTAACTGCGGTTCAGAGTTAGAAAAAGTGGGTGGAGCCACCAACAGCCAATCATATTTTAACTATTGATTTTCAATGGGGAAATTCAACCTGCTGCCATTCTCACAGTATTAACACCAGGGTCACTAGGGGACTGCATTTTTAGGTTTTAAAAAGTGGGTGGAGCCACCAACAGCCAATCAGACTTCACCTATTGATTTTTTTTGTTTACATTTAAAATTCTGCTTTTCTCACACTATTTATGTCAGGGTTCCCAAACTTTGCACAGTCAGTGACTGGATGACTACATATTCAGGGTCAGAACAAGTGGGAAGAGCCACCAACATCAAATCCATTTCCACCCATTAGATTTCATTGGTTTATATTTAAACTGTTGCCATTATTTAAATATTAATTCCAGGGTTGTTAAAGTTTCCAGAGTTAGTCACTGGGTATTTGCCATTTCAAGTTAAAAAAGAAAAAAGTGGGCGGAGCCAATAAACAGCCAATAACATTTCATCTATTTATTATGGTAATGGTACAAACCGGATTCCAAAAAAGTTGGGACACTAAACAAATTGTGAATAAAAACTGAACGCAATGATGTGGAGGTGCCAACTTCTAATATTTTATTCAGAATAGAACATAAATCACGGAACAAAAGTTTAAACTGAGAAAATGTACCATTTTAAGGGAAAAATATGTTGATTCAGAATTTTATGGTGTCAACAAATCCCAAAGAAGTTTGGACAAGTAGCAATAAGAGGCTGGAAAAAGTAAATTTGAGCATAACGAAGAGCTGGAAGACCAAATAACACTAATTAGGTCAATTGGCAACATGATTGGGTATAAAAAGAGCTTCTCAGAGTGGCAGTGTCTCTCAGAAGCCAAGATGGGGAGAAAGATAGTGGAAAGATAGTGGAGCAATATCAGAAAGGTGTTACCCAGCGAAAAATTGCAAAGATTTTGCATCTATCATCATCAACTGTGCATAACATCATCCGAAGATTCAGAGAATCTGGAACAATCTCTGTGCATAAGGGTCAAGGCCGTAAAACCATACTGGATGCCTGTGATCTCCGGGCCCTTAAACGACACTGCACCACAAACAGGAATGCTACTGTAAAGGAAATCACAGAATGGGCTCAGGAATACTTCCAGAAACCATTGTCAGTGAACACAATCCACCATGCCATCCGCCGTTGCCAGCTGAAACTCTACAGTGCAAAGAAGAAGCCATTTCTAAGCAAGATCCACAAGCTCAGGCGTTTTCACTGGGCCAGGGATCATTTAAAATGGAGTGTGGAAAAATGGAAGACTGTTCTGTGGTCAGACAAGTCACGATTCGAAGTTCTTTTTGGAAATCTGGGACGCCATGTCATCCTGACCAAAGAGGACAAGGACAACCCAAGTTGTTATCAACGCTCAGTTCAGAAGCCTGCATCTCTGATGGTATGGGGTTGCATGAGTGCGTGTGGCATGGGCAGCTTGCATGTCTGGAAAGGCAGCATCAATGCAAAAAAATATATTCAGGTTCTAGAACAACATATGCTCCCATCCAGACGTCATCACTTTCAGGGAAGACCCTGCATTTTTCAACAAGATAATGCCAGACCACATTCTGCATCAATCACAACATCATGGCTGCGTAGGAGAAGGATCTGGGTACTGAAATGGCCAGTCTGCAGTCCAGATCTTTCACCTATAGAGAACATTTGGCGGATCATAAAGAGGAAGGTGCGACAAAGAAGGCCCAAGACGATTGAACAGTTAGAGGCCTGTATTAGACAAGAATGGGAGAGCATTCCTATTCCTAAACTTGAGAAACTGGTCTCCTCGGTCCCCAGACGTCTGTTGAGTGTTGTAAGAAGAAGGGGAGATGCCACACAGTGGTGAAATGGCCTTGTCCCAACTTTTTTGGGATTTGTTGACACCATGAAATTCTGAATCAACATATTTTTCCCTTAAAATTGTACATTTTCTCAGTTTAAACTTTTGTTCCGTGATTTATGTTCTATTCTGAATAAAATATTAGAAGTTGGCACCTCCACATCATTGCGTTCAGTTTTTATTCACAATTTGTTTAGTGTCCCAACTTTTTTGGAATCCGGTTTGTACAATGGGGAAGTGTAAAATGCTGTCAGTCTCACAATTTTTATGCCTGAGTCCCCAAAATTTGCAAAGTTGTTCACTGGGGGACTGCAGTTCAAAAATAGGAAAAGTGGGTTGGGCCACTAACAGACAACCATTGAATTTTATTGGTTTAAATTTAAAATGCTGCCATTCTCACACTATTTATGCCAGGGTGCCCACTGTTTGTCACTGGGTAACTTCGACTCAAGGTTAGAAAAAGTGGGCGGGGTCACCAACCACCAATCACAATTCACCTATTGACTTTTATTAGTTTAAATTTAAACTGCTGCCGTTCTTTAACTATTGATCCTATGGTCCCTAAACTTTGCAGAGTTAGTCACTGGGTAACTGCAGTTCCAGGTTAGAAAAAGGGGGTGGAGCCACCAACCGCCAATCACTGTTGTCACTCGTTGACTTTCGGTGGGGAAATTTAAGTTGCTGCCATTCAGACACTATTAAAACCAGGGTCCCTAAACTTTGCACAGTGGTTTTTACTATATAACTGTGGTCCATGGTCAGAGAAAGTGGGCGGAGCCCATTCAGTGACGTCATGTTTTTCAACCCAACATAAAGTTTGTTCTCAAACTTCCCTTTCTAGTTTCCTCCTAGTCTCACTCTGCAAAAAGGAAGAGGAAGGTTAATTGGCTCCTGATAATACTGACCAGACTGTTTTTGTATGCAATAGGGACTTTGCTTTGTATTGTCAGCAGTAAAAATAAAGGATAATAATACTAATAACTTTAAAATTATATAAATGTTTGAAATCTGAAACATACCATATAAGACATAAAATAGGTAATGGCAGATGGGGGAATTACCTCTTCCATGGGTGACAAAGAACCCATAAATACTTTACCAACCAGATAACTGAAGTTGCTGCCTGTAAAGCACATTTGCAATGCTGCAATTTCAATTTAGCCACACAGTAAGGCATTTTGTGGTGTTCTTTTGCCCATGGGAAAGCCCATTGTTGGCCGTTGACAAAGATCACTATCAAGGAAAGTCAAAATCTATTAAGCACACTATTAAATAGTACAAATATTGCTGTGTAAAAACGCTATATTCCTGGCTTGCCTAATGAAAGATTTACAGAGATACACATACTAGAACCTACATACTTGTTTCAGTGAACAGCGCCGACATCTTGTCAAGCATGTCACAGCGTGTTCCCTACCCCACAGCATGTCACAGAGTGTCCTCCACTCGCAGCTCGGCGGCTCACCAACTACTCCCATCTGTCTTAGAATTCCCCCCACAGCATCATCCTCTGTCGGCAGCACAATCCCCCCCCCCAGTGCCGCCACCGCTCGCAGCTCGGCGGGTCGGCAGCTACTGGCATCTGCATCTCCATCTCTCAAGGAAGAGAGATACTAAAAAACACACCTCTTCCCCGCCGCTCCTTCCACAGACCCCCTGCTCCCCGCTTGTGCCACAAACCCTCTGTCACTCCCTGCACCTGCCCCACGCCTGCATGTCACAGAGTTCAGCTTCGCTGCGTCGCCATGGCAACCAGACGCTCCTGCTGTGTGCGCATGCGCTGCCTACAGTAACAAGTCGCAAAGTCTGGGAAGGAGCGATGTATTATGGGAATCTTCTCTACCCTGCTCAGCGGTTTTTTTTCCTGTTTGGCTTCTGATCTTCTGAACAGGTGAAATATGGGGAGACTTAAGGGCACTATTGAACTGAAGGTATGCCTGCAGCTTGAGATTAACTCTTTATTAGCCTTTCCTTCTCCTTTAAAGCCAGAGTAAAAATTTGCTACCAGGACTGATCCATTACATGGTACTACAGTAGTATCCTAACTGTCATTTTTACTATGTCATCCAATTTACATTATTTAAACAGGACTTTGAATATGAAGGGAACCCCTTCATAATAAGAGAATATGGTTTAAATCTCTATATATTAGTCACATCTGAGACTAACATATAACCAGATAAAAAAACAATACTAACTACAAACCTAAAGTAAAAGTACAGTTTTATATATATATATATATATATATATATATATATATATATATATAATGTATTATAATTCTTTATAGTGAAATAGTTTGAAGGGGAGTCAAAATAATTTAGATGACTTTGTTTTCTTTGTTTTTATATTGATTCATTTGCTTATTTATCTAATGGTAAACCTTACTACATTCTACTATTAAGAATCTGCATACAATGGAAAAACTCAGTTTATGCTATTTTTATTATAATTAAAAAAATCTAAAAATCCAGGTTAGGGCCCTGGCGCACAGGGTGATTTGCTCATCGTTGTCCTCAGATGGTGATTATCACCAATTAAGTGCATCAATTCATCTGTCACTTCAACCAACCACCCTCGGTGAATAAAGTGCTGCCGAATGCAAACAGCTCTGTAGTCAAAGAAGGGCACACCTCTTTGCACTCCATTTTGGGTGTTCAAAAAAGCTGCACCCTTTGGCGCAGGGACAATTAATGGACTAGAGAAAGAAAAATATAATTGATAGAAAATATGTACTCTCCTGCAGATCAGGATGCAAAATGTATACTCTGTACTCTTCTGCAGATGTTTATTCATTTTTTTGTGTATTTTCAACCAAAAAATTCTGGAGCTTAGTTCTAATAATATAAATTTAGATCAATGCCGTTTGGTGCATTGGAAGGTGCAAAAAATATTATCCTGAATGCAGTATGGGCTGAGTAAATAAGTCATTTTTGACCACAGGATGAGCCCCAGTAGAGGTTCCAACACAGGGCCTTGTGATTTTTCGTGCATGTGGGGGGGGTTCTGTAGGAAGATTATTTCTGATGGCCACTGCTCCCCCTTGATCCACAGGAAGCAGTGTGGATTTGGTCTACTGGTTTATGTTAAACTTTTCATTCTGTCTGGACTCTCTGTCTGACACTTATGATCCAGCTGTAGGGAATTGCCCCCTCCTATACCATATGATGGATTATTAATCTTTTTGCAATAACCAAGGTTCTGGAGTTACTGTCCTGAGTGAGTTTCTGTCCTAGTATCCAAGTCAAGTTATTCGTATTATCACTTATCTGCCGCCTTCCCTAACCTAGTGCCTGAACTCTGACTTTGCCAGCTGCCTGCTTAGACCATGGCCTGTACTCATACTGCAAGTTATACACATTTCTTCTGGAGTCCTTGTCTTTCAGTTTTTTTATTCTTATATCCTTTGTTAAAATACAGTTGTTTGTCAAACCTCTGTATGCCTGCTGAAGGTTAAACAGCACCTAAGCTTCTTAAAACCAACCAGCATTTCTGACAGTAATCAATGCAATTAAAGGTATGAACTCTGAAATGGAAGTGAACTGGATTTGGGTCCTAGAGGATTTACTGATTTCTGGACCCATAAGATGGTCTCCTGTTATGCTGATGGCACAATCTAGTGATCTAAGAGTTTTCTGGTGGGATCTTGGCACCCCAGTACGACACTGTTTATCCCACATATAATGATGTAAATGTGTTGATTTTGCAGGAGCTGAAATGACAGAAATGATAGAACATATGGGGGTATGTTCACATTGGGGCCCCTACATGCTACATACGTAGGTAAACCTATACATACTGGGCATCAAACTGTTCAGGGGACCTTTAGCATTCAAATTTAGGGTGCTTTATCTTGGTACCTAATGCTATGTGGGAGATAAGATGCTGCAAATTGGAAGCTTTGAGGGGAATTTTGGAAATATCATCAAAATCGCCATCTTTAGGAAAGCTTTGCAGCTTGGTACTTTGGAGTAGATAGACATGGGTACCCATTTTGAATTCAGGGGAATGTGTACTTTCCAAAAATATATGACTTTCTGGGGTGAGTGTACTTTTTACTAGCTTTATCCAACATATAATGATGTAAATGTGTTGATTTTGCAGGAGCTGAAATGACAGAAATGACAGATAATATGGGGGTATGTTCACATTGGGGCCCTACATGCTACATACTTAGGTAAACCTATACATATTGGGCATCAAACTGTTCAGTGGACCCCTGGCATTCATATTTAGGGTATTTTATTTGGTTACTTTATGACCTGTAGGAGATAAGATACTATAGGCTGGAAGCTTTGAAGCAATTTTTTAAAAACTTCACAAATTTTGATAAAAACCAATAAATTTAGCAAAGCATTGCGACTTGATAGTTTGGAGTAGACAGACAGTTGTGCCTATTCTGGATTCCCCAGAATCTGTTCTTTCTAAAAAATGTATACTTTTCTGGGATAAACCTTCTGTTAGTGGAATTTTTAGCCTTGAAATCTAAAGTATGCAGCTTTCTGAAGCTTTCTTTGGAAATTTGGTAGTGTACTGCTGGGAGTTCTTGACCTATACAAGTGAGAAATCTCCATAAGACTATATATATTTGGTATTGGCACGTTCCAGAGACATGGGACTTTTCAGGTTTTTTGTGTGTATTTTTGTGCATAACAAAAAATACAATTAGATTTTTTTTTTTTTCATTTTTAGACATTTAGAAGCCTATATCTTGTTACAGAATTGGAATTACACAAAACTTCTCCCATATTTTGAAAGCTTAGGTTGTCAGAAAAAAAAACTATATATTGTTTTCCTGGGTAAACTAAAAGTCCCTCCGAGGAAAGGCCCCTAAAGTGAAACAGTGCAAAAATGTTCAAAAACTGTCTGGCAATACAAGTTCTGCTTTGACCAAAACGGCTGGCAGTGAAAGGGTTAAAAGGAAATTATTTTTAAAAATTGAATTATTTGATGGCCTTCCCTTAATTTGGAGGTTTCTGGATAATGGGTTTCTTGAAAACAGAACCCATACCTGTATTTTAATTGCTGAAAAATGATTGGATCTTGGTCAGTTTTTGCAGCACTTGCTATTGGTCTGCCTGCTGACATATTCTCTCTAAGAATGCAGATCTGGTTCTATGTAATAATTTCTTTAGGGGTCTACAAGGTTTAGTGTGTGTCAACAGAAAGACCAGCATCCAGTAAGGGGTATAAGAATTGATTATTAACTTAAAATAAACCAACAAATAAAATTATTTGTCTAAACTGTAGCAAGATCTGAAAAGGAACTGATGCAAGAATATTTCTCTCCGCTAAAATCATTATTTCAGCCAACCGATGCACTTCCTGGTGCCTTTCCAAAAGTCTTATCACAAAGTAAGAATCTGTGTTTCATGCTGAATTCATTAATGCTATTTACTTTCCCTTTTAAGTCACAACTTTCTCAAGCCAACAAGCTATTGTGAAATTAATTCCAAATGGAAGGGAAATTTCAACTCCATCTTTTGAAATAACTTTTTAGTCAACTGTTGCTGTCAGCTACTGCTACACTGGAGCACATAATAGATGACTAATGCTCAAAAGCATTTTATACTCTCTTAAAGTTTATTACTCTTCCTGTTTTAGCTAAAAAAAAACTCTGTTCACTGGCAAAGCCTCTCCATACCTTTTGAGAACTCTTTAGGGCCCATGTTTGTTAAGATTCTCATTCATCCAGGTAATGGTATATCTGTAGTAATAAGTCAAATCAGCTGGGCTTACTGTGTTTTTTCTTGAAGATGTTTCATCAGTCATCCAACTGGCTTTCTTGAGAATGTCCAGTTGATTTGACTTATTACTACAGATATCTTTAGGGCTCAATTACAAAATTAGTGTCAAAATGCAATTCTAGATGCAATTTACCATATTTTTTACTCACAATCCAGTGGTTTTCCCACAATTCCAGCATCGTTGTGAACAAGAATTGCGGTGCACCTGCTGCAATTGCACTAGCTGCTTCAAAATAAATACAGTTGCAGTTTTGCATTTTAATGAATTGGATGCAACTGCGCTCAAAGTTTCAGGGTAAGAGTGGGGCTTGGTATGATTTCCAGTGTTTAACATTCTAATGCCATTTATTTGTTATTTCCTGGGCACAAGTCTGCCGCACCTATTGATGCAGCCCCCATATGGCATGCAGGAATTACCACCAATTTAAAGGTTGCAATAGCTTCAGGGTATCCCTGTGTCAATAGGAGCACTTTTATGTGATTCAACTAATTATGTAGAGCACTATTAACTGATGAATTTTGTAAAAAAAAAAACATGTCTTTCCTTTACAGAATCCCTTTAAGAAGAGAAATTGCCCAGTAGGAATCTCACAGGTTTGGGACCTTAACTTTTTGTGAATAAGAGTTATTTTTGCCTTAAACAATGACAGAAGTCTAACTACTATAAATGTTTCCTATAAAGTTATTCCAGTATTGGGAATAATATATCACCACCTGAGTTATACCATTTGACCACCCGGTCTAGGAGTTTTCCAGGAATGTAAGGCCTTTAAAGCCTGCAAGAGTTCTTTCAATGTACTAGGGATTCAAGATGTTTAATTAAATCTATAGTTAGCTTAGGTAAGTTTTAGCCAAATACTCATCTATCTGCCGCTCTGTCATATGATGGATATAATGTTGTATAATAATTAACAAAATCCTTCTTAATCGTGTGTGGGTTGCTTACCACTTTCCCTGTACTATTAAATTCGATAATTGTTTCTGGGAATTCATCCTATTTAACAGCAACATCCCAACTTTTTTTTGACATATTCAAAATATTGCTTAGAGGTAGCAATGAGCGAATCTTTCTAGTTTCCAGTTTTGCTAAGTTATTTTTTTTTGCATCCATTGAAGTCTGTTGGTGTTATTTAGTGGCAAAACCTGGTGAAAAAAATCACTTATCACTCGAAAGGGAGTAAAAAGTGCTTTTTTAAGTATAGATTTGCAAATGCTAAATCCCTCTGGGCTTTAATCATATTTGACAAATTAACTTTAGATGAATCTTTAACAAAATTTTGCTCTGCAAGTAATTATACGGATTTCAGATCACCCCCATATCCTCATTTATTTTGCTGAAATTGTACCACCATCAATATACCTTTTATTACAGCCTTTGATATATCACAACATTTTGATGTTGCGGTACCAGCATTTACCATTTAGTAACTTTTATGCACTTTTAAATTGTAAATTCCACACTCTCATCTACAAGCAATACAGGGTTTAGTCTCCACATTTCCATGATGGCATGGAAGTGGAAGGAAATCCTTAAAGGCTATAGCCAAATGTTTTGTTAAAAGTAGGAAAACAAGTAAATTGTCTAGTGCCAAATTCCTCAATCTTCATATCGCAGTCAAGCTCATATTTTCAACCCATACACCCAGTGCTGATTGTTAGGTGGCCAAAGAGGCTGGACTCTGGGTTGGCCTGACCCTAAGGGGCCTCTCCTGCCACCAATGCCTGCACCTCTCTGCTCCCTGCTTCCCAATTAGTACAGAAAAGGAGGAGAAAAAATTAAAGATGGGAGTGCGTTAAACTGTGGAATGCACAGACAATATTTTTTTTACATTATTTTGAGCCAGGCTGAGAGAGACAGCATTGAGGCACCAGGAAAAAGAAAACTTTGTGACATTCTGTGTTTTCAATCTATCCATTTCTGTGGTGTTCTTACTGCTATTTCTGGGGTTAATGGAATTCTTCTTGGCCAGTTTTGCAGTGATTTAAATGGCATGTTCAGGGTTTATGGAGTACTCATTGGCTAGTTACTTGCATTTGCTAAATATATATTTTCTGTATTTATTTTGCTGGAATATTTGTGGTTAATATGCTTATTCATTTTCTGTAGTAATTATTCTGACACGCTTGTGGTTAATATGCTCATCTATTGATACTAGCACATTTGGGATTAATATGCTCTTTATCTATATTTTGTAGTCATTCCTCAGGTTTGGCTCCTGAGGAAGCATGCCGTGAGCACGCGAAACGCGTTGGGCTTGTTGTTGTGTCTGATATACTGCTTCACACTGTAAGTAGCCTGCATTGTGCAGGGGCTTTATTTTATATATGAAACTATTTTATACTATTTTCGATTCCTCTTCATTCCATATACTCTGAGGACTACACTGCAATCAATAGCCGAATTGACTTCTCTACATGCTCTTAATTTAATCAAATCTGGTAAGCATTTACTTTGGACACATCGTGTGGGTGTGATACACTGCATTGGGCTGATGTATAAGCACTTTTGATTGTTCGATTCACCTAATATATTTGCACATTTTGCACCAAATTAGAACGCTAAAAATCTTTTAGCATTTTAGTCACAAAGAAAGTTTTGCACTAGTTTTGCTTTTGTTTTTCTCTAATTCCATGCGCTTCCATCAACACGATTACACACATTATACTAGCATATATGGGTAACTATGGCTAAAGGGAGTGCAAAAGTGGAGCTTGGTGCAGTTTTTTGGGCCCCAAGCTTAACTTTCAACTCAACCTTAGGCCCCATATTTTTATTAGTTAATACTGCTTGTCCACATGTACAGTGAAAGGTGGGCAGTGTTGCAGCATGTGTATTTATGTGTTTGGTGGTCCCCTGGGGTTAATACATATAGTTGCATCAGCCTGGAAAATACTAGATAGAAAACTTCTACAAGAAGCTCTTCCTTAAATTGAGAAGGAACTATATATATTTACCAAAAACCAAAATATGCACCTTACCTACAGTAGCGTATAATATACCTGCCCAACTGATCTTCTGTCTTTGCTAACATTTCAAACATGTCCCGGGAACTATAGAAGACTGTATGGATCTTTATGACTTTATGTATCTGCAACTTTCTTGTGAGCAGAAAAGTTTGAAGACCTCTGCCATAAGGTATGAATGATCTGCCACATACCCCTTATACATTAATGAGTTCTGGTAAATGGGGTAAAGTCATAATGCACTAACAAGGGATGGCTCTGGTCTCAAGGATATGCAGGTTAACCAGGCCATACAATTACAAACCTTTTTTTCATACATAAAAATGTGCACATCTGTGTCTTATTCTGTGACAAAAATACCCAGTGACATATGTAATAACTTAATATTTTACATAAATTCTACCAAGACACAACCGGGTTGATTCAGTAAAGGGCGATAAAACAAGCGCTATTTATAGCATGCGTTAAAAATGTTATCGCTTATTTTTTGTGCTCGATTCACTAAAAGGACACCCGTCATAATTAAGACGTGATGTTCTTTGCGTTATATAACTTGCGATGAGCGTTTTCCTTGTGTTAATTCGCGCCGCGTGCGTTATTTCCCCGCTGAGCGCGATATATTTCGCCGCTTGCTATATTAGCGCACGATTTTACGCACGTAACCATTACTTTTGGAAAACTACTGTTCTGAAAATTACCATTTCCCTGAAAACTGGAGGATGTATCACTCTAGGGCCAACACATACTTGAAAAAATCCCACTGCAAAGTCCATGTTGTGTTGCCAAAAGCTCACGAACCACAATTTTCTTTAAGTACCGCCTGCCCCAAGTAGGTGTTAATATTCGCACAGACTAATGCGATATTTAGTGCGTTTAATGCTTCATATGTGTTTGTGAATCATGCGTTAGTATTATTTCTATTCGCTAATTAACGCAATGCCAGGTAAATATCGCATTGCGATAGTGCATTTTTTTTGCGCATGTGATATGCATATTAACGCATGCGAAATGACTTTGATGAATCGGGACTTAATTATCGCATGCTTTTTAATGCAAAAAAAGCATGCGATAAGCGTTATCGACCTTTAGTGAATCGGCCCCAATGGCTCAAAGAGGGCATTTAATTAGGTTTCAGTTCATTTAAAGAAAAACCATCATCTGCTGATATTTTTCAGTATTTATATTGCAAACAAACTATTATTAAAATTCATATTATGAATATTGATTACATATGAGTGCCAGTATGGATGTGAGCAAGGATACACAGCATTTCTTAAGTGCCTGGAAGCACCTGGATTGTTCCAAAGGCACATGGTGTATGGCCAGAGTCACACATAGCAGATCATCAGCTTTTCTAAGCCTACATTTCTTAATGAGAATGTATATTTAATAAAATACATTTTATTAAATAGAATACTTTGTGATAAAACATTTACATACACATTTATTGCATATTTGAGATCCCATGTAATACTTAGACAAGCAATAAAAGTCTTCATTTACTATATACTTTGTCCCAGTTTCCTAATAACATGTTTGTATTCATGTAATGTTCAAAATAAACACCATAGAGAGGAGTAAACAGACTAATATAGAGAAGTAAAAATAGCAGAAACTACCGCGTAAAGTTACCAAGTTATTCTTTCCTTCTTGTGGATCCCAGAATGTGTTTTTGCTAAGTATAGAATTTCATAAGACACATTCTCATGGGGTTGCTGGAGCATGTCTCGCCTGTACATTTGACAGTCTAGACAAAAGAGGCCCTAAAGTTGTACAGAATCTACTAAGAATGATTTCCTAATGGGCTTGGAATGGGTAGAGTACGAGTCCGGCAGGTCCTAATTTTAACGTTATGTGCTATTAAAGTAAATACCTTACCATATTACTATGACTGCTGCCATATGTGACAACATCCTGTCTGTAGAGCCACAAGTAATATGTCCCACTTACATTTAATTCACTCATATGAAATCTGTGTTGGGTTTGTTTAGCCCTCATTTACAAAAGTATGTATATATTTTATTTATAGAGCACTTCTTGTGCAGCACTCAATATTTCTGAGGTAACATGTAATAGCCTCATATTTTACCATTAGTATTAATATTTTATAATACAGTATAATATACACATTTAATCAACCATGTGATACTGCTGCCCATCAGAGCTTACAATTGCTCTGCTTGCGAGGTTTCCTTTTACAATTGGTCTTTTATTCCAACAAGATGTTATAGAGAGACATTTCCAAATACTCTGGTTAAAATGCCACATTTTAAGTAAAAAATGTAGTTCATTTGGGATGTTGGCTTTAATAATGAAAGATAACACTGCACCTGTTGCACTGGAAGAGAGGTGAGAATAAGTAATTAAGGGCATTTAACACTTGATGTAAGCCCTCTAATGCCAGTTAAAGGATACATCTCATTGTAGGATTTGGTTGAGAGTCACTCCTAATCAGGTTCTAGCTCATATGTGATTTTATGAATATCTACCTCTTTCATTCCTACCAAGGCGGAGAAACCACTATTATTTATGAGGACTAAAGATTAAAAACTCCCTCTGCCAAGGGTAAAAGGGTGCACCAAAAATGGGTCTTAGCAAATTCCCTACATCCCACCCCCCATCCCTGTTTCAGGAATTAAATCTGGTGACACTAAATATTTATGTAGGTCAGAAAAAATTATTTGGCTTTCATATTTATCACCCATGTACCCAGCACCAGTGTCGGACTGGGGAGACAAGGGCCCACCAGAGAATCCGATATTAAGGGCCCTCCATCCGGAGCCCTAATATGTCTTCCTCTTTCTAAGAAAAACACTGATATTTAAGGGATTCATAGTTAAAATGTAACTGATTACCAATTTGCCTTCTAGATTTAAGTTCACTGAAGTTTATGGACAACATTTTACACACATAGACATCACAGCAGTCACTGTGGCAGTCTCCAGAAGGACACATTTAGGACTAATTGTATACAGGGTCGGACTGGAGGGTGAAGGGCCCACCAGGTGCCCCCAGCCAGGCACTTCCTAACCCCCCCCGAAGGGGCCCCCTAACCCCCCTCGCAGGGCCCCCCACCCGACGTCTTCCTCCGAGCACGTAAATTTGATGCGTATGGGGAGGATCGGTCAGGAGGGGGAGCACCGGCAAGGGTCGGGTCTGGGCCACCTGATTATATGTGGACAGCTGTGTTCTCGTGCGTGTTCTGTTTGTTGCATTAATGCTAGTACAAACTGTGTAAGTGCAATACAGTGGCAACAGACAGATTGCAAAGAACAGCACAGACAAAGTGCAGGCAGAACATTTCTACAGCTCAGACTATAGTGTTGCTTGAGAAATGTATTAGCTCTTGCTCTCCCATTTACACTGTGCAGTCTTTCTGAGAAACCACTCCTCTTGTTTATGTGTGGCAATGGTCATTTCCCTGTGTCCCCATCACTCCTCAACTAACTCTTTCCTATCTCTCTCACTAATAGGAATAAATAAAACACCTGGAATGGGTAGCAAAGAGTTTATGCCCTGTGATCCAGAAAGGGTAAAGGTGGTCAAAGTTCAGGGCCCACCAGGAAAAGTCCCAGCACCCCAGAAGGTCGCTTTGATACTACCCAGCACTAATGGTCTCTACAGTGGTAAAAAAATGATGTTGAGCATATAAGTGTCACCTTTCAAGCACACTTTTTCCATGAAGTGAGCCATAGTTATGACAGCCTTTTTTTAATGTGTTGTCTTTCTTTCATTTTTTTAAATAACGGGTGGGCAAACTTTTAGGCTCAGGGGCCACATTGACTTTTAAAATTTGGCAGACGGCCGGGCCAGCGCTTACATGCAGGTTTTTTTTATGCCAAGTCTCGCGTGATGAGACTTGCAGAGTCGGGACAAAGCAAGACACACCATTCCTCAGCGGGCCGGATTAAAAAGGCCAATGGGCCATAGTTAACCCACCCCTGGTTTAAATACATCTGTTTCCTTTTTTCCAGCCCATAAATATCTTTCATGTGAACTGTTCTCCTTAAATTTAGTGATAGTAGTGACCTGGTGGTGGGGAAACAAAGTACTGTTTCTATTTTTGCTGATGACACTAAATTGTGCAAAAAAAAAAATAAGTTCCATGCAGGATGCTGCCACTTTGCAGAGTGATTTGATAAAATTGGAAAACTGGGCAGCAAACTGGAAAATGAGGTTCAATGTTGATAAGTGCAAATGTACTTTGGTAGAAATAATATAAATGCGATTTATACATTAAATGGTAGTTTGTTGGGGGCATCCTTAATTGAGAAGGATCTGGGATTTTTTGTAGATGACAAGCTGTCTAAATCCAGGCAGTGTCATTCTGTGGCTACTAAAGCAAATAAAGTGCTGTCTTGTATAAAAAAGGGCATTGACTCAAGGGATGAAAACATAATTTTGCATCTTTATAGGTCCCTGGTAAGGCCTCACCTTGAGTATGCAGTGCAGTTTTGGGCTCCAGTCCTTAAGAAGGATATTAATGAGCTGGAGAGAGTGCAGAGACGTGCAACTAAACTGGTTAAGGGGATGGAAGATTTAAACTATGAGGTTAGACTGTCGAGGTTGGGGTTGTTTTCTCTGGAAAAGAGGCGCTTGCGGGGGGACATGATCACTCTGTACAAGTACATTAGAGGGGATTATAGGCAGATAGGGGATGTTCTTTTTTCCCATAAAAACGATCAACGCACCAGAGGCCACCCCTTTAGATTAGAGGAACGGAGCTTCCATTTGAAGCAGCGTAGGTGGTTTTTCACGGTGAGGGCAGTGAGGTTGTGGAATGTCCTTCCTAGTGATGTTGTGATGGCAGATTCTGTTAAAGGAAATGTAACACTAAATTTTTTTAAGTAAGAAAGCTATTCTACCCTGCCCCAATAACTGCCCTATCCTGCAAACCACTTAGTATTTTAAATGCTTTAATAGAAAATACCTGCTAAAACTTGGCTTCCTGTCAATTGAACTACGGCGATACGGCAAAGGAAGAAGCTGCATCCACTATGCGACGATCGATTGATCGAGCCTAGCCTGACTCCTTCCTATATTTATAGTATGAATGTACTTTGCACACCAGCTAAATTTTCATGTAAATCAGAGTAATACAATCATAAAGCATTGATTATTTGTGTTGCTATACTTTTATTACCACATTTTAGCTAAAATATGATCAATATCCAAAGTTGAATTAGGAACGTTTCATTGTGCCTCTATTTAGGACCTGTGTTTGCAGCTAGGATGCCCACAGCAGACAACAAAGCTTTGCATTTAACATTCAGCAGAATGCTTTATTGGTACAACCATATAAAAAAGATCAGAATCACACATGGAATTAAAGGCACCAAAGCTTGGGGTATAGACAATTTTACCACACCTTATTTAAATTAATAAATATAGAACTTAAAATTACATATGGCATCATTGGACATAATTACTATAGCCCAAAGTTAAAAATATATGTACAAAGCTCAGAAAAGAGCTATTGGAACTTGGCTTGGCATCAAATGACAATGTAACGGCTTTACAAATGAGTTCCAATACTTATTTATTTGTAACTTTATGAGTCTTACTTTTTTATAAGAGTCCATGGAAAGACCTGCAGGACAGCTGTGGAAAGTTACTGGATTCCATTTTATTGGCCATGTATCTGGCATCATGCCACATTTCTTTCACTTGCTGCACAGAGAGACACCCCAATATATAAGTATAGGTAATCTTTTCATTGGCTCCCACAGACCCAAAGCTACTTCAGATACTCTCATCTCTAGTTCTAGGGTTGCAGATGGAGATAACGTCACACATGGTCACACTTTATTGCACAAAAGGTCCCTTGATTTGTTTTATAAGCAAAAATATCATATAAATATGTTTCTGCCTATATTGCTGTTTTTTTTTCCTTGTGTTTAAGCAAATTTCCAAGCATAAATGTTGCAAATCCAACACTTTATCCATACACCTCAATAGGGGCATTGCACAGGTGGAATTGAAAATGCTAAGATAGTTCTGGATGCAACAGAAGCAATGCCTTAAGGAACTATGGTATGAGAAAGCTCAAGAGCCCTAAATTGTTTGACAAATCAGTCGGAGGTGCAGGGGTCTTGGCATAAACCACAGTAGATATCTTATATTGTACACAAAACACCAATAGTTTTCATGTGACTATCACCAGAGCTACTGAACAGGGTATCAGTAAGGTTTAGAGGTTAGAATGTTGCAATATTAAGGGGCAGATTTATCAAAATGTGAGATTAGAGTTTATTACACAAAAATTCACCCAATTTTTATGGGATTTTTAGAAGTGTATTTTATCTATCAAAGTTCGAGTTTATCGTTTGATGTACACTTCCAAAAAAAAAAAAAGAGAGAATGGGTGCATTTTTCTGTGGTGAAAATTCTGCCCCTAAGCATCGCTGGTGGGATGGCATACGGGGCGGCATGATTTGCCGGAAACTTCCGCGACTTTGGCAAATCGCGGCGCCACATATGCCATCCTACCAGTGATTTACATTCGGGGAGATTAGTCGCCCGCAACAAGGAAGATTTGTTGCGCGGCGAGTAATCTCCCCGTGTTTCACAGAAGCCCCAGTCTGCAGAACTTAATAACCCAAACGAAGTTGAACAAACATTTACTATTGATTCTTATTTTGTAATTGTTTCAGCCCTTGTTTTAGAAGATTAATTCTCCTTATAGGCAACCTTAATTGTAGTTGTATTTAAAAATTCTTTAAATCATATGAGCATACTGCAGAGTGAGCCTTATTCATAAGCATTCATTAAAGCAAGTGGGAGTTTTTGCTACTTTTTCTGCAAAGGCAAAGATAAACTAAATTATACTCAAGTGGTCAGATTTAATAAAGAATAATAAACACTTCCTTGACAATATCTGCCAAAAGCATGTGAACAAACATCTCTCAGATATGGGAGTGCCTTTGTTTTATGTCAAACAGATTTGATATCATTTTTAAAATTCGTAATTGGTTAGTAAAACAATTCAAACAAGCAAGCAACAACTTTGGTGCCAGCCATTCACTTCAAGTGATTTTTTTAAAGGGAAACACAAATGTATACAAATGTAAACTGTATATTTGGCTACCTAACAAGGTGTTGTCTGTAGTTTAGTTAATAAAAGAAGGAATATCATTCACATTATGTAACAGATGATAAACATACTTGTAGATGCATAGTGTAGGATTTCTGGCACCACAGCTATCATATCCCTCCCTTGGGGCTACTGATGTCATATTTTTGTGTATACAAGCTAATGCCAAAATGCAGGCTAAGTTTATAACTGCACGCTTAATATATCAGTTAACATGGGGTATTTGTTGGCAGAGAAAGACTGTGAAACATGCTAACAGGGTAATGATTGTACTGACATTAGTCCCCTTTCCTGTGTCTATTTAGAACCATACAGATGTATTTCTGAAACTGTTTCTGCTTCACTGTACAACACAAAGCCACACAGTGGTCTCTAGACTATTGCCACACTTTTTGTCAATAGAATAAATGATCCTTTAAAATGACATAAAATATTGTTGTGGAATGGCTTTGTGCAAGCAAAAATCCATATTTTAAACTTACAGAACAGGAAGAGTTTAAAGAAGACCAATGACACATTTATTGCATGTGCACTATGCTCTGTATAATAATAACCTATATATTGCTAAGGCCTCTTTTACTAACAGAGCAATGCCTCCTTTTCCATAACAGAATAAAAGAGTGCAAGTGAGATGCATGCCTTTATATAGCTACAGTGTATGACAGAATTGATTACATTAGGTTTGTTCATTAAAAAGCATATTTGTCTAATATATAGAAAATGTACCAAGTATCGAAGATATTTTTTTTTACAAATAATGAAAGCCAAGAGTAAATTAGAAGTGTTAAGTCCTGTAATTTACATATAATAAACAATACTCTGGCTATGTTAAAATACAACACACATTCTAAGTTGAAGCATGCAGTGGGAACATGTTACATGCATACATTACCTGTACAACTGCACAGCAGGGATCTTTTACAACACAGGACTATACTGATCTAGTTTTTAGTATTATGAAAAACAAAACAAATATATATATATATATATAAAGAAAATACACAATAAATTATGTAACATAAAGGGGGAAAAAAAAAGCACAGAAATATGTTTCTGCTGGTCGCCAAACACTGAAGATTGGTTTGATTGTCCGAGAAATTCAGATTAATGAAATGTTAGAATTGCATAACATGGCTGCTGTGCTGCTACAGGTGTTAGAAAGTTTCATAACCTGGTAATTATTCTACATCCTCAAGCTTATAAACCTTTCTTTTAGCCACAATACTCAATCAATGGCCTTCAGTATCATCAGTCAGCTTTTCTGAAGCCTAATGGATATACCATAATAGATGGTTCTTTATACTGCATAGCATTGTCCACAATATCTTGACTTTAAGATATAGACCATGTCTTCTATTTCAAAAGGGTGGGTTTCATCTTCATGCACTTTTAGCTCATGAGTTTCCAAAATATTCCTCACACATCCCTAGTCCCTTTATTTTAGCACAAGAAGATATCAGAAATTATTAAATTGCTGTTCTTCTTATAGAAGGGGGCATTGAGGGGGATCTTCCAGATGCCCATCTGGAAGGTGGTCTTCTATTAGCTGGTCTTGCAGGGCGTGAAAATCCTTTTCCATTTGAAGAAGTCCCCAACAATGACAACTAGAACATAAATAAAAGTTTACAAGATTACAGCTGGGCAGTGACAAGTACTGTTATATACAAACAGTTATTACACTAAATTAAAGGGTTCATATACAACTATTATAAAAGAAAAATATATCACTAATCAATCAATTTTTGCCCATACTACCTCCTACTGTAATGGGAGGTACATTTGTATAGAGCTCATTATAAGGAGGTACCCTATAATAAGCTCTATACAAATGTATTCTCCCTAGCTGTTGCCTATACCATAGGCTTATTTGATTAACTACATACCTCCCAAAAATGTTTAGAGGAACAAATGGGATTATCAGTTATGAATGGTTTGAATTTTACTATTCTGCACTGTTTCCCAAATAAACGAAGCCAACAGATATGTCCACCACATTCAACATGTTTAACAAGGGTGTAAACATGTTGAATATGTCAAATATGAGAAAAGCCAAAGCAGATATAACTGCAGAATGCATTTATCAAAGTTTTTATACCCAAAACATGTGTGTGAATACAAGCACTTTGCAGTTATGTCTGCTTTGGCTTTGCTCCTTTCATATTTGACAATATTTCACTAAGATATCTGACCAGACCTAAAAAAAATTCCATCTGCTGCTGCTGATCTTGTGAATGAAGCATCATTGGATCTAAAAGTGGGAGTGGCCTAACATACTCTATCTTGTCCAGATCCACTTGCTTGGGCCTTCAGAAAATCCAAGCTATTTGGCCATCAGTGTGAATGACACAGTGTTTTTTTGACACTTTAGTCCGCAGGTCAATTAATCAGATAGTCTTAAATTTAGCTTCCTTTATGCCTATGGAATTCAAAAACCCTCTAATGAAGTTTAAAGGTCAAAGCTCTCTAGCTCCAAGAACTGTGACTTAGCAGCTTTTCGCTGCAGGGGTCACATTCCAATGACTGTATTTAAGATGCCAAGTGTACGCATATGTGTTATGTCTATTTTTACATAAACAGATCTGTGATGCATGGACAATAACAACAGTAAGATCATCTAACAGCAAGGACAACTAGATTAGGATTAATTTTGAAAATGTAAGCCCTCGGGTTCATCAGGATACTGCAACATCAAAAAATACTTGTTTCTGGAATTATAAAGTTGCTCCCTAAATGTGACAATAATATCCACTTCAAAACTGTTGACTATTTCCATTACTTCCATTACATATTTGTACAATTCCATACTGTACATTTAAATGCCTTAAGGAAGTATGACTTGTAGTAATTTGAACCACACCTGACCCTAACCCTTCCGCTTCCAACCTGACCTGGAAACCCACCTCTGTTTATAAACCTGCACCCAACCCACCCCATTTCACACATCACAAAGGGGGTGGTGCAGGGCAGGCACCCGAGGCAGAGGCCGGACAAAGTAAGGTTGAGGATAGGAAAGACGGAAGAAAAGAGCTCAGCCTGAACAGGCCCGCATCCCACAAATTTTTAAACCCTCCCGTGGGTTTCAGTTGGCCCAGGCATCACTAATAACTTGCCCTAAGACGTCAGAAGTTGACAATTAAACCATATTCTTATTATTTACAGTGTAAGTTCACAGTTCCTTAAGAGTTTTGTATTTTTAAGAAACTGGAATATGGGCAACTAATGAATAAAAATATTTAATAGGGATGCACCAAATCCAGGATCCAGTTCGAGATTCTGCAAAGATTTGGCCTTTGCATATGCAAATTAGGAATTGGATTTCGGTATTTGATCGAATCTTTCACGAAAGATTCAGGGTTCACCAAACCAAAAATAATGGATTAGGTGCATCCCTAAAATTTAACTATCTATATTAAAGAACTGAAGAAGTCTGTACCTAAAGAACAAATGGTGTTGATAAACCAAACACCATCCCTTTAAAAGGTTACATTTACCTCGGGTAGCTTAATGCTTTCAGCATTTTCCCGAAGTTGCCGGTGAATGGACACATCATTACTAAAGCTTGTGGTTACTTGGTCAATCTGGAGCATTTCTAAGCAACGAGTCAATTTTTCAGAGTTAGCATCTGTCAGAAGGAAATCTGAATTTGTCCGTTTCCTTAAAGCATGTTTAGAAATATGATATGGAGCCTTGTTTTCATAGCTCTTCAAAAGCTTTTCCACAACACCATAGTTGGACCTAGAGTCTGCAGATCGTGGTCTCCCTGACAAATTGCTTGGTGTCCAGTTGTGCTCTTGTAGCATGTTTTGGTAGCTACTTCGGCTGTGAGATCCATGTGCTTGCAACTTTTGGACTGTAGAAGTTTCACTCTGTATTGCACTGTTTTCATAGAATTGCACAGTTATTTCAGCCTCATTATCTGGTTTAATATTGGTCCGAGCAGTGCTCAAACTGTGATCCAGCGAGTGAATGCAAGACTCCTGCTTTGCAGGCTGGTACATGTCATGTAATGACTCATGGAAAACTTTGCTTCCCTTTTCTGTCTTAAAAACAATTCTATTAAATTCATCAATCTTTGCTGCTAGCTTTCCATTCGTCATTGCCATTTCAGGTCTGAGTTCAGATGCATTAGGATAGTGCTCTGACATTATTTCATCAGAACAGAAGTTGTTAGAGCATGGCAACCTAGAAACTGAAGTGGTGGAATTCCATGCATCATTTTTAAAAACTAAACTGTCATAATCTGCAATGTTGCCCAGGAAAGGTTTTACTGGGTTTGATTTTTCAAGTGTTCCAATGTCATATAAACAACTTACATGGCACAGTCCATTGTCATTGTTTCTCACAGCATCAGTGTGGTTAGTCGCCACATGATAATGATCATTGTTTACATTCGAGCACGTAGAAGGACCAACCTTATATGTATCAAACGACAAGAAACTTGCAATGTTGCTTGAGAAATATGAAGGTGGAAATGATGGCTCCTGCGAAATCAAGATTGTGCTACCTATTTCTGACTGCTGACTGAGAGAATTACACATCACAGGGCTGTTGACATAATTCTCATTGGACCTTTCATTACTTTTTGACATTTTTGAAGAAGACAGGTTCTTATCTGTTTTGGCCACTTTAGCTTCTGCATCATAGTTCCCACAAGCAGCTGAACTGGCACCCATCCTATTGAAAGGAAAATGAAACAGAAGAAAATACATTTGATAGTGAATCTATAGTAATAGGATAAAGTCACTGTTCTTTAATACTCTTTTTAGTCTTTGTGTTGCTCATAAGCTAGGACCATGTTCACCTATTATCTCACCTATCTTTAGCTCACCTATTATCTAGTCTTAAAACAAAGGGGCTGATTTACTAACCCACGAATCCAACCCGAATTGGAAAAGTTCCGACTTGAAAACGAACATTTTGCGACTTTTTCGTATGTTTTGCGATTTTTTTGGATTCTGTACGAATTTTTCGGATCCAATACGATTTTTGCGTAAAAACGCGAGTTTTTCGTATCCATTACGAAAGTTGCGTAAAAAGTTGCGCATTTTGCGTAGCGTTAAAACTTACGCGAAAAGTTGCGCATTTTTCGCGTAAGTTTTAACGCTACGCAAAATGCGCAACTTTTTACGCAACTTTCGTAATGGATAGGAAAACTCGCGTTTTTACGCAAAAATCGTATTGGATCCGAAAAATTCGTAAAGAATCCGAAAAAATCGCAAAACATACGAAAAAATCGCAAAGTACCGATCATTACGAAAAAAACGCAATCGGACTCCATTCGACCCGTTCGTGGGTAAGTAAATCAGCCCCAAAGTCTTCTGATAAATTTATATAAAGATACTTCACAGTCTGACTTCAGTTGTCTTTATGCTTATTTTCTAAAAACACTGCATGCATATCAGTGAGTGTAACCAGAAACTATTTAAGGGAGCAGCATGGTGGCTTAGTGAGTACCAGTTCTGCCTTGTAGCACTGGCGTCCTGAGTTTGATACCGGCTTGGGGACTATCTGCAAGAAATGTGTATGTTTGTCTATGTTAGCATGGTTTCCTACCACATTTAAAAAAAAATACAGGCAGCTTAAAAAAACTTGACCCTAGTGTGTGCAAATATGACTTTAGATTGTAAGCTCCACGGGGGCTTAAAATTATATATAAGGCTAAACCTGCCTGATGCAATGGCTCCGAGTGCAGGCACAAGGAAAGTCTGATGCTAATGTAGGGGCTGATTCTCAGCCTGCATTAATCTGTAGGCCAAGAATCAGCCTGTTTAGATTTTAGTAATTATATAAAGGGGACCTGCCACTCAGACATAAAGAAGCTGTATACTGAGAGCCCCTTCCAAATTAAAAATAAAACCCAATATCTATTTTTCATATCCATAAAATCCATACCTGTTATAAGCTATAAAAATCTCAACTGTCATATATTGCCTGCCCTGCCTTTAGGCATAGCATTCACTTTCACTTTTATTTCTACACTTGCCAGATGTCACTGCTCTCCTCACATTCCCTCTTTCTACTTGCTGTGCATAATTTTTAGCCTGTGAATGGGGATGTGCCTAAGGTACCTCATTCTAGTGCATACATTACATATTGGGATCATACAAAGTTTGCGTTGATAACAGTTTTCACAAAATGTTGCCTGCCTGTATGCTCAAACTGTGCATGTTCCAAAATAATGAAAGAGACCAGATTTAAATAATATATGTATAATAAGAAATGTTTATTTTGCTCAACTAACACTATAAAAAAGATTTGAAAATATTTCTTAGGGTGGTTGGTCCCCTTTTAGAATAGGCTGCATTGGACTTTAGCTTGTTCTGCTTCCTGTTCAAAATACTTCTATTATTAATGCCGATATTATATGCATTCAGTAGGACAGGAGCTGTGTACGGTGATGCTGTTTGTCATCAGCTGATGGTAGAAAGCTAATTAGTGTGGTTCCCCTGTATGTAACTGGCATTTAATCCAAATACAAAGCCAGCATTTATAAATCTAGCCTACAGCACAGCCATGCTTTGTCTATGCTTGTTTGCAGCTGAAAGAAGCAAGAAAGGAAAATAAGAGAACAAAGTTGACCTTATTTACTCTGCGAAACATATTTATGGGTAGATATTGATCATTTTTTTAAAAGATGTTTTCGCTTGAATTTAGCTATGAGAGAAACATAACCATTAACATGTTTTTCTAAATACAGTACAAAGGCTCCTTTTCTAAATGCTGACCGCAAATCAGGCCAAGCAATCTCTTTCTTAATGTAAAAATTAAGGATAAGAAAATATTTGGCAGCATGTTCAGCCTCTAGGGAAAACTGAGACTGATGATTTATGTCATGTGATCATCTCTTGAACATCTTGGAATCCTGTCATTTAGGTGATAATAATGTTCTGTTTTGTATTGGCAATATCTGTATAAAAATAAAAACAGGATAACATCTGGCCATGAAGTTCTGTTGCCTACTCAGTATTACTTTATGCTATATAGGAACTTATGGGTTTATTTCTCAATTTTCGAGTTTGTGAACTGAACTCGTGTTTAAAAAAAAAAATTGAATGCTTGCTTAGTTATAAATAAACCAAGATTTCAGACTTTTGGTTCCAAGCCCATAATGCAGTCCATCTTTTACTCATGCCCGCCCTTAATAATAACATAAATAACATTTACTATATTGCCATAATAAGTAATCTTAATGTAATTCCAGGAGTATCAATGCAATTCAGCCATTTACCCTAAGTCATATATAAATATATTTCCCTCATCATTCTGTGCCTTTCTATCAAACCCCTAGAAGTAGCAGCCCCACTTTTAGGAATATATAATATATAATTATGCTCCCTTTACTTCTGTTACTTAAGAAAGATAATAATAGTAGGTTCATAATTAGTGGTTGTCAAGACTTGAAGCAAAAATACCTCTATAAACAATTCACCATTTTGCCTCCAAATATATCGAGACACATGACTGGAGCATGGCACAGAATGTGTTTTAGTGGATATTTTTATTAAGTAATGGGATATTAAGTAACTTGTCCAAGGTCACCGGAGCAAATGTTACTGCCCAGTGTATTATCCTATTTGGTACTTCTCATAAACCAGCTATGGTAAAGGAAATGTCATAGACAGTATTTAACACACACCAGCAGAACCTAAAAAAACAACAGATCTCTTGTGTTTCTCGGTTCCTGTATGAAGATTACAGACATTATATACTTTATTTTACCTTCCTGTAGTAAGAGGTGAAAAATATTTCTTTGGATTGGAAAGTTGCAGTAAGTAATATTACTCTTGGTGACTTACTGATAAGTACACACTAAAAGAGTCCATCAACAAGCTATATGGCAAGTTATTCTAGACACATAAAACCCATTATAGTATACAACCATTAGTAGCTCACTAAACCTTTGAGTATTTCATCTAAGGGCTGGTCTACCAGTTTGGACCTACTCTGGTCTCCTAAAGTCACCTTATATAGGATTCACATTTATTAGGACACTAAATTAAATGCAGCAACTGGTAGCTATCAGTCAGGAATCAAAAGTAAGTACAGTTATGGGATCCCTTATACAGAAACCCATTATCCAGAAAGCTCAGAATCATAGTAAGGCCATCTCCTATAGACTCAATTTGATTGAATTAATTCAATTTCCCTTTTCTCTGTAATAATACAACAGTACATTGTGCTTGATCCTACAATATAATTAATAGTTATAAGCGAAATTCACATTTTGGCATTGGCGGATTTTTTTGCGCTATGACTGCAGAAATTCGATGCACAAAAAATTGTTGTGGAAATAAAGTCATGGTCACGTCGCTGTTGTACCAAAAAAGTTGCGTTTGCGTAAAAAAAAATGTGCATGGTAGCCGAGTTTTGGAAATTTTTCGCCAACTATTTTTACTACACTTACGGTATGTAGATCCAAATTACAGAAAGATCCCTTATCCGGGAATCCACCAGGGCCTGAGCATTCTGGATAACAGGTTGGATACCTATACTTATTGGTTGATATGGTTTACTGAACTGAAGCAAACTGCCACTATGTTAGTAAATGCCTTCAGAAAAGGAACCCACTTAATGCATTTAGTACCAAAAAAATTGTACAGCTTGTTTACCTTTTACAGTTGGACTTCAGGCGAATTTCATCTTGAAATTTACACAGTTCCTCGCTGACTCTGGCAATCTCTCGCAGGGCCTGCAGTGAAAGAAGCATTTTCATTTAGCTTACTATGATGAAGTATGAAGATGTCTGTTATAGTGATGACCACTAAGTCACTTACATCATTTAGTGCATCATTCTCTGGTTTGGACATTTTTGTAGAAAGGTATTTTTCAGGTTCCAAAACATTTTGCTGTGGATGTGAGGATTCTGATGTGTGCAGTTTTTTCTCCTTTGGCTTTGGACTATTTTTAGGCACTACTATGTTACTTACATCCATCTTTTTATCTGTGCTTTGCAACATGTGTCTTGCCTTGTCACTGGAATTTCTAGGTTCAGAATTGTATACAGGCACTGAAAACTGCAGGGACTTAGCAGTAATACCATCATCATAACCATTCAGTTTATTTTCTCTCCTCAGTTTCACTTCTTGGTAAAGCTGCAAAGATAAAACATTCAGTGAATTTAATAGTTCATTTGTACTATGTGCAATATGCATAGAACAAAATCTTAATTTTAGATATGACCATTTGTCTTATACATACACAAGCATACATCTAAATTCCCTTCAATATCTGTGACTTGTGTAATGTAAAATTACATTGAATTCTCATTGTGGCAAGATTTTTGTTTATATTCAATTGTCTTAATGAGTCCACAATGCTGTTTTTATTCTTTCATTTCTTTAGCACTATATATTAAAATAATTGAACACCCGGCACTTCCTAGCTGGTACTGTAATTTGAATGCAACACTTATCGAAATGCTTTGTTGGCTTAGTTTCAGGGTCACAACAAAAATCTGGATAGTATGGAAAATGCCAGATGGGCTGCAATCAAGTGGTACTATTTACTGGGGCTGTTTGGCCTATATACTTGCCATGCCAGAGCCAAATGTGAATCTCAGTCAATGTGTGCTTTGATTGCTCTTTAAGTCTTTACACTTAAACATCAATAACATCTGAATAAAGCACAGACACAAATATTTTATGCAACAGTATATGAGCAAATCAGTATTGCCTGATGTGTCAATCAAATGCCCAAAATTGTTCTCCACTGCCCACAATACGGATTGATTCCAGTGTGCCTGCACTGGTTCTTGTCAGGTAGTTCTCTAATGAAAACGCAGTATATCAAAATTGTATGGGTAACTTTGCCTCTTTACTAAAGGCTTAGTCAAATACAATCAATAAACTGGATGACGATTTTAGAAATGTATCTTAAAACATAATCACTAGTTGGCTACTATCTTTAAAGGCCTTTTATAATTTATAAGGCACTTTGTTTATTGGCAATATACTCTACAGAAAGCAAAGGTACCTCCTCAATCTTCTTCTGCATAATTTTCCACTGACTTTCCCATTCTCTCCTTTCACTATCAAATCGTTCCAATAATTCCATCTTTTCTACTTTCCAGTGTCTTTCATTATTCTCTAATGGTCTCCTCAATTCCATAGCAGCAGTCTGAGTGTCTTTTAGCAAGTGCTTGAAGTCCTTTCTTTCCGAAGATAAGAGATTTATAAGTACATGTCCTTGCATTAGCCTGCAGCTTAAAACATCAGGGAACCACAAAAGCTCTGCAGTTCTTAAGCTTTAGAAAATGAAGTGCTGACAGGAAATAGAAATTACAGTTATATCATATATGCCAAGAAGTTAAGCTTGACTAAATAACTAACAATTTCAAAATCTACATAGCTTCTTATGAAGCTTCATTTCAACAATGTAATTGGATTTAGAATTATTTATATTATATAAAGATAAGACATATGCAACTCTAAAATGCCATTTACTGGAGAGTAAAGAAAAGTGTTAACTGACCATCGTATTTAATACAGTAGGCAAGATAATGACTGAATCACCACTGTATGAATAAACTCTAAATGGTTATGGAACTCCTTATTAACATCTAATATCCATCTAATGTTCCCTCATTTTAAACCTTTATTGTGGTCCCACCAATATATGATGCATAATGTATTTTGCAGATTTGACACCATTTTTTGTCTGGTCCCATGAAAAATGTAAAAAAGGGATTCTTCTGTACACCAAGAAAAATATCTGAAAATGCAGTTCTGGAAAAAAAAAAAAAAATATATATATATATATATATATTTTTTTTTTTTCTTCGTTGCTGTCTGCTAAAAATATTTTTTTGTCATCTGGCAGCATCACATGCATGAAAAATTATTTTGTGATTATTAATCCCTGTTACACTTTTTGCCTCTAATGTTTTGGCGTTAAGGAGTATTAATAAAGAAAGACCCAGTGTGTGGTTTCTAATTTGCACAGCCCACTTTACATGTGACAGGTCCTGGGAATAGAAGCAGACTTGCTACACTGCTCATTTTCTTCAATTCATCATGAGCTTTGTGCAGATGTCTCCTCTGACATTATTTCTCCAGATAACATTACACATAGCAAAGCCCAAATCATCCCAGCATGTCACATCCAGAAGCTGTCACCATATCTAGAGGCAAGGCTGGCTTCTTGCCTCCAAATATATCTTCCCACCAGATCGTGGGTGCCTGCCTTGATATCCTATTTAAGTACAAAGAGGAAGTAACCAGACGAAAGAACTAAATACCTGACACTTCTATGACAAAGCAGGACTTAATTATTATTTAAGCACAGTGCTAGGCTCTAAATCAGTGCAGAACTACATCAATTGTATGCTACTTGTATCAATGAATAGCACCACTGAACCTCTTGTTCCTTGTATTGTGAATAAGTCACAGAAGAAACTATGTATGCCCACATGACTTCTGCAAGCACCAGAACACTTCCAAATTCAGTCAGGCTAAATAAGTCAGCAGGAAAAATGACCATACTGTTAAGCAAATTGTAGTCCTTGTTTGTTAAGCAAGTCTCTTGTGCTTCAGGAGTCAAAAAGAAACCTCTTTTTTGTATGTCTATAAAGATTCTCATTCATTCAGGTCATGATTTACATGTTGGGGAATTCCCTACCAGTCATTTGAACTGAAGAAGCCACTCGGATGAGTGGTGAAACATTTTCAAGGAAGAAACTTAGAAAAGTCCAGTTGTTTTAGACTCAATTCTACTAGATACTATTTTTTGTATTTTCACTATTGCCCTGCAGTTTGCATTCTGAGGTGCAGCTCCTGGAATGGTGTATAGTTCATCCGTAGACATGACAGCACTTGAATGTCCTTTGGAATGACCCCCTAACTTGCATGTCATTCAGACAGGCAGGTTAGGGACTGACAGGGGCCTGTACTTACCAACGGTCTATTGCAAGCATTAGGACAGGGCTGCCTCGCACCCAACAGTGCTTTGTGCTGCACCTTGGGCTGGATTTATAATCCAGCCCAAAATGTATAGCACTGCCAGTGCCACTGTTGCAAGTGCTCTGTGGCCTTTAGTACCCTTGCACTTGTGTACAGGATCTGTTATCCAGAAAGTTCCAATTTGCAGGAAGTCCATCTCCCATAAATTCCTTTATTAGCAAATAATTCTAATTTTTAAAAATTATTTCCTTTTCTCTGTAATAAAACAGTACCTTGTACACAATCTTTACTAGAATATAATTATTATTGGAGGCAAAACAATCCTATTGGCTTTATTTAATGATTAAATTATATTTTAGTGGAATTAAGGTATGGAGATCCAGATTAAAGAAAGATCCTTTATCTGGAAAACCTCAGGTCCCAAGTATTCTGGAAAACAGGTCCCATGCCTGTATTAGGTCTACAAAGAGCTATATGATTCAGTGAATATTTCATGAGCACCAGTCAAAGGGAACCAGTCACTGGCCAGACAACATTCTCCTTTCCTTTGCCTTGATGCTCTCAGCAGCAAGAGCTATGTGCACAAAACATTATGTTACCACTCATGTAAACACTAAAATGCCTATGCGATAATATCTTGGAAGAAGAAAATCTCAAAAATAAACATATTAAAACATCTAATATAGCACAATATACTTGCAAAGAAGGGTTTTAATTACTGTTATCTAGAACAATCGAAATGGAGCCCAATCATGTTTGAAAGCATAAACTTAACCAATATACAGTACTGCTCTATTCATGGGAAATTATATAAACAGACCATTCATATAAGTCATACATGTAAATGATGTATGACTTACCCTTCATTTGACCACACACAAACCATTTTATATGCTATAAGTTTACTTAGCATACAGGCCAGCTAGATGATTTCTGAGCAAGTTGGCTACATGTGTTATCCTGATCAGACTGATTGTTCTGCAAAAGAGGTAAGTTCCCTGTGTAGAAATGCATTCCCATCTGTGCTGAGAGCCAATGATCAAATCTTTTTTTTTATTTAACAGTTCTTGCATCAGCGTTAGCTTGGCCAAGAACGTATTCAAGGGGCCCACACATTGAACTATGCTCATCCAGTTAAAGAGAAGACCAGAAAACGTGGTAAATACTGTAAATGCACATACATGGGTTATATTTTATATTTATACAGCAAACTTTTCCACTTGGTAGATATTGATGAATACATTTGTTGACCACTATGCTATAAAGACAGTTCTGCCCATCATGTGTCTATTAAGAATTGGATGGGGATGAGGTTCAGTTCATTGATTACCTTAAGTTTATTACATTACATGCATAAAATATGTATTCCAGAATATTGGCTTTAATGACCAGCACTGTTTTATACGTGAACAGATTATTTGCTATACCTGGGAGATTGCATCTATCCTCTTCTTTCAGCTTCTCACCCAGGTCTATGATGTACAAAATAAACCAGCAAGCCAGCCTGTTTTTCCTTCTTTTAGCTGCTTTTTTCAATCACTTCCCAAAGAACCAAAAGTTAAAGCAAAATTCCTCTGATTTCACCTGCCTGTAATAAGCAAGGCACTGCTGTTAAGAAATATCATCATACAGACAAAAAGAACAACATTCCTAAGGAAAAAAAATAATCTTTTAGTACATAAAGATTTGCCAAGTGCCTGGCATTTATATGGAAAATATACGCCAAAGCAGTATCAGAACAATGTGCCATTTGGAATTCTTTTTTTCCAAATAAAAGAAAAAATCATTTCATGTCCTCAAGTGTTTTAAATTAACAATGCACAGAGTGATAAATGCTTGTTGTCCTTCTCAAAAGTTTGCTGTGGCAACAAGGTCAGATTAGGACCTTGTGGGGTAAACCTAGTCTGCAGCTTCAAGGGGGAGAGTGTAATGGATCTAGTACTCCATGTTTAGATGGGGCCCCTTGGCCAGAAAATACACTTGATAAAAGTAAAAATGATTGCACTGTATAATAAATGTTTGTGCAGTAATGTCCATCTATTAGTCTTGCTAATCCCAGCACCCCAGCTAAAATACAGCTCCTACTATCCCATCAAGAGCCAAAAGGAGGCAGCTTGAGGTCCACATTAAAAAATCATGATTTAGAATATAATTTGTGCTTGTTAAAACTTAGCAACAAGAATATTTTACCCCTTCAGTGCTGGCCACTACTGATTATATGGCAGCAGCATAAAAGTATCATAATACTAACACAATGGAATGTATTTTCCGTGGTCTCTTTTTGATCTATTATTCCATCTGTTTAAGAATGAATACAAATAAACTGTAACACAATGATAAACGTCTTTTTAAAATTTGCCTTAGAATTAGCTTTCTTTTAAACTTTGAAAAAAGCTTTGCACTCTAACTTCTGGCAATAACAAATACAATTCTCTAGATCTCACAGGGGTAGATACTGTTCCAGAACTACAGGGTGGAGCTCAACACTCACATCTGCCAATGATTCATTTGGTCATTTTTGGGAAGTAGCTTCTACTTTCAATGCCAAATGGGAATAGCTGTTCTAGGACCATTTGTCCGCCTGCTGTAAAATGAAACAGCATTAATATTTCTTATTTTGTGCTTAGTTATTTAAAGGCCATAATAGATGATAATAAAGTGATGGTTTATGTTTATTTACTCGCATACCTATTTTATATGGACATAATAGGAAGATCTCTAGTAAGCTGTGCATGATGGCACACCAGAATTTTTAATGATGATCAGGTTCCTCTTCAAAAGCCCTTAACACTGTTGAAATGCTGCCCATTGTTACCTACAGCAGCAGTCACAGAAGTATTTTCCAACTGGGGAACTTGCATTAAATGCTGTAGTTACTGCTTATAGTTAGAAAAGCTGGTCACAAAAATTGCAGTTGCCTCCATGGGGCAGGCACCATCAAAGCAGTAGGTTGCAGGTGGAACATGTCACACTAAACTTTTATAAGACATCAGCAGTGATATCACAAAGTATTATCAGCCAATGCACTCAGGGGTTCTCCAAGAGCTGTCCCAGTGTAGCTTGTTTCTAAACAGCCAAGCTGCATTAGGGTGACAAAAGGCAACTTAGTTACCCAGAACAGAACTTTAACATGAGCAACCATTAAGCATCTTTAACCATTAAGAAAATGACCAGTCTTTTTAATTTCTATTTATTTTCCCTTGGATAATGATATATGAAGGAATTGCATATAATATGTGCAGAATGTTTCTGCTCAGTACATCATCAATACATGCTTAAGAGATGCAATACTATTTACTTTAGAATAATACAGGGTGCTTACAAAAATTAATGCTGCAGAGTACTCCTATGGGGGTTTTAAAGGTGAGGAGGAACAGACATCCTACTAGACGTTACAGTGCCAAGTAGTTAACAGCTACCAATGCTGTTACTCATGCTTTACAAGGAAAATCTTATTAAGCAAAACAGAGATATACTGTATGTTTTTTTAGCAGTCAAGTAAAGTGAAAACAATAGACGGTTGGATATAGTTTGTTAAAAGTAGTCATTTTCCTTACTTTTAACCAAATCTTTAATTCTGTACATTCCTATACAGATACAATGCCAGTGTTAATCCCAGACAAAAAGTATGTGTTTTGCTATTAAAGGCTCATTAGTATAGTCTATGCTCTATGGTACAGGAGCACAGAGTACAGGTACAGGAGCGTGACTATGTGCTAGACATCCATCCTTTTTTTTTGCATCTGATGCATGGAGGTGGCTGTCACTGGGGACATATTGTACATTAATACTGCATGCTAGCCAGATTCCCAATGCAAATGTTGTGGATAGTACTTTTAGACTGTAAGCTCTTTACCTCTTGTATTGGTTGGGGTTTTATGTATGTAATCTGTATGCTTAATGTATACATGGAATATGCAGGCATTTCATAAACATGTGTTAATAATAATAATAATGCTTGTGCCAGATTAAGCAATCAAATGTGAACCTATGCCAGATGAAGCAAGACAAAGGAGGTAGCTTTGCCAGATAAGCACAATTGAAACAAGAAACAGCACAGTATTTCTCCTAAACATAAATCTGCCTAATATAGGCTTTTAATGTAAAATACACCCCAATGCAACATCCATCCACCAAGTATTCATTAGTTGTGGAGAAAATAGGATGGGCTGCTAGTACATCTGACCAAGGCCCTTACAAATTGTGTTTCACAATGAAATATGTAACACTTTCAAGTCACATACTGAAATTACAGAAATATATATATATATATATATATATAGATAGATATAGATAAGCCATCAGTCTTGCAATAAACATGCTTCAAAGGTCACCCAGAAAGATCTGTCTTCTGATTGTTAATCTGGTCAGCTAATTAAAGATCTCTTCTGTAGATCTGCTTCAGCCAGTTGAGAAAATTGATGCATGCTAATTTGTTATCAATCAATACTTGGAAATTTCTGATAGCTAATGTTCTATATATATTGGATATATATATATATATATATATATATATATCAGTCCTGATGGTGTCTGCACTCCAAGGCTTTAGTATTCTATGGGGTGCACAGCCAAAATTCGAGTATTTAACATGAAATAATCTGTGGCCGGCACACCCGTAAAATTCAAAAAAATCTTTTTATTGAAGACTCATTGTTCAGAACCAACGTTTCGGTCCTCATTAGGACCTTTATCAATATATTTATATATATACCCTTTTCCTTTTTATCCAAAGTTTACCAACATACCAAGCATATATCTTGTAGGAACAAAGACATTTAGTACTTGATTACCTTCTAAGGTCATTTAGAGGGTGAATGCCTTTTCTTCAGAAGTAGAGATGCATGAATTGATTCTTTTTGCATCATTGCCAGCCAAAATAAAAATCTACAATATTTTTGTACTACCTTAGAGAATTACCTTCTTTGTGATAGCAACTGAATGAAGTCATGAAATAAATTGTGACTCCTATACCTATTAAGAAGGTCAACAAGAAGTCCTTAATTTGTGTATTTTTTTAAACAAGGAAAAAAAGTATGACTATTGCATCATTAATGCAATTTTACAAAGCCTATGTTGTATTAGGCATTGCTACCATATCCCTTACAATCTAAGCACATATAAAGCACAGCTGAAGGGCACTTCTAAAGCATTATACCAAAACATCTTGTAGAATATGCCTGCTTAAGAATAAAACCACTGCAGTATGTGAGAGAGATGAGGTGGCACCAACAAAAAAAAATAGAGTGCATATAAACATATAGATGATATACAAACATGCATATTTTTATAGCACTATGATTTTAAAAAAATAATTTCCATGGATTGATACATGCAAAATCCAGTGCATTTACTTCTCTTTCTTCTTTCTGGAAAGAAAGTCTTGCTATTTGGTGTCTCAGGTGTCCCCTTTAGGTACCATACATAAAGCTATTTCCTGTTTTCCCAGGTTGTCTATTCCAACTGCTTCAGAGGCTAATGGCTTTGGCTTCTTGCCCTGTTGTTTGCCTTACTGTTGCTGCCAGGGGCATTTCCAACTCTTGTACCTGCAGCTGTATCCATGGCAGTTATAGAGCCTTGGCCTCTGCCCAGCTGCATTCTGCATAGCTTGATCAGACACAGCAGATGGAAAATGCACATGCTCCCTCCCTCTTGTTGCTTTTAAACCAGCTCTAAATGTAAACATCACTGGTGCCAGGCATCATGTCCTTTTGAATCATGGATCACTGTCATCAATACTCTTCTAAGACATCTGCTTTTCCTTGCGTCCTTCATAAGGTCACCAGGACATTTCCTTTAGTTTTCACAACAGAACATTTTAGTTGCTTTGGTGACAAATGTTTTTGCAAGGTACAATATATGCCTTCGATCTTATGTTACTTCTGTTGGCTGTTATGCAACTGAGACTTATCAAGAAAACTTCAGGAGCCCTTATTTATTTTCTTATTTTACTTTTTATGTTGTATCTTGTGCTTTAACAGACGATGAGGTATGTTCCATATATTACAAAATTTGTAATTTACAACATAATATTACTGATACACTCTGTTTCTTTACTATATTGTAAAGAGGCAGAAAATTAAAGCATCGTAAGTAAGAGTAAGAGTAATCCATCCAATCTTTAAAGTAATTGTACATGTTGCACTGGTATAGTCACATAGTGGCATATTACTTGCAAAAACACTTGTCATTGTAGCCTTGTTAATAAATCACTGTCTTACACAGTCCAAGAACAGCTGAAGTTCTTACAGAGATCACAGCCTGTGTCTTGCAAGGCACAAGATTACATCTCAGCTACAAAGCCTTTCAAATATACAATGTTTAATTTCAGTATTGTTCTTGCATTCCAGGCAGTATATTTATAACATCTGTAAGATCTGTAAGTACATACCTTTTGGGAATTGGTGACATTGTCAGCGATACGTATTGCACTTCTAATTTTCTCTGTAGCACATCAGGCAGCAGGGGAGAAGAGAAGCGACCTAGCAATGCAGACTGTGTGAAGCTATTCCAGCTAGAGAGGAAAAAAAAAAAAACCAAGGCAGGAGCTTAAGCAGATATGTCCAGGGAAAGCCGTTTGAAAAATGTGCAACATTCAAATGTTTAAAACTAGTCCAGATTAACGTGACAGAGGCAGATGAGTCCCCAGTGACGTAAGCCTAGGAGTGGATGGTTTTAAAATGTTCAACTTCCAGCCCCCATTCCAGTAACTTTAGATGTGCTGGTATTCTGTGTAAACAATTTCAGGTCCAAGACAATTTTAGCCTTTATAGTGTAGCTTAGTATTTCATGAAACTAAAAGTGAACCAATGTGAATTCACATTGTGCTTGCATCACATGTTAATTTTAGTTCCAAGTTATGTAAGACAAACTTTGTTTATTCTTGGTATGAAATAAACCAGCAAAAACAACAGGTTGCTAACGTATCCCTTATATTGAGTAAGAGTAATCCATGCTAGATGACATTTAAACACATTGCCTGACCTAGATGATAAAGTGGCTTTGTTTAATGCAGTTGATTGTCCCACAATAAATATATAATTAGAAAGTGCCATAATATTAATCTGCCACTACTGCCAGCTGCCAGTAATACTGTACATTTTGGGAATTTTATGTAAGAGTTAAACAGCCTCTGTACTCTGGTTTCTGCAGGTCAGAAATTGCTCTGGGCCCACATTGCTTCTGCCCACATTGCTTTAATCAGATGATCAGCAAGCAAGGCTCCCTGCCAACATTTAGCATTTCTCTTCTTAAAGGGAGACAGTAGCTTAAACACTACTTATTGCTCTAGCATAGACCTGGACACTATTTTCATATCTCTCATTCTTCTGTGCCCCCACCCTATCATTCAGGGATACAATTGGTCATAAATGGTTGTTGGAAACCAGTCAAACTTGCAAACTCACAGGGGGAGAAATGATGATATACAACACAAATATTGTAATGAGTTTGACAATTTAACACTATTTTATTTCTGGTGTAGTGGGATTTTTACCTAGAATGACTAAATTAGTACAAGGTTACATGCAAGAGCTTACAGTGTGGCACCACATCAGGAATGATGCACATGTCAACAGTTAACAGATTTTTTTTTAATCTACCTTGAAAGGGTTGTTCACAAGTTCCCTTTTTCAAAACTTATCATTTCCAAATAGTATACCACAAAAAAGGTTTACATTTTTCTTTGTTATTTTGTAATACATAGGTTTTAAAACTTAAAGGAGAAGGAAAGGTAAAAACTAAATAAACTTTATCAGAAGGTCTATGTAAATAAAGCCATATGCTTCATACGCTTCACAGAAAAGCTGCATGGAGTCCTCTATCAAAAGAAACACAGGATTTCTTATCTCCTTTTTTGTAAACATGTTCTCCAGTATAAGTGTATATTTAGTATATTTTATCAGTCTAGGGGGCACTAATGTGGATAATCTATTGGCAGTAAAATGCCAAAATGACTTTCCGTCTCCTTTAATTAGTTTAATTTTCCTCCCTCTATATAAACTCTATAAGCTACAGTATATTGCTGACTTTTCAAACTGTTCAAATGATTGTAGTTGATACCTTTCTCAGCAGCATCAGAGAAATACCAGCAACTAATGTGTAATTTGTAACAGCCCTGTGGCAGACTTAAAGCTCAGAGAGCATACACAGTACCGACTGAGAAATGTATCAACTAATGTATCAAATAACAATTTAGAAAACAGGTTACCAGTCTACTGCAGAGAAGGGGAAACTGAAACAAATTATTTTTCAAAAAATATTTTCTAGAAAAAGCAAAAAGTCATTAGTAGCAGTTTACTATTTTGAAGTTTTGCAATGGTAAAGTTTCTCTTTAAAGTTTCAAAGCTATATCTGCCTCACCTACTACACAGGAAACCCTATAATTACCATAACAGAAAAAATAAAGGGTGCATGCAGCAGTGCTATACATGCTGAGCACCCTAAACAAATCAGCCACAGTGTGTTACACAAAGAAGCATTTTTTTCTTGGTATGCCAGACTTCATGCCTACAGGAGCAGCTGTATTGAAAGGATACTGTATTCTTGGCAGACACCTCTCTAAAGCTGATGGGAAAAAAATGAAGCAGCTGTTGTTATACACACTTCATGAGCCTCAAATACTCAAACACTGTTTGTGGGAGATATGGCTAGGCACAAAAATATGTACAATGGCATGCATAAAAACTGTACACAAAACATCTGCACCTAGTCCAAATTCTTACATTGCACTAATTCAGTAGAAAATCAGGTAACTGGGTTAAAGCACCTTAAGCTGTAAGTATTTAAAGTATAAAGGTACAGAACTCAATATTTATACAGAATACATTACAGTGTCAATGATAAAGTTTAAGCAGTTAAGCATTAATATTACAAAGAGAGGCAGATTTATACATTTTCTTGATCACATTAAAAATAAGCAGAATTGTGTAAAAAAGACAAAACTCAATTATAACATGGAAAAAATGCTGATTACAAACAAAATTTGTATTGTTCCATTTATTTTCTGTGTGACTGTAAAATCTTCAGTCTTAAAAAACGAAAAAACTCGAACACCTACTTGCTTGAATGCTGAAAATACACTGCTTGTTGCCTTTCTCAAGTCAATAGCAGAGTTTTTTGTTTAAATTATTGAAAAATATTGATAATACATCCTTATAAACAGTGTTTAGTTATACTATCAGCTATAATTCCTTATAATAATAAGTCCTTAATTATGTCATTTGGATCACTGAGCCTTGCTTATAATAAAAATAATATACCCACTGTTGGAAAAAATGTTATCAGATATATATTATTATGAGGCTTCATTCCTTTATTTGTTTTTATAACACTTTGGAAGCTGCTAAAATACTTACATTGTGCAATAAAGGATATATTATTCCACATAACTTAATGAAAACATATCCTAAAAATCTCTGAGATGACTGGGACCATCCTATAATTATTCTCATGCCCCTTTACACTTTAACTACGTTTGCCTTTACTAGGAGGATTACAGAAGCACACAATACTAGAGTTGGAAAACAGTCCAGAATCAGACATTTAGGAATAATGTTCTTTTCACCGATTGCATGTAGCAGAAGAGACAGACTTGACACATCTTCCTGGCACTGAGAACACCAGAGATGATTGTAGGATGGCATTTTGCCAACCTTAATTTCTACAACCTCAAGCATAATATTCTCCTTACATAACAGCATTGCCACCCACAGACTTCAATTCACAGCTACAGCAGACCATAAATGGTATAAAGAATCTCCAACAGACTATGGTTTTTGTGTTTTGTGTGTCGGGGGGGGGGGGGAATGAAACTTTCTGTACCCCCTATCTTGGCAAGGATTTCAGTGCTAACTCTGTTATTAAATGATTCTTCCTTTTGGGAGCCAGGATCTATTCAGATAAAGCTGACAGTCTCTGGATGGGTGCGGCTGCAAGCCAACTGTCCAGTCATGGGGAATCTAGGGACATGCCTTGGCATCATATGCAGTTCTTATAACCAATGCCTTTTCTTAGTTCAAATGTTTCTCCTTCTGTAAACCCTTGCATTTTAATCCCAGCAACTGACTTAACTACTGGCTTTCATGAAGGGTACAAATGGTTTGTATAATTCTTATCTTTCTTTGTTTATGCATATGAAGCTGGCTTTCATTTGAGTCTCATAGGTAGCAAGGTTCATCATTCACAAAGTAAATTAATATTTACCACATTTATGCATTATTTCTGAGCTAATAATCCACTTTACCTGACAGTGGGATGATTAGCTGTTATAACCACATGTTTACAGGCTAGGTCATGACCTAGAAATCCATAAAACAGAACTGGTGAAGTGGGTGTGCATTTGTCTCCAGGGCATTCAGTTTGAAAACCAAGACAAAAAAATGCTTATATGAAATGTATCTTCTAAAATAAATTGCACTTACTGTATGTAGAAGATTACATATGCTTTATAACATCTGGGATCCATACAACCTAATTATTTCCTGTGCAGGTGGAAATATTTAACTAGTTCTTTCAGTATGGATTCACTGGGGGCATGATAAATTAGTTTAAAAATGTATAGTACATTTGAACAAACCTCAGATTTATTAGGCTTTTTAAAATATATCACATGACTATGGATCTGTAAGTCGCAAGCAGATTTCTCCCTTTGTTTGTCATCAAACTAATTTGTACCTATTTTTTACCTATTAAAAAACCTCAGATTACATACAGGGGGTCATTTACTTTCCACAGTGCATTCGTGGGAGTAGTGGCAGGTGTCTTCAATCCAAAATGGAGCACAGACATCTTCAGCAATGTAGAAAGAGCAGAAGGCAGTGTGCAAGGTGCAAAAAAACTGCCCGCGATGAAGAAGAGGTTCATGAGTGGTGCTATTGTGGTTGGTTCCAGTACGACACTGTATTTTTGTGAGATTTCCTTCCTGCAAGCTATCAGTCAGTGGTGTTAGCTTTGACTTATGACTAATGCTATATTCTTGTCAAAGACCCTTATACTAATACACTAAGGGACTAGTATTGTGCTTATACGAACCTTAAGAACCTACAGATGTACATTTTTAAGAGCCTGTCATCAGAGACCAAACTTACCTATGGGGCAACGACAAATATGTTTACTCTGTGAAGTCAGCAACTTAAAATATTACACAAACTATGAGTGACCTCTAGCATTTAAGTGCCACAGTGTATCTTAGCATTAAGTGGCGCAAGGTGTTGTACTAGATGACACAGTGTATTCTACCAGCATTACACAACATTTCCCCCCCTGCTTTAAATATTGTTATAAATATTAATAACATAATATATTTTTTTTATTATTTTCTACAGCATTAAATGACACACCATTTTCATCATTATGGTGCTCCATCCTCCACCTTTGCAAACCTGAATTAGTTGCCCCACATTGATTTCGGGGGCTAAAATTACCTTGGTTTGGAAGAAAACATGGTAATTGGTAATAAAAACATTCCTGATACATAATAATTTAACAAAAGACACAACGTTTGTCAAGGCCTAGTAACCCATACCAACCAATCAGGTGTTTGTTTTCCATTTTATTAAGCTCAGTACAAATGTTATTTTAAGGATCCTGTTCATTCTCACTGAACAAAATGTTTAAATCAAGTATATTATGCATATTCAATTTACAGAACGCTGTCCACGTGTTTTGCTGTTTTTTTACCTTGCCAGAAAATTACTATTTTTATTCTAAGGACATTGGAGGGGGGTCATTTATAAATTGACATGGTTCAGGCTTTGTCAGCAAGTTTCTTTCTACTGAAATAAAGCATATTATTATGCTGTGATGAAGAAACATTAAAAACAACCAACTTACTTGTTAAAGCTGCAAGATGAATCTTTCAACTTGAATAAATTAGTCTTCAGTGTTTTTCTGTAGCAACCGTCAGGCAGAAACTATATTTCTCTTACTTCTTTTTTATAAGGTGAGTGGATAAAATAAACAAAACTGGAAAAAAATAACTACACAAAACATAAAATGGTGTAATGGTTACAGGACAAAAAATAGGGTGAAAAGGAAAACAAGCTTAAATATAGTGGTGTAGGAAAGGGAAGAAAATAATACAAGGATGAGGATAAGTAAAATGATAGGCTGGAACATCTGGGAAGGTAAATACAGAGACAGAAAGAAAAATTCACTCATAGTGCTGTCAAGTAAAGAACTGTGCACACTTATCAAGGAAGTAACATAGAACTGAAGCTGAACTGTTAAACACTGACTTTAGGGGAGATCACAAGCAGATGTACCATACATCCAAGTGACCTCTCAGTATGTGGCAGGGTTATGACTCCTTGAATAATAAATACATTGTTTGAAGTTTCTTTGCTGATTGCACCATGGACTAGACATTTCCAAATTGAAATTGCACACGCAGATACATTTGTTTTAAATTTCCCAGAATTAACTCATCATTTATTTAACATTGTTCAACTTTGGCTGGATTTTTCTAACTCATAGATTGTAAGCATAAATCCCTTTAAAAAGGGGAATACAGACATTTTTATGAAAAAAAGATTCTGTAGATTCCTGCTCGCGGATAAAAATATGGGGACTGTCCTTTCTGTTGGGAAAGGTGAATAATCAAAGCAATATTGCAGCTGCAATAACATTTAAATGAAACACCTGCCTAAAATCACAGACCCCCAAGGGCTGTGCAACTAGATGCTCATATCCAACTCTTATGCTGCCCCTTACATGGCAGGCACAACTTCTACCCACCCAAGCTATATACTACCTGGAGCAAATCTTTAAAGAACTGCAGCAGGCCTACATATACTTGAATGAATATCGCATTTTGGCTAAAAAGATAGTGATTTGCCCTTGTGAATTGTCATGAGCCAATACTTCTCCTTAAATACAAAATTATACTGAATACCTAAATTCATTATTCTACGCACAACAATCAAGTATGAACAGAAACACAGACTCTACCTGTTATGTGGCATGGTAATACAAAGGTTTGGGAGTTGATATTAATGATGTTCAGTTGCAGTTATATGTGTGCAATATGAAAAACTCACAAAGTAAAGACTTGGGAGGGACCTAATGAAATTTTGCTGTTAAGCCCCGTCTGTTCTACTTTGCTAATGTATGCCAGTCAGCTTTATATTGTGTAACTTTATGAAACACAGAGAAGGCCAAATTGCCTTCACATAAGGACCCCTTTAGTTGGATTACTTATATGTAGCTCATGTTCATCTGGTTTTGTGTTGAAACCCTACACGACAATATATTTCTCTTTTGACCAGTGCTGACCAGTGCTGATTTCTGAGTCTGACTATCCACTGCCTTTGGGGGGCACCCACTAACCAATGGCCACACAGTTTAGAAGGAAACTAGAGATAAAGGTCAGAAAAGGTCAGCTGTTTGCCATGTAAAATAATCACACACTGAGGTGCCAATCATGATTACAAACCTGAATTAACATACATGCTTAACAATAAGTATATTTGTATAAGAAGGTCTTCCTTGCCATATGTTGTGTTTTTGCTTAAGGCAGTAACATTTACCACATGCTATAAGGTTAGCATTATGGGGCTGCCTGTCTGGGGGGAGAAATATGCATATTTAGGGTGAGATTTTGGGGTAAAACCTTGTTTACAGTCCTTGATTATCACTGGAACCATATTTGTATACATCTTAAACCTAGTTATAAACTAATGGGTAGGGGTTGACAGAATGTTGAGCCACAATAGAGAGGTGATTTCCTAAATGTGTGGTCATTACAACACTTAGGGGCACATTTACTAACCCACGAACGGGCCGAATGCGTCCGATTGCGTTTTTTTCGTAATGATCGGTAATTTTGCGATTTTTTTTCGTATCTTTTGTGATTTTTTCGTATCTTTTGCGATTTTTTCGTATCTTTTGCGATTTTTTCAGGCGTCTTTACGATTTTTGCGTAAAAACGCGAGTTTTTCGTAGCCATTACGAAAGTTGCGCAATGTCGCGATTTTTTCGTAGCGTTAAAACTTGCGCCTTTTAAGTGTTAACGCTACGAAAAAATCGCGACTTTGCGCAACTTTCGTAATGGCTACGAAAAACTCGCGTTTTTACGCAAAAATCGTAAAGACGCCGAAAAAAATCGCAAAAAATACGAAAAAATCGCAAAATTACCGAAAAAGTCACAAAATGTTCGTTTCCAATCGGAATTTTTCCAATTCGGATTCGAAATCGTGTCTTAGTAAATCAGCCCCTTAGAATGTATTTGTACAGAACATTTAATCCCTTTTCTTCTGGTTAATAACTAGTCACCTTGTATTTGTCTAACATCCCATAGCTATAATTCATAAAGCATATTTTTATCTCTCAAAATGCCAAATCAAAGTGCAGCCCATGCAAATATTTTGTTTTCTTTTTTTAAATGTAAATGTAGCCAAAATTATAAAACCCAAATTCAATGGCAAATGATGTTACAACTCATCTCCAAAATTCTATGTAAAACAACATATTTTACAAAATATGCATATATATCATACCAGTTTTACATAATGGTGATGCGTGGGTTGACAAAGAGACAACCTGTGTGACCCTGACCAACCTGGACCTGACTTCACTTATACACCTGTCCATCATTGACATCACCATAAGGAATGGGGTGATGAGCCACCTGTCTGCAAACCACTATAAAATTGTTGCATCATCCTAAACCTGCCCAACACGTGGGTTCCGGGCCAGCCCATTCAACAGTGTCACATAAATAAATACAAACCTCTTTTGTATGCACATACCTGGCTTACTGAAAGAGGATCATCTGCACCTCTGTCTTCTGAGGACTTTGGAACCTCTAATCTGTCAATGAATGTCTGAAGTTCTTTTCTGAAAGCCTTCATCTGTGCATTGATTCTATAAAGAAGCTCATGTTCCCGGATTCTGCTTCCATCATCTTCCTCATCCATCAGTCCAAAGAGATCACCATTGGCAACATAAATTCTAGCTTCTGTGATAATGGTACTTGTGTCTGAAATAAGACGGTCAATTGTCTTCCCAAGTCGCTCAGCTTCAGCACGAATATCTTTCATTTGTTGTCTTTCAGCAAAGTTCTTCTGCCACACACTTGTTGAAGGATAAAAAGATCTGGTGGGAGTAAGGCAGCGAATATTGCGGACTTCTTCAGAATCACTTTCTCCCCCTATAGGTCCTTCCCGTTTTCTGTGAGGGGGACGGGAATCGTCATCACTTTCTTTCTTGCCTGCATCACTCTCAGCATCACTGTCTCTGGGACTACCTCTAATACCTAGGTGAGAGGCCAGGTCATAGCGCTGCATGTTAGACATGAGCACTCTGTTTTCATACTGGAGTTGCATGACTTTCCCACTTAATTCATTTATCTGCAATCGAGCGGTTTTCAGCTCCTCTTGCAAAGCTTCAGTCTTGACACTATCATTATGTCTAGAGCTTTCATGTGTTCCAGATTTAAATTTATATTTGTTCATTTCTGCAGTGATACGCTTGTTTTGTTCTTCCAGGTCAGCAAGGTTCCTCCTTAACAGCTCTGCTTCATCTTCAACCAACTGCAAATGTTGCCTTAGTTCTGACACTGATTCACTCTGCTCCCTCATAAGAGGGTTTGAAGCTCCTGAGTAGTCATCTCCCCTCAAGTCATCAAGTTCCGCCTTCAGACCTCTATTTTCTACCTCCAATTCTACTATCTTCCTACCAAGTATGTTAGCTTCTTCTTCGACCAAACGAAGTCGGAGCTTGAGCTCTGCCTCTCTTGTTGTTGGAGGTCCACTTGCTTCCCCTTTTGGTAAAGGACTATCAAGATCCCCATAAAATGAACGGTACTTTTGCAGTTCATGCTCAAGTCGGTCCTTATCTTTATCAATCTTTGCCATTTTCTTCCTCATCAACATTGCTTCTTCTTTCACAAACTGTAGTTGACACTTTAAATCTTCACTGTCCTCCTCGTTTAAAAAAGAAATAAATTAAGCAAAGGAATGTTAATATACATATAAATGCATTTAATTAAATATTCTACTGTCAAAACAAAGTAATAAATTAGCTTCAGTTCTCTACTTTAACATTATACTGCAAGAAATTTAACTTTTTTTATAATGTATTTGGGAACTAGACATGAGTTAATAATATGTAAATCACTGCATAGCATATTTTTGTAAACAGTGTACTATGAAACAGAAACTATGTCGTCAAAGAGATTTTGTGTCTATGTTAACTTATTTTTCTTTGAAAATGAATAAATAAATAAAGCCCCTATGCCTGTACTATGCAAAAGTCCCTTGGACCTGCTGCTCAGTCATCAATCAGTTTTGTTATCAGGTAGGATTGTTATTGAGGCAGGAGTAACCTGTGGTCCATACCATAATACCTGACAACTATTTACAATTACAGTAAAAAATAAAGGGAAAAAGAGAGATAGTGAACTTTGTCCTGGTCATAGGTTCTTATGCACACAGGCTAGTGCTGGGCGGTATACCGGTAAAAACCGATCACCGGTTTTTTTTTTGAAACCGATATGAATTTTCTACATACCGGTGTGCTGAATACTTCCGGGTGCGCACGTGACGTCAGCGCGCACGTGACGTCAGCGCGCACACTCTACAAAAGCGCCATCGCTAGGACGCATTCAGAGTCGGATAGCAATGTGAGCTGTCGGGGGGTGCCTGGCCAGTAATTATATTTTATGTGAAGGGGATGGGGTTGTGTTTGGGGGGGGTGGGGTGGGGGGTTATATTTATGTGAAGGGGATGGGGGGGTGTTTGGGGGGGGTGGGGTGGGGGGTTATATTTATGTGAAGGGGATGGGGGGGTGTTTGGGGTGGGGGTGGGTGGGTTATACTTATGTGAAGGGGATGGGGTTGTGTTTGGGGGGGGTGGGGTGGGGGGTTATATTTATGTGAAGGGGATGGGGGGTGTTTGGGGTGGGGGGGGTGTGCGGATGGGGGGGTGTTTGGGGTGGGGGGGGGGTGTGCGGATGGGGGGGTGTTTGGGGTGGGGGGGGGTGTGCGGATGGGGGGGTGCGTGCGGATGGGGGGGTGTTTGGGGTGGGGGGGTGCGTGCGGATGGGGGGTGTTTGGGGTGGGGGGGTGCGTGCGGATGGGGGGGTGCGTGCGGATGGGGGGGTGTTTGGGGTGGGGGGGTTGCGTGCGGATGGGGGGGTTGCGTGCGGATGGGGGGGTGCGTGCGGATGGGGGGGTGGGGGGGCTGCGTGCGGATGGGGGGGTGCGTGCGGATGGGGGGGTGGGGGGGCTGCGTGCGGATGGGGGGGTGTTTGGGGTGGCGGGGGGGGTGCGGGTGGCGGGTGTTTGGGGTGGTCACCTAATCATGCATGGGGAAAAAAAAATACCGTCAAATACCGTGATACCGATATAATTTTGAAAAATACCGTGATATAAATTTTTGGTCATACCGCCCAGCACTAACACAGGCTAACAGAGGGAGATAGCAAGAGAGTTGTCATGTGGTAGGATACATTAATGGCAAAGGTTTAGCTAGTATTGTAATTTGTCTCTACATGAATTACAAAGGCTTTTTATGATAATGTATACAACTAAGCGTTTAGCCAGGGATCCCACACTTTTTCAAATTTATCAGTGTAGCCCCTTTTTGCAGAAATGAGTTTAAAAAGCAGTAACACTTGATTAACCTGGTTTTTGAGTTTACAAGCTTTCCAGTGCATAACAATGCATCTCGTAACTATAGTGAGGAGTATGGCAAACAGGGTTCTTGCAGCCCTACTAAGATCCAGTTATAACCTAGTTTAGAAGCATCAGCAGTAAATTAGGTTTTATGTGACTATTGTAACGTTTGTGGGATATTCAGAAATGACTAACCAAAATATGTGTATTCTGGGGAAAGACCATATTATGCTTATGTAGTGGGCTGGTGTGTGAGTATTGCTCTGAGATTTTGCGTAAGTGATAGGGGGTGAGATATGTTTTGTGTAAAAATCTGAATTGAATAAAGTTGTCTCTGGCCTCGACCAGGTGTTAAAATTGTGAATCTAATATGTCAGTCTACAAATCTGCCGTAATGCCTGGGAGGTCCTGGGACCATTTTCGAATCAATAGGGCATACAATTTTGAGAGAGGTTTACTGAGCAGCGGGTTGCATGCTTCACCCTCTAGGTGCCTGGGTGCTGTATCTATTACATGTCCCTGCTCTTGCGAGGTTTCTGCATGTCTCAATTTAAAGAATCTAAATAACATATCATTAGGCAATTGGAACCTCTCTTTTAAAGTCAGATACTGACTGATACTGGGTGTCTGGGATGTTTTGCAGGTGGGGAATATGGAAGTTGTAGCTTAGCTGCACTGACCCTTGGAGAAGAGGAACCCCAATGCAGATGAATTATTAAGGCTTTCAGTTTAAGGATCTTTCAAGATCTGACATAGGGTTATTAGAAAAACTGACAGTTTCTCAGTTTGGGGGTCTAGATTGAGGCCTAGTTTATGTGGTGTTTCCCTGATTAAGTAGGCTAGGGACCTTCATTGCTATAGCAAACAGCATGGCGGATTATGGGCACCCCACTTAGTGCTGCAGGGTACAGAAAAAAATCTGGCGTAATTGTCACATAATCTGGGATCTTTTCTGGGTTTTAGTATGGAATTATTAACTATTTGTCTTTTTGTCTTTCCCAGGCATTACATCATCACAAGGAGCTAGAATTGAGTTGCATTTTTTGTACCATCCAATTAGAAGACCATCTAAACCTGGGGTCTTCCATGATGGGCAGGAGTTTATGACATCCACCACTTCTTGGATTGAAACAGGGGAGTCCTGACTTACTGAAGCTTCAAGTTGTGCATAAGGATTTTTTGGACATAGTCCTGAACAGCTTCTATATAAAAAAAACCTATAGAAAGCTTCATTAATTTGCCCTGGAAGTATTAGGATGTGTCCTATCCCATCCTGGATTGCACACTAGGTATTTAAACTACAAATTTTCTTTTAGGATGAGCAAAAAATTCAAAACTTGCTTGCCTTTTGCCAGTGATTTTCACTGCACTTTAGGCAAATACCTTTCATCACGGCTCCCACTTGCCAGAACCCCCCATGAGAGCCTGCCCGCTGCAACCCTTCTCCCAGTGGTGCCAACCTTCAAAACAGCCACGATAGGCCAGCCAGAGTGGTGGTAGAGTGACCAGAATAGTTATTTACTTGTACCCCTAGCAGCTGTGCCCTATGACACAGAGTAAGCCGGTATCCATATTAAATATGGATGTCAGAGTTCTTGCTAGATCCCACCTATGCCCCCTGGCCATTACCTGCATTTGACTGCTTTGCTTGCCCAATTCAAAACAGCCAAGACAGAGAAGCTGGAGCAGTGCAGTACTTGCCAGTAGCAGGTATCCATAATAAATACTGATGTCAGAGTTCTAAAGCCTGAAGGGCTAATGCCACAATCCGCTTGCTGAGAATACGCTTCATATGCTTAAAAATTATCCTACCTATGCCTGTACCTGAATGAATTGAATACTCAGGTGCAGACACATGTCGGTGATATCTGCCTAAAATGCAAAGTCTTGCGTTTTTTGGTGGATAACGGCTACATGTGCCTGCACCTGAAAGTATTAAATTCTTTCGGGTGCAGGCACAGGTAGGAGCATTTTTAAGCGTTTGGGCGTATACTGTGGACCATAACAGTTTTACTCTTATGGAGTATTTTTTAGGTTAAATTCAATAGAATATTTTTTTCCACAGCCAAAGGATTTAAGACAATGCCTTCATTGTCTTATTTATTACTTTTGCCTAAATTCCAGGGATTGTTTTCAAGATGCATACAGCAATAGTATTTTCAATTGTCACAGATAGTTATAATAACTATACTTTAAGGTAAATGGTAACATGCCAGAAAAAATTACATTTTGCATCACTGATAGAAAACATAAGTGCAAATGCTGAAGTTTAATGCTGCAAAGTTTTGACATTTAGGTAAAGATAACCATCCAACACCTTTTAAATGTCACCTCACAACAAAAAGGAACTTAATACAGGTATGGGATCTGTTATCCGGAAATCCGTTATCCAGAAAGCTCCGAATAATGGAAAGCCCATTCTCCCATAGACTCCATTTTAATCAAATGGTTCAGAATTTTAAAACTGATTTGCTTTTTCTTTGTAGTAATATAACAGTACCTTGTAATTCATCCCAACTAAGATATAATTAATCCTTTTTGAATGCAAAACCATCCTATTAAGTTTAATTCATGTTTTATTAATTTTTTAGAAGACTTGAGGTATGGAGATCCAAATTACGGAAAGACCCCTTATCCGGAATAGCCTTGGTCTCAAGCATTCTGGATAATGGGTCCTATACCTGTACTCTAGACACAACTCAAGAGACAGTTTTTTGTGTTTTTCCATTTTGAAATTTTAAGTACTTTTTTATTATCCCATTTTCATATTTTCAGTAATTCAGAATCCAGTTGCTAACAGTTTGGCAATCAGAACCCTGGTAAGTGCGGGTACAGGTGATTGTCACTGATTGCAATAAACAGCTAATGCCACACAAAGCGCATGGCGCATATTTTCGGCAAGCCAGAAAACGCTTGCCGAGAATACGCTCCATACGCTTGAAACTCCCCCAGTAAATATTTCTCTTTTACATCCTTTCCCTTGATCAATAGCATGTATGTGTGCCTTGGCTTGTTTGTGTGCACTGTGAATACTATGATCACAAGAGGTGGCCCTTAATTCTTAAAATGGCAATTTTCTATTTAGGAGTACCCAATAGCACATACTACTAAAAAACAATATTTTTATGAAAATTATTTATTTAGATGAAGCGGAGTTTTAAATATGAGCTTGTTTATGCAATACATTTTTACAGAGACCTACATTGTTTGGGGTTTAGTTTTCCTTTAACTGCAGTTACCAACCAATTTTATTATTAGTACAGACATTCAAGGAGAATACTAGATATAAAAAAGGATACATGTAAGGGAAGAAAAACATTTTTTACATACCTCTGTGGGAGTCTGTAGAGTTTTTTTTTCTGACTTTTGAGCATCTTTGCTTCCTCTTCTTTTTAGTGATAACTAGGAAAAAAAAAACCAAAAACCATAATAATAATAATCCACACCCTGTTGTTCTTTTAGATATGTTGTTCTTAGTCAACCCTTACTTGCAAGGAGCTGCTGTGTGCAGCAGTGTATTACTGACAGCTACACTCCAGAGAGAAAATACTTGAGCTCATGTATGAGCAGAATTGTTTCCACATTAGAATTAGGTTCAATAAGAAATAACTGACCAAGATCAAGGTCTCAGCAAAACACCTGACAGGGCCAGTAACAGCTTTTAAAGACCACAGACTACAGACCACAGACTACAGACTACTGTCTGCTCTAAAAGTGGTGAACCAGTGGCATCATAAAGGTAAAAAGTGGAACTCTAGAAACCTCAGTCCAAACAATGGCAAATAAGGGCAACACTACAAATGAAGGTCCAAAGGTAGCTGACCTTTGTATAAGCATAAGTAAAGGTCTTTGGACCTTTCTTTGCAGTGTGGACCTTACTTGCCTTTTTTTGGTCTGAGTTACTGTACTTAATAGTGAAGCTGGACCCATGACCACAATGAGCACCTGCACATTGTGCATTTTAATAAAACTCTCAGATGTCATTGGAATGAAAAGATCAGGTAAAACGTTTGATTCTCGGGCAGATTTATCAAACTTAAGGTGGCCATAAGCCTTCTGTCATTAAGCAAGGTTGCAGAATGAGCACATCTTTGCCCAATATTTCCAAATGCAGGTCACTGTGAGAATATTGCATCAATGCACCAATGAGATTCTCATTCTGATGAGATTTTTAAACCTGTTCAATAGATATTAGGATGTTTTTCAGCCATTTATCTACTGGATAGGCTCTGACAGTGTCCATACATGGGCAGATAAGCTGCCAACTTGTCTGAAGGGGGCTAAATCAGCTGCTACAATTGGCCTGTGTTTGACAAGCTTTAACCTGTCCATGATCAGGTTCCATTCAGTTTTCCCGCTCTTAAATACTCTGGCTTGCTGGAGAATGACTTCTGGGAAAAAACACAAATGTAAAAAGCTTGCAGGTTTTAGACGGTGAGCTTTTTATTCCTGTCTTAAACAAGTGGGGAAAAAAGCCTCACTCACTTTTTTCAGATGTCATTCTCCAGCAAGCTAAGCAGGTTTTTCTGCAATCTAAAGACCTGATCACAGAAGGGTTAGTTTGATAAATCTGAAAACACAGTGAATTCAGGAAAAATTAAATTGACACAACAGACACAACCAGTGAGCTACATTCCAAGACATTAGGAATGTCATAATCATAAAAGATGATCTTTATACCTAAGCATAAAATACAGAAGAGCTCACACAATGGAATAAAGTCTGCATGAGAGCAGATCTTGGAAAAAAATACTTCCTTCTACATACCTCTTTGAGCTTCTCCAGCTCATTCTGCAAAACTTGCTTGGCCATGTCAACCTCAATGAGCTGTTGCCGCAGCTTTTCATTTTCCTCCTCTGTTTTTGTACGTTTTTCTTCAACATTTTCCAGTTCATGATGTAGCCTTACTGATACATCTTTGGCTACCTGAAAAGAATCACAGGACAGTATTTGAAATGTTTGATATGCTCTAATTATAAACATTTAAAAATTATGTTGTTTGAATTTTAGTCTCTCCTCCACTGTCAGGATTCCGGTGATTCAGAAAGTGATGAACTGTTTTGCAGCTGGATTTCAGTATATAAAAATTATATTTATTTATACTTTTGAAGGAACAGATTACAGTGATAGGTATATTAGATGTTTCGGTGTTTGTTTCGGAAGCCAGAGTTCCCCTTTAAAAAGCACTTGTGGGAAAAACCACTTGGGTTTTAGCCTAAAGATTTCCTGTGACATGTTCCCCTCCAATGTGCAGCCTGAAACTTCTATCTAGTACAAAAGTTCCCAAAATATAAGGCTACCCACTATTTGGGTCCAAAGCAATAGAAATGGCAACAAAGCCTCATATTTGAATTGTTCTGTTTACATTTACAGCCCATTTTCTGCTACTGAATATTTGTGTTTTCTTTTGAATTTTTTTTAGTAAAAAAAGCAACCTTTTCTGGGAGCAGAAATCACGGTAACCACTACTGAATTGGTGGAGATAAGCCCTATGTCAGTATCAGCCCACTGACATTTTAAAATTATACTAAAATGATTGTCTGATTGGGAATGCACCAAGAAAGTTTACATTTCATTCCCCTGTAAATAGACAAAAAACATGGAGGCTACAACACAGAGAATGTATTCCATATGGGGGTGGCCTGTTTTGAACCCGACACACTAAGGGGCACATTTACTTACTCACGAACGGGCCGAATGCGTCCGATTGCGTTTTTTTCGTAATGATCGGTATTTGGCGATTTTTCGGAAAATTGTCGCGACTTTTTCGTAGCCATTCCGAATGTTGCGCAAAATGTTTCGGTTTTTTTGTAGTGTTACTACTTGCGCGAAAAGTCGCGACTTTTTCGCAGCTTTCGTGCCGAGTACGAAAGATTCGGATTCATTCAAGCTTCAGTATGGTGACTTTTCTTGGGCCAGGTTGGAGCTGCAGGGTGCCATTGAGTCCTATGGGAGGCTTCCAAAATCATGCTAAGTCTGAAAGTTTCGCCCGCCGCTTACGAGCGCTCAATACGGAAAAGTCGCGACAAGATACGAGCGAATCGTAATTCGCCCAAATCGAATTGGTAACGAAAAAGTTGCGACAATTTCCGAAAAGTCATAAAGGCGACGAAAAAATCGCAAAAAATGTTCGTTTTCCAATCGGAATTTTTCGGATTCGTGGGTTAGTAAATGTGCCCCTAAGGGTTTTGCCCTTACTTTTTTCCTATTGGTCCACTTCATTGGTTGCTTGTGCACTCTAACAAGTTGCATAAATTAAAATGTCATTGGTTAATTTCTTTCTCAACATATCACAATCCTAACTTGCTGTTATGTTAGATTTGCAGCACTCTGTCACAGACATAGGAAGCAATGTCAGACTGACAGGAGACACAGCCAATGGGAATTAAGTGTGCTGCCAGTACAGGTTCGGGATCCCTTATCCGGAAACCCGTTATCCAAAAAGTTCCGGAAAAGCCATCTCCCATAGACTTCATTATAAGCAAATCATTTTAATTTTATTAAATGATTTCCTTTTTCTCTGTAATTATAAAACAGAACCTTGTACTTGATCCCAACTAAGATATAATTAATCCTTATTGGAGACAAAACAAGCCTATTGGTTTTATTCAATATTGAAATGATTTTTAGCAGATTTAAGTTATGGAGATCCAAATTATGGAAAGATGCCTTATCCGGAAAACCCCAGGTCCTGAGCATTCTGGATAACAGGTACCATACCTGTACTATGTGTGACATCATATAAGGAAGTAAAAAAGCAACTATAGTGTTTATAGGGGGTCACTGAACCCCCCTCCACAGAACAGGGTCTGTGCAGAAGTGAAGGATCAGCAGAGGGATAATTCTAAGGTGAACATCTCTTCAGCTGCACATTTTTGTTAACTATGTATATGGCAAAGATTGTTCTATTAATGTGAACCTATTTGTGAATGTTGTACAAAGGTGAACAACCCTTTTAAGATTATTGGATTGTGTATAATTATTGACTTATGTAGAAGATAGAGAGTAGAAGATAAGTATTTACCTGACAGAAAATGGTTAAAGAAGAAATTCATGTATACAAAAGTGTTTATGGCTATTTTTGCTTTTGCCACTGAACTGTTGTACGTGAGGGGTGAAGCTCTGCTCCAAAGCTCCATAAAGCTTCTTTCTTTCTGACGATGAATCACAATTTTTGCATTACCGCTGTATACCTGCACTAGCACAGCACCTGCAAATCAGTGAAGATTCAACAGTGCTTGTCAGGGGCAGCCAAAGATAAGGTAATCAAAAATAAGTAAAAACTTTGTGGGTTTAAAACAGTGATCCCCAACCAGTGGCTCCTGAGCAACATTTTGCTCAAAATCCCTTGGATGTTACTCTCAGTGCCCCCAAAACAGGTAGTTATTTTTGAATTCCTCACTTGGTGGCAAGTTTTGGGTGAATAAAAATCAAATAAAGCCTCCTGTAAGCTGACAGTGTGCATAGAGGCTACCTAATATCCAATCTTTGCCCTTATTTGGCACCTCCATGAACTTTTATGATGCTTGTGTTGCTCTCCAAGTCTTTTTGCATTTGACTGTGGCTTACAGGTTGGGGATCCCTGGTTTAAAATATGACCTACAAACTCACCCAGAGGGTCCCAGAAATGTGTGTCTTGTGGGGTCAAATTTATGGAGAATTACACTGTATGTTTTTGGAGGCCCTAAGATGAATTTGCTGTGGTACCTTGTAACATGTAATTAGGCCAGTGGCCAGTGTGTTAAAAATAACATTCTTTAGCTTACCAAGGAAGCTTAAAGTGGACCTCTCACCCTAAGAAATAACTTTAAGTTATTTGCCATCAGGTTAGATAAGCATAATGAACTTCACTTACACTATATAAATGATTTATAGTTTGTTTCCTTCAGTCTTGGAATTACACAACTACAGCAAGCAGGCAGGCGCCATTTTGTTAGTAAGGAAAAGTTTGCATCATGCCAAAATCTTGTTTATGTGCCAGAATGGGGGGACCTGATGCACTGGCTGCACAATAAGACATTGAGGAGGGAGGGGTAAGTGAGGAGGTCAGTGACCTCAATGATATATTGCCTGCCCCGCCTCTATGCCTAAGGCAATATATGATCAAAAGCTGGGATTTTTTAAATGCTTTTATAATGGGTATGCATGTGTCAATAAGAAAAGGAATTTGGATTTCATGTTTAATTTGGACAGGACTAATTATACAGCTTTTTATGTCTAGGTGACAGGTCCACTTAAAACAGATTTATTTTTTCAAATGTACAGGTAGGTGAAGCTAAAAAGTGCACCCCAAAAGCAGAAAACAACACAATCAAAGTAAAATAATAAAGTAAAAGATTGAGAGGATAATATCATCGGCTTTTACAATAGAATATTGAATGTACTGTGTTAAAACAAGAAAAGGACTTGTGGCCATCACAGCCTATAATATTTGACTGTTCTGTGAAACAGATCAGTAGAGCAGGAGAGGCCCCTGATGGCTATATGGCATTTTACATGCAAAACATAATCCACACAGCATCATAGTAAGAATAGTAATTTTTAAAATTATGTAAGTTATGACTTTTAACCCTTTAGTGTAAATGATATGTCCTCAGTAAAGGTTCCAGATATAAACATTTAGTTTTTAGAAACTTTGAAGTGTGGTCAGCAGATCACTCTACACTAAACTGGTTTCATATTAATTCTAAAGTGTGAACATTTAAATAAACCTCTTTATAGGTTACACACAACTATTTACATCCTTTATATAAAGTAGATGGAGCTGTTCTTAAAATCATTTATTCTGAAGATATTCAGTAACTAGACGGTGTTTAAATTCATGCAATAATCTGACTAGAACACTGCATAATGATTTTAAAGCCATTAAAAAGCACTAGTAATGGATCAATGCAAAAGCCTTGTGTTTAATGCCTGCGCAATGCAAAGATGCAACACTTTGTACTGTGCCTCAGATAAGCACATTAGTAAAGCTCCTGTCAAAAGTTCATCTGTAATCTTTGCATGGACAAGATGGTGACTTACTGCATTTAATCTGCAGAGAGCTCTCCAGGCCCTACCCTAGAAGCTTTGCTAGAATAGAGGCACTATAAAAGGAACTATTTATGGTCCCACTACCTGAAACTAAACTGAAATTTATATAAATGGATATTTAGTCCCTAGAGAAGGGCATATTACTAAAAGGTGAAAATAGACTTTGCCAGATATTCACTAAGGGAAGATATCTATGAACTAAGGTTCATATTTATGAAAAGGAGATATTTTAACCTGTTGATAAATATGCCCCTAAAAATGTTATAGACTTTAATCAAGTTGTTCCCTATATGACCCAATATCAGAACTGGATTAGTCTCTCTAGAATAGTTATCCCCAACCAGTGGCTCATGAGCAACATGTTGCTCTCCAATGCAAGTTTTGGTTGCATAAAAACCAGACGTACTGCCAAACAGAGCCTCTTGTAGTCTGCCAGTCCACATAGGGGCTACCAAATAGCCAATAACAGTCCTTATTTGGCACCCTCAGTTTTTATGTTTGTGTTGCTCCCCAAGTCTTTTTACACTTGAATGTGGCTCATGGGTAAAAAAGGTTGGGGACCCCTGCTCTAGACAGATTCCCTTTACCTACAATATCAGAGAGAGAGATCAATATTCCAATAACCCAGAAGGAAGTATTGCTAGTCTCTGCAGTTTTAGAAACAAATGACTCTGTAATAAACCAAGAAAGGGAATAAATACAATTAGACATAAGCAGGTGCAACAGTGTGGGTCAAAGTTCCACTGCTTAGCATGCTACTTACTACGCATTTGATTCACAATGCAAAGTGTGCTCTTGTACAAGTTGTGTCTTTTCCATAAACAAGGCATTAATCACAGTGCACTGGATACATCTTGCATTCGCAGCAGATCAAAAGGAACACCTTGTGAAAGATGTGCAGGTCCTTTCCAAAAATATTCAAATGTTTGTTCCCAAAACCAAAAGCCATAGAGCAGCAGGCTCTAAAGTTCAAGGAGCAAGTTGCATTGTAAGCAAAAACATGGCATAATAAAATCTGTCCCTGTTCACTAAGCAGCCCTTTCTTTAGTCGCTGCTATTAATGGGGGGAATTCACAAAAATGGTTATACTGAGAGAAAATAAAAGTGGAGATAAATTTGTCTCATTTTCACCTTATTCACAAACAACTATCTGCACTTTTCCAGTGTAAAGATTTAAGGGTCTAAATACCAAAAAATGGAGAAATTACTATTTTGCATAATATATGGATATATATCACAAAAATGTTTTATTTATTATGTGGAAATATAACTGATTTAGAAATCTGCATGTTTCATGAATGTGCCAATACCAAATATGCATAGTTTTATGGAGATTTCTGACTATTATAATTTCAGAGCACCACCACAAAAATCAGCATAATGTACCTCAGATTCCAAAGCCAAAAATCCTCTAACAGTAGATTCACCCTTGGAAACCATATGATGTCAGGCATCTATGTAGTTCTGGGCATGCTATGGCAGCACAGATAAGTTACAGCAAATGTCAGTAAAATGATTAGAGAGGGGGCACTGCTACTAAAACTAAAAATTTGTTTGGGAGGCTTTACTTTTTCTTTAAATAAACATTTATACAATATATTCACTTAAAACATTATTATTGCCTCATACATTAAGGTAAAACTAGCATGTAAGTGTGAGGCAAGAACTTTTTATACACAAGATTGTATAAATTACACTTTTTTGTTTAATTAATGTTTTACTTGTTTATAAAAATGTTAAAGAGATACTGACGCCAGAAATTAAACCTTTTTCACATCTATCATAACACTGTCTGTGCATGCTGTTTATAATTTTGCTGTAAAAGTATTTGCCTGAAGCTTTTACATTCCCTATTAGATCCCCCATTTCCCTCTATGAGGGGGCGGCCATATTTGAGCAGCAGGAGTCCGTTAGCATTAGAAGCTCTAACTGTCAGGCTGAAAAGGGACAGTCAGGTTGGCAAAACAGTCAGGTTTAGGAACTTCAAGTAACAATTACTGACAAAAGCAAAACTGTCAGTGAAAAATGATCAACATGACCTATGGATAACTTTTAATGTACATTAATATTTTGAAGAGTAGTTTTTTAGTGTCAGTATCACTTTAACAAGGGTTTTTACACCTATTGTTCTAGGGTTAGCCAGAAAGTTGTCCCCTGACAAATGGCTGCTAATGCCCATGAATATGCTTAAGATCCCCCAGTGGTGCCCCTACACGAGGCGTTAATGAAGACTGGGTGAACCAAAGTAAAACAGAAAAGTTTAGAACAGATCTGAGTTACACTGAGCTTTACTCCATTGTTAAAATGCCAGGAAAAATATTGTTAAAATGTCATTTAAATGTCATTTAAAATACAAATTCACAAAAGTGTCTTTCTTGAGGGGTGCAGCCAGCAAGCAGACTGAACAGATTATGACTTCAGACTGGCTCTTCTTAGTACAGGTATAGGACCCGTTATCTAGAATGCTCGGGACCAAGGGTATTCCGGATAAGGGGTCTTTCTGTAATTTGGATCTCCATACCTTAAGTCTGCTAAAAAATCAATAAAACATTAATCCCAATATGATTGTTTTGCATCCAATAAGTTCCTGTTCAGGCATGTGTCTCAACTCATTACTTGCTATTGGTACCTGCACTGTTGCCATATAACACCAAGGATACAAATAAACCCATATTAACAATAAAACATGAAATGCAAGCATTCCATAATATGAGCCAGGAGATTACATCAAGTTAACAACAATCTGAGGATTTAATATTCTATGACTTCACAATACTATATAAGCAAGTGTACTTAAATGTTCCTATTTTCCCTTTAAAGGAGAAGGAAAGGCATTTTGGCATTTTACTGTCAATAGATTAGCCACAATAGTGCAAGCTAGAATGCTATATTTATTCTGCAGAAAGCTTTACCATACCTGAATAAAAAGCCCTAGAAAAGCCATTTGTATAAGATAGCAGCTGCCATTTTAGCTTGGTCTCTGTAGCTTCCTGCTGCAGCTCTAGAGCTGATGGAAGTGGGAGTAAATACTTATGCATTCTTATGGGAGGTTGAGGAGGAGGAGAAAGGAGAAAGAAAAGAACTGCACAGACTCTGGCCCCGGGAACGAAGGATTTTTCTGAGAGAGAAAGTCTGATACCAAAGTACATGTGTACACATAAAAACACAACATCCTGTGTTTCTTTTGATAGAGGTGCTGCTTTTTTGTGAGTGCTTATGGCTGTACTTACATAGAACTTTCTGATAAAGCTTACTTGGTTTTTACCTTTCCTTCTCCTTTAACACCAGTAGTTATGCTTTGTAGCTGATATTATAGCTGTCTAAAAGAAAATATAGAGCATTACAGTACTTACAGATACTATTCTAAACCCATTTATATCACAGCAGATGTTTAGGTCATTCATTAGCAGAGTTTTACATTTACATGACTTTAACGGTGACAATATGGTTGGCTAAACACTATTGATTTAGTTGAATCTGACTCAAAAAATGCTGTGATATTTTCTTCATCCCAAACAGAAAATGGGTTTTATAAGAATTAAAATAATACTGACACGTACCTTGTTCATGTAGTAACCTTCATTTACTATTAAAAGTTCCTCCAATTTGCCTTAAATACTTCATTATACATAAGTATATACACATGCATAAGAAATGATTGATATAGACAAGAACACTACATTAAATTAACTTTAAACGTTAATCCTAAAATGTTATGGTTTCTTATCCTCTTCCACAAAATGTTGCCTTCCTGCTTCCATCTTATAAGTTTACCTTTAGATCCTGCTCCAAGCTGCGTAAAAGCTCCCCATCAATCTCCCCAGTCTGTGCATAGCGGACTCTCTTGCGTTCTGCCTTCCGGAGGCGGTACTGCAGGATTCTGCAGTTTTTGTTGGCCCTTTCCAAGTCGTGGCGCATTTCCTGCAGCTGACAAGCATCTTCTTCAAAAAAGCTGTCTCTCATCTCATCCATCTCTGTCCTCATCTCTTCTATTTCATTCTTCACACACCACAATAGAGAAACAGAAGATAATAGTGAAAAAAACAAGAGGTTGTGCTGCGAGTGTCTGCACTCTTAACGCAGACATGTCCTTGTGTATGACTTCCTTTGGTACCTTGGAATCATCAACTGTTATTGCAACAATGCCTTAATGACATGCAAGAGCTTACCTCACCTCCAAAAAATAATTATTTTCTTCAAAATTAAGGTTTGCCTATATTTTACTATGTGCATTTCTAGGTTAACTGCTTCTTCTTGGGATTTCCAAATTCAGCCATTGTTTAACTACAAATCCCATTATCCCCCAACAGAGTTAATAAATAGATACTGTAAGTCATAATTCAGCAAAAGCTGGATGACTGCAATCTGGATCTCCCTGTGCTAAACATTCCTATTAAACTGCAACAACCTTCAAAAGATACTGGAATGCTGGACTGGTGCAGTGCAACAACAGCTGGAAAGCAACTAATCTGACATCCTTATGTGGATGTATAAATGTATATACTATATCAAAAGATTGTTCTGGTATGTTTATTTTTATGATTCTTATAAGTAGGGCATATAGTATATGTATTATTTTTATAACAAAGTACAACAGAGAGAATTAAATGTAATAATACAATGAAACAATGTGTGCCTTGGAGACAAAAACACAGCAAGCTCGATGTCTTTGTTCACAACACAGCGAATGGCCTAGCCAGCAGACAAATTACATCACTAAATGCTGTACAGACAATGGGATGCTAAGGGTGATTTCCCTCACCTTCAGGCTTTCATTCTCATCTCTTAGCTTCTCCATTTCATCCTGCATAGCCCGCATGCTCATGGCACATCCAAGGGCTGCATTCTCCTCTTCCTGTCCCTGGCTGGCCTCAGATCCATTGCCTTTAGCTTGGGTATTAGAGCCTGCTGCAGCCAGTCCCTTCTTCAAATGAAACTGCATCAATTCAGACTGCAGACATCCCTCCTTCCAATACGCCCCTCCGCTGCTTTGCCTCTTGGGGCTTTTACCTACTGCAGCAGTGGAGGGGGGTTGGGAAACCAGCACCCCCTCTCCACCTTTTGGGGAAGATTTCCCCTTAACCTTAGAGGCCTTAGGGGATCCCTCCCCTACCTGATCAGGGGAGGCCACTCTGGCATTTTCCATCTTTGCAGGGGTGGGTTCAGGAAGCTCTCTGCACTCCAGCTCTACCCCTGCCCCCGACTCCACACTTAATGAAGTGATTTCAGCACCACAGGGCTGAACAGTTCCCTGTCTTTCTGCCTTGAGGCTGCTCTGCCCAGGGGAGCGCTTGGCTTTCTGCACTTGCTTGTTGGTGACACTTCCTTTGGTACCACTCAGGGATCTGCCTCCTATGTCTCTGGGTCTGGCTGGTGATGATGCTCGCTGCTGGTTTTTGCTGCTGCCCTCCGGATGCAAGCGAGCCTCAGTTGCTGTAGGTGCAGATGCAGCAGCGCCACCGAATGGCTGGCTCATTTTGAGATCTGGTCCTGAGCTGAGAAAAGAGAGAGAGAAAGAGATAATCAGCATGAGAGAAGCCAATCACAAAGGTCACTCCACACCCAAAAGTCTGAAACAGAGGGAGTACCCCCCCGCCAAAAAAAAAAACAACGCTTCTAAAATGGTTGCCGGGGCAATTCCTGTTTGGGGAGAAATAAAGAGGATTGATAGAAATGAATGTCCGTTTAAACTCGAATTTTTCAAGTTTTTCAAATGTAAACTCAAAATTTTCATTCGAACGATTCAAGCATGACATTGTATAAATACAGCAATGATTGAGTTTAATTCAAATTTATACCATGTCAAGTTTATACAAATTTCAAGGCCAGAAAAAAAAGAATTTTAGTAAATGTGCCCCTTGGTCTTTCTATTTTGTTTCCAGCCTGCAACTAAAATACTCCTTGGTTATTGGGATCACTGGCAACCAAAATATTGAGTGATTACGAGGATTCTGTTTTATAGTTATTTTTTATTTGTATTTGCTTATCTTTAATGCCCTCTACTGTTCATTATTTATTATGCCTATAGTCCCTATGGTAGTGCATGTCCAGATGCAGACTGAAGTGAAATCTAATTGCTAATAGACAAGGACAATTTAACATCTATGTTACACCCAGCATGAAATACCTTGTAACATGTATTGTTTTCTAAATCCTTAATTCATCCGTATGATGTATACTTAAGGTGATCTTGCTTTGTTAACTATCATAAAGCTTAAGTTAGCATCTATAGAAAATATTAGTAGATATATACCTATGTAATTATTCTGAATAAAAATAAGCCTAGAAAGAGTTACATTTAGGGCTAAGACACACACTCTGCTAATTGACTCAGCTAAAACACAAGTAGAGACAATTATCAGTATTGTCTATTTTGTAGCCATAACAAGAAGCTGGCTTTAAGTAGCTTTGTGTCATTGCCCTTACAATGGCACAATACCACCTTGGTATGGTATCATCTGTGATAAAAATAATTCAACAACTTTAGGGTGATCAGCATAGGTTCAGGAGCAACAATAAGATCCCGACCTAACACCAGATTTGGGGTGCCAGGCTTATTACTTAGTCTCCTTTTGTTGGATGCAGATCATCAATTTACACAAAGGAAAACAAAATTTAAAGGCAAAAGGGCAAAGTGTGAAAAAATAAACTGCAAAGTAAAAAGCGCACAAATAGCAGCAAATAGGCTTAGCATACAGACAAGATGAGTATACACCCTTCAACTGACTGTGAATCATCTAGAGCAGCGTTTTTCAACCACTGTTCCGCGGCACACTAGTGTGCCGCGAGATGTTGCCTGGTGTGCCGTAGGCAGGGCACCAATGTACTAGGGGGGCACTGCTCTTGGCACCAATGTACTAGGGGGGCACTGCTGCTGGGCACAGAGTTAAATTTTTTAACATTTTCTAATGGTGGTGTGCCTCGTGATTTTTTTCATGAAACAAGTGTGCCTTTGCCCAAAAAAGGTTGAAAAACACTGATCTAGAGCAACATTGTGTGGGGCCCTGTCATTACTGAATGTACTAAAGTAGGTGCAACCAGCAAACCGATACATGTTAAAAGCATGTTTGCCATTTAATAGCACAATTAACTGCCCACTTGTGCCTAGTGCTGTATCATGCGCTTATAAATTAGCCTTAATTTATCATTTGTAAAATGTTTAGAGACACAGTGGGATTAAATTCAATGTGGTTTTTTTTGCAGATATACTAAAAACACTGGGACGTATTTACAAACACTGAGTAAATTTACAGCTAGGCAGTAACCCATGCCAAGTTTGCTTTTATTATTTTGCTTGCCGCTGGCAAATTGTTACCATGGGTTTCATTCCCGGCTGTTCCTCAGTAAATGAGCCCCACTGTGATTAGGGATTTCAAATTTCAGTGGCTTTTATGAGATCTAAGTTTTCCACTACACTAGAAACAATATTACTTTTAACAGTGAGTGGTACACATAGAAAAGGAAAACGTTTTGGCTCCTCCCATCAGTTACAATTGCTCTAACCACCATATGCAATAAAGGGCATAGAGTTTGCACAGCAACCCAAAGCAACAAATAGGATAATAGCTTTTAATGTGAGTTACTTTTTTAAAGCGGACCTGTCACCTTAAAAAATAATTTCAAATTGTTTTCTATTGTGTTTGTCAAGCAAAATAAACTTTACTTACACTATTTAAATTATTTTAATCTTATTTTCTTCAGCCTTGGAATTCACAATTGCAGCAAGCAGGCAGGGGCCATTTTGTGGACACTGTTATCAAAGCAGGCATTGCATCCTGCCAAAATCTTGTTTCTGTGCCAGTATGGGGGGGGGGCTGATGCCCATGTCCATGCACTGGTTACACAATTACATGGTGCGAAAGGAGGGGGAATGTGAGGAGTGCAGCAACATCTAAGAAGTTCTGAATTGAAAGTGAAAGTAACAGTCTGCCCCACCTCTATGCCTAAGGCATAGAGGCGGGGCAGGCAGTATATGATTGACAGCTGGGATTTTAAAATGCTTTTATAATGGGTATGGATGTGGTAATAAAAAAAATGATTTTGGGTTTCATATTTAATTTGAAAAGGGCTTTTATTATACAGCTTTTTATGTCTGGGTGACAGGTCCACTTTAATGTGATTTGCTTTTTCATGTGACTGTTAAAGGATCCCACTAATTCAACATTACATTACATTTAAAGGGGACCTGTCACCCAGACATAAAAAACTGTATAATTAAAGTTCCTTTCAAAGTTAAAACTAAACTGCCCTTCTCTCATTTCCCCTCCCTCCTCATTGTCTATAATTTTGTAGCCTGGGCATGGGCACGAGGTCCCCCCATTCTGGCACATAAACAAGAATTTGGAATAATGCAAAGCTTGTCTTAATAACAGTGTCCACAAAATGACATCTGCCTGCTTGCTGTGATCGTAAATTATGAGACTGAAAGAAACAACATTTCTAAAATTTTATAGTAGAAAGTAAAGTTTATTTTGCCTGACTAGTTAAATAGAAAAGAATGTGGAATTATTTCTGAGGATGACAGATCCCGTTTAAATATATGGGATAATCAAGGCACTGACTAGGCCTAAAGTAAATTATCCTGCGTTTAATTATCAGTAGTTTATTAAAGGGCATTAAAGGAGAACTAAACCTCAAAAATGAATATGGCTAGAAATGCATTATTTTATATACCAAACTTATTGCAGCAGACTAAATATTTAGCACCTCTGTAGTAATAATAATGCAGTCCTTCAAAGTTGCCAACATCTTGGATTTTGTTAGAAGTGTCAGTGACACTCACATGCTCAGTGTGCTTTGCACCGCTGTTAAGAAGCTAGGTGTAGCTCATGCTACAAGACTGATTATTAAATTCTTATGCTAATTGCACTGATGTCAGAGCTGCTATGTAGTAAAAATTATTATTATTATTTACCAGTGCAGGGCAGCAGTATATTTTATTCTTATTACTTTTATACACTTTCATTTTTTGGTGTTACTGTTCCTTTAAAGGAGACCAGCCCAGGGGAAACAACTTAGTAAATGAATCCACGCTTACTTATTGGCCTCCCAGTGAATTTGTCTTTGATTTTCCTTTAAAAGTACAAAGAGGTGCAACTGATTTCTACTTCCATTTGACGGTATACTTTTAAAACATTAAGTACACTCTTGTACTATTTAGTGGTCATGCCTGATTGCTAGGAAGGACCTGTGTGTTCTTGTAATATGGGTATTCATCTGCTTGGGCCACAGCCAAAAGGACAGGTACCATATGTCTGGCCATGCATTAAAGGAAAACTATACCCCCAACAATATCTATAAAAATGTATCTCATAAACCAGCTCATATGTAAAACCCTGCTTCATCTAAATAAACCATTTTCATAAAAAAATACTTTCTTAATAATATGTGCCATTGGGTACTCCTAAATAGAAAATTGCCATTTTAAGAATTAAGGGCCGCCCCCTGGGATCAAAGGATTCACAGTGCACACAAACAAGCCAAGGCACACATTTATGCCCCATTAGCCAATGAATGGACAGAGTTCTGCCTTTTGCTCCCACACTACTTCCTGATACAGTTAGAGCTGCATCACTTCCTGTCAGGTGATCTCTGAGGGAACACAGAGCCCATCACTAAATGGTGGATTAAGGGAAAGGATATAAAAGGACAACATTTACTGATATATATATTCCAGTTTGGTAAGATTCTTTAATGGGTCACTTAACATAATATAAACTATCTGTTGGTTAAGTATTCATTCTGGGGGTATAGTTTTCCTTCAAAATACACTTTCTGTTCTTTCTACTGCATGCCTCAGTCACAGCCTGAATGATCAGAACTGCAAAATTCAGAGCTGATGCTCCTGTCCTAAAAGTTTCATGACTAATAATAATAATACATAGTTTCATAATATAAAAGCCTTATATTTTACAATGGGGATATGTTATTCCATAGAGAGAAAGGGAGAGAGAGCGAGCAAGAGAGAGAGAGATGAGCCATGCATAACCTGTAAAATATATTAATATATTCTTATAAAAGGTGCTTAGTGATGCTATCAGTTATAATCGGTGCTTGATGTAATTTAACATAACATAAATCATGAAACTTGTGTATTATAAAAAATTATGTAGCCCCTACTGTAAATTATGAGGATATTAGATTTCCCCTTGAATTTCCATGACCTGTCAAAAAGCACTTGGCCTTGTGCCTTTATAGGGTCATGGAACTCCTCGATGACTTCTAATACGGGGTATATTATTGACTATATTATATATATGCACATATACACAAACACAGGTGAAATAGATTGTTTTATTACCCAGGCTGATGTTCCTGTTAGGAGAGAATCACGCAACCTGTGGAAAAAACACTTTCATCTCCTTACATCAGCACTTAATAAGGGATACCTGGGACCACCAATAGAAATGGCGGCCCAGTGCTCAGACAGTTATTTTGCACAAGCTGGTAAAAAAAACTTGTTCGGCGCCCCCCCCAGTGAAATAGACTTTACACGTCCTTTCATTCCAATAAGCTTTGCATATTAAGTTACCTTTGACAATACAAAAAAGCAAAGCTTAATAATATGGAAGTGGTATTTAAGAGCAATGCTCCACTTTGGATGTACAGACAATGACAGGATGAGACTGCATATAATCAAATGCATCCAGTACAGATAAATGCTGCAGTAAATATACAGGTTAACAGAATATACTGCCAAGCCCTGGCACAATGCTACAGCACACAGAATCATTACTCCTAGTGATTACACACACCAAACACTATAAAAAGTCATCCCAACCCAATCTGACCATAGCAACAAATTCTGGTACATGCATGAAAGGCAAACAATAGGATAAAAAAAATATGTCCAATTACAACAAGGCATTGCACCTTACTGCAGAGATGCCATGCTGCTGATCTCAGCCCCTGCATATCTGTCTTCTCTGTAAGGGGAAAGGCCCATCAGGCTGTACTTTCTGTAACTGTGTTACTTACTTTCTATGGCATCTAATACAGGCTAAAGAATAAAGATGCGCAATAGCACCGAAAAGTAACATTTGCTGAGCATTCTAGAACTAAAGGGCCCAACTTTCCAACACAAGGAACTCACTGAGAAAGTACCAAATGTCACTATTGTCCAACTTTCCCTAAATGTGAAAAAAACATATAAGTAATTTATTAAAAGTGCAGAGCAGAGTGAAAAAGTGTGTGAAATTCACTTTTTTTGCACACAGCTTCAACCTCCCCCCCACCCATATAATGTGCTGAGTTTGGCAGTGCTGCTTCATAAGAAGCAGATAAGGGGTACCATAGGTGTCCCCACACCTATCCCCTAATCTCTGAATTATTCATATGCACAAAAAGCTTCATTCTATTGGGCTTTGTGTCTGTTGGTGCTGCACTTTGCACCCAGTGCCCGATTTCCAATTTATCACTAGAAGCAAAGCACAACCAGACCTCAGTGCTTTTAGAATAAGCACTTTTGTTTCTTAATCTCTCACACTTACGGGTACAGGTATGGGATCCGTTATCCGGAAACCCATTATCCAGGAAGCTCCAAATTATGGAAAGCCTGTCTCCCATAGACTCCATTATAATCAAATAATTCAAAATGTTTAAATTGAGTTCTTTTTTTTCTGTAATAATAAAATGGTACATTGTATTTGATCCCAACAAAGATATAATTAATCCTTAATGGATGCAAAAAATCCTATTGGATTTATTAATTAAATTAATTAAAGTTTTACTGATTTTTAGTAGATTTACGGTATGGAGATCCAAAATACGGAAAGACCCCTTATCCTATACCTGTATCTGTAAATTACCCCTCGCGTTTGCAGGCCTGACTGTGAGAAAATTAAACGTAAACTATTGCAAAAAGCAAAATAAAACATTCCCTAGGGAACAAGCTGGTAAATATCCTAGGGCAACCCCTCTTTAGGGGGTACGTCTAAGACCAAGACCACTATCCCTTAAAGGACAATGAAAGTTTAATATAAATTAAAAGTAAGTCTAAAGGCAATCTTTTTAAGTACTTACTGCATATCTAAATTCCCTGATCCCTGCTTGCTTCTCTGAGATATGGTGCTGGCAGCCTACAGCAGTGTGAAGACTACAGTGACATCACTGAAATCTCTCTTCCCTTCCTGTAGGCTGCCAGCGGCAGCCTTCCTATTCTCTGAGCATGTGTGTAACTTGATCCTGTCTCCTGTTCTGAGCTACACATGCCCACCAGCCAATCAGAAGCGGATCTGGCAGAGGCGAGGGGGGGGAGGGAATGAAACACATGTGCAGTATGAAGCAAGGAGGGAAAGGAAGGGAGAATACCTTTTTAGAGATGGCTGCCTATGTGAAGTGAGTGTGACTGAGTAAATATTTGATTAGGTGAGCCAAAAGTGTGGCGTTTTTACTAAACAATAGGAGGACTATTGGGCAGTATGCTTTTTAAATTTTGACTTGCATTCTCCTTTAATCAAAACGAAAAAAAAAAATAGCGTAGGGTAAAGATGCTCTGCAAGCTTAACTGCAAGTACAGGTATGGGATTCATTATCCGGAAACCCATTATCCAGAAAGCTCCTAATTACAGAAAGGCTATCTCTCATATATTCCATTATAAGCAAATAATTCTAATTTTTAAAATTATTTTTTTTTTCTCTGTAATAAAAAAACAGTAGCTTGTATAGCTACTAAGATATAAGATACTTACTGGAGGTATAATAATCCTATTGGGTTTATTTAATACATTCATGCAATTTTTAAGTAGCCTAAAGGAATGGAGATCCAAATTACGGAAAGATCTGTTATCCGGAAAACCACAGGTCCCAAGCATTTTGGATAATAGGTCCAATACCTGTACTACCTTACTAACATCACAAGCTATTTGCTGGGAGATGTTCTGTGACCACTGGAGCTAGTAGTAGGAGTCACAGCACAATCCAAAGTTGAAAATCCAAAGTTGGAATGTTCATGGTTTGGATCTCCAACAACACTGCCCTTTTTCAAGACCACCGGAGAACATAGGGCTTATGTACATGTAATGTACAGTCACAGTGGCCACTTTTTTTTTAGTGGGAAAATAAAAATATACCTTTAAGGGTAAATTTGAGCATTTCTGTAGTGCAGTGGAAGGGGAACAAATCATTTTAAACTGCCACAGTTTAAAGTGAATGAGAATTACCACAAAGCACCTGGTGCAGTGCACATTTTTTTATTGGGGGCTATTCTTATTCAAAGTGAATAAGTGTGTGATTGTGAGCATTTTGTCCACCTCCTGTGAAGCTACAAAACACTTGCACTCACCTAATGCCATTACCCTTGCAGGCACACCAGTCCTAGGAGAACAAGCCAATAGTGAACAATACAAAGAAAATATTTGTTTCCAGGGTCACAGAACAGTTACCCTATTTTTAGGGGCACCAGTGCAGGCAGCTACAACATCGCTTGTTGGCAAGTGCACAGAATATTTTTAGATAGGAGCAACTGAAAGCAATATGACAACTCCAACTCAAACATAACTGCATAATATTCTTAAAAATAGATAATTTAAACAATAATCTGTACAGTGTATATCTTTTACATGATTTGATATTCACAACCTTAGTACTGTGGTATTTTAGGCTCCCGATACACTAATAGTTATATTACAAACAGTAGGAGTTCATAAAGAAGCCTTTTTGCTGCTGAAGGATTCTGGGGACTTGCTTTCCAACATCTGGAAGATGGCATGTAGTCAGAAACCATTTCTGCATTTAGATTTTGTGGGGAAAAAAATAGGAAATGAAGTTAACAATTGGCAAATGGTGATGTTTATTTTAAAGGGGACATATTGGATAAATGGGAAAACCCCTAATTTTGTAGGCAATTATGAATAATATATGGTGCTGGTTTCACTTTGTGCTAAAAAATAATCCTATCTGTAAAAATGGCCCCTTTATTGGAGCTCTCTATAGATCCTATCACTTCTCTGGCTGAGTTTGAAATGAAGAGTGGGCGTGTCCTAACGGTCCCTGCCAAAAGCACAGTAGGAGGGGGAGAGCCAATCACAGCCCTGCACAAGCAAAGACAGGCTTCAGTTCCCTATCAGGTCAGCCTAGCTGCTGATTGGTTCCTATCTTACAGTGCAGTGTATGGAGGGCCGCCGGCTCCCCTGCACATCCAGAGAATTCAGCCAGCAGGAAGTGGAACAGATGGGCGGGACTAGTGGGGTTTTGGTGGAATTTCTCAATAAATCAATCTGAAATACAACTTTTTAAAGCACATTCCTTCTATATATAATTCACTGGTACATTCTCAATTTTTATAGGATATGTCTCCTTTAAGGAAAAAGAATGTTTGCATCACACTTCATGTTAGTAATCTTAGGGCCACACTGGAGTAACATACAGTGAGGAGGTCTAAAAATGGCACTGATCATTTAGATACATGCAGCCTACCATTCCCACAAGCCTGTCTTGCCTACAGATAGCAGTGACCAATACTGACTTTCCAACTACAGCAAAAACACCCAACCTGTAGCCCAGCCCTCTGGTTTAACTACACCCAGCATCTGCACCCCAGAACAATTGAGTATCTCTAAACCTGGGCTATGTGCTGCCAGAATGCAATGGCATAAGAGAAATGACTGGTTCCAAAGAGAACAGATTTAGGACCAGGAAAGTACTGGCCTGTGCAGTCCCATCAGATTCCAAGAAGTTATTGAAGCTGAGAGGTTAAAGCATTGCTGTCAGTCTAAATGTTGCACTTAATTTTCAAGCTGACTGTCCAATAAATGTACTAATGATTATTATCCTTGTTAGCTACGTAATGCAGACGTTTTACATTTCCGAGAGCCCCCGCATAACTCCTCCTGGGCTGTGTGTGTCACTAGAGTTGCACTTCAGCTGATGCTGATTTCTACAATAAGTGATACAAAACACACCCAGCAGCTTCCCTGTCAGTACCTCCATCCAACTGATCCTTCTCTGTGGATGGGGGTGAGAGTTAAAAGCCCCAGGTATAGATTTAAGAGGCCGAGCCCTGATTGTTCTGCAGCACCTGCACATCCTCTGGTGCATCCTCATCATCCCCGCACCCTCTGGATCTACCCAGAATTCCCTCTGCCCATAACTAGTATTCCATCTCTCTTCATTCTCAGCCACCCTGCACCACTGCCTTCCAGCTAAGTTGGGACTCCAACCCAAGGCTGACGATGCCTGGCCAATATTTTATAAAACAATTAATCAAAACCCATTGTTGGGGAGAGCAGGCCTGTTCAGCTGCCCATGACTGGTCCTACCTGCAGCCCTTCAGCTGAACAGTCATGGTGGGAACGATGTGCCTGTATGATGCCATTGCTTTTCTTGCTTAGGACTTCTATGTGTGACAATACAATGTGGCACCACCTGCACATGTACTGCAGCACAACTCACAGAGCCCCCGCCTGCAATAAAGCACTACATCTCCCGGCATCCCGTGTGAGGGGCCGATGGGAGATGGAGAGCAGAAGATAAGCATACATGAATGAATGGAAAGGGCCAGCAGTCTACTCACCATCGCTCCGTTTGATCTCCACATTTATCCCTATGTGGATTTTGCCAAAGCTGCCTGTCTCGCCTTCTTCTCCCCCTCCCTGTGGGTGCTCCCAGCCGCCAGCTCTAGTACCGCTCGTAATAGCCCCTTCTCTAGGCAGCTGGGGGGGCAAGCTCACAGCCACTTATTGTTTAAATAAATGGGGCAGCTGGCAAGGCGATGCCGGGGAAACAGGAGGAGAAGGAGGCGGGGGAACGGAATCGAAGAAGGGACCTCTGCCGGTGACACTGACAGCGCCACACACAAAGGGATGAACAGAACGTCACTTAAAGGGGCGGGCCCGGAGGAAACATTGCCAGTGACGCTGCAGACCCACAGGCTGGACAGAAAGAGCAGGCGCAGTAAGGTGGGCGCGCCGTCCTTGCTCGGGTGGGGTAAAGTGAAGTCAAATTCGCTCTGGCGCAGAGGATGGAGAGGTGGGGTGGAAAGAGTTAAAAGGGTCCACATTGAGAAAAGTGCATGATCCAGATACAGAGGAAAGTGTTCAGTGGCTGGGTGCTAGTCCATGCGCTATCCTTAGTGCAGTGGAAAGTTCTGCTACGACTGAGGCGTGGCCGGTGCATGGTTTTATCGCTGACCCCCAGATGACTATTAGCCGCTGGGCTGCGGATCTAGGGAGAGGGGGTGGCAAAACCAGCATGGGAAAAATATGGGGTGCTGGGAAGGCCTGTAAAGGGATGCTGTGGAGAGCTGTAAAAGGGCAGACAAGTAAAAGACAAACTGGAAATGAAGAAGAGGGGGTGATGGAATAAAAGCAAATAAATAGTAGATAGCGATTAAGGGAAAATGATCCAGAGAGGGGATACTGGGTGAAGACAAAGCTAAACGGAAGCTCAGGAGGGAATGAAGGAGACAGTGTCGGACTGGCCCACCAGGATACCAGGAAAACTCCCAGTGGGCCCAGGGGTCAGTGGGCCCTCCTGCTCCTGATCATTTGGCCTACTTCATGGTCATTCCCTATTTCTGAATGGGAACAAAGAGGATAAATGTGGATATATGCTAGCATGTAAATAAAAGAGACTTGGAGAACAAAGTGGTTGAGTAAAGAAAGGATTAAAAATGGTTGGAGAGTGGGCCCATGGTCTAAGGTTTTCTGGTGGGCCCCTGGGGTCCCAGTCTGACACTGGAAGGAGACGTGAAATTATATTGGGGGGCGCAGGAGTTACAGAGTCATTCTTCTGTGCTGTCCTGGTCCTTCATAAACCACCAAATGCACAATTTCCCTCCCTATCCCAACAAACAGAAACATCCCGTGGTGCCTATATCCAATTTTACTATGGGGGGAGGGGGCTACAAGAATGGGAGCGGGGTGAGCCTGGGTTGAAGTTGTACAGTGGGAAGCTGTTGTAGAACCTTGTGGCTTTCCCTTGATTTTTCATTTCCAAAATGCATCACCTTATGTCTGACCACGTTTTGTTTTTTAAAACAAAGACCACCCATAAAGGGATGTGTGTGTGTGTGTGGGGGGGGGGTGCTATAACCATGTTGAAGTTTGTTTCTTTTTTACAGAATATCCTTGCTAAAATACAAGGGAACACTCCTTGGCTAATTTGAGTTGTGCAAAAAATAGAGTTAGAAGTGCGCACTTGGGATTTTTAGTCTTTATGCTTGTAAAATTACAAAGCACCCACCCCATATGGCGGTCCTAACTATTTATCTCTGCTCTAGGAAGAGCTCTGCTAGACCAACACCCACTATTAAAGAAGACATAATGGATAAACCCTACGTTTGTAGGCAATTATGAATAGTATAAGGTGCTTTTTTCACTTTGGGCTAAAATTGAATACTATTTGCAAAAATGGCCCCTTTATTGGAGCTCCCTATAGATCAGGGATCCCCAACCTTTTCTACCTGTGAGCCACACTCAAATGTAAAAAGAGTTGGGGAGCAACACAAGCATGAAAAATGTTCCTGGGCTGTTATTGGCTATTTGGTAGCTCCTATGTGGACTGCCAGCCTAAATGAGGCTCTGTTTGCCAGTACAACTGGTTTTTATACAACCAACACTTGCCTCCAATCCAGGAATTCAAAAATAAGCACCTGCTTTGAGGCCATGGGGAGCAACATCCAAGGGATTGGGGAGCAATATGTTGCTCACAAACCACTGGTTGGGGATCACTGCTATAGATCCTCTCAGGTCTCTGTCAGTGTTTCAAAGAAAGGGTGGGGGTGTCCTAAAGTTTTCTGCAAGAAGCACAGTAGGAGGGGGATAGCCAATCACAGCCCTGCAGTCACACAAGTAAAGACAGGCTTCAGTTCCTTATCAGGTCAGTCTAGTTGCTGATTGGTTCCTATCTTACAGTGCAGTCTGCTGAATGCCACCGACCCTCCAGAGAAATTAGCCAGTGGGAAGTGGGACACAGATGGGCTGGACTAGTAGGGTTTTGGGGGAATTTCTCAATAAATCAGTCCGAAATAAGGTTTTTAAGCTCAGTCCTTCTATGCTTAGAGGAGTATAATTCACTGGTATATTCTTAATTTATAAATGAAATGTCTCCTTTAAAGGCATAAGACCACTGGTAAGAGAAAGGGGTGCTGGGGTGCTGCAGCCACATGGAGGTTGGTTTTTCTTCCTATAGAATGACACTGCAAAAATATAAAGTGGGGTCCAGGGGCACTCTGGAAATCCATAGTCTCCCCTACCATATCTGAGGTGATAGCCAGAGTAAATAGCAATAGGTGCTTTGAAGACAGAATAGCATTTCTGCAAAATAAATCCCCCAAGTATCTAAAGATGTGGTGCATTTGGGTGTTCAGAGGCCTCACTTTTAAACTTCTAAACAATGTGCAAGACTGCTTTCTTACCTTTGCCTCCTCTCACTTGCAAATTATTCTAAAGCATCATAAACTCTCCCAACAATCAAGGCTAACAGTTCTTAAGTTCCTATATCCCTCTATCTAATCCCTATCTTTCTCTTTTTTCCACCATTTCCCCTTCTCTTCTCATTATCTATCCTCCTCTTACTCCCCTATACCCTCCTTTTTCCTACTTCAATTCCATCAATATTTATCTTTAGCACCCCCTAATCAGCCTTCCTTCTGGAACTCAGATGAGCAATTTAATTGTATTATGTCTGTTGATTCATTTTTGCATCGGGCCAATATCCTGCTTGATATAGTACCGGAAGATAGCTGTATTTGCTAATTCTCCACCCTTTTTTGTATCTTCATTTTCTGTTGATAAAAATTATTAGTTACAAAAAAAATATAGACAAAGGGGCACATTTATCAAAGTACGGTTGTTTCCAAATGCAAAAAAATTGTATTTTTTGTAAGTTTTGTGCGACTTTTTTGTACTTTGCGACAATTTGCATGACAAAATTGCATTTGTCGCGCCGAGTACGAAAAAGGTTTGGATTCATTAAAGCTTCGTTATCGTGACATTCCTTGGCCAGGTTGGAGCTGCAGAGTGCCATTGAGTCCTATGGGAGGCTTTGAAAAACATGCACAGAAGGATCAAAGTCAGAAAGGTTTTCCTGCCGTTTCCGATCGTTCAGATGCAAAAATTTTGGGACTTTCGGATCGCCAATACGATATTATCGTAACAATTATGATTTTTTTGTAAGCATATTCGTGAAATTTCCAATCATCACAAATTATCGTATCTAATCCGAATTTTACCCTTTTCGGGATTCAAACTCTTACTTTGATGAATCTGCCCAATAGAGTTGAACTTGATGGATGTGTGCATTTTTTTAACCTAAGTTACTATATTAATATGTAGAAACCTAAAATAAAGATTAACATCAGACGTGGAAGGCTAAAAGGCAAGTCATTATAACTAGCAATTGGTAAAGGCAGGCAAAAGTAAGTGAGGAAGCCAAGAGATCATAGTAGGCAATACCAAAACCAGACAGGAAAGGGACAATAACTCACACTCAGCACTTGAAATGGATTTTCACGTGCAGCTGTGGGCAATGGAAAAATAGGTTACCGTATATACTCGAGTGTAAGCCGAGTTTTTCAGTACCAAAAATGTGCTTAAAAAAGCACCCTTGGCATATACTCGAGTATATTGATTTGAAAGTAAGAGTCTGGCAATCACATATCACCCCCACAACCCCCCCCCCCATGGACGGACGCACTCACGCGCACGCTCGGATGCAGGGACAGCCGCGATGCTGTAAGCGTCTGCCAATCCCTTCGCACAGCCGCAATGCTGTAAGCGTCTGCCAATCCCCTCGCACAGCGGCGATGCTGTAAGCGTCTGCCAATTCCCTCCCCCCCCCCCCGTGCGCGCGCACGCGTGGTCGGATGCGTGGACGTTGCGCTGCTGTGCCTCTGTAACACGAATGCATGGACGGGCGCGATGCTGCAGTTTTACAAGTAAGACTCTGGCAATGGCCTCGCACCACCACCCTCCCCCCCCGTGCACGGACAGGCGGGCGGATGCATGTACGGACGCGATGCTGTGCATCACCCCCTCCTGTTACTTCCTCTGTAATCAACCTTTTTTTGTGGTTAATCTATTGTAGCATAATCACCCCACAGGGCAAACAAACAAGTAACTAATTTTGGGGTCACTGCAGCTCTAGGGGAATCAGTTCATCTGTGTGTGTCGTTGATGAATACTTGCAGAACAAATAGTTCATGATAACATTTATTGGGTTACGGGTATGGGATCTATTATCCATTAAACTTGGGACCTGGGGTTTTCCAAATAAGGAATTTTTACATAATTTGAATAAAAAAAACTCAATAAGATGTCCCTACTTACAGTGTCAAGCACTTCTATGATTGGACCTCTTAATGAGGAGCACTGTTTCCACTGATAAACTGGGTACAAGTGCTGTCATGGAAAACAGTTCTCTAATGACCTTTATGTTTCTCCACATAACTAAAGGGGGATATTATTCCTATAATGCGTATTCTTACGCATTCATATATCTGGCCTGCAGTATTCTAGCAGCACAGCTTCTCTCCCAGCATGCCTCAAGTGCTTCTTTCATGAACCACAGGATCAGGATTATTTGCAAAGGAATATGCTAAGGAATACAGAATATTATTTTTTAAGAACCTGATATATTTTCAGATAGTAAAAAGACAGACCTTTGGCAGGAAATTAATTGCCTTAGTGTATCAGCAGCTCTATAGTACTGTCTATCATTCTGTTATTCACTATACAGTTTACCCAACATTCATTCATTTTGGTAGTTGACTGTATTTTGTATTTTTGTTTTGTATTTTTTAGTTTGTATTTCAGTGTGTGAAACATATTAATTCTGCACTCTGTGTGCAGTCTGTGAGTTCAGCTAACCTAGGACCCTGTGTCATGTGGCTGTCAGGGACTAAAATCTCACCAATTTGGCACACAATGCAAATGGATAAACTTGCCACAGATCAACTTTCTTATGTAATGTGTCATATACAATTTTTCTAAGTTCATTAACTAGGACTTGCCTTATACTCGAGTATATGGATTTGAAGATGTAAGTGTCTGGCATCCATTGCGTGCGAAATCCTAGGCTTATACTCGAGTCAATATGTTTTTCCAGTTTTCTTAGGTAAAATTAGGTACCTCGGCTTATATTCGGATCGGCTTATACTCGAGTATATACGGTAAGTAACATTAATTACAAAACTGCACCCACACAGCATCCTAGTAAACATACGGTCTACATTCATAATTGGGGGCGACTAGATAAACTCAAAGTGAATTACATTTATATAGTCAATTTGATAAATGTTTGGACAGTGTCAACATTTTCATAATTTCAGCTCTGTACACCTATGAGTTTTGCTGCATTTTGTTAAATCTGAGCAAATTGTATAGACCCTAACACTTCAGCATTAATCTTTCTGCTTCTGTCAGTAGTTATAATATCAATAAATACTAGTGGCCCAGATACATTGGCAATGTGGAGATTTGCTCAAGCTGGCATTGGCAGAGAGAGAAGGGAGACAGGGACCCCAAATTGCATTTTAACCCTTTCACTGCCAGCCGTTTTGGTCAAAGCGGAACTTCTACTGCGAGACAGTTTTTGAACTTTTTGCACTGTTTCACTTTAGGGGCCTTTCCTCAGGGGGACTTTTAGTTTACCCAGGAAAACAATATATTGTTTTTTCAGGACAACCACAAACATACCACAAACAAAAATTATTTTATGCACAAAAATACAACTGATTTGGAAAGTGCCATGTCTCCTGAACGCACCAATACTAAAATATATATAGTTTTATGAAGATTTCTCACTTGTATAGGTCAAAAACTCCCAGCAGTACACTACCAAATTTCCGAAGCACTGCTTCAGAAAGCTGCATACTTTAGATTTCAAGGCCAAAACTTCGACTAACAGAAGCTTTATCCCAGAAAATTGTACATTTCTGGAAAGAACAGATTCTGGGGAATCTAGAGTAGGCACAATTGTCTGTCTACTCCAAACTATCAAGTCGCAATGCTTTCCTAAAGTTTTTGGTTTTTATCAAAATGTGTGAAATTTTTAAAAAAATTGCTTCAAAGCTTCCAGTCTATAGTATCTTATCTCCTATAGGTCATAAAGTAACCAAATAAAACACCCTAAATACGAACGCCAGGGGTCCACTGAACAGTTTGATGCCCAATATGTATAGGTTTACCTAAGTATGTGGCATGTAGGGGCCCCAATGTGAACATACCCCCATATGATCTATCATTTCTGTCATTTCAGCTCCTGCAAAATCAACACATTTACATCATTATATGTGGAATAAAGCTTGTATAAAGTATGCTCACCCCAGAAAGCCATATATTTTTGGAAAGTACACATTCTCCCGGATCTAAAATGGGTACACATTTCTTTTTACTCCAAAGTACCAAGCCGTAAAGCTTTCCTGTTTGCAGATTTTTATGACATTTCAGAAAATTGCCTAAAAATGTTGCAATTTGCCGCATTTATCTCACACAATTTCTTGCATACAGAGGCAAATCACCACAAATAGAAACACCTAAGGTGTACTGAACAGTTTGATGCCCAATATGCATAGATATACCAAAGTCTGCGGTATGTACTGACCCCAAAATGAAAATAGCGCATAAGGATTTCTCGCCTGCCAACTCAGCTTTTGCATACAGAGCCCCCTGACAGCGTATTATGTGCCATAACACCCCCTTACTATACAGAAGAACCCAGAAAACCATATAGTTTTGGAAAGTACACATTCTGACAAATCCAACATCGGTAAAGAGTCCTTTCTACACCAAAGTACCAATCTGCAAAGCTTTCCTAAAGTTAATTGTTTTTATGACATTTCAGAAAATCGCCTAAAAATTTAGCAATTTGCTGCATTTATCTCGCACAATTTCTTGCGTACAAAGGCAAGTCATCCCAAATAGGGTATATGGATCTCTCGCCTGCCAACTTAGCTTTTGCACACAGAGCCCCCTGACAGCATATTATGTGCCCAAACACCCCTTAACTATACAGAGGCCCACAGAAAACCATATATTATTGTTAAGGACACATTCTGATGAATTCAAAATAGGTAAAGTTATTTTTGTACACCAGGAACACTAATACAGGGATAAAAATGCAATAAAACCACAAAAATTGTGGAAATTAGTGAAACGACAAAATAAGTCACACAACAGTGTAATTAGTGGTCAGAATATCTGATCCAAACTAAAAAACAAAGTGGTAAAAAATTTTTTTTTTTTTTTAAATGTTTGTGTGTACATATGTAAAAGTTGTGTGACAGTTGTGTAAGTGTGTATATAAGTGTATATAAGTGTGCAAAATGAAAAAAAAACAATAAAAAAACTGCTACATTTTCTGCTGTAAGTGTGTGTATGTGCAAAAAAAACCCACCTTACCTGTCCTGAAGCAGGGATCGCAGTCCTGGTTCTCCTGCTGCAGTCCTCATCCGTGGGCCTGCACTTGGGGGGAAGCAGGAAGCGAAAACAAAGGGGGGTCGGCCCGGTGATGATCGCGGCACAGGGCCGACATGACAGCCCCCCTGGCTCGTTGCCACTTCTTCAGAGAGTATCTTTATCTGCCAAACAAGGTACAGCGCACGTTGTTGGCAGATAAAGCCTTTTACTGCAACGACGTACGTCGTTGGCAGTAAAAGGGTTAAAGCTGTTTTAACACTTTCCTTTTGCATTTGCAATTCAGATTCAAAATAACAGTGTAACAAAATATGGTCACTACAGTCTCTGGGTAAATAGGTGAATGGACCCTCACTTCTTGGCATCTGTATGGATTTTCTCCAACTACATTTAAGGTTTGCAAGTCAGTACACAGACTATCACAGCACTTGCTTCCTCAAAGGTTGCCACTTTCACAGGCCCATTATGCTCTTTCATGCTCTAGTAACTTTTCACACTGGTTATTGGCAGACCTACAATTTTTAGAGCAGACAGGTATGTTTGGAAACCACACTGTTACAGCAGCTATACATGTTCACATCCTAACACTCCATACTTTAAAAATTATGTGGTCTGTTACAGATCATGATCTCATATGCCATTTATTTGTATCCCATCATATAGAAGAACCCACACTAAAGCATACATTACATTAAAGGAGAAGGAAAGGCTAATAAAGAGTTAATCTCAAGATGCAGGCATACCTTCAGTTATCTCAATAGTGCCCTTAAAGAGATACTGACACTGGAAATTAACCCTTTTTTACATCTATCATAACATTGTCCTTACATGTTATTTACATTTTTTTTTTTTTAAGTATTTTACTAATGTTTGTACCTATCTGACCACCCATGTTCACCTGTACGAGGGGGCTGCCATATTTGTGCAGCAGTAGTCCATTCACATTAGAACCTATAACTGACAGACTCAGAAGGGACAATCAGGTTGGCAAAACAGTCAGGTTTAGGAACTTCAAGCAACAATTACTTACAAAAGCAGCCCTATCAGCAAAAAACAGTCAACGTGACCTATAGGTAACTTTTAATGTACATTCATATTTCAAAGTATTCATTCAGTATCACTTTAAGTCTCCCCATATTTCACCTGTTGATCAGAAGCCAAACAGGAAGAAAAAATGCTGAGCTCTGTAAAGAAATTTCCCATAATGCCTCACTCCTGCACCAAGTTTAGATATGTACCTATAGGATAACGATCTCCACCTCACAGTGCTGTGCCGAGGGCCGGAATTTCTCTAGCATACATGGTGGAGGGCCGATAATGGAAGCCAGTTTTTTAAACCACACCCACATCAAACCGCACTATCACAATGGTGGTAGTGCAGTAAAAACCCAAATGTTTGGTCCTCAGTGCGGGAAGATCAACCGTCATTTATATGTGAAAGAATTATATTATGTCATATTAAGATATACCCTTAAATCCATATGCCTCCTCCTCCCCTGTGGATAGCACAGCAACCCCCAGGACATAATTACACACCTTAGAGACCATTTAATGGCTATTTCCAACTGCTAACAAACTCCCAGAACAAACCCCTGCCAGGATCACCTCCCACAGGCAGCATAGGGCAGGCAGAGTATGGCACATAAAGGTAGCACTCTGCTTCCCTGTGTGTGCCATACTCTGCCTGCCCTATGCTGCCAGTGTGTGCCATACTCTTCCTGCCTTATGCTGCCAGTGTGTGCCATACTCTGCCTGCCCTAACCTGCCTGTATGTGCCATACTCTGCCTGTCCTACGCTGCCTGTGTGTGTCATACTCTGCCTGCCCTACCCTGCCTGTGTGTGCCATACTCTACCTGCCCTATGCTGCATGTGTGTGCTATGCTCCACCTGCCCTATGCTGCCTGTGTGTGCCATACTCTACCTGCCCTATACTGCCTGTGTGTGCCAAACTCTACCTGCCCTACCCTGCCTGTGGGTGCCATATTTTGCCTGCCCTACCCTGCCTGTGGCTGCCATACCCTACCTGCCCTATGCTGCCTGTGTGTGCCATACTCTGCCTGCCCTACCCTGCCTGTGTGTGCCATACTCTACCTGCCCTATGCTGCCTGTGTGCGCCATGCTCTGCCTGCCCTACCCTGCCTGTGTGCCATACGCTGCCTGCCCTACCCTGCCTGTGTGTGCCATACCCTCCCTGCCCTATGCTACATGTGTGCCATACTCTGCCTGCCCTACCTGTTTGTGCCATACCCTACTTGCCAGCCCTATGCTGCCTGTGTGTGCCATAAGTTGTGAGCCCTATGCTGCCTGTGTGTGCCATACAAACAGGCAGCATAGGCCAGGCAGTACATACAATGTCTGAGGTTTGAACAGGTGAACAATGTGGGTGATTACAGCCTGAGCCTGAGGTGTGAACACTGCAGGGGGTGAACAATGCAGGGATCAAAAGGTGTGAACAACACAGCGGATTACAATTTTAAACATTTAACATTTAAACATTTTTAAGCTAACATTAACATAACATTTAACATTTTTAAGCTAATTTCCCCCAAAAATTAAGTGTACAGGCAGACACCATGTCACAATAGTTAGAGGCAATTTTTTACTCTCTAAAATACTAGAATCTTAGAAACATCCCTTAGTCACTGATTTTCTGTTTACACCATAGAGAAGGTGGGGTTTTCCCAGTGTTTGTAGCAGCTTACAGTAAGGTAGGTTTTATTTAAACAAAAGATCAAACTTGATAAATGTTATTTTTAAACATCAGCTACTGTGCATGTAGCCATGTAACCCAACCAACTGTGATAAAAAGGACAGGGATTACTTTCACATAATGCTTGCCCAGCAGCCATAAATGTCTTATATGCTAAGCCTCACAGAACAGCTCCCCTGGGAGTAGAAAAGATTTTTAGAGTTGTAAATCAAGAGGTTCCAATATCACGGGAAGCTCATGAGAAGGAAAATCAGTGGGTACTTAAAGAAAGGTAACAGGCAAAATTAATATAATGTATAAATATTTTAACTTCTGAATTAAAACAAATTGCATAAATGCTTGCCTTGACATTTTGTGGTTCTTCTCTTCACCCTTAGGAATGTGAACTTATGTTGTTTGTAATAAAAGAGTTAGAGACAGTTTAAAATGATTTTTCTGCTGTCTGTTCTTATCGCTTGCATGCCAAATTATGCACAACACCTGGTAAATGCCTTGGTGGGAATGTCAAAAACTGAAGTAAGGGAAGCTTGATTTATGTACTGAAAATCGACAATTAGTGAAAAGGAGAGTGCTACTTTTCCATGTCAGCAGTGAAGTGCACTTAAAGGGGTTGTTCACCGTTAACTTTTGATATGATGTAAAGGGTAATATTTTGAGACTATTTGCAATTGGTTATTTAGTTGATAGGATCCAAGTTACCTTAGCAACCAGGGAGTGGTTTGGATGAGAGACTGTTACATGAATAGGACAGGGCCTGAATAGAAAAGAAAGTTACAAAAAGAAGCCAAGCTATAACAATAAAACTGTAGCCTCACAGAGCAATAGTTTTTTGCTGCTGGAATCAGTGACCACCATTTGAAAACTGCAAAGAGTTGTAAGAAGAAGGCAAATAATTTAAAAACTATAACAAGTAAATAATGAAGACCAATTAAAAAAATGCTTAGAATAGATAATTCTATAACATACTAAAAGTTAGCTTAAAGGTAAACCACCCCTTTAATGGAGACCACAACTACGATTTTATCTGTACTTTTGCCTTTGATTATAGGTTGGTCAGGATAGGTTCAGGAGAATAACTGTGACCCCTACCTGACTCCAGATTTGGGGTACCAGGCTTATTATTTGGTTTTCTTTTATGTGGCAGGGAGTGTAGGGAGGAGTTGCTGTGTGCTGGGGGTGCCTGGTGCTGGTTATGCCACTGAGACAAAGTGCAAAAAAAAAAAAATCACTAACTATTGTTATTGTTACTTTTTATCACTTATGTTAAGTGATGAGCATGGATTTGTAGCAAATTTCCGCATTTCACCATTGGTGAAACTTCTGTGAAAATTAGTCGTGGAAAAATTCGCCAAAATCAGGCACAGTCGCATCAAAAATGGGCGGACAACAAAAAAGCTGCACGACAACTGCATTTTGCAGATTTTTGGGGAAACGGGACAGATTCACTCATCACTACTTATGTTTCTGTTCAGGCCCTCACCTATTCATATTTCATTCTCTCTTCCATTTAATAATCAGCCCTGTAGCATTAGCTAAAATGAAATACAAACAAAATGTTTTGCTTTATCTTTTTGCTAGGACCCCTAAGCATAGCTTTTCAATAGCTGCCCAGAGCACACTGAGCGTGTGTCATTGAAGACAAAATCCAAAACGGGGAGCTCTTGTGATATAGGTGGCAAGACATTAACTTTTGCATCTTTTTACATAAAACTGTAATTTTGAAATTCAAAATTGAATACATATTATAATCCAGAATATAAAGAAAGCAGTCACAGGGCAGCTTCTGCCATTAGGTAAGCTGAGACAAATTATCAGGGGTGGAAAAAAAAATGCCCCTTTTAAGAGCTGATTTTCTGTTATTTAAAGCTAAAATTTGGCTCTTTATGCTGATGCCACACGTGGCGTTTTTACGCTGCGTATTTTCTAATTCTCTCAGCAGCTGAAAAACGCCTGATATCATCATCCATAAAAATAACTTGAAAAGACTCGAAGCAAACCACACAATGCGGAAATACGCTAGAAAACGCCTTAGCACGGATTTTTCAAGCGTTGGCTGAAATACGCCAGTGTTTGCAAAGCAAGCTATTCCTATGTATACACAAAGGCAGCTGCCAGACCTAGCTGAAATATGCTGCATTTTTTACTATTTTGCACTATTAGCACCATGGAAACGGGATTTGCTACGTCACCAGCCTAGTACTGGTGACGTAGCAAATCCCGTTTCCATGGTGCTAATGCTGCCTAACTTTGAATGGCAAATAACCAGTGAGTAACTCTGGAAAGTTTAAGAACCCTGGAATTAATACTTCAATGCATCAGTTTAAATATAAACCAATGAAATTTAATGGGTGGAAATGGATTGGCTGTTGGTGGCTCCTCCCACTTTTTTCTAACTTTGAACAGAAAATACCCAGTGACAAACTCTGGAAAGTTTAACAACACTGGAATTAATACTTAAATAACGGCATCAGTTTAAATATAAACCAATGAAATTTAATGGGTGGAAAAGGATTGGCTGTTGGTAGCTCTTTTCTAACCCTGAATATGTAGTCAGCCAGTGACTGACAAAGTTGGTGCAAAGTTGGGGAACCTTAACATAAATAGTGTGAGAAAGGCAGCATTTTAAATTTTAAATAAAAAAAAATAAATTGGTGGCTCCACCCACTTTTAAAAACCTTAAAATGCAGTCCCCTAATGACCCTGGTGTTAATACTGTGAGAATGGCAGCAGGTTGAATTTCCTCATTGAAAATCAATAGTTAAAATCTGATTAGCTGTTGGTGGCTCCACCCACTTTTAAACCATCCAACTCTTAACCGCAGTTACCTGGTGACTAGCTCTTTGGGGACCTTAGTATTAATATTTAAAGAATGGCAGCAGTTTAAATTTAAACATATGAAGTATAAGGGGGCGTGGCCTGACTGCTCATGGAGTAAGACGTGCCTTCATTAATCCTGGCTAAATACTGTGCTGGAGGAAACCAATTCTGGACACTGAAGGGGTGATAAAACCCCCTAACAACTATGAAAGGTAAAAACCAGAACAACAAGCGGAAATCAGAGGCACCTACCCGCATTGAGCAGTTTGTATGGCAAGCTGCGCAAGTCACTGAACCCTCCAATATGGCACCCGATCCCGCACCACCCGACCCGAGTGTGCAGACTGAGGCACTCCAGTCACAACCAACGCTACATGACCTGCTGAGGGCTGTACAGCAGTGCCAACAAGCTTGCCAAGCCACCATCATGACTAAAACAGATGAGCTAAAAGCTGAGCTATCACTGATCAAACACGATATGCAACTCATAAGGGAGCGTACTACTGCGGCGGAGGCCCGAATCTCAGCTCTAGAAGACACAAGCCGTCCTCTACTACAAACCACCAACGACCTTCAGCAACAGGTTGAAATGTGGCGTAAAAAAGTAGACGATCTAGAAAATAGTGCAAGAAGGAGCAACATCCGACTCATAGGCCTTCCTGAACGCGAGGAAGGAGACCATCCAGAGGCCTTCATGGAAAGACTCCTCAAGACATAGGCCGGCCTCGACAGCCTTACAACTGCATTCTCAGTAGAACGGGCACATAGAATACCATCAAGGCCCCCTATCCCGGGCGCTTCACCGAGGCCACTGATCGCGCGCATCCATAACTGCAAGGATAGAGATAAGCTTCTCATGATAGCGCGCAAGAACGGACAAATAAAGAACAACAACGCAACCATCTCTCTCTACCCCGATTACTCAGCAGAGCTCCAGAGACAACGAGCACGCTTTCTTGATATCAAAAAACGCCCACGGCAAAAAGAGATACCCTACTCTATGATTTACCCGTCGAAACTTCGGGTGCAAACCACAGCCGGCGCCAAGTTCTTCGACTCCCCGACAGACGCCTGCAACTGGCTGGACTCACTGGGTCGGTAATGTATAAGCGCATCTACACCATAACAGACACAGAAGCCCACCGGGAAAGCAAGTACTACACTTAATATCATAGCAAGCAAAACAGGACACACGGATTTACTATAGTCTGCTCTACACACCCCATTTACAAACACCTGTACCCCGGCTCAGAACTGAGACAAGGAGCACAAGCAATACTGGACAGGCTACCGGCTTCAAGATGGGCGCCAACCACCTACACAAGGGAAGGCCATAGACTGCCCATACCACCTCCAACACTGAATTGGAAGGGTAACGCGGCACAGGAGATACCTTCCACTACCCCCCCAAATATCTTGGGTGGACACACTGGTTAAGGGTTAGTTCTACCCTGGTACAAGTTATGGTTTCGGGAAAAGTAGCCTCTAATATTTTGAAACGGGGGCACGGGGAGGGAAAGGAAGTTGGGATTATGACAAGTTTTGTTAAGTTTTGTTTATATCTGTGTATAAGGGCATATGGTGACAGTACACAAGAGAAAATAAGATGGGCAACGCGCATAACTAAACTAAGGGAAAGAATGGTAACGGATATTTAAGGGTATATGCTTGGCTCCCCCCACCCCCCTTAACAATGGCGGATAACCAGAGGCATATCTGATCATGCACCCCTTGAAATGGTGTGGGGATGGGGGTGTGCACCAGGTACGAGAAGCTGGCGCCTTAACCCAACTTGGATAACTATAGTGGGGAAAAAGGAAGAAATAGAAGCTACACTGCAGGAATACTTTGTAAATAATGCCCCACCCGAAGAAACACCTCTTAGCTGGGATGCCTTCAAAGCATATCTGAGGGGGGTATACATATCCGAAATTAACACAATTAAATCCAAAACTAAAACTATAGAAATACACCTTAAGACACAGATTACTCAAGATGAACAGGCAGTGATAGTAAACCCTACTCCCCACACACACTTAAATTTACAAACGGCACAGGAACAATACCAAAAATTTCTAGAAGCCAAAACTAAAAAACAACACCTGTTTCTTAAATACAACATATTTGAACAGGGCGCTAGGACGGGGAAAATGCTTGCACGCCTTGCCAGATCTAAAACTTTCCCGCCAATAATTCCATCTATCAGGAACACCTCGGGCCAAATCATAGAAGACCCCAGAGCTATTAGCAAGGTATTTGGGACCTTCTACGAACAGCTATATCAGACACAATTAAACTTGCAAACACATCAGCTGTCCCACTATCTAGACCAAATCCAATTACCTACACTGAAAAGGGAGCAAAAAGAAGCACTGGAGGCGGATATCACAATAACTGAAATACTAGAGGCCATTACAACTCTTTCCAGTGGGAATTTACCAGGAAAGGATGGCCTACCCACAGAGATATATAAGACATACGCAGACACACTAGCCCCACAGCTACTACAAGTCTACACAGCGGCCCTAGCCAAAGGGGAATTAACCCCATCAATGAGAGAAGCCTCAATAATTGTCCTTCCAAAATCGGGCAAAGACCTGCTGGAGTGCGGGTCTTACAGACCAATATCACTCCTTAACTGTGACACCAAAATATTGGCGAAGATATTAGCCAGACGCCTCCAGCAGGTCATAGACAGCCTAATAGCCCCAGATCAAACAGGTTTTATGCCTCACAAAAGCACAACAATAAATCTGAGGAGACTGTATACCAACTTAGCCATGGAACATGACAATGGGGATCAAAGAGCCTTGGCGATGCTGGACATCACCAAGGCCTTTGACACAGTAGAATGGCCCATCCTATGGCAAGTAATGGCCAAAATGGGCTTTGGGCCCTACTACATGGCCCTATATTCCATATCCCTTGGCCACTGCTATATTCCAATCCCTTGGCCTCAGTAACAGTAAATGGAATACCTTCCCCACACTTCAAACTGACCCGGGGAACACGGCAGGGATGCCCCTTATCCCCGTTCCTGTTTGCTATAGCAATCGAGCCATTAGCAGCTATAATAAGAAGTGACCCTGGGATAATAGGCTGGAAAATTGGGCCCCTACAGGAGAAGATACAGCTCTACGCTGATGACTCTCTAATATACCTGGCCGACTGTACAACATCTTTGAACAAACTCGCCCACACATTACAGGAGTTTGGGGACCACTCAGGCCTCAGGGTAAACCTCACTAAATCCACCCTATTCCTAGTAGACAAACAAAAAAGCAACCCTGAATACAACCAACACTAGCTGATAGTAACCACAGAATTTAAATACCTAGGCATCAAGGTATCCCTACCTATCTCCACTTACTGGGAGATGAATATACTACCACTACTGGGCATGATGGAAACAAAATTCAAACAATGGGCTGGTCTCCCTCTCAGTCCTCAAGGCCGCATTAAATAAAAATGACAATACTCCCCAAAGTACTGTACATACTTACGCAGGCTCCTATAAGGGTCCCCAAATCCTTCTTTCAAAAACTTGATAACCTAATGGGCCCCTTTATATGGGGAACGGGGAGAAGGAGACTTAAACTAGACTCCCTCAAAAAAGCCGCAAACAGCGGAGGAGCATCCCTACCAGACTTTGAACTATACTACCTGGCTGCCCAACTAGCACATGCTAAACCTTGGTTCACCCCAAAACCCATTTACCCATCCTCTAAACTGCTAATGGCTCTAAACAGCCCAGAAAGACCCATTTTACAAGTAATGCTAAAAACCCCACCCGACAAACAACAAAACACAACTCACCCCATAATATCCCTAACCCACACCATATGGTCGCGAGCTGAAGCAGTATGCACACACCATGCTAAACATCCAGACACACCCATATGGAATAATGTAGCACTCAGCGAATTTACCCACATAGAAGCAGGTCGGATATGGAACAACAAAGGTGTGCAACTATTACAACATCTGGTGCAAGGCAACTCCCTTAAACCCTTTGACAGACTCCAAAGGGAATACAAAATCCCCGACACCCAATGGTTAATATACTGTATAGACAGGTACAACACGCTTACCACTCAGACCCCTTTAAAGTGGGGAAATCGCCTTTTTGCAAAATAATGAAGGTACAAACAAACCAACATTTGATATCCGCCCTATATAGCATACTCAGATTCTGTAAATATGAAAAGACCAACGCTGGCCTCTTTAGGGCATGGCAAACCGACATCCTCACACTAACTGGCGATGAATGGTTAGATGCCTTGGAGGCACATGGGTTTGTATCCCCCAGTGCCAATCACAAAATGATTCAGAAACTTATCCTCCACAGGGCTTACATTACCCCACTAAGACTGCACAGGATGAACCCCCATATATCCTCTAACTGTACTAGATGTGACCTAGCTCCAGGTACCTTTATTCACATGATGTGGGAAAGTAATAAACTGCAAGTATACTAGAGGAAGGTATTTGCCACAATTGTAGAATCAACAAATGTGCAACTTCAGCCCTCCCCAGAACTAGCTATACTAGGGGCATGCGATGACTCTCTGGGAAACAAATGTCAGCTAACGGTTATACGACAGGGCCTCTTTCAAGCCCACAAGTGCATAACACACCGCTGGAAAGATGTAAATCCCCCAACCCACCAAACCTGGTTAGACCAAATGCAGAAATACCTAGACTGTATGCAATATCTTTACACAAAAAGAACAGCTCCCAAGAAGTATGACAAAACATGGGGGACCTGGCCCTCCCCCTAGATACTAACTTAAAGAAGCCAAAGCCCCACTACGATATGAGTAACAACAATATACCCTACCCACCGTATGCCCATGACAAATCCCATGCCTCCAGAGTTACCCGTTGCACAGATAGGCAATAACCCGGGTCATCTACCGTACCATATGCCATGTTATGTTAATTTAATGTTTAATATTACCTTAATATTACCGAATATTATTTGTTTAATTTATTCTTTTCCACTTTTTCTCCTCTTATTTTGTTCTTCGGACCTTGTGTATAAACCATTCTATTGGTAAACTGACATACTTATACATGTACAATGCAGATACTATGTACCTTGAGAAATACTGTAACAAAAACTTCAAATGTTTTCAACTTGATGTGTAACTAAGGATGTACATGTGTTACATGTTTTAACGATCAATAAAGGTAATGATGTTTAAAAAAAAACATGAAGGCTATAGGTGAAATCGGATTGGCTGTTGGTGGCCCCGCCCATATTTTCAAAACTAAAACTGCAGTCTCCTAGTGACCAACTGTGAAAAGTTTGGGGACCCTGGTGTTAATGGCAGCAGGTTGAATTTCCCCATTGAAAGTCAATAGGTAAAATCTGATTGGTTACTGGTGGCTCCACCCACTTTAAAAAAAAAAACTTGAATAAGTAATCACCCAGTGACTGACCAATAAAATTCAATAGGAAAAATCTGACTGTTGGTGGCTCCACCCACTTTTCAAAACTAAAACTGCAGTCCCCTAGTGACCAACTGTGAAAAATTTGGGGACCCTGGTGTTAATACTGTGAGAATGGCAGCAGGTTGAATTTCCCGATTAAAAGTCAATAGGTAAAATCTTATTGGCTGTTGGTGGCTCCGTCCACTTTTTCTAACCTTGAACCGCAGTTACCTGGTGCCTAACCCTGCAAAGTTTGGGGACCCCGGTGTTATTACTGTGAGAATGGCAGCAGGTTGGATTTCTAAGTCAATAGGTAAAATCTGATTGGCTGTTCACAGCTCCGCCCACTTTTGGGCATCCAGCAATCATCATATTTTCATTCAGACTGACCCCATGATTATGTGATTCAAGTTTGAGGAGTGTAGCCTCAAAACTGTAAGATTGGCAGCAGTTTCAATGTCCCCATAAAAGTCAATGGGTGAAATTTGATTGGCTGTTGTTGGCCCCTCCCACTTTGGGGTCATCTAGCAAATGTCACTGTTTCTATCGGGGTGACCCCATAATTATGTTATTCACGTTTGGGGACTGTAGCTTCAAAGCTGTAAGCGTGGCAGCAGTTTGAAAATCTTCCCTGTCAAAGTCAACGGGAAAATTGGAGTGTTCGGAGCGGCGCCACAAAAAGACGGGGGGCCGGATCGCTTAGGAAAGCACAAGCAACCTGCTCCGCTATAGGATGAAGAAGTGTGGCGAGTTTGGGTGTTGTACCCCTAAAACTGTAGGAGAAGTAGCGTTTAGAAAATGGGGGGCGCTAAGAAGAAGAAGAAGCGGAAGAATAAGGTGAAGTCGAAGAACAGTATGTTGGGGTTTTCAACCTAACATAATTAGGTATTATCACAATTGTATGTGCAACTGACATTTGGTCCTCTTTGGGACCTTTCTCAAGGTACGTATACATACATGAATTCAGTTTAAATAGTCTGCTCCCACAGAATCTAAACTAGGGATGCACCGAACCCACTTTTTTAGGTTCTGCCGAATCCTAATTAGCATATGTTAATTAGGATTGTGAAGGGTTAAAAGTTGCCCCCCCTAAATTTTAACCCTTTCTGAATGCTAATTAGCATATGCTAATTCGGATCCATCGAAAAAAGGCTGGATTCGGCCCGAATCCCAAATCTAGGATTCGGTGTATCCCTAATCTAAACATGCCAGTGACATCATATGCAAATTCAACCCCTATATGGGCAAAACCCCTGCAACTATATGATTTTCTGGGGGTTTCTGTATAGTTTTTCGGCACATAATATGCTTTCAGGGTGTGCAAAAGCTGAGTTGGTAGGCAAGAAATCCTTATGCGCTATTTTTATTTTGGGGTCAGTACATACTGCAGACTTTGGTATATTTATGTATGCTGGGCATCAAACTGTTCAGTAGGCCTCTGGTGTTCCTATTTGGGGTGATTTGCCTCTGTACGCAAGAAATTGTGTGAGATAAATGCGGCAAATTGCAACATTTTTAGGCGATTTTCTGAAATGTCGTAAAAACCACTAAATTTAGTTAAGTTTTGCAGATTGGTTCTTTGGTGTAGAAAGGACTCTTTACCCATGTTGGATTTGTCAGAACGTGTACTTTCCAAAAATATATGGTTTTCTGGGGGTCTCTGTATATTTAGGGGGTGTTACGGCACATAATATGCTGTCAGGGGGCTCTGTGTGCAAAAGCAGGCAAGAAATCCTTATGCGCTATTTTAATTTTGGGGTCAGTACATACCACAGGTTTATCTATGCATATTGGGCATCAAACTGTTCAGTACACCTTAGGTGTTCCTATTTGGGGTGATTTGCCTCTGTATGCAAGAAATTGTGTGAGATAAATGCTGCAAATTGCAACATTTTTAGGTGATTTGCCTAAAAATTTTTTTCAGAAAATCGCCTCCAAAGTACCAAGCTTTACGGGTTGGTACATTGGAGTAAAAAGAAATGTGTACCCATTTTAGATTCGGGGGAATGTGTACTTTCCAAAAATATATGATTTTTTGGGGTGAGCGTACTTTTTACTAGCTTTATCCCACATATAATGATGTAAATGTATTGATTTTGCTGGAGCTGAAATGACAGAAATGATAGATCATATGGGGTTATGTTCACTTTGGGGCTCCTACATGACATATACTTAGGTAAGCCTATACATATTGGGCATCAAACTGTTCAGTGGACCCCAGGCGTTCATATTTAGGGTGTTTTATTTGGTTACTTTATGACCTATAGGAGATAAGGTACTATAGACTGGAAGCTTTGAAGTGATTTTTTAAAAAATTTCACAAATTTTGATAAAAACCAAAAACTTTAGGAAAGCATTGCGTCTTGATAGTTTGAAATAGACAGAAAGTTGTACCTATTCTAGATTCCCCAGAATCTGTTCTTTCCAGAAATGTGTAATTTTCTAATTTCTACTTTCTGAAGCAGTGCTTTGGAAATTTGGTAGTGTATTGCTGGGAGTTTTTGACCTATACAAGTGAGAAATCTTCATAAAACTATATACTTTCCAAATCAGTTGTATTTTTGTGCATAAAATAATTTTTGTTTCTGGTATGTGTGTTTATATTATGGAAAATGTGTTTTTTTTAAATTTTTTAGACATTTAGAAGCCTATATCTTTTATTCCTATTTTGAAAGCTTAGGTTGTCCTGAAAAAAACAATATATTTTTTTCCTGGGTAAACTAAAAGTCCCCCCGAGGAAAGGCCCCTAAAGTGAAACAGTGCAAAATGTTCAAAAACTGTCTGGCAGTAGAAGTTCCGCTTTGACCAAAACGGCTGGCAGTGAAAGGGTTAAATGAGAAGGAAAGGTAAAAACTAAGTAAGCTTAATCAGAAAGGTTTATGTAAATACGGTCATAAGCACTCACAGAAATACTGCACTGAGTTCTCTGTCAAAAGAGACAGGATTTGTTGTCTCTTTGTTTTCCTGTGCCAGAGACATGCAGCTCTCTCCTCTCTCCCTTCTCTTGCTCCCCCCTCCCTTAAGAATGCTAAGAACTCCCTCCCCCTTAGGAATGTGGATCTGACCTAATCAGCAGGAAGCTTCCTCATAGTCTTACAAACTGCGCATGTATACGGGTCTTGGTCTTGGTGCAGGAGCGAGGCATTATGGGAACTTTCTTTACAGTGTTTTTTTTCCTATGAGGCTTCTGATCATCTGAACAGGAGAAATATGGGGAGACTTAAGGGCACTATTAAGAGAACTGAATGTAAGGTATGCCTACAGCTTGAGCAATTATGCACAATTACATTTAAAACAAATTGCAGCAATACAAATTATACCCTGTGACTGATATTTAAGATTTCTCCTAAGGGTAACCCATATATACATATATATTGCAATATTTACTTTACTAATTTTACATATAACACACAACAAATAAATTACTTACAGTATACTGGGTATACCCTATTGGAGCAAAAATATACAGCATTAGAAGCATCATCTCTTTGTCGAGAAACAGTTAAACTGAAGCGTAGTATTGAGTCCGCTAGGGGGCACACATGCCAATTTAAAAGTCCAGAAGGCCTCCTTCTGTAAAAGCAGCTGGTTTACATCCCCACCCCTGCAGGGAACTTTCACACAGTCTGTTGGCATTCATTTAAATGAAGAAATAGAATGTTTTGCATCCAACCATGTTTTGTGCAATCGTTGCTTTGAGATATCTTGTTTCACCTTCTTTTTGTCATAAATGGGATCCAGTGCTGCCCATATTGTGGATCGGTACAGGCTAATCTTATCTTTTAATTGTCTATTAGTTTTTCCTCAGTACAACAACCCACATGGGCATTTTATAAAATATACAACATTTTGTGACAGGCATGTTAATCTTTGTCTGATACAATAAGATTTGCCAGTGTGGGGGTGATAAAATCCGTTGCCAAGAATCAATGTGTTGCACATTTCCACATTTAAACACCCCACATTTCTCGGAACTCTTTCCAGTTGCCATTATGTACTTGCTCGCCGGATCAGCAGGAGTTAAAAGCTCTCTCAAGTTCCTATTATGTGTGTATTCAAATTGTAACTTCTTGTGAAACAACTTAGACAGTTTATTGTCCGTATGTAACAGTGGCCAGTACTATAAGAGAGATTTTTTCATTAGAGAAGTATAAAGTCCATATGTACTAGTTTAAAACAGCCTATTATCATTCATATCCACAGTTTTTTGTACATCTTGTAATACCGTAGCTCTATCCAAGCCTTGAGCCCACTTTTAATAATATTTTCATAATATTTTGCACGGGGTAGCCCTTCTCTAAACATGGTTTCTAACTCTCTGTTTTGTTGATCCACATCACTTGTAATCCTAACCACACAAAGCATTTGAGATTTAGGAAATAAATTTAACAAGTGCTGGGGATGATTTATTTTAAAATTAAGTAAATTATTTCTATCTGTCACCTTTTGGTAGATTTTAGTTTGCAACTTCTTGTGTTCCATATCTTTGTATAACGTGATATCTAGTTAATAGCTTTATGGTCAACATGTAATGTTAACCTAATTGGTGTGGGCATCGCGTTAAGTTCATTTGTTAATAATTTCAGATCCTCTACTGTACCAAACCAAATAAAAAACAAATTGTCTATATAGTGTCTTTAATAACCTCTGTATTAATGAAACAATGGTTGACTCAATATATGTACTGTCTCATACCAATAAATGTAAATATTAGCATATGTGCTACGTTTGACCCCAGATAGCTGCAAGTAAAATTGTTTATCAAACTTATAATTGTTGAGAAGTATGAATTGAAGTAAAGATAATGCAAACATAATTGGAGGCATACAGTATTGTTTACAATTATTTAGAAGCTCTCTCACAGTCCCTATTCCTTGTTCATGCAGAATACACGTGTATAGACTTTGTACATCAATAGTCACAAAGTAAAAATCCATCTGGTCCAACTATATACTATTTATCAAAAAATCATTAGTATTTCTTACTCAACCCTTTTACAATAGGTTGTAGAAGCCCAACCACAAACTTTGCTATACATTCACTTAGGGACTCCCTTATTGGCCTCTCCGGCAGCTGTGTCTGGTTTATATGCACTTTTGGTAAAGTATATATTACTGGCCTTAACGGTTATTTTCATGTTCCTCCGTGATCCAACAATGCATCACTGCCTTATCCACTATTTTCCTTAACTGTAATTGAAATTGTGAAGTGGGGTCAAAGATCAGTTGTTGGTAACATGAGGTATCTGCTAATTGCTGTAAAATTTAATCACGGTAATACTGATTATTCAGAACAACCGCTGCCCCACCCTTAACAGCAGGCTTTATTATAATGTCATGGTTATTCCTAAAATCAAGCAAGCAAGCCTAAAAGGCTTGCTGTTCATCACGTTTAAGATTATAGATCTCGATAGATCACTTTCTGTCATACCTCTTACACTTGTTCATTAATAATGTGTGTAAAAGTTTTGAGGGAGGCATTGTTAGTAACTGGATTAAAGTTACCCCTCATTTTAAAATTCCTTCCTTGGGCATTCTGTAGTTCCTTCCTTGCACCTCTTGTAGTTTAACCCCATTCGAGAAATGCTCTCTAAGGCAAAGCCTGCGTGTAAATTTATATTTATCAGTTATTCTATTATACATTATACATCTTTTGTGAACAGGAACAGGAACAGTCAGCCCTTTATATAACACCCTTACCTCTGCTTAGGTGCCCTGAGAGGTTGATAATTACTTGATATATATTTATAGTACTTAAGCACTTTGGGGAGAGCAGCCCTTGGACAGACCTGTTTATTTACAACCATCCTTATGTACAAAAACAGTACATCAGTGGCTTCCCACATATTATAATGGATGTAACTAAATAGTCTAAATAATCGAAAGTGCTTCTGATAACACCTTCTAAAAATGAATATAATTAGTTTCTTTACTTTGCATTTTGTTGTCTAGTTTCAAAAATATAGAATTCCCCACTGTATATCCTGCCTGTCACAGCACCTAGGGGCTCTTCATCCACTGCAACTCCAGAGCATCAAGAAGGTACCTCAAAATTGTTAGGATGAGCTTTTTCAAGTAAAATTATTCATCTAATTCTTTAAAATGCTACCTTCTACTGTTCATTTTATAAAATTATGTGAAAAGGAATAATCTCTGTGATATGCATATTAAAAAGTTTGTGCTATATAAATAATGTAGATCTAGCATATTTCAAGTGTGGCTCATGGGTATAAAAGGTTGGGGATTCCTTACCTCCAGCAAAAAAAAAGTGCAGTGGTCAGATCAGCGGGATAAAGTAGAACAGAAAACTGCAAACAGATGATAATAATTGTGTCTGCATCACAGTTGATTTTGCAGTAACATATGACATTGTTTGTGCTCATTAAATTACTCCCAGCTACTAAACATTTTAATAGTTAAAGGTTATAGAGTAAAACTTTTAATATGAAACCTCACAAAAGTAGCATAAAGGTGATACCTTTATAAACTAACTAAAATGATAAATACAGCCAATAAAGGCATCACCTTTATATCACTTTTGTTATGTTTCATACCAAAAGTTTTCCCTAGAGCTTTTCAAGTGGCTAACACAATACAAGACCTGGAATAGTGTTCCTATAAAAGGATCCTTAGTACCCTGTGAAAGCAATAGTAAAATAGCAGTTATATATCATCTCTTCTCTTCTTAATCTTTAATGCAAGTGTACTTTTTATTTTTTGGTATTTATTATTTTAATGACCCCTGTTAGTTCTATTACTTTGTTGTTCTGTTTTACAGAGCTGCGTGCAAAAGTAGTGCTATATAAATAAAAAAATATATATACATTTATATAATTATAGAAAAATCATTTTAGTACAGCACATAACACTCTTTAAAAAGGATGAAATACTTCTGGAGGGCCACTAGATGACAGTCAAGGATTGTGCTACACTGAGAATTTTTGCAGAGGAAAAAAATCTGAATATGTTTTACAGAGAGGTTGCTTAGGAAGTTTTAGTGCAATACTAACAATGTCTAAGCTGCAGTATATCACATAGAACTGCTGAGGCAATGGGTGGAACATTGATGTTATGCTGCACAGAAGTATTTACTCTTTTAAAGAAGTTGATTCTTTTTCCTTAAACTTGATAATGCTGCTAACACACCTCACCCGCCCTCCACCTGCAGTTAACCATACTCTGGTTATAAATTTTCAGACTGAGATAATAGCTTAACCACATCCTCCCATTATAGTTTAACTGAGAAAATCAGTAAAGACTAAAAAAAAAAAAAAAAAATAAAATTTTTCCTTCATTTAAAGGGGACCTGTCATCTACAAATAACAAGCTGTATAATAAAAAGTCCTTTGCAAATTAAACATGAAAGCCAAATTCTTTTTTTATTTAAACATCCATATATGTTATAAATGTATCTAAAATCTGAGCTGTGAGTAAAATGTGATTTAAACGGTTAATTTAAACTGGATTTTTCCTTCATTTAAAGGGGACCTGTCATCTACAAATAACAAACTGTATAATAAAAAGTCCTTTGCAAATTAAACATGAAAACCAAATTCTTTTTTTTATTTAAACATCCATATATGTTATAAATGTATCTAAAATCTGTCAGTAAAATGTTGCCTGCTCTTCCTCTATGGCGTAGAGAGAGGGCAGTCAATTACTTTTAATTCAGCACTTACTATTTGTCACTGTACTCCTCACACTCCCTTTCTTCTCCTCACTACAATTTTGTACCTGTGCATGGGTATTGGTCCCCATTTCTGGTACATACACAAAATTTTGTGGTGATACAAAACTTGCCTGTCAACAAAATGATTCCTTCCTGACGAAATGATGCCTTCCTGCTTTTTGTGTTTTTGAATAAACTGAATTTATAGTAAAAAAAAAACAAAAAAAACTTTCTTTACAATATTTACATTCAATATTAATTTAGTAATATGTGAGCATATTCTGTTCTTGCTGTGTACCGCATAAAGAGCCACCTCAAACTGCCATGCTTTAATAATGACTTTCCTGACCTCTTAACATATAAGGCTTAAAATTAAGTGCCATTAATCACAAACAAGCTTTGGAGATGTATAGGCACATAAATGTTTTATTACCATATACAAAACTTTCAGGCAGGTCAATGCCAGGTATCCCAAATCATATAACCATATAACTGTTGTGCTTCATTTAGTATAGGTACCTTCATCTGGTACCTTCCAATAAAATTAACTACTTTGTCCTGTATTACCTTATTACCTAAAGCAGGGCCATCCAACTGGCGGCCCATGGCTCCACACCTGTCTGGCTGCTCTGACTGCTTATCTTTGTGTAAACATAAAATGGTATCAGTACTTAGATTAACTGGCCCCCTGCATGGTTAATACCTCAGATTCAGGTTGTAAACCCCTGTATTATTTAAACATGTAATCCCCTGTACTGTTCACACATTTTAATCCCTGCATTGTTCACCCCCTGCATTGTTCACAACTCAGGCTCAGACTGTAAGCACCCACATTGTTTACCTGTTCACACAGGCAGACTTTAGGAGCAGTGCCAGCATTGTGTCACCATACTGCCTGTGTGTGCCATACTCTGCCTGCCCTATGCTGCATGTGTGTGCCATACTCTGCCTGCCATACACATAGGCAGCATAGGGCAGACAGAGTAGTGCGCACATAGCAAGCATAGGGCAGGCAGAGTATGGCACACACAGGCAGTACTCTGCCTGCCTTATGCATGCCTGTGTGCCATACTCTGCCTGCCCTATGCTGCTTGTGTGTGCCACACTCTGCCATTTCTATGCTGCCTGTGTGTGCCATACTTTGCCTGCCCTATGCTGCCTGTGTGTGCCATACCCTGCCTGCCCTATGATGCCTATGTACCTTACTCTGCCTGCCCTATGCTTCCTGTGGGAGGTGAAATTGGCAGGGTTATTTCTGAAAGTTTGTTAGCATTTGGAAATAGTCATTATATGGCCCCTAAGGTATGTAATTATATGCTGGGGGTTGCTGTGCTATCAACAGGGGAGGAGAAGACATACAGAGTGTGTCTTAACATTACATAATATAATCCTTTCACATATGAATGAAGGGTGATATCCCTACACCAACCATTTGGGTTTTTGCTGTGCTGCCACCATTAATGTGGGTATGGTCTTAAAAGCTCTTGTGATAACGTGGGTGTGGTTTACAGTGGATGTGTCTTAAAATGGGAGTGGTCAAAACTGAATTCCATGTAGAACAGAAAAATTCTGGCCCTTGGTACCACAGAAGTTGGACAGCATTGGCCTAAAGTATGATTGCCAACTAAACCACCCATATTAGACTGTCCACCACCTAAAACTATCTGTAACTTTGTAAACAAATGTAAAAAAAACCCAGTCATGTAGACTTTTTTTGACATTATTTAACATAAATACCCTTGACATGATTTAAATGGGTATCTCCCCTTTTTATTCCACAGTCTAGAAAATAGAGGAACAAGCTGAGCACACTTCATTCCTTTACCCAATACCATTACATGTCTAATTGCTATGGTTTTACTCATGACAGTGATGGTTTCTTGGGAAATCCACTTTATGAAATGAAGAAACAGGGGCATAGTATGTCTATTAACTTGCCGCAATTATATCTTGTTTGGCCCCAATTATTGTCACATTGTATCCTGAATGGCAGTTTGTACCAAGTATTAACCAACAGGTTGACTGCAAATATTGTAGATGCAGGAAAAGGTGATGTACCGTTTTAGCCAGTCAAAAATGTTTACAGGGTAACCCTTTTGAAATAAAAAATAACAAAAGTGGTATAAAGGTGATACCTTTATTGGCTAACTAAGATAACCATAGCAAGCTTTCAGAACATTTTAGTTCCTTTTTCAAGCTGAAAATGTTCTGAAAGCTTGCTATGGTTATCTTAGTTAGCCAATAAAGGTACAGTATCACCTTTATACCACTTTTGTTATTTTTTATTTCAAAAGGGTTACCCTGTAAACACTGCAAATATTGAGAGGTAAACTGTTATCCAGAGCATCCATTTCCTACTCATTGGCTCGAAGGTTGCCAGTTGGAAAAATTGACAAACGCTCAAGAGACATCTCCTATTAGCGGTAACTATCTAGATGCCAGAATGTTAATTTTCATGTGCATACACTCATACACAAACATTTTTAACACGCTAAAGATACTGACTTTGTTTTTATACAGAGTTACTATATGACCAAAATTAGAGAGCTTCCTCCACAGACTAAATTATATTGCAACACTCACAGATCATGCAAAAGGCTTGTTTTCATGAGCAGGTTTTGAGGGCTTGGTAGAAATAACATAAACAAGCAAAGCTAGTTACACCTCTGCAAGGTATCTTTTTCCCCCCCATAGAAAAGATCAGTGCACCAAAGGCTTAAGCAGGTGAACTTTCATTTGAAGCCCTGTATGTAGAGCATCATGATGAGGGCAGTAAGGTTGTAGAATGTCCCGCAGGGTAATGTGATGGCAGATTCTATTAATGCCTTTATAGTAACAGTAATACCAAAAAATTACAGTTCTGTGTTTTCTTCAAAAAGACTACTATAGATTATATTAATAAGCTTACATAGCAGATACAATTATGTTTTACATGTTATTTGCTTTCTAACATGTGCCATTTAGCCTTTTTTCAATTTGAATAGCTAACCCGTGGCTATACAGCAGCTTTGTTTATATAAATTATAGTTAAATATGCAAGTGTATAAATCTAGGGCTGTATAAATATTTGTATGTATGTGCACTGGAGTTTTATTGGAGAGGTTCAACTTGACTGTTTTTTTTAATTCATTTAACCATGCAATTATGGAGTTTTACCCAGGTTCCATAGGCCCACTGGGACATCCTGCCAAGCCAGCCATCCTGAGCCACCACTCTTCCACTGTTGTGTGTTCCACTGTGGAGGGCACTGCCACCTTTATTAATTAAGGAGCAGAGGGGAGTCTCACTGGGTATGGGATCAGTAGTGGTTGGGTGGTGGGCTTTTTGTTGGCTGGGTGGTGGGCCCTTGATTGGGTACATGGTGGGCCTCAGGTACCCCAGTCTGACTGCACTTACCCCTATTATCTCTTCAGCTGCCACATTTTCATATTCAGCTGCCCGTGGCTTAACCAGAGGATACAGGGCCCCTCAGCAAAATACTTTTAGGGCTTCCCTAAACTTTTGATATAAGATATTATTCAGGAACCTGCTTATTAGTCAGTGCCCGATGGGGCCTTGCAGCACTGGCATAACTACTAGGGGTGTAACTGCACCAAGGCCTTTCCACAAATCTGGGCATGATAGATACCAGCTGCTTTCTCCTCTGCAAGGTTTAACAACTGTGTGCCTGCGTGTGTCCCAGTTATCTGAGAAGAGCCAGAATGCATGTGAAGCAGGGGGCTATGATTTTATATGTGCAATTTACTTCTTCACCTTTCTAATTTTTGTCTCTAACCTTTGTTTTTTTTTTCATTCATTTCTACGTATTGAGGTCATTTCATTTGTTTGTTGTATGTTTTTTTTCCCTCTGACCTTTTTAAGTGGCTGTGTTTCTTAGTTACAGAGTTGGAAAGTGCACATGGAGTGGCATTGTGATTTGTTTCCTTGTGTAAAATAAAATATTTTTCTGTATTCTATATTTTTGTAATGACACAAGGCCCCTGGAGGTTCAATTATTGTGGCAAATAGCTTTAGCCACACTGGCTGGTTTAAGTTATAAATATTTATCAGTAACATCATCTTCTCTCTACCTTGCCGTTGATTTCTTTTAATAATGCCAAGTGTGCTGTCCCTGTAAATTACTCACTCAAATGATCCTTGTTAAAGAAGGTATCTGCAATTTTTTTGTTTTTTCCCAATATTTTAACCCATTCGCAAATATTGACCAGAAGACACTATGACATACTGTACATACATGCACATTTACCCAGTAGAATTCAAAATATGTATTAGTGCACCTGTAACTGTTGACATTTTACAATGTTTTTAATAGTTACAAGTATAGATTCAGGTATAGGTTCAATGTGCTGCCAGTCCTCACATCCTATTTTTAGATTTGTCTTGCATGTATATTAATGCATTTTAATAGAAAATACTATAGCAACCAGCCTAATTATTTTTACTCTATTGAAGCAAAGCAAAAAGAAAATCTGCACTGAATTTTTTAAAGTTTATTAAACATAAAAACACCATATACGAATATGTATATAATGTGTGTTCTCTGGTGTCAAATATAGAGAAATGAGAGATCATGTTACAGGTAGTATTACTGAGCAAAATGTTAACTGATTAAAACTAAGCATAGTTTTTAAGAATATATTTTAATGATGCTTGTGTGTTATCTGTATAATATTTATTGTTTTTGTTTTCTGTTTTTATAGTCTTTATTGGCATTGTGTAGAGAGGTAGGAAAAACTGTAGGGCATATAGAGGAATAGATCCTGTGAATCTTGGGGGGCCCACTAACTGAGAAGCAGTTTTGATATGTGAAAAATCTTTCCTAAGTTTATGAGGGACCTTCTAGTTATGCAAATAGCAATAAACCATCATAATGTTATAGTTGTGCAAATATCAATAAACCATTGTAATATTTCCTGTTTGCCTACACAACTGCTTGACCAAATGCATCAAAATCAGGGACCCATCATCTCATCCATGCAGATGTGTTCAGAAACACAATGTAGCATGATGTGGAGCTGAGAGTGCAGTGTAGCAGGTGCTTAAAATGACACTGTCTACGAAATGGTGTAGAATTAGTAATTGCATGCCTCTAAACTTTGCATAGTTCTAAGGCAACTTATTGCAGACCTATTTAGAGAACTAAACATATTAGACTGAAAGTATCAGAAAATGACACACAGTCACACAGTCAATTTAGCCTCTTTCTTGTAAAATCAGATAGACTGGCATAATATTAACATGAAGCTCAGCTGATCACATTAGTTCTTTGTTTTGTCCACATTGTATGAGAACTGGACATAGAGGCCAAAGAACCAGTCTGCACTTATAATTACACAATACATGGCAAATGTAATTGACTGGAATCATACCAATGCATGTAGGAAGAAAAATATTAAAATATTTTATTATCAATTGTTAATATTTCTATTTCTAAATGGGAGTAAAACAAATAAATGGGAAATTGCACTGCACTATTTCATACTTCTATTTTTGGGCAATATTATCCAATATTAATCACCTTAGCTGGACAAGCTGGGCAAAATGGTTATATGAGTGTCTAACAGAAAAATTAAATTCAGTTGTATAAAAAAAAAAAAAAAATCTGTATTTGACCTTTAAAGGGGCAAAGGTCATTATGCTGATAGATCTTGAAGTATGACGAAGGAACTTTACACTATAGCTATGCCTGTTGGCAGCAAATATTGATCTGTATTGAAAGGGCTATAGGTCCGTAAAATTCATTGTAGAGAGTTGGAAAAACCTAGAACAATGTTTTTATCTCTATTACAGAAAATCATGAAAAGATACAGAGAATAAATTAAACAAAAATGTATAAGGGTAATGTAGGAATGATATTTTATTTTTTAATAAATATATATTTATATATATACCATAACATAGTGAGGGCACACAGAAAATGCAGAGTTATAAAGTATAGGAAACCAAAAGGAAGCAGCACTGCACAGGACTAAAAAAAAAAGAGAAAAATCTAAATAATTCTTTAATGTTTAGGACCTTTGTGACTTTGAAACATGTTAACCCATTCAGCCATAGGGATAACTTATTTTCCAATACCCAATATTTAACAACCTTTTTCAAGAGGAAATTTGAAGTTGGTTTAAACAGGCAGATTAGGCAAATGACAAATGGTGAGGTAATCACAGGGTTAAACAAATCTATGATCAAAGTTTAGGTACAGAGCAGGCAGCAATTGAAATACCCAGAAACAGGTCACATGTCAATATCATAAATGCCTGGTAACTTAGCACATAAAAGCCTACACTGTTCAGTCAGACATGGGGAACAGGTTCCTTACTGTCTCACATTAAAAAGGGCATTAACAACAAATGGGACCTGTGTTGATCACTACTTTAGTATGCAAGGAAGGCATTGATAATTACATGGATTGGGTTGAGCCTATCCTTAAAAAAGAGGTGACTTCCCCTCATACAACACTTTTAAAACAGCTGACCTAACTAACTAGAGGGTGACCTAGCAAATTTGAAAAGGTATGGGATGAGTGGATGACCTATAAGTGCAGGGAATGTAGCACTACGAAACAGTGATTGATTAAATAATATTATCAAACTGGAATATATAGAAAGGTTTATTACTCAACGTTTCGGTCTCACACAGAAACCTTCATCTTGAGTGAATGGTTTTGTTTTTCACTCCAGATAAGGGTTTCTGTGTGAGACCAAATGTTGAGTAATCAACCTATCTATTTATGCATTTACATTTTGTTCACATTCTTTAAATTCTAGGAGTGCTGTCCTTGTTCCAGTGTATTTTTTTTGGTACTAGCACCCAGGTTTTGTTGCTGCAAAAGGTGTGCACCCTTTACATTGAACCGTCATTTTGTGATGGTCTGTGTGCTCCCTTAGAGATCATCTGACCAGAAAAAATGCAACTATAGAAAAAAATTTGCACAAATAAGAATAAAAATGTGCATTTCACATTGTATTATTGTTCACTGAATATGGAAAAAGTATATTCAGCAAAAGCACTATTCACTGAGTTCACATGTAAAGTGTATATATACTTTAAGGGTGGAATGCGATAAAAGTCGGTAACAGAAAAATTATTCGCAATGCGGAAATTTTTCCACCATGCAAACAAATTTGCCTTTGCGCAAATTTAATATGGACTTTACCAACACGGAAACTGTTAAGTTACCACTACCAATTGTGTAGAAAGTTTGCAAATTGTATTGTTTGCAACAGTGCACAGTATATGTAATAAAACTTCTTAATGTGAAAGTTAAGTTTGCCTTAAATAGTTTGCAATGCACAATTAAAATTTGCTAGTGAGCAATAATACAATGTGAAATGCACATTTTCATTCTTATTTGTGCACATTTTTTTCCATTTATGACTTTTATTACAAGTCTTTAAATCGGAGAGACAGCTTTGCATCAGATTAGAATAAATTATGCACCTTTTTTAAATAACTACTGTCTACTATAAAAACCCCTGTCCAAGAATTAAAATTTCTCTTGAGAACTCTGCAGATTAATGATAAAATGAGAAAATAACATTACTGTACCACTTGAAAAAAAACTTATTTGCAAATGTTGTGAGTAAAGAATACCACAATCACACTATCACACTGATCACTTTAATAATTATGTTTTAGATTGCCTTTCAGAAGGGAAAACATAATATTATTATGTATAATTATTTAATTTTCAAAAAAAAACATTAAATTTAAATTATATGATCTTCACAGCAGAACAAACACAATTTGGGAGTTTGTCTTCTGTAGTATTACATTAGTTATCTGGTGATTTTCTACTTGTTCACTATTTATAGAGCAATTGATATAAATTGTATATCAAGTGAATGAGAATATTGATCTTTACTTTTCTTGTTTTCATTCTTGAACAAAAAAGAACAGTATTATAGAAATCTCGAAGCTGAGACAAAACAATGTGCTCAGTTTTGAAGTGATATATTGCTATGTGTTTCCTTTGCAATATTTGTCCTAAGAATGTTTTGGTCCCTTTGTAGTTTTTCAATCTGATAATGTTTTTCTATTGATTATGTTTCAAGGCACCAATATATTGCCTCTAAAATACCATTTTATGAAATACTTATTTTCTCCCAAAGAATTATGGCACATGATAGAAAGATGAATCCTCACTTAATATATTTATTGGACTGTAAGGATACCTTTTACATTATCATATTACAGTTTTGGAAAGATGATTTATAAATGTGTGTTTTTTAGAGAAAACAATCAGTTGTTTCCCTATGTGACTATTTTGTATATTTTATCTTGATTCTTCTTAAAAGGGGGGTGGCCCATGCGATTTTATACAGGTACACACACACAATACAGTCAGTGTCACTGGGAACCATATAGCCTGCTGCTTTTGGAGTGTGGGAGGAAACTCAAGGAAAACCCATGCAGACATGGTGCAAATTTGGCAAGTGTGCCCAGTAGTGAGTAATCATATTACTGCTATGCTGAAGGTTGTATTAGGATTATATCTTGTAATTCCCATAAATATTTTTAACCTAGAACAGTTTATTTGCAGTTACACAGGTTGAGTTATCTGCACAGCGTAAAGCAGTAGGGCCATTTTTTTCAAGTTCTCAGTTTAATATTTTTTTAAAGGACAAGGAAAGGCAAAATCTATTAAGCACACTATTAAATAGTACTACTATTGCTGTTTAAAAACGCTATATTCCTGACTTGCCTAATGAAAGATTTACAGAGATACACATACTAGAACCTACATACTTGTTTCAGTGAACGGCGCCGCCATTTTGTCCAGCGTGTCACAGAGTGTTCCCCCCCCCACAGCATGTCACAGAGTGTCCTCAGTTCACTGCTCACCTGCCACAAACCGCCCCCCCCAAAGCATGTCACAGATTATCCTTACATACAAGCAGCTGTTGAGACGTAAAACTCCCAGCATAAGAATGCTAAGAACTCTTCGGCAGCACCCCCCCCCGCCTGCCCGCTCCTGCCACAAACCCGCCCGCTCCTGTCACAAACGCTCCATCGCTCCCAGTATCCTCAGCTCACTAAGAATGCTAAGAACTCTTCGGCAGCACTGCCACCCCCCCCCCCCCCCGCCGCCGCCCGCAGCTCAGCGGCTCGACGGCGACTAGCATCTGCCAAACAAGAAAGAGGTATAATACTCACTCACCCCCCTTCCCGGCCACTGCCTGCTCCTGCCACAAACCCGCCCGCTCCTGTCACAAACGCTCCGTCGCTCCCTGCACCTGGCCCCCGCCACAGAGTCACAAAGTTCACCGTCGCTGCGTTCACCATCGCCATGGCAACCAGACGCTCATGCTGTGTACGCATGCGCCGCCTATAGCAGCGAGTCTCCAAGTCTGGTGATGAGCGATGCATTATGGGAATCTTCTCTACACAGCTCAGCGTTTTTTTTTCCTGTTTGGCTTCTGATCTTCTGAACAGGTGAAATATGGGGAGACTTAAGGGCACTATTGAGACAACTGAAGGTGTGCTTGCAGCTTGAGATTAACTCTTTATTAGCCTTTCCTTCTCCTTTAAGGCAAGTAAATTATTTTTTACCTTTAAAAATGTACAAAATGAATGTTGTATTTACTTGTGCTTAAGGGGCAGATTTACTAAAACTCTAATTTTTTTAAAAAAATTTGGATAAACTCATTTTCACAAAGGTCTGCCATTTACTAAAAAGTCTGAACTGAAAAAGTCTGTGTAGGAAAAAAGTTGCAGAAAAGTCGCTGAAAATTTTTTTGACTTGTCACACCGAAACCTCTACTTTTTTTAAATTGTCACACAAAAACCAGTGTAAAAAATCAGAAAACCACTAAAGTTTCAGAGCAATCTCGAAAAAGGTTGCATTTTTTTTCTGTGACTTTTGGCATTAAAAAAATCCAAATTGGAAAAAAAAAACTAAGCGTTAGTAAATGGCCCCTCAAGTGTGCATTAAAGCCATACACCATGATCCTGAAAATAACAAAGAATTTATTAGCATATTTATAAACATATGTATTTATCTACACCAGAATAATGTCTAAAATTACATCATTTTTTCCCACCATAACCAATTAAATTAAGGAAATTGGTGGCAAAGAACTGTGGCATTAAAATTCTGTTTATCAAATTCGTGGCACTGAACTTTAGCTTTTACACGGCTTTTACAAGCTAACAGGATGGAGGATGGAATTTACATGTGGCTACACATTTACAGAATCAATACACAGCTCTATAAATAAGCATACATTGATATAGCATACCATAGTACCAACATTTGGTATTTTTTAACTTGATAAATATTCCCTTTAGATTTCATGATTAATGTGCTTACTAGATGCTTGCTATATTACTAGATTAATTACATGTGCTTACTAGACCTGTTCTTACTATATACGTAATGTATTTACTTTGAACTCTTTTCAAAATAACAAAAACACTGTTGCCTTTGCGTAACCCAGTCCCAGTACACCCCTGTCATTCACCTCTCACACTTATGGAGCTCTGTAGCATACAGCAAATGCTGACTGTTTGGAATAATATTTAAAGAGCTCAGTCAGTTAGATATTTCTGAGGGAAGTGACTGGGATTTATAGCAATCTATACATTAGTAAATATGCTTCTAGCGGTGTGCTTAGTGCTTTGTATAAATTATGCTGATTTTAAAGAGGTGGTTGGAGATGGGTTCCCACCTATGTGGAACTCTGTTCCAGACAACTTGGAATATTTCAGAGTTCAGAACTCCAAAGTCATCATAAATCCCTGGAATTATCGAGAAAGGATGGCAATGTATAAAATTTTACTAAACATCACAGCCCAATATCTGGATATGAAACAGCAAGACAACAAACAGAATATGCTGTGGGGTTTGCCTTTGCAACTTGGCTGGCAGTTTTCTACAGGTAAGGAAAAGTAATAAACACAGAAGTGATGCTTAAATCAGTAAAGTATGTTCAACAGCTGACTTTTATTATGTGCATGGTCTTATTAAATATATCAACTCTATGGGCTAGATTTAACACTAGAAAAGTCAAAATCAATTGCAGATTGATTATTCAGTCAGCAATCAAATTTTAAGGGTGAATATACCCCAGCTGTAACTCATATTTACGTTACATGTATTTCCAGCTATGGAGACAGATACTGTATGACAATATACTGCATTTCTTACCTTATTGCAAACCTATGCTTTTACTATTACGTTTACCTGTTCCAGTGCTTACCTCATTTGATATCATTCTCCTTCATACAATTATTAAATATTAAAATCCACTGTATGGTCCCTGTTAAATCCAAAATGTATGTATTTCATTGAGTAATTAAAGCCAGTGCTGAGATGCAGTGGTTCCAAAAAGGTAACTGCCTGTTGTATTTATAACGCTCAATGTTATAATGATATGCTAAGAAAAAAATGCAGATGGTGTTCTGTTTCAACCTGCTGTGCTTAGTGGTAGTTTCCTTAGATCTGGCCCAGAATCAATACAGAACACTACTCACTGCTATTAACAGATTTCCACAGACAGCTTAACTCCACTGAACTGACATGAGTATGCAGATCTTGACAAGTTTATTCCCAAAACTGTGAAAAATCTTCCATACATAGACCAATCCAGTTGGTCAGAGAATATTAAGCAGCAGCTTTCAGAAGCTACAGGAAGAGGTGAAGGACAAAATATATAGATATAACACACAATACAAACTAAGGGGCCGGTTCATTAAAACACGAGTTCAAATCCCGAATGGGAAAAATTCGGATTAGATGCGATAATTTCTGAAGATCGCAAATATACGAAAATGCTTACGGAAAAATCGGATTATTTTGTACCGAACGGTTATAAACAGCAGCAGAACCTTTCCGAATTTTTTGCACAAGCGTACGGAAAAGTTGCGCAAAAGCGAACAAATCGCTGAAAATACGCTCGGAGCACGAATTCACAAACTCAAAAATTGATAAACAAGCCCATAAGTGTTTGAATAATTTTGCCTTCTTCTAAAGCTCTCCAGCATGCAATAAATAAGGTATGAAAGCCTCTGGTTGCTAAGGTCACATTTTCTGTGCTCTCTAGGACCTAAGTAACAGGGCGTTTGTTTAAATTTTAAAACAGGGTGAAAAGTTGAGAGCATGAATACAGCTTTAATTGATAAAAACTAACTATGAAAATCTAGCCTCACAATCAATGTTTTTAGGGTGCTAATGTCAGTAACTCCAGCAGTCATATTTAACTGAGGCTTCAAGAGGCAGGGAGAACAAACATTCTGCAAATCCACAAACTGCTTAAATTATTTCCACCTACAGCACAAAAGTAGCATTTAAGTGGGACAGGACAATGCAGTACTAGAGATGCTATATTTCCTAGGAGTTAAAAGATTGCTTTTTCAATTTCTCTTAAATGCTCTGTTAAGAATATTATAGAAAATATCTTAAAACAAGATAAACATCAGTATGGCATCAAATCAGGAAGCACAGGATAACATTTTTATTCAATAGTACTAAATTCTAACAGTTTTGTTCCTTTCCTCCTACAGTATTTGAAGATGTTCAGAATTTTTTCACACAAAGAAATGTAATGAAAGAATTCTGGCAATACAAGCAATTGTGACTTTGCATATGAGTTAGAGCTTAAAATAAGTTTGGTAAGAATTCAACAGTATTTAGCTACTCATCTGCCACATGTAATAAAATATTTGTGCATTTTCTACTACTTACTGAATGTCATTTTGTAACAAAAAAAATGCCCAAATGGCAACATTTGGTCTAGAAACTACCCCAATCTATCAAAACACATGGAGAACAAGGAGTTTGTGATGTGCCCAGTAAAGAGAAATCGACTGTTTCCCACATTATATATGAAACTTGAAAGCTGAAGTAATTACAACAGTTATGTTTTATTGTTTTTATATATGGTCAATAACAAGAATTAAGGGCTCATTTATTACCACTGGAGCAAAGTACAAAACAAGTTTTCCACACTTTGCACCCATAAGGGCAGGTCCTTAAACTACAAAATGGAGCACAAGGACCTGCAGTTTGCTGACACAGCATGGGCTCTGCATCACTATATTTATAAGGGGCAGAAAGCACATAGGTGTCCCCTGTCCGTGCTCCACCTGCCATCTAACTTGTGCATCATTTAGGGAGCACCAGTGCATGCAAGCTGCAGAAGATCCTTGTACTTACCGGCTGCTCTATGTTAAAAATATGTTTGAATATGTTTACAAAGAATTTTTGTTTTCACAATGTATAGGACGGCTTTCAGGCCCTTTGGTATCGAGTACCTGTGGCGACAGAAATGAAAACCAAACATGCATTTCAGATAGAAGCTGGTGGGCATGTAAGTAAAATTCAGTCTTTAATCAGACTGTTTTAAGAAATTGGAGTAATGTCCTTTGAGATTAGATCTATGTTGATCACTATTTGCATGCAGCAGGGAGTAGAAACATTTTGACACAGACATGACACTGAGTTTAGTGGAAAGACAAGCCATTCACCCACAATGAGTAGGGATATAAAACTTAAAGAGGTTCATTGCTTCTACAACTGCATATGAAATGGTAGGACTTGTATGTATCCCTTTTGGAATGCTACTGATAATCTCCCTGGTATTAATGTCAGGTGCATATCTAAATTAAACTCCCCCAGTCCATTTTATAATACAGGATGTTTTCCAATATATTTTCTCAGGATAAAATCTTTGAAAGTGGTAAATATGTATGAAAGTCCTACTGCAATACCTTCATTTATCATATACAAGAATGCAAAAATATGCAGTCATAGGGCAGGGCCACATTGCCAACAAAATCACCCCACAGAGCTGCAGCTGCCAGAAGATTTAATTGCTTTATAACTTTATATATAACTCAAATGTGGGAGGGCAAGCCCCCAGAATGTGGCTTTTGACATAAGAAAATCAATCTTCTGCCACAGTTTTGTTATTTGGAATGTTCTTTTTAAGGCATAAATTACTACTTGTCTGTCATCCCATTCCTTGGAGCCTTTGATGCAGGATTCTTCAGTGAATATCCATATAAAATAGAGATATCAAAGCCAAAAGAATTTATTTCTGACTATTGCTTCAACATTACCGACTGCCGTTTGTTTTCACCAGAAGCTATGGAGGAATGGAAAACATTTTTTGAGGTGATTTTAAAATAGGAATTTATAATGGTCTCACCTTTAGTGACTTAATATGCCATACAAAATGTGTGAAAGCACTGTCTTATCAGTAGTCTTACTTGCAAGGCTATCTAGGAGATCAATTAAGTGTTTATCTGAAATTCAAACTTATTTGGCCTACAAGATGGGCATCTAGATTTATTAACACAGCAATTTTTCAGTCATGAATATCATTCTAATGCCTTTCTGACTGGACCCAGATCCACTGCTTTGGAGCTTACAAGCCAGCCTCTTATATTCAGAACATTTACTCTAAAAGAAATAGGGATTAGTCAATATGCTGTAACTGGATTATCTTGGCCATTTAACATTGATACTGGTTCATAAATGTGTGGTGTGTGTGTGTTTTGCTGTAGTAATCTTGTTCTAATATATACATACTGTATATAATGCTCCTGCTAAGAAATAAATGGATGTTGCATAAATAATAGCTTGCTATAAATCTGCATAATTTGACCTGAATCATTAGGCTAAATAAAGTCTTTGCTTTACTCTAAGGGGCACATTTACTAATCCTCGAATCCAAATCCCGAATGGGAAAAAAACGGATTGGAAACGAACATTTTTTTGTCGCCGTCGCAACTTTTTCGCGAATTGTCACGAGTTCTTTGTCGCCGGTACGACTTTTCCGCGAATTGTCGCAACTTTTTCGTATTGAGCGCTCGTAAACAGCGGGCAAACCTTTGCGACTTTGCATGATTTTGGAAGCCTCCCATAGGACTCAATGGCACTCTGCAGCTCCAACCTGGCCCAAGGAAAGTCACGATACTGAAGCTTGAATGAATCCGAAACTTTTGTACTCGGCGCAACAGTACGATTATTTCGCGACGGCGATGAAAAAGTCCCGACAATTCGCGAAAAAGTCGTGACAGCGACGAAAAAGTCGCGACAATTCGCAAAAAAGTTGCGACGGCGATGAAAAAATCACAAAATACCGATCATGACGAAAAACCGCATTCGGGCACTTTTCGGACGTTCGTGGATTAGTAAATGTGCCCCTAAATATCTATGTAAATGACTTTCTGAATGTCTTGCAAGTTATTGCATTGTATGTATTCTCTTAAAATATGAAAGCAAACTTTAAAAAGAATTTTGTTGTTTAAGTCCTCAAAACCTCTCACCTTGCAGTTTATTAAACTACCTAGACAGAAACTTGAAGATGAAACAGATAAATTCTTGTTTCGCATGTGGAAGGCTCATGTTGTGTCTGTCAGCAAAGCGCTTCCGCTGTGCGCAAAGAGGTGAGACCAAAGTGTGTTGCACTACATTCATTCTGTTTTCCAGACAATATTTTATTGAGTTGTTTTTAAAAATTATGTCCTGCAGTCTCATTTGGCAGCCTATAGATGTATCTGCTGAAAGTTCACCAACAGTTCAGACGTAGTGCTATTAGAAACTCCTTTCTGCACACTTTCCTTACTGCTACTATTAGAGAATGCATTTGTTGCATTCCGGTATACTTAACACAAACCCTAAAATTACTTTGGGGGACTACATTTACTCAGTGAAGCCTCAGGCTGATCAAACTTATGTATTTTGTGGTGCCATAGAATTTACAACAGCTACTCTATCTAAGCTGCATTTATTGGTTCCTCTTATCAATGTTACCTCCTACCACACACTAGATAAGGATATGTAGCATGTAATATACTAAGAGGCTACCTTATATAGTCACAAGGAATTAGTCTAAGCATAGACGTAAAGACATTATATTACAGTAGGATTGGCCAAGCACCACAGCCTGAGGGAAATACTCATCATACAGGTAGCTTTCATACCCCTTTGCATCAAGAGTTTATCTACATACTTGTGAACATACTTTGTAAGGATGTGACTTTACTCCATCTTTACTTTATCATGGAAAAACAAAATAAAGATTTACATATTTATAATATATCCCTTTTTAACACTTTTAAAACCTTTTAAATATATGTGTTGGATATATAGATATATATATATACTTTGTATATATACATATACATAATATCTGTAAGGAAAAAAAAAAAGATTTGTGCAAATCATAAAAACAAATTAACAGTTTGGGCATGCTGCAGCTTTGTATGGATGTTTTATTTATAGAATATTCTGGTGAAAGGGGTCAACAGCTCTTCAGCAAGTTTTCAGATACCCTGTTCTAAAATTACCTGGATGTGCTAAGAAAAAACTGCAGTCTGCCATCACTATTTTTACTGAGCCAGAATGCATGTTTCTTCTTTCACTTTAGGGGGGCGTTTATTATGTTCTTCACTTAAGTAATATACACAGAACAGGAAAAAAGAAACCACATAGTTGATCTCATGTCATAGACCCTGTTGTAAGAAAAACAAGTAGTTGTAGTAGATAGATAAGCAATTAAAGTGGTGGCACACCTATAAGTTAATTTTTTTAGTATGTTAAAGAAAGTCCAGTGCTAAACAACTTTTCAATTAGTCTTTGTTTTTTTTATAGTTTTTTAATTATTTGTCTTCTTCTTCTGACTTTTAAATGGGGTGTCACTGACCCCAGCAGCCAAAAAATGATTGCTCTGTGAGGCTACAATTTTATTGTTATTGTTACTATTTATTACTTATTTTTGTATTCCGGTCTTCTACGATTCACATACCGGTCTGCAAAATACTATCATCAGCTTTATTATATGCTGACGGAAAACTTTTGTTACATGAGCAACAATGTAAATTGTAGCAGTTGTAATGTATGCAAAGCCCAGGGTACTGAAAATAGATGTAATACATGCCGACATTGGGTTTATGCTGAGTAATCTCAGCTGGTATTTTATATTATTATAGTATCCTAGAGTATTGTCAAGTTGACCTTTGTCAATAAAAATAGAGTGTCATTATCTGATGTATTTTGATAAGAAACCAATTTTATGCAAATAAGGGGTTAATTATAAGGCTATCGTTACCTGGTTTTACAGTATATGTGTGTGTGTGCTGGCATCAAAGACTAAATGAGAAATGCTGCTGTAAGTTGCTGGATATGATGAATGGTGTGTGTTATATGTTTAAAAGTATAAGACACATAATTGGTATCATTAGAGTGGGTTGACACAGTGATTATAACAACTAGTAGTATGCCAAAATACAAATTTTTATTATATTACTGCCTATTTGCCCTGGTAAAGATAGAAAATATTGGTTAATAATAGATACAGATGACTATGAAGATTTTCATTCATCTAAGTCATGGTATATAGTATAAATAAATCTAAAGCAACTGGATTTGTTAGGTAATCATTGAAGACGTTTCACTACTCATCCAAGTATATATACTGTTCCACTAATCCAATCACAATGGTACTTTGTAACTCTTCAGAAAGGTTAAATCTGAAACTGACAGGGGTGTGAATGCTGTGGAGTTACTTTGAAAGGATTACCAAAGTATCATGCAACTCTTCAAAACAGGTGTTACTTGTTAGAGTTGCATGAATAGATGTGTGAAGAGTTGTGAAACTGCCGGGGTACAGATGTTAGAACAGCATTGTATGTAGCAGACAGATGATGTCGAAGTCCCCCGCCTCTGTTTAGGGATGGTTTCTCCACTTTAACATGAATGGCCTCTTTTACACCTCTTTTAAACCAGCGGTCTTCTTTGTCCAAAATTTGGACGTTGCTATTTTCAAAGGAGTGTCCCTTGTCTTTTAGGTGTAGAAATACAGCAGAGTCCTGGCCTGTAGTGTTCGCCCACCTATGATAGATACAGATAGGGATTTATTAAGAAATTAAAACGTAACAAAACAGAAAATCAACTTTCAATTACATAACATCAAAATGAAAAATCATTTACATAACATCAAAATGACATTTCAATTAAATAACATCAGTAGATTGTACCCATGCAAAATCCACCCCCTCCACAGCTTAGCATTTTCCTTGTTAAAACCAATCTCTTTGAACCGGATGAAATACAGCTAAATTAAATTTAAGAAAACTGGTGCCAAAGAAGGCGATTGGACAGACCATCCCTAACCCTCCCTTATTTCTCTGCAGGAACGTGAGCCGTCTTTTAACTGGGTTCAGTCTGCTCCCCCAGAGCATCTGAAAGAACAGACTGCAGACCCAAGTAGAGAGAGATTCTGGCAAGGGAAACACATAGGTGACAAAAAGAAACAACAGCATCAGAAAAGTCTTGATCAGATTAACCCTTTCTTTATAGGTCAGCTTCCATGATTTCCAACGCTGAACTTTTGCCAAACCAGCATCCAGTTTCTCCTCCCAATTTAAGAGACCATTGTCATTTCTCCCAAATTTAACTCCCAAGATTTTTACCTGCTCTGGGGCTACTGGAAATTACCAGCCTGAAAAGTTGGTTCCCCTTCTAGAACCCAAAAAGCTTCCGACTTTTCATGATTGACAGAGGATCCAGAGGCCCCCGAGTAACTTCCAGTGCAATCAGCGACCACCTCAACCTCCGCCTGCTTAGAAATGATCACTGACACATCATCGGCATAGGCAACAAACCTGAAGGGCCACCCACTGGGCACACAGACCCCCTCCAAGCCTTTTCTCTCCAGCATCCTCAGGAAGGGATCCAGAGCGAATACATAGAGAAGAGAACTCAGAGGGCAGCCCTGCCCCACCCCGGCCCCAACCTCAAAGTCTTCACTTGCCAACCATTAATCAATGGGAAGCTTTTTGCCCCTTCATACAAAACCTTAATCCAACTAACTAACTATCTTTCTATCAGAATTGAGAAGGGCAGTCAGCCTCCAGTTCTCAATCCTCTCATCATCCTTCCCCTTTGACAACAGAATTAGGGAAGAGCACCTCATTGACTCAGGTAAACCTTTCTCCAAACACTCATTAAAGATCTTCGTTAACACCAGGACTAACAGCTCCTTAAAGGTCTTATAGAAATCTGCTGTAAGCCCATCAGGCCCATGAGCTTTCTTGTTGTTCATCTTATCAATCACACCCTCCACCTCCTCCTTCCCAATATCTGCTGTCAAAGGGGAAAAATCCAAATTAGCTGTATCAGGTCCTGGGGTCGCCTTTAAAAAGCTTTCAGTCCTTTCCCTCTCCAAAGCCTTATGTCTGAACAAGCTAGCATAGTAGGACCTTACAACCCCCCGAGGATACCCTCCCTGGATTTCTGCAAACTTCCCGTGGAGTCAATAAGGCCAGTCACCTGCTTTTTCTTAAAGGTCTCTCTACAATTCTGGAAAGAGTCCGGGGAGTTTTTTGCCCCAAAATCCCTTTCCAGAACCATAGAGTCCTGGCGACTGTACGGATACCACTTCATCAGACATTTCAGCTGGACAATTTCCTCCCCCACCACCCCGGCCGAAATTAAGGTTAAGCTACAGATAGGGCCTATGTGTTTGCTAGATGGCTAAACTTTTCAGACTACAAATTGCTTTGTATATTCTCTCAGTAGGAAATACATTCATATTGTTTTATTATTCTAAACTTGATATCTGATCTTTTCATATTATAGGTTAAAGTATGCTTCAGAACGTGAAGGAAATTTTGGAATAGACTGGGCATCAGGTGTAGAATTTATTGCAGCAACCCACTTTCACACTGATTTCAAGAACACTAACACATACCAGATTTATCTACCCCATCGGATGCTTATTCAAGAAGATAACGCTCCATATATTGATGATTTCTCAGAAGGGGAAAACAGAGTATTGTCATCTTTACAAAAGATCAATAAAATTAACCATTTTACAGGTATAAGTGCAGTTATAATATTAGAGTACTATCCATCATATTGTATTTATCAAAATATACATTTTCTCTGGCTATATTATTTAGGCTGCTGTGCCTATTGACACTTGAGTATCCTGGAGCTGCCAGCACCTCCAAACCAGGTCGTAGCTCCAGTCCCTTCACACCCAGAATATATAGTTACAGTGCACTTGCAGCTAAAGAATTGGATGCACATGTCACTTGCATGCCAAACACCAGAAATGATGACAGATGGACCTCTGTGCAATTGTATCTGCATTTTAATTTTATTACCTTAGCAGAGCTGTCAACTCCCCCTATTGTATCAGGAGTTACCTGATTTGTCTCACCTCCCCCAGGCCTCCCATCACCTTAAGTCAGTCTCCCAATTTATCAGTTTCTCCCATGCACATGTGCAGAAAGCCTTCAGTGATAGTCATTGGGAGCATCTGTGCATGTGCAGCAAACATTCAGCGGCTTCTAAAGGGCCAAATGTGCATGTGTGGTGACGTCACATCTGGGTTTGCAAAGCATGCACTGCAGCTCTTCTTCCGCAACGCTGTCCCTCCGGGTTAACAGCTCTGCCTTAGACATATATAACTGTTAAACAAGATCAAGAGAACAAGAAAATCAGTAGTCGTATGTCTGTAAAGAAGAGATGGGAAGTAAACAATATTGAACAACTTGACAGTATTTCTGTATTTGACACATACATCTAATTTCTTGACCCCAAGTTCTCTATTATTCATTTCCCTGTGGTGAAATGTGTACTTGGTATTGTCAGCTATAAAGAAATGGCATTGTGCTCATTTTCTTTTCACTTTAGAAATGATAAAAATATATAAAACTCATACATTTTGCTGTCACAAATAATCTTAAAAAAATGTAGTATTTACATGCTTTTGTTATGGTAATACAACTTGGCAAACTTTATGTACTTTAATAGATAATTGAATGTACCATTTGCTGGCTTAATATTCCATGATAAATAATTGAGCGCCTTCACTCCAAATGTAATTTTCTGAATTGATATAATCAAATATGTTCTGCGTAAACTGCAGCGCCGGTCCTACGCTGCATTACTTTTCTAAACATTTCCACTCCACAGTTTTTCAACCCTCAGTCCTCCAAATTCAGTGAAATGCAATCTGAAAATGGGGGTTTTGGAGATCCTTACCATAGCAAAATATTGAAATTTTAATCAATAATAAACTAGGGGTCTGAGCTTCTTTATTTTTATTCTAGCATTCTGTAAAAAGTAAATATGTTTTGGCAGCACTTTATAGACAGAGTTCAACATTCACACTAGTCTCTGCTCAAGAAGAGCTTACAGTATAAATTTTCTATTACTTTCACACATAAAACACTAGGATTGGTTTTATAAGGAGCCAATTAACCTGTCAGTATGTGGGAGGATACTGGAGTAATCCAGAGGAAAAAAGTAATTACCACCAGCATACCCAAGACTCTTCTAATTAGGAAGCCCAGTGCTTGGTATAGAGGGTCATCAACTTCATAACACACATGGACTTTAACCACTTGTATTCTCCCTTTATGCCAGTCTAAAATCTTTTAATCTAGAGGAAACCACTCAAGGCCCCAACTCTGTAATCCAGCAGTGCTAATCATTAGCCACCGTGCCTTTATATCTCTGCATCACAAGCTGTTTAATATACTGCGTGATAGAAATGGAATAAGAATTTGAGAGATCTGGGGTGTTGGTTATCTTCTCTTTGCTGAAGTCTTGATTCCCTGTCCTGTATGCCTGTGTTTATTGCTCTTGTACCTAGCAGCATCTTCAAAATGTAAAAGATATTTAATTTTTACTAGTATAAAATGTTGTCCCTGTTTCACACAGCTAGTGGGACCAAAATAACTACATATACTACTACTCCAGCACCAGTAAAAATATTGACCCTGCACGTGTGTGTGTGTGTTGTCCTATATGTTAATTTTGGCTTGGAACCTACTGTCTGTTTCCTGGGGAATTTTAGCCCCATTGGTGGCAGCTGAGACAAAAGAGCTTTATCTTGGAACCTTTCAGTATAGAAGGGATGGTGTAGCCCAGACTGTGGGCTATAAGAGCCCAATGACAGGCAGCCACAGAGAGAACCCAAGCTGGTTCTGTCTGGAGTTAGTAATAATATTAAAGACTAAATCTTTAATATTTGTGAAATATTATTACCTTGTAAGATGTTCAAAGGAAGTATTGTCTTCTAGTTTATACTTTAGTTCATATACTTCAACTTCAAAAAGTTAATGGTGCTGCCCTCACTAATATCAGCTACTCTGCCCACTGGGTTGTATGTTGACATATCTATACCATAATCCTTCATGACCGGTTTGTCTGATCTATTGTTCTCTGCTGGACCCTATCTAATATACCAATTACAGTGGTGTGTCTATATTCCACCTCCATTGTCTTAACCTGTCCTAGAATAAATAATGAATAGTAATGACAGATCTCCCTACTGCAGAAGTGTGCCTCATTACTGACTTAAATTGGCTGATTGACCACTCACATGCTGCAAGTCTACATAGCATTACATGTTCTTGCAAAATAAAATAGTTCAAACTGGTGCTTAAGGGAGTTATTCTGTGGGATGGTGTCTCCTTTTGTTCTTAGATCACATCTTCTGCTGTACTAGAGAAAGTGGTAAGGGTGTTATTTCTGGGAAGTGCAGGCGTCAATGCAACAAATCCAGGCTAATGTGTTGTTTATTATTGGTAGCAAGAAACTTAAAACATCAAAAATCTTTACTGAGCTCATTTTTAAGGATAGATGGATTGCTAAATGTTGATGTGGGATCAGGTCTGGCCTTAAGGTAAATATTGGAGTTGTGGAGTTGAGTGGGTGCTTTTCAACAAACATCTGTAAAGCTATCCCTTTATTTCCCACCTGCTTGAAATTGAGGCTAAAGGTGGCTACAAAAGGCTGATTTGACTTGTGTGTTTTAAGTGGTTATATAAAAGGATAATAAAAAGCCTTTCCTAGCCATCCCTAGGCAGCATAAAACGAATGGGTTAATCCCCACTGACCTAACCAGAAACGTCACAAGCAAGCTTTTAAGCCCAGCCCACAGGCCATTCCAGGCACAGTCTTTCAGCACTCCTTCCTCTGCCTGATGATCCGCGCTCCTGTGATAGCCATAGCGCTTTCTCAGCACGGATTATCCTTAGCAGCAGGGGATTTTTCTTGCAATTTCTGCTCCCTGTCTCTCTGTCTGCTGATGTCATCAGAGTGCGCCCTGACCAGGAAGTGCCAGAGAGGGTGCCTGGCAGTGTCTTTTAGAAGTGTTTTTTATTATTTCTGGCGCTGATCTTTTTGGGTGCCCACACTGCGCTTTGCTCTGTTGGCCCCTAGATATGGATTCGGCTGCCAAGAAGGGTGCTGCTCCAAAGTCTTCTAGGTGAGTCCCCAGTGCAGGTAAGCTTCTTGCTTCGAAAGACAGGAGTGCTAAAAAGGTGTTTATTTTACAGACACCCTGAGGACTCCGCATACAAAAGAAAGAGATCTGCTGAGAAAGAGGAAGGAATTTCCACATGCAGGGTTTGTAAAGCCCCTACCGAAAGGAACAGGAAGCTTTGCGGTAAATGTATTGCTGATACAGTCAGTGAGGATCACCTCCAAGACATGCTGTTGCGGCTCAATTGCGTCAGCCTCGTGCACCAGCCTCTCCTGTTCCTGAAATCCCATCTACCTCTGAGGTTCAGCCTGCTGATATTTTGTCTTGGATCAGGCAAGCAGTCTCGCAGGGATCAAGGAGGCAACCAGAGATCAGTCACAGTCCGTGGTATCCAGAGATGAGCGAGACTTCCTAGATCCCCGAAATCTCAGTCCAAGCCACAATGAAGCGTTGCCTGTCGCACTTCTGCCAGTCAGGGCAAGGCTGTTAAAATTTGCAGAGGTGTGGGCAGGAAATACCCAGGATGCATGGGTGATCTCTGTAGTGTCTCAGGGGTACCGCCTAGAGTTTTCAAACTTTCCAGTTCAAGACCACTTCATTCAAACTGGCGTCCCAGGAAGAAACGAGAAGAGAGTAGTCCTGGAAGACTACATTTCTCAGTTGCTACTGAAACAGGCAGTGTGCCATGTACCCAGAGGGCAAAGAGGCAGAGGTCACTATTCTCCCCTCTTTTTAGTGCAAAAGGCCTCAGGCGATCTTCTCCCAATTTTGGATCTCAGAAGGCTCAATCAAAGTGTGAGAGTTCAAACTTTCAAAATGGAAACAATCCAGACCATCAGGACAGTCATTGGCCTAGGAGACTGGATGATAACGCTGGACTTGAAAGATGCCTATTTACACATTCCAGTAGCCGAAAGTCACCAGCGTTTTCTCAGATTTGCATATGGCCCACTGCACCTCCAATTCCGATGCCTCCCTTTCGGATTGTCAACATCTCCCAGGACGTTCACCAAGGTCTTGGTGGTCGTGATAGCACTTCTTCGGGAGAAGGGGATCCAGATTTATCAGTACTTGGATGACCTCTTAATAGTGGCAAAGACAAGGGAGACGTTACTCCTCCACAGGGAGGAGGTCAAGAGAATTCTCACCAGATTTGGTTGGATTCTGAATCTAGAGAAAAGCCAGCTTGTTCCAGTCCAGAGAATTATCTTTTTGGGAGCCCAGTTGGATACCAGGTTGGGCATCATTTCTTTACCCCAGGAGAAGGTAAAAAAGATTATAGGGATTGTGGCATCCTCAGTTCTAGCAGATGTTCTGTCAGCCAGAGACTTCATGAGATTTTTAGGGTTTCTGGCTTCAACAATAGGTCTAGTACGTTGGGCAAGATGGAAAATGAGACCTGCTCAGCTTCTCTTCTTAGACCAGTGGTCAGGCTGGCAACGAGACCTGAATCAGAAGATTTTCTTATCTCTGGCAGTAAAGAGTCAACTGCGATGGTGGCTATTTCCAGCAAATTTGCGTCAAGGGAAGTCAATACTATATCCAGAGTGGCTGGATTTATTCACAGACGCTTCAGGTCTGGGTTGGGGAGCTCATCTCCTCGACATAGCCATCCAGGGCGTCTGGCCAGAGGATTTGAGTCACTTACCCTCCAATTTGCTTGAGTTGAGAGCTCGGAGGCTCTAACATCTCTAGGAGAAGACCTAAGAGGCGAGGCAGTCCAAATAAGGTCAGACAATCTGGCAGCGGTATCATATGTGAAGTGTCAAGGAGGCACTGGGAGCAGGACAATGATGATGGAGGTAGAGCCGATTATGGAATTCGCACTAGCAAATCTGGTGGATATAACGGCTGTCCATAATCCAGGAGTGTTGAATTCTCAGGCAGACCTGTTGAGCAGGGAGACATTGGACCCCACGGAGTGGAGTCTGAATCAGGAGACCTTCCTGTGGTTGACAACTGTCTGGGGACTACCCCAGATAGATTTGATGGCGGCTCCTCACAATACGAAGTGCAAAATATTTTTCTCCAGGAGCTGGTGTCGTCAAGCCCAAGCTACGGATGCTCTCTCCCAATCATGGAAGGACCTCTGGGCCTATATCTTTCCTCCTCTACCTCTAATCCCTCGAGTCCTTCGCAAGATCCAAAAGTCACGGATGGAGGTGATAGCTATAGTGCCAGACTGGCCACGCAGGCCATGGTATCCGCTGTTAAAGAGTCTAGCTGTCAGCAAGCAGATACGCCTCCCTCTCAGGCGGGATCTCTTGAATCAGAAGTCATTTCTGCATCCAGCTCCGCATCGCCTAAGATTAGCGGCTTGGAGGTTGAGAGGGCTAGGCTAAGGAGCCAGGGCTGTTCATCCCCAATTATAGAGACGTTGTCCAAGTCCAGAAAATCCGTGACTTTCCAGAGATATCAAAAAATTTGGGAACATTTTCAGTCCTGGGCAGGGGACAAATCAGTGGATATACTACAGCCATCTGTTCCGGAGATCCTTCAATTCCTTCAGGCTGGTCTGGAGAAAGATTTCAGTATCGGCACATTGAGGGTGCAGGTTTCAGCATTGTCCGCCATCCTGGGACAGACATATGCCAGGGATCCATTGATAATTAGGTTCTTTAAAGCAGCCGTCAGACTGAAACCGCCAACTAAAGTTTGTGCTCCAACATGGGATCTTCCACTGGTACTTCGTGCCCTCAGATCTTCACCTTTTTGGCCTCCGGAAGTTGTTTCCCTCTGGAATTTAACCCTCAAAACTGTTTTGCTAGTGGCTTTGACATCAGCCAGACGTGCTTGTGAGCTGCAGGCCTTGTCCGTAGATCCAATCTATACTTCATTCCAGACAGACTCAGTTGTATTGCATCCAGTCCCACAGTTCTTGCCTAAAGTGGTCTCCAAGTTCCACCACTAGGGGAGGAAACTAGAGTTCAGAGTGTAGAGGTGTTAGATGTCAAGAGTTGTCTTCAGGCCTATATCCAGAAGACTCAGCCTATCCGGAAGATGGAGAGGCTTTTCGTCATACCAGGTGGTCCAAGAAGAGGTGAAGCAGCCTCAGTGGCCACAGTAAGGAGGTGGATCGTGTTAGCGATCAAGAAGGCCTATATGGAGCAGGGTGTTCTAGGACCGTTTGGAGTCCAGACTCATTCGACCAGGGGAGTTGCTTCGTCTTGGGCAGCAGAAGCAGGGGCCTCTTCGGAAACTATTTGCAAAGCAGCAACTTGGGCAAATCCTTCTACGTTCATTAAGCATTATAAGCTAGATGTCAGGGCAGCAGCCTCAGCAGTTGTGTGGTGTTGTTTTATACCCTTCCTTAAAATAACCTGTATTGCTTGGGCACTAACCCTTTTGTTTTATGCTGGCTAGGGATGGCCAGGAAAGGAGAAAATTAAAATCATACTTACCGTGATTTTCTTTTCCTGGCCATCCCTTTAGGCAGCGTACCCACCCGAGTTTGCGTGATAGCTTTGTTACAAAAACACGGAAGGTGGGGGGGGGGGCTGGGCTTAAAAGCTTGCTTGGGACGTTTCTGGTTAGGTCAGTGGGGATTAACCCGTTCTCTCCACTTTCTTTTGGAGTAGAGGGACCTCTCCCATGAATACAGAGCTTTGTACATTAGGCATTGATATGAGGCGTGAGTGAAGGCCAATAAGTGTCAGACTGAATAAGGTAATTTGGACCCTGGTTAATATTTGGAAGTGCAATCCCTTCATTTATTGAGATTTTGTTGTTATTGTACTTTGTAACACATTTATGTGTAACTTAGAATCAGAATCTATCAGGTTTTTTTTTTTAATTTCATTTACCATATCTTTCAAGGATTATATATAAAAGCAAGAATATTGTCAAAATCAGGGTAATACATGATATGTTCCATTTAACAAATAAAGTGCATCTCATTAGTTCTTTTTTGTATTAATTATGGACTTTTGAATGACTTTTAATCAGATCATCAGCAATATGTCTTGTAACTATGACAACCTTTGTTTCATGTTTTGATAATGGCAATTGCTATTTTAGTGTTCTCTGTTGTGTAAAGAGCATTGCTGAATATAAATACACAAATGAAAACATGTTCCCACAAAGAGCATTGGTTCAGCTTGTTCTGAGCCTCAATTAGTTGCCAATCAAAATAATGGCATGCAGAGAACTGTCACCATGCCAGCAATAAAGAAATCTCAGCTGCACTGCCGGTATTTGTATGTGAGCATGTTATTTAGCAATAATCTCGAAACTGCTCAGAAATCCACCACTAAACAATTTTCAGTAAAGCCTAATTGTTATCATAAGTAACCATATTTCTTCTCTTTCAAGGGGGTTCTCTTTTGCGGCTCTGGAAAAAAGCAATGTGCTCTGCAGAGGGAAGAATTGAAGGCCGACAGCTACTTCAAAACATGGCTGCGGGTGATAAACTGCAACTAATAAATATATTTGGAGCACTTAAGGAGCTGATTAGAAATGCAACATGTTAAGTTTATATAAAAAAATCAACACATTTAAAAAACTTTTTTTATTTTGGTGTATTTCAATGCATTCCCTATTCACACATTCTGGGTTTTTCCCCTTAGCCACCCAAACTCAGTATAGGCCAGTGACCCCAAACTCTGGCTTTCCTTTAAGTACCTAAAACCAGCTTTGATAAACTTGCAGAGGTGAGAAGCTGAGCACTGGGCCACAATCTTTATCCTTCTCTCTGATGTGTATTTTGAGTAGGCGCATGTGCAGTACATAATCTTCCAAGATTTCTGTATGTTTTAAAAAGAGGCACAAGCCGGGGTAAAACGTAAGCAACAAGAATCACAAGGGGGTTCATACCGCAGGGATGCACAGATTTTCAAAATATACAATTCATAAATAGTTACTGAGGGTACCAACTAAACAGAATTCTCAATTCCAGAGGCTCCGGTATAAGATATACAAAATCTTAGATCACATACCTGTAGTTTATAGTTATATCATCCAAAAACCCAATATGTATAAAGTTTGAAGTACGAAAATGCCATTTCACAAGTCCTATTTAAGCAAACAATTATTTTTTGAATAATTCGTTTTTTGCCTATAATGATAAATATTTTACTTTTTTACCCATGTACAACCATAAAATGTGCTGATGGCAAAACAATCCTATTTTTTAATATTTAAATTCTCTTTAGTTTCAGCAATAAATGGAGCTCCCAATTACTGAAGGACCCCTTATCAACCCCAGATTCCAGTCATTCCAGATAATAGATCCTGTACCTGTGAATTTTTTTCCTGATAAAACCTGTTTAAACAAAGTGCCATTTCAGTGGCTAAATTCCAATATTACCTATGGGGTAGGCAACGAGACTTGAAATTGAGTCTTAATATATTTTGCCTCAAAAGGAAAGCCTGTTGAAATCTAGTAGTTTACATATAAGTATCTATTGTGTATAGCAAATGCAACCCAATAATTAAGAATAAATAGGTTTGTATAATAAATAGGCATATATGATACTCTCTTAATAAGCCAATGCAGTTACACCTAATTTTCTAATTAGTGACTCTTGTTTAGCTCATTCCCATCTCATTAAGAAGAGCCTTCCTGAAAATATAAATGAGGAGTCTGTTAATTAGGCTTCTAAGTGATTAAAAAACAGAGATTGATATAAAGCCAAATAATAGCTGGCCTGATGCTGCACGCCCTTCAAATGTTATGGAGATGTCTGCCATGAAATAAAGCATTGATATTAAAAAGAAAAGCAATGTTAGACTAGTGATTTTCCATACACACAGGATGTTTACTCTTCTAAATTAATTAAGTGATTGCTGTTTATACCAAATAGAAGCAAATAGCAAATTAATTAAAGCCACCTCTGTGAGCTCTCTTGACTGTTCCACAGTCAGATTCATCTCTGTACATTAAGAGTATTTATTGCTTTTTTTCTTGTGCATCATTTGCTCTGATTAAGATACAAGAATGATGAACATTGATTAAAATAGCTACAGTACATTCATCTTAAAATAATTAAAATCTGCGCTGAGTAAATATATATATATATATATATACACATAAAAGTTCAGAAAAGGTCGGCACTCACGACAAGTAGACAATGGAAGCCTGGGTGCAGTCCTCAAGAGCGTAGACAATCCATCGAAGAATGGGCCGCAACACACAGGTCTTATCACTAAGTTTTGTAGTTTATTAGGTAAATCACGAAGGACTGACGTTTCGGCTACTCCTGCAGCCTTTCTCAAAGTGAACACACATACAAAAAAACCAAGCTTAAATACCCAGTGTGGTGGGAAACACAGATAGTGACGTGCCTATGATGTACCTCTATAATGTTAAACCAAATTTACATACACAACGAGTGAAAATAAAACAAAAAATAAAAAATAATGAAATGTCCAAAGTCAACAATGAAACCATATTTGCCAAATGTAATAATCCACAGCGTGACAATCCTTGTAGCTCTTTTGTGTCAATTTAAATAAAAAACATAACCGCTTTGTACAGCATCCGTTAATAGTATGTCGTTCATCAAAATCAATGTACACCGATTACTTTGTTCTTACAATTCCTATTATACTTATTACATTTGTTCTTATAACCTATTACTGCCTTGTGGTTCCAAGATTAATATGCATTAAAAAGAGCGTCTCATATCAACCAGTGATAACGTAACAATAGAAAAGACTCCTAGAGTGCAATAATACAAGATAAATAAAGTGTACATATCAACCTGACCAGCGTATTAACTTATAGAAAAAATACAGGAAAAGTTTTATTACCAGGTGGGTAGTCGGGTAGACGTATGCACCCGATGTATACAGTATCACTTCAAGCATGAGCAGGAGATCGGTAGCGCTGTCCACAACTTAGCGCACCGCTGTGCAGAAGAAGATCGTGGCTGTGACAGTGCATGCAGAAAAATCTTTTTGTAATCCCTTTGGCTGTTATAGGAAGGGTGCGCATAATCATGATGTCCGGCTCCACTTGCCTGTTCACCGCTTCACGCAGCCTTAAAGGGGAAGTATCCGGTATACCTCCTTTTACAGCAACTGCGGCTGCAAGAGTCAGGAGTGTAAAAGACCAGTTCATTATTGTCATGTTAATTAAACAACCACACATTTGCCGATTTCAGGCCACATACAGTATTTCTCAAGATAAGAGCTAGGTGTCACTCCTTTTACAGTGACTGCGACTGAAAGAGTTAGGAGTATAGAATACCCAAAAAGCTCATATGGTCAGATCCTGGGCTATGTCACAGGTCAAAGGGCCCATCCACGAATAGTAAAAACCTTGCTCAGCTCAGGGTTGGTGTGGGGCATATGGTCAAAAAATGTCTATAAGAGAGAATAACTCCTCAACATAGAACTCACCAACCTCCAAAATGCTATAAATACACTGGTCAGGGATATGATGAAAAAAAAGCAGTAAATGAGTGTGATAGAAAAGTGAAACCAAGCTCCTAGGTCAGTGGATACAGAAACCAAGTTACCAAGAAACAGTGAGACAGTGAAACAATGTAGACAAAACCTTTTTATTATTTTTTATTTTTTGTTTTATTTTCACTCGTTGTGTATGTAAATTTGGTATAACATTATAGAGGTACATCATAGGCACGTCACTATTTGTGTTTCCCGCCACACTAGGTATTTAAGCTTGGTTTTTTGTATGTGTGTTCACTTTGAGAAAGGCTGCAGGAGTAGCCGAAACGTCAGTTCTTCGTGATTTACCTAATAAACTAAAAAACTTAGTGATAAGACCTGTGTGTTGCGGCCCATTCTTCGATGGATTATATATATATATTTTTTGTATAACCTATTTGTTATTTCACAGAAGCAGATCAATTTCCTGATTCCTATACAGTATATGATCACTCTTGTCAGTTTTTTATAATCTTCACTTGGAAAATTCAGATCCATGTTTTTTAACCAAAAATCAAAATTACTCAGAGCTTTGGGACCAAGTTTGAGCAAATGTTGTTTTGACCTTAAATCTCTCTAGATATTCATTAATTACATTTTGTCTCTCTATGGGTACATTTCCAACCCTGTGTCATTATTTAACAGTTTTCAAAGGAAATAAAGTAATGAGGTTTAAAAGAAAAATAAGGGATGTATCTTTTTCTTTAATTAATTGGTTCATAGATCAGAGTAATTATATTTTAACAGATATCATGTATTATAATCTTAAAGTAATTACTGCATCTGGCAGCTGTTGAATAATTAGGTTAATTCACCCACTAAATGTTTTGCCACAAGCATTTCTTGAATCATTTAACAATCCAGAGACAGACACATTACAAGGGCACTGCAACATCCAGCAGTTACTTAGACATCTGCTGGGGATGTTAAGGTTTGGGCTTCAAGTGGAAATTTCAGATTATGCATACATTATCTGACTGGAATTATGGTGAAACAGAAATAACTTCCATAAAAGAAAGCAAAGGTATTGTGATGAATAGAAAATTACATATAAACAAGTGAATCCTTCTCTGTGACCAATTGTATGGTTGTCGCTATCCTTGTTTTTTGAACTGAAGTTCACTTTGGCAAATGTAGCTTTCTACTTTAGATGTGGAGTGGAACTGGACCCTCGACTTTTATGTAAAACCTGCTCCTAAAGTATAATAAAAACTACCCAGTACTATATAGCACTTTGTATATACTGTATATCCTCCTTCTAAGGTGGAACCTGACTGAGAGTTTGGAGAACTTCCATCTTAAGATCACAAGCCAGATACCATGGTACAATAACTGTAAATAATAATATGCATAAATATAAACTCAGCAATCTTTATTTTTGCTGTAACATGATTGTGTTATGTACTAACATTCTTAGTTATATGAATTATAATACTATTATATTAGTATATTTATTGATTCCTCTGAGACCTTATTTATGTATGCAAGCACAAGCAAAATTAAGCACTATTTAGACGTTCAGGAAATTGAATATATAAACGCTCAGCCTTACTGCTCACACGGCACGATGCATCAATCCCCAATAGCCCACCGCTTGGCTTTTTGGAATATCACAGGAAAAGAGGAGAGCACCTTCACGCAGATGAACTGCTTCAGCCTTTATTCAAACCACAGCACACAACTATTTAGACGTTATTTACAACTACAGGGGACTCAAGTGCAAAAGCACTAAGGGGGGCAAGACTGCACCCATTAGTTCTCATCCTAGAAGCCCTTGTGCCCCCCCCCCCTTTGCTCTGTGATCTGCACTAAGTAGAGAATCAAAAATATGGCACTCGGAGCAGAGAGCAGCGCCAGGACATGCAACTACATCCTGGCCTTAGGGTAGGCAGAAAGGACAGGGTCCTTATGTGGGCTGTGTGTTCTGCAATTCACCTTCCATATCTGCATAGTTTGGGGGGGGGGGGGCGAGAGGATGCCTTTGTAGCACTGGCTTTCCTTGTATCCTGCACTGACTAATGCAGTCAGTGCCAGTCTTTGTACTCCAAAGCATAATGCAGAGGCCATTTGCAGATGGTCGAATGCAAAGTGCAAAAAAACTGGCTGATTGTACTCTTTTTTTGCATGTTTCATTGCATTTACACCCAGTTATCTTGCTTCAAGTGATTCCAGACATGCCATCATTAATTCCATGTGCCAAAAGTGACACCTTCAGACACAAATGCAGTAAGAAAAATATGTGTCACAACTTGGAACATAGCACTGCATTGTGGGTGAGAAATATGGCAATTTGTATAAGAAATTGCACTCTGCATATTGCACTGTATTCATAGCTGCTACTGTTTTCTGCCTTGCTGCACTCACTACAACTAATATTGGCATCACTAAGACATATTATTACATGTGTTTTACAAATTAGCTATTACAAGTTTCAGACTCACTCTTTATGTAAGAATTCTGAAGGAACAGCTTTCAGATATCCCAGCACTACATTGATTTTCTTGTTTCAAACTATTATACAAAAATAACTTTGGCGTTTTGAGAGCTCATTTACAGCAACAGCTGTTGTATTTGCACAATTGTATTGACATTTATTAAAGGTATTTGCACCTAAACACACTTTACGCACTTGTGTTTATTTAAACCACAGGCCTATCTGTTCAGATTCAGATTGAAACAGTGGAACCCTGGAGACACATCAAAGGTGGCATTAATTCCAGGATTCACACTGCTGGCTACCTCAATATGTGCAGGTCACTTGTTCCTAAAGAATAATGTGCACTGGTCATTTTTGAGCATTATTATTATTTTGGATCAAACGATTCTGAGCACAGCAGCATGCAATTTACAGAAAAACATCAGCACAATTGCATTCATTTAAATGCATTGTACTAAATTGCACCAGACACAACTTCCCCCTCGTGGCTGAAATCATGCTGAAATTGTAGAAAATAATATTACATTCTGGGTAGAAAACATAGCATTTATATTCAAAATTGAAGTATGTATATTGTTCTTGCCTTTGCTCTGCCTTTCCACCCCCAAACATAAGCAGCACTGTATTCTAAGAGGCAGCTGATTGTCTATGTACTCTGAAATGGAGTGAACTGAAGTTGTTCAGTGCTAAAAATAAAAAAGCTTCGGATTTAGAGCTTCTGCTTCTTCACAGTATACAAATGGTGTAAAAGAAATATAGCAATTTCTGCACAGCAATTTTAAGAGTAGGATCTGGGTGGTTCTCTTGGGTTTAATCTGTCAACTAAGGCAGCTGTTCTGTGCCCTGTTCTGTTGAAAAAAGGGCTAAAAGGCAGGTTCTTCAGTTTTTTTCTTAACTTTTGGAAGAAAGAGCCTTTTGCCTCCAGACAATTTAGGAATTATGTCATTCATGTAAAGAGGTGAAATATATTTGGTATGTATTTAATGTAATGTTCAGTTCCATCAGTACATGGAGGCAACCCTTAAGGTTGGACGTGTATGTTAGTCCTCTCAAAAGTTTCTAGAATGTTGGGAGGGGGTGTTTTATGCCCAGAAACCTATAGAAGAGGGTTGCAACAAAGTAACAGCATCTTTGAACAACAAAAAGAGAGGGGCGCGCTCCCATAGCATAAAATTAATGGTACAAATTTATTATTAAAATATATTGCACATTTCTGCAGCACAAATCAGCATGACAAATGACACAGTCTAGGTTAGCAGCCTGGCAGCCCAATGCGTTTCGTCATAAGTCCGACTTCATCAGGGGAATAAATGTTTAAAATGTTACAATCTCTTTATATATTTGTGCGTGGGATCGTATTGGCATGTAGAAAAGGAAGCATCTTTGGCCTTAGTAACATCTGGTGACCAAGGACTCAGACACTCAGCAGAGGCCAGCAAATAAAACATAGTGCTAAATCAGTGTGTTCTTAAAAACTTTCTGAATTGGATGATTACAAACTCTGCTCCACACTTGAGCAGGAAACCTAACTGTACAGCTGTAGAGCAAGTACAGAAAAAAATGTGGCATTAAAAAAATCACCCACAATTAAGGTTCTACAGAATCAACTGCCCCACATCTTCTAGCAGTGAAAAAAACTACAAGGACACCATCACCTTTAAAGGAGAACTAAACCCTAAAAATAAACATGATGCCAAGTTTTATATATTGAGCTTACTGCACCAGCCCAAAGGTTCAGCATATAACCATATAACAGTAATGATCCATGCCTTCACAGGAGCTCCCCATCTTGGATTTTGTTATACTGTAAGTGTCACTGACACTCAAATGCTCAGTGGGCTTTGGGCAGCTTAGAGGTTGTCACAAATCATCAAGCAGAAATTAAGGATTGTTTGTCATAGCAGATGATGTAACAGGGTTGATTACTAAATTCTGATGATGTTTAAATTCTGCCCTACTTTTCTTTAAGCTTTAGTTTCCCTGAAAGACTGGAAATCATGAACTTCTGTAGGAGTGCCTAACAAGGAGTGCTTTTGGAATCCCTGACCTATAAAAACAGTATCCTGAAGCTTGCCTGGAAAAGGGCAGCTAAACAAGAAGGGCATAATTTGCACTCAAAGCAAAAATAGATTCTTTGGCTGAATCAAAACTAGAAAAAAAAACACTGGCCTCAAGTAGAATGTTTAAATGTTTTATTTCTTGGAAGGAACTTTACTAGTTTGGATTTGGAGATAGGGTAAGGTGTGGGACATACTGTATAGTGACAAAGACATTTTTTTACTTAGCACTTGCATTAATTTCTACTTTACAGTGAATATGTGTATTCTGTATATTTTGAGGTTTCTTAACACAGGAAAGGTTTTTTAAAAATTTTTGAAGCACAGACATGTAATGTAGGAGTAGTGATAAGTGTGGATATTCAGCAACACAATTTACCTTTAGGAACTTTCATATTAATTAAGGTATGATGATACATAAATTGTATTTGACATCAGATATACCATGGACAAATCTCTGAATAAAACTTCCTTCCACATTAGACAGACCTGTTTTTAAAGAAGTAAAACAGTTTCAGTAAGGGCCACATAGATTACATTTACCAAGAAATAGAACAAAGTTTGAAACAATAGCTACCGATATGCTCATTGCTTATTAAGTATTTTACATGCAGCAGATCAGTTAAAGCTAACTACTGACTGATTGCTTGGTTTAGATGACCAGAACATACAGTAATACATACAGTATAAAAAAATAATAGCCCAGCGCACTGACAAAAGATCAGCGGTAATGGTATTAACAGACATGCATCAAAAGATTATCACAGTTCAGTTACAAAGAAACTCAGTATGGGCTTTCAAATCTAGAATACATTATAAGTTCTGTAAATTACACAACTTCATGGTTTTTGCAAGCAGCTCTCATAAACGTATGAAACATGAGCAGAGAGGTAAATATATGCTTGAACAACTCATCTGTCAGTGTTTTATGGCTTGCAGCAAAAATAGGACAGCTGGTAGATTAAAGAAACACTTTGAAATGATTTTAGTTTTAAGTGCTTGACCACTGTGACCCATAATTCCTCTTAAGACCAATTAAAATAGGATGCATTTCTCACACTGGGAACAGGTCCATTTCCTGCATTAAAAATGACTTTATCAAAATTTAAATAAGAGTAGACTAGACATTAGCATACATTTTCCATAAACTGAAAGAATGTATTTTATTGTATTATTTTGTGCATGAACATGTGGTTCTTCCACTAGTTATCTTTTGGGTTTACGAGCTATGTGCCAGAATTTGAGAATTTTACTTCAATTTCACCAAAAACGTTTGGTACAGCATAAATATATATGAGAGGAATATAGGTAAATTATTTGTGTTTTTTCAACATCATTTGCACACCACTTTCACCATAGCACTAGAACTTTCAGTTGTCTCTAATTGTGGCCATACACAGACCGATTTTAGCTGCTGATATCGGTCCTTTACAACAAAGAAAAAGTCTCAAAAAGCCACTGAAAAGTTAACATTTTATTTCAGTCCATTAAAAACATAAATAGCCCCCTACAGTTATGACCTAATGCATTTCATGCTTACCCAGCACTTAATCATAGGCTCCTTTAGACTGAATCGCCAGCTTATCTGGCTGTTGATGGGCACCACTGAAGGGCCTCCCCAACCGCCATCTGGCCTGAAATCGAGCAGATCCCGATCGTGCAGGTTTGATTATTTTTTGTTTGGATCGGGGACTGCATTGGCATGCTGTTTTAATTTGATTGCTTGGCTTTAGGGCCAAACAATCGGATTAGCCTGATATGGCCCACCCATAGGTGCATATCAGAAGTAGATCCACTAGCTTGGCGACCTTGCCAAACGAGCAAATCTTACCATGTAGGGCTAGTTAAGGGGGCATTTCCTGAGATGGTGCACCTCTTTCTCTCTGTCTCATACTATATTCATATATATTAAATTTGTATGTGTGTATACAGTCTACCAGTTAGTACAGGCGCACTACTTCAATTTGTCACTGCCCTGGTGCTCTCATAACCCTTACTGCCTTCTGTGGCTTAACCTTAATTGAGAAGGAAAGTCATTTTGGCATTTTGCTGCCAGTAGATTTGCCACATTAATGCTACCAAGAACCCTATATTTATTCTGCAGAAAGTTTTACCATACCTGAGTAAAGAGCCCTATAATCTCCCTCTATTTGTTTAAGATAGTAACTGACATTTTAGCTTCCTGCTGCAGCTTTAGCCATTTTGTAGCTCAGATCACACATTCCTAAGTGAGGGAGGGAGTGCATTCTTATGGGAGGGGGGAGCAGGAGAAGGAAGAGAGGAGAGAACTGAGCAGACTGTGTCCCAAACCTAAAGGAGAGGACGTATGATACCGAAGAACATCTTTACAAAAAAGGAGACAAGAAATCCTGTGTTTTCTGTGAGTGCTTATGGCTGTATTTACATAGACCTTTCAGATAAAGCTTACTTAGTTTTTACCTTTCCTTCTCTTTTAAGGAGTAGTGACCAGTATACACTGGGTCCCTGGTTCTAAACCAGGGAGTCCCTGACCCTAGGAACAGCAACCAGTAAGCCCTGGGCCCCTTGGTTCTAGACCTTTTCAAACAAACACCTTCCTAATAAACAAAAACAAAAAGAAATATATGTACATATTCTAAAAAAGAAATGCCCAAATTTACCTGACTTTGTGAAATAATTGGCAAAATAACTGCACATCCACCTAGAAGGTGAAGCATTCCATAAGCCATAAATATCAAAAGCATTTGTATAAAAATTGTGAAAGATAGTATAACCCCAGATAAACTAATACAATGTACATAATACCAAATTATGTTTGCTGGACATGTTATAATTAACTAACCTTTAAAGGAAATGTATTTCACATTTAGCTATATTTGCCAAAAATAAATACTTTTGTAAGCTCAAAATGCCTGGAGATCACATGCTGCCAACAATCACTAACCCACAGCTTCTACACTAATTGCATATAACTGTTTACTTCTACTTAGCTGCAAATGTTATTGTACCTAGACAGTGGGGAATTACAATACTTTCCAATATTGAAATGACAAACAAATATAAATTACCTTCATCTAATGGAGGAAAATAGAGCATTAATATTGTATAACTATGAACTATTTGTAAAAACATGGCAGCTCTGGGCATCCTACCCAAGCAACCCTAAAACTGGAAATTAAGACTATTGCGCCCCTCCCTGCCCCCTGCTCAGCATTGCGCACATGCGGTTCCATTTATCTCACATACGGAGCACTGGTAACGGGACGCGCCCTGTCCCCAGTGCTCCATACGGGCAGCATGCCACTCCTATATTTGTACCGCACTAGGCCTGGGCCTTTGTGGCCTCGTCACAAATCCGTGCTTGACCAGTGCCATAAATATAGCAAGAGGACCACATTGCACTTTTTATTTACTGTATTCTGCCTAGTATATCATACCTTACTATCACATTTACTAACATTTATTTACTGTTTTGTTCAAAACATCTTACTTTATTCTCTAAGTATATTCTTTTTTTATAGCTAATATATTGTAATGCTTCCTTTTCAGATTTATATCTTCTATATAATGGAGATAAATATTAAAATATTCTTATATAGACACCCTAAACTATGTATTAGAACAAATACATGTTATTTTTCTCTGGCATTATCTTCAGTTTTAGCCTTTGCAGTGTAAGTAGGCTTTGCACTTCTTTTTTTAGTTCTCATTAACATTTGATTTAATATTTTCAACTTGACCTCCTTACATTATTATAATTCTCCTACAGCTTAAGCAGCAGCTTTCTGAAATATTGTTCAACTCTCTGTAACATTTGACATCACTGATGTTAAAGGGTGACTTTTTCCAAATCTAGTGCCTTGGGGCACATACATTTTACAGAGCTGTTAAGACACCATCGTCAATTTCACATTCTTATAATGTGTCTAATTCCCTTAAGAGGTCTTTTGTGTCTTTAGAATCTTGCCTTATTTTAACCTTAATAAGCATTTGTAATGATCAGTGTTATAGTACTTAAACACTCAATATATTTTTTAACATTTTACTCTTAATGCACAAGAGATAGGGCCAGTTTTATTAAAAACCAGCAGCTTGTTCTAGTTATGATTTAACAACACTTTCCTTATTGCAAGGTAATTTTTACTTACCGTTAGAAAAGTTTTACCAAATTTGAGCAGCACACCCACCTGCCCAAATTCTTATTCCCCAATGCAAATTCTATGTAGGGAGAAAGGATTTGAACAGGCTTGTTAAACAGCAAAGTGATTTTTATCATTAACAAGTGGTTGGAAACCGTAGTGTTCGTAAAAAGATACATACTAATAATGAGCCCTATAAGTGCCACTTAGTGGTGCATAATAGATTAGACAGTTTTTCTCTTGTAAAACTGCAATTGTGAACAAAAAAATAGTCCTGTTTGCATGTTGGGTCAAACCATCTACCTTCTATATAAGGAAAGATGCTATACTAGACAACACCAGCTTTTGGGCTAGATCAAAACCAGTGCAATAGTTTTGTAGTGTAGCCAAGTGTAGCTATATATATTTATTATATATTATGTATTATAGGGTAAGAATTTATAAAAGTATAATACACTGATAATAATTTTTAATAATTTTTACATATTTAATAATCATTAAAGAAAGTGTTTCACAAAACAATTTGCCCAATAGTTGCCAGATATCACAGCAACTAGTGTGGCACTTTCCAAAAAGACACACTCAGGACTAATTCTGTGTGGACTGCTGTTTTCTCATGTGTGCTGTTTTTGGTGCATTTTGCTCTGTTTATTGCTAGAACAAACCCTTTGAGAGTGCAGAGAAAAGCAATGGATACAGATAGGCTGCCAAGAAAGGCACAGACAGCATGCAGGCCAAACCCCAATATCCCCCTGCTATTTACAGCCCAGAAAATATTGTTTTGTGTAATCTATTAGTGTTTTCTCTTCCATTTACACTGTACAGATTGTTTGTAAGAAAATTACTAAATTGCTTGAGTTTCGCTGCATTTTGAATTGCTTGCTCTGTGAAACTCCAGCAATCCCTGTGTGGCTTCCTTTAGACATGCACCTGTCTCCCACACACACCTATGTCAGTTGCATCCAGGGTTCCCACCTTTTCTAGAAAAAATACTGGCTTTCCTATACTTTTTTTTCCATATTAATAACATTGGCATGAACCTTTTTTTTTTACCGGTCAGGCGGCAACCCTACTTGCATCCCATTCTTTTCATTCTTGTGCCTCTCATTTCTACAGCATCAACAACTAGCTCTTTCAAATGAAAACATACTGGAAAAAGTCATATTAATACCTGCACTGCCTTGTAGGTTTGTCAGTATCCTCTCATGTTAGTAACTTCAATTCCTATAATTCTTGGGCTTAGTCCAGGAAAAACAGGGGTGATTCACTGAACCCAAATGGTACATCTGGATACAGTCGTTAGGCACAGCCTTTGTATTGAGGCTTATCTACTATCCCGCCTATATAGTTCTGCAGGCAGCATAATCCTCATCAGAGGAACCCTCAAAGAACATTGCCCAACTAGAGTTTATTGCTAGTTTCTTGCCCCACCAGCATTTTGTATAGCTATTTTATTAAGGCAGACTCACCCAATATGGGTTTTCCTCACCAAAGGTTGGAGAGAAACTAATTTCAACACTGCTCTATAGAGTTCTATAAGTAATTCACCTTTCCAAAGGCTTTGTATTTTTCTGATAGGACAATGTTTGTGGAGAATTTTTATCTAAATCTCTTTATTTTGTGGCTCACCTAGACCCAGGGACACAGGAACTTGGGGATATATCCTTTCTCTCTTGAAGGACCATGACACTAACTGGGCTGCAATGGGGTATGTGATACGTACAGGGCTTTGTTGTTGACTGTCCGTTGCTTCTCCTGACATTCCTGCTCCCTACCTTGTGCATCTGAATGACGGGTAGGAGACAGGTAGCAGGCTTTTAGGGCAGAAGGGGAACCTAGCTGTCTCCCTTCTCCTGCTCCTTATGAATACAGGCTGCAATGTATACATGGGAGCACAGCACTGTGCTACAAAACAGAGCATAGAAATCTGCTTAAATTCAAGTAGAGAGGAAGGCAGCATGCAAAGTGTTAAACAATTATTGATTGCTTCCATTTTTTGCACACTGCCTTTCTAACTGTAAACAACCCCTATTGTATTGTGTTTCAAAGTCTTAAAATGGTAGGAGGGGTTTGGAGAAATGTAAAAACAAGGTTAAAAAAAAACTGACAAAGAAAAAGAACAATATCTTTAATATGCAAAGCAGAAATTATATGTAGATTAACAAGGATCTTTATGGAAGCAATAATAAAAGTAAAATTCAGAAAAACAGTTTACTGAATTCATTTATTTGTTTTATCAAGCAAATAAGCACAATCATTTTTTTCTATAGAAAAATTTACATAACATTTTTTATATACAGTTTTTCCACAATGTTCAGAATAAATAAATTATGAATGCAATGTTAGCAATTAATTATATAAGAATATATTCACATATAATTGACAATATATAAAACCATAACTGCCATGGAAAATCAGGAAACCTACAGTCTATGTTTTCTTTCCCAATGTCCTTATTCGGGAAAACTGCTTTTCTGTAAAAGAAAGAGGAATATCTCTCAAGTTTTAAGTAACCAAATCCTTTAACAATCTCTCCTATTAATAAATACTATAAAACAAAAGTACAGCTGTAATGTGTGAAAGGAGCACCATATGCTGTTTGGGTGACAAAAAGCAATGGTTAGGGGTACTAAGTTTTGCCTCTCACTTTCTCCCAACAAAATGTGCCTTGTGCTTGGGTGCTAGAAGAAAAAATATAAGCAATAATGCTTGGAAAAACACAAGACTTGTACATGCAGCAATATTCTAGTCCCTTTGCAGGAGCTTCACCTGAGTTACAAAAATGTATTACACCTCATAGGCAGTACACACTTTTGTGACCTATAAAGGGACATTAATTATGTTGATGCACTAATCAAAACATTTGAAAATATTTTAATATTTTTGATAATCAATTTATTCTTCTCTATCCCCCTCTCAGGATTTGGTCTCTACATGCAGGCTATGTCATTTTTTTATGGAAAGCTAGAGCTAATAAATCATTGGTCTTTGTTTTCTTTGTCTGAATTTTGCACATTGCGCTAGCTTCATATGTGACCCCTATATATATATATATATATATATATATATAAAATCTCAAAATATGTAGAAGTAATATGTATAATGCATAACATACATAGGGACAGATTCCTTTAGGTTCAAAAAATAAATCTATATTTTTCTCATCCTGTTGAACCTGATTTTGGGGTCTGGGTGATGATTAACTGAGCAAATGCTGTATTTCTAAGCTTGTAGTTCATACAGTTTCCTCAATTTTATTCTATGCAAGCAACCTTGTATATGAACTTGAGAAAGGTCATTGGCTTACATAAGCTGTGATGGGTTTATCATATCAAATTGGCGAGAAATTATATTTGAACCATTTCATAAATTGCTTAAATGTTTAATGAAAGGCACAAAGTTATCAATTAACTGCAAATATGCATGGACATTTTCTTCAAAGGCAAAAAACAGATGTAGATTACCTGGAGGAAAAATTCACCTAAAAAATATTAACCTTTTAAAAAAAAAAACTCACATATGAGCTCATTTATGAGCATTTAGCCCTTAAAGGTAGCTGTAGCTCCAGGATTTCTCAGTAACCTGCATCAATTGGTGCAGCAATCTTGTGGCTAAATAACTGGATGCATGCATCATTTTAACAGCAAGCCCAGAAGTTGAGATAGTCAAACACCAAAGATTTTCAGTGCAACTGAATCTGATTAGTGCCCACTCACATGACCGTGTTTCAACACATCAGCCACAATTACATTAAACAATTGCATTACACATAGCAACATCTTGCAGCCACAATTACACCGGAATTGGGGGATATATTGCTGTGTTGCAGGGGGAAAAGAATGTTGTGACTTGCACCCAAAATTGCACTTTTTACACTGCGGCTACAGTCACAAATGACTCCTATTAAAGACATCTGAAAACAATATTACAAGGATTTTATCCCCGCAGAAAAATAAATAAGCATTTACTGCTTATAGTGCCACTGGCAATCATCAGATGTTTATGACATCTTTTTAAATTCTGTCGTTTTTCTTTGATAAATTTTATATTTTTGGGTGGATTTATGAATTTCACTTTTACATTTGATCATTTTCAGTCTAGCAAGAACGCTAAACACTTTTTCTGCTGTGGCAAACCTGTTTGGGTTATTTTTAAATGAATCTCAAAAGCTTCAGTTCTGAAATAATCTCAGACATGTTTTGAAATGTTCCTGTTTTAATTGTAGAAATGTCCATGTCTATAAACTGTAAATCCAATCCACCCATCGCAATACTAATACCTTTCTATTAAAATTGATAAGAACATGTCAGCTGTAGTTACTGCATTCCAAAATACAAAATGGCTTCTGGGAGTGAAAAGCCAATTGAGTCAGTCTACTGAGCTAGAGGCGGAGCTATTATCCCATAGTCTGGAGTAATCTAATTTGTATCCAAACCAAAAGAGTACGAATAAAAGAATTGCCCCATACCCAGCCCACCATGACTGAAAGAAATACTGCTGCTCCTGTAGTACTCTTTACTATAGGTACCACTGAGCTGGCGGTGCTTGGATTGGTTTGACTTGGTTGGCAGTTTTCTATAGAGTCAAGTTTAGGGGCCTGCTTTTTAAATAATAATTATGCTTTCCTATCAATTTAACTAGGAACATTTCAGAATCACTTTAATCTTTACTCTAAAAGAAATAGTTTCTAGTTCTAGAACTCATTTGTACTAGTACTGTTTTACAATTCCCCTTGCATGTTACATCAATACAAAGAAAAATCAATCATCAGGAACTAATAAGTGAAGCAAGCTGTCATTCTAAAATGTGTTTTACAGCACATATTTTTTAATTTTGCAATAGTGTAATAGAAGAAAATATTTTCATTGTATAAAAAAATTGAAGTTGCTCATCCATATAATGTAATCTAAAATACAGCTAATACTAATGGAAAACAAATTGTTCATTTATTTTACAAATATCTGAATAAGAATAATGAAAACTACTAGTATTTTATATATCCTCTTTACGGTTTAATAGCATTTGGCTTATGCAGTATAAGAAATTGTGACCTGTTGATTTAATCATTTACAAGAGTAAAAATCAAACTTATTAAATAGTTTTGTTAATTAATTTATTTGTAAAACAAATACAAAGTGTGTGTTGGACCCTCCCACTTTTGCCTCCTGCTGGTGTGTTACCAACAGCTTGTTTGTACTGTCAGGTTTCATTTGACAATAAATTGCTCCTTTATGGACCATAGGAAAGAAATGAAAATTATTATATTATAATGCAGATTAAAAAAACAATGGGGACAGAATGCAGCAGATGTTTACAGATGGGTTCAGACATCTAGGGGCATTTACAGCTAACTGCCAGTGACAGAACAGCAAAGAACATGGAAGAAGTATAGTGGTAACTAACATGGGCAGTTTCCAACAGGCAAAGGGTAGCATGGTGGGGCAACAGAGGACAGAGAACTGACAGGCATGAACAACAGAAAGATTTACAGAATGAGGAGAAGTACTTTTCATATACTCATGTAAAGATTCAAGAATGATGTACAACTCCTGCTATCATCTGTTATCTGCTTGTAGCCCTATATCAACTTGAATGGCTGCCCCCATGACTTCATAGCAGCTTATTTTACCGTGGCAGTGTTTCTGAAGAAAACACACACATTTTTATCAATGCAGGGTAACAATACACTAGAGGGCATTTACTAAAGTTTATTTTTTTGGCGTCTGGCTTTTTGCTGCTGAAAACTCGATTTTGTCATGAAAAAAAACACAATTTTTTTTTAGTGATTTATTTTGCACCAAAACCACAACAATTTCAAATGAAAAAGTATGGCATCTAAAACCTTTCAAGATCATGCAGATGTCCCTTTTACAACTGGAAGGTCTTTCTTTGCCTCATAGTTTTGAAGGGTTTTAATGCTGGCTTTTGTGCGACAATATGAAAACATCATGGATATCATGCAACTAGCCAGAAAAGTTGTGGTTTTCGCTACTTTTATGCAACTTTTTTTGCTCATGCTTGTTCTGCTGATAATGACTTTTCCATGGTTTCAAATATTTTTGTGTTACTGCTCTTTTAAAAGTTTAAAAGGCCTTAATAAAACAATATTTTCTGTGTAGGTGTTTTGTTGCTAGATATAAAAAGATGATATGCATCGCTAGCCATCAATGCTAGCCTTTCTAAATTTTTAACCTTCTTCCTTCCTACTAATAATATTGTCATCAACCACAATTTTACTGGCCAGGTGGTAATTATAAACTTCCCTGCTGAATGAATAAAACCACAAAATAATGACTGCACATTGCATTGCCTTCATACCTTATTCTGCATAAACGTATGTATAATTGCTTTGAGTTTAATCACTTGATTTGTTCCGTAAATATGCTAAAATAATGATGCGCATAGAAACATGTATGTGCAATCTACTAATAATCTACTCTGCAATTATTTATCCGATCCAGAGTTAAACTATGTGACCCTTATATTAAATGGTTTATATTATTTCATCAATAATAGAGAAATTGATGGTATTGGTATTTGTTAGATGCCTGATGCAATTCTTTCTATAAAGATTATTATTGCTGTAAATTTCTGCACATTTAATTTTTTTAATGGGACCCCCTGGGGTGGGTCCAATAGGGGGAGACACTGAGCTGTAAAATCCCAGTTTTCTAGTCTCTACTAAATTTCCACAGCGGGTTTACAGGTTTGCCCCTTTGCCATAGGTAAGTGCAAGGTCTACATGGGTGTGATCCTGTTCTAAGAAAGTGTACCAAAAAGGGTTACATAGAAATTGCTAAAAATACAAAAAAAATAAAAACTGCAAAAATGTTTAAAGAACCTAAGTTGACATCAAGGGCACGGAACTTTGCATCACAATACGTCAGAACACTTTACTTGTGTTGGTTAGCTCTTGAACATTCATCCTAAAGTTGACAATGCATAAAGCAAAAAGTCACAATGTAAATGCTGGCAACCTTAAAAACCCTTTTGCTGTATAGCTTAACATCCCAAGACAAGATGCAGTGACATATCCATAATGGGTATTTGCTATATGAATGCACATTCTGCTTTTGCACAGCCCAATAAGAATGCTGCTTTAATAACATTAGGTTAGGTTCTACTGTTGTATGCTATAGAATTCTTTTCATACTTTGCTGTGCTGTTCTATACTCACTAAAGATGAGGTACTAAATGTGTCAGTATTAACAAAGGTCAATATTTCATCAACAAAATTAGTCTTTGACTTCTTCCCACAGTTGTCCCTAAAAGTTTTGTTACATTCTGCAATGTGGCAACATGATACCAGGCTGCCGGGTGCCCAAGATACACCAAGCAAACCACAAAGGGACAAGCTTTTACCGTTGTATACAAGATAAACTCTTAGCAACCTGCGGTGAGCACCAATACGCTCCATGCACCCATGGACACCAAACCACAATAATATCAGCAACCTTGATTTGCAGGGTTCCAGGGTTCTTATAGTGGCTTGCATTTACAGCCACAACTGACTTGTGCTCGGGCCTTTGTCATACCTCCCATTATTTTGAAAATGGAAAGAGGGGCAACATTTTTTGACCACGCCCATTTTTGCGACCACCCCCCTTAATACCACTCCTATTTGACTAAATTTGGCAGGTTATTTAAAGTTTGAACACATTTCTGGGGGGTTTGGGTCTTGTTTTATGTGTTATTACAGTTTTGTTAAAAAAAAGCCCTTAAAGCTGCAAGTCTCAGTTCCCCCAAGAGACCTGTTTAGCTTATTAGTTACAATTGTTTTTTGGTTCAGTGCAGAAGATCAAAGGGAAATAAGGAACTTTTCAGTAAGAACCCAGGACTGTGGAGTGAGCTGTCAAAATTAGGACAGTTGGGAGCTTTGTTGAAACTGTGCATTGGTGCTCCTGTAGTGATGCCCATCCCCAGTATGTCCACTATGTGGGACTACTTGTTTGCACTTTACCAAAATAAGCGCTAATTGAAGAATGGTGCACAAGTTGCAGCAGACTGTGTTTTTGAAGCCTACAATGATGCTTAAAAACCACACATTGTGGGTAAAAAAAATGGCAATTTCCATTAAAATTCTGAACTTCATGCTGCATTTGTAAATAAGCCTTAATATTTAGTGATAAGTATAACTGGCCCTGACATTTTGCTAGATGCTTTGTAGTCAATGGGAAGGTGAAATTGCATTGCAGCTCCTTTTCGCTGCTGGCGAAAAAAGAGAATTTTCACTGCAAAACAGTACCAGGCAAAAGATTTACCTATCACTACTACTATTTTTATTGTATAGAATCAAAGTACAGTACATTTTTCAATGTGTTTCTCTTGAGTGGTAGTAGCCCTCACTTGCCCCAAGGTCTGTATATCAACAGTTCATTTGTTTTAAAAGAAAAATGGAATGCAGAAACCTCTTTTTTGTTTAAGTCCTTGAAAATGAATGTTGTGTAAACAACACATGTGGAACATAAGTTAAATATTAATGAATATAAGCTACATTCCCAAACTAATGCCAAGAAGGAATATTTATCTCATTCAATCATTTTCTAGTCAAGAAGTTACACAGTGTAGACCACAATAAAAAAAACTAAAGATACCATGCCATGTAAGAGTAACCAGTTACAAGAAGTGAAAAATAGGAGTTTACATGACAGATAAGGAGACAACCTAATTCACAACTACAGTACAGTAGAGCAGCAATTTGTAAAATAGCAAAATACAAGAAAATTCTTTGGCTGCTATGAGTTAGTAGAATGGGTTAACCTGTGACCACCAGGAGCTGATACAGTCAGTGGAGGGACCCTGTATAGAAAAAGTGCAAGGGCTCCGCCTGCAGGAACAGCAGGTGCTGCTTTGCCAGAACACACCAGTCCAGGATTGGTATATAGTATCAACATACTATATGTCTTCCACATGATTTTCAATAGTGTGCTGATGAATCTCATCCTTGCAGAATACAGTCATGGCAGTACCTGAAAGAATATTTAATAGTATTCTTCAGAATGTTGCTAAATAAGATGATTATATAGATGATATATAGAATTGATGGTAAAGTTGAACTGTGGGTAACAGGAGTAGACAGTGATACTAAGGAGTCTTAAACTTAAATATCCAGTAGTTGCTGCATTAAAAACCATACCAGCCTAGAAAAAAATCACATTTATATAAATTGGATATATAAATCATTCCATACCCCTTCTGGCTGTGGGTCAGTCAGTCAATAAGGATATTGCTGCTTAGGTAAGGCTAAAACTACAAGATTGGAAAATAACAACTTCGAACAAATAAAGAGAAAAATATGTGGTATATTTGATACAAATGTTTAATTTAGGGAGGAAACAACACAGTGTTCAGCACTGTTATTTTTAGGTCCATTATTCTACCCTACAGTGTTCTACACTAAACCAGCTCCTATTAAGGAGGCAAGAATTCCATTTAATAACACTCTTCTAATCCAAGTTATAATATTACAAAAATGGTATTGGTAAAACAACCATGGCTGAAAAGGTTAGCACAAGGTTCCTGATAAGAAAATATATTTATATACAATAACAATGATACGAAAATGTAATTTAAGTCAAATTAGTGAAGATAATAATTGACACACAACACATTTAATAAACAGACAGTATGTGCTGTAGTCATGGGCTCCTTTGTAAATACAAAGCACTGTCCTTGGTAAGGAATGCTCTGTTTTGCTTCAAGGATTTCAATTTTCATAGAATCTATACAGCTTTGATCAGTCTAGTGCAATTAAAATAATAAAAGCAAGTATGTGATTGAAAGCTGTTGGTCACCACAGTACTGTGTATTTGTTCCCTTGTTAGTAAATAATGAAATGTAATAGAAATGTTTCATTCAAAAAAATCTTTTTCCCTGTTTTATTTGTACAATAATTGATTTTGTTTACAAGGTTTGCCTTGTCCATTTAGCAATGCCACTAAATAAAAAATATATCGCTCAACTGCAGTATATAGAAGATTGGCTTTGCCCTCCTCAGAATCAGACATTCACATCTGTGGTAAAGGCTTTTTCAGTTACCCATTTCTGCATCTTTGCACCAGCAGTATGTGGTTATAAGTGATATGATTACAGGGAGATTACGTTGATAAATGAGTGATTCCGAAAACAATAGATGTTTTCTACCCTTACAGAATTTAAAAAAAGGGTAAACCAGTCTTAGAAATTACCTTGCTTCGGAAGTTACTGTTTGGTAAAACAATGAGAATATTCTCCATTTCTCATGAACGTCTCTGGCAGCTCAACTTTATTAGCAGTTATAGAAGATCTACTTTTTACCTTAGTAGAACAAGTGGTATGGCAGCTTTTGCACATTTTTAAATGCAAATGTATAAAAAAAGTAAAAGTTAAAAATGTTTTTGCTATAATGTATAGTATGGTGACTAGCTGCCTGCCCTACAAAGTATAAAAACATGGTAGACTGTGCATTTCACACCCTTGCTTGCATGCAACCTCCAATGTTTATAAGTTCAATACAAACCTTTTAAAGTCAGCGTTTAAAGGAACAAAATAATAAAATAAAAAGAAGCTTCAAATTCTGTACATAGAAACAATACACTCCTGGCCTAAATTTGCCCAAAATATGCTATTTTAGTGGCATGTTTTTTGGGGGTTTTTTTAAATTAAATAATGATTGGTTAAAATTAAATCAGAAGGGTGTTATTGTTCAACAATGCTTCTGAGCTCTAACACCACATAGGGAAAACAATATTAGACTAGTTAAAGCAGTAAATGTGAAAAAGCCAAAACACATTGAAGAATGTGCCTCTTTGTTAAAATGCTTTCCTAATTGTCAGGAACATTCTACCATCAGTCATACTGCTGAGAAACACCTACTTTAATTCGACCAAAGCTGCTCAGAGAATTCTGCCTGATAATTTTTAGACCTGAAAAAGATTTTTTCGCTGACAATATTTATATATTGGTTAACAAGTGAGGGTCAAACAATACATGAATAATACACAAAAATAAGTGTTGAAGAAACCTTTCACTTTTAGTTTTAATACCGGTGCTTTAATAAGGTAAAGACAAATGGATTTTGTAGTTTGTGTTAATGAATTATCCGTGCTCTGTTTTACTGAATGTAAGCTCAGCTGGAATTTGCTCTAGAGTTTATGTTGCAATTCTAGTTTCATCAATGAGTTACTCATCAGGCTACAGCCAAATAAATCCAACTATTTCCATGAATTAAGGGAAAACATCTTACTCCACTTTTCCCCCAGGGATTACTCGCACTGTGTTTTTCATGTGAAAAATCATCATCTCCTATAAAGTTTGGGTCAATGCAGCTGCCTTTAGAAAAGGACAATACTGCCAGTGTCACCAGTATTTAGTTGCAGCTGATGAGACAGTGAGATAAGACTGCTGGGCCAGATAATTATCAGCACCAGTGATATCCAAAATTCAGCAAAAAAATCTTCTCCACCTCCTGAAGCACATGAATCTGTATGTGCCCCTGTCATAGCTCTAATGTTCACAAGACAGTATCCATAGAACCTGCCATTCACTGCTCATGCATATTGATGTATTTTCGGCCCAAAACAGCCTACCACCGTGACAGCAGCACATGAGGATTTAGTTGCTTCTCCACTGGGTAAAAGATCTGGTGAAGGATACACCCCCATGGGCACTGCCTTGAGTGCAGTTGTATTATTTTTAATTTTTTTTTTCTTTTCCTTATTCTTCTCCCATTATGACTGTTGCTTGGAAGCTGGCATTATTAATCAGATAGCAGTTGAGTTTTGAAGGACAGACAATGTAAATGATTAAACATTTTCCAAAAACGAAGTACATTGTACTAAGGGACCTATTTATTATGCTGTGTAAAATGGAATTTGCTGAAAAAATGGTGTAAAAAGCTGTCTTAAATTAAATGGTGAATTTCACCATTCAAATGCCAGATTTTAAGGCTGTTAAGTTCCGGCAGAAGAAAAAACGCATACAAAATGTATGCCGGTTTTCATTTTTTTTTCAGAAATGAAGAAACATATAACAAAAATAAACCTCACCTTTTTCAGAACTGACTTCTACATTGTCACCTTTGTCTTTCTCTCCACTGACTTCTACATTGTCACCTTTGTCTTTCTCTCCACTGACTTCTACATTGCCACCTTTGTCTTTTTCTCCACACAATACATGCCCTTGGCAGTCACCTTGCAGTTCTAATGTTGCTCTGCAATCCTCCACTGGGGTTGGATTCTGAAATGCAAAGTATAAACACATTGGAGGCTTTTGATATAAATAAATCATACTGATCATTTTGGGAAAGAATTGGATATGGGTGCCATGATTAAATATCCCTAAAACATTCTTTTATATATAGCAGACTTTCTTCAATAAAATATCCATATTTGCGTGTTTGTCTTTGTGTTGCTGCTAGTTTGCTAGGTTGTTTAGAAAAGCCACAAGAACAGCAGCTGCCCACAAGTAAGCAGTAAGGAATCCAAAAACATATAACTCATTTACAGCTTACCACTTCCTGAGTATGATCTTTTGTTCTTATAGCACATTAGGTTTCCTGAATGTAACACACTTCTGGATCCTTGGTACTGCCTAGAAACCATTTTATTGTTCTCAGGTTCAGACTGGCCATATAAGTAGTGCACATAAAACTTTCTGGACAAGGCCTTATCACCATTTGTTGTACAGCCTTATTTTGAGCTTTTATGTATAAATGCAAGACACACATTTTCTAAGCAACTTTGCAATATACATTCATTACAAATTTGTAATGGTTTTCAAGTTTTTAAAAAATGTGTATATATATATATATATATATATATTGCTATTAAAAGCAGTGTTTGACTGTCCTTGGTGGTTCTGACTTTTGAAATAATGTAACACAAGTCAGCAGATTAACATAGGAGGAGGAGACTGGCTTTTGCAACATTTTTTAAAAAAGTCATAACCAGTAGTTAAAGGGAATCTGTTGTGATTTTTATGGTGCACTTTTTATTTCTAAATTACACTGTTTACATAGTAAATAATTCACTCTACCATTTAAAATTTTACCAACAAATATATAATTTATTTATTGGTGTGTAGGCAGCCATCTCAGTGCATTGTGCCTGAGTCTGAGCTTTCAGAAGGAGCCAGCGCTACACATTAGAACTGCTTTCAGGTAACCTATTGTTTTTCCTACTTCCATGTAACTGGAAGAGTCCCAAGTCGGACTTGGATTTCTTACTATTGAGTGGTATTTTGATATCTACTGGGAGCTGCTGTCTTGCTCCCTTCCCATTGTTCTGCTGGGGGGAAAGGGAGGGGGATGATATCACTCCAGCAGTAAAGTGTGACTAAAGTTTATCAGAGCAAAAGTCACATGGCTGTGGCACCCTGGGAAATGAAGAATATGGCTAGCCCCATGTAAAATTTCAAAATTAAATAGAAAAAAAAATCTGTTTGCATTGAGAAGCTCAATTAACTGATGCGTTTTGAAAAAAAAGTTTTCACATTCAGACTTAGATGACATAGTAACATAGTAGATGAGGTTGGAAGAAAAACACATCCATAAAGTTCAACCTATTTTCTAAGTAAAATCTGACTTCAGGTCCTTGGTGACATTAACATTTCTTCTTTCTTATCAGCCAAAGAGCCCCACTCCTCAGCTCTTGAATATTGGTGGGTTTCCTCACATAAACTGCTTGCTTTATGTCTCTTCAGGTCAGGACTTTGACTTGACCATTCCAGAACATTCACTTTATTCTTCTTTTCTATTCTTTGGTAGAACGACTTGTGTGTATAGGATCATTGTATAGCTGCATGACCCATACTATCTCTTGAGATTCAATTCATGGACAGATGTATTGACATTTTCCTTCAGAATTCTTTGGTATAGTTCAGAATTCATTGTCCCATCAATGATGGCAAGCTTTCCAGGCTCAGATGCAGCAAAACAGGCCCAAACCAGAACACTCCCACCATCATGTTTCACAGATGGGATGAAGTTCTTATGCTACAATGCAGTATTTTTCTTTCTTCAAATGTAATGAAAAAAATAGCTTTATCCATTCACAAAACATGCTTTCAGTATCCTTCTGGTTTGTCCAAATGATCTTTAACAAACTGTAGATGGTCAGAAATAATTTTGGTGGAGAGCAGTGACTTTCTAGTTGTAGTTATACCACTTCTGGGTAGGGTAACAATGGTCTTAAACTTTTCCTGCTTTATGGACACTTCCTTGGTTCGAGCCATGATACACATCCACAAATGTGTTGTATGTGTGATTAGGCTTTGCTGGATTCCCTTTTTTTTTATATAAAACAGGGTCTCTCACTCAGACCTGATTGTCATCCCATTGACTGAAAACACCAGACTGATTTCGCCTTCAAATTATATGATTATCCTAAGTATCCACTTACTTTTGCCACACACAGATATGTTAATGGATCATTTTTTTTTTTTCAATATATACATGACCAGATATAATATTTTTTTTTTAATTTGTTTCACTAGGTTTTCTTCATCTACTTTTAGGAATATCAGATGATGTTTTAGGTCACATTCATATAAAGATATTGAACATTTTAAAAGGGTTCACAAACTTTCAAGAACCACTGTTCTGGGATCTACTATCTTGCTACCTTCCCATTGTTCTGCTGATCTGCTGCTGGGGGGGGAGAGGGAGGGGCGTGATATCACTCCAACTTGCAGCTCAGCAGTAAAGTGTGACTGAAGTTTATCAGAGCACAGGTCACATGGCTGTGGCACCCTGAGAAATGAAGAATATGGTTAGTCCCATGTGAGATCTCAAAATTATATTAATAAAAAAATATATTCTGCTGGGGAAGATCCATTAGCTGATGTGTTTAGAAAAAAAAACATGTTTTCCCATGACAGTGACTATAAAGGACAACACTTCTTTAAACACTCATATGCTTTTTCCTAGTCATACAATAAGCAGTAAGTAAAGACTGCTCTGAATATTCCTTCTTAATTAATTCTGAGAGAAGATAATAGTCTAAGTGAGCCTTAATACATATATTAAAAGTACATTTTATATTGTAACAAGCAAGCTCGAAAATAATTAGGGCTGCTCAGTTTACAAGGTCCAGCAGTTTGTAGGCTCATTTTGCAATTAAAATAAAGTATTTTCCACCATGTTTCTGTGTTGAGCACTTTTTCCTAGTAGTACAGCTTATTTAGGTGCCAGATCAATCGCCACTCCACCCCCCAAAAAATATTTTGTATAAGACAAATATATGGAAATTGAATTTTATTTACATACAGCTATAGATATGCACCAGCAATTAACTTTTACAGATGCAGTATAGTTACAGGAATCAAAGAAAATAGCAGATTCCAAAAGTTTACTTTCAGTATTTAGAACATTTTCAAACTGACCAACTGCACTGGACTTTGGTCTTAACAGAATGCAGTGCTTAATGTTTGCTATTACTCCTTAAGATGTAATCAATAAAATGGTTACTTAAATCAAAATTAAATTTATCAGGCCAGTTTTACATACCATACATGGTGGTGGACAGCCCACATGTGTATACACAGTCAGAAAATATAATAACACCCATAATTAGCAGGGGGCATTTAAAACATTCTGCTAATTAACTACTGTACCTACAGAGGACAGTTCTTCAGCATGTTTAAAAGCATGTTTAGAACAGTGGCTTTCTTATGTCAACTTGGTGTAACAGGTTAGTTTAGAACTCCAAATTGTCAATAAAGTGCAAAACTATTCCATTGTTGTGCACAAAAAAATGTAGGTGGAAGAGTTAATCTCAGCAAACCCTAATTGGGTGGGGTTTACACAACTGTAGGCATGGGGTTTTGGTAGATTGGCATATCTGTATGTAAATAAATGTGACTATTTCCCTTTTTGAGTGGTATGAGATCATTCTATAAATCAGCAAGCACAGCGTAAATACAAAATTCTTATTATAATACAAGGGTCTGGGTACATGCAGAGTAAAATATTGGAAACTGTGAAGCTTAATTAAAAAAAAACAGCCTAAAAAAACAAAATAAGGAAGTATGTATATGAGCTGAACGAGAAAGTGCAACTAACTAAAAAAATATGAAATGAAAGTAAAACAAATCACAATTAAAGTTACTTTGCAGAATGTAATGGTAATGAAGTACATTATAATAATTATAATAATAGACAGTGTCATTAGCATTTTAATGAAAATAAAAGGGCTTCATATAAATTTATAGATAATATATTCAATATAATATATACATTGCTCTGCTCATGTTAATTGTGTAATTTCTTTATACATTCCATAATTTCTATACCTGCCATTCAGGGTTTAGGGCCCACATATTACAGCAAACCACAGAGAAACTATTCTATACTATATAATAGAATATACAATTTACGTTTGTTTTTCCATACTGCTGGAAGGAAACTTCTTTAATTTTCAGATACTGCTTATATTAAATCTTCAGGTGGGGCCCATGAAGGACCAACACAGTATAGGTCAGTATGTCTGGTGGCAAGGCATTAATAAGTATATAAAACACATGGTGTCCCATTTACTAGAAGTATAAGGTGCAAAGTGGCAAAATTGTGGCAACCAGTCATGTTTTTTCCCACAATGCTGTTTTTTCATTGGATTTCAGTGACAGTATTTGGCAGGGCCTGTGCATTCTCTTACGTCTTCCACCTATGCAGTGGCAAAGCTTAAGTACTTCATATTTGCTGTGTTTATAGTCACAAATAAGCACACATTTTTCGAACTTAGCCTTGTGCCTTATTTTAGTAAATTAATTCACTGGTTTCCTAAAGGCACCTTTAATAGTTTGTGAATTTGTTGATGGTGGATAATAGAAGTTTCCATAATAGTCACTAAAAAGAAGATCCTTGTAAATTTTTACTTCAAATCTAACTTAAAGTAATAGATAATCTAAATTTATATTGAAATAATTTAAGACTTCTGATTTAAGATTTAATGCCATTATACAGTGTAGGGCTATATTGCCCATTAGCTAATAGAAAAGTAAAAAATCAGGATACAACTTTGCTTAAAGCTAACGGCAGTTGTAGCAAATCCCTGCAGAGAAATCACCAAAAGTCTTTTCAATTAAAAATGAATTTTTTGATCCTTCCAGACCATTTTGTCCGGCAATCAGAGGATAGCAGGAAAATATTGGTGGACAGGTACAGAGGAGTAGTTAGACAAGGAGAGATAGTGGATACAGGGAAAGAAAGACAAGGAGTAGTAGGTAGATAACAGGCCTGGACTGGCAATCTGCCTGTTCTGGCAAATGCCAGAGGGGCTGCTGTAAGATGCCATAGGCAGTGACTATTTAAGTCACTATTAAAGCTGTTTGAGCTTGTGTGCATGAATCTTGAATGTAGGAGAGATAGGGTCTAAAGAGGAACCAGGCACAGGCAGAATCGGGGGACAGATGCTTAGCAGGGAAAAGAAAGGTCAACGGGTCACCAGGAGGTGATTGCCAAGCAGAGACCGGAGTGGATATATGCTGGTGGGCCAACAAAGGCCAGGGTGAAAGGGGAGGCCCCCAGATCATGTTGACAGTTCTGTGATAGCCATGGGACCATGAAATGAGCAGGCCAGGCTGGTAATTCAGACACTCTCCTGGAACTCTTAAGCATTTTTGGTAGGATGTGTATGACAGAGGTTAGTCGGGCCTTCCTAAGTTTGGGAAGGTGGGACAGGAGCAGAAACAGTGGGAACAAAATCTAGCAGCCAGAAGTGGTAAAGAAGAGTGCAGAAGTTCACCTGGGAAGAGAGTAAGGCAAGGCAAGGGCATGAGGAAACCCCTACACCAGAGCAAGATGCTGAAAGAAAAAAGGAAAGGGACAAATGGAAGCTATGGTGAGAAGGCTGGCCTGATAAAATGTCTGTATGTGATTTGCTGGCCTTTGGGGGTCCATGTGATGCAGGATGTGAAGGCATTCTGTATTGTGACCAGCATTACTGACTGGAGAAAAACCCTTGGAAAATGTCTGTACTTCTTTTGCTTGCTACATAAATGGGATCTAGGAGCTGTTTAAGGATTGCATGTGCGTCGGCAGGTGCAATGCTTCCAGCTGGGACGCAAGGTCATAAGCAAGGTTATTCTGCTGCTAAAAATTTTGACCCTTTTCTGGGAAAGCTTTTTTACCAGGTATTGAACATTGTTGGTGGGATTTGCTTTTATTCATATGTACAAAGTTGAAACCTTGTGTTGGGCAATCAGGCCAACATCTTATTCCTTTAGAAAAAAGAGTGTGTTGCTTGGGAAAGTACAAATGCAGCTGTCTCAGATGAAACCAACTTATTTCCCTGCAGCCATATAAAATGACTCTAGGACATTGTTGGGGATGATCTCACAGAATTTAAATGCTGCAAGCAAGTTTCTGTTCTACCTCTATCTATAGCTGCTGTGATTAAATACAACTTCAGTTAAGCATTGCTTATTAATAAACTTTCAGCTTCAGTTGGTTCAATAGCATTGCATACTGTATATGCTAAACAGGAAATTTTAAATCCTCTTAAAATATCCTCACATTTGTGCTTCTGATAAGTCTACTCTTCTAAAACATAACAGAATCTTTCAGTAAATGTGCAAACAGCATTGCAAAGCAATAAAAATACACAGTATTGCTCTCATAAGTGCTGTATTCAGTGAAGCTCAGACTGACAGCCAATGAAATGAAAAATATTGCATTGTCACACTGAATATAGAAAACATATAAGCAGTTATAGCTACAGAGGACCTATAAAATGCACAAGCAGCAAAATGTATTCTGTTCATTGACCGATAAAAATGTCTACAAGTGAAGAGATAAAGGAAAATGGTAAAACTATACACATACCATGGATAAGAAAATGTATCATTAACAAATCTATTCCAACACTTTGTGAAAATTATTTTGCAGACCAGTAACATTAATTAATGCAGCTCACTTGTAAAAACCTGCTTGACTTCAGTGTTCCAAATGTAATGACCTAAAAGGAATTTAAACATTTCATTAAAAAGGCCTCACCTATACCAACAGCCTGGTGGCCTGCTTAGGAAGGTTATTTAGACATAGTAATAGTTTTGTTTATTATAGAAGAAAATACATTTACAGTCCTAGCTACTGCAAATACAGTATGTTATAAATTAGAAAACTGAAAACAGTACCTCAGTAAATATGGGGTTGGATTCCCTTTCGGCAGATTCACAAGCAAACAGAGGAGTCTTGGGTGGCCTTGGAGGTGGGCGCTGGACCTGACCTTCATATCTCCTCACCATATAATACTCCTCCTTATTTATTTCCTCAATGTTGGTTTTGGTTGGCAAACAGAAGGTTTCTCCTTGAAAGCTACCAATTATATGAACAGATAGGTTGAGCCGATGAACTGGAAGTTCCCAAACCTCCTGAGGACTGTCATATGAACTAACAAGCAAATATGAATCTGTAATGTGCTCTTCCAGCTGAAGTACTGATGTACTTGCTAAAATATCCTCGCCCATTGCAAACAAATCTCTCACAGACACCTTTACATTCAAAGGAAAGTGGAAATGTTTACATAGCTCTTTTATATAGTATTGTCTCTCGTCATATACAACTTCCAGAAATCCACCTTCGGCATACAAAGGTATGGTGACTTGTTCACGGGCTTTGCCATTAATTTTCAAAAATGTTAACACCTCTACAACTGTTTTTTTGCCTTTGTCCATGATTTCACAGAAGTGATGTTGCTTAACAAGAAACTGATCCCCAACACATATTGAAGAAAATTCTTTATATGCTGATTGGAAAGGCTTTGTTGCCACAACATGAAGCTCATCTGCTTCTCTCTTCGCAACCTTTAAGTCATAGACAGTAGGGAAACATCTGGGTCTTCTTTTAAACTTCCCCTTGTAAGTATCTGGGATAAGAAAATGTTTATTTGGGGAGTCACTTCTTAACTCTGAGGCTATAATTCTATCTGCTTGATCCTTTTTGTGGATGATAATTTTTTTTCCGGGCGATAATAAATTGCAGTGTGCATATTCGCCTGCTACATGCTCGATAATTTCTGCAATCATGGGAAATTCATTGGTAGTCAGTTCAAACACATCATGAATAGTTAATGTCTGTATAAAACATTTAATATTAAAATTATTGGTGATATCTAGTACTTCAATATCAAGGTCAGATTGCAGATGTACAATATCCTTCCGAACTAGTAAAGAAAAAGAAAACAAAATCATCATAATATATGTACATCTATTCAGAATCCTCAGTATGAGGGTAATAAAATGTTTTCAAAGTAGTTGCTCCTATAGAAAGACTAGCAAGCCAAAACTAGTAATTAAATGTGTAACATAAATTTACTTAAATTGGTCAAAGTTTCCCAGTACAGTGACCCATACCATCCAATAAGAAATTTGATTCATTAATCTTGTATGTATGTATGTATGTATGTATATCTTTATTTATAAAGCGCTACTTATGTATGTATAGCTGTACAGTAGAACAAGGAATGAATACAACAGGGGGTTATTAAAATATTAGATAAATACATAGTATGATAATAAAAACAAATAAATACAAAGAACAGTTGCAATAAGTTAAGCTTTAAAGAGACAAGAGGATGGAGGTCCCTACCCCATACAGTTTACAATCTAAATGTGAGGGTAAATTACAGACATAAATAGGAGAATATAAGTGCTGTAGGTTACAGTGGGTGACACTGCAATATAAGTGCTATTTCCCAGATCAGGTGCTGTGCGAGTGCTCCAAGAGGTAGTCTTTGAGTTTAGTTCTAAAAAGACTGAGGGAGGATTCTCTCTGAAGGAAATCAGGGAGGGCATTCCAAATGTAAGGAGCACCAAGGCAGAAAGGTTTAAGGTGTGAAACAGCAGTAGTAGTGGGGGGTGCAACCAATCAGTTGCTCTGTGTGGAGCGGAGGAGTCGGCCAGGAACATACAGAGACACAAGAGAAGAGATGTAGTGAGGAGCAGAGGAATGGAGGCAGTGGAAACTTAAGCAGTGGAAGGGCCTGAACTCTCCTAGGAGGAGAATTATGGCAGACAGACTTTTGGGTTTCAGTTTGAGGTGGCGTTGGTTCATCCAACTAGAGATGACTAGGAGGCAGTTAGAGAGTAAAGTCTAAGTTTCAACTGTTAATGAAGGGGTCAAAAAGTATATTTGGACATCATCAGCATGCAGATGTTATTAAAGCCAAATGAGTGGATAAAATCTCCATGGTGTAGAGGGAGAACAACAACAGCTCAAGTACAAAGCCTTGCGGTATCCCTAAATTAAGTGGAATTGGAGATGAGGTTTTGTTAGCATGAGAGACAGTGAAGGATTGGTTAGAAAGGTAAGAAAATATCCAGGATATATTATGGATACCAATCGAATGTATAATTTGCATCAGGAGGGAGTGGTTGACAGTATCAAATGCAGCCGATAGGTCAAGGAGGATTAGTATAGATAAGTGACCTTTGGCTTTTGTAGCCTGAAGATCATTTGTAACTCATTTGTGCCTCAGTAGAGTGCACAGACAGGAAACCAGATTGCAGAGGCTCCAACAGCTTATGAGCATTAAGAAAGTTAGTAATTCAGGAGAACACAATACCTTCTAAGATTTTTGAGGCAAGCGTTAGAAGCGGAACAAGACGGAAATTAGAGAGACAGGACAGGTCCAGCATGGCCTTTTTAAGAATAGGCTTGGCACAGGTCTGTTCCAGAAGCCAGAGAAGAGTTGAAGATGTGAGTAAGAGCCGGAGTAAGTTTAGCAGCACAGTGTTGAAGAGAAGAAGGCATAGGGTTAATAGAGCAAGTTGTGAGCAGAGATGACAAGAGAAGCAGAAGCTAACTGCTAGTGGCTTTAGTAAATAAACCCCATAGGCTCAGGCTGATTCCTTCTGGTTTTAAACAAGGAGAATTATATTGTTCTCTCAAATACTGCTCAAAACTAAATTATAAAAAGAAGAGCTCCTTTGTTATTATCCTAAAGAGATATTCATGCTCTCTCCCCATAAATTCAGCACATCAGATTTATTTTAATGTGGTTAACCTCTGAGCCTTTTTTATTATAGCAATAAATACAACATGTTGCTTTTATAATACACTTTAATATGAGTGCCATCACTTACTGCAATTTCCTTTTGTATTATTTTTTGCTGCATCTGCACTACAAATATACAGTGCAGATTTCAACAGATACATTGTCTTTTTTTTATATTGCTGGCTTTTTTTAGGTGCTTTGATTGTACAACGAGGTGATCATTTATTCAAAATTTTGAATAAAGTCCATTTAGTTAGTACAGGTATGGGACCTGTTATCCAGAATGCTTGGGACCTGGGGTTTTCTGGTTAAAGGATATTTCCGTAATTTGGACCTCCATAACTTAAGTCTGCTAAAAATCATTTAAACATTGAATAAACCCAATAGGATTGTTTTGCCTCCAATAAGGACTCATTATACCTTAGTTGGGATCAAGTACAAGGTACTGTTTTATTACTACAGAGAAAAAGGGAATAATTTAAATTTTTTTTAATTATTTGCTTATAATGGAGTCTATGGGAGATGGCCTTTCTGTAATTAGGAACTTTCTGGATAATGTGTTTCCAGATAAGGGATCCCATACCTGTACTGTATCAAATAAGGAAAATAACTGTTATATTCTAGAAGATAGAAAAGACAGGATTTAATTGATTTTGAGAGTCTACCTCCTTACATGCACCCTGCAAAAGCTATTAAGTCAATATGGTTATGAACAATGCAGGCTTATATGTATTTATTTATGATTTTCTTTCAGTAAATCTGCAGTAAAAATTAAAGTAAAAAATTAGCACATTATTACATAATTTTTATGTTACTGTCCTAACATAGAACACTACTAAATATTGTAGAAATAAGTCTAAAGCAACTGTTTTCTTGAAAACATTTCACCATTCATCCCAGCGGCTTCTTCAGTTCAACTGGGTGGTAGGGGATTCTCCAGGACTTAAACCCTTAAGTCACCAACATCCAATCACACTAAGCTTATTTAGTTATTAGCTAAAACTTACATGGGATATGTAGGCATGAAACCCCTTAGAAACATATATACCCAACTATATATAAATAAACACATTGACATTATTAATTAAGTGGAGAGAGGCCATAGCTTATCTTTAATGATTTATTGCATATATAAAGAACTATTCAATTCAATACTTATAACCTGAACTTGTAACCAACAATATTACATATAAGAACTACTGTCAAGCTCTGTATAAACTCGCTGGAACCCACATAAGTCTTTGTCATTCACCTTACCACTTCATATTCTTATTACAAAAGTAATCGGTTGTGATATTTTTTTAAACAATTAATAACATTTATTTAATATAACTGTAGGGTGGGTGGATTGGGGGATTTACACCAAAGCAATCCCAGACGGTGCTGATTGGGGGCGCAGGTACCAGGGGGCTATTTATAACCTATGGTGTAAGGGCTCTAGCGCGGGAAGGACTCACCAATCAATGTTAACACTTACTACTGGAGTTAAACCATTAGGACCTAGGCCTGAGGGGGGGGGGGGTCAACTAGTCTCTAAATGAAAACAGGTATCCTGCAACCATCCCATGCCCAAAGGGGGGCCAGGTGTGAAAGTGTGATTCAGTCACAATGGTACCATACTCATTAAGGCAGGTACGGGTTTACATTAGTGAACTGGTGAATTCCCTACCAGTCATTTAAAGTGAAGAAGCCACTTGGATGAGCAGAGAAACATTTGCAAGTATATTAAGAAAGTCCAATTGCTTTAGGCTTATTTCTGCTAGATACTGTATATAATGACCTGGATGAATAAAAAAACTTGGAAAACAGAAATAATATTACTAGTAAAAGTAAAAGATATGTATTTCTTAAAAAGACATAACTATACATATTGCACCTTCTTGTATAATGCAATGCAGCCTCTGATAACTTTTTTAACGTGTAATTACACATCCAAGCTTCCAAACTTTGCAATAGAAAATGTATTTTCAAGTATTTTCAGTCAGATAGAGAACCAGGAGATGGTCATGAGAAGAACATAATATAAGTTCACCAGGACAGAAAGCTTACATGATTTTAATCCCCTTAAATGCAATTTATATTACCGCCAGTAGGAAAAGATTAGTGAGGTTTAGGCTTTCCGAAGTTGCCGCGCAAGTAAACTTTAGAAAAGTTGCCCTAAAATACTTACCTAATCACTACACTCTAGATTTACTGTTGTGTCATAATCTTCTTACTAGACCCCGGCAGGGCCCAGCAGTCTGGAAGCATGGCATGATAAAACTGTTTGTGTGGCAAGCAGAGCAAAGCCAAACACTGAAATCAAGTACAGTGGTCTTGGTTTTCTAACAGTCTTTACAAAGAAAAACCATTTAACAGTGCTAGCTCAGGCATTTCCCATGTAATAAACAAAACATCTTTAGGGTAAAATTACCCTTTAAAAATATAAATTTGCAATAAATATTTTAAGCAATTTAAATAAAAATAATCAATTAGGGGAAAGCTAAATAGTTGGATATTTTATGATATACTTACACTGCATGATTGCTTGCACATCATAGACTGGCTTTAAAATCATTGTTGCATTGGCACCTAGCTGGTAAAATTGTTTTATATCACAAGTTCCAATAACTTCTGTAAGAATTACAGCCCTGCTCCTGCTTTTTGGAATTTTCCATTCCAATATCTCCTTCAGAGTGTAAATTTTTTCATCTGGACATTCATAGAACACCCCTTCACATGACAGAGGTAAAAGGAATGAATGGAAATGTCCCTTCCGTATTACTCCACAGTTTACAGATGTGACACCATTTACTTCCTCTATGGATCTGATCAGGATTTCATCATCTTTGCTAATGGTAATACCTGCCACATCTAAATTATTTGCACTATGGAAACTTGGATGGCCAAATCGAGTTGGTCCGACATGTAGTGTCCTGATGATCTCTTCAATAGTACAATATGGTCTTTTATCAGCAACCACTTTAAACAAACCTTATAAAACAACAAAAGAAAATACATTATTTGGCATATTGTAGTTAAACTATTGATTGGTGGGTGGTCAGGGGCTTATAAGCAAACAAACCTATTGTTTCAGATAATTGTGCTAGTTTATAGAACAGACATTTTGAGTATGAAGGACTACAATAAAAACGAACAACATTTGGTTTGTCCTCTGTGTTGTTTGCCAACAAGGTCTTAAAGTGATCCTTTTATTTTTTATATTTTCTGTTATTAGCACATCACATACTGCCGAACAGCATAGATATTGGCACAGCAAGGCAGTTATAAGCAGGTAAAACCTGCATGTTTTTTTATGCACGTTAGTGCAACACAGTAACATTTCGGGTTGAACCCCTTGGTTGGTGTTTTGGAGGAGCCAGGGTGTGCCAGGGTGTGCCAGGATGTGCCAGAGGAGCATAGGTTCCTATGCACAAACACTTTGTTCAATTGAATCAGGAGTCAATTAGCCTGAATGTATGGTTTTGGAGTGTGGGAGGAAACAGGAATACCTGGAGAAAACCTACAGAGACATGGGGAGAATAGACAAACATCTTGCAGATATTGCCCTGAATGGGGCTAAACTCAAAACCCCAAGACTGTCCCAGCTGTAGCTGGTTGTAAATTTAGCCAGCATATTTATATTCCAACCTTATTTTTTTTTTCATTTTATTACCATATTTTATGTAAGCAATATACTTCATACCTGGAAAATCAAGTGGAAGCTCCGTTGTAGCCAATACTTCATTAGATTCAGTACTACCATTCATGTAGGCTAGAACTTTTGTGACTTTGTATCCAATGACTTTAATAATGTCTCCTGTTGAAATGGAGCATTCATTTCCAAAGAGTTCATATATGGAGCCTACAGCCATAAAAATAAATAGAGACTCTATTAAGAAAAACACATTATTAAAAATCATGGAAAAAAATTAACTCATTGACTCAGTATGTGAATAAGGAAAAGGCATCTACGTTTGGGTAAAATGTTTTTTTTCCTGCATCATCTGGGCATTATTCTGAACTATGATGTATGATTTTGCTTTGAGTCAGATCTTTTCAAAAGACCACATGAATCCATATATGGCAGGTATTTTCTATTAAAGCATTTAAAATACTAAGTGGTTTGCAGGATAGGGCAGTTATTGGTGCAGGGTAGAATAGCTTTTTTACTTTTTTTTTTTTTTTTACATTTTTAGTGTTAACTAAAATGTTAGGCACTCCCACATGACTTTAATCGCTTACCTTGTACCCTGGGCTGGTGCCCCTGTTAGGAGAAAACCACACCAGTCCGGGGTACCTATAGCGAGCGTTTCCTCTTTCTTCTGTCTTTAGAATCCCTGGGCCGGCGCATGCGCATTAGAGCGAAAAGCCGACTTTCTTGTTAAAGTTCGGCCTTTCACTCTACTGCGCATGCGCAAGCCAACGCGGAAGAAGGAAACGCTCGCAGCTACCCTGGGCTGGTGCTGTTTTCTCCTAACAGGGGCACCAGCCCGGGGTAAAAGGTAAGCTATTTAAGTGACTTGGGGGTACCTAACATTTTGGCACCCCAAGTGACTTAGCCTTTCCTTCTCCTATAAACATTAACCATGTCATTCCAATATATATGTTTTTTAAACAAGACATTTTTATTACTTATAGTGGAAATTTCTGCACTGTTTGGCCATAATGGTGCAAAAAATGTTAAAATTCCATTGTCATTGTTACAGCATATATTAATTTGAAATCTTCTGTAAGTAAGGAATAATCACTTTTCTGCCATGTTAATGGCTTAGTGAATTTGACTCATCTTTCCTAAATTTCTAATAATTTTCATTCAATTTATAAACCCACTGCAATATCTTCCGCTCTTTTATGCCAATTTATGGCTTAAATAATAGGTAATGATGTTATATATCTAAGCCTATTCATACATAACTGGCTTTCAAGTTAATGTTATATATATTATACATTGCATCCTGAGATGAAGTCACAATGGGAACAACTGGAATGCAACAGTAAACACTTTAGATACTCTACATCAGAGCTGTACGACTTATTACATGTCGTGGGTCAATTATATCTCATACAGCATGCTGGAAGGCACATATAGTGAAGTCTATGGAGCCTTTAAGTAGATTGGGGGTCATTAAAAAATGTACAGCAGATTTCAGGCAGATATATAACATACTGCATCATCACTGAGAAAGGGCCATGTATCCTGAAACATTTGATCTGTTGTGAAGTGTGAAGAGTACCTTGTAATAAAGCTTGGGTCACCCCGTTTGCTGCACAAATATAGTTATCAGCCTTCAATTTGTTTCATGAGTATATAACTCGTGTGTGGCTAGGCCAGTACTGATACCTGTACCTCTGCCATTCAGTATCTGTATTGAACATACTGTATACTCCCATTCTCACAGGATATTTTTAAAATCATAATGTTCTCTAAAAGTGTACTTCTGCAAAGAATGAAATTAACCTTTTGGCCTATTTTATTTTAGACTTCATCTTTCAATATTTGTGCAATATTACCTTTGTGGCTTGCTTAAATATAGCATCAGATCTATCAAATTTTAAACAGGAGAAGGATTCCCATCAGTTTGATATTTTCCCCATTTATCAAAACTTTTATAAATTAAAGAAGATAAGTGTCAGTTAAATACCATTCTCCTCAGAGGCATGGCAGAGTTCAGCACTGATCACTATCACCCATCTGAAGTCCTATTTTTTGAATGATTATATAAGAAATGCCCTGTATTATTTTACCAGGCAGTTGCTTCTCAGTAAAAAATACCGGGACATAATAAATAAGCCCATAGATTTACTCTTTTTAGCAAGGGTTGATTTCAATTGGCTATTTCTCTTTTCCTCAAATGCAAAAAAACCCCCAAAATCTAACATTTCAAATTTCTTTCTATCTATCAATTGTAATTTTGCTGGTCTTTTTCTGTTCTACCTGTAATTTCTAATGCTGCTTGGTATAATTCTTTTAGTCAATAGAATTCAGCATATCATGTATGTATTAAATGCTACTAGGATATGCAGCACTGTACAATTTTACAATTTAGAAAAGTACATACAGGAAAGACAACATTATACAAAAATAATAGTAAATAATTAAGTATACATATGTATCGATTAACTGCCACGTGGTAAAAGACACAGTGGGAAAGGAAGTCGCTGCCCCGTAGAGCTTACTACCTAAGTGAGTAGTAACTTAGATTGTAATATGAGTAATATGGGTGTCTATCTTTTCTTACATTTGCTGAAATTCTGAAGTCACAATCAGATGTGTTCAGCATTAATCTTTCGGAACCTTCCTGTTACAGTTTTAATTGCAAGAGGATGTTGGTAGTTCTGCAGTACCTGCAGGATAGCAAAGGTGTACATTCACTCTTGTAGGGGTGTATTATTCCTGCGATAGACTTGGAAGTTGTTGTATTTTTTGGACCATTGCAGGTTAGATAATGTTGTCTTGTTTTTCTTTTGATACACAAAAGCCATGAATAGCTATAAACTTTATCCTTATGAAGGAAACCATAAGCTTTAATTACTGTTTAGTAATGCCACTTGTGTTACACGACCTGGGTATTATATAAAAGAAAATAACAGAGAAAATGTACCTACTCTTGTAAAATATGCAGATATTTGTATTTTTATTGTGGTGCAAAACACTTCAATCAACAATAAACACATAATTTTGAAACTAATGTATCTTTCTTGTGGAGAAAAATAACTTCCTTGCCACAACCAAAGTGCCTGGGTGCCCTGTTATCCTGTAAATTAAATCAGTACAGTACATACTTATAGGTACACACAGCATAAATTAGACCATATAAGGTTGTACTGTCCTTGATAGGAAAAATATTAGTGATCCAACAGCGTGTGAAGAAATTCCCTGTGCTAAACAGGTTCCAGCAAGGTGAGGAAGGAGAAAACCTGCAGGCAAGAGGACTAAGGCTGTTGCACGTTTCAAGCAAAGGCATTTCAACTGGGACAAAAGCAGAAAAAGGTTTTATTTGGCCCCTAGGAATTTATTTTCTTCATGTTACATGAAAAGTAATATATCATATACAGAACAGAAATTAAAAATGAAAAATTGCATTTTGCAATGTAATATTGTTTGACAGTTTTTACCCTGATAATTTTATTTATACATAGACCTGTCACAAGGCAGAAGCTTAAAAAAGTGCATTTTTTTTTCAGTGCCGGATGAGTTGTTTAATACTTAGCAGTTTGACAAAATGTATATTAAATACTCATTTTCATAAATCAAAAATAATTTGCCTTTCACAAACTATTTTCATTACATTCTCTGGTTAAATATTATATTCAATACAATAAAGAAGTCTATACAGCAAAAAAAAAAACTTAATGACCATTTGTTTATATATGTTGCTTGAATAACAAACTCAGCACTTTAATTTGGTGGAGCACTTTGGTGTTTCCCTTTCTGACCATTCATGCATTTAATTAACCACAGCTTGGTATAGTCGCTGCACCAAAGGTAATGTCATGCCTGCTGGAAACAAGATAATGAAGCAATTGTTCCAAACCGTGTTAATGTGAAAGCCCATGTGCTTCTAAGCCTGTGAGGTTATTTTGAGTTTTTGTTCATTTGTAATAAAAAAAAAAGTACACAAATAAAATCTGCTTGCAAAAGGTGATAAATCCAGAGGATGTAGTGTTAAGTTACTAATTGATATTTTGCATGCTAACAAAGACATAGACATGTTTTTAACCTATATGTGTGGTTCCTGTTATCTGAAATGTTTGGGATGTAGGACTATCCAGATACGGGGTCATTCCACTGGCGATTCCCTTTATTGCTGGTGGAAAGGCTTTTCTGGGAGATTAGTCACCAGCGGTACCAGAGATTTATCACAGGCGACTATTCTCCCCATGGGCCATTACCCTTAAGGCAATGGGGGGAAAATTTTTTTTAACACTGACTAAACCCAGTAGGAATGTTTTGCCATCAACATTGATTTATGCTGTCTTAGTCATTCTTAGATATAAGGTATTGCCTTTCTTTTACACAACAAAAGCACATCAGCCTAAAATACAGAATTGTGTGTTTAAATAGGACACAAAAGAAAATGGAAACTGCAGGTTTTTTTTTTTTATCTTTCTGGATAATTGGTTTCTTGACAGCAGTTTCCATCCTATACAATCTTGCCAATGTGATATACAGGTGTGGGACCTGTTATTCAGAATGCTTGGGATCTGGGGGTTTTCCGAAAAAGGGGTCCTCCATAATTTAGATATTCATAGCTTAAGTTCACTAAAAAAATGTAAACATTTAATAAACCCCAAATTATTATTTTGCCTCTAATAAGGTTTAATTATATCTTAGTTAGGATCAAGTATAAGGCACTGGTTTATTAATACAAACATAAAGGAGATAATTTTTAAAACATAAATTGAGATGGCCTTCCCGTTATTCGGAGCTTTCTGGATATCAGGTTTCCAGAGAATAGATCCCATTCCTGTACTTACTAAATAAATATTAAGAAATTAGCAAGAGCTATTGGGCACAGATGTAGAAGCCAGTCACAATGCCACGTAACAAAGCCTTTGACAACCTTCAACTCAAAGAGACATTATCATTTCTAAAAACAATTCTGTATTATAATTACCTCCATAATAATATCCAGATTGTATCTGCAGCACTCTTGGAAGTGTTTTTGGATCCAGAGTATTAATAAATTGCTCAAGTGAAGTTGCCATAATCCAAGGTTAGTCATGCAGCCCAAGCAAAGTAATTCTATGCACAGAGAGCAGAGATGTGTGGTATGCTGCTAGGGACACACTGCACAAGTTTGTAGTTAAGAGCTGCAGAACAGGAAGATGGTTTTGGTCATACAAAGCTCAAAGTTCCTGTTCTTACATGTCATAGACACCTGTATATAAGCAGAAAACACCACTGTGGTGTTAATAAATAAGGTTTTGTGGTAATATTGCTTTTGCTTTGACCTACATCGTAAAAGAAGGCAGAAATGTGGATTATAATAATGATATGATGATATAATCATAGCCTTTTTGTTTTGCAAACTTAAGGGGCAGGGCTAGTTTCAGACCTTTGGATTCTGGACAGGTACAGTAGCTTTAAACCGGACAGTCCATGAAAAAACAAACAGTCCAGTTAAAACCCAGAGGCAACCGTACTGCCAATTGTGACCCTGAATGCACATAGAATTTGCAGCCTGGGTACTGTACTGTAGATAGCACATCAGGAACCTTTTTATTTGCATTGAAAAGTTGGGAAAAATTCTGCTTGTCAGAGCACTGATCACAGGCAGATGATATGTGTTTGACTGTGAATGATGTGGGTGCATGTTGCAGACATTTTCCAAATCCTTTGCAATAAAAGCACCTGCCAGGAAAAAAATGTGCGCTAGGTCCAAAAAATGTGTTTTTTCTTTTTTGCTTATTTTTTTCTTTTGAGTCTATTTTGTCTTTTATTCCATAAAGTGTTCATGTGGCTTTATATTCCATTCTAAGTCCCTGGATCAATCCTATATTATTTGTTGTAATTATTATTCTAAAGCACTGGTTCACTAATGATTTTACCAGTAGCCTTGCATTCTCTCATTTGCTAAAAAGGCATCCGACCCTCTCTTACAACTGTCTAAAATATCAGCCTGTACAAACAGTTCAGGGAGAAAAAGCAATCATTTCACAGTAATGTTAATATTGTTTTCTTAAGGACAGCACTTGTCAACCTTTTTGTTTCAAAAAGCTGAGTGAAGGGTTCAGTAGTAAATATGCTCACAGTTGCTCACTAGGTGGTGCTATATCTAATTAAACTACATGAAAAATATGTGCTTACAGTATCTAGTAGAATTTAGTCTAAAGCAACCAGACTTTCACTACTTGTCTGAACAGCTCCAAGATTAGTGGTGAAACATTTTCAAAAAAACTCTAATAACTTAATTCTACTAGATCAGTGGTTCTCAACCTACCTAACGCCGCGACCCTTTAATACAGTTCCTCATGTTGTGGTGACCCCCAACCATAAAATTATTCCTATTATTCCCATCGGAAATATGTGTTTTCCAAAGGTCTTAGGCGACCCCTGTGAAAGGGTTGTTCGACCCACAGGTTAGAACCACTGTACTAGATACTGTATATCATTAACTGGGTGAATGAAAATCTTTGTAGAAAAAATATCTGCTTATTTTGAATTTGATGCCAAAGTGAAACATTGTCCCATTCTTGCCTAATAGGGTATCAGCTGCTCAACAGTTAGAGGTCTTCTTTGTCCTGAGCCCATGCAGTGATTTCCACTACAGAATCGCTTCTGTTTTTAATGCTGTGCCATCCAAAGGCCTGAAGATCACGATCATCCAATATTGCTTGCATACAGAGTTTCTCTGAATCCTTTCTGAATATTATGTTCGGTAGATGATAAAATCCCCAAATTCTTTGCAATTTTACATTGAGAAACATTATTCTTTCATTTTTGAAACAGTGCCCAAACAGTGTTTCACAGAGTGGTGTAACCCTCCGTCTCTTTTTAGCATTACAAAAGGTTTCCAGTCTTTTGTTGCCCCTGTCACAACTTTTTGAAACCTGTTGCTTGCATCACAATTAATAATAAGTATATATTTTCCAGACATTTCAACATTTGATATGTTGTTTTTGTACTATTTTATTAATCATACAATTACATATAGGGGTTAAATGATTTGCTAAATCATCCCATTCTCTTTTTATTTACATTTTACACAGTGTATCAACTTTTCTGAAAATGGGGTTGTATAATTAAGTATAGCACCACCTTACTGGGCAAATGAAACTGTTCTGGTATTTCCCAATGATCATATGCATAAAAACACTTACTGACTTTGGATTCCTTCTCCTCCTCTAATTCACTCTGCCCCCTCCCTTCGGAAATGACTTCGGCTCTTGGCTACTGAGCATGCTCAGTTTGTCTCAACTCAGGTTACCAAACACACCCTCCAGTCTAGCAGCCAGTGAGATGAGAGAAGAGATGGCACTGCTGGTTTCCATAGAAACTCTACTCTAGCTGTGCACTGTGCTGGAGAAACATGTTTTTTTCTAATCTCGTGTCCTGAGCTCTGTTAGGGCTGTGACAGACGGAGAGGTTAGTCGCCGGCAATTTACATTCTAGCCGGTGGGATGGCATATCGGGGAGATTAGTCATCCGCGACTATCTCCCCGTCTGTCACAGCCCTTAAAGGGGACAATACAATCAGGACTTTTTATCAAAGTAAGTTCTGCCTGTGTAAGCCTGCATTCTTCATTGCATGAACTTTACAGTGCACATGTGCTGTTTGCAGATGTAAATGTCCCTGAATATGTGTGGGAAAATGGCAGCTGGGTAAAAGATGCTACTTGTTTTAGGAAAATGTGATGGTGCTGGCAAATGACAGGGATAAATGCAGCACAAATGGTGTGGTTTGGGGGAGATGTGCTCAACGTATATATACATGGGAGGAAAATGTAGTGTTTACATGTCCTTTATTCCACTTACAATTAGAATTTTGTCTCTTTAAATGACAAGATATTATGACCAGATAATCTAGGGTTTTCTGATAACCAAAGCATACAGAATAATGTGTTTTTTATTATTTGTTACAATGCATGTGGCTCTATCCTACAACTCTTTAAATCCGTTACACAAAATCTAATTTACCAGTCCAAACTTTAAGTGGAAGGGTACTGTAAAAACCCAGAGAGGAAAAGAGTCAATAGTGCTGCCTGCAGCATAGCAAATCAGAATAGGACTTGAAATGTTACAAGACAGAAACAGAAATATAAAGCATCATTGCTGACTGATGTTTTTATATTGACATGAAATCAAATAATGTTACAGATTACATGCCCTGAAGCTTGTTTCGTATATCCCAGTTTAAAAGAAATAAAACTTTCATCAATTTTTTTTCATTGTACTTTCTAAAAGTTTTGATTTCCTGGAGTGTTTTTCGGTCAGATGATTTTACCTGCAATAAGTTACATACACAGTTCTTTTTATGAAAAGACTTTCTTGGTGCTCTGTGATGACCCTGTTATTTTGCATGATAGCTTTATGTAAAGAAGGGTTACCGCTTGATATCTTACCCAGACAGCGGATCGTATGCATACATACAACACAAAAAGGCACCCCCCACACGTGAGACTGTTTTTTTGAAGGAGCACTAACACCAGTAAGGGAAAATATTTATTTGACCTGACAAACTATTTATTTCTATCCTGTACATGTAAAAATGTTAGGTCTGCAGTTATAGTAGTTGTCCTTTTTCTTACTGCAGCATCAATAGTGCTGTCACTGTGTTCAGCTATGTTTTATCTGTTTCATCTCTTACAGGCAACTTTTCACAAAAATGAAGCAACGCGTATGCTCTTCCACTGGTGGTTTACTTTATTGCCGGTGGAAATGCATTTCGGAAAGATTAGTCACCCACAGTAGCTGAGATTAACCATGGGCGACTAATCTCCTGTGGGCCATGAGCCTTACTCTGTTCAGCGGATTTGTAGATAACATAGTATATATGTAAGGATTGTATGACAGTTATTTTACAGCACTTTAGGGCAATGGCCAACGGGGAGATTAGTTGTTGTGGTTAATCTTGGCTACTGTGGGCGACTAATCTCGGCAAAATGCCTTTCCACCGGCAAAAAAAAGGAAACTTTGCACAACTTCAGAAAATATATCAATACGTATGCCTTTCCATCTGTGATTCACTTGGTTGCCAGTGGAAAGGCATTTCGGAGGGATTAGTCAACTGTGGTAGCCGAGATTTAATTGTGGGCAATTAATTTCCCTGTTGGCCATCAGCCTCAGTGTCACGGTGTTATTGGCCCTTTAAACACAATAAAAAAGCTTTCAAAAAAGCAGAACAAGTTTTTTACAGAATGAATTATGTAAAACAAAACTTTGCACAAAATATATAATGGTGTAACTGACTAGCATATTCCAAGCTAGATTTTATGACAAAATAGATGCTTGTGCCAAAAAGGAAGATTCTAAAGCACAAAAGTCATTCTATCAACAAAATGAATACTCAGTTCCACAAAACTGATAAAATATCCATTCTGTGAAAAAACACTGTCAGTCGAATTACTCAACCAATAAGAAGCAAGTATATTCATTATCCAATAACATGCAAGTTGTAATTGAAGTCCATTTACTGGTCTTTCTTCCCACTGTTTGAATTGTTTCTATAAAGTGTTGGCCCTGGCCCTGCCCCCCCCCCCCACACACACACACAAAGGAGGATTTGTCTGTAGGATTTATTTAACAAGGTAAAAAACTGCCAGCTCTGCCCCACATGGCTGTACCATCCCCATTGCATAAATGATGTGTTGCCTGATATAGAGGGCGCCCTCTAATGTCGGCAATAACCATTAACAAAGAACAAACACTCTTAAAAGGGCAGCTAGCTGTTAAACCCTACAGGTTCTTAAATGGAATGTCTTACAGGTAGATGAGACACACCGGGCTTCTAGTAGCAGCTACTTTTTCACGGCTACTAAACACCATAAATACGCTGCCATAGAGAATTGCGTCTGCTAAAACACAAGTAGAGACAATTATCAGTAAATGATCAGCATTGTCTATTTTAGTAGCAACTACAAGTAGCTGCTATTAGTAGCTCCGTGTGTCTTCACCCTAATGTTGTACTGATTCTGTGGTACAAAACTGATCTAATGATGTTTCTCTGGATTGTGCAGCTAAAAATGAATTTGAAATTAAAGCATTCAAAACATAAATATGATACCCTGAGGTAAGTCAGATATCCTCATCATTATAATAGGCCTAATATCCCCTCATTATGATTGCCCCCTCCTTTTTTTTTTTTAGAAAGATTCTTGCTCAAGCTAAGGGAGTGGGAGTAGGACCCTGAGGGGCAAATTGGTGACATGGTGAGACAGCAATGTAGGGGGAGAAGTGGTGATGCAGAAGGAGCTGGACCAGTGATATAGGTGGGCAGGCTGGAGGCGGAGCAACAGAAATCCTGTGTGTGTGGGCAAGAACAACCTGGCTTGATTAGGAATTTTGGTCAGGTTGAGGGTAGACTGGTAAATTTGCAATACTGGCTCTGGCCTTGCCTGGTATTTTACTAGCTAGAGTGGCAAAATACTGGCCAGGTAGCAACCCTACCCCTGACAAGTCAATAAAACACAAGATATTAATAGCATTATTTAAAAAGCTATAATATAATACAAATATTATTATATTTATGGTAGCAGAGTTACTCAGTATATGTGAGACACTTATAAATACACCCATATAACATAAGCTCCTCCCTCCAAGGATACCAGCTGACTCATATCTTTATACTGCAATATGAAGTTGCACAAGTTTGCATAATTCCCCCACTGTAGTAGTGACCCTAATAAGCTTTGTAGGTGATTGTTAGGCTCCAATGTATGCCCTCCTCCTTGCTGTAATATTGCACCAGTTAGCTGATAGCACTCTATTAATAATGTGCTTAGCTATAGTTCAATTACTACATAATACCTGTAGCCATGTGATTTAGCCACTTCAAAACTTGATGCAGACAGGCTGGTTGTATAGTATGATGTGTAGGCCTTATGAGCAGTATCCTAGTTAGCTGTAGTTCAACTACAACATAAATGAGTACTATGTGCAAACAAATGGGATCAGTTCCATATTTGTACTTCAGGGGGATCATCATTTATTTATATTATCTATTTTGTGTCTGTGGTGTTGCACTGGGGTGTCCAAGGTCCAGCAGGGCTGCCACCCCAGGAACCCCTCACCCCAGTTGCCAACTTTTCCACTGTTGCCAGCCTTCACCCCCACCCTGTGTGTAATGCACACTGCGTACCCCCTTCTTCCTCCTTGCAGCCACTATTTGGGTTGGGGGTGGTGCTCCCATAGTGTAGTAGTTGACTTATGGATAAGCACATTATTAAGAGACTGCTGTAAGCTAATTAGTACAATATCACATAATAATAGTAGGAAGCCAGTCTAACAGTCATCTACAATTTTTTTACTATGGTGGGGAAATTATGTAAAGTTGTGAAATTTCATGTTGTAATGTAATGATGTGAATCAGCTGGTATCCTAGGAGGGAGGAGCTTAAGTTAGATGGATTATACTGTACTTATGTGGTGCGTATCTCAGATATACTGAGTTACATTGCTACTATAAATATCTGCTGTATTGTACTTTACCGAGGGGAGACCAGTAAATTGACTCCAGTTAAAACCTGCATATTATTGAACAATGAATATACTTGTTTCTTATTGGTTCAGGAATTGTCAGTGTTGTTTCACAGAATGATATTTTATCAGTTTTGTGGAAATGTGTATTCATTTTGTTGATAGAATGAATTCTGTGCTATAGAATCTTACTTTCTGTCACACGCATCTATTTTGTCATGAAAATCTAGCTGGAATATGCTATTCAGTTACACCATTATATAGTTTTAGTTTACATTATTCATTCTGTAAGTAACTTTACACATAACTGTTTTTGTGTATGGATGTTATACATTTGTGAGACAGAATGCTTGATAAAATTTACAGAATGGAGTTTGAAATATAATATTATTCTTTTGTGCACAAAATTGATTTTATGCTCATGCTTCACTAGAAATCTTTTTTATATTTTTTACCAGTGTTTATATCCACACCTTAATTCTGTGTACTGGGGATTGCTTTTTGTATATAGAATGTATTTTTATAGACAAAATGTACTTTGGACAAACGGCACCCCATAGATATGACATAACTAGGGATGGGACTAGTGAAAAGCAGCTACATTATACAAGAAACATGAACAGAGAGATGTAATAAAATACCTACTAAAACGAAGGATGAAAACTGACAACTTTATTGATGAAGAAAGAATGGGGAAAGGCCTTAGGGCTAAACTCCACAAGAGTTTTTCACGTTTGGCATTGGATCGACAAAACACGTGAGAAATCAGATGTAATCACGGTCGTCAAAATATAATGGGACTGATGCAAAAATTGGATGCATGAACTACATTAAATTTTTTCCATTGACATAAAGTGACTGTCGAATTTGAACTGTGTCCGCATGCTGTGTCCACGTCCAATGCAATATTGTCTCATCCAGTTGGACAACTTTTTTCACATTAAAATACATTAAATGGCGCATTTAGAGGCAGGAACAAAACACATCTGGCCAGACAAAATCTTGTGCTCCTGCATGGATCAGATTAAATCTGTCCCACAAAGCCCCTAGTGCATAACAAGGAAGGAGAATTATACACATCACATTCAACCTTTTATATCCATATATAACCTGCTTAACTGCTAAATAATCCAGAGAAAGGCAAAAAACCCATCTGAAGATTCTCCAATTTGCCTCAGAAAGGATTAATTTTGTACTAAGAGCTGTTTTCAATAATCCTGTATTGATAAAAGGCCATTTATCCTACTTAAAGCTATCTAATTCCACAACTTTAAATCTCTCACTGTAAAAAACTCTTTTTGAATATTAAGATAGAGCCTCCTAATCAGAACGGATGCCCTTATGTCTGCAGGAGGCACCTACTGGTAAATAAAGAATTAGATTATTATATGATTTTCTTATATATTTATATGTCGGTTTCATATTCCCCCTTAAGTGTCCTTTCTCCAGTGTAAACAACCCAAACTTGGCTAGTCTTTCTTCATAAATAAGACTTTCCATGCACTTTACCTACTTAGCTGCCCTTTCTGTTTGAGCACTGGAGACAAAAATTGCAGGGCATATTCTAAATGGGGCCTTACCAGTGCTCTATAAACTGGAAGAATGACCCCCTCCATCCTCCCATAGTTAAATCCACTTCGATGGGGATTAAGTCAGTACTTTTCTAATACAAGTTAGAACATCAAAGCAGACCTGATTAGTTGTTATTCACAGCTGTATTTGTGCAGTTTAGCTAGCACCAGTTTGTAAATGAGCATTACAATCTGGTTCCATTAATCTAAATCGAAAAAAAAAACCTGTTAAAGAAGGCACAAATTTTACCTCTTTTGATATCTTCTGTGACTATTTAAATAAAAAAAAACACTTCAAGGGCTAATATATAACTTAAATGGTTTATTGTACAACCCAATATTTTAGCTGGATGCATAGCATTTTACAAGGTAAGGGATTAAGCCAAAAGAGTGAAATACCAGAACGGCTTATTTGGATTCCAGTTTTTGCACCAGACACTGTGAAATGTCACAATGAGATTGCTTATTAATTAAAAACATTGTTGTAGTTACTATGGTTAACGACTGCACTCTGCACTACAGTATGCATGAAAACAGATCATGAAGCATTCTGCATATGATGATTAAAAGAAAGGTTTAATGCTGTTTGAAAGGTATAACAAGCAAGTTGGTCCAGGTTTGGCCTCCTTTGCAGTACTATTTTTGCATCCAAATGAGCTCTGCAAGCAGCACATTGCTTGTCAACTATGTGGTATTGTTTCATGTTGCATGTCATGTTTTAAGGTAATGCCACATGGGGCAGATTCTCTGTCTGTGGATTAGCGCAGGCCTAGTGAGGCCTGTTGTAGAAATTGTCCTAAGCTTAAATGTAAAGTGTATATGGTTCTGTGTTACCATTTCTGTTAGCATCACATAAGGCTGATGCCACACGTGGCGTTTTTACGCTGCGTTTTTTCTCAGCCTAAAAACGCCGCACAAGCCACACAGCCCCTGACTATGGGGTTTTTCAGCCTAGTACTGGTGACGTAGCAAATCCCGTTTCCATGGTGCTAATAGTGCAAAATAGTAAAAAACACCGCGTATTTCAGCTAGGTCTGGCAGCTGCCTTTGTGTATACATAGGAATAGCTTGCTGTGCAAATACTGGCGTATTTCAGCCAACACTTGAAAAATCCGTGCTAAGGCGTTTTCTAGCGTATTTACGCATTGTGTGGTTTGCCTCGAGTCTTTTCAAGTTATTTCTATGGATGATGATATCGGGCGTTTTTCAGCCGCTGAGAGAATTAGAAAATACGCATCGTAAAAATGCCACGTGTGGCATCAGCCTTAGGAATGTCATTTATAAATATGTATAAATGACACAGTGGATAAAAAAATAGAAAATCAGTGAGCATTATGAAATAATAAAAATGAATACCCTATTTTTGCCAGTCAATAGTACACACATATAACTATTCTGGGAGTACATTGGAGCCTGGGTAAAGCTAATACTGCAAACTGAGCCAGTAATAACCTAATAGAAACTAACTGGGAGGATATGAATATGAAAATAGTAATATATAATTAAATACTACACTTACACACTAGGGATAGAGTTCCACCACAGCCACTTACAGAGATCAACAGTATTTCCTAATGTAATCTTACTGTAAACATTTTAAAAGTATAAAGTTTAAAAGGAAATTGAATTCTGTAAAGAGTTTGTGAAGGAAAAAATACTTAAAAACAAAATAAAATAAAATGATGCTAATGATTGCTGGCATCCACAAGCCACAGGAGTGCGTGCCGTATGTTATTTTCAGGCTGGTGAATTGAATTCCTTCTTCCTTTACATTTCTACAAAACATCAATTTCTAAGCCAGCAAATCAATTTATACAACTGGCCTAACTTGAAGCTGTTACGGCTTCAGTTAAACTTACTAATATGCAGAAAATGAACTGGCGCAGGAAAATTTGGCATCACTCAGAACACTTTGATGAAACATGATAGAAGCTGGAACAAAGTGATTTCATCTGTTCCAAGGAAAATCAGAAGAAAAATGTCATTCTACTAGGTCATCACAACTGGTATTGAGCAGCCTCTGCTGAATATTGCTATGTTCCAGGTGAAACCACAATAATAGACAATATGTACATAACTCTGTAAAAAGGTTAGAGCCAGAGTCATTTTGTAACGTTTCTGTGAAACTATGTACTCATGGCACACAGATATATTCCGGCACTAGCTACTACCTCCATTTGCTTGAAAGCACTTCTGCAAGTGTTTGTAACATGACAGATCCCTATAAATGCAGTGCTCCTGTAAATAAAGCTGTAGCCTAAACATGCTATGCTCAAAACATCTGAAAGTACCCAGTGTACTATTACCCCTACTCAAGGTCTATATAGGTGATATCTATTTGCACACCTGGGTTCTCTTATGTGATTCCTGTGGTCAGAATCTCCTAAAAAATCTACATGGAGGATTGATGGATGATGGTTGCCCATGAGAAATAAATTGCCTACTGGAACAGGTTGCTACTCAATAGATGTGATTATACTATATGGATATTTAAGGCAACTTGTTACTGTCATGGATGCACCCTGACACATTCACAGATAGGTGTATCTACTGACAGTCATGTTTCTGATTTAAATCAAGGGCCATTTCTTCTTGATGCACTTGGTAATCAATGTCGAACCACTGCAGCCAATTAAATTTGTTGAAGTGCTTCTTCATAGGATCATTAGAACAATCATATATAATCACTTCCCTAATGATTTCATCACCCTTGGGCAATTGCAAATTGTGAGAAAGGGTGCTGCATGTTTTATTCTTCATTTAACCTTAACATAAAGTACATACTGTACATTATATGGAGGCAATCTTCTACAAGACGTTGAAGTTGATTTCTGATCACAGGCACTTCTCCAGCTCCAGGTGAATAATTTCAATTGGTTTTGTAGGCGTGATGATGCCTAGATATCCCAATGATGAGCTAGAAGGTTAGATGTGCTTTATAATCATTGTACTGGACTAGACAACAGAGGAAAACAAAACTGTTTATGGAAGGCATGTAACAGGATTTGCCAGTATATACTGTATGTATACATATAATTTTGCAGACCACTTTATGAATATGTACTTCTAAAATATATGCAGTACAGTAGTGACAAATAATATGAAAAAAAGCCCATTTCAGTAAATATCAACTTTTGGCGAGGAATCGACATCTTTGCAGTGGATTATTTGCTGTATAATAAAGGAAAATTACTTTGAATTATTATCAGTTTCAGTATGCTTTAACAGGCCATTTTAGAGCTCTATCTAAGGCCTCGGGCAACATAGAATAAAAATGGTAAATAATATTGGTGATGAAAAACTGTATAATTCTCAAATAGCTCCGTAATATCCCACTAACATGGAGAAGGTAGAACGGACTTAAATGTGCTTAACGAATAGGGTTAGGGAAAAGACACCAGGCACCAACACTTTTTATGGAGCATTTTTATTGAATGAATTATTTTAACAGTGTTAAGACGTAACCTTTCAAAAACATCTTGACAGTCTCTGCCTGAATTAACCCCTGCTTGAATTAACCCCAGCAGGCCACCTAATAACATTACCTTCAGTAATGATGTCAAGTAACCCAGCCATTTACCTGAAGCCATGAGCCACCTATGAGATGCGGTTTAAACTTCCACCATAAGTCCATCTGTGTTACGACACAATAACATCTGTTTATAATATTTTGTAAAATGAAATTCGCTGAAAAAAGGTGTAAAAAGCTGTGTAAAATAAATGGAGAAGTTTGCAGTTCGAACGTCAGATTTACGGCGTTAATCTTCTTAAGTTCCGGTGGAAGAAAAAACATGTAAAAAAATTACGCCGTTTTTAAATGGCGAAGCCTACCGATGTGTGGGGAATTTTATTGCCGTTTTTTACACAGCATAATAAAACTGCCCCATAGTATTAGGCCGGGTGTGAGGGTAAGCAGTCTCAACCAGTCTGCTCTGCAATGTCCTCAGGAGACTGACAGCGGAATTCCTCACGGAGCTGGTATTTATACCCCTTCCAGTCACCCTATCCACCTTCACCTAGTGTTGTTCTGTGCTTGTATGTAATGTATATGTTTTGTGATACAGTATATGACTTCCTTGTATAATGATGTATAGTAGTGACACATACATAAGCAACTAGCCAACAACTTTTTGCATGTTGTCTCACCATGCCCAACACCATCTAGAGATGTATATGTGTTAGGCACCATTCTGTCCAGCACTGCAGGAGTTAAGGAGCTGGATGTTAGGCACCTTTCTGTCCAGCTGTCCAACTGGCCAATCAGGAGGAGAGGAGAGGCTATTTGTAGCCCTCCCACTCATTGGCAAGTTGCCAGTGCAATTCGTTACTTGTAGTTACAAGTTGCTTCATGTTGTTTGGCTCCTGTTAGAAAGTAACTGTTACTCCGTTGCCAGTTACCCCGATTCCTTCCCTCTGTTCGGCTCCCACTCGGCTATTTTACGCGGTGGTGCTTGGTTATTAACTGCGGCATGCTCAGCTATTTCACGTGCCGCACTCGGCTATTTCACGCGGTGGTGCTTGGTTATTAACTGCGGCATGCTCAGCTATTTCACGTGCCGCACTCGGCTATTTCACGCGGTGGTGCTCGGTTATTAACCGTGGCGTGCTCAGCTATTTAACACGGCGTTTCCGCGCTAATTAGACAGCCCACTCAGGCTTCCACATTCCGGTGCTCATTCCTGCAACCGGGCTCTGTGTAAACCCTAACAATATGTCTATAACAATACTAGACACTTGCCTTAAGCTGGCCATACATTTAAAGATCCAGTCTCTTAGTATCTATAGTAAACATCACAGACTATGTCCCATGGGTGATGGTAAATATTGGCATTGCACCTATAAAAGGTTTTTTTATTAATACAATGATTTTAGTGAAGAATTACCAGAGAATAAAACTAAAAAAGAAAAATAAATATGTATATGTTTCCAGATCCAGATGGGAAAAGAAAATAGTAAAAATTAAAAAAAAAAACTGTCCAGAGAGTTTAAACACAGAAACAGGGATTTAAAAGTCAGGAGACTAAATAAATACCTGTGTACACACTGACAATACTGACAAGGCTCTTGCTGTCTTTAGTTGGCTTATATATTTCATAGTAGGCTGCCCTAACATTTATCTCCTTTATCTATGTTCTCTCCTTTGCTAATCTGCCTCAGAATTTATGGAGTCAGCGTCACATAAAAGGTTGTGCAGAACTGTTATTTTCTTTAGAGTACTTTTCATAGAACAGAAAGGTATTATTTAAAGAAACACATACAAATTGATGAAATACATTATCAGCTTTCCATTATCCAGTGAACACAACCAAATAACACCACACAAACCTTCGGCTGGAATTCAGACTACATTATGTTCTATCAGGATATTAAGATTTGATTTTATTAGAGATTACAATGGGATATTCTGAATATGCAGCTGAATCTTTAAAATGCTAGATTTGTTCTTAAGGGGCTATTTTGTATTACAATATGTGAAAGTCCAATCTATAAAAGATAATTTGTAATTTTTTTAATTGCCTTGAAATTACTGTGCTTTGCCAGGATAAATTGCAATCCATTTCTCCTCTGTATAACACACCGAAATGTTCAACTCTTTACAACTGTTTTAACAGAACTGTCTCCAAGCCTTTCATTAAATGGCAGTTGTCTATTAAAGATTTACAGTGGAAAGGAAAATTACTTAATATATCATGAAAAGGCAGCAAAAGATATGTTTGACATATCTAAAGTGCATTTTTGACAGCTGAAGGTACAATGAAGAACTTTTCAAATTAATTTTAAATACCACAATTTCCTCTGTGGATTGTCTCATTCTCCATGTAATTCATGTTTAAAGAAGTACCTCAGGTGTGATGTCTGTTCTCAGCTGTTAAGGAGAATATACATGTTTAATCTGATTGGAAGAGTTTTTATACTACTTGCTGACTGCAGCTTGTGTTTAGATGGAAAAAAATAAAGAAGAAAGTCAGAACTGATTGTTGAGTTCAGCTAACTTATTTTCATTTCAGCTCAACTTTGGAAAAAATGTGTATTTTACTCAAGGTCACTCCACATTGTCCACATTGTAACCAATCAGATGTTTCACACGATGAGCAGAACATGCGAATTGGTATTTTATTTGGTTAATAAAACTAGAGTGAACACTGTTTTTACTTTATCCCACATATCTTGAAAAACAAAGCTACTTAGTAGTTGGACACATAAAGGCCAACCTTTTTTTTTTTTTTTTTTTTTAAATAAGTCCTATCTAATAAGGTTATACAGAAGAGGCAGAGGGAAACATCTGAAGAGTTTCCAAAATTGGACTGGTCCTGGATCACCCTAACCTAAGAATATTAATATAAGTAACTTAATGTTTTCTCACTTGCTTAAATGCATTTTCTAATTTCTTAAGGTAGAAAAGAGCAGAACTAGTCAGAGATCGTTTAACCCTGTAACATTTATTTTTGCCAATACAACACTTGTTCTTCTTTTTATGTTTCAGAGTCTCCACCCCTTTGTCAGGTGAGCCCAGTAGCATGAATTACAGCCTTATATATATCCACCGACAATTGAATTATGTAAATACCAAGCCATAAATGTGTATCACAAAATAACCAAGCAATTTGTATGCTTCATAAAGAGTATTACATAGTGCCACTTACCTTCCATAGGCAATGTAATATCCAATTATGTTCCCAAATAAAAAACTGAAACAACTAAATACAATACAAGATCTAAAGGGTTGGACACTTATTACTGCAGATAGAGATCTAGCTTAAAGTGGACAGAATGTATGTGATGTGCTGGTGAAAGTGATCATGTACAGTTCAATGTAATGTATGCACAAATTCCAGCAAACTGCAGATAAACCTATAAGTTCAAGAGTAATTGTATTTCTTTCAAATACATCTCCCCAAGAGATAGAGATTATATCCTTAAACATGTCAATTTAAAGTCATTATTTTAATAGATTTCAGCAATTTTAGACAGGTTTGATTTCAACAGCTTTCTTTATAGCCCAAGAGTTTCAGCAACCCTTACTGTCAATGTACTTCCTGGAATAATTGAATTCAGTTTTTGGGTTTGGAAGATACACAGGCTGTTAAAAGCTCCTGACTCAGTCCTATATGGTGACCAATAACATGCCTACCTGACCAACATCATGTCAGGTTTGATTTTCCTGTTTAGCGAAGACCCCACTAACATATTAGTGCAGCCCTCATCCAATGAGCCTGCAAGAACCTTTGTATAGTCCAATTGTCAGACACCAGATCTTATCAGCTTCATTACACCTGTTGTGTGGGTGGCCAAAACAAGCTTGCAGCATATGGCCAACAGATCACAAAGTTTGCTTCAAAGACAATTACTGGATAAAGAGACTTAGGGTCACCTGAAGGTCTCAATAAAGATTGTTTGTTAAATTGGTTTTTGGATGTTCCTTTATTTAACAATGATAACAGTGAGGCTCAGTTTGCTTTGTTATGATCAATTATGGTTATGATGAGCAAAGTTAGGCACAAATCTGCAATATTAGCCTACTACCCCCAGGAAGGCTTGAACTTGCTTCTTTGTGGCTGGTTGGGACAGCTTTTGTATTGCCTGTACTTTATTTGAGGCTGAACCACAACATGTAGCACCATCTGCACATTTGCTAAGTGAGACTCCCAATCGTTGCTAAAGATGACTACATCATCTAAATAGGCTGAGGTGTATTGTCTATGCCAGTGCTGTTCCCCTTTGTGTGGCCCCCCACCTGTCTGGCTGCTGTTACTGCTTACCTTTGTGTAAGCTTTAAATGGTATCAGTACTGAGATTAACTGGCCCCTACATTGTTCACACCTCAGATTCAGGCTGTAATCCCCCTGTACTGTTCACACCTCAGGCTCAAACTGTAAGCCCCCACATTGTTCACCTGTTCACACCTCAGGCAGCATAGGGCAAGCAGAGTATGACACACACCGGCAGTCAGCGCCAGATTTTGTTTGCAGCGGGGTGGCATGCCGCTCCTACACTTCTGCTGCCCTGGGCCCGGGCCTTTGTGGCCTCTCCACAAATCTGGGCCTGCCGGCAGTACTCTGCCTGCTCTATGATGCCTGTGTGTTCCATACTCTGCCTGCCCTATGCTGCCTGTGTGCCATACTCTGCCAGCCCTATGCTGCCTGTGTGTGCCATACTCTGCCTGCCCTATGCTGCCTGTGGGAGGTGAACCTGGCAGGGGTTTGTTATGAGTTTGTTAGCATTTAGAAATATTCTATATTGGACTGGCTCTGCATGCGGATGCTACAATGACTTCTCCAACCTTGGCTTTCATAAACGGTTTGTGGTTATGCTTAGTGACTTACAATATCCTTATATTTTACAACAGGGAGTACATTATTCACTATACATACAAATATAAATCATTTACACCTATACTAACATGCAAATAGTACAGACAACATATCAAATGCTAAGAAATGTGTGGTTAGGCATTGTCTTGCTGAAATAAGCAAGACATTCCCTAAAGAACATATTGTCTGGATGGCACCATATGTTGGTCCACTACCTATAGGTACTGCTAAGCATTAATGGTGTACTAATGCACCTCTTTTTGAGCTGTGTGCCGATGAACAAGATTTCCAAGAGTAATTTAAAACTTGGATTTGTCAGACCACAGGAAAGTTTTCCACTTTGCCTCAGTTCATCTTAAATGAGCTTGGGACCAGCAGAGGTGTATCTGGATCAGTGTTTATAACTTGCATTTGAAGGTGCAGCAAAGAACTGTGTTCACAGACCATGGTTTCAGAATTATTCCTGAGTCCATGCAGTAACATTTACACCATTACAGAACTGTGTGTGTTTTTAATACAGTGCTATCTGAGGGCCTAAAGATCACAACCACCCAATACTGTTTTTTTGCTTTGTCTCGTGTACAGAGATTTCTTTGGATTTTCTGATCCTGATATTCATATTATGTACTGCAGTTGATGAAATCCCCAAATTCTTTGCAATTTTATGTTGAGGAACAGTATTGTTCATTGTATCATTGTAATAATTGGCACTGCTGTGTTTCATAGAGTGGTTTACCCCTCATTATTTTCTGAGACCCACCCTCTCTGAAATAACCTTTTTATACCCAAACACGGTACTTAACTGTGGCCAGTGCCAACTTCTCTTTAAAGAATCTTGCTGGCATATATTTTTCAGAAAACAAAAACATTTCTCAGACTTAACACTGCTATGTTTTATCTGCATATTGAAAATACTGCAAAGACAAGAGGTTATGTGTAATGTGTAATAAATATATATATATATATAAATATATATATATATATATGATGTTATGACATTCTGTGCACTAAGCTATAAATATATGCCCCCCACTTTAAACAAAACAGGGGAAATGGAAAGGTCGTGGAATTAACCTTTAAAGTTGCTAAAGTTGGAAATTTACCTATGTGAAGTGGTTCCTAATACTGCCTGAAATTAAGAGGTGGGAAAGCAGAGAGTCGGGAGCTACAAGCGAACCAATTGGATGCCATATAAACCCAAGGGGGTCTGTAAGTAGATGGGGGATATCACAACTGGGCACAAAAGTAACAGTATTACACTATTTTTTTTTCTTGTTTTCCCCATAAAACCTGATCGCTAAGTCTAAAGCAGAAGAGGGCACTTTGGAGTGATTTATTGAACTTTATTTGACCTGGGACACGAGGTATCTGAAGTGAGGAGCATACACTGAGAATTGCACTTATTTATATTTGTAAAAGTTGTTTTGACCCATACTTTTCTTGCCCTATGCTGCCTGTGGGAGGTGAACCTGACAGGGTTTATCAGTTGAAAATAACCATTAAATGGTCCCTAAGGTGTGTAATTATATGCTGGGGGTTGCTGTGCTATCCACAGGGGTGGTGGATGGATTTAAGGGTGTGTCTTAATATGACATAATATAATTCTTTCACATATGAATGAAGGGGGATATCCCTGCAGTGAGGACCAAGAATTTGGGTGTGTGCTGCACTACCATCATTAATGTGGGGATGGTCTTGTGATAACATGGGTGTGGTTGAAAAAGGGGGAGTGGCCAAACTGGCTTCCATTAATGGCCCTCCACTATGTATGCTAGAGAAATTCCGGCCCTCTGCACCCCAGAAGTTGGACAGCACTGTTATAGACCAATCTCTTTGATAAATTTAGATTTTAAAATATATATAATAAAAATAATTGCTTATAACAAAAAAAAAGGATTTGTGAAAAATAGGTCAGGAGGGTAGAATATTCAAACTCTAATGAATCTAATCTATAAAGCCAAGTGCTCTGGAATTTCATGTTCATTATTGCGTTTAGACAGAGAAAAAGCTTGTGACAACAAATGTTAGGATTATATATTTAGATGTTGGAACAAATTTGATTTTAAAGGTTAGTTTATTTCCCTACAGCAGATTTATTCTAACCCTAAGGCAGGAATAGTAGCTGCCAGGGAACAATCTGAAATTTGATCTTTTTAAAGGCACTCGACAGAGATGTCCTCTTTCCCCACTGTTATTTAACATTTCAATTGAACCCTTAATCAGATATCTTGACACAGCGGACCTTTTTCAAGGTTTGAAGGTAAAGCGTATAAGTTTTAAAACATTAGCATATTCTGATAATCTTCTATTAATTCTTACAACCCCAGTTTTGTCAGTTAGTAAAATTTTTTAAATGTTATAGTTAATTTTCAGGTTATTCAATTAATTCAGCAAAAACTGACATTTTGACTAATAATGGATATATTCCAAAAGAGTTACTTAATGATCTCAAATTAAAATTACCCACTGCTAATTACCCAAGGAATTCTCTCCTCTGGTTCAATCAGAAATTTCCCTATGTAAAAATTGGATTAATAGCCCTCTAAATTTATCAGGGAGGGTGAGGTTTTCATAAAATGTTAATTTTCCCTAAGATGATATATCCAATTCTAAATCTCCCACTGCTTTTAAAACACACAGATATAAAGAAATCTGATCAATCATTGAATCATTTTTTATGGCACAATAAGAAACTGAAAATCTCTTTAGGAAGACTGAGGTCAAAACTCTCAGGTGGTGTCTCCGTTCCAGACTTTAGGAAAATCGAACCTACTGTAGCTTCTAATGCTAGATATATAATAGAATGGCTGTCAGAAAAAGAGATATTTATTCATTTAAAGTTGGAACTAATGATTAATTCAAATGAGCATATTATCACCTCTCTACATAAGAAATGGTCAAACCAATCTATTGACATGAAAAGGAATCCTTTATATAGAAACACATTTATTACTTGAAAGGTAAGGCTAAAAAGAATAAATTAAACTACAAAATCTCCCCATATTTCTCCTGTTCAGATGATCAGAAGCCAAACAAGAAAAAAACGCTGAGCTGTGTAAAGAAAGCTCCCATAATGCCTCGCTCCTGCACCAAGACCTAGACCAAGTGAACTTGCTCAGTTAGTTAGACTATGGGGTTGATTTACTAATCCACGAATTCGAATCCGAATGGGAAAAATTCAGATTGGAAACGAACATTTTGCGACTTTTTCGTCGCCGTTACGACTTTATTGTAAATTGTCGCGACTTTTTCGTAGCCGTTACGAATTGAGCGAAAAGTTGTGAATTTTTCGTAGCCATTACGATTTGCTCGTCCATTGTCGCAACTTTTTCGTATTGAGCACTCGTAAACGGAGGGCAAAACTTTCAGACTTTGCATGATTTTGGAAGCCTCCCATAGGACTCAATGGCACTCTGCAGCTCCAACCTGGCCCAGGAAAAGTCATGATACTGAAGCTTGAATGAATCAGAAACTTTCGTACTCGGCGCGAAGGCTATGAAAAAGTCGTAACGCTACAAAAAAGCCGCGACAATTTGCGAAACAGTCGTAACAGCTACGAAAAAGTCGCGACAATTTACGAAAAAAATCACAAAATATCGATCATTACGAAAAAAACACATCTGGACGCCTTCAGACCGTTCGTGGATTAGTAAATCAGCCCCTATGAGTCAGCCTCCTGCTGATTGACTCAGATCCACATTCCTAAGGGGGGGTGAGTTCTTAGCAATCTTGAGGGAGGGGGGAGCAGGAGAGGGGAAAGAGCAGAGAGCTGCGTGTCTCTGGCAGAGGAAAACAGACACAACAAATCTTTGACAGAGAAGTCAGTGCTGCGTTTCTGTGAGTGCTTATGAAGAATTGTATAACTTGAAATCCATATATAATCACCAGCTTTATGAGACTTTTAAAAAGAAAGTTTATTTGAGGATCCAATTAATAACACAATTCTTATAATCTCTAAACTTTTTCTCTCTAGTACAAATGAATGTCCTTTAGAAAGAACAAGTTGGATTTCTTGGGAATAAAAATTAACAATCACAAAACTTATAAAAGCATTACAAAACTTTAAGAAAAATATAATGCCTGAATCCTGGAGAGATCAGTCATTTAGACTCATCCATCTTGGGTGCAAGCCCAATTATTCAGGAAATGTCTGACTCGAATAAAGTATCTTTTTGCCGAAACGTAAAGAACAAAAAGTAGATATTTTCCCATTACATCTGGTTATGTCTGATGATTAGATGATTTTGGAATAAAATCCAGTTTTATATTAGATTAGATAAGATTAGATAAAATTCACTCAAAAGTCAGTTTAATTCCTCAGTTTTCTTTATTAGACATCAGGGATATCTGGAAGGGGAAATAAAATTGTATTTTCTTGGTTCTCTGATGAGGAATACAATTTCTGTTTTCTACTAATGGCAGCAACTCGAAGAGAGAATTATTTGTACTGGAAAGGATTTGACTTCTGTCTTATTGGAAATACTAATGTATCTATGGCCTATAAATTACAGAATAGGGGATGAATCTGTAAGGAAACAATTGGTCAATTTATCTAGAAACAATAAATGATAATGGAAAAAAATGTATCTATAAATTTATGGGAGTTATAACTTGATTTTTGTAGTAAATTTATTGAGTATGTTCTAATTTTAATTATTATAATATTATAATATAGAGAAAGAGAGAGAAAGATGCTATTAAATACTATAACCGTACTGTTGAATTAATAGATGGCACAAATAGTAGGGGTTATGATGGGTTATGTTATATTTACTGTATTGTTTACATTGTGTTAGTTTCCATTTGTTGAATATTGCAATTGAATAATCCAACATCATTTCTTTTTATTATGTACTTCTGCTATTAAATAAATGAAATATTATGACAAATCCAATTTCCATCTTCATAAGAAAGTTCAGTCTGCTGATCACCCATGCATGTAGAGAACCAGATGGAAAACATTTCTTTTGCCATTATTATTCTATCCTTATGGTGAGATTGAGAGTACATGAACAAATATCGCTTTGTTTGAGCCACACTGTCTGAAATATTTAACCCTTTTACTGCCAGCCGTTTTGGTCAAAGCAGAACTTGTATTGCCAGCCAGTTTTTGAACATTTTTTCAATTTAGGGGCCTTTCATTGTGGGGACTTTTAGTTTAACCAGGAAAACAATATATTGTTTTTTTCAGGACAACCTAAGCTTTCAAAATATGGTAGAATTATTGTGTAATTCCAATTCTGCTTCTAAATGTCTAAAAAATGAAAATAATTTATATTTTCCATAAAATAAAAACACCTACCAGAAACAAAAATAATTTTACGCACAGAAATACAACTGATTTGGAAAGTCCCATGTCTTCTGAACGTGCCAATACCAAATATATATAGTTTTATGGAGATTTCTCACTTGTATAGGTCAAAAACTCCCAGCAGTACACTACCAGATTTCCAAAGCACTGCTCCAGAAAGCTGCATACTTTGGATATTAAGGCCAAAAATTCCACTAACAGAAGGTTTATCCCAGAAAATTATACATTTTTGGAAAGAACAGATATAGGTAGAACTATCTGTCTACTCCAAACCACTAAGTCGCAATGCTTTCCTAAAGTTATTGGTTTTTATCAAAATTTGTGAATTTTTTGAAAAATTGCATCAAAGCTTCCAGTCTATAGTATCTTATCTCCTACAGGTCATAAAGTAACAAAATAAAACACCCTAAATATGAATGCCAGGGGTCCACTGAACAGTTTGATGCCCAATATGTATAGGTTTAGCTAAGTATGTAGCATGTAGGGGCCCCAATGGGAACATACCCCCATATGATCTGTCATTTCTGTCATTTCAGCTTCTGCAAAATCAACACATTTACATCATTTTATGTGGGATAAAACTAGTAAAAAGTATGCTCACCCCAGAAAGCCATAGATTTTTAAAAAAGTTCACATTCCCTCGAATCTAAAATGGGTACCCATGTCTTTCTACTCCAAAGTACCAAGCCGCACAGCTTTTCTAAATTTGGCAATTTTGATGACATTTCCAAAAATCCCCTCAAAGCTTCCACTTTGCAGCATCTTATCTCCCACATAGCATTAGGCACCAAGATAAAACACCCTAAATTTGAACGCCAGGGGTCCACTAAACAGGTAAACCTATATGTATAGTGTATCAATCTGTTTAGTGGAACCCTGGCGTTCAAATTTAGGGTGTTTTATCTTGGTACCTAATGCTATGTGGGAGATAAGATGCTGCAAAGTGGAAGCTTTGAGGGGATTTTTGCCATCTTTAACAAGGGATGCCCACTCCCTTTCCCTCACTGTCTGTACTGCGCATGCGTCCCCAACATCCTCCCTGCCCCCGTCCTTCTGTGTCTCCCCACCAGCAGCTGCGTCCACTCGCCTCTTGTCAGCACCCCGCTCGTGTGCTCCTGTAGTGTATGCAACTCGCCTCCCCCTGCTCGCATCCTCTCCTCTGGCATCCCCCCCCCTCGTCCTGGTGTGTGTCAAACTTGCCTGTCAGCACAGACTGCCCCCCCTCGCATCCTCTCTGGCATCTCCCCCGTGTCCTGGTGTGTGTCAAACTCGCCTGTCAGCACGATCGCCACCACCAGTTTGTGAAAGTGAAAGGTGCCTCTCCTCCCCAAGCACTTGCGTCCACCACCCGCTCTGCACCAGTCCCTGCTCGCCGCTTGCCTCTTGCCCCACTAGCACCTGCGTCCCTAGCCTAGGGGGAGCCTCCTGTTTGTGCGCATGCGCAGCCTACAGTCCGAGTCCTTAAGTCTGGGAAAGAGTGAGGCATTATGGGAATTTCCTCTACCCTGCTCAGTGTTTTTTTCTAAGTGTTTGGCTTTAGATCTTCTGAATGGGAGAAATATGGGGAGACTTAAGGGCACTATTGAGACAACTGAAGGTATGCCTGCATTTTGAGATTGACTCTTTATTAGCCTTTCCTTCTCCTTTAAGGACTGGAGCCCAAAACTGCACCGCATACTCAAGGTGAGGCCTTACCAAGGCAAAAGAGGCAAAATTATGTTTAAACTTAATTCTAGAATTAATTTCATTTAATCTTATTGAACAAAACATGCCTGTGCTATATTCCCTCAGACCCTCACCCAAAAGTGTCATCAATTAACAAAACAATGTCTGGGCATTGGTTGTGACAGACCAATTACAGCTTAGGACACAGAAGTGAATTACATTTCAAGTACAAGCAGTACATTTCTCATTTTTGTGCTTATGGAGATATCTCATTTATACATTCAGAAAGTGCTGGCAATGAATGTCCTTTAATAGGAGAACTTTTTCATTCTAGTCATTTTACACTACAGGCATTTCTACATTAATCTGTAATGCTTTTTCTGTCTCCCCAGCAAAAACTGATCAAGTGGGAAGATTTCTTCATACTGCAGTTAATATGAGGATTCAGACATGACAGAAATAATCTCTCACCACTTTCTGAGTTTCTCCAAATTATGACATATACCAGATAAGATGGATCCAGCAAATCTCTCTATAAGGGTGTGTGTGGGGGGGGGGGGGCAAATTACATGCTACTGTTCAACATGGATCAATATGTTCATTCCTAGATTTGGACACATCTTTAGTTGTTTCTACTAAAGCTATGAACAACACAAATATCAAGTTGTTCTAACATGATACATCCCATTTAGGCTTTTTTTTTAGGTCTCCTCTTCTTAACTCATATCTCATCCCCTTACTGGACATCTCAGAACATTTTGTATCTTGCTGTAGAAACTGCTGGGATATTTCTTTATAAGCTCATCCTCTAGGAGTTAAGACACTTTTGAGCTTGCTTGAACAAATTTTCTCATAGTAAAGATTTGTCTCTGCCAACTGACAGCAAGCAATGCTTCGTAGATCATCCTCAAGGATTTATTGGTATGCTTATAAAACGGCAAAGCAATCCACCAATACTGTCTTGTTCTCTGGATTTATTTTAGTCCAGATATGTTTAAAATTGTAGACACTTTTTTGCAGCACTCCAAAGAAGTAAAAGAAAAAAACCTTATAAAGCAACATATCATTTAGAATCACTCATTTCTTTATAAATATGGAATACATAGGGAATCCTTTAGGTGTTAGTAAAACATTAAAACACAGGCTCAAATTATTGTCTACCCTATAGAACAAATGTAAATATGAAATGACTTGTAAAATGCATTTAAGTGCATTGTCCTGTTACCCTTCAGTGCTACAAATTGTGTATTTGCTTTAACAATTTGAATATAGTCATTTAGATAATAGTATGCTGCTGTGTTGCCATGGGGCCAATAGGACATAAGTTTACATATCATATAATAGTTTAAAACCTTAACATGGTGATTAAACAGGATTCAAACTTTATGTACAAATTTTTACAGAACAAAAAGAATAAGGTTGTCATATTTTGGTCAGGGCCTTGCAAAATAGGGCCAGTGAGTCCTACAAATACTGTGACTATTACTGTACTTAGTACAGTTTAAAAATAAAAATTAAGAAATGTAAAGAGTCACTTAGACTGTAAGCTCCACAGGGCAGGGATCTCCTTTCTCTTTGACACTTAATCTTCAATGTAACTGTACTTAGTATTTTATTATTGTATGACCCGGTTGTTCTATTTTCTGTTTTGCTGTGCAGTGCTGAGTACATAAGTAGTACTGTATAAATAAAATGTACATACAAAAAATGGCATACACAAAAATGAAACAGTGCAAAATAATCCATGGTTTATGCAATGTGTTTTGTTTAAAACTGGTGATTTTAAAACACTGGAATAACCCCGTATTGGCTCAGCACCTTTTTTTCCAAACTACCATAAATCTAATAGGTGTTTCCATTCCATTAGGCTGCTACCATGGGCAACAAATCTCCCGAAAAACACCATCCCCTTAGGTAACAGAGTTGCCGCAAGTAAATGACATTACTTGAAAGATTTGCCGCTAGGTGTAGCGCACATTTAACCACAGGCGATATATCTTACCATGTGCCATCACCCTTATGGGGCCTTGGGCCAGATGTCTGCCAATGTTACATCTGAAGCTTCACTTTCATGGTTTTTTTAAAGAAGCTGTAATACATGAAAAGAACACATGCTTTACCTGCAGTTATTAAGGTAAGTTATTAAGGTGTGAATCTTGAGAGTGGCCATTTGACCTATAAAGCTGTATTGAAAAACACATTTTTTTGTGTTGTTTACTCTCCTGGTGCTATGAATTGGTCAATGGTAGGAATATGCAATCCCCACATGTCTCTTCATAAGGTGTGACTTCCTTGCTTTATCTTAATAGATTTGTGGTACAGGTGAAACAGTGAAAAACATTTTAAGTGCTTATTATTCTTATCATGCTTATTCCTGCAAAATTCAGATTGTCTTTTTTTGCTAATGCATCTACCCAGGAAAAAGCTTATTGAAGAACATAATGAAACAAACCTTTCCTAGACGCACAGCCCAGAATCTCAGGCCGGAGACTTTCAGAATACTGATGTTGGTAATATGATTGCCATAATTATGAATCATAGGACACGCCGCACAATTGGAATCTGGTATTGATTTATTTGAGTTTGCTTTGCAGAGTGCCCAACAGCAAAAATGTCTGTAAACATCAAGATAAACATATTTTTTACAATTTGCTGACCAAAATGGGAGTCTCGTTAACAAATCACTGTGATTTACCAGAGGCCATACCTTATTGTCCATCAAGGACTCTGTAAGCAACTGTGTATGTTCTAAGCATGAATTTTCCCAGTATGAAATATCTGATTAGCGGTTACAATATGTCTGAAAAGAAAATCTGCACATCACTGTGGTCCTGTGATTGGGGTTGGCCCAGAACCAAACAATTTCACAAGAATGGTGCCCACAAGCATGTAGTACAAGACAACAACTTGGGGTAATGCAGGAATTTGGTGCCCCCATACTTACAATCATTACATACAAAAATAAACTGCTGTCACTTAGCAATGCTTTCCTCTGGAAAATGATTGTTTCTTTTGCCACCGAAGAGAAGGAATGTAAATAAGCAATAAATACAGAGTGTGCTTTCTCCATATTGACATATTTACAATTAAGTCTTTGGCTTATGTCTGGAATTGTCAAAAAAGAATATATATGATATGAACCAGCAATCAATGTAAAAAAAACAAAACAAAAAAAAAAACTAGGTACAGATTTATGACACTGAAATGTATAGGGAATCCATTTGCTATCAATCTGCACTCTGTGTTCAGCATTTTAAACAACTTTTATTTTTAAAAAAAAAAAAAGAAAAACTGCCACATTGTAAATATAGATACATGCAATAGACTGGCTTCAGCGGCAACTGCGAAGTCTGCGTATACGAATCCTTTCTACATGGAGAAACTTTACCCGCTCTCTTTCCATTTTGCATGATCATGTGGCAGGAAATCCATCAATACTGTGTACTGTTATACAAACAACTCAGTTCCATTTATGAAGATACAGAAATTCTTAAGAAAAATATTTTTCTTTTTTTTTTTTCAGTTTTGTTGAGTTTTCTTTAAAACATAAAAGGTCCCGTGTAAAAATCACCCTTTTCACATTTGGAGTGACTGTTTCTGAAGCAATCAGCAGTATTTGAGGGGAAAATGGCAATTGGCACTTCCAGCTATGACGATTCCAGATATTCCAGGGCAACATCATAGCAGAAACGATACTGTTCCTAGAAGGGAAAAAGTACATTGTCAGGGCATGCAACACTGTCTGGCCCACAGCACCTTCACTATCAATGCTAACACTACCAGCAGGGCAACAGTAGGATAGATGTCTTTTAAATAACAACATACCAAGGGCCTTTAGATACTAATGCACCAAATAACAGAATGTTAACCTAAACAACCTGCGTTGCTGCGTTGAGTTCATTTACAAGAGAAGATCAGGACAAGGACAGCAGAAGCCCCAGCAATTCATTTCTTTACATTTGATTTTGAAATAAAATCATTCCAGCTGCAGTAGGAAAAGCCAAGGCCTGGCTGATAATCACACTGCATAGAAGTTGCATATTGCACTTTAAGAAAAAAATATATATATTCACAAAAACTCTGCTAGCACCAGCCAGCCATTCAACTTCCTATAGGTTTCTTCCAAAGGCTTCACATGATGGTTCTTAACACTTTTATCATCCCCTTGTAGGCAGAGCTGTGATTAGCTGCCCATAGCCTACTGTGCTTCTGGAGGAGAACTGTTAATAAATGCGGGACCAGAGAGGATCCTTGTGGAGCCCCAACTGAGGTGTTTTTGTTTTTTAAGTAACAATGCTTTTTAGCCCAGATTGAAATTAGGCACAGTTCTTATTTGTGGTGAGAATGATATATAAAAATGCAATATGTCTCATCATCTTACCTACAAACCAGAAACTTAAGCTACCAATACACATAAATATCAATTTGGCCACCTACATTGGGAAAGGATGAGGTCCTCTCCCAATGGAACTATTAAAGCTGCTTGATAGATATCTGCCCAATTTTTGGCCATTTATCTATTGTGAAGGGCCATTGGGAAGAGTCCATACACATGCAAGAGAAGCTGAAGGGGTCAACTTAAGTATGGCCAGCTTTACATTCGAACAGGAAAAGTTTTTGGTACCCTACAATGGGAAGTGAAAAGATTGTAGTATGCGTTTTTTTCTCCATAGAAGCTTAGGGCAGCACAATGTATCATCACCTAGTTTCTGTATGTACCTGAAGCAGTAATTTATTGGGCGAGGCACTGTTAAACTAATAACTGGAAGCCCCAGTTTTTAACATCAACAAACAGTGACATATGTGCAGGCGGGTAGGGCCTTCATATCTATCAGCAAAATGTCAGTTTCTGTATCTGTAACATGGGTGTCTATCGAAAATTTTCTGGGAGGGGGGGGAGGCAAAGTCATCAAGTAAAAACAACCTGCTTTTCTAGGCTAAGCCTGTATACAATAATTAGCTGCCAAGTTTATAGGAAATGCATTTATTTGCAAAGCCTAAATTTAGATATGGTGATCTGAAAAGGAGAAAACATTTTTGCCAAAAAAAAAAAAAAAAAGATTCAGGGGTTTATGAGCAATTACAATACAATGTGCAACTTGATTGCATATTATTTCATATTCCATGAAAATAATATTCTTAAAGGAGAAGGAAAGGAAAATCTTACACTCTGCCCCCTTCAGTAGTCCTCATACTGTACTACTTAATAGCTAGGTTTTTTTTCCCTCAAAAACATTTTCTCAGGAAGATATTTAGGTTGTATACTTGCAGACCGCTTAGTAGAACACCGTGGCCATTTTACTAAAGGATACACTTCTGCCAGTAGTTGTTATTGCGCATGTGCCAAAAAAAAAAAACCCACAACCAACTCTGTGCTCGCTTGCGCTATGATCCTGCCCACAGTTCAGTGTAACTGACATGAGGCGCTTTGGATTCGTATTGGCTGTGGGAGGGCTAACTGGACGCGTCAGGCAAGAAGGAAAGGGTGATTCAAATTACAAGCATGCGCAGAGTTACATAAAATGCTCTAATGCGACTATCCACTGCCTGCGGCAGCGGCGTGGGAACAGTGAGAGATTTTGACTACGTCACCCAACTGTGTGACTCTTATTGTGTAGGCAGAGCGTTTAAAGCTGAATGAAGCCAGGGAAACAGGATTCACTCTGCGAAGTAGGTGCATAAACAGAATGCCTTTGTTGTCAGCCAGAATGCTTACTAACCTTTAGTTTTCCTTTAACTACTATCTTTTTTCCAGGCAGAAGGAAATAGGTAACTTCTTGAGTCACTTGATGTTATATTAAATTAAGTTTCATTTAGCTTTACTTCTACTAATTGTAAATGGTTATAAATTGTATTTTAATTCTCTTGTCCTGGTTATAATTATTCTGTGATATAACTGTCTATGTTTAAAATTTTGATAAAAACAAGTGAAAAAGAAAGCCCACACAGTTGCCCACAACTAACATAATTGTATAACTAGGGGGGGCTGTTTAAGTAGAAAATAAAAATCATGAAAATCTGCCACATGCATTGCCCCTCCCTTGCCCCTATTTGCGGACACCCATGTCTGTAAATAACAAAGAAGCAATGGATATTTATAGGTGAGAAAGGATACACACGCTTGTACTTTGTTTATGCAAGTTGAGCCCTGGAGCCATACAAGCCCCTAAGTAGTAACAGCCACGGCTTCTTTTCTACATAGAAGACAACTTGAAAAATGAACTTTTAGATAAGAAAAAAAGATTGAAATTGAAGGAGCTAAACAAGTAAAAAGTAATTATCCAAACAAACATTACTCCTCATTAACTACACTTTGAGTAGTGTTTGCTTTGCAGTATTTCCATAATTTGACCCAGCTCCATTACAACCTCAGCACAAGTGAAATATGCAATGGAACCTACCCTGATCAAATTTTAATTATCAAAAAATAATGAGATTTAAGGGCAATGTTTTACTCACTGCAATGTATGGGTCTCAAGGTGATTCATCATCACATGTAAGCAAAGCCAGGCAAATGCTTTAGGGCAAACAGTAAATATTCTAAGGTACAATGCTGAGGTTAACTGCTTCTTTCCTGCATGTCTCTGCATTCGTGTGTTTTTATATTTTCAACATAAATCAGAATTTAAAGTTCACCTTTAAAATGAACTTTTCAATTGTTCTTTTTTTTAAAATTTGAATTTTAATTATTTGCCTTCTTCTTTTGCCTCTTTATGCTTTTAAATAGAAGTTCGCTGACCCAGGCAGCAAAATAATTATTGCTCCTTTGAGTCTATGACTGTATTGCTACTTTTATTACTTATCTTTCTATCAGGCCTTCTCCTATTCATCTTCCAGTCTCTCATTCAAACCACAGGCTTGTTGTATATTGAACCCTAGCAACGTGATGCTGCTGAACTACTAAACTGCTGAGCAAAATGTCTCAGAACCGCACTGTCTACAGCATACTAAACGTTAATTAAAGGTGAACTACCCCTTCAAAGCAAATGTTAGCAATCAACTGTGCCAATTTAAATACAAATTGTGCCAATTCGAGTATGTAAACACTCTGAGAGCACAATGTTCAATGATGACTTTTATATAAAGATGATTATAGTATGTGCTTTGCTAAAGGACCCACAGTGTTTTAGTTTTTTTTTTTGTTATGGTTTTTTATGGACAAATCTTGTAGTGTGTAATGAAAGAATATGGTTATATTCCACTAATTGTTCCAGTAACTGGCCCTGTTTGGTTTCTGGTTACAACGCCCCAAACCTAGAATGTTTTAATATTCCAGAGACACCAAAATTAATTGAACATGACTCTATACTCTAACTTGTGCTTTTAAGATAGAAGTACTATACTTACAGGGGTTTCAACCATGTTCGGCTTGCTGTTTCGTAGGGTCTTTACCGCATGGAAAACATCCACCACATTTTGCCTTTTGATCATTTCACAAACAATACTTATGGCACAAAACACTCCACTTCTTCCTCCTCCGTTCCTAGAAAGCAAAGTATGGGATAAACAATTTCAATACCATTTTAACTAAAGCCCAAGAGTTACTGCAGGGATACTTTCCTGAAAATTTGTTACATGCCTCTTTATTGCTGAACAAACGGCCCCTATTAAGATACATATTCATAAATGTTACTAGTTATTATCTCTATTGAAAGAAAGGCTTGCAGTCTGATGGACTTTTTTTGTTATATTGTGGTTTTTGTGTATCACACTGCTGTGTTTTACAGTTGTCTTAGAACAGGATGAAAAAACAGACAGCAACCTAATTTGCACTGTTATTTGTACTCTAATTAGATGGGAATCCCTAACGTACTTGTAGCTAGAATAGGTTTGGATTCATTGCTTTGCTTTCCTTTAGGTTACATACATAAAAAGGCTTAGTTAAAAAAAGAATGATCAGTTTATTAACTAAATAATGTGGGCAGCTGCAAAGGCACTGATCTGTGCAACACTGATTTCCTCTATTATAATGCTGTACAAATAGCTATACTGTATTGACTGGTCATCGTTAATACCAATAAAAATCTCACTGAATCAAGCCTTGGTAAGTTCTAAGAGAAACTTGTGCAATATAAATAAATGATGATCCATATTTCCTGAAAGCTGAATTTATATTTTGACTGTTGTTAGTGTCTGAGCAAGGCTGCACATTAATATAACAGAAGGTAATTGTAAAGAGGGAGATAAGGTTATTGCAGGTGCCCAGGAAGGAAGCTGATTTGTTATCATGTTTCAAACATACAAAGGGGGATTTCCACAGGAGAATATTTGTTGTAAAGGAGATGCTGGAGCAAGTGAAAATGAGATCAGAACTCCACAAGCATAACAGCAGAAAACAGGCAACACATCAATAAATGAATGCAAAGCCACACATTTTAACTTTTAATGATGTGTCAGTTTTGCTCAGCAGCATAAATAAACACAGGAGGTCAATAAGAACATCCATTAGCCAGACTAGCCTGACAGTGACAATAAAAAGAGCCCTATAGTGGATAACTTACAGGCAGTGAATAATGGTACGTCCCTCCCCTTCATCGCATTCCTCTTGCCATTTCTCAACCTGGAGAATCAATTTCAGGAAAGATCTTTTGGAGCCTGGCACCTCCCTATGAGAAGCCCATCCTAAGTACTGGAACTGCTGCACCATCAGATATCCTTCCTGAGGCTGTCCAAAGCAAGACAGATTAAGATTAATGCAGTAGATTCATGCCACACATCTTAAACAAGTTCAAACCCCCAAACACTTGTATGCAGTTTTGAACACATCCATGCTCAGAATATCAATGTGAGGCATTTTTCTGCACAACTTAGCTGACTGTTCAATCAGGCAGATGTCTTTATATCTGTATGGCTTTGCTCCTGAATTTAAGAAGGAATGCAGTATGAACAAAAAAAGTACAAATTGTTTTCTTATCTGGATGTGGCTTTAGCTAGAAATCGAAATGCTGCATTTGTAGAATGAAAAACACAGGCCGGTGGTATACAATGTGCTCTTACTGGTCCCCAGTGCATTTTAAAAAGATGGTCCAATTTGAGGTGGTAATTTTCCTATTTTATATCTTTGATGCAAAAGACTCATTTATACACTATTTAGGCTCTGCTGCATAGAAAGCAAACCCAATATCATAGGCTTTAAATGCAACCAAATACTGGTGAAGAAACATTTATTAAATATGGGGACAATACTTATCTTCACCATTCTTATGTGCCTTGTTTGAAACTCTTAATACTTTCCAAACCTCCATGCTCAACAAGAATATCTCAATATCTAGTATATGCTGTAGCATTTCTTCCAAGTCAGGACAAAATTATAAACCACTGGATCAGCAACCTTTATTCCTCAAATTAATACCCTAGCATATAGGAGTGGCAATCTGTGGATCCCAGCAAATGCCGGAGGGGCTGCAGTTAAAAGCCACAGAGATTCACTATTTATTTATTGGGCCTGTGGGGGGCTGTTTGGGCCTCCATGTACATAAAATGCCTGGGCCTATTTAAAATTTCATTATACATAAACACTTTGAAAACATTCGGAAAACATAACTGAAAGGTTTGGGACAGGAATATAAAGAATACTCTTGTCCACAGAGCATTGTTAACTATACCATCCTCTTCGACTTTGCATCAATGTTCCAAGAAAATCTCTACAATGATATCAATGTAATAATAGTTCTTTCTACTTCCACTGTAGTTTGGTAATCTTATTTGTTAGATATATGTGTTATATATATTGAACTTAAGCATTTAAAGACATCTAGTAAAGGCCAGGTCTGGTGCTGGGGATCAAAGCTTACCCATTTTTTAATTTCATTTTGTAACATCCATTAGTATTACCATATTAATCATAGAATCTTTAAACAATGCCATGAAAAGCTGTATTGTAAAGTGTGGTATAAAGCAGTTCACAATCTCACCCTGGTCAGGTTGCATATCCTAAATATTCTGCTGATCACATCACAGTCCATTGAACACGACATACACTCCACCTGAATTGGGCCGTACCTTAGCATGCCTTCTTCAGGCCAATATTGAGGACAACCCTGTGCAAAAAGAAAAAATATTATACCTTAATCTCAAATAAATTTTAACAATGTGCTCCAAGATAATGAATAATGAAATCAGAAACCTGTGTCAGATCAACTTCACTAAGCATTACTAGAGATGTGCAGCCATAGTCATATACTAATCTCCAGAAATCTTTCACAGTGTTTGGCAATGGATGTTGTGTGACAATGAAGGCAGCTGGCTGTCTGTAGCTCTGCAAAAAGAATCAAAAGGAGGGATGTTAGACCTGCACACCAGAATTTCAACCATACCATAGCTATAATACAAACATCCATTAAGCAGATGCTTAACAAATAGGTCTCAAAAATAATGTATAGTATTCTCTCCTGTTATCTTTAAACATCAGGTTTTACATAATTTTACTTTGTCAACAAAAAATATTTTGCAGTGCACCAACTGACCCAGTCATGAAAAGAATCAGCTAGGACACACACTTATCAATGTTACAGGCAAAATTTCCCTAGACACAAGCAATTATATGAGCTTCTGACTTTTTTTTTCAACTACAGCAAACCATTACAGTGTATTTTCTTACTTCTGTATGTAATAAAAGGTGCAAAGTTGGCTACAGCTCAAAACCCTTTGAGCTACCAATTAGTAGGTAGCATTTACCATTACATTTTCTTAAATGAATGTAAATAAACAAATATGGAGGCATCCAGACCTATGAATGTGTTTATACAGAAATGCAAAGGCTATTAATGTGGATGCTAAACTGCACCATTGCAGGTACTCAAAGCAACAAAAAATGAAAAAAAAAAAAAAAACCAAAAGAATTTACTACAAGCTAGAAAAAAACAGTAATAATTGCTTGCTATTCATATTTGGCACATATTGTTCATTCTCTACTTCAGTTGTACAGGGGTAATAAGAAGAAATAAAGAGAACAGGTATCCATTTAAACTGCAGTAAACATAGCATGCATTATGTGAGGGGTAAAAAAAAAAAAGTAAAACCACTGTACAAAAAGAGCCCTCTGCAGAGGCTTCTTATATTGTTTGTCTCAACGTTGCCAGAACAAATATGTTGTCAAACACTGCAGCTAAGCTAACCCATTATAAAAGACGAAAAAGAAATCATGAGCATAAGGAATAAATGGGTGTGTTTCTGTAAAAGAATCAAAAGCCCAAACTTTATCACCGTAAGTACAGATACAGGCTGCAGTGGCATTAGCTGATCAGAGATCCTCCTAGCAAATAAGGAATTTTTCTTTCCTCAGCCCAGCTCTACTTATCTGCAGCCTACCAAGCAATCAGCAATTAACAGCACAGCTTGGATCTTCCAAGCAGCTTTGTTTAAGTGATATTTAGCTACTGAGGTGAGGAGATGTGAACTGGAAATCTCACAGCAGCACACATAATAAGCTGAGAGGGCCCCAGTGAAGCCAACTGACATCTAAGAGGAATGGCAGAAATTTGTAACTTGTTACAGAGTGCAGCGACCAAGCTAAAACCCACAGAGTGTGTCTTGATAACCTTGAACACTTTTAGTTGCTCCATTAACAACTAGAGTGAAAATAAATGGGGCATGAGAAGCCATCTTCCCAGAAGGCACGGACCCTGTAAATGACAAACAACTTGCCAATAATCCATGGGAATTTAATTTTAGTGAAAGACAACAGGGCTTTAATTACTACCCATTAATTTCCTGTTTGTATATTGAATAACTGCCATTGGTGAGGCATCAATCAAATAGTTTCATGGTGGTCATACTGAGAAACAGGGTCCCTTACATCCACTAGTGCCGCATTGATGTAATTGCTGCTTTCCCCATCGATGGTAATTAAGAAGGGCAAGCATCTGTCAGGTGGCAGTAGGTCCATGAAGCGGTTTTTATCGTGGTTTCTTGGCAGGCAGGCTATGCTGCAGTCTTCTGCTTGAAGCCGTGGGGTCACGGAATTCAGGGTCTAGAAGAAAGAAATTTATTATCACCAGTGCTCTAAATGATCATCATGACAGTAACACCTGCTTTAGTCTGCAGGCTCATTGCTACTAGAAACTGCAGTGATTTTAGTAGAAAAACTGGAATTGCTCTGCTTATCACAAACACATTTTTTATTCTACAAGTGACAGGGAACCTTTGTATTATTCTAATAAACAAAGTTCCACTATTGTGATGCTAAACTTTCTTTAAGTGTCTCTTAAACTTAAAAACCAAAATCTCAAAATGTATAAACTGGTTGGAAAACAGACAAGTACATTTTTGGCTAAATAAATACAAGTGAGGCATCACATACATACACACTCACGGTGCATCACACATGATTATGCATGCATTAGCAGCCTTAGAAATGCAGTGGCAAAATGTTAGGATTTACCCAAGATTTTGAAGGAGGAAGAAGGCTACTCATAAAAGAAGAGCAGAAAACTGGAGGTTAGATAAAGCAAATTAAAATGCAGAACAACCAAGAAAAAATGCCACAAAAACATGCCAGACTTATCAAAGGCAACATAATCCAAGCAGTGGACACATATCTTTATTAACGGAAAGGGCAGAAGGGAGTGCACATATTTGGTGGATTTACTAGAGGAATCAGGCTTACTGAAGCACCTGGCAAACAAAGATGCCTCCTTTTTCCTATAGAAATGAATGTTGTGATGTGTATACCATTTGCTTTAATAAACCCCATTGCATTATGAAATGTTGTTTCCTGCTCTAAACAGAGTATAGTATCTTCATCTAAACTACCTGTGATCTGTTATAATCCTCTCAGGCCTCCTAATATTTTACATGTACCCAGGCCAAGCCCAGTTATGCAAAGTCAAGCACTGATCCTTCATCCACCCAAAACTCATCCTCATGTAATAATGCCCTATCTGAAATCAGTCTGTGAACTTGGTTGGGGCTAGTGAAATACCACTGATTTACAAAACCACTTACAGCAGACTGTATGTATGCCCTACTTAGGGGTTTTCTTTGTTTTGGATCCAGACCTTTAGATATAGGACATAGCAATAACATATGATACATACTGTACATGTTGGTTTGGAAATGAGGAAAATAGGAGGAAAATAGAAGAAAGAAAAAGTGCTTACTGCTAATACCTGGAATTCATCTTTGAGATGCGACGAGTTGGTTTGGGAATCTATTCGAATCATGTCAAAGTATGCAGCTTTGAATTCACACACAGGAATGGCAGTCTCGCCACATAAGCAGGCTTCTAGAATGGCATCATGAATAAAAATATACTGTTCCTGCAGAGGAAACACAGCCACCAGCATAGGGGAGAACACAGGATTCTTAGTCTGGGCATGTACAAGATGTCCTTCTCTTGCATTTACAAACTCCTCTTACTGATTTTACAATAAACATATATTTCTATATAGAAGACGATCACGTTAGGTTACATTGTAAGTGTACTACTAGAATATCCTTCCCAGAAAAACAGGCTTTCTGATTTCTGGCAAGTAAAGACAACCATTATGTATATCAGAGTTTGCAGAAGTTGGAGAAGAGGTAGATAAGCTTCAGCAAAGAAGAACATAAAAATATAAGCTATTTACCTCAGTCTGGACCATATTGATACGGCGTGAGCGTAAAGCTTTCACACAGTTATAGATATCAACGACACCTTCTCTTTCTGCCATGTCCAGCATGATGTCAATGACAATGTAACATCCAGTTCGGCCTGCACCAGCGCTGCAATGTTCATATAAAATAACTTAACTCTTGATATTCTCCAGTTAAAAGTTAACAGAAAAAAAATGTTTCTATTAAACCCCTTAGCTCTGCTAAGTAATTATGTCTAGCTCCAGTAGTTTAAATACATTTATAGGACCCCTTACCCCGAATGATTTTCTTTCTACCGAAAATTCCTTTTCCCTCAGTCCCAAAGGCAGCACTTAAATAAAGAGATGCTCCAACCTATAGGTAAGAAAAACACAGCCCCCCAAAGTTTCCCACACCCTATAAGAACTCCCCTCTCCCACTTCTCTAGTGATTTTATAATAAAAACCACAAAGACACAGAAGGCCAAGAGAAAAATATATTTAAGGGAGGGGTTATGTACTGCCTTTGGGACTAAGGGAAAAGGAGCTTTTGGTAAGTAAAACATTCATAGTTTCCCTCGCTTCACAACAAGCAGCACTTACATAGAGAGTTCATAGAAGTAACTTAGGGAGGGTCATAAATCTGCATGGAGGGAATCTCTATCGAGTAGCCTTCTGTTAGAGTTTAAAGTACCCATCTGTCAGATGCAGAAAAGGATTTGTTACTAAAGTCTGGATGAACTATATCCTGGAAGGCTTTCACTTACCAGAAAAGAAAGATCTCTTTCTGAATCCCCTATTATACTTCGGGTCCTGTCACGTTTTATAAGAGGAGCTCTTTAAGGCTACATCTGCAGCCCAGAGCTTGGTTCAAATTGCTCTGATTACTAAGGTGCTGTCGCCGTCTCTCCAGCACATCCAGAGAATTCAGCAAGCAGGATGTAGAACAGATAGGAGGGACTAGCAACTGTATTTATCTTGTTTCTATCTGTATTTATTGTTGTATTTTGTATTTATCTATTATTATCTTAATAATCCCGTTTGTATTAATGTATTCTACTGTACAGCGCTGCGTACATAAGTAGTGCTTTATAAATAAAGATATACATACATACATACATACTAGCAGGGTTTTGGTGGAACTTCTCAATAAATCCGTCTGAAACTCAATCCTTATTTAAGCGCAATCCTTCTATATTTAGAGCAGTATAATTCACTGGTAAATTCTTAATTTTTGTATGATATGTTTCCTTTAATATTGGCACATTACCAGGAGTATTCCCCCTGTACTCCCCCCTTCTGAGGCTCTTTTCCAACTAATTCACACCTTAAGAGACCTGGCCACAGATGCAGCAGTCACCAAATAGGATTTCCTTAAGGCTGCCTCTGCCTTCTTATCCATTGGATCTCTTTGAACTGTCTTCCAAGGGAAGAGTAGTTCTTTTAACAGTCTGAGCTATAGGAACATTGACTTTAGGTGGGTTATCTCATATGTGTCTTCCATATCTGAGCATTCACCCTCTTCCGTATCAGAATGTATTTTGATTCTTGACGGACCTTCATTAATTGAGGTATCTGAAGACAATTCCTCATACAGTGGGCAAACTGAACTAGGATTCTGTATTTATTAAGGACTCTATAGTCTGCTGAATTATGCCCTTTCATGAAGGACATTAAATCAGAAGTAGTAGCAGTTCAAAGAGCAGCTGGAACATAACTTTTCATCCACTAGGAGAAAAAATCTGGTATTACATCCAGGACAATTAGTTAATTCTCTCTCCTTCTGTGGTTCTTTTTTGTCTTTAGTCAACTCCTTAACAGCATCTGTACTTCTCTTCATCTTTTGACTTGCTCTTAGGTTCTATCTTTTCAGGACAAGTTGCAGCCATCCTTGTATAAAGATTGCTAGCAGAGAAAATAATCAGCCTGACTAAAGAGTAATTAATCCTCTAAGGCTGTTGAACAGGAACTTACTGGGTCTGCCGAGACCACTTACGAGCGGGATTTTCAGTAGTATTCACCCGGGTGTGGCCACAAGACTCCATTCTCTCTGCCTAATAAGTCATCATCCCAGAAGTCCTGTCACCTGTTCAGACATCATTGCTAGCCAATCACCTGCATGTGACATCAACCAAAGTGCGCACCAAGGAAGCGCCCGGCAAGCATCTATACAGAACATTAAGCTCCCTACCAGACATCTCAGTCTGAACCCACTTCAGGATCTTTCCTGCATTATGTGAGTAAGCCAATACACTGCCTGCTTCCTACGGAGTGGCACCCATGCAGCACACAATGATAATGGCCTGTTGAACTAAATCAAACAGAGCTGTGATATATCCTCACCTGGAGTTAGAAAACACTAAGAGGAGTAGGGAAGAGGGAAGTTCTTATAGGTTGTGGGAAGACTTTTGGAGTGGTGTTTTTCCTACCTACAGGGTGGAGCATGTAAGTGCTGCCTGTTGGGATGTGAGGGAAAAATCATTAACACATTCAATAAAACCGATTGTTTTGCCTCCAATAAAGATTAATTATATTTTAGTTGGTATCAAGTACAGCCTACTGATTTATTATTATAGACAAAAAGGAAATCATTTTTTAAACTGTAAATTGTTTGATTAAAATGAAGTTTATGTGCGACATGGCTGGAACTAGGGGTGTGGAGAGGAGGCACCTGCCAAGGGTGCAATGGTGGTGGTGGGGGAGGGCTAGGCACCTCCTCTGCCTAGACATCCCCTCACCTGCACTTCTCACAGGACAATCCTGTTCGTTCTCACATCCATGTGAGGGAGGGGGGTGAGGGGTTTCTGCATAAAGGATATTATATATTTTCATTTTTCCCACTTTGATATCCTGTAATAGGTGCCTATTAAATGGCTTAATACCTCTTTTGGTTTAAAGTGAAACTTTGTTTCCATAATCTTTCCACAATTTCCAGACCTGAATTACTTTTTTGCCATGATTGCTACTGAAGTTAATGTTTTGTAAGTAGGTTAAAAAGATGATATATATTATATAGAAGCTTTTCTGAATGTTTATACAGGTATCGGACCCCTTATACGGAAACCCGTTATCCAGAAAGCTCCGAATTATGGAAAGCCTGTCTCTCATAGACTCCATTTTAATCAAATAATTCAGAAATGTAAAAATGATTTCCTTTTTCTCTGTAATAATAAAACAGTACCTTGTAATTGATCTCAACTAATATATAAATAATCCTTATTGGATGCAAAACAATCCTGCTGGGTTTAATTAATGTTTTATTGATTTTTTAGTAGACTTAAGGTATGGAGATCCAAATTACGGAAAGACCCCTTATCCGGAATACCCTTGGTCCCGAGCATTCTAGATAACAGGTCCTATACCTGTACTTTGCTTAGACCATTTACAGCATTTAATTATATTAAAGGTATAATTAAGTGTGTGCAGGGAACATTCCTACCATATTTCAACTTGTTGTGTGGGAGCTGCCAAACAGCTTACCTATCCTAGTTGATTCCCAATGACCAGCACTTAAGTGTATGGATTTAATTGTTCAGCCAAGGCATGCAGCGTGGCAGGCTTATACAACTCAAAGTATGAAAGTATAGTTTATATTAAACATATTAGGGCAATCTGACATAATATTGCTTGCCTGAGGTAAGACATACTGCATAAAAAGGTACAGGTATGTGACCCATTATCCAGAATGCTCAGTACATGGGGTTTTCCAGATAAGGGGTCTTTCCATAATATGGATCTCCTACCTTAAGTCTAAAGATTGTAAAGGGTAATTCCAAGCGCACCGGACGACAGGATATCTTAGACTATCCTGTTGTCCGGTGCGCTTGGAGTTACCCTTTACAATCTTTGGATTTTCTACCTTGGCTACGGGTTCGGGGCCCTGAGCACCCGGCCCATTTTTGGACTATGGTGAGCCTTTATTCATCGCTTATCAGATCTTTCTGTTTTCTACTTGTGCGATAGACCCGGGGTATGAACACCCGGGTCTCTTCTTTATATTTGGTACAAATTGATTTCTGCCGTTTGAACCAGCTGAATAGATTAATGCTTGGTTCTTAAATTAATTTAATATTTACATTTATTTTTGAGCGAGTTTATTTTTTGAGTTTCCTACCTTAAGTCTGCTAATAAAATTATTTAATCAGTAATTAAACCCAATAGGATGGTCTTGCATTCAATAAGGATTCATTATATCTTAGTTGGGATCAAGTACAAGGTACTGTTTTATTATTACAGAGAAAAAGGAAACCATTTTAAAAACTGTGAATTATTTGATTAAAATGGAGTCTATGGGAGATTACCTTCCCGTAATTCTGAACTTTATGGAAAATGGGTTTCCGGATAAGGGGTCAAACACCTGTACACAATTAATATTGCCTAGCTCGTTAACATAAAGGCTAAGTACTTTTCTCCGTACATTTCAGGTGCAGTATATCTTCTGTATCTTAATCAAATGCTTTATAGAAAGTAGTAGGTCTCCACTATCTAATGCTCTAAAGAATTTTATGGATTTTATTTACCCAGTGAGACACTTGTATCTTCTCCTCACTCTTGTAGGAAGAGCACATAGAGGAGATAAGAAGTCTCAGCACTGGGCTCTCCAGTTTCCAGTAGAGGGTTGAGGTTAAAGGTTTTAATAGAGGTTTTTATTCAATTCAATGGTAGGCAGCCTCAGAAATGACAGGCATTTCTCTGCTGGTGGAAATACATACACCTTCTGTACCATGGCATTTAGAAACCATATCTGACAGTAATGCATACTAATCACAGCTGCACAGTAAGACTGCTAGTTACAGTACATTAAAATCCACTTGTCTGAAATTCTGCTTAGAAGTAAATGGCAAAACACCAATATGAATGAGGCCGTATGTATTTCTTCCCACTGCTAATCTGGCAGCATCTGGTGGAAATTCTATTGTGGCATCTGTAGCAGCGGGAACAGTTCAGTAACAAAGTCAACAGACTGTGTATTCTCTAAAGGCTTAAAAAGTAATACCAACCTGCAGTGAACCACGATAGGACCAGCACTTGGAGGATTTGACAACTTCACTCGGCGAATGAATGACAAAAGACCCGTGGCATGATAAGGAACACCATGGTCTGGCCAGCCAGTGAAGTGGAACTGTTTGACTTCACGGATCTCATTGTACCCTCTCTGTAAATTACAAAATATTATAATTGAGTTTATGATAGCTGGAAATATTCTCACAAAAAGAACTTTGGGGTGCTCCCAAGAAAGAAGAGATGCCAGTAAAAATCAGAAAAGCCCCATCGTTTTGAAAGAACCCAATAAAGCAAGAAATGCATTAGTTGTTACTGAACCCAACCTGATGTACAACAGCACTATAACAGTATGAAGCCATGATTCAAAAATGTCTCTTGATGCCTTTATAATTTTGAATTGGTCCACAACACTACCAATTGCTGTATGCTTGGGGCCTTGCCAGGGTCGTACTTGGCTAAAGGGAAACCAGGAAAAAACCCTGTGGGCCTTGCTACATGTCGATACCTGTGGAGAGCAGGGTGCACAGGGGGGCTGGCATCAGGATGGCAGTGCACAGGAGCGACTGGTGTGGACCCTGATAGCCTGAACACCCCAGTCTGACGCTGGGCCTTATTATGTACCAATTTTGCTGGCCAGTCCCCATTCATTGACCCTAATTTGAAGGGGCAAAACAAAGGAGGTGGAGCTCAAGAAGGATGCCTGTGTGCAACTGGGGGTGACCACAAATAAGGAATGGAGTATAGTAAAAACAAGTGGAACCATGGTTGAATAAAGTGTTCTACTATATATGTGTAAGAATAACAATTAACCATGCAAAATAAGAACCTAGCAATACTAGCCTCAATACTCTTCAAATGTTGCAGCAGAATTTAAAATGCCTATGCTAGTAAAGACACACAGGGAGTGCGCTATTTACAGTCTGGCCAGTAGATTGCTTTAAAAGAACAATTCTGTTGCTCACTAGGAGAATAATGGAGTCATGTACCACAACAAATTTGTGAACATTACTAAAACTACTGAAGGACTCAAAGTAGTGAACACTCTAAAGAATGCCAAAAAACCCTTAAACAAACAAAAACATAATTTCATCCAGAAAAAAAACCACACACAGCAATAACAGAATAACGCTGATTTTTGGTTCAAAGGCTTCTGTATATTTACATATTATTAATCAGCCTTAATACATTTCAGTTTGCTTTTTTTCTGCTAACCAAGCTTTGTATTTTATTTTCCATAATTAAGCGAAGAACATTCCTGGTATACTTATTCCCAGTTTTAGCTATAATTGACACTGGCATGGTAATTGCTTCCCCTGAAATTTTAAGAATGAAAATCTCCAAGCATCACAGGTAGAGAATGTCAAGCATCCCATTTTGGGTTAAATTCTACTTAGCAGGTACCTCTTGTCAACTGATTTTGTACATGGATAAAACAATTTCTGTATAGCAGTATTTACTCACATTAGTGATGGTGCTGTCTGCAAACAGAAACCACTAAAATCATTGGAAAATCTCCATAGTTACATTGCAAAAAAAAAAAAAAAATCTATCTTATAATGGTTTATCCCAGCCCCAAGCACTACATTATTAAATCAATGGAAAGACCAGCAATAAACTGCTTCCTTATCTATCATGATCTAGTTACTTTAGTTCATCTAGCTAGCAACGAAATGGCAAAAAAAGCTATTTTATATATATATATATATATATATAGCAATATCTGTCGTTGTCCTTGTTCCAGTGTATTGTTTTGGTACTAGCACGCAGATTTTGTTGCTGCATATAGTGTGCACCCTTTGTACTATTTTATTTTGTATAAAAAAAAGTAAACATTAAGTGCAGATTTAACTGGGCTACAATCAAAATAATTGAAATGTTTATTTTGTGAAAAAAAAGTCAGAGCTATAGGGACAGAGGGCCCATAATATACTGACAGAAAGCTAACAGCTTATTGGGAAACTTACCCTTTCCAATGTGAATGTCCGTATTACATACTCAGCAAGTGGTTCCATTTCCACACAAGATACTTTAAAGTCACCATAAACCTCAGTGTCGTCAGGCCAGTACTTGTAACATTTTACCTGTATCCATTTCAGATAAATATGAAATTTGTTAAGTATGTTAAGATCAAAGAAAATATACACCATACAAAAAAAGGTTATTAGAAGAATTCTCCACAAAGCTCTCAGATACTTCAAGAGGCTTTTGGAATATTTTGGGGGATGGGGTTGAGGAGAATTGTCTTTTATAATATATGGGCCAAAATCTTCAATCCAGCAATAAAAAAAAAACGTTATTCATTACCCATAAAAAAGAAAACACAAGTAATGAGTGTAAGTATGCGTTTTCTTCAGTTACTGACAGTGACATTTCCCAAATTCCCCATAGTGAGTGGATGTTGCTCTAGATATACAGCCCCATAAGCTGAGTAGCAGTTGCCTGAAGGCCCTATGCAACATTACATACTCTGTCTGATCTTGTTTTTCACACCAGTCAGTCATGTAACTTAACCCAAAGGCTGCTACTTGGTCTAAGTAAACCAGTCTCAACAAATTAGTGTACATATATATATGATTGCATGTAGCTTTGTAAAGACTGATATTCTATAGACTCAAACATCCATTCTTTGAGAAATACACAGGACAATTGCCTACAGGACAATGGTGTACTCTTAAGTCTTACTCACCCTGCCTACTTCAACAAGGTTTGTAACCATAACCACACAGGCAGACTGTTCCTGCCATATCATCCTCCAGAAATCATATACTGTTTCATGAACTGGACCTGCAAAAACAGATAAACATGATTGCTGGTGCTGCATTTCATTCCTTTACAGAGAAGACTTAAAAAATATTAACCTTGATTCAATTTTACTGACCATAAAAAATATATATTTAAAGGAGAAGGAAAGTCATTGTAGCATTTTACTGCCAACAGATTTGCAACATTAGTGCCACATAGAACACTATATTTAATCTGCAGAAAGCGTGATCATACCTGAGTAAAGAGCCCTAGAAGCTTTCTCTGTTTGTTTAAGATTGCAGCTGCCATTTTAACTTGGCCTTTATAGCTTCCTGCTTGCAGCTTAGCCCTTATAGCTCAGATAACACATTCCTAAGGGTGGAGGGAATGAGTTTTATGAAGTCTTATGTGATGGGAGAGAGGAGAGAGCTGCCCAGACTCTGGCTCCTGAATTAAGGATTTTTCTGAGAGAAGAAGTCAGATATCTTAAGAACATGTTTAGAAAAAATGAGACAAGAAATCCTGTTTCTTTTCATAGAGGACTCAGTACAGCATTACTGTGAGTGCTTATGGCTGTATTTACATAGACCTTTCTGATAAAGCTTACTTAGTTTTTACCTTTCCTTCTCCTTTAAGGTCCATAACGAGACCACTTTCTGAACCAATTTCAAGCTCTTATATAAGGAAAGACAACATGTGTATAAAGTAAAGTTGTTACCACTATGAAGAATATTGAAGTAGACTATGTCCCTTTAATATTATATGCTCATTTTGTATTTCAAACAGCAGCTAGTAAGAGAGGGTTAATGAGGCAATTTACTAAATTATCTGGCAAAGCATTTCATCATATTCAGCTGAACCAAAATGTAGTTATCTTTCCTGACGAGCATCAATTTAAAAACAAGAAGTAATGACTAGACTGTGCACCAAGAGGTGTGAGCAAAAATGCAAATGTTTTACCTTGAGTGGCAATGTAGTGACTTGGCCGCTGATATCCCTGAAAAAACACGCAAAAGATCTTTCAGTTCTTAATTCTACAAATATGCAAATATGAACATCTATTCTTATACATCTACTACAGTCTCTGTACATAATAATTAGAATGACTTCATTTTGATCGCACTAGAAACATGGTCAGCAAACATCATGTGCCAAAATTGACTTTTCTGGCTGTAAAGACAAATAGAAAACAGGTGTTTTAAATGCACACTGGCACCAAAAGTGATGCCCCATTCAGCATCATGGGCAATGTAGTAATAGGTGCAAAATGTATTCTAGGTCTAGTAAATCATTACAACCAATTATATATTTGCTTTAATGATTGGCTGCTGTGACCCACAAAAACTTGACAAAACACTGCACCTACCCCATCACAGAATAATTGAATCAATGATGCCAAATCAACATGAATATCTCTCAACAGCACCAAATTTAGTTTTACGATAGTGATTTCCTAAGTTTAAAAGTGGGGATGATATTTATTGTAACTACTGTAATTATATTACAAAGTTTGTTGGTTGGTCTCTGTGTGAGAATTGGATCTATTTGGAGTAGTCTGCAGCCTTATATACAAAAACCAGGGGGCAATGTGCAAAGTGTTGTTTGTACTTCCCAGGTTGCCATAAGTGTTATGCCAAAAGTGCAGCTCTTCTCACTACTAGAATGGAGTGTAAAGAGTTTTGAATTTGGCAATGCTGCATTCAGAGGGGGCAGGTGGTGGGCAGCACATGGTCTCCCTCTAGCTTGTGAGTCTTTGCAAAACTACTCAAGTTCTGTCACTTTTATGGGGATCATAAGTGAACAGCTTGGTTATTTGCGCAAGCGCTTTTCATATCCTGGTCTGCAGATTTGCCAATTTTCGCATAAATTGGGAGACATGCCGGAAGTTCATCTGCAACGATGAGGGCAGACAGGCAAGGGCAAGCTTTATCCTTGCATGCTGCCTGGAATCCAAATGTGCATCATGCCTTTTTCACTCTAGTACAGTGGAAGCTGTTAACAAGAAACAGTTCGATGTAGGGGGTTTTAAAGCAGTTAATAGAGTTGTGTGTCTGCTTTTGCTTCTTCAGAAGAGTGTCATTTCACGCAAAACGTTATATTCTGGTATGCCTTCTGTCTCTTCATGCACCCGTGAGTAGCCTGCAACTGAGCAGGAGTTTTATTCAATAAAACACTGTCAGTCTTTTGGCTTCTTTATCCTTTTATAAGCATACTTGTTTGTGAGGATTCACCCTAACTCCTCAGAATTCAGGTTTTGGATCACATGACATTTGGCATTTACCTCACTGGGTCTGGTAAATGGGCACACATACCAAATTATGACAGGTGGAGGAACTTGATTTTTTTTGCTTGCACTGAGCATGTTACTTGTTCATTTATATATATCGTTTTGCACTACAGTTTTGTTCCTTAAATGTATTACACTATATCATCCTGTTGTTTAATTTTTTATGTGCTTCATTTCTTCCAAGATTTCACTTTATTTTATTGAGTTCATTCTACTCCATACCCTCACAGACCTTCCAGGGAGTGCTGTACAAAATCTTTGCCACAGTATGATGCTCATGCCACCACCATGGTGGAGATGGTGTGCAGTGTTTGGCTCACACCAAATATGGCATTCAGTTCACTTTTGGTCTTATCATACCATAGAACAGGGGTCTCAAAACTCGCGGCCCTCGGTACAGTATTTTGTGGCCCGCACCAACGCCTTCTCAAAAGCAATGAATGGATCGCGATTTTTATTGCGATTCAAGGGATAATGCAAGGCACGGCGGGCGGGAGCTGCTGATTGCGGAAATGACGTTATGCCATCATAACAGTTATTATGGGAAGACGTTCTGTGTGCACAATTAGCTGCTAAGGAGCTAATTGTGCACACAGAACGTCTTCCCATAATAACTGTTGTGATGGCATAACGTCATTTCCGCAATCAGCAGCTCCCGCCCGCTGTGCCATGCATTATCCCTTGAAAGCCAATTTTTTGTGAAATCCATTATGCAGCCCAGCCTCATCCTGACTTTGCCTCCTGCGGCCCCCAGGTAAATTGAGTTTGAGCCCCCTGCCATAGAACCTTCATTCCAGCTGACTTTGGTCTCCCACATCTTCTGGCATACTGAATCAGAGACATCATGTGAGTTTAGTTAACTGTGGCCTTCTTTTTTCGACTATCATATAAATTTGCAACTGGTAAAGTGTCTAGACAACAGATGTTGTTTGTATAGTCCAACCTCTGTATGATGCAGAAAGAGAAAAACAGTTTTGCAGCTGGATATCAGCATACAAAATGGTATTTATTCACACTTTTTTGGTATATTGGGGGTTTCTGTGTTGTGTGGGATTCTTTCACAAATTTTGGTTTTGAAGCTGGAATTCTCTTTTAATTTAATCACTATACAGATATGTTTGAAAGTATATTTTTGGTTGATCAGGGTGCAAAAAAATCTAAATTAAATCCACTGTGATTTAATTTTCTATAACAATAAAGCATAAACAGTTCCAAGGGGGGGGGGGTGAATACTTTTAAATAGACACTGCACATATTTTGGCTTTGGCTTGAATTTTTCTATACAAACTTTTACTTCTGTACCAAACAGAAGCTATTCTCTAATGGAAATGAGTGTGACTTCTTGTCACTCACTAAACTTCAATTACATTTATATGAATGAAGTTCCAACAAGCTGCATGCAGGGAGATGTTAAAGCAGCTGTTTGAACCAGCATTTGTACAGTCAGAATAAGCCAGTTTAGTTACTCTCCAATACTTTGCCAAAAAATGTCCAAGTAGAAACAAAAGCACCTAAATATTAACTATGTATGATCTTTTTTTTTTTTTTTTTTTACAAATTATTGTAGTTCACAATTCCTATTATTCATCTTGCTAGAATATCTCATTCAGAGGGGAACTGTGTGCTGAATATGGCAAAGTATTTCTGATTATACCTGTATGGTATTTTGAGGTTTTGATTAAAAATATGTTAATGAGCCAAAAAAAAAGGTATGCAACTTAACAGGTAGAAAGAATGAAACAATTAATCTATGAGAAAACACAATCCATGATGGCTTTGCTACCACTGAAGAAGAGTTGCTTGCAAGGGAATATGATAATTCTTTAAAGATACTGATATGTAGAGGTAGATTTATCAAAATGTGAGTTTAGAGCATAATTCATAAAAAAACTACCATTCTATTCAGTCCTATGGGATTTTTAAAAGCGTATGTATTAATGGGTGAAGGATAGAACTAGCCATTTGATAAATACTCTTTTAAAAATCCTATAGGAATGGAATGGGTTAGTTTTTAGATATTAAGCTCTAATCTGACCCTTAGGGGCACATTTACTTACCCACGAACGGGCCGAATGCGTCCAATTGCGTTTTTTTCGTAATGATCGGTATTTGGCGATTTTTCGGAAAATTATTGCGACTTTTTCGTAGCCATTCCGAAAGTTGCGAAAAATGTTCGGATTCATTCATGCTTCAGTATGGTGACTTTTCTTGGGTCAGGTTGGAGCTGCAGGGTGCCATTGAGTCCTATAGGAGGCTTCCAAAATCATGCTAAGTCTGAAAGTTTCGCCCGCCGCTTACGAGCGCTCAATATGAAAAAGTCGCGACAAGATACAAGAAAATCGTTATGGCTACGAAAAACTCGAGTTTTTTCGTGAAAATTTTATTGGTAACGCAAAAAGTCGCGTCAATTTCCGAAAAGTCGTAAAGGCGCCGAAAAAAATCGCAAAAAATACGAAAAAGTCGCAAAATGTTCGTTTTCCAATCGGAATTTTTCCAATTCGGATTCGAATTCGTGTCTTAGTAAATCAGCCCCTTAGAGTGCATTAGACAAACAGAGAAAATGAAATGTTAAATCACCTCATACGACAGGAAGAAAAACACTTTTACTTGAAACAAGGCTGCAGAATGCCCTACCATGTGTTGCTGCAATTGTAGATTCCCTTAATGCCTTGTACTTGTCAGTTGGACATCTTAAACAAATAAGGATACTCTAATATCCAATCTAATATACTTTTGTTTTCTTTTATGGCAGTGTGTATGTGCATGTGTTTGGAACTGTATGTGTGTTAATTTAATAGGATAAGGTGTGTAGAGTGAGCAAGTTTCTGAATCTGTTGGCCAGTTGCCTTTTTAACCTAAATTAACAGTGTAACCATACTGTAAAATGTGACAATAAAAAAATAAAAGTCCTGCCATTCTGTGGACAATTCCTATTTCTGTCAAGAGACCCACAATGATCCAAGATAGAAAGGGAATGATGGGAACTATCATAGAAAAGAATGATTGAAGGGGTTTTTCACCTTTGAGTTAACTGTAAAAGAATAATATTTTAAGACAATTTGCCATTCTTAATTCTATAACATAAGAGTTAACTCGAAGGTGAAACACCCCTTTAACACCAGCAAAAATCTTTGTTATATGTTACACTGGCCTTTAGTTTTAGGGCTAGTGACATACTTAAATGTTTTTTGTTCAGATGTTATGTTGTTCACTTGAAAAAGGGCTTTGCCCAAAACGTGTAGTGAAACACACTAATAAACACTAATTGCAGCAAAGCCCTCCATTACCTTTATCTTATATGATGTCTACATAAAATTAGTGCTACAACAGGAGCACAGGAGTGATAGCCTGCTTGAATGAGGTAGCTGAACTGGAATACTGGCTTTGGAAAGATTCTAGTGACATACTAGGCATTTCCCCATTCGCATAAAAACACAAGTATTTAAATGGTCTTTCCCCTGTCTCTTGTCCTATGTTCTGTTTGCAGTGACAGGCATGGCATCTGTCTGTAACGAGACACAGAGGAGATGTTAGCATGAATATTCATGCTGAGGTACACTACGTGTGTGTGAAACATAATGCTGAAGAACGCAGCTTCTCCTCTGGCTGAGTTTCCTTTTCCTCTTTGTGGAGAAGCCTCCCTCTGCTTTAACTTGTCTATTAAGTATGTAAAGAATGTATTTCACATACATAGGAAATTATTGTTTGCAAGTTTCATTATATTTGTCTGCACTAGGACAGGCATAAATAATTTCCCACTCTGCTCGCAGTCACTCATCAGATTTAATAAAACTATAAATAATTGCCATTATATGCTTTATTATTTCATGGCAATTAATAACATCAATACATTATATAACAATATTTAAACTATACTTGTCTATCCAGCAACTGGAAATACATTTCCTTGCAGCAACAACCTCATACAGGTATGGGACATGTTATCCAAAATGCTCAGGACCTGGGGTTAATGGAACATGAGCTCCTCCAGTAATTTGGATCACAGTAATTGAAGTTCAAAATTATTGAAACATTAAATAAACCCAACAGGATTATTTTGCCTTCAATAAGGATTAGTTATATCTTAGTTGTGATCAAGTACAAGGAGCTGTTAAATTACTAAAAAGAAAAAGGAAATAATATTTAAAATTTTGTATTATTTCATTAAAATTAAATCTATGGGAAAGTCAATGGCCTTCCCGTTATTTGGAACTTTCTGGAAAATGCACCCAACGCCTGTACACTGCATTCTAAATAACATGTGATACGCTTAGATGCTTAGATAATATAAGATGGTTGGTCTGTTACTTCTAAAAGTAATTATAATAACCACACAAAGATATCTTCAAATTTGTTTCTCTGAGATGTCAGAGTATGACACATACCGTAGTAACACAATACCCAGTATTCTAAATGCTTAAGCTACGGTCACACAACCCCAAACTGCAGCATTACTCAAATTTGGCCCAGAAGCAAATGAATCTTTTCCCCCTGTCCTTTGCAGGATGGAGTGGCTTACAAAAGGTTTTGATCTTTAAGGGCAGTGGTACACGGGGAGATTAGTCAACACCCCCCCCCCCCAACAAATCTTCTTTGTTGCGGTCGACTAATCCCTCCGCAATGCCATCCCACCAGCTAGAATGTAAATCGCCGTTTCCCGAAATTGTCTGCGGGCCATTGCAGCACCGCGTATGCCATCCCACTGGCGATTTACATTCTAGCCGGTGGGATGGCATTGCGGAGGGGATTAGTCGACCGCGACAAAGAAGATTTGTTGGGGGGGGGGGGGGTGACTAATCTCCCCGTGTACCACTGCCATAAATGCCTAATATCTTCTTGTTACACCAATTTTGTTTCAGAAACACAGAGCCAATGATCATATTAGATTCATTGTATCCAAGCAATACAGATCAGGGAATATGCTTAAAACTTGTGATAGAAAATGTGTTTCCTGTGAGCAACTTTTTAACTTCAGATATGCAGATTGTGGTATGGGTATAGGGTATGTCACAGTAACAGGGAAGTTCCCTTTAATTCTGCCTTTATCTCTCATTGGCATCTTTTATGGGCTTATTTAGCAATTTTCGAGTTTGTAAATTCGATTTTGTTTTTCTAAATTGAATAAACTAACAGCATATCGATTGCACAAACACTAAAAATAAGACTTATATCATAACGTAAAATCAAACTTGAACGTTAATATATTATCCCCTTTTTATAAACCCGCTTTGAGGAATATAGATCCTACATTAAAAGTACAATTAAGAGATTTATGAAGGGAGAATTAAAGGGAGATGTAAATATTATGAACAATGGTAATTGATTATATACCAAGATTAAGGACAGCTGGTAACAGGGAACAGCAGTTCCTACAGAACACTTTTGCACATACACACTTAATACCTTAAAACCACAGGAACTAAGGGTCAGATTTACTAAAACTTCATAATTTCTAATTTTTTTATTTTCAAACTCAGCGAAACTCGTTTTCCTGAATGTCTAATATTTACTAAAATAATTTGCACGGAAAAGTCGCTGTAAGAAAGGTCATAAAAACCTCAACTTTTTCGAATTGCCACCACGAAAATCCTGATTTTATTGAATTGTGGCTCCGTCAAATCAAAAAGTCGAGATTTTCAGACAAAACCCAGAGAAAGACAAAAGAAAAAACTTCAGAAAGGGAAGGGACCTTTGCAGTGTCGGACTGGCCCACCAGCATACCAGGAAAACTCCCGGTGGGTCCAGGAGTCAGTGGGCCCTCCTGCTCCTGACCATTTGGCCTGTTTCTTGGTCATTCCCTATTTCTGAAAGAGGAGAAATAGATATAAGGATAGATGCTAGCATGTAAATAAAAGAGACTTGGAGAATAAAGAGGTTGGGTGAGGAAAGGAGGAAAAATAGTTTGGAGAGTGGGCCTAGGGTTTAAGGTTTTCTGGCGGGCCCCTGTGGTCCCAGTCCAACACTGGACCTTTGCCATTGACTTCTACATGGATAGGATTTTTTATTGTGAGAGCTGTGTAATTTCCTCCCTCAACCAGTTGTGCTGGCTGATATATTATATAGCTTTACGAAGGGGCTGGATGGCTTTTTAGCAAGTGAAGGAATACAGGGTTATGAGAGATAGCTCTTAGTACAAGTTGATCCAGGGACTGGTCCGATTGCCATCTTGGAGTCAGGAAGGAATTTTTTCCCCCACGACGGCAAATTAGACAGGCTTCAGATGGGTTTTATAACTTCCTCTGAATCAACTAGCAGTTAGGCAGGTTATATATAGACATTAAGTTTGAACTTGATGGACGTGTGCCTTTTTTCAACCCAACTTACTATGTTACTATGAACTCAGCAAGTTTAATCTGGCGAGTTGTCAAATTTGGATTTTTAGCGATTTAGACATATAGTTAATCTCTGAAAAGTTGCAGCACTTTTCTCGAGTTCCCTGGATTTGCTGTTTTCTGTTGACTAAAAAAAATATTTCATTTTGTTGCTACCAATAATTATTATATCGTTAGTAAGCTATGTTATTCCTGAGGGTTACACAGCAATACTAACAAGCTTTGCATAGCAATTCATCTGCTCGGCAGCCTAAACCATCTATGTAGTCTAAGGAACAGTTTGCACAGTTTAAAGAGTATTGGAAATCAAGTTGCTTTTGACATTGTTAAATCAATGGAACACCAGGGCCCATTACAAGAAATCAAAACAAGTGCACATTAAACGGCCTTTATAACTGAGCTTTCTCAAGAGCCAATCTTAAAAAACACTTATAGGCTATTTAGAACCCTGCAAATTATTTGCAGACAGCACACAGCCAAATTCAAATATTCATTATTAGCTCTACAAAAATAATGTTCATTTGATTGCAGTCTCACTTAATTTTAATCTCTGTCTCTATTTTTAACTCTTTCTTTAAGAGACTTTAGAGATTCTTAATTAAAGGAGAATTTGAGAGAATACATCAAATCTTAGAAATGCTACATTTTATGGATAATTGATCACACCTGTTATGCTTTATAGCATTCGAATTGGAATTCTATTTGTCTATCCATGCAAATCTGCTGCCATAGAGACTAGCGGTATCTTTACATTACAGGGAACTAAGTTAATGCTACCTGATACGTTAAAAGATCAACGAGCACTGAATATAAATCTTTAATGGTTTTGTTACATATAAAATATATCCTATTTGGTACATTTTCTATTTATTTTCAAACAAACAAAGACTACATAGTTTATTATATACGCAGAGCACTCTTATCTTTATTTGATGCTGATCTGTACAAAAGGAATGTTCTGTGCATACGATAAACTATACTCTTGTTATTCATTTGGAGGTCCTTGGGCTGAATGCAGCAAAGACACTTGTCATATATCAATCCGTGTACATGATGTCATAGCTCATCACACTATTATTGGTACTGCTTATGAGGACACACATGTCTTTAGACAACAATTAAATTCTTAAAAGGGTTGTTCAACTTTAAATGAAATGACATAGACATAGATTTTCTAAAACAATTTGCAACAGGTTTTCATTTTTTCAGTTATCTTGTAGTTTTTCAGTTAATTAGCTTTTTGTTCAAAAGCTCTCTAGTTTGGCATTTCAGCAGTTACCTGGTTGCTAGAGTCTTATTTATTTTTGCAACCAGGCCATGGTTTCAATGAGATACTGCAATATGAAGAAAAATTGGGCTAAATAGCAAGATAAGGAATAAAAAGTAACAATAATAATAAAATTGTAAGCTCGCGTAGCAATAGTTTTTTTGCTTCCAGGGTCAGTGACCCCCAATTAAAAGCTGGAAAAAAAACCCACCCCTTTAAGTCCAATTCATTAGAAGTAAGACTAATGCCACACATAGCGTATTCTCAGCAAACTGAAAAATGCTTGCAGAGTATACACAGTATACACCCCTAGTCTTGAAAAAACATCTAGTTGTACCTGCACCAGGAAGCATTAAGTACACTCAGGTGCTGGCACACGTGGCCGATATCCACCAAAGAACCAGAGACTTTGCATTTTTGGTGGATATGGGCTACATGTGTCTGTACCCAGTGCTTCCAGGTGCAGGCAAAAGTAAGGGCACACTGAGTGTATGGTGTACATTTTCGAAAATATCACCATACCCTCCTACCTGTGCCTTCACCCGAATTAATGAAATACGCTCGGGTACAGGCACATGAAGCCAATATCCACTTAAGATGTGACGTCTTGCGTTTTTTGGCAGATATCGGCTACATGTGCCTGCACCCAAGCGTATTTCATTCATTTGTGTGCAGGCACAAGGTAGGCAAAAACTACAGTGCCGTGTGGCATCAGCCTAAGAGGATTTTACAGTAATGGGCGTATTCTTAGCAAGTGTTTTTCGTCTTGCTGAGAATACGTTATGTCTGGCATTAGCCTGATTAGTATAACAACTGCACATGTATTTTTAATCCTAGTTTTGTCTCTCAGAAGTAGTAGCAACACGATTCTGATCAATATTCCCTTTTTCAAACTACAGTCTGTGTAAATAAATAGAAAATAAACCATACTAAATATAGCATTGTTTTCCTTTAGTGCTAGACAAGGTATATCAAACTTTCCTTCAGCTGCTGTAGGGTAAGGAAAAAATGCCTATAACAGCAGCTGTAGGACTGTAAGTCTAATAATTATTGATTAGCAATAAATATCAATAGGGAAAATAGAAATGTATAAATTAAAATAAAGCAAATGAAGCAGCCAGACACTCAAAGTACAAAAAGAAAAAAAAAAAAAGAGAAAAAATGAGCATGGAGTGAATTCTGTTAGTAAAAAGAAGCATTTCCAAAAGCAAGTTGAGCTTAGCCACTTGCTCATTATATTACTTATTTCTTTAAGCCTGTTAAAAAAACAACAAACAAAAAAGCAGGAGAGAATGGAACCAAAAACACAACTTATACAAGGTTAATCAGGTGACGCATGCACAGATGTCAGGTAAAAGCATTAGTAATCATTAGGAGCAGTGTCTTTAGAATTCACTTATTAGAGGGTTGCTGTTATTCACATATAGTGGTACTTACATCCCTGTACAGCCAAATCTACAGCCCAAACCAAAGTCAGGTGTGAAAGAAAGCACAACAATGTCAGTGAGAACTAAGAACAAGGAAAATGTACAGTTTCTCTTCTTTTAAACACTGCCAATCAAGTACTTAAGCATGACATGCAGAGAAAGTCTTCACATACAAAAAGCAGAGTCCCAGAACATGCAATGGGGAGGGATGGCTGTGCAGCTGACTTACATCTATGTAATTTGCATTTATATAATCTGAAGAAGGGTCATCTTCCACTGGCTGCAAGATAACTCGGGAGTGATCATCTGAGGAGGAATAGTTAGAAAAGCCATTATAATCACTATTTAGTCTACAAAACTATGAATATAACAAAAAGGAGGACAACAAACTGCTACAGGTCACACTGAAGTAAATGGTAAGAAAATGAACTGAGAAAAAACACCCCAGCAACATCTTAATTATTGATAAGCCTGCCAAGCAGATATCTTTTAATCAATGTAGCATCCTGTCCGGCAAGCAGATTGCTTTAACCAATATAGTGCCTTTTGCATATGTGTATTTTCTATTTTCCAAGATCTTGAATGGCGAGAATTGAATTACCCAATAATGGGGGTCCTTTAAAAGGGGGCATGGAGTTTTCACTTTACATTGCTTGTTCCTGAAGAAGCATGGCAAGAACCATGTGGAACTACTTACTCAGTGGGCTTACTGGATGTCAGGCATCCCCTAGTGATTAAGATTGCTTACCTTATACCCTGGGATGTTGCTCCTACTAGCAGAAAACTGCCCCAGGCCGGGGTACATGCAGGCCATGGATCCACTTCCTTTCTTCTCCTTTCACTGTGATCCCGGGGCCCACACAAGGGCAGAGTTAAAAAGTCAACTGTTTTGTTAAAGTACTGCTTTTCATTTTACTGTGTATCTGCACCCGGTGTGAAGAAAAAATATGGAAGAGGATCGCTCGCCTGAATGTACCCTAGCCTGGTGCTTTTTTTTTTGCTAACAGGAGCACCAGCCGGGCACCCCCAGTGATTTGACATTTCGTTCTCATTTAAATACATTTGCTACACTATATTGAATTTTATCTCTTATATGATTGATTGGGCATTTGAATGTGTAGTTGATGCATCCCTCCTACATATTGGAAACCTGTTGAAGAGTTTGGTGTCCAAAATCAATGATTTACATAAAGCACTGTCACTTTAAATTGTAACATCCATCACTGATGGGGGTGATTCGTTAATATACAACACTATAATTTCCTCTTGTGTGCTTCCTTGTAGCTCGTCTACTAATGCATTTGGCTTTGGAGCCCAAACAGAGGGGAGGGGAAGAAGGAACCTGCAGATATTTATTTCGTTCATTTTGCTTTGGAAGACCACGTTAAGCACTGACTCTTTATTAATTTACCACATAATTAAAAGAGCTGCCCTAAAAATCATTGTATTAGTAGGGAGGGTAAGATCTTTAAATTAATAGATGGTGCACAAACTGTGCAAACTCTTCTGTGCACAAGCTGGTACACAAGTTTTATTGTGAAACATTTATACATTTTGCATTACATCATATTGGCTGGCTCAAAAACACTGTTCTACCCAACAAGCTATAAAATCATCATAGAGGTTTCAAGAACAAATTCAAAAACCTATACCAATAAGAAATGATTGTACAGATTCTGCTTTTCAGTTTACTTTTTGAGCCTGCCCCACAGTATATAGGTTTACTGGACCCTAAAAGAACCCAGAGGCAAAGTATATTTTTGCTGGCAACCATAATGGTATTAACCCAAACAAAAAGCTTGCATTTATTTGGATACTTTGGCAATAAGAACAAAAACTCTTATCTACATGCACTATTAAACCATTTTCATAGCCCTACAGCACAACCAGTTATTAAACAGGGAGTGACAAAGTATGCAGCAACTAAAACATGGGTACTAAATCTGGAAACAAAGATCTATTTCTAAACAAAATGAGGCGTCTTATCCTTCTGTTATGAGTCATGAGAGTTTGCCTGGTGTGCCCTACGTGCTGGAGAACTCTGCAAAGCTTGAGCTCTCAGCTGCTTAGACCACATCCCACAACGGTTACTTCTTAGTGCTAGATTTCTCGGTCTTTATCTACTGTCAGTTTTTTTTATCTTGTGTCAAATTCTATGTATTTTCTATTTTCTTTTTAAATTAGGAGAGTGAGTGGAACAATACAATGTGCAGCAGTTTTGTTTAATATTTGATATCACAGCTTCTATTTGAATAACAAACAAAAACTTGCAGATCCCTCTAAATTGAGCAGCATTATTTATATGCAAGGTACTACAGTACAATTGAGCAACTTGAAACAAATAATTTGACACTTACATGCAATAATATTCCCGTAGCGGTTCTTTGTCCTGTTTTGATCCTTTTTAGCAACATCCCATGAAGCAGATTGCCCTTCAAAAAAACTCTGAAACAGAAGAGACATATAACTCACACATTCTATGTAAAAATATGCTTTAATGTAAACAGCAAGACAAATGTCAATTTATAATGCTAAACATAAATGATAAAATATTTCATTTCTAATTTTCAAAGCCAACTGTAAACACACAAGCAAGCAAATACACTGTATAGTCTATACCAGTAATCTCCAACCATGGCTCATGAGCAACATGCTGCTCACCACTCCCTTTGATGGTGCTCCCAGTGACTTCAAAGCAGGTGTTTGTTTTTAAATTTCTGGCTTGAAGGCAATTTTTTGGGCATAATGACACAAGTTTACTGCAACAAAGGCTCCTGCAGGTTGGCAGTCCACGTGAATTAGTAAAAGTGCTTATTTGGCAATCTCCATGTCCATTTTCGTGCTTGTGTGGTTTACCAAACCTGCTACATTTGAATGTGCCTGACATGTAAAAAAGTTTGGGGACCCCTGGTTATACTGACTTAAATCCCTCTAGCTATTTCTGCTTTGGTCTTGACACTCTGTGCTTACTTCATACTCTTCTTTGAATCCATAACTGTCTGAGGTCTTCATCAGGTTGATATGCTGGAGTAAGTCTGCAACTCTGATAGCAGGGTGAAGCTGTCCTGTTTGGTAAGGAGATTCAGTGCCCTCACATAGGTATCGTGGAACATCTAGAAGACGGTTGGATTCTGCTGCTGCTGCTGTGTGATTTTCATCTGTGGATAACACAATGGTTAGCGCATATTATTACATTTCAGTGCAAAGTCAAAGAATATCATACAACAAAATACCACTGAGCATTCTGACTCCTCCACTTTTATTGACCGAAGGGGGAATTCTATAAATAAGTCTAAGTCACATGATTACCAGGGACTACATTTTTACAAAATGCAGAACATGAAATGTTCTTTCTTTTTACACGAAGAAAAGAAATGTACTTAATCATGTCAGTTACACTATCATTAGATTTTGTATGGCAAACAATTTATACATGTAAATTTATATATGTAAATTATCAGACAACACACACTGACCAAAAGATGTTTACAAACATGTAAATCATTAGATTTTTGTAAAAACGTTTTAACTTTTAACCACAACAATTAATTTGTGTCATGTTGACAAGTTAAACAATACAATACTGCCTCTTTTCCTGTATTTTATTATTTAGGGCAAGTAGAAATATATAACAGCTGGCAAAAGTAATGGGGGCAAGTAATGGGCATGTCAGCAAGACTTATGTGCTAAATTGCACAACAGCATGGATTTTCAACTCCAAAAATGCTAGTTCTGTGAGGCCTGCTAGAACATATGAAAAGCTGGAAGAGAAGTTTTCGACTTACCCGTTATTGGCACTATACCAGCGCAGCATGAAAGAGAAATGCCAAAACAATTGAGTGAAACCTATATAATCACCCTGTGTTTTGGAGCAGCTGGGGAATGATTAGTTCTGTTGCCCAAGAACTTGCGGGGATGGTTTAATGTAATAAAATAGAACAAGCATGCAATCTACAGTAACAGAAAGTACTAACACAAAACAGCATGTAGTCACAAAAGCAATAACAGCTTGTAACAGCGAGGGCTCGTAGTCATAAACAGGACAGTGTGACAGCCTGGGGATGTGAACTAGGTCACATAGCATTCGGCATGTACAGAACTGCCACATTGTACTGTGAGATCTGATCAACAGCATAACTAAAGGCCCATCAGCCCCTGGCCAAAATCTGGCTAAGGGCCACCTACTTGTTAACCACAAACATCCATACTACTCTTTGCAGATACTACCCAGATTTGTTAACATTGGCATACTAAAATGCACACTTAGCCTTATGCATAAATTACACCAGGGCATTTAAAGAGCAAAATATTGATTTTCCCACTAAATGTAAAGTTTTATTATATTTGTTACAAAAATGTAATTAGCAAAAATACAATAGGAGTCAACTTTATACCAATGTAGACTGATACCCCCAACCTCTTAGGTAATAATTGACACAGGTAAATGAACAGGCATGTACACATACTATCATTTCTTTACAGACCACACAGCAATATGTACACACACATACCTATACAGACCTAATATTCACATATAAACGGCGCTATACAGATCTTTACATTCATAATAAATCTTCATTTCATTCACTTGCAAAATACTGTGCGAATTATATGTGTCACAATACTATTCTATTTATCAATTTCATTTAGCATCAGCACCCAGGTAAGCTTTCTCTTTTAGTGTGCACCTAATTCAGACCCTTCTGGTAAAATTATATACCCAGGTGCACGGTAAAAACATAACACAACACATCATACAAAAAAGACCAGCAACACTGGGAGTTCTGTGCAAATCAAAAAAGTATATTTAGCATATATAGCATATATAATTTATATGCACATTTAAATATACTTTTTTGATTTGCACAGAAATCCCAATCTCTTTTTTGTATAATATATATATATATATATTTTATTTATTTATTTTTGTTTAAAATAAAGATGCACACCAGGAAAATTTTATCAAAAAAAGATACTCATTTTATCTGGATCCAAATCATCCAAAATGTGCTGAAAAAGTCACCCTTGGCTTATACTCGAGTCTGGTGCCATAATGGCTCACTCCCACCTTCTTTAATTTAATTTTATTTTTAAACCCCAAAAGTCTGTTTGCCCCTTTAGTTTGCTGTCCCACATTTTTTTTTTAATCTTTATGTCTGAACCCCTTCTCTCTATGCTCTACCCACAGGCATCCTTCTATAGACTCTGGCTGCAACTTTTTCACCTCCAGTTGCTTCATCTACCTTATTCACCTGTCCAATTCTACACTAGACATTGCACCTTATATTATATATATAGTTTTGAAGGATTTTAACTCTTTTTTTTTTAACTCGTGTTTCAGCTTGGTTGATGATTGAGCTAAGGGGGTTGTACTCTTAAGGTATCATTGTTGATACCATATTGTTTTTGTTGATACTTACAGAGCTACAGAGTTTATGTTTTTTCTTTGAAATAAATATTTAAAAACATATACCCCACTGTGGCCTCAATTAATGTAATTTTATTGGTATTTATTTTGATTACTGAAACTTAGCAGTAGCTGCTGCATTTCCCACCCTAAGCATATACTCGAGTCAAGAAGTTTTTCCAGTTTCTTAGGTAAATTTAGGTACCACGGCTTATATTCGGATCGGCTTATACTCGAGTATATACAGTATTTTTTTGATAAAATTTTCCTGGTGTGCATCAGCTTCTTCGTACATATTCATATTATCTCTCTGATTTGCACCCAGGTTGTAACCCCTATAAGTGTGTGCTGCCTCAGTCTCTCAGTCTTTTTCTATATATATATATATATATATATATATATATATATATATATATATATATATATATATATATATATATATATATATAGGAACATGGACAGCACTCCTAGGATTTAAAGAATTGTGAGCAAAATGTAAATGCAAAAAATAGGGAATAAACCTATCTAATTTTGCATTTACATTTTGCTCGCAATTCTTTAAATCCTAGGAGTGCTGTCCTTGTTCCAGTGCATTTTTTTTGTACTAGCACCCAGGTTTTGTTGCTGCAAATGGTGTGCACCCTATGGACTATGTTATATACACACACATACAGACCTAACACTTATATATATACAAATGTACTGAACAACTCTAGATATTACAGTTGCAGTAAGAAGCCTGTCTAAAATTATACATTTTTCTGTATTCATGGTGTTTAAAAGCCTTATGGAGTTAGGTATGCTTTTTTAAGGCTTTAAATTATGGAATATAGGGGTCCGGATGCCATCATGTTAATGTATTTTTGAGCCAATTTTAGCAGAATTAAAAAAACTTTTTACACAGTCAAATTCAACACATTTTTCCTTGGGTACGCACAAAGCACTGGAAATTTGTATAATAGCCATGAAATAGAAAAAGAACCCTAAATGATGAGCTTGTAAACACGTTTTTCTACACAGTTCTACTCAGTTTATTAGCAGCGTATTGCTCAGAAAAAGCTATTTAATTAAAGTTATTAGATATGCCTTAGAAAGGGAAAGACCTTATTGAACTTTAAGCTTTCTAGATATTGTGAACTACTGCTAACTACTAAACTTATTTAAGGGGCTTATAACTTTTGCATTAGAAGAGTGATGGTTTGGAATTACTGTATACTTAAAAATAAATGTTTATTTTAATCATTACCCCCCTTCCCTTCTCTTCCAAAGATTCTGCAATTGGCCTTTGAAGATAAAACCTTCTAATAAATGAGAAAAAATTATGAAGTATCTGCCATAAAGTCCTTTGGTCTGTTTTTTTCTGACAATATAGGTATTAGAAGAATGAGCACATACTGCAGGATTAAAAGCATTAGAAGGCTTTCAAAAGGAACCTTTAAAACAGTATGCCCATATTAAAACAATGCAATAGCAAAATTAAGTCCTGAAATATCATAAATAATATTCTGCTTTAATAATAGCTAACAGAGAATCTATGCTTGACTGAGCCTTAATCATTATGTGGCTTTAAGTATTTTACTTTTAGTGGGGTAATGCTTCTTTACATGTACACCTCAGATAACCAGTAAAGAGGACAGTGCAGCACTGGACAAGATTATGAATTACGTGCAAAGAGACAAGTCATGCAGGATCTATTGATGATGACAGTCTAGGTCCTCACCTAACACAGCAGTCGGCACAAGTGGATCATTGGGCACTGCAGGAAAACAAAGCTCATGAAGAGATACATTATCTCCAATTTTAGTGGATTGAATAAAGATGGGTATACAAACACTATACATCAATACCCAATATTTAGCTAAGCATACAAGAAACAAGACAGATTACAATATAAATACATGACAGAGCTACATGAGCGTCAAATCAGCCTCAAGCATAAGAACTGAACAATACTGAACATGTGTGAGTTAGTAGGTTCTGGGCAAAACACCATAACTTGCCCAGCAATGTTTTTCTGTATTAACATAATAAGCACCTGCTAAAGAGTTTAACACACAATATTGATTATGCAAACCTACTAACATTTCTAAGACACAAATGAATGCGAGTGCTTTGTAGATGATTGTTGAAATCATGCAATATGTGGCGATCAATGTGGCATTCTAAAAAGCTTCTGTGACAGATGAGTGTTGCAGTCGATCCATGACAATTAGGTCAGCCAATCACAGCAGTCTTGCCAGGGGTGCATGAAGAGAGCCACCAAAACGTTAGAATAGCTACACTGTTTACCAGGGTCACAAATAGCTCTCTAGCTTAGCATTCTTATTACAATTATATAAGTAATGAAAAAAATTACTATCCAGATTTGTTAATACTGGCATACTTAAAATGCACATTTAGCCTTCTACATGAATTACACCAGGGCATTTAAAGAGCAAAATATTGATTTTTCCACTAAATATAAAGCTTTATTATATTTGTTACACAAATGTTTATTAGCAATAATACAAGTAGTTGACTTTATACCAATGATGATATATATTATTACAACTATATAAGTAATGAATAAATTCGACAGCAATACATACTTCAACCTATTGTAAAAACTGATTGAAAATATAAAAGTGTGGATTCTGGGTTTCTTCTAAGCATTTATTCTATCATAAGCAAATGTATAAAGTGAAATTATTTATTTTGGCATTGTTAAACTAGTTAGGCCTTCTTTATCCTGAGCTATTACAAAACACAAATATTTGAAGCCTAACAGTGATGAGTAAGAAAGATATCGTTTGGTATTGAAAAGGGGAAAATGATTTAAAAAAAAAAAATGTGTGATTAGAGTTACAAAGAGCACAACCTATTTAGGTACACTTACATCTTGGGCTGAAATTGTGGGAGTCCATGTAGGTGATAGACAGTGGATCCTCAGCATGCAGAGTACTTTGGTCAGCATAACTTCTATCCATAGCATTAACCATATGAGTCATCTCTTGGCGTGTGTTTCCCATGGCATCTTTTCGTTTCTTCGCCAATTTGCTGTAAGGCAAAGTCAGTTTATTTAAATGAAACTACATGATGCTGTAATGAGGGTTAGTAATTTCATAACATTGATGTATAGTAATTTAAGTTGAAAAAAGAAAACTTGAATTGAATACCAGTTTGTCAATAGGAACCACGGGGGCTATTTGATTCATCTAGATTTCTCCCTCCTCTACACTAAAATATTTGAGACAGTTATATATCATCAGCCCCACTGAGACAGTTGACACAGCCCCAGAAAAACAAGCACGCACAAAAGATGAAAATATAGGCAAATAGTAGTAATGGAATCAAAAGGAACCTTTAAAACTCATAACCCCACCCCCTTGTAAAAAGCAACCGTTAAGGCATCATTAGAGGAGACATAATGATGATGGAATGATGAATAAAGAATATAAATGTAAATTTATTATAACAATAAAAATCTTGCCTCACAATTAATCTGCATTTCAGATATCGGGGTCAATCAAGTAGTATTAACAAAACAAGACCCGGTGCAAAATTAAGCAAGGTTATTTTGGTCTACAATATAGCAAAAGCTCTGCAATCAAGCTCATCTTCTAAATACTACAAAAAAAAAAGGTTTAAACCTGTATATAACTAAAGTGCTCTCAAACCATTAAATAATTAACTCACAGAGACAGAGAGCATTACACTTCAACATACAGTAGCGGATAGTTATCAAATTGCTCTTCTATTTGGCAGACAGGAACTACAGTTCAGGGTAAGGATTAATGGGTTCTTTCACACGGACATTTAGTACGCAGCAATATGAATAACTGACTCTTCCAAGGACAGCCAAATGTGAATACTACAGCACTGCAAATGGGAGGGGAGTTCAATAAGTCCCCAGACATGAAGGCATAACATTTTAGTATGTGTATATAAGTGTGTATATATATATACAGTGGTGTGAAAAACTATTTGCCCCCTTCCTGATTTCTTATTCTTTTGCATGTTTGTCACACTTAAATGTTTCTGCTCATCAAAAACCGTTAACTATTAGTCAAAGATAACATAATTGAACACAAAATGCAGTTTTTAAATGAAGGTTTACGTTATTAAGGGAGAAAAAAAACTCCAAATCTACATGGCCCTGTGTGAAAAAGTGATTGCCCCCCTTGTTAAAAAATAACTTAACTGTGGTTTATCAATTTCAATTTTCAATTTCAATATCAATTTCTGTAGTCACCCCCAGGCCTGATTACTGCCACACCTGTTTCAATCAAGAAATCACTTAAATAGGAGCTACCTGACACAGAGAAGTAGACCAAAAGCACCTCAAAAGCTAGACATCATGCCAAGATCCAAAGAAATTCAGGAACAAATGAGAACAAACGTAATTGAGATCTATCAGTCTGGTAAAGTTTATAAAGCCATTTCTAAAGCTTTGGGACTCCAGCGAACCAAAGTGAGAGCCATTATCCACAAATGGCAAAAACATGGAACAGTGGCCGACCAAAATTACCCCAAGAGCACAGAGACAACTCATCCGAGAGGCCACAAAAGACCCCAGGACAACATCTAAAGAACTGCAGGCCTCAATTGCCTCAATTAAGGTCAGTGTTCACGACTCCACCATAAGAAAGAGACTGGGCAAAAACGGCCTGCGTGGCAGATTTCCAAGGCGCAAACCACTTTTAAGCAAAAAGAACATTATGGCTCATCTCAGTTTTGCTAAAAAACATCTCAATGATTGCCAAGACTTTTGGGAAAATACCTTGTGGACCGACGAGACAAAAGTTGAACTTTTTGGAAGGTGCGTGTCCCGTTACATCTGGCGTAAAAGTAACACAGCATTTCAGAAAATGAACATCATACCAACAGTAAAATATGGTGCTGGTAGTGTGATGGTCTGGGGTTGTTTTGCTGCTTCAGGACCTGGAAGGCTTGCTGTGATGGATGGAACCATGAATTCTACTGTCTACCAAAAAATCCTGAAGGAGAATGTCCAGCCATCTGTTCGTCAACTCAAGCTGAAGCGATCTTGGGTGCTGCAGCAGGACAATGACCCAAAACACACCAGCAAATCCACCTCTGAATGGCTGAAGAAAAACAAAATGAAGACTTTGGAGTGGCCTAGTCAAAGTCCTGACCTGAATCCTATTGAGATGTTGTGGCATGACCTTAAAAAGGCGGTTCATGCTAGAAAACCTCAAATAAAGCTGAATTACAACAATTCTGCAAAGACGAGTGGGCCAAAATTCCTCCAGAGCGCTGTAAAAGACTCGTTGCAAGTTATCGCAAACGCTTGATTGCAGTTATTGCTGCTAAGGGTGGCCCAACCAGTTATTAGGTTCAGGGGGCAATTACTTTTTCACACAGGGCCATGTAGGTTTCGATTTTTTTTCTCCCTAAATAATAAAAACCCTCATTTAAAAACTGCATTTTGTGTTTACTTGTGTTATCTTTGACTAATAGTTAAATGTGTTTGATGATCAGAAATATTTTGTGTGACAAACATGCAAAAGAATAAGAAATCAGGAAGGGGGCAAATAGTTTTTCACACCACTGTATATATATAGCGAACCCAGGGTGGCACTCTGCTTCAGCTCTTAGCTCGGGTGCAAGGTAAATGACTTAAATATCCAAAAAAGACCAGCAACACCGAGTTATGTTCCAAAAACAATCAATTGTGTATTAAAAACGCATGAACAGCCAACGTTACGTTTCGGTCCCCATCGGGGCCTTGAGAAAGGTCCCGATGGGGACCGAAACGTAACGAAACGTAACGTTGGCTGTTCATGCGTTTTTATATATATATATATATATAAACAGCTCGAGATCAGGCACTCACGTATCAAAAAGGGTAACAAGTGCCTGGGTGCAGACCGTCAGAGATACAATACAGCAAATATAATCCGCACTCACAGGACTTAAGAAAACAAAATATATTTTATTTGGCAAGCGACTAAGTCGCTTGCCAAATAAAATATATTTTGTTTTCTTAAGTCCTGTGAGTGCGGATTATATTTGCTGTATTATATATATATATATATATATATATATATATAAAATTCTTTTTTTTTTCCCTTTACTGAAAATAACCAAGGTTCTTTTGTATTGATTCACACAATACTGTGTACGGATATTTTCTACTTAAAAATCATGAACCTTATAAATCAACAAAATGTTAGGGACAAGGACAGGAACTGTAATGCCTCCAGGAATCTTTATAGCTGTTGCTGCAAAAGTCATTAGTTAAACTATGAAATGAAAATGAAAGGCACAATGCTAGAAACGCCTTCTGGTGGGAAAAAAATAAATAGCAGAACCATAAAACAGCCAAAGCAAATTCCAGAGGGAGGGGCCGAGTGGGTTACAGGAGGAGAAGGAAATCTAAGTGATTAAGGAGATGTTGCAGCCTTACTATTAACCTCTGAACAACCAGTGTGGCAGGTATTGAAAGATTTTAAAGAGGCTGTTCACTGATTAAATTTTTGTGTGTGGGGTTTACATGTCCTTTAAAGTGGATACTATTTAAAATAGCAATGCTGTATTTTCAAGCTTTTTGGATAACAGATGTTAAAATAACAATACTGTATAAATGAGATGTTTGTTGGACAGCTAAATCATGACCCAATATGGTAATGGCCACACATGTAGAGCATCTGATGTCAAATTGTATAGCCAGCTTTAAAGGGGTAGTACATCTTTAAATTAACTTTTATTAGTAAGTAGAAAGTGCTATTTTGAGACAATTTGCAATTGGTCTTCATATTTTTATTTGTGGTTTTTACATTTGGCTGCTAGGGTCTAATTTAACCTAGCAACCAGGCAGTGGATTGAAAGAGAGACAGGAATATAAACAGAGAAGGGCCTAAATAGAAAGATAAGTAATAAAAAGTAACAATAACAATAAAATTGTAGCCTCGCAGTTTTTTGGCTGCTAGGGTCAGTGACCCCCATTTGAAAGTTGGAAAGAGTCAGAAGGCGGCAAATAATTCAAAAATCATAAAAAAAGAGCAAATATAAAGTTGCTAGGAATAGGCCATTCTATGACATACTAAAAGTTAACCTGAAGGTGAACCACCCCTTTAAGGACATATGCCAGCCCCAATTTCCCAGCTTGCTGCTTGTTATCGGAATTGCTAGAGGGCAGTCACCTGATTAACTACTCAAATGACGGGCTGAAGCCTCTCGGAAAACTACAGTCAGCAAGAAATTTGAGCGAGCATCTATCCCATTGTTAATAAGTGACACAAGGTATATGAGGCTGTTTTGGACATCTTTTAATCAACAAATCAGTGAAGTAATGTCCTCAATATATGATGATAGCCTAAGGCAAAGCCTGCATGTTAAAAAGCATGTTACACCGATATCAACAGGTTATAAACTGCATCAGGTGACTAAACTGCGGCAAACCAAATGTGGGTTAGTATTTTTCATTTACTGCATTTCTGTGTAATGACTATAAAATGTTCTGTTAAAAAGAATTAAAAGGTAATATTAACGTGATATTCTGAGACAATTTGCAATCATTCATCGTTTTTTATTATTTGTAGATTTTTAAATATTTCAATATTTGTTTAGCAGCTCTCCAGTTTCAATTTCAGAAGCTATGTTGTTGCTAGGATCCAAATTACCTTAGTAACTAGGGAGTGGTTTGAACAAGAGAGTGGAATATGAATAGAACAGGACCTAAATAGACTGATTAGTTGGCCAAAAGAGAAAGTATAGAAAGAGAAAAATAATAGATATAAGGAGGCTCCTTAACAGAAAGAGGTAAGGGAAAAGGTGATACTCAATTTTAGAAGACAATAAGAGCAAGTTAAAAGGAAAGCCAGGATAGGGCAGTGTCAGAAAAATCAAGAAAAATAAGGCACTGGAGGAATAGAGTAATCAACAACGTGAAACATTTAAATTGGAAGGGGAACAGGATCTGGCAAATTTTAATTAAGAGGGAAAGATTAAATAAAATCAGGGGACTTAAATTAAACAGAGAGTGGGATTGTGGAGATACCTGGGAGGAATAAGACAGGAGAGGGCAGGTAATCCGATGCCAATGTTACTGGTTATAGTTGGGGCATACCCACAAGTTGAATTCTCACATTTTCAGAGCATGCCACAACAATAAAACTAATGACATCCATTATATAAATACAGTAGACTTTGTCTTCTCAATTTATTTTCATTATTTAATTATACAGTGCAGATGTCTTAACACAATGCCTTACAGAGATAGGACATTTTTTGCATCAGCCCATAGGGCTCTGGCACACGGGAGACTAGTCGCCCGCCACAAATCTCCCTTGTCACGGGCAACTAATCTCCCCGAAACGTGCTGTAGTTGCCTTGAGAGGAAACTTCCGAGATTTTGGGGAAATCACGGTGCGGCGTATGCCATCCCACCGGCGATTTACATTCTCACTGGTGGGATGGCATTTCGGGGGGGGACAAGGGAGATTTGTTGCGGGCGACTAATCTCCCGTGTGCCAGAGCCCTTACCCCAGTGAAACTTTAAGGGCTCTGGAACACGGGGAGAATAACCCTAACACTCTAAAAACTTTACCCTATCCCATAAATAAAGGTCAGTTTAATCAAACCAACCAATATATTTTTTGAAAAGACAGCCCCAAATTCTGGACCCATTAAAGGGTTAGGTAAGTGTGAATTTTGGTGGATTGGAGGCACAGCGGCCAGGTGGATCAGGGACACTGCCCCACTTTTTAAATGTTAAGAGGTATGGATCTCCAATTTGTGTAAAGCTGGCCATGCATGAAAAGATGTATTTGTTTATCTAAGGTGCTAAAAGAGCAGCTGTTTGTACTAGTGTCTGGCACAAATGTGGCAGTTCAGGAAAATTACACTGTCCCAATACCCTCTACAAAAGCAGAAAACTGCAAGTTCGAAAAGGGCTACATTTTATTTAATGCCTTTCTAAGTTTGCAAAGTTCATAGCAAATTTAAGCAGACATAGGAACCTCTGGGGTTTCAAAGCCTAACTGTCTTTTTATTACTTTTTACCTTAAGGTATCATATACTTTAATTACATAAGATTATAGTAGGGATCTTCAGCTTACATCTCACCAGCTGTTGAACTACAATTCCCTGCAGGGATGTGAGGAGTTGCCGAATAGAAACCAGAGGGAAACTACTAAACTCCTTATCCTTGGGCTATGGAAATAATTTTTGGCTCTTAATATTTTAAAATTCAAAATAATTTTGTGCCTTAAGAGTTCCACAAACTAAAAATACAATTTGTTTGTTCAGCACTGAAACAGCTCAAAAAGAGCACACCAACATTGCAGTCACCATAAAATTATTCTGTGTGCCACACCATTTCATCTATCCTCAAATGCTTGTGCTAGCAACGATGGTTACAGAGAAATTTACTCCATGCTAAACACAGGGATGTTGACAGCTCTATGCAGGCTAAAAAGCACTAAACAAATGTGGTGTTCACACAAACAGTATCTTTTTGCGAACCGATCTACGCCCCCACCTTCTACCCTATTGCCTAGAATTATTTCTTCTGCAACTTTATGTTATCCTTTATGTTAGGTTAGGCGACTCAAATATCCCACTAATGTATCAGGCATTCTCAAAGTAGTAACAGACAGCAAGCACAAAGGATTTCTGGAAAGAGATGGAGTGGTATGCAATGTTAAATCAATACACTTCAGTTCTGTTTACAACTGCTGTTAGGTATTAGATTGCAATACATGGGAACTAGGTAACTACTGTAACAATTAGACAAAAATGAATAATTGTAGGAGAAAAATCATAAACCAAAATCAATCTACTGTACATTGCAAACTATTTAGCTGACCTGGCTGGGATCGTATTTGTCCTCCTTAGGAGTTCCTAGTAAGCCCCACACTTTTAGATTGTGAGAGCAGTAGGTATGAGACAGTTTGGCTTAACTCAAAACAGGCTACATGTATATGAACAAAAACACTGGTAGATATATGTTAGATAAAATTGCAATAATATCAATTACAGTGTAACTGGCATTTAGGTTTGGCTTCCCAAACCTTACCCATTAGGTAGCATCAGACCACGTCCCTTCAAAGAAAAATAAATGCAATATAAATCCTACATGTAACTAGCTTAACATTTCCTTAATGCATACATACTTCAAGACAAAGGCTTTCAGAAATAAACCAAGTACTTATAGAAAAGGTGTCAAATGTATATATGCTTTTACTTATTTCCAGCAGTAGTAATAATATTTACTGCTAAAAGTCTATAAGTTACTCAGGATGCCTTATTTTATAAAAATATAAACTATTTTAAAATGATCTAGACACATAATTATGCCATTATAATATTGCAGTATTAACTATCTTCTGCCACCATCTTCTTGCACCTGCTAAATAAAATGGAAAACCTTAGACATATGCATGCCAGTAAGATGGTCCTTTCATAAGATAATCAAGCCCACTAACATTTATATCCCCACCATCACATAAACCCTTGCACAGAATGAGCAATCTGTTCCAATAGAAAAAAAGATTTGTGACACCACATTTAGGATCATTTTCTAAAACCAAGTGCTCCTGTACACCAGTTTCCCTTAACACTTGTATGATGATACCCTTAGCACCAGTATGGAGTGATTCATTTGTAAACATGGAACCCTTTACATAGACATAACAAAGGAACAAAAACAGGTTAGCAGCTTGTGGTAAATGTAATGCAACATCCCTCTAAGAATAGTACATGGATTAAATTTTGCACTTCTATTAAAATTTAGTGTACATTTTAGTTCCAAAGCAGCAGGTTAAAGGCTACGCATAAGGCAGAGAGCCTGGGACTGCCTATGCAACACATGAACTTAGTTGTTCAAAGCAATCAGTCAAGAATGCCCTAGCTGCTTGGTGTAATGGCAGGGGCCGGTTCAGTTCAAAGTCTGGAAATTATTCCCTACTTATTTTTAAAGGGATACTGCATTTTAGTTAGTTGTTAAAAATAAAAAAAAAAATAAAACAGATGGCCAATTTCTACTTACAGGTAGTAGGAGTAAGAATAGTAGCTCCTCCTGGCAAGCAAATCACAGACAGTGGGGAAAAAGAAGCAATGGTGAATGAAAAAGCATGAACCATCCACATTCAACAAAGCAGCACAAGAAACAAAATGTGAAATAAATAAAATGGGCATTTAAAATAAAGCTCATAAAATTATCCTTGTGGCACTTGTTAGCATTTAAATGTTCTCATGCACTAAATATATGTTGCCATGCATATCAACAGAAAATACATGTTAGCTGCAAAATAATGTGTATACATAAATAAAATGGCTTTTTGAAAAGCGATCATTGTGTAAATTACATGCTGACATTAAAGCTATTGCAAAGAAAAAAAGGAAACACAAAATGAACAATTAAATGGTTTTGTAGTTCAAGCATACAGTTTAACCCTTTTTACTTCTGGTTGTCACAAGAACACGGACATTTATTAATCAATCAAAGCTTTGGTGCACATGTTTGTTGGGAAAAATCACCTAAACTGTCTAAGACTTCTGGGAGAAAGTATCTCATAGGCACTATATGGACAGCCCTGAGTTCACTCATAAAGGGAACCTTTAAAGAAGCAGACTACAGCATTAATGGAAAGCCAAAATAATGACAGTTTTATAACATCAGGGCTGCACAATGCTCTGTAACCTCTCTAAAGTAAAAAGACATTTTAAGTACTTGGATTATGAGTGACAGATCATGTTACCCTTGTGTGCCACAAATAAGCAAGCAAACATCATTCCATAATGTCATCGCAAAAAAAAAAAAAAAAGACAGACCCCTAATGCTTAACTCAAATGTGCAGTATAAGAATCTCAGCAGTGTGCAGCAGTGTAATATGTGGGTCCTACTGTAGTGTGTAGTACAATACAGACCAGAGTCTGAATGCTATGCTAAGCCAGGTGTTACACAGAGAATAAATAGTTTCAAGTCAACAATGTCATCAAAAGGAGCAGACTAACTTTACCAACACACTGCCACCAAATCAAGGATCATGACCTCAAGGAAACATTAGTCTGGATAAAGGTATATACTCACACAGATATACATATATATATATGTATCTGTATGTACATATATATATATATATATATTATATAGATATAAAATATTTTCAGAGCGGTACACCCCCTAAAAGAATTTGCAACCTCATTATTGTAGACACATTGTACGGAATAAGCTGAACTTTTGGTCCTCACTAAGGTCCCAGCGAGGACAGAAACTGAATTATTCTATACAACGTTGTTAAAATAAAGTTGTTAATATTTTTAGAGGGTGTGCCGGTCTGAAAATAATTTTTGTATATCCAATTTGGCTGTGCACCCTGTTATAAATTATTTTTCTGCATTACAGTGCAAAAAAAGAAAAAAAAAAGAAATTGGGAGCAACACAAGGATCACATGAATGGAGATGCTAACCAAGGAGAAATTAAAATACCATACTATAAATTTAAATGCAACAATAGGCATAAATCACTGCAAAATACAAATAAGGTTGAATATACAGTGTGAATGGGGCAGTTTACACCTGTATACACTCACTCCCCCTCCCCCCATATAAGCAGGGTAATTTGATCAAAGGGAGATAATGAGCATGGTATAAATAAACCCCTCCCATCCATAAGCTGCAGCCTTTGGAATAAGGACAGGTTATTATAAAGAAAGTTTATGTATAGACTGGTAATTTGTTTTAACACATTCTCTTCTGCAAACTCAAGACATAAAAAACATATATATTTCTTAATTAAAAGAATATGTTTAGAAAAAGCCCTATGTACTGATCTCATGTTGAAGAAAAGTGTATACTTTGGCTCATTATTTTCAAGTTTATTTGTGTGAGTTCAATGTTTCTGAATAACACTAAATGGCACAGATAGCTTGGGGAGTGGGCCCCAAAGCAAAGAGTTTCTCAGTATTGCAGGAAGTGCATTTTGACCACCTGGGTTTTAGTGTTTACTGCTATCAATTATAACTACTACTGCCATGGTGAATGGAAGTGTATTATTTCATTAATCAGTTGAAATTTTTCTAAGATGACCTCAAAGGTTCCTTGCCTTTAGCTTTCAAATGAAAAAAAGCACTGAAAGCATAATGCTTTATTAAAGATGTTTGTCAGTGAAGGGGTTGTTAGGTAGCTAATTGGTCATTAGTAATATTTCAAATCATATCTTGTACACTGAGCATAGAAAGCAAAGTGTAGTGGCTAATGTCACAAACACTGGAAATTGTTCTTTATACTCCAAGTATAAATTAGCTGTCCTCAAAATATTGCAGCTTAAGCAACACAAGTCACCCTAATCATGAACACTGCAGCTTTTCCATTTTAAAATGCACAGTAGCTAAACAATAAAAGCTTGTTCCCAAATGCCTGAATATCTTGAAGAATATGGATTGCCTTATGTAAACACTACATGCAACAATCCCCCAACAATTAGGGGAAAATGCTGAAGTAGATAGGGATTTGGATTTAATGTGGAAATGGAAAAAATGGATGCTGACTTGGCATTTTAAGGTACCAAACTCGCCCAGTGACATTAATCAAAATACATTAACCAAAAGTCATACTATATCAAACATCACATTTTGTAGAAATTTTGAACTGTTCTATTCCTGCCTAAAGAATAGAACAGTTCCTCGGCTGTAACTGGTGTACGGTGGTACTGAAACTATCTACCAGCATCAGGAAACAAAAGCAGTGTTATAGCAGCAGTAGATTTTGAATGAAGCATATCTTTGAGAAAAAAAATATAGACAGACATATAGATTTTCTTAAGAGGTGATAAAATACTTTTGTTTATTAAATATTATGTGTATAGGATAGTATTTAAAATTAAGGCTATAGCTAAAATACATACTTGCTTGTTGGTTTGTGATATTCACAAAATAAAAAATGTTTACTAAACGTAGCTAAAAATAATTTTTCTGAAAGCCAATAAGCTTCCACAGACTGGGAGACTGCTTGAAACTTACTGATGTGGAGATTTATTTATTCAGTGGCAACAATTTCTAGCCTGTTACAAGTACCAGTTAATAATCTCAGTACACAAAAGCATACAGCTTGTACCTGTAGGGGTATAATTTCCCTTTAAGGTAACTTTTGTCATAGCAAGGTAACTACCTAAAGCTGCAGGGATATAGTTGCTTTTTGCTTCATCTATGAGATAACATAGTGGTGTAAACCAATAAATCTTTAATATCTGTTTATCTACTTAAAACAGCAGTTTTCAGGCCCTAGTCTGGAATGCTAAGGCTAATTTCAGATGAAGCAATTTAGTTGCCAACGATAAAACCTCCACAGCGTATATGTCAATGACTGAACAATTAAGAGGCCGTTTCATTATTAACTAGCTTATCTTTACTGTACAAGCAAAGGGCTGTATTTTTCTGGTGGAGAAATGTATACATCTGTAACAGTTGTCAAAAATAATTTCATACTTGGCACAGCAATAGCATAATAAAAAATACACATGTATGGATGTGAATATTCAGATGTATTGTTTCTAGTCAATGACAGCATCTATAGCTTTGGCAATCAAGGTGAATAGATAGTGCCCACCACTATAAATATACCCAAGAGCCATGTTGAGCAACTGAGACAAAGGGGTTCTTGCAAATGCATTTAAATGTAGTGGCAAATATGGGTGGCTACATTTTAGAAAGCAAATACTTTGCTATATCTCCACATGTAACTGGTCAAGCACAAAACAATGGGGGATTCAATACTTATTTGTTGGTCTGCAGAACAGGCACACAACTGAGTGTGTACAAAGCACTACTGAACATGTCACAGCACACCCCTTTGGCGCCAGGAGAGTTTTACCATTGATGCCATTTATGTTCAGTTTCACTATGCATGAGTAACTAATGGTTCACAGAGAAAGCACTATTAAAATAAGGGGGAGGTTAAAAAATGAAATACAAAAATATAAAAGCACATGGATAGCTAGGTGGCACACAACACTGGAAGCATACCTAAGGCTTCTAATGCAGAAGTTCCTTCTCCATGTAATATACCTCCAGGGGTAAATGTAAGATTGTAATTGTAAAAAGGCAATTGTTAATCAGTCCAGCATAATATTACCATAAAAACATGCACTAAATTACATTTCTCTTTAGACATGATCCGTATAATTTCAGGTTAGAGACTTTTTGACATATTACGAAAAAGAGAAACCTTAATACAAGAGTACAGACATTTGGAGAGGTAAACAAACCTGTAATTTTAACATGGTAAATCAATAAGGATGTGTCAAACTAAACAGAGACCTTATGATCTACAAAGCAATTTACCCTGCTTGCATTGTCTCCAGTGGCTAAAAGAAGATGTAACATTACACCATGAATGGCACTAGGTGGCACTGTTTCTTTTCATATTTTTACTCCCCAGGTACAGCAGAAATTAGGAAACACAAAACCTCTTTTGTATTTAATATAATTAAAAAAAGGAAAAAATACACACAGAAGGGAAAAAAACAACTGGTGCAACAATGGAAGAAGGTGTACATAACAGACAAAATGTGGTTTATTAAAAAATAAATAAAATTACTGTTGGGGATCCAAAATACACTGTAGTATAATGTATTCAAAGAATATTTATGTCAAAACACAACTGGCTGGACTTGACATAAGTAGTTATGGCATTGTTTGGTGTTAATGGTCTAGCAACACCAAAAGTTTTCACAAAAATTTAAATATCTTCTTTTCTGTAATATATGGGTAAAAAATAGAACTGAAGCAAAATGTTAAGTTTTCTCTCCTGGGCAGCGTGGATCCAAGTGCTACTGTATGTACACCAACTACTAATAACTCTTTTGCATAGCATTATTGTACTGGCAGCCAGCCAGGGCAGCACTGCTCTGACTGCTCCTTATATCACACTGCAAACTCATCAGCAATGAACCTGATGATCGGATAAGATCTAACTTTGCTACCAAATACAATGAAAAAGAGCTTATTTGTTTTTATTGCTGCAGATTGGACAGATGTTTATTTTGTCTTGGTAACACATTTAACTCTTTCAGCAAAAGTTTGTCTTCTCATTGCTTTTCCCTTTTTTTTTTAAAAGGAAATTTAACTAAAACATATTCACTCTGCAATAAATGTAGTATAACAGTTCTCCAAGTAGCTGATACTAATACCCAATATATCACAGCCCCTCTTTCTGGTGTGTAGGCTGATCAGTTCCAAACACTGATGGGACAGGAGCTATTTCACAAAACAAAGGCATCTATTTGGAAACTCGTGGAATCTATTTGGAAACTAGTGCATGGCATATTATATAGCAGGGATCAGTCCTTTTGATTAATGTTACTACCCTATGAGGGCATTTTAGCAGCCTTTAGTACTCCTTTAGGTCTGTTCATATGGGTGAATTAAGTCCCTACAGTGTAGGGCAGATTTATCAAAATCTGAAATTAGAGCTTAATACGTAAAAAAAAATCACCCACGTTCTATTCATTTCTTTGGGATTTTAAGAAGTGTATTTATCAATGGGTGAAATTAAGAACTCACCATTTGATAAATACGCTTCTAAAGATTCTATAGGAAAGAATAGAGCATGGGTGAGTTTTTGTGTATTAAAGGTGACCTGCCATCATAAGAAATAATTCCAGATTGTTTTCTATTGTATATGTTAAGCAAAACAAACTTTTATTAGACAGTATTTTATGACTGGGTGACAGGCCCACTTTAAAGGTTTATAAGCATTTTGTCTGAAAACAAAGGCATTCTATTTAAGCACCTACTGACCTACTGTGCAGAGTGAATCCTGTGTCCCTGGTTTCATTTAGACGTACTACCTGTACAATCACCAAGATGGCCGATGTAATCGAAATCTCTTATTGTTCCCACCCCACTGCCTTGGGCACAGAAGAGTCGCAATAAACCTTTTTCTATAACTCTGCGCATGCTTGTAATATGAATCTCCCTTCCCTTCATGTCTGACTGGCTCATTAGCCTGCCCCCCAGCCAACAGGAAGCAAAGGGTCTCATTACTACGATGACCCTCAATCTCTTTGTGTCAGTTAACATTACACTGAGCTGCGGGCAGGATCGAAGTGCAAATGAGCACGGAATTGATAGTGTTTCAGCGATTAAGGAGTACTGTGTGAGAACTACTAAAGGGGACAGTGTGTAAGATTTGCTTTTCCTTCCCCTTTAAGCTCTAAACTCACATTTTGATAAATCTGCCCCTAAGCATCTAGCTACTGTACAATGGAGTTCAGAAGAGTTTCTGTGCAAGTTAGTAGGAAAGCCAATGACAAAACATATTTGCTTATTATAGGTTGCCCCAAACAATAGATGTGCAGCCTTTAATCAATCAGCCACACATCAAGTGCTGCTATATGGCTACCAATACAAAACTTACTGTCCCCAGTGACAAATAAACATCTTAGCTGACACTTGCCTGCCTGGCTAAAACCAATTTATCCTGTATAACTTTTGTTTACTTCCAAATGGCTTACTGGAAATTGGTGGGGTTTAGGGCAGATCAGGGTGTTGTCTTAAATATCTAGTTCTAGCAATAACAGTAACTGTGGTTAGATTACTCTTTACAACACTGAACTTAACTTTTTACTTTTCCTCTAATATACTACAACAGAAAATGCAATTCATGTGTTTTACGGAGTATGTAAGTACAGCAACTGCCCCTCAAGTTATACTTTTCTGTCAACAACATGGCAGAGAGATATATTAAGCTTGACATAGTTTAAAATCATAAATATTTTGTTTTATTTTGGAATGTCTATATAATAAATCATTAGTCCTGTTTTAAAATGCACCAACATGCGCATTCAGATTATCAGAGGCCAGGTCACAATAAAACTGTTAAGTAAAAGATTTGTCTTAAAAAAAAGTAAGAGCATGTATTAAGGACAGGTCTGATTTCCATTTGCTCTTTAAAAGTAAACAGTAGGAGCTCAGTAATCTGAAAATTATATTGCAGGAAATTTTCAAAGTACCTTTTATTTTGCCCAGGAATAATGAAATTCATCTGTAAAATGTTTTACTGCCCAGAGGGTATTAATAAGTAAATATCTCTGGCTTACATGCTCTAAGCCATACCTGAGGTTCTTTGTTTTTTTGCTGAATACAGAAGACTTCAACATATGGAGGCAAATGTGCAGAGTAGATGTTAGCCAGCTCTTTGTGAACTATGGGGGTGCTAACAGAGCAGCCACTAGCAACATGTTTGGCCTTCAGGAACAGTGGGGTATCCCTTTATTCTTTGTCAAAGAATTTGCCATTTGCTCCACTTAGCCTTCTATTTCAGGAAGATCTAAATTCATTATGTCAACAATGAAAAAGCTCTGCAGTAAACATGGAAAAGTACCCTGCATATTTTCTTGCTGTAAAAGCCAACCATTCCATTGGAAGCCAAGTTTGCTGGAGATTCTCAAGCCTATTCGTATTTATCTTATTAGTTACAGTTGTATCTAAGTGCAGGTGTTGACTGTTAAGTATTCTGGGTTATCAGCCAAAAGTCTACTTATCTAATTTAGTTTGAGAAACTTTATATCTTTTTTGTTCAGTGTAGGAAGATCAAAGGAAAATTAGGGACCTTTCAATAAGAATCCAAGACTGCAGGTCCAGCTGTTAAAATTATGACTGTTCTGCGAAAATCTGGACAGTTGGGGAGGTATGCAGTTAGCTCTAATACATTGCCTAGTCAAAGGTAACACACACACCTATGTATTTGACCAATCTGTTAATGAAGATTGCTGACAGGTGGAGAATGAAGGATAACTTGGTTATTTCAGAAACAGCACAGAATGTATAATATTTAGAAAGATCCTTATTTTTATAAGATGAAGCTTGTATAATATTTTAATTTTCACATGATTTCAACATAAGGCTCTTTATCAGGTAGTTGTGAATCTCTTAAGCAGATATCTGTAATGGAATCTGATGATAACAAATGTATTTTATAAATATAATATATACTATATATATGTTATTGACCCATTGGCACAGCTTTCTGTCTTTTTCAGACACGCAGCACTATACATACTATTGCTGCCAAACGACTGAATACAAGCAGTGGGTATATGGCCCGTCAGACTGTATCAACAAACCTGCCTGATTGAGATCTGGCCAATTTTAGGCCAGATATGGATCGGGCAGGCCTGTTGGAGGTGGCCATACACTGGCAAATAAGCTGCTGAATCAGTCTGAAGAACCCAAATCGGCAGCTGAAATTTGCCTGTGTATGGCCACCTTTAGAGTTTTTGCATTAAGATCTGGAACAGCCTTGGTGTAGCTACAAGCTATTACCAATATAACTTATAAATTAAAAGCATGAGCAAGTAGCATCCCATGTCTTGTATATTCCCGAGGAATCAGTGCAGAATTTGAACTAAAGAAAGGCTGTTCAAAGTTGCAGTTCAGCAATAGCCAGTCACAAATATTAAGTCAATTTAATTTAACATAGGCTTAACAAATTAAAGTTCATTTACTTTAGCATCAGCTAAATTCTAACAAGAAAAAGAAAGGTTCTGGTAATGTGTCTTACCTTTTTTTGACAACTAAAATGACAACTAGTAGAAGTAGGATGAATACCAGTATCCCTGCACTTATGCCAGCTATTTTCACCACACGATCTGTCTGCTTGGCTGGGTCTGGAATTACCTCTGGTTCTTCTGTTACAGCAACTAAAAGAAAGGTGAAAATTAATTTGAAAGCCTATAATTAGCATTGGCTAAAAGATTATCCATGCAAAAATGGAATGAAGCTTTTAAACATTAAGCAACAAAAATGTTTGCTGTCATAAAAGCAACATGTGACAGGTAAAAGGAAATTTATGAGCCCTGGATAAAAACTTATACCTCAAATTATTAGGCACTGAATTCCAGAAATCTTCCATTATTGGAAATGTACAACAACAACAACAATGTACAGTGCATATTGTACAACTTACATTCATTCTTGCAACCCAAATTCTGAACAATAATATTATTTATAGTTTAAAAAGGTGTGAGAGTTTCACTAGCAGTGGACAACAAGTTATGAAACTGCTAAATTGGACTCTTAGCTGAAGCTAACAGGTTATAAATGTAGAGACTAATATGCAGAACCTCACTAACATCCCATTAAACATTTAAAAGTAGTATAAAACAACCAAGTTTGAAAGACTGGACTTCCATGTCATAAACATGATTTTTTTTTTTTTTTCCACTTCAGCTCAAATACATTCTTGTTTATCACCCCCAATTTACCAATTTCAATGCAGTCAGTCAGTAAGTGTGTCAGTCAGTGTGCCCAGGCTGACACAATAGCTAGGGGTGCAAGCAGATCTGAAACTGTGCACATCGCCAAGCGAGTGGATCTGAAGGTGTATGGGTACCTTAAGTCAATTAGGAGACAACTTTTTTCCAGAAGCTTGCTGTTTCTGCTCAACTATTAGAATAGCCTACACCTCAGACCTACAAAATTCACAAAGGTACTCTGTATCAGCAAAGATTGTTTTTATTCCGTCAAAAGTTGAGCAGAGACTAGTCATAATCTATACTTCATGTCATATCAGTACTCCCACTCTGTTGACACTTTTTACTGATGCCTGATCTGTTCTAGCTAATATAAAGCAGTTGCCTCCCTTGTCACTCATCTCTTCTGTTGGAAAGACAGTGACATTATGGTTAGCAGAAATTGAGGGCAGAGAAGGCTGATCAAATCATTAGGTGAATCTATTTAAAACAATGCAAAAATCGGCTAGGCTGCCAGTCCACATAGGAGCTACCAAATAGCCCTTATTTGCACCCTCATAAACATTTTTCATGCTTGTGTTGCTGCCCAACTCTTTCCACATTTGAGTGTGGCTCATGGGTAGGTTGGGGATCCCTCTTATAGAGTGTCCTATTTAGAATTATGTGCCTTTCTCTTATACATTTTTCCAGCTTACAAATGAGGGTCAGTTTATTGCTATTGCTATTGTAACTTTTTATTCTTTACATTTATATTCAGTTCCTCTTCTAATCATATGCCAGTCTTTCATGCAATCCACTGCATCACTGCTAAGTTAAACAAGACCCTAGCAACCAAATAGCTGCTGAAATTCCATACTGGAGAGCTGCTGAACAGAAGCTTAACAACTGAAAAACCACAAAAAATTAAAACGAATTACAGATTGTCTCAGAATATCAATGTCCATGTCATACTTTAAGTTAATTTAAAGGTGAACAATCCCTTTTAAAGAGGACCTGTCACCCAAATATAAAACGATGCATAATAAAAGTTATTTTTAGTCACTTTCACTTTCCAATCAGCACTTCTTAGATCATTCTCCCTCCCTCCTCACAGTCTATCACTGTGTAGCCTGTACATGGGTATGGACATCAGGTCCCCATTCTGGCACATGGAGAAGATTTGGGGATGATGCAGAGCTCATCTTAAGAACAGTGTCCACAAAATGGCACCTGTCTAATTGCTGGGATTGTGAATTCCAAGATGGAAGGAAACAAGATTTATATAATTTATATAGTATAAATAAAGTTCATTAGTTAGAATTATTTCTTAGGGTGAGAGGTCCCCTTTAAGTGGCATTTTCCCAGCATAAACAACCCCAACCTGGCCAGTCTTTCTTCATAACCGAGATTTTCTATACCCTTTACCAGCTTAGTTGCCGTTTTTTAGACCCTCTCTAATTCAATAATATCCTGTCTAAGCACTGGAGACCAAAACTGAACTGCATATTCTAGGTGCAGCTGTGCCAGTGCTTTGTAAAATGGAAGAATGACCACCTTTCCTCCTGCAAATGTATACCCAACACAAAACTGTGTTTGTTAACTAATATCTCACGCAGTGCCATTAACGGCTAAGACACACGGTGCTACTTAGTAGTATGTACTTATCACAGCAACAAAACACCAGAATATCCTGCCATAGACAATACTGAGAACTGCCTCTGCTAAAACACACGTAGAGACAATTATCAGTAAATTATCAGCATAGTCTATTTTGTAGCCATGATATGTAGCTGCCACAAGTAGCTCTGTGTGTCTTTGCCCTAAGGGTATAAGTGGCTTAAGTAGGTTGCCAGTTTGCCCAGATACACCTACAGAGATGTTACATCCTGAATGGGACTGATTGGGCTGCATAGCTTGGTGTTATCTGCTACAATAATATATTATTTAGAATGCCCTTTCCCAAATCATAATGGCAAATAATCATTACTAACAAATTAATTTAAAAATGGACCCAATACATAACATTGGGGGACCCCATTATAAAACCTAACTCATTGTAGGTGTACAAAAAACTATAAACCGATATATGCCTATAAACAGGCATACTGCCTCCCAACAAGCTCTACCCCTTCTACACACTGCTTATCTGGTTAAATTCAAGTGCATTCTAAAAACATACTGCTTGACAATTGAATTGAATATTTTAGATTATTATTCAATTATTATTAAAAGTGCTGGACTGTGGGATAAGCAGCTTTTCATTGCTACCCTAGTTAATAACAACCTGTGATTTACATAACAATATTAATACAAACAATAATAATAGAAGACATTGTGGAAGTGACTGAGAGATAAGTACGTTCTGCAAACAATATCTAGAGTTACTGTGCTTAAGGTCCAGTCTTCAAATAAGATATTGTTACTATCACAATAGGGTATTGAACCAGAGCAGTCATGCAAAACAAAACAGTATTTAATGGTACAGCCTCTGCATCAGAGCCAAAAATCCATCACTTTTGCTGTGTTTTATTCATTACTCAGTACAACCTGCCCAAGATCTCTGACCCATGCACACAGCCTCTTCTGACTGAAGAACAAAACAAGAGACCACTTCCATATTATAATACCGGCTCTGCCATTAAACATGATATCATTATTGTTAACAAGTATTTCTAAAGTATAACCTTTGTTCTGTAGCCTGTCAGAAGAACATAATAGAACGCTGCTGAATCTGGGGCATCCCAGCAGGGGTATCGTTACACCAATTCTGAACACAAATTACCTTTGTGTCTCTCTTTTCTTTTTCAATTTTCTTGGGTTATCAGGTAAGTAAATACAATCACTGGGGTTTTTTTTTGGTATTCCCCAGTGATTCAACCTTTAAAGGCCATTTGACCTTTAAAGTATAATTCAAATTACGGAAAGATGCCTTATCCAGAAAACCCCAGGTCTTGTTTGACTATTGCCCTGTGTATAGGGTCCCATAATAAATTCACAGAATGATTATTAATGGGTCAAAAACAAGAATTTAACCTGCTAATGACCTCTTATCAAGATGATATTCTACAGAACAGATCCAGCAGCGCACACATAAGCTCTTTCATATAAAAGTAAATTTTCGAGAGACTTTCATGAAGTTGGCTGCTTTAACCAAACTGGTTGACTGTCAGTGTAATTTAACACAAAAGTATGTCTGGCATGCTTGGGATTACTGATCCAGTAAAATCTTCCAGATTTCTTTACATGCATATTTTATCGGAGACAGTTTATCGCCAAGCCCATCTGTTTCTCAGATTAGGCTGCGAGCAGCCAGCTGTATGTTACATCCAAGGATGCAGCTACAGACTGCAGCTCCGTGTTAACTTCTGGCAAACAGACCTGGGAAAATAAACTTTGAAACAGGCACAGAGAATATCAGTCTGGTTGCTATACCAACAGGCACCTGAAATCACAGTGAAAGGACATATCATAAAAAGAAACTAGTTTATTTCCCTAGCCAGCATCTATGTACCTTCAATAAAACAGAATGTGTTTGATTGAACAGACTTGAAAGTACCTGTTATATGGAATACTTGCACAAAATCAGAGTCTTTGTACAACACTAGCACTGGAGTGAATGACTTTAGCAGTGGGGAATCTTAGTTAGCATAGTGTGACAGTTAATAATTATACCAAGGGACTTTTTATGAAATGACAAACCAACAAGTGTAGGAAAGCACATGGGACATGTCTAAACAAGCATGGAGTGAAACATATACAGATCAGGGAAATTTCACTGATCTGTTTACCTGTATGTGATTTTTTTGGGGGGTATAGTTAACAGTGACCCTCTCACTTTCACCCTTTTATAAATATGTCCCTAAACATCCCAAGCACATTAATATAGAATGGCAGAATTCAGCCCCACACATCTGCAAAGAGAAAAACTTTAATAGCAAAAGGACACATAATTTTAGTATTTCTGCACACTGCAGTTTTTAGTAGTCCAGACACATTATGCCAAATTGCCAAAATAATTATTCATTGCCCTTTATGACAATCACATTAAAGCATTAGTTCAAGTGTCTGATATGGTAGTATAATCTCAGCAGGATCACTGTTACAAAAATAACAGTCAATTTACATCTGGTAAATTTTGCTTTAGTCCAAGCCACTGCAGCCCTTTTACGCCATCATCATTTTTGGCTCCTTCTTATGTCTGTCAAAGACAAAAGTTGGGGACAACGAAACTTGCTAAGTTGCCAGAAGAAAGGTAGGAGAAAGCAGGGGAGGAGTGGGTGCTGTAAATATGATCTAATTTCTTCAAGAAATGCAAAAAAAAACCAAAATAACATATTTAAGAAAATACTCTGCTTCAGCTTTTTTATTTCATAATAGTTCCCCTTTAATAATGTCTGCTTTATATAAGGCAAAAATGTATTGCAATAACAGGAGTGGTGCTTGCTACAGCAGAACATTACATTCTACCTACTCATTAGCTGCAATGAATTATTCAAACTGGAGCAAACGTTGCACCTGTTATAAGACTACCTTGTATTTTGGATTTCATTTTCTTATAAAGTATTCCTTTAAAACAGACACTTTTTAAACAACCCTTTTTTCATTTCTTTTTTTGCCTCTTCCTTTTCATGTAAGACTTTAATTGAGCCATGGCCTAATCAAAAATCATTCCCATAATGCACCTCTGAACAGTGCACCCGTCATTAGGTTTTTCCCTATTATTTGTCATCCCAATTAGGTCTTTATAGAAAACCTAGCTCGTGTATGGATTACCAAAAGCAATCCTTTGCATTGGTTGAACAAAGCAGAAATTCATTACCCTGCCACGACAAGTCATTTTATTTTTCAGAGTCTGAAAAGGTTGACAATCAAGAGACGCGAATGGTTAATTGGAATGTTGGAAAGAAATAGCCTGGGTCTCCTAGGAGATCACAGAAGTGGAAAAATGGTGTAATAAGTAAAAAAAAGAGGAAATACATATTCGACTTTCAGGGCACACGCTAACTCTTAACAACTGTTTTTGTTATACTTGCAAGGGAATAAATTGTCTGGTCTCCAGAGGTTTATGATCAAAAACCTTGAAGAAAGAGACCAATGGTTATTTAAGGCTACAGGAGTACTGCTGAAAATGCATCCTAGCGAGCATACAAAACATAGCTTAATTAATTATGCTGAGAGAGAAGATTTTGTTTGATGGGCTTCTAAGTGGATGTTCTTTTTAACTTATTATTATTGTTGGTCATTAACAACAGGCCAAATGAGATGCCCAGCAGGCAAGTAATACTAACCGACATATATAAGTCCATATATAAAGGGCCTACAACTTCAGATAAGCTGGACAGAAAGTAAGCATTTTCACTGTGTTTATAATTCATTCAAATAGACCATCTTGTATTGTTGTGAGGATATTTTACGAGTTTCTAAGCACAGAAAATCTGGCTCTATGAGTTCTTAACTTAAAAAGTACTTTTAAGAATATTATATTGTGCAGACTTCTAACAGATTTTGTGCTCAGAGAGGAGAAGTTAATATTACCCAATGGTAACGTCAAAGAGACCAGGGTGAGCAGAGCATTAAGCAACCATCGGGATATCGGCCTATTAGAACCATGGGGTCTGGAGCTAAAACCCCACTGGCCGAATGTCAACCATTCTAGTGGGCAATTAGAAGAATGCAAAACAGAGGCTTTGAAAAACTTGTGCCAGCAAATGCACTGTACTTAATACTGCATACCTCCCAACATTTTAAAAATACCACTCCCATTTTACAAAGTTTAGCAGGTTATTTAAAGTCTGAACACATTTCTGGAGGTTTGGGGGTCTTGTTTTAAGTGTTATTACAATTTTGCTAATAGTGGTGAAATTGTCCTTTACGATGCAAGTCTCAGTTCCCTCAAGAGACCTGTTTATTTTATTAAATACAATTGTATCTAAATTCAGATGCGGAGTATTCTGGGCTCTGCTAAAAGCCTACTTATCTAATTAAGTTTGAGAAACTTTGTATCTTTTTTGGCATTCAGTGAAGGGGAACAAAGGGAAATAAGGGACTTTTTGATAAGATTTAGGGACTGTGGGCTGATATGTTAAAATTGGGACTGTTCCAGGAAAATCGGGATAGTTGGGAGGAATGATACTGTAAAAAAAAAAAATACAACAAAAACTGTGTGGGTTTTTCCCTTAAGTATTTATGAAGTCTTTTATAATAAAAATACCTATTGACCTGTGGTGACAAACAAGAGAACAGCCCCAGAGGCACAGCTAAAATCATTAAAATTCCCCCCTCCACTTATGAGGATGAAGACAATTAAACACACTAAATACTGTAATGTGCTTTCAGTACTACATGCTTAAACATAAACAAGTAAAAATGGTGTCTGCAATAGGCTTTGAACTGTTGCATGCTTTGGGTAAATGTTTGTTGAATTCCATTCCATTAGAATTAGTAATGATAACCTAGCATGACAGTGAACAATCCTGAGAAAGAATCAAGTCTTCCCTATGTGCAGATTAACTATAGATAGAATGAAACAACTTAGTTCTCCAGCATCTCACAATTGAATACAGTTGTCTGTGTGTCCTAGGGCAAGAATCTAAGAAAAGCTCTGCTGATTTCAGTGCATAAGGAGAATGCTTTGGGCACTGGCACAGATGCTGAAGATAGGCTTTTAATTTAAATGTAGGGCTTTCTTTTCTGTATAAAATGATTTCCAATGTCCAGACTTAATGGGATGAATTGTAGAGAGCAGTGTTTGTTATGCTGCGGTTTCAGCAGTATTAGGGATCTAAATAACAAATCTTTATCTGCTGAAACTGCTCAAAACAGTTCATCATTCTAAGCTCAGAAACCATCTTCTTGCATCTCAATTTTACAGATTTCTCTGGATTTGACATATGGATGGCATAAAGACACAAAGGATTTAAGCATTGTATTACACTGATGGGTGAGACACGTAGGGAAAGGGCTGACGAGCCACAGTATATGTAAAAATAAAGAAAAGAATGAATGTTAATAGTGTCATGAGTAGAACAGATGTTATTAAGGCTTAAATGTCCAAAGAAAATTCATTTACTGAAGTCAAAAGTAATTAAAATATAACATACTGTTGCCCTACTCTGGTAGAAGTTTTGTGTTTGCTTCAGCAACACTGCTATGGTTTGTATTAGTGATGGGGAATCTGCCCCATCTGTCCTCACTTCACTGGGCGTTTTTGTGCAGTAAAACCTGGCAAAAAATGTTGCTCATCACTAGCTTTCATAAATAAGCTGCTGTGCAGCCATGGGGCAGCCACTCAGTCTAGAAAAGGCACAGGTTACATAGCAGATAACAGATAAGCACAATACTATAAGTTTGTGCCAGCATAATTTTTGCCAGACTAATTTAATTGCCTTTTATGAGGAGGTAAGCAGGAACCTCAAAGGCTGTAACGGAAGTGGGTGTCATCTATTTGGACTTTGCTAAAGCATTAGATACAGTACTGCACAGAAGGTTAATGATAAAATTGGGGAATATTGGCCTGGAACATAATAACAGTACTTGTGTAGAGAACTGGAACAAGAATATATTACAATGAGTAGTGGCACATGGAACATTTTCTAATTCAGCCAGTGTGGTTAGTGGAGTACCGCAGGGGTCAGTCGTTGGTCCTTTGCTTTTTAACTTGTTTATTAATGACCTGGAGGTGGGCATAGAAAGTAATGTTTCTATTTTTGCTGATGATACTAAATTGTGCAAAATTATAAGTTCCATGCAGGATGCTGCCATTTTGCAGAGTGATTTAACAAAATTGGATAACAGGGCAGAAAAATGGAAAATAAGGTTCAATGTTGAAAAGTGCAAAGTTTAGTAGAAATATGCACTTTAGTAGAAATAATATAAATGTGAGTTATACACTAAATGGTAGTGTTTTGGGGAGATCCTTAATTGAAAAGGATCTGGAAATTTTCATCTTGCATAAAAAGGGCATTGAGTCAAGGGATGAAAACATATTTTTGCCTCTTTAGAAGTTTCTGGTAAGGCCTCACCTTGAGTATGCAGTGCAGTTTTGGGCTCCAGTCCTATGGATAGAGTACAGAGACGTGCAACTAAACTGGTAAAGGGGATGGAAGATTTAAACTATGAGGTTAGACTGTCAAGGTTGGGGTTGTTTTCTCTGGAAAAAGGGGGATTTATAGGCAGATAGGGGGATGTTCTTTTTTTTCCCCCATAAAAACAATCAGCGCACCAGAGGTCACCCCTTTACATTAAGAGGAACGGAACTTTAATTTGAAGCAGCGTAGGTGGTTTTTCACAGTGAGGGCAGTGAGGTTGTGGAATGCCCTTCCTAGTGATGTTGTGATGGCAGATTCTGTTAATGCATTTAAAAGGGGCTTGGATGATTTCTTTAACAAGCATAGTATCCAAGGTTATTGTGATACTAAAATCTACAGTTAGTATTGATGCTGGTACATATGGTTTATGTTTATGTAAGTAGATAGGTCAGTATAGGTTTGTGTGTGCTGGGTCCACTTGGAAGACTTGAACTTGGTGGACTCTGGTCTTTTTTCAACCCTATGTAACTATGAATAACACTTTAATCTACTAAATAGCTTTAAAAATCTGTTATCTGCTTTATAACCTATGCCCTTTTTACTTTTTTTCCAGCTTTAATGGCTGCCCTGGTGGCTTCACAGCAGCCAGTTCACTGGCTTCTCCATACAGCGGAGCTTGCGGCACTTCCCCTGAACATCTTAAACTGCACAGGCAAAAATGGTGTCCTCTCCCTGACCTGAACCTCATTGTTCAAGGGGAGAATTATGTGTGCATGTCCTGAGATAGGATTTTTAATGAAGAGAATGAACGTGGTGATTTTAAATCATGTTGGCAATAATTTTTCTTTAAATTGTGGATTAGAGACAACCGGAAAATCAATGTTATGCAGTCTGTTATGTATATGGACACATAACGGCCATTTTATGAAGATAGAATTGTTTTTTGACTTTCATTTATATAAATATTAATGAAACTGTGACCTTTGCTGCTTACGGGGAACAGTCATTGCCAGGGTTAGACTTATGGTAACTAAGGACCCTGTGCAAAAAACTACTATTAGAATTGTTGTACAATAAGGTTATTATACAGTAATAAACATTCCTGCATTTTATGTGGGCCCTGTGTACCTGCACAGGTAAAAGTAAACTTAAAGGAAAACTAAAGCTTAACTAAACATAAGGGTTCATTTACTAACAAGGCCAATAACTTGAACAGGTGCCGTTATCAACAGCAACAAACCTAGTCTTGCTTTTATTTGCTAAATCGTAGTAGACTCTACAAAACTTGTTGCTTATTGCTTACTAATGGAAAAGTAACTTGTGCAATGTAACAGCTATTTGTAAATCAGCCCTGTAGTGGTAAGGTATATGCATTAAATGAAACAATGCTGAATGAAATGGGTTTAAATCTTTAATAGGATGCCTACTTTGCTATTCTTCCAAAGCATGTTTACCTTTAACCAAACTAATAAAAAAAAAAAATCAGCTGGTCTGTTCTGGGAGGAAAAACACATGCATGTACATGAACCACACATTTCCTTAATATGTGCTAATTGCCTCAACCTTGGAACTTCTGCCAAATTCTTCTCCCAGATAAGAGCATCTAAGTAGCTTTTAATGAAGGCTATAAATATTGCAAATACCCCATATGCCTCACTTCTATTTTAAGCAAGCTTATTATACATATATGTGGCAATCTACACAATATTGCACATAACAAATACAGCTATACGCTGCTCTTGCTGTGTACTTCTACAGTACTGCACTGGTAACTTATGCGGTTTAAGAAAAGGGAATTTTCTAATATTTCTGAACATACTTTTTAAATACAAACATATTTTATCATTCCAAGGTTCATAAACGGACATTTCAGGAAGTTGGCACTTGGCAGTCTAATGGACAGAAAATTTTATTTTGAACACATTGCCAGGAACTGGCTCAATACAAGTTTATAATGGAAAACTTCACTTATTTTATAACAAAACTATGAATCTAAAAACCATTCGTGACTTGACAACCAATGGTACAAAGATTTATAAAGTATGTATAAGCCTGCAGAGAAACAGTCAGAGTGGCAAACACAGATCACAGCAGTTGTGTTGTCCAGCCAGCACTGTAAGAAACACCATTTTACCATTCTCATAAAAAGGTGTATATGTGTGCCCTGCACAACATGGTTCATGTTAATCTTACTGAATTCTGTTATGAAGAGTGACTTGGAAATAGAAATCATGGTAAGATGATAACATTTTTCTATTTCCCAAATCACCATGGCAGCAGGGAATTCCCCAAGCTAAAAGAAGGGTGGGACAACAGAGGCTGCTTAATCAATTTATTCCAGAACATTCAGTGAATGATTGCCTGAAGAATTTTTCTCCCAAATCTCGCTTCTTGGGACTAAAACACATCCAGCCTTGCTGCCTTACAGATCGCCTCCGGCGGAGCCCTGGCTTCTGCCACCCAGGATGTAGCCACTGCCCTGGTGGAATGTGCCTTATAATCCCTTGGGATCTCCCTGCCAACCAACTGGTAAGCCAAAATGATACAGAAAACAATCCATCGACTAACAGTCACTTTAGATGGGGCACATCCCCGTCTTGGACGCCTTGAAATTATAAACAATTTATCAGACTTGCTCAGACCAAATCCAAGGTGTGCCAAAGTCTCTCCTGCTCCAACTTGGGATCTGGACAGAATGAAGGCAGAACCAATTCCAGTTCTAAATGGAATTGAGACACCACCTTCGGTAGAAATCCGAACACTGGCCTCATCACCACCTTGTCCTCAAATACCACAGTATGTGGCTCTCTGGCTGACAGGGAGCACATCTCCCCAACTCAACAGGCTGACATAGTGGCCACCAAAAACAGAACTTTCAATGTTGCATGCCAATCAGAAGCTTTCTCCAGCGGTTCAAATGGAGCTGACATCAAAGTCTTTAAGACTAAAGGTAGATCCCAGGGAGGAACTCTAGGTTTTAAGTATGGACGAACTCTTTTTAAGGCATTGAAGAATCTCTTGATCAACAAATCTTCCGACCAGACTTTTTCTGTTAGAGCTGACAAAGCTGACACCTGATCTCGCAATGTACTATTGCTGAAGCCTTTTTTGTAACCTGAAAACAGAAATTGAACTACTAGGCTTGAATCAGGACTCTGTGGATCTGAACCTCTTCCCAGAGCAAATTGCGCAAAACATTTCCACACTTTGTAGTATTGAGCAGAGGTAGAGGCCTTCCTTGACCTCAACAACAAGGACAATAATTATTTTTGACAAACTCTTCTCAACAACCCCTGCCTTTCAATTTCCAGGCCATCAAGGACAGATGACCCGCATCCTTGTAGTAAATTGGACCCCGTGACAGTGGAAGGGGAAGCTTCATTGGTGTCTTTACTGCCAAGTGCCGGAGCAACGGGTACCAAGGACGTCTCAGCCAATGAGGCACTATGGCTATAACTAGAGCCTTCTCCCAGTCTATTTTCTTCAGTACCCTCCAAATCAAACGAAAGGGAGGAAAAACATAGGCGAACGTCCTGCTCCAGTCTTGAAGCAAAGCATTCACGCCCGCTGTGGATTAGGAAGGAAGTCTGGAGAAGAATTTTTGACACTTGCGATTCTGAGATGTTGCCATCAGATCTATCTATGGAGTTCCAAACCTTCGCACAATCATCTGAAACACTGTCGGACTCAGACTCCATTCCTTTGGATCTAATGTATTGCGACTGAGGAAGTTGGCCTGGAGGTTCCGTATACCTGGCACGTGCAGGGCGGTCAACCCTGCTAAATTCTGTTCTGTCCAAGACATTATTGGGGACACTTTCTTTAACAGGCTTGGACTCCCTGTCTCTGGATATAAGCCACTGCTGTAGCGTTGTCTGATCTGACTTTTACCCAGTTGTGGGCTATATTTTGGGCAAATGCGAACAATGGCTGACCTATTGCTCTTGATTTCAGGATATTGGAGGAAACCGCACAACAGTCCCACTGACCTTGAACGGTTTTGCAGAGATCTCATGTGCCACCTTGCCCACTTCACCATCTGTATGGCAGAAGACATGAGACCAAGTACCGACATACACATTCTCACGGAATCTGTGGACAGGCTCCTTAGGCACCGCACCTGTTCTCTTATCTTCTGGATCTTCTCCAGAGGAAGGCAGACCAAATTGTCTAATGTCCTGAGATGTGCGCCCAGGAAGACCAGGCTTTGAGTTGGAGAATGGCAACTTTTCTCCCAATTTATGACCCAGCCGAACTGCTGCAGTCTGACTATGGTTCTGTCCAAGTTCTTGGCTGCATCCGTCTCTGTGTCTGCCACCAACCGGATGTCGTCTAGGTAGTGGTAAGCCGCAATTCCTTCCTCTCTTAGAATTGCTATAATTGTTACCAATATTTTTGTAAACGTTCTGGGCGAAGTGGAAAGGCCGAACGGCAGGCATGTGAACTGCACGTGCTGCTGCCCCACCGCAAACCGCAGAAACTTTCTGTCTGCTCTGTGCATGGGGACTTGGAAATATGCTTCCTTCAAATCGAGATTCATTAACCATGCTTTTGGAAGCACTGCGAGAATTATGGATGCTAAGGACTCCATCTTGAACCACCTGCAATGAATAAATTAGTTCAGCGGTCTGAGGTCTAGGACAGGTGTGAAGGCCCCTGAGGACTTCAGCACCAAAAAGAGTTTTGAGTAGAACCCACACTTCTGGAATGAGGGAGGAACCTCCTCCACAGCTCCTGACTTCACAAGAGTACTCACATACTCCTGGAAAATTACATCCGCCTGAGGAATTTTGGGAGGTATTGACCTTCGAAAAACATTGCTTCTGGGTCTTTTCTGGAATTTGAGCCGATATCCTTCTCGGACAACCCCTAAGGCCCAAGCATCTCTCACTGTAGAGGCCCAGACTTCGTGAAAAAGCTGTAACCCTGCGCCTATCTTCAAAGTCTGGACCGACTGAACCTCATTGCTTTTTTCCCCGAAGTTGGAGTGAAGGCAGAGCTTTTCCTGCCTGTCTGCCTTGTCTCCCCACGTTTTGACCTCCAGTTTTATTGTCTGGTATATGATCTATCGTGCCTAGAAAATTTCGAACTGCGAAAGGAACGATCCCTCTGGTAGTGCAGATTTCTGGCTCTTATATTTCTTCTCTTGGGGTAAGAAGACACTTTTACCCCCAGATGCCGTTTTAATTATGGAGTCTAACTTTTCTCCAAATAGCATCTCACCCTCAAAGGGTAACTGATTAGACTTAGAGGAAGAATCAGCCATCCATGGATCTCGCAGATAACTTTACCAAATCTACCAAAGCATCTGCCATAAAATCAGCTGCCAACTTTATCTCAGTGAGCATCTCCCTCAAATTTGATCTCTTAACATTCGAAGTAATGGCATTCTCCAAATTATCCAGCCAGACTTTCATAGCCCTGGATGTTGAAGTTAAAGCAACTGCCGGTCTGCATGCTGCCTCAGCTGCCACAAAGGTTTTCTTAAGATTAAACTCTAGGCGCTTCTCCATTGGGTCTTTAAATGCTGCAGCATCATCCACAGGGAGAGTAGTCTTCTTTGATAACTGAACAACCACAGCATCCACCTTTGGAGGACTGTCCCATACTCAAGAGAATGCTTCCTCCACTGGATACCTTTTTGCAAATTTCCCTTGTATTTTCTCTGTCACCTTCCACTCTGAGGTGATTAACTCCTTAATTGATTTATGCACTGGAAAATTAACTCCCTTCTTTTTCAGGGAAGGAAAGAATTTATCAGCCGCTGTACTCTTAGGAATCTCTTGTCAGGGTCAATGCTTTCCTTGCAGCTCTAACTAGGCTATCTATAGCTGCAGAATCCAATGCAGTATCCTCCTCTGATAAGACTTCACCTTCTTCAGATATAAATGATCAGCTTCCTGAGCTTCCCCCACTGGCTGCGGTTATATCCGTAGATCTTCTAGTTTGTGCAGCATCTTTTTGGGTATCACTGTTGGCAGGGAGGCTGAAAATAAAACATCACCATTAGACTCCTGCCCAGCTGCTTCCCCAGCACCACCCCTGAAGCATCGCTTACCAGGGACCTTTAGGCTGGGTTGTTCCATCACAGCAGCTGCAAGAGAAGAGGATCCATAATATCATGCTTCCCCCAAACGTAATAAGTGGGGACATCGCATAGCGACGTGCGCGGCTTCCAGCGCAACCGCATCCAGTCATAGCGCTACTTCCGGGTCATGGAACGCATGCGCGTCTGCCGCGTCCGGGCTATGGAACGCATATGATCCTGTCACTTCTGCCCTAAGCGTCCACCTGTGGCGCGAGTCTACCCGGCGGTTTCAAAACGACCTTCTCACTGCTGCTGCGGCTTCCTCCAGCAACAAACCACAATGGAGCACCCCAGATAACACTGCAGAACCACGCGGGACAACCAATTGTTGCTGCGGTGAGCTGCTTCTCCCAGCCTGAGACTCCAACACATCCCCACCACTTGGTAAGGAGTGTACACAGTGACCTGGACAGGAAAAAGACTAAGGGGCTGCTTAACACTTTCCTGTCCAGTGACCTAAAGGGGCGGGGATTACCCTATGTTGGTGATTTGCTGCCATGGTGACTTGGGACAGAAATGCTGATGTAAATAGCACATGATAGGTTAGACTTTGCATGGGCCAGTGGAAAATGATCAAAGCAACCGTCCCTCTACCAAAACACCATTTCAACAAAAACAGAATTATGTCAATATTCTAAATAGAATTATTAGTGGAAAATTATGCTATACACAAGGAATGTTACCAGCCGCTTGAAACACCAAACAGCCAGAGTACTTGAGGAAAATGCTCAGCGAGGTAAGGAAGCTATCAGATGTGAAAAAGTCAACCTGGGAGGGAGGAAAAATCTTACCCCTGAACTACAGAACTAATGAAGCAGTAACCTCCATTAACCCCAATAGATGTTAATGGATTGTTAACCACACATTATTCTGCTACAATAAATCAAGTATTGAAGCGGATTAGCATCTGCCTTAAAAACTCACAGTGAGAATAAAGAACGGTGAGTCAGAAAAATGAAAGTACAGCCCTATTTCAGTACTACCAAAGAACACAAAATGAACCTGGATTCTTTTTTTATTCTTTTAAAATAATCATACAAATACACAGTTAACTCCACAATCACAGTGAAACAAAGCAGAAAACTAATCCTTTTTGGCATATCTGTGCACTGACAGTTCAGTGAGGGGAAACAATAAATACAAAACAAAAGCAGTTCAAGTTAATCTGGAAAGAATATGTTTGCTGGCCCTAAAAGCAATGGAAAAAAGTTTATGCAGCGCTCTTTTCTGTCTGCAGAAACACGCTTTTTTTTCCCCCACAAGTTATCAAACATATTATTTACCCAGACTCTGAACACCAAGGAGGACCAGCAATATCACATGAGCATTTGACAGAACCTTTAGTTTTTTTTAAGTTTTACTAAATACTGCTGAAATTCTGGCCTGTATTTTGACGGCAATGTGTTTTTTCAATAACAACTGTCCCACAAGCATGTTTCACTGATGAAAAGCTCTAGTTGAGATTCTTGTAAATCTCCCAATTTCCAATCTTCATTTCACAGCTAAATGACAGAATCTGTAGAATAATGTGTCACTGATACTTTGAATACCACTGCGTAATGGGTAGGTGGAAAATTTGTGGGGGCCAGTAAGAATAAACCAGTCTTCTATAAGACATCTTATATTTCTGCAGCTAACAAGCTTATGCTAGGAAAATATACATAGAAATCTATATTAAAGTTAGTAAAGTTTTTTTTTTCTTTTTTGAGATAAAGTTTTGTAACTTCAACCCCTCTGTTAAGTGATTCACGGATATTTGGCAATAGATAAAAGGGAACAAAGACGGGGAGTATATTTCTTATCTCCAAACCATAGACGCGCCCACTGCAGATGAAAAGAAACTACTTCATCAAGCTCAGCACATCAGCAAGCTCTCACCTCTAATTATGCATTTGCAAATGTAACTAGAGAAGCACTAGACTCCTGAAGAGTAGTTTTACCATTTACCACTCATTTAGACTTGTTCTTGTTTACACTAATGAAATAAAAAGAAAAAAAATAGCTGTGTTTGACAAAAATGAGTAATTATAAAACTGGCAGGGTAAAGGAGTAGCATAAGGATGGTAGCTGATCACTCAATCCCAGTGCCTTTACTGCCAGGCTCTCTCCTGTTTATAGTCGTATCCCTTATTTTATGCCGCTATAATATGCAGCCTTTTTATCTGCTCTTCTACTCACATTTTATAAAAATCCAAATCAAGCTGACCCGGTCCGGAGAAGGCACTAAATCACATTGACCAACAAGCGGCTTTAACTTCTTTTACATAAAATGTTGAATTGGGAGCTGATACAATAAAAAATAAGAAGCATACCAATATTATAAACATTTGTAAGTACTCACCAGTTTTCTCTGTTAAGGTTTATACTACCACTTTTGGTGGTTTAAAGGGCAACCTAACTATGCTGTACACTACTGTCTGACAATTTAAAGGGTAATTCTAATCAGTGGAGGTGGTGTTAACAACATAACTAATATAACATACAACATATAATAATGTAATTACATAATATGTAACATAACTAATTTTCAATAAGAGTGTGACACAGAAGGTGTGTGTCAAGTTACTACTACAACTATATTATCTTTCTTTGCTGTCTACTCCTGAGCTTCCTTTAAAAGTGCTGGTTCACAGTACTTGGATTTATTGCAAGATATACCAGTTGGAGAATGGATTTTATGAACCGCTAAAAGAGTGAACTGCAGGGACCCTGTGAACTTTTTTCAAATTGGACCATGCAAAAAGGAACCATGTTTATTGGCTACACCAGCCCTTCCTTCCTGTTTGCTTTTCCCTCATAAGGCTGTTTGTGGGTATGTAAGGCTAGAATATATTTTTCTCTGCTTCGGGAATTTCTACTGTAAAAAGTGTTTCTTTTTAAGAGTTTAATAATTGCCTGACAACAAGCTAATGCAATACTATTATACCCTAAAAATGACACAAAATAAAACATTAGTAACACATTTATAGAATAGTGTAAATAGGTGATAACCATACCCTTATTTAATAATGCTTTTTTTAAAAATGCATTTAAAACAAAAGAGTCCTCTCCCTTTTGGTGTGATGCAACATACTGAGAACATACTTGCCAAAACTGAGAAAAAGTGCAGTTTGTACAAATTGGTTTGGCTGTTTATTTTTTCCAGTCAGAAATTTAAAGGCAGAGAAACAACAAAATAACATAAAAGCCAGAGATCCACACTTAAAACTTACAAGTCTAACAATGCTGAGATCATGTAAAAGCCTTTATTATCATAAAAATTGCTCATCAAATTCATTGCCATGCAAAAGCACACCCAGAAAAATGCCTTAATATGGAACCTGACAACAACAGACCTCTGCTAAATGGTGTTTGTCCCCCATATGTTCCAGTCTGCTGAACTACACCTGCATAAATATATATATATATATATATATATATATATATATATATATAACAAGAAACCATGACCATGAATGGAGGATCAAGATTTATTACTCTATAAAGATAAAAAAAAACAGATCTATATCTGAAAACATAAAATGTTAGGATAATTGGAGAAGAAAAACTGTTCTTGATGAGTAAGAGAACACCTACGTTGTCAGACTTACAAAACAAACTAATGACTTAAAATAGAAACAGAATGAGGAGATATGCAACATATTTGTCTTGCCACAACTCAGCCTTAAACAAGCAAGATGTTTTCTTTCAAACCAACGCTGCCAGTCTGTTACTAATTCTCCAGCTGTTCACAGGAACAAGACCCTGCAGAGCTCCACATCTCAGTAACAAATTCCAATTTTCTCCAGAACCCTGCCTCCTCCCACAATTACAGCTTTCAGGCCAAAAACCAACATGAGTTGGAGAGGTTATGACATACAAGTAGGTAAACTTTACAGGATGTAACAGAGTACCACTGAAAAAAGTCAAATCTTGCCTATTTATTCATTTTAAGAAAAACTTACTTTTGGTAGCTATTCGTACACACTGAATTTTGGTTTCCTGTGAAAAAATATAAAGTAGAATTGTAAGAAAATATTTTTAGCATTAGATTAACAAATTGCAACAAATTAGATTAACAAATTGGTATTCTATAACAAAATTGTAATCAATAAAAATAACTAGTAATGTAAATCTGCAGTTATATATAGTTTATTTTACTGTTATCTAAAAACACATTTGGAGTGCCAGGAGAGACGACAATGTGCTGATTCTTTTGCCAGAAGTTTTAATAACAGTATAAGATAGTATTGCTAAGTACAACTTTATGGACTTTGCAAAAACTGACACTTAAACTATTTTATTGTTCTGTCTATATTGGCCTCTGTATTGCATTACAGGTATGGGATCCCTTATCCAGAAAACCCGTTGTCCAGACAGTTTCAAATTACAGAAAGGACATCTCGCATAGCCTCTATTATAAGCAAATAATTTTTAATTTTTAAAAATGATTCCCTTTTTCTCTGCAACTATAAAACAGTACCTTGTACTTGATCCCAACTAAGATATAAGTAATTCTTATTGGAGGCAAAACAAGCCTCTTGGGTTTATTCAATATTTAAATGATTTTTAGCAAAGTTATGGAGATCCAAATTATGGAAAGACCCCTTATCTGGAAAACCCCAGATAACAAGCATTCTGGATAACAGGCCAATACCTGTACTAGCTATATTATGCCCTAAGTAACTATTCTATCTTAAAGTTGAGGTACCTTTCTTAATATATACCACATGTATAAATACAGTATAGACAGTATATTTTAATGTATATAGAATACTATGTATTTCCCTAAAATGTGAAGTGCATACTTTGTTTTCACTTCTCCCACAATACCTTAATATCTGTTTAGGACTAAATGAAAATGCTAGCCTTAATCCAAGTTGAAGGTGAAATTGCTTCATGGGTCTCTAGTAAAATAAAAGATTGTAATGGTTCAATATACATCTGCTGTTGCTGCTCATACTAAATCCTTGGCCTGCACCTGAAAATTTTATCTCCCAACTACTGAGATCCATATAATCATCAGCAAGCGAAACTGTAATCATTTACATATACATGATGGCCTCTATTTCCAAAGGGTCAGCTGAGACTATTACACAGATATCATTTGCCACAATAAAAGCACCCAACAACAAGGCAAAAACATCTTCAATTTTCTCTTGGTTATACACATGCAGGTTAACACTCCAGCTATCAATCTTACTGCTTTATCCCAGCAATTTTATGTAATCCCCAGACACCTGGCAGTATGACTTTATAACAAGAATGCTGTGATCTCCAATAGGGCCCTACTTATCTAGAGTAAGATTCTTAAATTGGATTTTAAAGCATCTTGTGTTATTTCTGTGCGTGCTGTGACTTCCGCCAATGCAGTTTAGACAAGAAAGTCATTCAGCTGTGGCAGCATGGGCCTCAAACCAACCTGCTGATTTTTGTAACTGGAACTCGTTAAAGATTCAACTTCCTGTAGAGCTGCTTTCAATAGTAGCTATATTATTATACAAGCAGGAACAACCCACTGGGGTTTGCCCAACATCAGAAAACAATATGGTTCTCATATTTAGAGGCACATTACATTCTTAAATCAATTTTGGCTTTTGATTTGTTAATACCTCAAAATAAAAATATTTTTAAAATCTTATTTTCTGACTAAAATACATAGATAACCTAAAATACCACTTCAGCAGTCCCATTGCGTTAGAACATAACTACAGCCTCCTGACCACATGACCTCAGCCAGAAGTTAATAATACAGATCTCTGGCAGGGATGTTATACAAGGTTTTATCTAAAGAGAGAGCTCAGCCCATGTAATAGTAGTCTGCCACAGTTTGCATACGTGGGATACACCTGCATCTGACCTTGAAACCGGAAGAGCTAGCAGAATAAAGAGGGATAGACAGCCTTTGGTGCTTCAACTCTATTGTCTCTTTAGGTTCTCGTTCAGCAGCTAAAGTGCCTAAGACTGCATGTCCTAAAATTACAACCATCTCTAACTTGAATGTAAAATATTTTATCTCTTTTGAAGCAAAATTTGGTGTGGTTAAATAATTGATCACAAAACTTACCTTTTCAACACTGCTTACTGCCTGAAAGTAGATGTTATAGCCTTTGCGTGGAGCCAGTGGTGGATTCCAAAATCTCAGATAAGTCCTGTTGTCACCCACAGTAAATGGGGCTGCTTCTGGAAGGTTGGAAGGAGGAAGTTCAGCAGCAAAATAATAAGGAGAACCGACAGCACCTGCATTGTTGTAGGCCACAGGAACTTGATAGCATTCCATTCCCCCGGTCTCTCTTTTTGTCCTTTGGTTATGCATTTCTTCCACAACAATCTGGTAGGCACTGTAATGCCAAAACACAGAAATAGTATTACATAAGATCTGTGTAAACTAGGGATGTGAAATCTGCAGCCATTAGATGAGGTTCGACCACACATTTATACATACATATAAATTTAATTCATTCGGTAAAAGACAACACAATCTTTTAGAACTTTAGGGTATACAAAGGGCAGCACAAATACTGTCATATAGTATTGTCTATTACACTTACATGTAATTATGTATAAACATAATGGAAAACTGACACAATAATCTTTTACTTATAAAGAAATGTTTGGAGACAACTCAAATACTGTGGCAATTTTAACAATTTTACAGTTAAGAACAGAATAAAATGTATTAATAGGCATTACAGTTATTTCTTAACAGTAGTTAAGGTAGTTTTATTTGTGGTCTGTTTATTTTTCTGCTCATTTAGCATCTCCAAACATGCAGCTCATTGAGTGATTTGGCTACCCAGCTGGTGTGCTGAATAAGGCAGATCTGATCATTTGGCTCCCGAACTAACAATCCTTGAGCCTCAGCAGACCCATCAGGCAAACATTAATTTAGTTTACCAAGAGGATTTTTTGAGCCATCCCATTACTTTTCAGGCCAAACTCCAAGCACATATTGTTTGTGGAGGCTGTCATTTTGGAGTCATACTGTACATTGCCAATAAGCTGCTGACTTGGAAGATACTGATCTATATATTGCCAGAAAATACCCTATAATTGATAACCTGTTATTTGAATAGAAGAAGAGGTATCTGTATGCCTCTATAAATTTTTCTCAAGGGTGCTAGTAGCTGTAGTCCAGAGAAGAATGGAGGCTACATAAGGGATATCTTAGACATCCCTGACTGCCTTCCTTAGGTGGGTCCACATCTGAGAATATTTATAAGTGAGCTTAACATGTGGTAATGTGCCAAATTATTTGTTCTACTTAAAAAGTATGAAATACACAAAACTAAACTAAGCAGCTGTCAACTGTAACCCCAAGTGAGGGTCACTTGAATACCCATGAACTGGCAGATACTTCTGTTTGGCCTTAGGTATGAAATCTGCACATCTAGACTTGTGCTTTATAAATATACTCATAACAGAGCAAAGTAAATGTATATGGGAGAATTAAATGATATACCAATTGATCACTGAAAGGAACAGACTCTGGCCTGGGTGTTCTTGAGAAACAGTTTTTGATGTTCTTGAGACACAGTTAAAAAAATGGTTTAGATGAAATATCTTCTTAAAGACATACATTGGTAAAAAATGTTATACTTTGTTTTTGTTGAGTCTTTAAAGCTTGCTCCGGGATTATCATTGGGGCTTATGAAAAATGAGCTTACCAGTCTGTATTTCTGTTACTATCAAAAATTCTTTGTAATACTACAAATAGTGATGAGTGAATCTGTCCCTTTTCACCGAAAAAAATAAGCGAAATGCTATTATAAATAAATGTTAATAATAATAATTTGAAAATTTAATGAGTTAAAAAATATACACAAACAAAAATCTGGTTTATTCAAAGCATAATGTAAAAGCTATTCTGATTGTTAATCCACACCAGGCTAGCAACTTCTCTCCACAAAAAAAAAAGTTGGAATTAAAAAAAATTATATAAAAAATATCAGTTGTTAAAATTGCATTTTCTACTGGATATTTAAAAATGTTTCTTAAATTGTTAAGCAAAATTAACTCAGGCAAGTGCTACAAAAGAACATCAGCCTATTACTCAGACATGCCCTAAAGGCCAGTAAAATCGGAATATTAGAAGGCTCCTTATACATTTAAACAATATGTTTCTTGATCAAATGCCAGATTCTGAAAATGAATGCAAAAAATGCAGCGCTCGTTTACAAGAATTGGCGCACTTTGTGTAAGCATAACCAAAGAATATCATATATTTAACGAATAAGCCCTGCTATTGGTTTCTTTTTGTTGTGCATATTAATAAATAAAAGTGAATACAGCCCACCTAATATATTATCCTTCTGTTTCATGATAGCATTTAAAATGTTCTGAGAGAGCAGGCTTTTTGAGGGGTAAAACAGATGCTAATACAGATACCTTTAAAATCATTACACACTGCAGCACCATTTTTTTCCATTTTGACAGTATACTTGTAGGCCAAAAACCTGAGTGCCCTAGCATTTACAAAGGACTCATAACAGATTAAGCTTTTAGCCTGATGTTTTCATTTTTTGTGTGAGCATTTCCCTCTGAAATGATATTATGGGAGGCTCAAATTCAGGTCCGAACATAATGACTGCCTGTGGGCTCTGCTTAAGGCAGCAATTTGCAGTTGTCATATCATTAGAGATAGAGAGAGCTGACAGGCTTCTCCACCTCCTGACCTTGCTGCAGCTTCCCCAGTATCCTGGCTCAGAGCTACGCAGATCGAAAATATAACTGACATACTGCAAAACAGGCACAGATGGACAGAAATCTGTCCACTGTACTAAAATAGACTGCCTTGTATATCTACAGTTGCTCAAGACAAAGTCATTAAAAATATCTGCAGCAGATGGTAGGTAACCTCACAAAAATGATGCGTTGGACCTTTTAAAAGGAAAAAACAGTATTATATTGTAAAAAAAAGATTTAGAAGTTTACACAGGTATGTTTTCACACCCCTAAATAATATTTAAAGAAGTCAGCCAACTACTTATCCATATGTTATCAAAATACAATTGGCTGGTGGCGGCTATATCTCTGGGTGTATACCAGAACTAGTCAACCATCTGACATGTTACACATTTCCTATCCACACATAAATTACATATATTAGTCTGTGTGAGGTTTACTTTGTGATATTTAATATTGTGTGCAACATTTTTCAGAAAGGGACCCAACTTTTATAGTTGCACTTTTGACTTTCTATATGCTTTAAAAAAAATTTAATGAAACACCAGTAGGTTACAGGGTGCAAAGACCTGGCAGACTTGCTTCCTTAGTTTAAAATAAACACACAAATGACTTTTAGGTTTGAAGTTCTGCCAGGTTTCACTGGTGAAATACAACCCAACTTCCCAAAAAAAGTTGAGACATTGTTAAATATAACTAAATAGAGAATGGGATAATTTTGAAAACATTTCAACCCTATATTTAATTACAAATAGTACAACGACAACATATAAAATGTTAAAACTAAGGATTTCAGATGCTCAACAGTTTGGGGTCTACCCAGCGGTAATGAACTACAAATACCAGGAAAAAATACAGAATCTCCAGAATTGAACTACACCCAGAACAAGGCAAAATGAATCCCAAAAAGCCTTTATTAAATAATACAGCAAGAAACTCTTAATAAAAACACACACAATTAAAACCAAGTATACAAATTAGGTCATGGGCTCCTAAAAATAATCAAATATGTAAATACCTGTTCACAGCACCCATATATTACTGGGGATAAAACATGTGTGTCATTTAGCGCACATCACTATCAAAGTGCATCAAATAAAATGTAACAATGACAAAACCCAAAAAGGTTGTCCCCATGTCTACCTGACTAAATGGCATGCATATTGTTCAGGCAAGACATAGATCCTAAATATATTCTCTTCACCACTAGTGATGGAGATTGGATTCACAGTGAATTTCCGTGTTTTGCCATTGGCGGATTGTTTTGTGAAACGGGCGCAAAAATTTGTCACGGAAAAATTTGCAGAGTGGCAAAAAATAAAAGTTGTGCGTACATTTTTTTTGACGTGTGCCATTTTCCAAGTTTCATGAATTTGTTCCTGTTTTGCGAAACTTTAAAAAGTTTTTCAAATTTTCCAATGAAGCGAAACAGGACAGATTTGCTCATCACTATCCACCACCATTGGTCAGTTAACCAGGAGTCCATGCGTCCCAAAAATGTTTAGCCCCTAGACTCGTACTACGAAGCCATGCTGTTGTAATACAAACATAATGCAGTTTCTCATTGTCATGTCATGTAAAAAAAACAAATAACAATAAGACCTTCCCTAAAAGACATAATCTGGATGGCAGCATGTTACTTCAAAACCTGTATATATCGTTTAGCAAGATGCCCATGCCATGTGCACTAATGCACCCCCATACTATCATGGATGCTGGTTTTGAACTGTGCATCTTAAATGAGCTTGGGCCCAGAAAAGGCGGCAGTGTTTCTGGATCATGTTTATATATGGTTTCTTTTTTACATACTAAACTTGCATTTGTGGTAAACTGTGTTCACAGACAATAGTTTTGGAATATTCCTGAGCCCATGCAGTGATTTCCACTACAGCATTGTGTCTGTTTTTAATGCTGTGCCATCTGAGGGCCTAAGGATCACAGACATTCAATATTGGCTTTCACCCTTTTCTGGCTTCTATGAATCTTTTAATGAAATAATGCACTGCTCATGCAGTGTGTCACATAGTGATACCCCTCTCCATCTTTACTTATAAGGGAACCAACTTCTCTGGAATCCCCTCTGTTTAGCATTTAACAACTTTTCCAGTCAAAAGTTGCCCCTGTCCCAACTGTTTGGAAATGTGTTGATGGTAGTGATAAGTAAATCTGTCCCATTTCACTTTGCCGAAAAATGTGGAAAACTGCATGAAACAGTGGAAAAATTCGCAGTTAAAATTCGCAAAACGCAGTTAACGCACAACTTTTGTTACACACACAACTTTTTTTTTTTTTTACCTGTGATGTATTTGACTTGACTTTTTTGACACAACCACAAGTTTTTCCTCACTCAGCAAATTTTTTTCATGCCAAATTTTTGCGGGTGTTTCCCAAAAAAATCAGCCAGTGGCGAGATTTTTGCAGCAAATCCATGCCTGGCGAAAATTTAGTTCATGCATGGAATATGCACATACATGAACACATATTATGATACATAACTGAAGATATGTATTTTATTTCAGCTTTTAGATTAATGATGTTTTATGATAGAGCACCCTGGTATATAACAGAAGTGTCTTTGGCAACCAACTGGTGATGCATTATGTCCTCCAAAGGCTAATTAAGTAGTTTGGTTGGGGAAGGTGGGTCATTATGAAATACAAAAAAACTGATCAAGAAACCTTTTATGCAATATGTAATTATAAAAAATGTAAAAAGAACCAACACTTTCAACAAAGCTTTTTTTCAAATCAGTTCTATGTACCTGATTGGAGCACCTTTGGCTTGTGCAGGTCTTAGCAGAACTGTGATAGTGGTAGCAGTTTCATTAAGTGATGCATCCACACCTTCATAGTCTGGTAATGTAGGTGCTAAAAGGAAAAAAAAGTAAACTTGGTACAAAGAACTTATGATTTGTACATTCAAGCAAAAGATCTTGAAACAAATACAACCAAACTATAGTCTAATGCAAACACTCACAGACAGACTTATACATAGTAGTAACTCAGTAAGTCTAAACCAATTATAGGAAGTGATTAATGTAAATGTTTGGCCTTTTCTCATTATGTGCAAGGGGCAGGAGGCTACCAGTGTAAAGCAATTACTAAAGGAGAATTGGGGAGGGGAATTAGCCCTTTTTTGCCAGGGCTTTTAAGGAACTAGTTAAGTTACTACATTTACAGTTGAATGCAAAAGTGTGGGCACCCCTGGCATAAAAAAAAACAACACACAGGTATGGGAGGTGTTACCTGGAAACCCATTATACAAAAAGCTCCAAATTATGGGAAGGCCATCTTTCAAAGACTACATTTTTATCAAATTATTCAAACATTTAAAAATTATTTCCTTTTTCTTTGTAATAATAACACATAACCCATTACTTGATCCTAAATAATATATAATTCATCTTTATTGGAAACAAAACAATCCCATGGGGTTTATTTAAAAGTTTAAATTATTTTTTACAAGACTTAAAGGAGAAGGAAAGGTAAAAACTAAGTAAGCTTTATCAGAAAGGTCTATGTAAATACAGCCATATGCACTTACAGTAATGCTGCACTGAGTTCTCTATCAAAAGAAACACAGGATTTCTTGTCTCTTTTTCGTAAACATGTTTACTTTGGTATGTTTATGGTTTCTGCAGAATAAATATATTGTTCTAGGTGGCACTAATGTGGCAAATCTACTGGCAGTAAAATGCCAAAATAACTTTCCTTCTTCTTTAAGGTATCTTCTCCATAAAATATCCCTTATTGGGAAAGCCCCAGGTCCCGAGCATTTTGGATAATAGGCTCCATACCTGTATTTGCAAATGTTAATGCAATTTTCTTTTTATCCCTTTTAAATACACAAGCTCAAACAGGAGCCTGTAAGGGATGCAATAAAGAGAGCTACTTGTTTTTTTTATATTCACGTCGTGGAAGCAGTAGACCATCATCTGTAAGAGATATTTGTAAAGGTCCCCATACACGTTAAGATTCGCCACCTACGGGTGGGCGATATCGGGGAGCGTGTAGGCTAATTCAATCATTTGGCCCTGGGGCCAAACAATCAAATTATATTGGCGGTAATGGGGCAGTCTGTTCGGGGACCGCATCAATGAGCTGATGCGTTCCCCCGATCTGACTGGATCTTCTAACCTGGCCGATCGATATCTGGCCAATTTCAGGCCAGATATCGGTCGGGAGGCCCCTCATTTCTGCCCCTACACGGGCCGATAAGCTGCCGAATCGGTCCAAGGGACCGATATCGGCAGCTACAATTGGCCCTTGTATGGGGACCTTAAGACTACATGTGTATTTCCTCATTCCTATAGACACCAGGAGCTATTGGGAATGGACATGTCCAAGATTTTGACAGTTATTGGAATCTCCTGTGACCAGTCCTCCATGCTGCCGGTGTCTGTAAGGACTAGGGGCCCCTTTCGTGCCCTTTATCAATAGCAACCAATTAGATCTTTGCTTTTGTTTTCTAACTTGTAGGTGACCATTCAATTTTAATTGCTGGTCGGTATGGGCAACATCACCTGTGATGTTTGTCTCTAATATTAATGAATACACCCCCTAGTATATATGGAGTATGTGCCAGTGAAGGCAGTTGGAACAAGTGAGCACATGGTGCGCACACACACATCCGTTTAGGGGTGCTGGAGGTAGCTGGCCAAGGGGCTTATACTGGGGCCATTTAGGGATCATAAAGGTTTGGACAGTTTGGACCAATGCACCATGGCAGTCAATCTGACCCCAAAAACATCATTCCACAATACAATTAGGTTGCTTTTTGGCAAGCTTCAGACATGCGTTGACACTGCTTGTTTAATGCCATGCTATTTTAAGGTCACTGTTATACAGAACGTTATGGCAACCACATGCTGTGTGGCTTCATTTCAACAGCAGGATGCAGGCAACTTGTTAAAACAAATCATTTAAAATAGATAAAAAAATACTGCAAAATTACTTGTTTTGGTGTAGTAAATCTTTGGAGAAAGTTAAACTTTCAGAGGGACTATTATACCAAACACAAGGCCGAAGTAAAATAGGAGTGGCTTAAAAACCATAAAAGGTGAAAATCCTGCAAAGGCTCATTTAAAATCCTGGTCTTAACCCAGAACACTCTGTGGGACTATCTGAAAGTTGAAGTCCAACTTTCAAATGGAACTTTTAACAGAAAAAATTAGTGGATTAAACTGAACAACCTGTGATACATCAGATTTTTAAAATAAGGCAAAATAAATTTCTATCTATGTGCAAAGTTGGTGGGCGCTTACCACAAAAGACAGCTGCAGCTAAATGTGGTTCTACAGTACTGACTGGATGAAGGGATGTTGAATACCTATTCAGCTACTTATGTAACAAATTATGCTTTTTTCTTGAAATAACTTAAACGGACAGTACAGCCCCTTCTCAACATGATTTCAATGAATAGGGCCTGTGTTGAACATACTTTTTGCGTATTGTTTTAATCCCATGAAATCCAATGTTTTTGCTATTTATATAGGGAACCTAAAGCAACTCCATGTGTGGTCCTTGTAAGATAAGAAATGAAATATAGACAAAACCTTAAAAGCTATAAAATGTTTGGTATTAAAACAATAGGCAGAAGCCTGAATTTTCTGAACTCATGCTAAATACAGGGTATACCGCCCCTTTAAATTGAATTAATTTTTAATTTACCACAGTAAAATAGTGATCCACAGCCCTCTATAGTCTATACTATATTCTTGAGATCAAAATAATAGATTAGTTGTGTACATGTCTTACAATATTTGGATAATCAGTGCATTTTTTGGCCTGTTAAAGCCTATACACACCTGATATGTTGGTGGTAATGTTGACTGCAGTTGCTGGCCCAAATCCTTTCACAGTACTAGCTCTTATGTGGAACTGGTAGGTAGTCCCTGGATGCAGCTGAGAAAATGTGTGGTGGGTGCTGTTCCAGAGTTTGGTAACAGTTTGAGGAGGGCCAGCCACAGGGACTGCTGGGTCAAAAGACCTGATGCTGTTGTATTTCACCTATTAAAAGAAGAATATTTGTTAAAAAAAAGACAAAAATAAATAGTTATTAACTTGTGCTGTATCATTTTAGTTTCATTTTAGTTCTTCAGAATATGGTTTAATTTAAGGATGCTTCAATAAGCAACAAACACATAAATGAATAATAAAAAAACTGCAAGGTTTTCAACAATAGGAAGTGATGAACAAGCTCAGAGTCTGCATAACATTCATTATGAAACCCACCCAAGGGCTCCGACATTTAATTAACAGTCGTTTATTTCGCAGCCAGACAACATTTTCCACCAGCACTGTATACAATATTTGCAAATTAAAAAGGTAGACAAACCTTACAATAGGAGATTCCACAAGCAAATGTAAATAATGTAAACATATAATTATAACAAAATATATTAAGAAGAAAAAACTCGGCATAAAAAACACCCCTCCCCCCCCAAAAAAAAAAAATCATAAAACATATTGGCTATATCCTGACAGAATAAAAATTATTTGTGCAGTATCTCAAAAGTCTTTTGGCTCATCACATTATAATTTTTAGCAGCTGAACTGCACCTTTCTGTTTAAAGGGACAATTTAAAACACCTTACTATTTGACTAGACAATATTTTCAATAATTGTAATAACTGTATGCTAGTCAACAGCTTTAATTTTTTTTTTTTTAAAGGTAAATTAATTAATGATAGGGAGGCATTCTCTCTAAAGGTCCCCATACACGGGCCTATTATAGCCGCCGATATCAGTCTCGATTTGGCAGCTAATCGGCCTGTGTATGAGCACTGCCGTCGGGACTGCCCAACAGATATCTGGCCTGAAATTGTCCAGATCTCGATCGGGCAGGTTGAGGACCGCATCAGCTAGTTGATTCGGTCCCCGGACCGACTTTGCCTATGCCTGTCATTATAATTTGATAGTTTGGCCCCAGGGCTGGTTGGAGTATATATTTTATCTTCCTGCTTAAGAAAAAACAATATGGCACATGGAAGGAAACCTAATGTTTCCCATGCAAGAAAGCAATGTTAAAGGACAACCCTTATTTTTATTAGGGATGCACCAAATCCAGGATTCAGCCAAGATTTGTCCTTTTTCAGGATTTCAGCCTTTTTGGGCAAATCCATGCCTCTGGACCAAACGAATCCTTAAAATCACATGACTTTCTGTCACAAACACGGAAGTTGAAAATTTTTCACCGCGCGCATAGTGCATGGTTCTCTTTAATTCTTCCTTATCCTAATTTGCATATGCAAATTAAGATTTGGATTCGGTTCACTATCCAGCCGAATCGTTTGCAAGGGATTCAGGGTTTGGCTGGATCCTAAAATAGTGGATTTGGTGCATACCTAATTTTTATATTGTCATATTGTGTTCCCATCGTATACTCAGTACTGTGCCCTTTATAAAAGTTCAATAACCTCAACAATATTTTAGACTACCTAACATGAATGATTATAGATATTATTTTAACAGACGAAAAAAATGTTTAAAGATGTTCTACTAGACTTTTTTACCTCATATATAGTGATGACACCATTTGGCTCCAACGGTTCTTTCCAGTTCAGAAATATCTTGTCTTCAAATGGGGAGCCTTTTAATGAACTCAAAGGGACAGGCCCAGGAACTAAAGAGAAAATCAGTTTTCACTTTTTGTACTGGTTTCTCGAGGCAAACAGTATAGTAATGAAATAAAATAAACACTGAGTTGCAGTATTTTCATACAAACATATTGTTTTACAATATAATAAATTGAAAATAGTCTGTTATTGTGATTAGATAATGGGAAACCCAGCCCCCTCCTCAAAAACAACTTTATCATTTATATTTACACCACCACCATATAGTCATTTTATAAATGCAATGCATTAGCACAATGTTATTTTTAAGTGAACAAAAATGTATATGAAGGTGTCTACTGGTGGCTTTAAATCACATGTTAAAGGTGCTAAATTGCAAAGTAACATTTTAGACCAGAAACACAATGATACAATACCTACTTTGAATACATTCTGAGTTCTGGTTTTCTTAATATGATGTTAAATGAAACATTGCCATATTTTATTGTCACAGAACATTGGATATAATTTTGTTGATGCTGGTCACCAGAAATAAACATTTTCATGTCAAAGTGACATCTTTGCAAAGTGATTTAAATGAATTACAGGTATAGAATCCCTTATCCAGTAACCCATTATCAATAAAGCTCTGAATTATGGGAAGGCCATCTCCCATGCAATACATTTTAAGCAACAATTCTAATTTTAACAATTTTTTCCTTATTCCCTTTAATAAAGAAAAGTACCTTGTACTTAATCCTTACTAAACTGCATGAATCCATATTGGTGACAAAACAATCCTAATGAGTTTATTTAATGTTTAAAGATTTCTTAGCAGACTTTTCGATGATATAAAAAGTTTTTTTTTTTGTGTTTATCAGTGTAAACAAAATAAAATCCACTGTCAAGGAGGATTAAACACACTGAATTTAAAATGGCTCCCTTTTCTCTGCAATAATAAGACAGTACCTTGCTGCATAAATCCATTTTGGTGGTAAAACAATTCCACTGGGTTTATTTCATGTTTAAAAGTTTAAAATTTAATGTTTGAAATATTACTTTAGTAGATGCATTTCAGAGATTTAAATTGCAGAAAAAAAAACCATTATTCCATATGTAGGTGTGGGTCTACCAAATATACACTTGGAACATAACATTAAGGGTGCAGGCCTGTAAAGTTATAGGCATGAATGAAAATTGTGACACTGAGTACCAGAAGTCTAATAAAACTTGCCTTCAGAAACTGATGACATTGTTACAAATATCTGCCTTAACATAATTCAGCTACCAGCTAGGCTTCAGGGTGATATGTGAAGAATCTATATTACCTTTTTCATTATCTCCATAAAAGCCTAGGTTGCCTGCTGCCCAGAAAAAAATTCAGCCAATTTCTTGTGCCAGATTTTAGTCACAGACAAGTGTGTGATATTTTAATACATTTTATTGCCGACCCCATCTCTTAAATATGAAATCCCAGATGTATAAAACACTTCTAAAAAGCTCTTGGGGCTATTACTACGGGTTCACAAAATTTCATTTGTTCTGTTTGTACAAAAGTTATAGTGTTGTTCCTTTAAAGATTACATATCATTAAAGGGGTTCTAAGGCCCCCAGGGATGTAAGACCAAACCCTTATTATCAAACAGGTTCCACGAAATTGAAGGGTTCTGTAGACCAGAGGTGTACAGAAGTGCTGCCAGGCTCCCATGCTACGCTCCCCCCCCCCTCCATCCCCGCTCACATGTGTGCATCTACTGCCTTCCCGGGCTGCACACATGCTCTCAGAAGAAAAGTGGCTATAGAGGAAGCTGACCCTGTGGTCCAGGCCCCCTTGTCCCCTGCGACCACGGGCTCTGCTTCCTCTATAGTTATGCACCTGCTGTAGGCCAAATAGTGTTAAAATGCACCAGTGCAGCTGCCATTACCAACCAATCACTGTGTTATTTCAACTATTTCAAGTTAGAAACACGTTATTCTTATAGAGAGACTTATTGAAACAGAGAAAGGTTAAAAAAAATGTTAAATCAAATTAAATATTTTTACCAAGATTGGATAAAAATAGTAGTTGTGTTAGCAAGAGAATGCAGCCTTCTATCCAAACACCACGTAGACCACTTAGATGGTAAGCTCTATGAGCAGGGACCTCCTTCTTACTGTGTATCATGGCACACGGCACTTATTCCATGTGTATTTATACTTATTATAACACTTGTCCTCCCTGTGTGTAATTGTGTATACTGTACAGTGCTAGGGTACAGTGCTGTGTACCCTTGTAACGCTTTATAAATAAAGTTATACATACATACATACAAACACAGGCAAAATTAACAGCATACTAACCATCTTCATCAGTCTGAATTATGGTTTCTTCACTTTCCTTTCTTCCCTCAGGGTTAGTCAGGATCATCTTTAAGCTAACATTTGTGTAAGGTGGGAGATTGTCAACCACATGCTGGGGAGCCTTGGGGTCCATGTCAAGGCACTCTGCTTTATTCATGCCATGTCCTCGATAGTAGTGATAGCAAATGGTAACATTGAAAGTGTGGCAGCGAGTGATGTTGTAACCAAGTGACTCCCAATCAACTGCAATGCGCCTGGATCGTGTTTCAGCAATCTTCAGGGTTTTAGGTGTTCTCATAGGCTCTATAAAACAAATGGGAAATAACGTTACGGCACATGAAACACTTTGAAGCATCTAAACTCAGATAAAGAAGAACCTAATTATCCAGCAAGGATTCAAATTCAAAAGGACCATAAAACTGTTAGGGGATTAAGTATACTGACACAAGTTTATGGTAGGCAGTTGCCCCTGCTAGGGTGAGTTCCATTCACAACCAGTTTGACTGTCCAAACCACAAATAGAGCTGCTATACAAATAATTAATGTTTAAACATTATGCCATGAAGCTACATGTTATATGACGCATAAGGAATTTTTGGGACAATAAACTGCTAGGTAATACTATTAAAGGTGTGCACCACACTAGAAACTGACAGAGTAATGTGCAGAGCTTTGGATAGATAAGTACTGGTTACTATCTATAAACTTGAAATTATTGCTTCTATTCATAATACACTGCTGGAGCTGATTCAAAACTCAAGAACATGACACCGAATAATGCAAATGTTAAATAAATGGTTATATAGAGCTTGCTTTCAATAACTGGGCTTCTGCGGTGAATGATGAGGTTATATAATTTACTGTATTTTGCATTTATTTTGACAGCAATATTCAGTTTGGGGGTACCGCAAGCTTAAAGTATTTCAACATGAATTAGGTAGGGACAGTTTCCTTGAAATTGTGCTCTTGTGATTATATGTATTAGCTGCTAGCAAACTATGCATCTTAAATTGCGCTTTTCCATGTGACCTTTTGATAAGTAATTTCGAACATTTTCTCCTGTGCAATTTAAAGTGAAGGACTCTGGCACTGGTATTGCTGTTATATTCTGCGCTTATATGTTTGATGCATGATGTAAGATTTTGGAGAGGGTCTTGAAGTTCACTTCTTATGTTGGTTTGATGTCCACTACTGATTAGCATAAACTCAAAACTCAAGAAAAAGTCATATGTCACTTTACACAGACAGAAAAAACATTAAGTATAAATAAAAAAAAATATTAATATAATTCCTAAACATCTGACATACAATAAGTGTTGTCTTTTCATTTATTTGCTTATTAAAATCTTTGGCAACTTCAAACAGCTATTGCTAGAGTGTCCCGACCCGCCATGCATTCAAACAAGCACTTGCTAATGTTTCTGATTGCTGGGCTTTCGCCGGCCTCTTCATCGGAGTAATAAAAAACAAAATCAAACACTCTCTGCAGGTGCTGTCCAATCACTCGCAGCTGCAATGCTGACAAGATGTCCCCCCCTAAAGGTATAATGCAGCTGCTGTTTTCTTTCACCCCCTGCTGTCTTGAGATCTTCCCTGCAGGTTTTAATCAGTGTTTAAGATCCAAAGACATTAAACAGAAAATGTTAACTAATAGCGCAATCCATTTTAATGGTGCTTGGAGAAGATGCATCATGATGCGACAGGGAGGTCATACAGCTGCAGATCAGAATGTTTTTTTACCTCAAGTGAAATAAATGAGCCAAAACATTACTGCAAAAAAAAAAAAGAAAAGTATTAAGATCCAAGAAGTTTTGAGGGATTTTTTTTGCAGTTCTGTTTTGTTTCCTGCTTGAGGTAACTGCTCTGTTAAAGTCACAGTCATGCATAAACCCAGACTTTTGACATTTACCGCTGTTTACCACCAACTCTAGTCTTTACACTAAGAAAGTAATCTACAAATTAAAAACAATGAAAGACAGCCTGCGCTGTACCAAAAGTGAACCAGTTTCCTTACTACTCCCGTATATTTTATTTGTATCATATTAAGCAACACATAATTTACACAATTTCTCATTTAGGAAAAGGGGATTATATTAGTCTCTTATTGCGCATTTATATAATACACCCACTTTGTCCATTTAGAAATAAATGAGGGTAATGCCTGGAGACACATTTGGAAGAAGGGAGCACAAAGGACAGCTGAGAATGGAATTACATAAGGCAGGCCTTACGTTCACTTCAATTGCAACACAATCTAATAATCGGTTTAACTAAACAGCAAATTCCATAACAGAAATGTCTGTTGAACTAATCACTAACAATGCACATGGTTATACGTTATGTATTATATACAGAACTTACTGCACTAGTCTAAAGGTTCTGCAACTCTAATGATCCAGTAATGACCCAGGCCTTCAAAGTTGTCACAAGAGCGCACCATCTTGAATTTATTAGGAGTGTCAATGACACACAGATGCTTAGTGTGCACAAGCTGTCGAGAAGCTAAACATAAGGGTCATCACAAGTCATCAAGCAGAAAATGAAGTTTTCCTATCAAATTAGCTGATGCTACAAGGCTGATAATACAATTCCAATGCTAACTGTGCAGATCTTGAGTCCTCAAGATCTTATGTATACATGTACTTTGGTATCTGACTTCCTCTCAGAAAAATCATTCATTCCCAGGGCCGGAGTCTCCACCTTCTATAACAAGTCATACAAATTCACTCCCCATTCCATCAGAATGTGTGTCTATGCTACCATTGGCTAAAGCTGCAGAAGAAAGCTTCACAGACCAAGGTAAAATGGCAGCTTCTAGGACTGTTTACTCAGGTATGGTAAAGATTTCTGCAGAATAAATATATTGTTTTATCTTACACTAATTGGGCTAATCTGTTGGCAGTAAAATACCAAAATGACTTTCTTAGAGTCTTAGAGACACAGCCAAGGTTTGGAGAGCTCTGACCAATGGTGGAATCTCTGACACAAGGATTCTCCATGTGTTTCTCATACATGTGCAGTAGACACACAAACCACCACGTAAAGGTTGCCATAAACAGGCAGATTTTGGCTGCCAATTTGTGTGATCGGGCCAATTTGGCAGCTTACCTGTCCATGTATGGGCACCCCTGACAGTCCTACCCATCTAATATCAAGCCTAAAATTGACCAGATCGTGATCAGACAGATTTTTTTTTCCATCGGATTGGGGATCCACCCAGGGCCCATATACCTACCATTTTTTTTGTTTGGACATTTGCATTAGTGCCAAACTAATGAATTAGCCAGATATTGGCCAATTTAGTTGGGCATATTGGGAAAAGATCCACTTGTTTGGTGACCTTGCCAAAGGAGCATATCTTACTGTGTATGGCCACCATAAGGCTCTTTTAAAAATGTTAAAAGAGGAGCATAAAAAGCACAAACAGTAGTAATAGCAAAAACTGCCCTCTTTTTACTATCTGTCTTTAGGGAATGTTAGGAATTTCGAGGAAAAAAAGGTTACCAAAGCAAGTTGATGAAACAAAAGATCAAATTATAAAACAGCGTCTAGCAAAAAGGTAATATATCTCTAAAAATCATCTGCATTTCAACTTAAAAATACCCTTCTCATATAAGTGAGGTAGTTGATGCCTTATTGACTATACTGTATAAAGCATTCTCTCCTTTGTGATACAGAGAGAGAGGTGATTGTTCATTAGCTCGCAAATGATGCTTTATAAAAGCCGACTCATTTCTGCTCGATAATTTACCATTAATCTGCAGATTAGCTTTTTGTATAACAATGGTTCTAAAGGTATATTTAACTCCACTTGAAAAAGAACATTTTTTTCTTAATTCATTTTTGGTCTATTTTTGTCACTAAGCTGTTTTAGTTAGTTAACTACACTAATATATATAAGTATATAAATATAACAGTGCATTAGAAAACTTCAGCAGAACTGGCCAAACTCCAGATGTTGGCAACATTCACTGTCTCCCCTGTGGCTATATTCCTCATGGAAGAATACTTTTCCAAGTCTAACTTAATTAAATTATAACAGTGCTTGTCAGAGCTTGTAACGGGCAGGGAACATGACTATCAAAGGCATCACACTGTAATGCTATAAGTAAAAATCAGCAGACGAACCTTAGAATGTTATATTATCAGCTTTGGGTTATCCTGAACTATACTGTATTTAAATTGTACAGTATAGATAATAAAGATAATAAAATGCTATTTTATTGACTGGGTTTGACAGGTTTCTTCAGGACAAAATCTAAGGTACAGAAAATGTGACAGTGTGAAGGCTAAAAAATGAGGACAAGCATGATAAACACTATTATGGTCATGTTCATCCTATAAACGATCTGTGTGTGAATTACCCTATAGATTTGTCCCATGTCTTCTAGGAGTTCTTATGCTTCAAGCTAGGTATTAATTAGAGGGCTCTTCACAGGCAAGATACTAACCAAGGTGCAGAGTTATACAAGTTTGCTTGAGAAAGGGTGAGTAGACACTGCGAATGCAAATACAAATATATGTGAGTGTGTTTATATAATATGTTTGTATGAGTGGCTGTAAGAGACTATAAGAGAGGGCAATTGTGGGTGAGAGCTTATATGAGCATGTGTTAGGCTTATCTTACAGTTTTCACTGCTCTTGGAACTCTGCTGAAATATTGATGTTAACCAGATACATGTTCATTCTACAGTCTGTTGTTATAAGGCACACATTGTTGCAAGATATTTATAGCTGATTTTTTTGCAATATTCAGCTATGAAATCTTCAGTCTCTATTAATACATACTTCTAAACAACAGTATGCAAGTCAAAATTCAACCTTCCATATAAAAGTGCTTAGTAGTTTTGTTGCCTTGTTGTCACACTGAATTTTTAGGATTCAGTGAGGCTGAAAAATATCATTATAAGAAGGAACACTTAATTTGTGTAAGCTAATCTGTTCTGATAATGGTTAGTTGGCTGACAATTTATGTAGTAAAACATTGGTTTCCCATTAAAGCTGCCTAAAACAATTATACAAACTCATTAACCTTTTAATGTCTCTTTTCATAGGCTGTGCACATATTTTTCCTCTGGTAGGAAACAACATCTGGCTGCCCCAGCAGGCGGCCTTGGTTGATACACTTGATTTCCACATTTAGCCCTGACATCATGCTGGCAGTAAGTATAATGTGCAGACAGAATTCTGGGGCCAACTACACATAGGATTCAAATAATTTTAAAATTCGCTTCTGATTCAGCCATGAGGGGTGTGCTAAACAGGACCTCAAATAAAACTAATTTGTCAACCATTTCTTCACACTGATGCTTATTTTAATAATTAGTTTAATAATATGAGCCACACTTATCTGCATAGTTATGAAGTTAAACAAGTTCATGTAGATACTCTGAAGCCCTATAACTGCTAATAAACTGTGGAATGACACATAAAAGAAACCGTACAACACACATTTTAACTATTTAAAATTTGTGGACTAGTGGTCATTCTTATAACAAAGAGCTGAACTTTCTGGTAAATGTATAGAAATCCAATAAAATTCTGAGAAGCTCTATTTTTTACAGAGCAAGAACAAATCAAACTACCCTCTTCAGGTCTCTGTTTCATTCTGTCATTGGGGTTTTTCATTGCAGGTTAGAAGGTAACTATGTTGGATGAAGGGCATAATTTGGAAGTCCTGGGGTTATAACTGGAAAGATCGAGGGCGTAAATCGGCACATGATTTTTTGGCAATGCAATTGATGGTAAAAATATAATACTGGTCCCAGCCTCAGGCAGTATATTATTGGGTGCCAAGCTTAGAAAAAATGACAGCATCTGGATTTGCAAAAGAAAACAATAGATAAGCACGTTTTGCTTAAAGCGATTCTTAATGATAAAACTTATTATCCATCTGTCAGAAGCTGGGAAATCAACTGAGATGACCCAAAAGCTTTTGACATAAAGCTATTTCCAAAGATCCAAGTTCAACGAGAACTTTGCTGAATGACAGTCTGATTCACTGCTGTCTTATAGCCAAAGCTGAAGTGTAGATTGCAATGAACAGGTTCAATTTAACCCATCTCTGAAATTAGAGCACCATATCTCTGACCTCTTGGGAAAACACACTTGTCAACACAAAAATGAAAGCAATGACATCTTACAGCATGCAGGTTATCTCTGTCTTTAAGTGCTGGCTAGTATCTGTCAGTAATGCTAAAATAGGCTTGGATATAAAAACAACTGCTGAAAAATATATGTATATATATGATAAACACACACACACACACACTCACAAACACAAATATATAGGCAAACATGAATTTAAAAAAAGAGTCAGCCTACTGGCTGCATATTGAGTTTGGCAAACCCCCCAACATTATAAATTAGAAAATATGGGCATATATTGCCATGTCAACATAAAGTTGTTGTTGTACATAAAGAAAACCTTAATCTGTGTAAAATTCCATGGAGTTTCAGGTATGTCTGGCTAATTTTAGTAACTATGATTTAGTACTCTCTCACCTAAATAATGACAAAAAGGTAAATATGGTGGCGTGAGCTCTTTGGTCTAAATCATTGCTTTTCCAAGCAAGCTCTAAAGAGGACTGACTTATCTAAAGCACACAAGGGCTAAGCACAGGGGCCAAACTGCAGGATATGCAAACCTGTGCCAACGCAGCAAATGGTCTAATTATAAGGTAAGTAAGTACCAGTACATTTCCAAGCTGCCCAATGTTCTCACACAAGTACCAAAGCAAGTAAGTCATTAGCTGGCCTAGTTTTCCATCTTTGGCCAGTGTATTTTGGTGCATAAAATATATATTATCATTGGTTATACACAAAAGTAATGAGCAATAAAATAACAAATACAGGTATGGGATCCCTTATCCGGAAACCCGTTATCCAGAAAGCTCCGAATTACGGAAAGCCCGTCTCCCATAGACTCCATTTTAATCAAATAATTCAGAATTTTAAAACGCATTTCCTTTTTCTCTGTAGTAATAAAACAGTACCTTGTAATTGATCCAAACTAAGATATAAAGAATCCTTATTGGATGCAAAACAATCCTATTGGGTTTAATTAATATTTTATTGATTTTTTAGTAGACTTAAGGTATGGAGATCCAAATTACGGAAAGACCCCTTATCCAGAATACCCTTGGTCCCGAGCATTCTGGATAACGGGTCCTATACCTGTACTACCATTCATATTAATATGAATACTATATCAAATAGATATATACAGTCATGGCCGAAATTGTTGGCACCCCAGAAATGTTTCCAGAAAATCAAGTATTTCTCACAGAAAAGTATTGCAGTAACACATGTTTTGCTATACACATGTTTATTCCCTTTGTGTGTATTGGAACAAAACACAAAAAAGAAAGGAATAAAAGCAAATTGGACATAATGTCACACTAAACGCCAAAAATGGTCTGGACAAAATTATTGGCACCCTTAACTTAATATTTGGTTGCACACCCTTTGGAAAAAATAACTGAAATCAGTCGCTTCCTATAACCATCAATAAGCTTCTAACACCTCTCACCGGGAGTTTTTGACCACTCTTCCTTTGCAAACTGCTCCAGGTCTCTCTTATTGGAAGGGCACCTTTTCCCAACAGCAATTTTAAGATCGCTCCACAGATGTTCAATGGGATTTAGGTCTGGACTCATTGCTGGCCACTTCAAAACTCTCCAGCGCTTTGTTGCCATCCATTTCTGGGTGCTTTTTGACGTATGTTTGGGGTCATTGTCCTGCTGGAAGACCCAAGATCTCGGACGCAAACCCAGCTTTCTGACACTGGGCTCTAAAGTCCGACCCAAATTCCTTTGGTAAACCTCAGATTTCATGATGCCTTGCACACATTCAAGGCACCCAGTGCCAGAGGCAGCAAAACAACCCCAAAACATCATTCAACCTCCACCATATTTCACTGTAGGTACTGTGTTTTTTTCTTTGTAGGCCTCATTCCTTTTTCGGTAAACAGTAGAATGATGTGCTTTACCAAAAAGCTCTATCTTGGTCTCATCTGTCCACAAGACGTTTTCCCAGAAGGATTGTGGCTTACTCAAATACATTTTGGCAAACTGTAGTCTTGATTTTTTATGTCTCTGTGTCAGCAGTGGGGTCCTCCTGGGCCTTCTGCCATAGGTTTTCATTTCATTTAAATGCTGACGGATAGTTCGCGCTGACACTGATGCTCCCTGAGCCTGCAGGATAGCTTGAATTTCTTTGGAACCTGTTTGGGGCTACTTATCCACCATCCGGACCATCCTGCGTTGCAACCTTTCATCAATTTTTCTCTTCCGCCCACGCCCAGGAAGATTAGCTACAGTGCCATTGGGTAGCAAACTAATGTTGCGCACTGTTGACAAAGGCAAATCTAAATCTCTGGAAATGGACTTGGAACCTTGAGATTGTTGATATTTTTCCACAATTTTGGTTCTCAAGTCCTCAGACAGTTCTCTTCTCCTCTTTCTGTTATCCAAGCTTAGTGTGGCACACACAGACACACAATGCAAAGACTAAGTGAACTTCTCTCCTTTTTATCTCCTTTCAGGTGTGATTTTTATATTGCCCACACCTGTTACTTGTGGGCAATATAAAAATCACACCTGAAAGGTGAGTTTAAAGGAGCATCACATGTTTGAAACAATCTTATTTATCCTCAATTTTGAAAGGGTGCCAATAATTTTGTCCAGCCCATTTTTGGAGTTTTGTGTGACATTATGTCCAATTTGCTTTTTTTCCTCCCTTTTTTGTTCTGTTTCAATACACACTAAAGGAATAGACATGTGTATAGCAAAACATGTGTTAGTGCAATACTTTTCTGTGAGAAATACTTGAATTTCTGGAAAAATGTCTGGGGTGCCAACAATTTCGGCCATGACTGTATATAAACCAAAGTATTTATTAAGGCTCAAAGAATTTACTGAAGCAAACATTAAAGGCATCTGACCGGTATTGCTGTAAACCTATATGATATTAGTATTTTCTTATTTTCTTATTTACCTCTGCCCACCAGGAATTGCAGGAGGCTATATACTGTCATTAGGTGTGCCTATACATTCTGCATAATACCAGTGCCTGTACGGATTACATTACATTCACGTTTGCTGTGAAAGACAAATGAGTTCGTCATACAATCCGTTTATAGGTGGTATTGAGGAGTGATAGCAAATTAGTAACAGCAACGAAAAAAAAAATCATCTAATATTAAACATTACTTTTGTCATAGCTGCTCTGAGTACACTGTAGCAAGAATATTATACTCTGAAGGCTGTTATCAGAAAGATGGATGAGTTGCCAGAACAGATTATACTGCTGGGTCATTATTCCATCAATAACAAATGCCTAAGAAGGATATTAATGCAATTAGTGTCCACTGGAGACAAAGTCTAGGCTAAGGCATTAGTGTTAAAAAAAAATATTTGAAAACACAAAGAAAAATGAGAAAACTTTATTAATAGAAGTCCTTCAAAAAGAGGACGTTTCATGGTAAGTCCAATTAAAATAAAAGCTCTTGAGAGAAATAACATTATAATTAGAACATAAGTATAATAATATATCATTCATAATATATGCATTTCATTTTCATTCAAAGCAAATTATTTTTTGAGTTTCTAGGACATACTGGTAAATACATTGGTTCTGCAATAAATTCAAAGTTCCTGTAAACGCACACTTCAGTTAAGTCAGTGGAATGCTATGAAATTGCATCTATAATCTTGCATCCAGGCCCGGATTTGTGGAGAGGCCACAAAGGCCCGGGCCTAGGGCGGCAGAAACCTGGGGGCGGCATGCTGCCCCGCCGTACCAAAATCTAAAAAGTTTTGTACCCATACGGAGCAATGGGGGGACTTCTCCCCACTGCTCCGTATCCAAGTTTGGGCCACTGCGCATGGTGCCCCCCCCCCCAGTTCGCGCATGAGCACGCAACCCCCTCTCCCCCTGTATCGTGCATGCGCACTCTGGGGGGGAGGGGGGTGCGACCGGGGGCGGCCTCGGGGCGGCCAATTTGGAAATCCGGCCCTGCTTGCATCTATAAGTTTTTACATGTGCAATGGTTTTCCTAATACTTATAGCAATTTAAGGTTCTGCACTTGTGTTGTTCCCTCCAATGACATCTGCTAGGCAAAATAAAGTGTCTACTCGAGCAAAGGAGAAGTATATATGTAATTTACAATAAAAGTTACATACTATATTAGCTTTATTTAAAATAAAATATCTACAATAAAACCAGGAAAGGTTAAAAAAAAAAAGGGAAAGAACCTGAGTACACATCAGGTATCTTATTACAAAAGCTAGTCAGTTACGCCAAAAAATTTGCTCCTTAGCAGAGTTACTCTTAAAGCGGTATTGGTTACTTTTTGGTGGTTGGAACCGTTTGTTTGATTTTCAACATTAACAATATTTCACAATAATCAAGTGTTACAACTGCTACAAATTGTAAGGTTTGAGAAAAAAAAACTAAAGATTACAACATTGAGTTACCTTCACTTAAATTCTTATCTTTGCAATCCAGGGGACCATCACTGTCTATCCTTTGTGATCTTAATAGCAGCGTTGCTACAATTCACAATATGTGAATGTTACATTCTCTATAGCAACACTTAAAACTTGTAGCAATTTCTTTAAGCAGCTCACATTGTAACATTAAGTTACCTTTACCTAAAGTGTTATTAATAATGGTTCACAGATCAGAGGAAAAGCATTACTTGAGTATAACTCGTCCTTACCACCCAAAATAGGAGGGCAATCAGTCTGCCCTTCGATGGTTTGCCTCTATATGGTTTACAACTTGGAATATCTGAGCATTTCAGTTACCAGCACCAATATCGCTCATACACATTGGCTCTTATAGCTATTTTACTCCACTCACTAGGGATGGAGAGAAGCCACAAACCCCGTACACATAGCAAAAATATCAGTCAATGTAATTTCTCATAATTTCTTATAATTGCAGTATGTATTCCAGAGCTCTATATACAGATAACTACAACAGATAATAATGTAAATAATCAACCTATTGCATAAGAACAAGTTGGTGAACCATTATTGTGGGATAAATTATGATGTCATACTAAAGGTGGCCATACACCTCACAATTATAATCTTTCCTGCGACCACCCTCCACTTGTGTTCAGGGCTAAATCATTGGATATGGAGGAAGAAACAATAGGGATTCTACCCCTATCTAACAATTTAGCCCTAAACACGTAAGTAATATTTTGATCAAGTGGCTTCAACAGTGCCCAAACGGCGAGACGACCGATATCCAAAGCTTTTGCGATATCTGTTGTTTCGTCGACCCACCATACATGCACCGAATATCATATGAAACCTTGCGCATGAAAGGCTAGCACAGAGTTCAAGCCACTATAGTACACCGCACAATTAATTAAATTTAATAAAGTCATTTATTGGCTCAAAAAGGTAGATATCAAACATGCTGGACCATACTGGGCCCTTTACCAAGCCTCCTAAACCTCCCCTACTAAGTCTAGGGAGTTTATAAAACTGCATTTTGGCCATGGACGTCAAGTGGAAGATGCCGACACTCCTGGAAGAAAGTACATTATAGGTGAACATCTCCCTTTCTTCAATTAGCCTGTATTTTTTCACTTTACATACCAGGCTATTACCAAGTGTTTGCATAAACATTTTGTCACTGAATCAGAAATACTGGGGCTGTATTTTCAAGCCAAACTATTCTAGATTTTGGGCCAAATTGTATAGAAGGTCAGAATTAAATGGTTTTAGAGGTGAATGGTACACATTCATTCACAGCACAAGGTAAAGTCACTGATAAGAAACATTTGCAAAGATAGTAATAATGAAATGTCGTCACAGGTTGCCACTACTATGTTTCTAAAAGGTGAGCAATAGGGTTGAGCTCTATTATTAACTAGAATTAGCTACTAGTAGTAAATGATAATGATCTGCTAAATCGAATGTCTTTAATATGTGCGCAAGGGGGCCGCAAAGTCTGTTTGTTGTACCTTACAAATCGCAGACCCCTTCTGAGTATATAAAAGGGAGTTAAATGCTGGCTATTTACTGATGTCAAAACCTTTGTGATACAGACAAACTGTAGTTAAAAGAAAAACTCCCTTTTATAACTCTATTGGGAACAACTTCTCATAGTGAATGTGCAAACTACAAAATTAAATTCTTTGTATTGAGCACCTGATACTTATTTGGCAAGATATTTTTTCTTTTAATAAAATATTAGGGGGATAAGTGCCAGATCCTGCTTGAGTGTTGCAAGAAGACTATAATAAATGTTCCACTGACAATTACCTGTCCATTCCCTTTTGATACAATGTTTTTCTACAGCTTCCATGAATGATTAACTGTTTGTGTATCCTTCATGCTTAATCAATATCTGGAAAGCTTAGCATTAGCTTTACAGATTAGACGTCCAGCGATAATAAATTCTATCGATTCAAGCAGCTGAGCTGCAGAAATCTCAGTACATTTTTAGAGTTTAAATTAAAAGCAGATATATGGCTGCTCAGAGGAGAAACGCCAATGTGATTAGATGATGTGACCTCTCTAAAGTCCTTCTGGGCCATGGTTTATGCCCCCCAATCTTTAGAAATGAAACATGAATCAGTAATGTCAACAAGCATCAAGATGTACACAGCCTTATGGAAGCAAAGTGTCAGAGCATATTACTAGGCTGAAACAGGATCCAAAGGCAACAATAATTAAAGCAGGCACAGTGAGAAGGTTTAATTATTGGAATCAATTTGTAAGATTAGCAAAAATGACACAATAATAATAAAAACACATTCAGCTCTTGACCGGTTAAATTTTTTTTATATATACATATATACAAGGAAAAGAAAACATACCCGGCGGGGTGGTGGTAAATCGAAGAGGCAGACCCCCCAAGAAACCGACACCGTAATTTTTAATTTGAGTCAACATGTGCTAACACCGGGGGAATTCTCTCTCCTCACACGTGGTCTGTCGTTTGTACCGGTAACTAAGAATAATCCCTTTAATTTGGAGGTTGATCTCTTTAGGTTTCAACGTAAGCTGAAACTAAGAGATCACTTTAAGGATCACACTGAAACCCAGATAGAGAGGTTTCGCCCGGTGAGCACATTTGACCCTCCCAATACAGCCACGTCCATCAAGACATATTCTAAGATAGTACAAAGGGAAAGTAATGAATCCCTGGAGAAATCTAAAAAATTATTTTCTAACTTAACTGAGATAGAGAGGCGGGCTATCAGTTCACTACGTGATGATAGACAGCTTGTTATACGTCCTGCCGATAAAGGAGGAGCAATAGTACTTTTAGATCTTAAGTATTATAGACAGGAGCTATTGCAGCAGCTTTCTAATTTGGAGGTGTATGTGAAACTTCCGGGCGACCCTACTTTAAAATTTAAAGCTAAACTGGATGCTGAGGTGACTGATGCTATGTCAGCTGGGTGGATAAGTGAAAAATGTGGTGCATTTTTAACAACACAACATCCCAAATGCCCAATCATATATACCCTCCCCAAGGTGCATAAAAATCCTTCTGCCCCTCCAGGCCAGCCTATTATATCTGCTAGAGATTCTCTCTTTTCAAATGTGGCTAGATATCTTGATAGCTTTTTACAACCACAATGCGCCCGTATGAAATCCTATTTGACTGATACATCAGCCCTGCTGGAGATTTTAAGGCAATGTGATACACTGCCTGATGATACACTATTTGTGACACTTGATGTGTGTAATTTGTATACCATTATCCCTCTGGATGAGGGCATTACAGCATGCAGGGAGGCACTTATTGATGGACACAAGGGGGCTCCACCAACTGAATTTTTGTGCTCTCTGTTGCAGTTGGTCCTGACATGTAACTATTTCAGATTTGAGCAGAGCTTTTACCTACAGTGGACTGGCACGGCGATGGGCTCCAATGTGGCCCCCTCATACGCCAATCTATATATGAACTCCTTTGAATGTAAATATATCTATCCTAGATATGCAGACAATTTATTGTTATACCGTAGGTACATTGACGATATCTTCATTATTTGGCGTGGGGACCAGATTGGGGTCGAATCGTTCGTGGCCACCCTGAATGATTTACCTACTCCAGTAAGGTTTACTTTAAATCAGTCAAAAGATGTTATTGATTTTCTTGATGTTAGGATTTACCGTACACCTGTGGGGGTGGGGACCACACTGTTCCGTAAGAACACGGATCGGAACACTGTTTTGCATGCCCATAGCTTCCATCCACCTATGGTGATTAAATCTATTCCTTACACTCAATTCTTGAGAGTATTCAGGATTAATACAGATCCCATAACTGCACTTCAACAAGCTAATGAGATGCGGGACAGATTTCTTGAGAGGGGATACTCTATTGACTTTTTGAATGCTGAATTGAATAAGGCAAAAGAAAATCTACTTAAAGATTATCCTAGGGGCACACGGCCAGGAGACAAATCAGATTGGATGGTATTTGTGAGTGACTTCACACCGGGAAGCCATGATGTTGAAATTGCTATTAAAAAACATTGGCCAATTTTACAATTTGATTCGGGTTTGCCCTTTACTAACATGCCACCTCCAGTGTGTGCATATCGGCGTGACATACTTATGGTGACAGATTTAAAACCGGAGATACCAGACACATGGCTAAGGAAGAGCAAACCTGGTTGTTATCGATGTGGTAATTGCAAAACTTGTGGTTGTCTGATCACCGGAGTGACATTTGCTCATCCACACTCTGGGAAAAAGTATCTGATTAGACATAGACTGACATGTATTTCAGAATATGTGATATACTGCATCATGTGCCCTTGTGGCCTTTACTATATCGGTAAATGCATCACAGCTTTTCGTACAAGAATGAACAATCACAGGTCGGTGATTCGTCTGGCCCTGGCATCTGGGAAATCCGATATTCCACTGGCCCGACACTTTGTACAGTGCAAACATTCACTGCCTATGTTGAGAGCAATATTGATTGATCATATTCCCCCCTTGCACGGGGTGGAGACAGATCCAAGCTACTGCTGCAGAGGGAGGCCCAATGGATCCGGAGACTTGACACAATTGCCCCTAGGGGATTAAATGAGATGTTATCACTATCTTGTTTTATATAAACTGACTGTTGTGTCCCTGGGTATTTCCTATATGATGGCCTTATGACCAATTTTTTAGATAGCATTGGTTTATGTAATTTGAAGTCAGTTAATTAACGTGATCCTAATTTAAGATATTTGATGCTATTTTGATCATCCACTATCCTAAGTGATGTTTCTTGGTCTTTATGTAGTGACTTCCTTAAATGTTTTTAAGTGTGACTGCTTTTAACTTTATAAAGATTGTAAGAAATGCTTTTTATTAGTATTGGACAATTTTTGTCCGTTTATCTGTTCACATTTCCTAAATCTCACTATGAATATGAAATAACTTTTTACAACACGCTAGTTTTTATCACGTTATAACTTTGGGTGGGTAACTTATTTTTCCCTATTAATATGTAATAGCTAATGTGTATGAGCATTAAAGTTAATGGTGATATTTATCATCTTAATTTCTAGACATGACATGTGACTTTGTCATGTGTCTTGATAGATTGACTCATATGTGTTTTAAAATTATATTTCACTATGAGTTGTGCCATGTGGCTTATCGCATTGATATATATGGGATATGTCCTATTTTATGCACTATTATGAGTTTAGATGAGTATTGAAGTTAATGGTGATATTTATAAATTCAATTTTTAGTCATGACATGTGACTTTGTCATGTGTCTTGATAGATTGACTTATATGTGTTTTAAAATTATATTTCACTATGAGCTTTGCCATGTGGCTTACTACATTGATATATATGGGATATGTCCTAGTTTATGTATTAATATGTCTAGATGTTTGATGATAATTTTATTTTTGATCATATGGGGATTTTTTAAGTGCCTGGTATTTGATTACACTTTGCACATGTTATTGAATGGGTTAATGTTGTATAAACACTGATTGGATACTGCGGGTTTTTAACCTGACACTTCACTTCCTGTCTATCATCCTGATGACGATTCTGTGGTGATCGAAACGCGTAGATGGTATGCTGAAATAAATCACTGACCTGATTGATGCTGTAGCTGTGAGTGCTTTCTACTGTTGAGTTACATATATACATATATATACATACACACACACACATTTTTTTCTGTATCAGGGTCTTTTTGTAATTTGGTTCACTATACCTTAAGTCTGCTATAAATCATTTAAACATTATATAAACAGATTAGGATTGTTTTGCCACTGATACGTATCGATGTAGCTTAGTTAGGAGTACAAGGTA